>NC_136062.1:435464636-436664636 GCF_964261635.1 Lissotriton helveticus | reverse complement strand
GCAGGAGCTCAAACTGCATTATAAATTCAAAGCTGTTCTGAACAGGGGACCCCAAAATACGTTGGACCAGGACCCCCAAAATCCTTAAGATGTCCCTGTTTATTCTGAAATCCTTTTTTTTTTTTTTTATGTAGTAGAAATAGTTTGTGTTATTTCATTTGTGTTGCTGGTGTTTAGAAATATAGTAAAAATCATTTTCTTTTAGGACACGCATTCCAACAACTGTCACTCCAGCAATTTCAGCAGTTCAGGAAGCCACTCAAGAGCTAGTTGTTCGAATGGTCTTACCACCACACAGCAACAATCTTTCTCAGCATCACAAGACCCTCATGGATAATCTTTGTCTGCTTGATTGATAACATGTTTCTGAAGCTGTGTTGTGAAGGGCGCTTTCTGTGCTAGATTTGAACATGTCACCATGAGGTCAAATACAGAGCCCTACAGTGGATGCCTCAGTCCAGACCCATCATGCAGAGGGTCCTCGCAGACACCTTTCCACAACTTGTCTTCACAGCTGGCAAGGCCGCACTACAAGTGAGACATCCTTTTCAGCTTTCCCAGTCTACTCTTGTGTCCCTGATATCTTGCTGCTAGGACTGTCTATAAGTCACCCTCATGACATGAGGCCAGTAGTGTACCATGAACCAATGTTTACAAAGTCTTCTGTATCTCCTATTTTCGTATGAACCTAATGATGTGGACAACAACTTGCCCACAAGCAGAATTCTATGTCCATGAATGTGAGCTTTATCTGTGCTGCCACAGCAGTTGCTTCAAGTAAATATAGCTGTTAATGTTTCTGAAACTACACAGGTAACTTTTTAATACCTGCCACAAATCAAGCCCTCAGTGTTATTAGCAGGACAGGGAGTGTCAGGAGAGTCTGACATCTCATTTGTTCCACGGATGACCTTGATGCACTGAAGATGCTCAGGCACTTGAAGTGGCGGAGAGGGATTTGCATCAGCACCTCTGCTGGATGTGGAGCAGTCACGGATGCCAGCCTTTTGCACCGCTCCTCGGGAACAGGGGTTTTGCAAGCATGCAAGATAGGATGCCAGCTAAAAAGGTATTTAGACTTACAGCCGCATCCGCCCTGTTTGACCTGGAAAGGTGCATTTTATATTCTGTTCAGGCTACTTCCACACCATTGACTTATAAACTATTGAATTAAGATGGCACTGGGACCGTGTTTGACCTTTATCAGTGTACTATTATTTACTTTATAGTGTTTGGGCTGTTTTTGTTACAATGCCATTTTTCTGGTATTCGCTTTTCGGTGTTGGTGTCTGTGTCTTTCATCTCAGTCTGTGACATATATTGTGTGTTTTTGTTTCTGAATCTGTCTGTGTCGGTATTAGCGCCCCTCAGGGCACAAGTCCTAAAAAAAAGAAGTGAGGGGACGCGGTCACCGGAGGTGACGTCACGGGGGAATTCATATGCCTTTAGATGAGTCTGCAACCTGCCGCACCCCACACCACACCTGAGGCCTGGTGCCAAGGTGAAACGCAGGGCAGATCAGCTGAAAAACCGTCACAAACAATTACACAAAATCTGATTACCACTTCAGTTTGGAAGAGGCTGCTGGTCTGTTTCCCAATACAAAGCCTCACCTGTAATTACGCATCGGGGGATTTCGCGGCTTGGCCCTCTAATTGCCAGGCTGTCGAGATGCCAGAGAGGCCAAAGAGTGAAGTTCAGCTTTTGTGCAGGAGGGACAGCGTCCACCCGGTAAAATAAGTGGGGGGACGCCGTCCACCCGCGTGGTACCCCGACTCGGGCCCTGGCGCCTGACTAATACTCATTTCTCGGACACTGAGTCCCAGAGGCAGCTGGTAGGGGATAGCGGGGTCGGGGTGGTGGCTGTGATGGGCAGGGATGAGGGTCGAAAAAAAGACTTACCTGTGAGTACCAGCAGTAATCTGTCTCCCAGAATCATCCAGGCTCCCAGACTCCCCTAGCTAAACACAACGCCACCTGATAGCAGTGTTGTGATTGGTCTGAGCACCGTGGTTCAGCGCTCAGAGAGGGACTAGGAGCCTAAGCAAGTTTTCCATCCAGGCTATACAATACAGCTGGTGGAGAACGTGCACAGTGAACATGACAGTCTGGCCGGCCAAAGAAGGCCATCCAAACCGTCATGCGCACTTATGGTGTAGCTATTACTCGTCCTCGTTGTGGCATCACGCGCGCCCAGCGCTGTCCTGTCCTAACATGGAGCTTAGAGGCAGACTAGAAATAAAATGTCAATTAGGTTCTATTATCATCTTATTTTAGTTTGTTCTTTTCTTAGAGCAGTGGGCGATGCTTCCCCACCTTAGCAAAGGAGTTGCCTATGTTTATGCCATTTCACTGTCTATGTGCTATATGTTGCTGTTAGCGTACTGGTTTGTGCAAATGGTTTTGGGTCTGTTTCCCTTCGCCCCTGTTGTATAGCTGTTTTCATGTAAAGTGCGAGCACCGATAGGCCCCCAAAGGTGAAGTTCTATAGAGTGTTTTTGGGAAAAATTAAACAGACACACTAAAGATGCATCTGCACCATTGACATCTGCACCTAGAAGTCAAAGCCCTGCCAGCCACTAGAGCACCCAGAAGTAGGGAGATCATGGCCGATACCCTTCCTTCCACATCCCTTTCCTCTAACAGAGGACGAATTGCTCAAATAATTATTGTTCAACTTTCTATCCAATTTTTTGGGCTATTTGCAAATGTAACTCACACTTGTCAGTTACACATGTAGATTTACTCTTACATTTTTGAGTAACCTTACTACTTTTAGTTATTCACTACATACGGATGAAAACTTACTCAAAAGTGTAGACATATGTCTCAACAAACTGAAAAAGGAGGCGGATCCAAATCTACAAGTGTAAGTTACTACATCTAGAAAGGGGCAGTAGTAAGTCTAGTACCACACATAGCCAAGCAAAGATACTACACCACCTTCCTATAGAACTAATAAAGACAGTGGCTTAAATATAACCCGGTAGAAAGTAACGGTGAATTAAATACATTTATTTTGACAAAATAATTTTCTAAGAAATTAATTTAATTTAAAAAAATGTAAACACAATTACAAAATAAATTAATTTTTACGCTGAAATATTTATTAGTCTTTTTTACTTGAAAAATAGATCATTTACTTCTGTACCTAACTTTTTGTAATTTTTCATACATAATAAATAAATGTTGGGTGGGATTTTCTTAAATAAATCTTTTTAAAACATAATGTTAATTTAAGTTAATACATTTAAAATAATTAAATATTGAAATCAAAATTAAGTTAATAATGTTGTAGCATTTCTTATTTTTTCTACATTTAAAATAAATATATAAAATGAATTTACAATAATATTACACATTCAGTATTTTTACTATTTTTTCATAATTATTACTCTTTTAATTGTCCCTGTACTTTGAAATAGGAAGATCTCCACCCTATTTAACTAAAACCTTCAAATGCCACAGGCTCCCATGTTATCAAGGTCGCAGGGAAATGAAGAAAAGGGCAACGCCTCTCACCACATGAAAGCAGAAACATGACCTGCAGGAACCACATATCGATCCCAAAGGCTACTGGACATGGAGGCTAGGGAGAAAGCGGTGCATAAAAAAGCCTGTGGAGGAGACATTTATTTGCACATATAGAGCCCAAACATATTCTGAATATATATATATTTTTTAATGATAAGTGATTTATTTTACAGATGTCCTGTTTGAGGTCTGCCTCTCCTGTTCCTAACATATTTTATTTCAAAGCTTGTATTGATCTTAAAGGGGTAAGCATGTACAAGTCATACTTAAAAATACATCATATATAAAATCATACATAAAATCATATACAGAATGAACATAGGCAACTACAAATACATATTTTACTATGTGATCCCTTTAAGGGATGTTCGAACCAAGGGATTCCCTTGGTTAGAACATATTGCATTTTTTGCTTGACATTTTTACTGAAACAGAAGCCGGCAGGCAACAGCCGCCTAAGATTATCGATCCCGAAATCCTCTCAAAGAATGATAGGATAATTCTGATTCCACTGTCTTTTCCTGCTGCATGGGAGCCTGGAAAGGAGAGGGGGGCCGCTCGGCCCCCACGCACACATGGCTGGGCCCGGCCCCCTTCACCGCCCTGATTGGTCCGTGGGTCTCGCCGTTGACCCGGAAGCTGTTTTTACTCTTCCGGGTCAGAATTCAAGTTGAGGGAATTGGTAGGTATCCTCTGAAACGCTTTTCAAACGCTGTAACTATATAATGTGTTTTTCTTCCTTAGGCCTTTTTCCCGTTTACAGGCGATGTTAATTCATCTGCTTAATTGGTTGTGTTTCATGATGCATTAATCGTTTTCTTTAGGCCTTTTTTCCTTCTTAGAATTGTCGTATTTATTATGTGGGTCAGGCGGTAAGGTCATAATCGGTGAGCAGCAATTTAGGGTCCTTAAGGGGCATCAGCATTCTCGAATGGGGTCGCCAGGGGGAGGGGCCAATGGTCTTTTCCAGAACTTCAGGGGCAGGATATCCGCTTGATCGGAAGGGTGCGGGGGAGGGAGTCACGCTTTCCTCAGGCTGGTAGCCACCCCGCACATACACTATGACGTCATCAAATGGCGCGAGTGTAAGGGCCCTCCTGTTATGGTTAAATGGATTTCACGGTGCGTACGAGGGTAACCCGGAGAGGTAAGTACTCTCCCGGTAACCGGGCCCTTGGTGCGCATGCGCACTCGTACGTGAGGGCGTAGCTGGGTAAAGGATCTGACACCGGTTAACGACCTTGCCGTAGGACCAGAAATTATTAGAATGCAAAATTGATATGTAGGATGTTAGATTCGGTTAGGAAACACGCTGTATTAGACATTTGTTAAGGTTAGCCCATCATACATGTCTAACTCGCTGTAAATGTAATGTCGGAATTTAGCATTTAATAATTATGTAAAGAATTTTATTTTAATTTTTGATTTGTTTTCATATTTTAATAAATACGGCCGGGGGGTCGCGACACCCCCTGCCTTCCAAAGAATTTTGTTGCTTGTCTGATAAGTGTTTACTACAGTTTGCATGATTAGGCGGGGGGTGGCCGGCAGTCCCAGACCATGTGAGATCTCTGTGCTGCCCCCAGATGACTCCATGCCACCAGGGACACCATGTTCCAGTCCCACATTTTCACTCTCACCAACCATTGTAGTCCAATGTATTCAATTGATGTCATATAAAACTACAAATCCCAGCATGCCAATGGCGCACAGCAGAGGTGACATAATGTAAAGTCACATAGTGATCCTATCTGATGACACGTCAGTGTTGATCATTCTGTTTTAGTGGAGTTTTGTTCACTTTCTCGATATTTATAATGTTATAGCATGGATTTTTGTCTTTGATCTGTGTTAATATGAGGTACACATCGTGCTTGCGGAATGTCGATATTTCCGTTTGGTTTGTGAAGGCCTCATCATGTAGAGCTACAAATAATGACTGGTCGTAGTCACATTTTAAATGAACATATGCGTGTATAATAGCACGTAAATGATGAAAAGACAACTATTGGCTGGCCTGAAGGCTCAGCTGTGATGGGACAAGTTGAGATTTCTGCACAGCTGGATTTAAACTAAACTGAAAAGCGTTGACGCCTGCCTCATCAGCTGTCCACCAATTATTGCAGAAATCAGATGGGTGGGAGGGGCAGGTCAGCATTTGAACTCATCATAAATGTTTTATGTGAACGGAAGGCAGCTCCCTGTGGAGTAAGTATGATTCCTAACAGCGCTTCGAGGCGGTGTCGCGGCTCATTAGGCGCCATTGAAAGGCACAATAAGTATGTGCTAAACTCCTTCACTCTCTGAACGTGGAGGCATTGCATTGACTCCCAGGTTGGCATGGGTTTTTTATGAGCATACTCTATTATTGCAAATTAACAAGAAATAAAATAAAAATGAAAAAATAACAAGAAATAAAAAAAAATGATAAAGAGAAGAAAACCAGGAAATCCTCCCGTAGTGCGTGGAGCGGAGACGCTCTGGGTTCACATATCTTCTGCGCGGAGAATTAGAAAAATATCAGCATGAAATTGATGAAAGTCCCGAAGAATAGCTTGCAGCTCCGCGGCAGGCTGCGAAGAGATGGGTGCTCGCCTCATTTCCACTTCAATGAGCTACAAACTATAAATATGATAATTAATCATTTAACACTAATTTGCATGATGGCTAGTGAAGCGCAGAACTTGTAATTATTTCATTGTTTTAATTGCTGCGGGGAGGCCGGCGGAGGCCGCATCAGGGAAATACTGCGGCACCTGAACACCGTGAGAATGCACAAATTCCCAGCGCACCCCAGCTCGCTCATAGCCAAGGTCTGCTCTTGGAATGGAGGAGCCTGGAAGGGGAGAGGTGGCTCTGCAGAGCTGTGAAGGGGGAAGAGATATTCAAAATAAATACTGCCCTTGAACCCCTCCCCCCTTACACGGCTGTTCTTGAATAACGAAACCAGTTCCTCGGACCAACTCTGACCGCACTTTGACCCAGTAGTCTCAAACTTTCCATAAGGTCCCAACAGATCCCCTAGCTTCACATGCAAACATGCTAGGCCTGGGTGTGAAATTCCACTCTGCTCGCAGAGTTTCCAGGGTTCTGCGCAGAGTTCAGAAAACTCAAGGTAGCGGCGTGGAGTCGAATTTTTTTACCTCTACAGTTCGCGAGTCTGAGCGAGAAAAATCTTACTCCAGACCACCTCCGGGCCAGATTTTACAACGCGGGCGGTGGCGGCTGGTCACTACAGCTCACGTTGAGAAACCGACCACGCATGTTGAGGAAGCTGCCTGTCGAGTAGAACATCTACTCCGGCGGGAGAAAGAAGCAGCGCCCTCTGGCACGTGGTGGCGTTCACACTGACTTTATAGCGTGGAGCAAACAGCCGGTGCTAAAAATCAGCACGAGCAGCACAACGTATCGTATTCTGGCAATTGCGGAACTCCACGTAGCGCGCTCTGGAGTTTCTTGGTGACTTCATGGGACTACGCAAACTCCACCCAGGCCTAAATTCATTATAAGCAAGGTGATGTGAAGAATGCTTGCAGTAAGTCTGACTACTGACAATTGCTGGTATAGCATTCCAATGGATCGGTTTTTTTTCCACCTCAGATTAGCTTACCCATATGCAGGCACGGCCCGTGCCGGGGGTTATACCGGGACGGTGACGTCAGGCGGGGGAGGGTCAGGGTGGGGGGTTGTAAAATGCAGGATATGGACCATTATAGATAAGTACCGAAAAAAATAAATAAAACGAATTTCGTTACCTGTGCTGCATTGCCAAATGTGATGCAGCGCGGGCAACAAAATTAGTTTTTTTATTTTTTCGGTACTTACCTATAATGGTCCATATCCCGCATTTTACAACGCCCCCACCCTGACCCTCCCCCGGCTGATGTCACCGCTCTGGTATAACGCCCTGCACGGGCCGTGCCTGCCCATATGCAAATTAGTCTACGTCGTGCTCCAATAGTGATAGTCCATTCCAAAGTGCCAAGCCTCGTCCTCTCTGTATCTGTCTGGGGTTGCATGTGGCTCTTAATGGAAGCAGCCTTGCCTGGCAGTTCTGGGGGGACTGTTACTATGAGGGCAGCGTCAGCACTGATTTGCATTTGGTGGGCCCAGGGCTTTAAGTGGGCTGTGTCCCTCAGATCTCAGATTCAGTAGTAATTAAAAACGGATATTGAAATGGGCCCTTTCGGGTACTGTATTCATATCCTTAGCTTTATAGGCAAAAACAATAAGTGTATAAAAAATAATACATGGTTATGCTGTTTATATGTATATTTCACCCGCTTTACTTAATTTTGCATCTCGTAAGAATCTTAGTTTTTTCCAGGTTGTAGTGTTTCTGCATTTTTTCATTGTACTTTATTGCTCTTGTGCACTGCACTGCACTGCCCTGACATCCAGGTGTTCATTACGGCCACGACTGAAATGTGTTAAAAGGAAAGTGCAATACTATGCAAATGTGTGGGTAGGGTGGCACTATATGGGGATTTTAGTTTATATGTTTAAGCCACACCCTTAATTATATACGCCACACCCCTTTTACGGGCCCCCACTTTTTTCATCCCACTTGAAGCCCTGGGTGGGTCTTTGTCCAGGGTGGCACGATGGGTACATTTTGATGAACTGAAATACGTCCCTGAGTGATTGCCCATGGTGGAGGTTAATTCAAGCATTCCATCCATCACCTTGTTGTTGTTGAAGTTTCTTTTAATGGAGACACATTTTGCCATAAAGAGCCAATTGGAATAGTAGTGCTCATCCTTTTTAAAGGATCGTTTTTAGAGCCCTTTTCATCATTGTAGCAGGTTTTGTAATGATGGTGGTGGCTAGCAACTACTGATTGTATCTTCATTATCTCTTTCTTTAACCACAGTGTTTAAAGATGATGTTTTGGTGTCTTCAGCATCCTGATGGACTGGATATTCAACTGTAGAGCCAATCCACTTCTCTTATGTTGTGATAAGGTGACCTTGCTGATCACTGTTGTAGCAGTGGTTGTTTTTGTGGGGCAATGCAGGAAATTAAATGGCGGTGGTGGTTCCAGATGATCAAGAGGTCTCTCTTTACAGTGAGTGGTCGAGACTGACAGATGCTTGTGTCCGTTTCATGGACGGCTGTGTGTATAGGTCCAGAGAGAGTGAAGATGAGGGTCTCTAGGTGTGCTGTGGTATTTCTTGGCAGTGGATGGGTTGGGTGATTAAACCAGATGTTCAGGCCAGTGAAGATGCAAAAGTTGTCGTGGTGTCAGGTGATGTCCAAGATGGCATCTAATGGTGTTTCTGTGTTACTCAGTGGTGTTCTCTAAATCAGAAGACATGATCAATGGAATATGGGAGAATGGGAGCAGCAGACAGTGTCAGACTTGCCAATAGGGCATCAGGCAGTGTCTGGTCAACTGGTCAGTGTGTGGACCGTTTTTGGCTGTTTGTGGGTCTGTTTTATGGTCTGATGGGTACGTTTTTATGGTTGATTTCCCTAATACTACCACTAACATTACTTACAGAAATCCCTGTTGCATGCAGTCTTCCATATCTTGCAAAATACCTACACAAGTTGTCTTTACAAGTTAAAAAGGGACCCACTTTGTAAATGTGGGCCACTTTCTCAGCTATGATTCACCAGTGGGGGCCACTTTCATTTTGGTGCCATGGCCTATTTTGTGTCGCTGTCCGACCCTGGCATCAGACTAAGGGGGTTGTATACTTTATTGTACTGAAGGCTTGAATACCTGTGCTTTGTAAGGAGTGAATTAAAGCAACTGCACCATCCCTTGTGAGGATTCCATATCCGGCCTTCTACCGACTCTTGTAGCATCATCTCCTAACCAGTTGTCTACTGGCTAGTGAAGTATCGTCTCCTGATCAGCCTTCTACTGAATGGTGAAGCATTGTCTCCTGGCCAGACTTCTACTAAATCATGAAGCTTCGTCTTCTGACCAGCCTACTACTGACTGGTGAAGCATCATCTCCTGACTAGCCTTCCACTGACTGGAGAAGCAACTTCTCCTGACCATGTGACAGCGATGGATAGAGGGGTAGATTTAGGACGGATTTCAGATCCAAAATGATTATTTGGGTAAGCAAACAAGCATTGAAAAGGAGGCTCTGGAGGGGGAAAACATGGCGGCTGGCTAGAAGCGAGTCGCAGGTGTCAGGAAGGGCGGCGGTGCGGCGCGGCGGTATTTATGGTATAGCCTGCATGGGACGGCTCGGGTATGAGTGGCTGACAGTGTAGGTTATGAGGAGCGGCTTACCTCAGTGCCTTATAGTTGTCTTCTGGTAATAGCGGTTTGGCGGTGCATGGCGGCTCAGGCTGCAAGGGGCTTTCAGATACAGAAGGAGGCGTAGGTGGAGTCAGCAGTGGGGATGGAGCTCTGCTGGGAAAAAGTGGCGTTCGAGTTCGGGAGAGGTCGTCGCGCTGCTCCCAGGATTCTGTTCCGGGGAGGAGGTGTTTGTTGTAGAGGCAGGGAGCATTTGTCTCAGTCAAGGAAACAAAAGAGAAGTTGCCCCCTGGTTCAAACGCTGAGGACGATTTGCAAGACCTTGGAAGTATTGGAGGTTTAGAGCAAAGCGAGGACGGTTTAAAGCATGAAGCTCAGATTACAGCAGCTTGGACTGGGATTTCTAGATATGCTTTGAGGAGTGCTGGGAGGGGGGTCTGAGAAACCACTATCTAAGTACATTGGCTCACCTAAGGTAAACACTAAAAGTGTTACTGAAAGCAAATTTAAGAACACAGTAATAAAAAACAGTAAGCAGGGTAGTAGGTGTAACAAGTTGGGGAAGGCAGGCTCACTGGAGCGCAAGATTAAGATAACACCCTCTCTCACTTCATTTTTTAAAGCTGTGCCAAAAACTTTGATATTAAAGGGTGGGTCTCCATCTAATTTAACAGGTTTATTAGCAGCCCCTAAACCCAATCAGGCTTCTCAGAGAATGAACTGCATTCAGGATCACGGGGCAGGTACCTGCGGATATAAATGTGTTGGACTGGTCGTAGCATTTGAGCCCCAATCGTTATCAGGCTCTTTCTCTAGACATGGAGGAGGTGGTTCACGGTCCGCAGGCTCAGACAGATCCAACTGGTAGTGTAGAGGACAAGATAGAGCAGCTAGCTCTTTCCTCAAACACAGGTGTCTTAACCCTGGGGGGGGGGGGCACAGAGTATTCGGAGACCCCAAGTTTTTCGGCTGTTGAGGCTGTTGAGGTGGAGAAATCTAATTAGCTGAGCTGTCACAGTGAGGAAGGGGTTGAGATTAAAATGACCTTAAAATGACTGACCTTAAAATGGTGGCCAGCGCGGACAAGTAACAAGAGGATTTGGCGCAAATATCCGCACCTTCGTGCAGGCAAGCGGAACTCTGCAATTATATGGGCTACAAATCTGGTCACAGCAATTAACTAATTAAAGGAGAGCCAGGGAAGCTGGACTAATCGACCAGGGAAACTGGTCCAACTAAAGAAGCGGAAAGAGAGAAAGTCTTCCCTGCCTGCACAAGAACTATCATAACGGCAGCCATCTTACAATGATTAGCTTTATAACACACAACCCAGAGCTTAACAAAGATCAGCCAGCTAACTATTAAGCACTCTGGAACCACAACCATCAAGAGTTAAATGAAGAATAATTATGGGAAAGAGAAGCTATATCCATTGCTAATCATCAATTCTATAACTATACACTACTAGATCTGGTTAAGGAAGGCTAAAACCAGCACTAAACAACAAAAGCAGTGGTTCTACCCGGAATAAAACTGAGAGTCACCACAATACAGGCAAAAAGGAGCAAAAATGAGCGAAAGATACCTAGAGACTGCTGGCTTAACTGCCCAGAGTATAAAATACCCACATAATTTAACCAAAAATGCAGCTAAGAAGTTCAAACACGACTCCCTGAGGAAAAACCCGGACTATTCACAGACCTATACTTTAATGTGGCTAAAGGTACGACAATGAATGACCTCATATTCTACACAAATAAAACAGCTAAATGGCGCAATGCCTTCACTAGGATGCTTGCCATAAAAACTACGAAAAACATCCCTCATGGCACAAAAATGTCGACCTCACCATCAGAACGAGGCAGAGCCGAACTTAGCATCACGATATATAAATCTGCAATGGTGTTAATACAAGCAGCAAACCGAGAACTAGAGAGATTTGCCAAGATTTTCCAAATGGTAAAAGACTCACTGGAAGACCCGAATCACCAACTTCTCCTGACCCCACCAGTAGACACTCTAGACATTTACGATATCACCACCAGAGGCGCCAATAGAGCCAGGGACCATCATGTTCAAAGCCCTAACCAGGTAGCTATATCTGAATTGGTAAATGACAGTACCTGAGAGCGCGACTGAAAGAACCGAGAGGTCTACCTATCAGGCAAACAAAGAACAAAATCAGCTCCAAAGAGAAGAGTCGTCCCCACTCTATGAGACTCCTCACGTAGAGCATACATCGGCACCGAGTGTAGTACCCTATGACAACCAGGAATTGGATGAGGCAGAAGACATCAGCCTTCCTATTCCCTATACCCTCTCTAGCACAATACCAACGTCGTAAAGACCTCCACCCACAAACGAACTACCAACAACACAGAACTTATCTAACACCATCAACCGTCCGATACCTCTCGCTAGTACAATACCAGCGTCGTGCAGACCTTCACCCACAAACGCACTCCTAGCAACTCAGAACTTATCTAGCACCGACGACACCTCCAATAGATACGGAACCGACAAAAAAAAAGAGGATAGAAAGAAAAGGGCAGCGGAACTAAGAACAGATCGATAAAGGAGAAGAGCAGAGCGGATAAACAGATATGTCATCCCTAAGAAATCACATCAGAACAAGAAAGATATTAATAAGCTTCAGAAACTAGTGAGCAAGCTAGCACAAGCCACTATTAATACCTTACAGGCGATCGAGAAAATTGAAGAGATGACGGCGAACATTCACTCTAAAGTCACGCATATCCAAAACCTTGTACACTCTTCACAAAGAAAGAGTAACGTGACGGCCATGCCTTTAAAAAATAGAGACAACCGACCAGACAGGTCAAAATCACTGTCAAAAGAGGAAACTTTGACCTTAATCCGAACATTTGAACTACCGGACCACAAGGGAGAGGAAAGAATCAAAACAATACCACTAGACTCTAACAGAACATCGAGACAAAATGATAGAACATCCAACCCCCACAACCTACAGCACATAAAGCTAACACCAAACGAAGCCGAAAATGCGAACCCTAGTAACAAAGAAAAACCTCTGACTTGTCTACTACTCAACTGTCGATCGGCAACCAAACATGCATCGGACATAGCGGACCTCTTCACCAACAAGGACATTGACCTGGCAGTCCTTACAGAAACATGGCTTACGGAATCTTCATCCCCAACCATGGATCTCTTAGTACCACCGCAATTTAACATTCTGAGACTCGATAGACGCAGAAAGCTAGGGGGAGGGATAGCCTGTATTCATCGATCAGACATAGAGGTCAAACAAATTCAAGCCGACCCTCTTGAATCCTGTGAGTATCTAGGTCTTAATATAAGATCAACTAACAATCAACTATGCAACTTGCATACATTTTACCACCCACCAGGAGATAACGCAAAGTTTACAGAAGAGTTAATGGAGATCATATTAGCCAACTCTAACAACGAAGCCAATAACATATTTCTAGGCGATTTCAACCTTCACTGGGAGGACTGCAATGACAAACTGGTCAACACGCTTAAAGGTTTCCTCATCGAACTAAACCTCACACAAGCGTGCACACAACCCACACACTCAAAAGGAGCGACGTTAGACTGGATTATCTCAAGAAACAAAGATACAACAATCCGCTCCATAACTCCATGTGACTGGTCTGATCATCATGCCTTAAAATTTGCGATACCCTCAGTGGGAAAAGGCAGGACCAGGCAACCTTTCAAGTCCAAAAAATTGACTCGAGACACAAAAGAAGCAAATATGGAGCTATTGGTCGAAAGCTGCGAAAGAGACTTAAAGCCACCCAACAACCTGGAGAACGTCAACGAGCTGACTGATTACTACACAGCAGCTGTCGAAAATATCGTCAATAACACCATGCCATTAAAGCTGAAAAGAATCACGGAGAAGACTAAAAATCCGGGGTTTAACGATGCACTAAACGAAGAAAGACGCAAATTGAGAATGGCCGAAAGAAAATGGAGGCAACACCCATCATCACCTGAACTGAAAGCCCTCAGAAAAATAAGGAACCAATATAACAAAAAGATCATCAACTCAAAAAAGGAATTTATAAGATCAGAATTGGACAATGCCAAAAACAGACCACGAAAACTCTTTGAAATCCTAAAGGAGCAATCAAACAAACTAGCCAAATCCGTGCAAGAAAACTCAAAAACACCTCTAAGCTGTGATGAATTTTCCACATTTTTCACGGAAAAGGCCAAATCACTCGAAGTAGAGCTTAGAAACGCCGTGGTGAACCTTCCCTTCGTACCACTGTATACGAACAATACCAACTCTACAACGGAATGCACTAAGGCAAAAAACAAGGCAATTTAGGAATCATTCGAACTGTACGACCAACACATGATTGCCAAAACGCTCTCAGAAATCAAACTTAACAACCACTACCAAGACCACCTGCCCGCAAAATGCTTAAAAGAAATCAATCACATTTTGATTCCAATATGGACCGAAATAATAAATGCTTCACTTTCACAAGGGATCCTCCCTGACTGCCTAAAAACAGGTCAAGTTGTTCCCATAATCAAAAAACCCTCAGCGGATGCGTCAGATCCAAACAACTATCGCCCAGTGACTAACATCTCTTTACTGGCCAAGCTGATTGAGAAATGTGTGCAGAACCAACTGAGCAAACACATCACCAAGTTCTCCTTGCTAGATGAATGCCAGTCAGGATTCAGAGCAGGGCACAGCACGGAAACAGCGATCCTCCATATTGTTGATGATGCGCTACAGGCCCTTGACCAAAATCAAGCATGCTTACTGATTCTCCTTGACCTGTCTTCGGCATTTGACACAGTAAATCACGAAGCATTACTGACCAGACTATGGGACAGGATGGGACTGTCGGGAACGGTGCTGAAATGGTTTGATTCCTTTTTACAGAACAGAACGCAGCGCTTCCTGGTTAACCAATCAATCTCACCCCCATGCCCTATCTCAATAGGAGTCCCTCAAGGATCGACACTATCCCCAGATCTGTTTAACCTATACGTCGAACCACTCACAGAAATTCTCCAAAAATCACAGATATCCTATCACATGTATGCTGACGACACGCAAATATACTTAAAGATCGCATCCCTAAAAGACATTGAACTAATGAACGAGACACTAAAATGGCACTACAATGGTTAACTTCAAATCATCTGAAGCTAAATGCACATAAAACAGAGTTCCTACTAATCTCACCGCCAAGGAGCCATACGGAAATAAAGGAATGGACGAAAGGCGTGACTAGGCTAAACTGCACCCAACCCTGGTCAACTCAGCGAAATCATTAGGAATCACCTTAGACGAGAATCTAGACATGAAAGCCCACATTAACTCAATGGCGAAAAGTGCCCGCTTCCACCTGAACTACTTAAGAAAATTGAAACCATTCATCTCAGAGGCGGACCTCAAATTAGCAATCCAATCCTTAGTCATCTCGAGGATTGAATATGGCTGCACCACCTTAGCTGGCCTACCAAAAATGTCCACAGCACCACTAAAAGCCTGCCTTAACGCTGCGGCAAGACTTATCACCGGAACCAGGAAATATGATCATATATCCCCGCACCTGAAAGCCTTAAACTGGCTACCTTATGAAGCCAGAATCCAAATGTAGATAGCATGTATCACACATAAAGCACTACACGACAACACCCCAAGATACCTAGCCCAGAAAATTCAACTGTCCGGTGGCAACCGACCAGCTAGGAGTGCTGAGGAGTTGCTGTTACGGCCAGCCTTTTTTCAAAAGAAAAAAACCTATGACAGAGCGTTCTCAGGAGCTGCCCCCAGAATATGGAACTCACTCCCTCCAAACATCAGGAAGATGCAGAATCTGGTAACATTCAAGCGGGAGGCGAAGAGCCTTCTGATGAAAAAATACATTACTTAGTGAAGATCATTGTTCATTGTTCCGATATATTACTGCCCTAGTACAGAACATGTATGACATGAGAAAGGGAAGCATAGTCATTACTATAAGGAACGCGTATTCTAAGGTACGAGAACGACCTAAAGGATACCACCAATGGATATTTTGACTGAACCTGAGAACTGCATCCCACATGTACTTATACCGATCTACCTCATTTATGTTATATATACTTGCTTTTGTTATAAGTTTAGCCATAGCATATTATTAACGCTAACGTCACATGTTTATGAATATATATCATCTACCTCACATCTGTTATACTTTAACTGTTTAATATATTTGTTAAGCCTTTACCTCTTCTATGTTAAGCGCTCTGATACCCACGGGTCTTGTTCGCGCTATACAAAACTTTATAATAAATAAATAAATAAATAAATAAATAGATAGATCCCGATCCAGAAGACTCCGATCTTCCGGTTATTGCTCTCTTAAAAAAATTAAATATTGACATGCACAAGGGGTTTGAGGTCTCCAAGTTGAATCAGGAAAGTATTAGAGCCGCCTGCAGCTTGCTAGAGAAAATAATTGATAAGTTGAGTTCCCGCACAGTTGTTTTAGAGGCGGAAGTTAAGGATATTCGTGAGAAAGTCATGGTTAACCTCAAGGACTTAGATGCTATTAAGATTAAGGACAGGGAACACGAAGAGAGGGTAGGAAGATTGGAAAACATGCAAAGGAGGAATAATTTGAAGATTTTAAAGTTGCCAGAAGGCAAAGAAGGGTCTGATATCAAGAAATATGTAGTACAGTTACCTAATACCGAATTGCAGCTGGAGGAGGCAGAGGACGAGATTTTTAGGGATATTCAGAGGGTGCACCGCGATCCCTTTAGATTGAACCCAAACCTTTCTAAGCCTAGGAGAATTTTGATTAATTATCTAACTTATACTTTGAAAGAAAAGATCCTGGCTGCTGCTCGCAAAAAAAAACAAAAAAACATTTTAATAGATGGTGCTAAGGTGGAGGTAAGATCTGATTTGTCACCGGTAACTGCTAATCGGCAATGGGAGCTAGGTAAGCAGATTGAGCCCTTGAGTAAACTGGGAGCTTCGGTTCAACTGAAGTTTCCGGCTTTCCTAAAAGTTATGTGGAACAATAAGTTATATTCCTTCTGATTTGTTGAGGAGGTGGATAGTTTTCTGAAACAATGCCAAACTGGGAGTTTATAATAAGTTTCTGTATTGTTTTTGTTAAGCTTAAAGAGCAGATGCCGTGCAGGCATATTATCAACTTAGTTAACATCTATGCGCACCGTCCGCTGTAGGTATCCAAAAGGCCTTTGCCATTGGTAGTTTGGATGGGTTTTCCAGGATGGGGGGGTCTTTTTGGGATCGCAGGGGGCGGGGGTGTAGGGGCAGGGGGGAAGAGTTAGGAGAGAAAAGTTGGAAAATTCCTCAGAAGCTTTTTTGCTGTCAAGTTCTATAATTTGGTTGGTTTAGGTTGTAACAAGTGGGGTTAACTTAAAGGAGCTGAGAATCCTACCTTGGAATGTAAATGGGTTGCGTGTGAAGCCGAGGAGAGAGTTAATTCTGAAATATTTGAAGGATTCTTTGGCTCAGATTATAATATTGCAGGAGATCCATCTATCAGGGGTTGAAAGTAAGGAATTTTTCTCGGCACAGCGGTGGGTGGCTCATGCACTTTACACTCCTCAAACAGCGGTTACGAAAGGAGTTGCAGTTTTAATTAGGCGGGGGTAAATATTTCCATTGAGGGTAAAGCTGCTGATGTTAGAGGGAGGTGGCTGATTGTGAAACTAAAGATGGCAGGGCAAATGTTTATTATTATTGGTTATTATGGTCCGAATCATGACGCTGTGGGCCCTTTAGACGAGCTAGCCAGGGAACTACTGAGCTTTTCTGGTAAGATAATTATCGCGGGCGATTTTAATACTGTTTTGGATCATAATTCTGAGTCATAGGGTTAAGGAGAAATGGATGCCAGCGAACTCACGCATTTTGTATATGGTGAGGGGTGTAGTAAACTGCTAGCTTGGCAGGTGAAAAAAGATAAAGTTCGAAATTTGATTAAAGAAGTAAGAGTGGTGGAGTCAGGTCTGACGATCATAGACAGTAAAGGAATAGCGGCTGCTTTTCATGAATATTTTGTGAAAGTATATAATAAGGATCTTAGGCCTGAAGACCAGGCGCAAATGGGCTGGTTAGAGTTTTTGGAGCCTCTATCTGACGAGCTTCAGGACATATTAGATCAGGAAATATCTCAATTAGAGGCTGAAGCGGCTATTAAAAGGGGGAAAAGAGGCAAAGCACCCGGGCCAGATGGTCTTCCGGTCAAAGTTTACAAATCGATGATAGGCATTTTGTCATCAATTATATTGTCAGTTATTTAATCAGTTTTTTGGAGCAAGGCTTCTCTGCCTTCTTCGTGGAATGAGGCAAATATTATACTAATAACAAAGCCAGGGAAGTCATCAAAATATATAGACTCTTACAGGCCTATATCGTTACTCAATTGCGATTATAATTTGTTTGCAAAAATCATGGCCGACAGATTGAGTATTATTATTTCACAGTTAATTCATGAAGACCAAAAAGACTTTATAAAGGGTAGATATTTGACCTTTTCACTTATTGGTGCTATGGATAAGGCCTCGGCCTCTGATCTTCCCTTGGAGGTTATCGCGCTAGATTCGGTCAAGGCGTTTGATCGCATAAATTGGGCATATCTACAGGCTTTGATAAAACGTCTTAATTTAGGACAGAACTTCAGCACTTCTCTTGCATCTTTATATCATTCCCCATGTCTCGAGTGTTAGTTAATGGGATATTTACTCAGCCAGTCCCAATCATGCGCGGGACCAGACCAGGGTGTCCCATGTCACCACTTTTATTTGACCTATATATCGAGCCCCTAGCTTGTAAAATAAGAGCTGCAGAGAAGATTGTTCCATTTGAATTTGAGGGTTGGTCCAAAAAGATAGGGTTATATGCTGATGACATAATCATTTATACCCCTAAATTACATCAGTCAATGGAATGCCTTCTAGGATTGACCAAGGAGTTTGGGGCTGTTTCAAGCTATGCTATAAATGAAGACAAAACGGAGGTCATGGCCTGGAACTTGAATGTCGAGGGAATAGGGAATAGCTTGCAAGACCGAGATGAGATATCTTGGGGTTAGGATAACGCAGGTAATTGGGGATACTTTTTAAAACTTAAGTAGGAGATAACCGCCACTCTCCGAGGGTGGGCACATCTACCGCTCTCACTGTTTGGATGCACAAACTTAGTGAAAATGATGATTTTGCCATAGATAACTTTTTTGTTTGAAACAGTTCCTTTGTTATTTAAGAAAGAGTGGTCTGTAAGGCTACAGAACAATATTAGTTCCTTTTTATGTACTTCAAAAGGGCCGCGCCTCCTCTGGAATAAGCTCAGGAGAAAACTTGTGAAGGGAGGGTTGGGGTTCCCAGACTTTCAAATTTATTCATGGATCTTCCTGCAAAAAAACTGAAGAATGCTGTTGGATACCCCACCAACCTCAGTTATTGGGAAAATGCTTTGTGCAATGTTCAGAAAGAATAATTTTAATGAGCATGGCTTTTTGTATAAGTTTGTTGATCCGAAATAAAAAAAAAAAGGTTAGATTAAAGGTTTTAAGAGATCTAGCAGAGCTTTGGTTAAGAATTAGGAGGTTAATAACATTCCATATTACAGTTATATGGCTCTGATTTGGGATGCATCAGGGTCTCTTCCCTGGTCAAAGGACGCTTTGGCTCGACCACTAAGAAAGGTTGGCCCACAGAGATGGAAAGATTTATTTCCGGATGGCAAGCTGATTTCTTGGGGACTCTGTGAACAAGAATGGGGCGGAGTTCCTCCAGGTATAAATATCTGCAGATGCAGAGCTGGTCAACTGAAATGGAAAATCTAATTGGAGCTCACAATGAATTTGAGAAGAAGCTTTTTTCAGACTGTTTATTTAAAAAAGTAGTTGCATTGTGGTATTGGCTGATACTTGAGATGGAGGGTGGTCCCTTTAAGCTGCCTGAGACCTTGTGGGGAGATTGCTTGCTGGAGATCGCAACAGAAGACCAATGGCAAGTAACAACGTCTATGCTTTATAAAATAGTGAAACCTGCAACTTTAAGGCAGAATCACTTTTTTACAATTCACAGGGCGTATTGGTCCCCTCGAAGACTTTCTAAATTCACCTCTGGTGGTGTGCCCCAAGTGTAAGAGTCCCAATGAAGACGATCTACATATGTTTTTGCTATGTCCGAAGATAAGAGAATTTTTGGAGGCCGTGAGTAGCTGTCTGTCAAAAGCCCTAGGCCTGCAGATCAAGGCCTAGGGCTAGCTATAACCGGAAGAATGGATCTGCTAGGTAAGGGTACAGATGATAATGCTCAACTTTTGTGCTATGCTATACTGTTGGCACGGAGAGAGATTTGTAAATTATGGGTTTCCCCGGCACCCCCGACAGAATTGGACTGGCTACGAGCCATGAGATTTATTGCCAAGCTAGATATTTCGTATCAGACTAAAAAAAGGTACAGATTTTGGAACCCATTTTTGGTATGTTTTGGGTGAGGGAGATGGTTTTGCTTTGGTGTTTGATTAAAATATAAATCTAATGATTAAGCCTTCACCTATCTCGGCTGGTTTGGAGTTTTCCCAGGTAAGTTGAAGTATGAGGATAGGGTGGCCATGCTTTGGAGGAAGACTCTCTGTCCCACTCTCATACGGGGCCATGCCTGGAGGAGGTTCCTGACTCTAAGTAGCGTTGAGCAAGCCTTTTTCCTATACAGCCAGTGTATGAGATAAAAAGCCTAAGGGCGGTTTCGTTATGTAATGGGCGGAGAGAAGGCCAATGAGGATAAAAAAATTAAATTTAAAAGAAGCATTGAAAAGTAGGCAGCTCAGCTAGTTAGGAGGGATAGAGTGAGTGGTGGGAGATTGTTTTCATGGAGCCAAGTGCCAAGCTACCAGAGGGTGAACACAGGTTAATTTATGGTCTGTATCTAACTAACCCTGAGTCGGGTTGTGGTTCCTGCTTGGAAAGGTAGCATGCCTCTGCCAACCATTAATTTAGGGCTCCTTTACAAGAGACCTTTAATTCTTTACAATCTGGTAGCGCAGGTCTCTCAATCATATCTATGAGTTGTTGCAATGTCACCCTGCGTGGCTCTGTATGGCCTCATAGATATGGAGTAAGGCAGGGCAGCGCAAAGTGTTGCCTTGCCTTACTCTGCATTAAGGAGGCCGTCCATGGCTATTGCGGTGGGTGTTCCCTTGCAACACCCATGGATATTGATGCTGCCACAGATTTGCAAAATCATAACAAGCTGGGCAGTGCCAAAACCTTACACCTTCCCCGAACAGGCATAACAAGGAGAAATGTTTTCATTTCTACTCGTTGTTTCCTCTTTCCATGTGTGCTACATTATGCAGCATACATAGAATGAGGAAAACGCCTTTCGGGATTGCTTTTGTGCAGTAAGGTGTCCCTTCCTGCACAAAAACAGTCCAGCATGCAACACAGACCCTTGCACCCTGGTGCAAGCGTACCGGCATTGGCGCTAGGCAGCCAAAAAGGCACCAGAGCAGTGGGAAACGGCAGTCTATATCATAAATATGGCACATTCCTGCCCTTTTCATTCGATGCAGGGCAGCACAGAAAAGTAACTTGCTGCGCTACCCTGCGTCAAAAATTCATAAATGAGGCTCCAGTTTCTAAAATTTTGATCAGCATTGAGAATAGAACTTGTGGTTTTTCAGTGCCTTATAGTAAATTGGTGTACACTACCAATCCGTACCTAAGAAAAATTCGATTCAATTGTCTCTGATCTTCATGGCATTTTTTTTCAGTCATCTCTGACTGCCATTTTCTTTTATCTATTCTCCCTTATTGGCATTTAAAAAAAATTCTAGAATGATGTCTCTGACTGGAGGTTCTACATCTGCATGTACACCTGCAAAAATTGACTTTGAGCTAGCCAATCTGGAGGGTTACACTGTGGCTCAGCTCAAGGACTTCTGCATGGACTTTGTGCTTCCTGTAAAGAGCTCCACCAGAAATGTGAAACTGCAAAAGGCACTGAGTGCCTGGTCAGAACCTCATGCTGCATTGACTGTGACCTCAGAGGAAGAGGAGGGGCAGGATGAGAAGGATGATTTGGAGCAGGACCCAGAGGAGGGTCTTGGACTGCTACCTGTGGAGAGGTGGCAGGGCAATGCCCTTCAAGGATTGGAGATTCCACCCAGGGCAGGGAGCAGTGTGTCATCCAGAGGCCTGTCCCCAGATGAGCTGGAGGACAGAAGGGAGGAGAGAAAGCTTGTCAAATAAAAACAGGCAGAGCAAAGAAATTGGCACTGTAGGGGAGAATTGCTTTGGAATGTTTGGCTCAAGAGAGGAACCTTAAGGAGCTGAACCTCAAGGCCAGGCAGGCAGAGAACAGCAGTGATAGTGGCAGCGTTTATTCAGTGCCGTCTGTAGACAGGAGGGTTCACGTACCTAAGAAGCTGATGCCTGACTTTGTGGTGGGCTACACCAATGATAAGTGGTTTGTGGGCTATGAGATTGCCCTGCAGCTGTGAAATATCCCTGAGATTAATTGTGGGGCTAGTCCGTGGAGGCATATCCCTAGTGAGGGGAGGGACACCCTTCTGACCCTGGATCAGGAGGACAGGATGAGGTATCCCCTCATGAAGAAAGCTTTTATCAGGACGTATGGTCTGATCCCAGAGAAGTTTAGGCTAAGGTTCAGGGACAGCCAGAAAGTGCCCCAACAGTCCAGGGTGTAAGTTGTGGATTATTTTTACAAGGCACTGGATGGTTGGTTGGAGGGCCATGAGGTGAATGATTACACAGAGCTGTAAGATCTATTTGCTAGACAGCACATGTTCAGTAGTTCTTATCCAGATCTGCGCCAACACTTGATTGATAATAGGCTCACTGACCTCAGGGACCTTGCTGTGGAGGTGGATCGCTGGCTCAGCACCAGGGTCCATAAGAAGTTATCTGGGGGGGGATCACCCGAGGGTGGGCAGAGTCATCACCAGAAGAAGGAGGGGGGACAAAAATAAAAGCACAGAGTTCTCTAAAGGGCCTCTAACTAATTCTTAGGGTCAGGACTCCCACTCCTCTACTGAGAAGAAGACAAAATGGTTCCCTGACAGGAGATCTGCAGAGAAGGCACCTTTGAAATGCTTTTAGCACAAACAGAAAGGGCACTTGAAGGGAGCAGCCAAGTGTCCCAAGCCTGTACAGCCCACCTCCCGTGGGCAGTTACTGAGGTTGGCTAGGTTAGTACTTGGGGAGGAGATTGTCCCAGATAGTTTGAGGGACAGAGTAGAGGTTACCCTAGTGTGCCTGGGTGATATAGAGAAGGCGCAGATAACCCACATGCTTGAAAATACCAAGAGGTGCAAGCAGTGGGTCACAATCAATGGGCAGAGGGTGGAGGCTCTGAGAGACACAAGGAGCCAGCATGACAACCGTCAGGTCTCATCTGGCATCTTCAGAGCAGGTAGTCCCTAATGTGTTCCACCTCTTTGTTGCTGCTGACAACCATGAGAGCCACTACCCCATAGCTCTGGTTCCCTTTAAGTGGGGGGAGGTTGTCTCAGGTACTTTGAGGGTAGCTGTGAGTCCATCCATGCCTTTGGATTGTCTGTTGATAATCACTTGGAGCACACTGCCTGGAAGGAGGTGGAGGGTCAGGTCACCCTTGGAGATATTGGGGTTGCCTGAGTTGGTGTGGCTAATAACACGTTCCTTGGCAGCCCATTGGCGGGGTCAAGAGGACCTGGAGCCTGCAGGAATGGCCCAGGTGCCTATCAAAAAGAGGAAGGCAAGGGGGCAGGAAGTTAGCTCCTGAAACACCCAAGGTCCTGGAGGAGGGTGACCCTGAGGGAGACGCCCCAGTACTTACAGGGGTAGATGTGGTTGAACTGAAGAACCTGCCTGAGCTGTCCAACTGGAAGAAGGAAAAGGGCTAACCAGAAAGGAGTTCTTCAAGGCACAGAAGGAGTGCCTTACTCTTGTGGGTCTTTGTCTGCAGACTGAGACCTAGTCAGCTGGCGACGCCTCTGGCAAACAATGATTTACTAGGAAAATGGTATCCTGTTTAGTGAGACTGTCCTACCTGCCATGCAACGGCAAGTGAGGGGAGAAGTGCAAGCCCCCTGCAACCTTTCCCTGTCATTAAGCCCCCTTTTGAGCTGGTTGGCATCAACCTTGTGGGGCCTCAGGATCTCTAGACAACCATGGCTTCAGATTTGTTCTGGTCTTGGTGAACCATGCTTCCCGGTAACCGAAAGCTATATGTCTTAGGACTGTGACTGCTCCTGCTGTCGCCAGGGCACTGATGGGGTTCTTTACCCATGTGGGTTTCCCCAAGTAGGTGGTATCTGACCGGGATACCAACTTCATATCTGGGTACATGAAGACCATGTGGAAGGAGTGTGGGGAAACCAACACATTCATCAATCCTTATCACCTGAAACCAATGGGTTGGTTGAAAGATTCAGCCGAACCCTCGAAGGCATGATTATGGGTTTACCTGAACCCATGAGGCATAAGTGGGATGTCCTCCTGCCATGTCTTTTGTTCCCCTACATGGAGGTACCACAGAAGCGGTCTGACTTCAGCCCTTTTGAGCTTCTATATGGGCACCCTGTGAGACGACCATTTAGTTTGTTTAAGGAAGACTGGGAGCAAGCTCCCAAAAACCCACTTGTTAAAAATACTTATAAAGCCCACGTACACCACTTGGTTTCTTGGCACTGGGGTCTAGGAAGTCCTGGCGCTAAGTGATTCATTCATAAATCTGGTGAAGTCAAAACTGGAGAGAGCACTCAGGAGAAGGTCCTTGGCCAAGAAAAGAAATTAGGGAGGAAATTTGTCATAGCGTTATGTCAGGAAAGCATATATTCAAGTTAACCTCTATTTATAATATAGATAGAGAGAGCAATTAAAAAAAAAAGCAGAAAAATGGTGGAAGGGTAATAAAATACAAAGGGCCAAGGCATGGCAAATTATCAGAAAACAGGCAACCTCTCAATGAAAGGAACATTTACAGCAAGGAATAATTTACAATTATTATATTTGGCAAGCTGCTCATATCTATCAGACATATGTGGTACATAGTATACATCTTAAATCAAGGCTGTCCAGTCTTCCAGTTTGTTCAATCTTCTATTGAAGCTGTCCGTTTTAGGGATCCATTGAAGTTCCACTTTGTTCAGAATAGTGGTAATGTCACCTTCTCATTCAGGTCATTTTACAACTTCAATCACTTGCCAACTGATGTCATTTTCACTGTGTCACGCTGTGTTGTAATGCTCAACCAATGGTGCGGTGGTCACTTTGCACCTTAGGCAGCTGTGGTGTTGGCAAATCCTCATTGGTATTTTCAGAGTGGTTTGGACAATGTATGTATCTAATTGCATGGAGAGATATTGCAGTTACATCAGAGGTATTGCAGTTGGAGAAATCTTTAAAACCACTGTGCATTGTATTGTACATTAATTCTTTTGATTCAATCCTGTAGTCACCACCCACTGCAGTCACCGCATTGGCAATAACCCGCCAGTGGTATGGTTCCCCAGAAGTCATGTAGTGTGGGTTGAGTTCTTGATGAAGGGAGGCATACTTTGACCAGATGGTCTTTAAAGTTTTTGGCCCTTTTGATGGCAAAAAGGGGGTGTTCCAATGTCAAGTATCACATGGTTAGGTGTTATAGTCCCATGTTAGGCACATGTCGGCAGGCAGTTTATTTCTTACATTGTCCTCATAATAACATTTCAGCAGTGAAATTTGTCACACATTTGCATGCATGACAATGCTAGATTAGTTTCTCTGAAACTACTTTTGTTTAGACATCTAGCTTCACACAATATTATCACGATGCCACGAACTTCATGTACAAGGCCTCTTTACGCACTATGTACAAATGTCGTTCTATCTTTATCCATGGGCCAACAGGGCTGTCTACATATTCATAACATCACTAATCTACACGTACATCACAAAGCTGCTTTCCATTATAAATAATGAGGACACCAATAGATTAGCAGAGAATGCACTTTAGCTGACACTGAGGGTCGCTGCATGCTGAGACTTCACTACACATCAGTCTGACATCCCTGTGACAGGGTGTCAAGTTTGTGACTGAGACCGGCTCTGACATTCTCTCCTACCTGGTAATGGGGTTGGCTTTTCCCTAGGTGCAATTCTTGGCTCTACACCTACACACACTATAGGTGCACTCGGAATAGGGTTTGCATAATCGAAGAATACTTGATTACTGTCTTGTTATATATGCCTACATATATATAGTCTTAGCACTATGGTAGAACTATATTTACTCTTTACTCTTTTGGTGCTCGTAATCACTTTTATCTGCTTCTGTATATTAATCATTGCAGCACACGTTTTATACAAGAATAAAATTGGTTCAATAAACATATTGAAAATATCCCACAGTGTTTTCTTTGTATACTTTTCTGAGAATAAGTAAGCACGATGACTGGGTGAAAGGTTCTATACTGTTTCCAGAATCCCTGAGGGGTCAGGGTTGTCATGTTCAGTGGTTGCTAGAAGCCGTTCACTCCCTGGTAAGGTACGAAGGGGCTTACAGTGGCGCTGTGAGCTAGCTGGTCTAAAGGCCAACATATCCTGCGGGGGTGTCTGGAATCAGTCTAGGCACCAAGCGCCTAGTTTATTTTGTCCAAACAAATGTGCAGATCCTGAAGATTAGTAGGAACTACACGAGATAGGGTGTGCCAATGTCGAACCACTATTTTCGCTATAGCACTGACAATGGGTGAGAATGCGGTAACACAGGCTATTCTGTTTGTCTTCTCCTTGGGTTTAGAGGAGAATAATCCCTCACAGTGACTATACCATGCCCTCTTCCTGGACCTGGTAATACGTTTCTCAGGATACCCCCTTGCCATCATTTTCATTTTCAATGTTTCAACTTCTTTGAGAAAATCATTTTTTGAAAAAACTGTTTCTCCTAATCCTCAGAAATCAAGAATATGGTAAGTAGTCCAGAAGAGCCTTAGGATGGTGGCTGGAATAGGCCAGAAGTGTTTTGCGTTCTATGGTTTTGCGAAAGTGTCATGTAAAGTTTGCCCTCTATGTTTTTGATCAGTAGGTCCAAAAAGGGAACTTACTCTGTACTAAAGTGGGAAGTGAACTTGAGTCCCTGGCGGTTGTTATTGATGCTGGTCCAGTCAGTCACATTTCCATTCCAGATTAAGAAAATATTATC
Source organism: Lissotriton helveticus (assembly GCF_964261635.1). Taxonomy (NCBI): domain Eukaryota; kingdom Metazoa; phylum Chordata; class Amphibia; order Caudata; family Salamandridae; genus Lissotriton; species Lissotriton helveticus. The sequence goes on along the minus strand of NC_136062.1, from coordinate 436,637,680 downwards.
AGTATACCGCTTCCATATTTTTATTTTCTCATGGAAGGGATTGGTATCGGAAAGTATGGTGGTATATTCAATATTGTCTATGAAGAGAATGGCAAGTTTAGGTACATAAGTGAATTTCCCTTAATTTGCTGATAGTACTGTTCATCACATTGAAAAGAAAATTCTATTTAGTGTCAACTGTAGTAGTTATAAAATCAGAAGGTACAGGGTGGGGGAGTTCTCTTCTGTCAAGTGTCTGCCTGATAACCTCCATCCCTTCTCTTCGGGGAATAATCGTGTATAGGGATTCTATTTCCATGGTACAAAGAAGGCAACTATAGTGTTATCAAACGGCTTCTTTTCAATTTGAATAATTATTTCTGTGCTGTTCTTTACAAAGTTTCTGGTATTGGGCACATAGCCTCTAATAAAAAAGTCGATATTTTGGCCAATTTGTTTAAATATAGTTCCGGAGCCCGACACTTGTAAAGATGGCCAAAATTATGGCCTGTAATTCCTTTGTGGGGCCCCTGGCAGTCTGATATTCCTGATTAGATAAGGTCTAATCAATTCTTTTTTTATAAAAATTAGAATTTTGTAAAACAATACTACATCCCTTGTCAGTGGGTTTGACAACTGTCTGGTCATTAAATGTAAGTTTATTGAGTGCCTTCCTCTCAACTAGGGGTATGTTATGTGGGACAAACAGTTTTTGCTGTTCCTAATTACAAATGTCTTTTGTATCAATTTCTCAAAGGTGTGGACCTCAGGTAGTATAGAGGAGTGAGGTGGTGAAAATGTGGATGGCGTAGAAAGTTTATATGTGCATTCGTATGATTGTATGTATTATCTTTAAAAAAAGCATGCTGTCTAATTTTACGAAAAAATCTGAACTTGTCAGTTTGTATTTCTAAGAAGTTTGGTCAGACTGTACAAACAAATAACAGACCTCTGCTGAGCAAGGGTGCTTCAGTAGATGACAGTGTGTGTGTTGAGAGGTTAAAAATTGGTATAGTTTGTTCATTATTAATAGTAGGGTCTGAATTGTTGTTTACTGGTTGCCCCATTAGTAATACTTTTGTAATGTCTGCCTTTCGCCTGGTGTGCTGAATTGCTATTGCACTCATCCTCTTCTGCTTAGGTGGGTGGCACAAGCAGTGCTGCAGGCCCACTAGTAGAATTTAATTTACAGGCCATGAGCACAGGTAGTGCCACTTTAGTAGGGTCTTACAAGTAAATTAAGCATGACAATCGGTTATAAGCCACTTATACCAAGTTTTAAGGTGACAGCACAAGCACTTTAGCACTGGTTAGCAGTGGTAAAGTGTGAAAAGTGATAAAGCCAGCAAAAACAGTCAGCAAAACTGGAGGTCTGAGGGAAAAATGTTATAGTAAAACGATACCACGGAGCCAGGACTAACATGTGACCTATGCATTCTAAGTACTTCTGAAAGATTTTCAATACACTGCCATCAGCAAGGTGCTCCTCTACTGGCTAATATGGTACCGTTAGCCCATTTTTTTTATCGGATAGCTCATTCGACAGTCTGTGGTCAACTGCTTCCTCAGCAGAGGCAACGGTTCAGGGAAGGAGGTTGCTGTGAATGAGACCTTGGAAGATAGATCTGGCACAGAGGTCCCTAGTCCGAAGCCGCCATATTTCAGGACCAGTCTCTTAGGGCAATAATTGAATGACATGGTATGAAAATCTGCACATGAAAGAAGATCCTGAAGCCAATCAAATTTCCCAGGAAGACTGAATTTTTTCAAAAGGGGATAATGATGAACCAAAGGAAAAACTAAAGTCCCTTTCATGGGCAGACCTGAGGATGGTGGTCTGTGGTCAACAACAAATCCCGGCCGCAGCTTCCTCAAGCTCAAGAACAATAACAAAAATGACTATCTGAAGGTAGGAGGAAGGATGAAAGATGTTTTTCTACGATGGGCAAAGGTGATTCGTGATGCCTTGGTCTTACCAGTGATAAAGAAAGATGGGGCCTATTAGCAAGGGCTGGCGATCAAATTAACGCCGCTTTAGTGTCCGTTTTCGGGCGAAAAGCGGCGATAATTTTATTGCAGTATTAGCAAGGACACGCTAGTGCGTGTTGCCTTGTCTTAGCGCCCGTTTAACTAACGCCATGCATCGCATCGCTAATGAGATGCAAAGTAGGCGTTCCTGACTAAACTGCATGGGCAAACTTCGCTAAGCCAGCTTCGCGATATTTATAACATGCCCTGGACCCGCGAAGCGATATTCAAATTTTGCACTAGGCACCCCTTAACGCTGGATTCTAACGCCTGATATTTTCTTGATTACAGTATGTTTACTATGGAAGGTGGATTCTAGGGTTGAGGCCACAGGGCCCTATCATCAAGCTTATCTCCATTTTTGCTCGATTATCGCTGGTTTTCCAGCGATGTTGCCTGATATCACCGGCTATCGCTGGAAATATTATCGCCAAAGTGCTAAGTGTCGTTGAAACAGCGCTAGCCTGGCGATAATTTCCAGCGATAATAAAAAAACGAGCTAAGAGCGTTCAGCGATAATTATCGCTGCGGCTTGCTAATATGCCCCGAATATCTTTTGCAGTTCAGGGAGAAGCCGCCGGCAGCCTGGTACCAATGTTCACCATTACCAAGAGACTCTGGAAAGAGACTCCGTGTAGAGCGGCGTCGAGGATCTCATTGCCATGGGTGCAGTACCACAGAAATAGCAAACTCTAGGGCCTTATTCGATTTTTGTGATAGGGAATTAAATGATTGCTTACGGGTAATTGTCATTATCGTGGACCTCAACAAAGGGTAAAAACTGCTGTTAACACCCTGACCACAGGGCATTAACACATCATCATTTCATATCAAGGGCACACCTTAGTTTGTGGGGAGTTCTATATAGATATGTACAATCAGGGTTTTAAGTGGGCCGGGTCTTTTCGGGTCTGAGCACCGGCAGTTTTTTAAAGGGGACCTCGAAACGGGTCTCCATCGTGATCTGTTGTGTGCCCCGGCACAGGCTGTCCGTGTTTTCTGGACTACAGTGACAGCTGGCACATCCATGTGCGCGTGCTCACACTGCTCACTTCTCACTAGTGGAGAAGTTACAGCATGGCGTCAGGCCAGGTGAGCGTTGTGGGGGAAGGGAAATTATTTAAAGAGAGTCATTTTCTCTCTGGATTTCCCTTCTCTTTTTGAAACTCAGGAGCAGCAACATCGTCGTGGTGGTACTAGGGCTTTAAGTGGAAGCTTTTTCAATATTATATACAAGCCATAGTTGCTGCGTATTCATCTTAGGCAACTAACAACAGTTGACAAAGCCAATAGTCCTGACTTGTTGCAGGTATGATGTTACTTGTTGTATCCTATATCTGGATGCAATGACAGAAACAGTAAAATACAAGTCGAGTGGCACATTGCTAAGCACAGATTTTTAGCTTAAGGGTTTTTACGCCACGCCCTTCATTATATTGATCACGCCCTTTTGAGAGACCCCCCAGTTTTTTCATCCCACTTAAAGCCCTGTGTATAATAATTCTCTTTCTTGGGATGCATGTGCTTTGTGTTACTAAAGTTGTTGTCAAAGTTTGTTAGCTTTTCAAGTCGTAGGGAAAATTGTGCCTGCAGCAAGAACACTTCGCATATGACAGCAGGTTTCTCCCGTTACTGGGTCACCGGTCCTCATGGTGAACACTGTTGGACCTTTCTACTCTAATTAACGTGGCTGCGGCACAGGTATCGGATTTAATGCCCTCACAAATCAAAGCACTGAGGGCCCAAAGGAGCCCGGGGAGTGCGCGCGGACTTCGAAGTCTAATTGTTACATGTATGATGGATTAAAACGGGCGCCCCGGGCTACCCCGAGATAAGCACGCCGTGCTCAGCCCCGTGAATGGAACGAGAGGGATTTGCATCAGCAGTACTTGTGCGATGTCTTGTGCAATCGAAGCAGCCATTATCCACCCCTCTGGAGCAATGGAATGTGCCAGGGCTGGCGAGGAGACAGCGCGTTACGTAAGAGCGTCGCGTGACTTACGTCTGCCATGCACCGTGTGTTAGATGATGGGGACGCTCTAGACTCCTGTGTCTTTATTTGGAGTGATCAGCATAAATACGTCATTTACAATTAACACTGTTTTCTTTAATTGGTCTTGTGTTGGTGTATATAGAGAACATCCCATTCCCCCTGTGATGCATAATGTGCTTTCTTAATTGTAGAGTGAGTAGCTACTTGGTGTCATTTATATAGCGCTTTTACTTTTATGTTGCACCAACACGGCTCAAATACTCCACATAGTTGGATGTCACTGAGCTCACAAAAAACACTCACCCTACACATTTCCTGCAAACTGTACCTACCAATCCCTGTTGAGCATAATTTCAACCACTTCACATGCAATGTGCGTTCTACTTCCCAGGCAATGCACGTACTGCTGGCAGGCAATGAGCATGCACACATTGCTAGGTAAGCAATGCATGTACTACTAGCAGAGCAATGCACATACTACTAGGCGAGCAATGCACGGTTCAACAGGTGGACAATGACTGACCCTCCCACAGTGGCAGTACAGGACTGATGCCTGTCTGCCCCCGTCACACCACAGATTGAATCTACACAAATCAAGAAAAACCGACGTTTGGGTCCACTCTGAGTCCACTGCCAGTGGTCCCCCACCGCAGCCAGGATGTGTCCGGCATATCCAGGGCTGTCACTGATCCCCCCCATCTGTACTGTTGAAGACCCTACGTGACTTCCGAATGGGGCACATTACGGGTTGAAACGTCGACGATCCGTGATGCCCAGATTAAACAAGGCTCTGCACATAAGAAAAGAACATTATTAGTGAAAAGAGCCATTGGTGTCACATGATTGTCTGGCCTATCCCTCACATGTATAAAAAACCTTGACCACTTTGTATATATTGTACACTCTTTGAGCACTGAGCACCTATGTAACATGATCACTACTACATTTGTGAATATCTATGAATGAATTCATTCTGATAAACAAAACAGTAGACAGTATCCTGATTCCTGTTTCAGTTCCTTATAAAGAAATTGGTTCCTTGTCCAGGCGTTAGAAAAACGGTTGCTATAAATTAGAATTAGTGCATACAATGCTCCAGAAGGTAACCACCTTCTACCCGACAGAACCCTTTTTTGCTTACTTATAGATACCCAGGTTCTGAGGGACACAGGGTCACCCCGTTGTTATTTAACCATCCTAGTCAGTAGGCACATATCTGACTAGGTAAAGACCTACAGCCAAAGTCATAAAAACACTATAGTACATTGTAAGACCTCTAGCCAAAGGCACAAAGCCCTAGAGTATAATGTAACATACTAAAGACTAAATCATGCACGTGGGAATACCTGAAGCACACATACTGTACTGATTAGTCAGCTCAAACAACCAGATATCATACTCCTCCCAAATAACACAGAATTCTCAAGGCCATAAGTATGCAAAGAATGCTGCAAGGCCATACTAATGTGCACATGCTATACAAACCAATCTAACATGACCTGTCACATTTAGTATTCATGCTACAAATACATACATATGTATGCTCAGGTTATTCAGAGTTGAATGAAAGTGTGACACAGGACTTGCCCTCACACTTGCCATTACAAATGACATCTCACATCACAGTACCACCTAATAGTATGTGAAGGAGGCCTGAGTAGAGTTCGCTGAGTCTCCGTGAACTCTGCAAAGTGGCTGAGAAAATTACGCCCGCTACTTGTAGTTCGGCGAGTGAGTGGAGTTTCTCAGCACGTCCATTCACGTTTATTTTCATATCAAATGCAGTACGGAGTGCGTCCTCATGTTGGAAATCGCACGCAAACGGTACCACTCGGTTCCTCCCTCCCACCTCCCTTCCTCCCACCCTGCCTGCCTCCCGCCCTCGCTGCAACATTCTTCCTTCTTTCCCCAGTTTTACTCTCCCCACCCAGCACCATGTGACTACAGGGGAGTGGCAGCATCAGGCCCCTGACCAGCTACCTACCTTGCGGACAGAGGAGCACCCCAGGTGTACAGCCCGGCTATCCTCAGTGAGGTGGAGGTGGCAGCACCTTTATTCTTTAGTTTTGCAACGTCGCCTTCCCTCTATGCTAGCAGCAGGCCTGACAGTGGATACCCCCTGCAGAAGTGTCGGCTGCAATGGTGGAGGGTGAACGGTTTGTGTAGCACACCAGTCTGGTTTGGTGCACTGTCCAGCAGCTTACGCAGTGCTGGGTGGAATCCTTGACTGGGTGCGGGACTTGTTCAACCTGCTTGGTGTCGAGATCTGTGGCTCAGCAAGTATTAGTTATTTGTTGTATTTGTGTTCTACAGTGCTAACATTCATTTTACACATAGCCTGCTGCTCAAACTCAGAGGTAAGTTTTGTTTAGTGTACATTACAATATTGTTACTTTGTGTTCCAGTTTCAGCGAGCAGGTGCTCAGCACTACCTAATTGTATTCATCAGCGCTTGCTTTTGCTGAATAAATAAGATGCCATTGCAAACTCTTCTGTCATCCTGTCTCCATAGTAAATTAGTGATATTAGTGAGTTAGCGTCCTCTGTGACTTATTTTATGCACCTTGTACAGTCCCAACCAATTTCACAGTGATGTGTAGTATCCATTCCAAAAAAGGAAGGCTGAGTTGGTCCATCAAAGAGTGTTGAGAGATGAGAACAGAATCCAAGATCATTCACTGCAACACATTAGTTCCAAATGTAGGTTTTGTTTAGGCTCGTTGGATTAGGGATTTTAGGATTAATATGGCAAACTCATTAACAGTCGATAGACGCAAATCGAGTACTATAGACTGTCTGCTTTAGACTACGTTTACCTGTCATATTAATTTTGTGGTGATTAACTCCAACACTATTCAATGTTTTTAATCTTCTTTAATTCTTACATCAGCACCCAAGGGCAATACGAGGAGCAGTGCTGAAAAGGAGGCGCCGACCACCAGTGCCACAGCTGAGGGCTCCACTCAGACTAGAAAATCCTATTATTTATTATTTTCATATCCCTAATGTTGGGTTTTATGATTGTTGTGGGCTTAGTGTAGAATCTTTGGGTATTGGAATGATGGTCCTGGGTTCCTGGATGGGAGTTACTGCCTGAAGCCCGGAGTTGTTGGTGAAAAATGAAGTTGCTCTGACACCCTTAGCTACCATCTTCCTTTCACATGGTGAAAAGAACAGGATATAAACCCTCTGGATCTACTGATTCGATTTTTGTCATTTTGGTCATGTTACATTTATTGAAATATACTCTATCCGTCTAACTTGGTGCACATTCCTTTTTGTGTAGTATTTTTCTTTTATTACTGTTTGAAGTATTGCACAAATACATTACACATTGCCTATAAGTTACAGTGACAACCCCACAGTAGATCCAACAACACTAGCTCACCTCGTCTCGAACACAGATGTGAATCAAGAGCTGCACACGGTGCACTATCACAGACTCAGCATCAGTTCTAGCATTAAGCTCAGCTACAAAAAGGCTAGATGCTAATTATGCACAGTGTGCTCTAGTCTCTACCAAATGTTGCTGCAGTCTCCTGTCCGCACAACCCAACTACTGTTAGATGTAAGACTCTGGATGCCTAAGCATCAGTTCTCAACTACCAAAGCTGAGAGGGCTGAGAGAGGCGCTATATAAATAAGTGGACCATTTACATAAAGTAGCTCACTCCCTGTAAGTTCCAAGGGAGTCTGGGTTCTGTTATCTGTGTGCCTCCAGGGTGCAGATACCAATCTCTTTGCACCCCGGTCCCACCCTCTCCCTATACAAATAACTCTGTTGACAGACAGAACTTCATAGTTAGCAAACAAACTTTAACTTTCCAGCAAACTTCAGGGAAAATGGGTTCATGAAATGCCCTCTTACAGAAATCCCAGCAGCGGAAACGCCTCGCTCCTCCTGCTTACAGAGACCTCCGAGGGGCAGGGTGGGGTGAAGGATGGTCAAGTCTCCCTCACATTGGAGCTCCTCAGTGGTCTGCGCTGGCTGCATGGAACTACCAACTGCCATGCCCAAAAAAGTGCCACTTCAACCAAACACTCAGTGGGAAAAGGAAGAGGGAGGGCCAGGACCCTCCAGCAGGCAAAGAGCAGTAGGGAGGGAACTGAAGGCCCATTGGCCTTCCTGCCGGAGGTGGCTACCGCTACTATCATACACAATACACAATATTCTTAAGTCCAGCACTCTACAAAAAAGTAATTGTTGTCTATATCACACAAAATTATTTCAAATTCTTTAGTTATTAATATAACTAAATCACGGCAAATGATGAATCTTCAGTGGAGTAGTAGCAAATTCTTTATTTATTCCAAAAACTCTTTCTTTCATAAAAACAGACTGTAGCCGAAGCCAACGCGTTACATCCGACAAGGACTTCTTCAGGGCTTATAAATGTTCAAAGTGTCTTTCCTGGTATCCATTGATCAGATTTTTCTTTTTATAATCTGTAATACGCTGGGTTTTTATGTCTCCAACATATATAATTCAATGTAGCAGCTGGCTCCATGGCGTCATATCCACCGCAGTTTGCCAATTTGGTGTGATATAGACAACTATTACTTTTTTGTAAAGTGATGGACTTAAGAATATTGTGTTTTGATTGAGACTTGTTAGTCTTAGGAGATCTAGGGGTTTTGGATCTCTAGTCCGTTGCACCAAGAGCTTAAGACAAAGCGTGACACTAATGGATAGGTGCAATTGTATGTAGCCCCAAGACCCAGGGACCTGTGTTTGTAAAATATGATACGCAATACCTCTGTGACATGGCAGTGAGGTATTGCACGGTTACGGAGTGACAGTAGTAACACAACTATAAAAGGCCGGGTTTACCTGTTGGATGAGTGAGGAAAAGGGCCGCCCTGCTCACTTCTGTTTCAATTATACATATTATAAGTCAACTCCATCACACTGCGGAGCGGAGTTTTTTTGCGGAACTCTTGGGGCGTGGAGTATAAAAACTCAGAGCGGAGTACACCACCCAACGCCTCTTGTGACATAACCCTGACAATGATTATGGTTGCTGCTTGTGAAGGGTTTCCCTACCCAACCAGTAACCGAATTTCTTACACCACCTATGAACTAATTAAATAAATATGAATTCATAGTGGGTTGCAATTTGCCCTACTCCATGAATATTAATGAATCGCTATGAATCACAGCCATAGCCGAGCCAGTGGCCTGCTGATGTCAGCAGACCTCAATGTCTGTGGTTGCTTTTAAATAATAAATTGGATTAATGTAGCCTGATTTACTTAAAGGAAAACAGGATGCTTTTAAAAAACTAAAACGTGTAATTGACTTTTTATAAATGTGGGCAGTGGTTCTAGGGGCCACTTCCGACCCGTAGAATGTTTTGTTTTTTCAACATTCACAAAGGAAAAAGAGTTCTATGGACCCCTTCCAGTTTCAAAATAACCTAACTCTATCTTTCAGTAGTCAGTAAAACATGAATGTTTCGCAACCCAATTTCGGTAGCAAAATATTCATTTATCCCACTATGATTCGGTATATAGAAGGGACACCTTAAACACGCCTCTTCCAAATACCAAATCAATATCTAATAAGAAACCCAAATTGCTGTTCGTTAACATGTTACCAATTTGTGTTTCTTACATATCAAAATGCCTTTTTGCCGTTGCAAACAGCCTGCAACTGGTAATTAGGCCATTTGTGAATGCATAAAAAGGCTTGGTACATCTGGCCCCGAGTTTCTTGCTTTTACTCTCAAATTCTTTCAGTATGACCACAAAGGGCCATATGTAGGTAGCCAAATACCGGTCGGTAAAACCGAAAACGGGTTGTTTTCGGCGTTACCGACCGGTTTTTAGCCATGTGAGATGTACGTAATACCGAATTGAATCGATAATGACGAATCGGTAAATAATTACCGATTCCTTATTTACCGATCGGAGAATACTGAAACAATGAATACCGAATCGGAAATAACGAATCGGTAAAAACCTCAAAAATGCGATGTAGCAAACCTCGTTATTACCGAATATGACCAAATTCGGTAATAACAAATCGGTATTTACCACTTTTCCTGAGCAGGTGGTAATCAGGTGCAGGGCATAAAAACAGCCCCAAAATGCATCTGTGTGAACACAATGGCGGGCCTCTACTTCATACGAAGGCAGCTACGCTTGAGAGCAGCAGGAGTGAGGATCTGGAGAGCGGGTGTACAGACTACGCATCACATTGCTCCAATTGACTGAACCTGAAATCCATGAAAGGTACAGACTGCACCCACACACCATCCTTGACCTAATCCGGGACCTAAAACCCTATCTGGAGCATCAGACACCAAGGGCGCACGCAATCCCCACCCATGTCCAGGTACTCTGTTGCCTGCACCTCCTTGCATCAGGAAGTTTCCAGGGTGTGATATCTGCAGTGGGTGGTGTGTCACAGAGCTGTCTATCCCATTTCTTCAACACCCTCCTGGATGCCATGATGGACAGAATGGAACATTACATTACCTTCCCCAGTACACAGGCGGAGCTGTAGAGGACCAAGCTGGAGTACTACCAACTTGCGCAGTTCCCACACGTAATTGGCTGCGTCGATGGGAACCATATACCCATCTGCCCACCTGCAGCAAGTGAATACATCTACAGAAACCGCAAATCCACACACTCCATCAATGTGCAGGTGATATGTAATGCCAAGTACATTATGGCCAAATCGTGGCCAAATTCCCCGGGAGTAGCCACGACTCGTACATATTCCGGAACAGTGGCATCCATACACGTCTGCTTGCTGGTGAATTTGGAGACGGATACCTACTAGGTAAGTCAATGTGACACACCCTGATATACACCCTGGCTCAAGCTGTTGGTCGCCCTAATCAATGGCACTTTCTTCTGTACATAGGTGACAGCGCATATGCCCTCCGGCCTTATCTACTCCCACCATATCTCAACCCAACCACCCCAAGGGAGAGGAGATACAATGTGGCACATAGGAGCACAGGCAACGTGGTGGAACACACATTTGGATTGCTTAAACGCAGATTCCGTTGCCTCCACAAAACTGGAGGTGCACATCTGTACAGCCCCATCAAATGTTGCAAGATAATTGCTACATGTGCAATGCTACACAATCTGGCCACAAAAAAAGGAACAGCAGTGGAAATAACTGACCCAGAGGACAAGGACGAGGACAACCCTCAGCCAGAGCCCTGCGCAGCTGGTGTTGCAAATGAACATGATGGGAGACAGAGACAGGCAGAGATTACGGCAAACTATTTCTGAGTGAGTAACGAGACAGAGCCAGTAACAGTTACATGTTAAGGTGTTTATTAAGCACACCTCCAGTATTGTGATCAGTGTCCAATCGGACATGGGTTACATCACCCATCTTATGTATGGCAATAGGCATAGGTCTCTACTTCCTGCGTCCACGCGCTGCACGTGCACGTTCCCTAGCAACACTGTCTGTTGTGTCGGACTGTTCCTGTGCAGCCCCGTGGCATTCACTGCGCCTCCTGCACTCGGTGGGTGAGGGCGTAATGCTACCATGGCTGGTAGCCTCCTCACTGTCCCCCCCCCTTCCATTGTGGCCGCTTTTGCATTCTGCAGGAGCTCTAAAGCTGAGGTCATAGACACTATCCCCCTGGCCACATCCCTGCTGCAATGCACCATCTCCTCCTGCATGGCGATGGACCTGCGACACATCAGTGATGTTGCAGTGGCCAGCCGGTTCACGGACTTTGTATAGGCCTGGAGCCTCTGCCTCTCCCTGCACCTGCCAAGACGGTCCTGCTCCAGCTGGCTGCAGAGGTTGTCAACAGAGGTAGCTACTCTCTCCATTCCCGCACACAAGTTGTCTCCCATTGCACTGATGCCCTTTTCCATCCTGTGCATGTGCTTGTTGATGTGTGCCACCTCCCTGTGCATTGATTTCAACTCCCTCCATTGCAGGCGCTGGACCTTCAGCATGTTGCCTTCAAGTCCAGCAAACACACTTTCACCCTGCTCGGATGCTTCAGGACTGTCCCGCCTTGCTCTGCGGCATCGGGATGAACTGTGGGCACCCGCGGATGGAGTGCCAGCCCTCTCCCTGTTGGCTCCCTCATGGATTGGACTTTGTTCGCCCACTGTGCCCTCCTCTTATGACTACTCCATCTGCTGGAGGGTGGCCACGGCATGCCTCCTGCCTGACTATGGTTGTGGTGGTGTTGGTGATCATCGCAGTGGGGACTGGGTGAGAGGGGATGGCGGCCTTCCCTGGCGCTGTGGTGATGGCTGTGGTGGAGCATGTGATGGCGCTGAGCTTGTGGTCCCTGCAGGCATGCTGTCATCCTCATGTTGCCTCCCCTCTGACCTGGCTGACTTTGCTCTTCTGCCCTCTGCAGCACTGCGAGATGACTCGCCTGTAATGACACAAATGTAGATATACTCACTGCTCTGTCTGCAATAGAATTACATTAAACCTCATTCCTACAGAGCACAGTGATTGTCCTGACGTAGCCAATTACTTTACCATGCTATTGTGTTTGCTAGCCTGACTGTCCTATACATCAGTTCCCTCTGACTGCATCTCCCACAATGCATTGCAGGTAATCAGTAAGACATGGAGTGGAGTGGGAGCCCCTATGTCACTATGGGGATTGGGGTTGGGGAGGGGGTAGCACAGCATGTTGGGCATGCTTCTTACCTTGTTTCTTTGCTGCTCTGGCAGAGCTGTCTGCGTCTCCCACGCCACTCACACTCTCCGGCTGGACGGTGGACTCCACCATCTGTTCCAGTGGTGTTGGTGCTGGGGCTCGGTTCTTTCGTCCACCTGTTTTGGCAGCCTGCCTCTGTCTCTCTGCCATCCTTACTTTTGCTGTCTTCCTGAGGTCGTACCACCTCTTCCTGATGTCCTCTATGGTGCGCTGGGTCACACCTATGGCATTGATTTTGTCCCGAATGCCACTCCAGATTTGCCTCTTCTGTGACTCGGGCACTTGGTGGGACTGCGCTCCAAAAAGCCTGTGATGGTCTTGGCTGACATCCTGGATCAGTACCTCCAGCTCCTTGTCACTGAACTTCAGTTTTCTTTTCCTATCACTTCCCTCCTTCTCCCTGTCCTGGCTTGCTGTTTCAATGCTTGTTATCTTGTTTTTTGTTTTTTGTTTTTGTTTGTAGCTGTGAGACTCTGTTGCTGCGGGCTCCTCAGCTCACCTGCCTGCCTGCCTGCCTCACAGTGAGCTCCAGGTCCTGTGCAACTGCCTGGGTGTGGCCACTTCCTGTTTGGGAGGTAATTGGGTGACGCAGGATTGGCTGATTCAACGAATTACGAATTTTTGAATTACCGATTCGGTATTTACCGAATCGGTAATGTATTCTGTAACTCCGATTCGGTATTTGTATTTCGGTATTTAATTTTTTTACCGATTCATTCACATTCGGTATTTATTACCGAATTTTAACGATTCGGTAATGGTTACCGATTTTTTTATCTACATCGCGTTTACCAAATTCTTAATACCGAATCGGTAAAATTCGGTATTAAGGATTCGGTATTCTTCATTTACCTACATATGGCCCAAAATCTCCTATTTCGTTGTTACTTTAAAGTCATGCTTCTAGATGTGTGTTCTCCTGTGAGATGTTGGGTTTGGGGTCTCTGCTGTGGACTTGCCTAGTACCTGGGAGGGCTTGAGTTTGTTTTTGAAGTTGGAGGAGCCAAGGATTATTGCTGTTAGGAGTATATTATTATAAGATATTTTTGCTGGGACTGCTGAATGCCAAATTTAGGGGTCTTAGGAAACTACAAGACTGTGGCTGCTTCCCAGCTTTAGAGGTGAGAACTTTGATTGCCCAGGAGGAGGGGAAAAGAATGAAAAGACACATTGGGAAAACACAGTTGACTTCCCCTCCATCTCTTTACAGTACTATATATATATATTTCTGAAGTACATATTCACCATAAAGGGTATCTTGGTGCTGTATAACTGATGTTTATAGTTACCCAACTCAATGTTACTAATTTTATCGACCTCAGAAAGATGAAAGGCTTAGTGGACCCACTAGGATTTGCACCTGTGACGGTGTGGTCGAACACAGGCCTCTACAGTGGACAGATTCGTCGACTAAGCCACCAGACCTGGTAATGCCCCCGCATAGTGGATGCCAGGCTCGTAGCTGGCCCACCTGCCTCTAAATTGGTCTATTCCAGGTGCCTGCCAATGCTTCTGTCCGAGGCGATGGAAGTACAGGACGTGCCTTTTGGGAGCAGCCTTGAAGCCAGTTTTCTGCAATGAGAAAAACTGCATAAGACAAAGCAGCCCTCCGAGATTTAATTACACTTTCCTGCAGCCGCGGCCACAGAGGAGGTAGCAGTTTTATTGCTTTCACTGTTGGAGCGATTTCATCGGAAAATGCATTTTCTGAGAGGTAACAATGTGTCGGAAGATGCGGTATCAATCTTCCCATGTCTGACTCATCCTCTCGCCTATTTCTCTCTCCTAATCACTCTGTCCGGACAGGGACATTTTCTCAGCTCCAATGAACACGGCGGGCGCGCTCGTTCTCCACCACACACTGTCTTCTTCCTTACTTTCTTGTCGTCTCTATGGCCCACATGCATCAAACAGAATTGCATTCGCAAACGGTGAGAATCGCAAAATTCGGCCGTTTGCGAATGCAATTCTTTGTTTTGGGATGCATTAAGCTTTTTTGTTTTTTCGCAATTTAAGAAATCGCAAATTATTGGCGATTTCTTAAATTGCGATTGCATTTAAGAAATTGCAAGTTTGCCATTTCTTAAATGCAATGCATTATCTGAAAAAGTTTGCAAATTCGCAAATTAGAAGTGTTAAATTAGCATGAAGTCAACCTTCATGCTAATTTAAGAAAAGTTTCAAAATTGCACAAAAGTGCATTTTTGACACTTTCATTTTACACTCACACATGCCCTTGGGCATGTTTGTGTGAAAAATGGAATGTAAGTTACATTTCTGGGGTGCAGGGGGGGTCCTTTGGGCCCCCCACTGCACCCTAGAAATTGCATTCTCATTTTGCGATTCCTTAATTGCGAATCGCAAAATGGGAATGCCTTCCCATTGATTCCTATGGGCCTCTAAGCCCTTAGGAATCAATGTAAAGAGATTCCTTATTTGCGATTCACAAAATTGCGAATCGCAAATAAGGAAAAATAAGAAATCGCAAAAAATATTGTGAATTTTTAATGTATAGGTATTTACGATTTCTAAATTGCGATTCCTTAATTTTCGCAATTTAGGAATCGCAAATACCAACAATGATGCATGTA
Source organism: Lissotriton helveticus (assembly GCF_964261635.1). Lineage (NCBI taxonomy): Eukaryota > Metazoa > Chordata > Amphibia > Caudata > Salamandridae > Lissotriton > Lissotriton helveticus. The sequence goes on along the minus strand of NC_136062.1, from coordinate 436,622,420 downwards.
GGTCTATGTCTTTGACTCTTTCTTACTTTTCCTCTAGCTCCCTCTATAAGGGGCATGTTATCAACAGCCAGCGATAATTATCGCTGGACATGCTTAGCGATAATTTTATTATTGCAGAATATCTCTGGAATTTATCGAACTGGTAGTGCGTTATTAACAACACGTAGTGACGTGGGCGATAAAAATTCCAGAGATAGCAAAGTTATCGCCCTTTTGCAGGGAACATCGCGATAACCTTGCTGATACGACCCACAGGGTTGTATCAGCATAATCCACCCCAATGTTGGGGATAGGTAAGTCTGTATTTTAGCAGACGTTAGTTTTTGGAGCTGTGTGCTAAAATGCTGAGGCAGCCTTGTAAACATCGCAATGTGAACATTAGAGATATTTGCAAGGTTTTCCATCCGCGGTACGCCCAGTGACGCCCACTTTGCATCTCATTAGTGGCAAAGGGTGGCATTGTGAAAAAGGGTGCTAACATGCGATTAAGCATGTTAGCACCCTCTTGTAAATAGGGTGATAGTTTTATCTCCAATTTTTGGGCTTTTTAAACCAAAAAGCGGGGATAAAGCCCTTGTAAATATGCCCCGTAGTATGCCGTTCAGCTCACACACACACATACACACGCACCCACACCCACACACACACACACACACATACACACGCACCCACACCCACACACACACACACACTCACACACACACACACACACACCCTCTTCCTTCTTTTTGTGTCTTCTTTCTGTCTCTTTCTTTCATTCTTCATTTCCTATTTTTCCTTCATCTTCCTCTATGGGTACAATTAACTTAGGTGATTACAGCACTTCTAAACGATAGAAGTGTAGTATGCACAGCTGCTTAAAATGCAAGATATTATTATATCTCTCCTCTCCCCTCATCATTTCCAGGATAAATGACACAAAGTATTGAAAAACGTACTCAGTACAAGACCGAATGGATACATTATAAGACAGTTTTACCACCTTACATGGAGACATGAATGAAAAGGAAAATATTTTCTGTTCCCTTTGAAAAAACATGTGTTTCATTTCTTGATAGACAAAGCTTTATTGTGATTTTAGGGCATTCGAGGTGAATTAAATAGACTGGCATTCCAGGCCCAGAGTTAGCATAGGATTAAGTTGCCCTTGAGTCATGCGAGGTGAGGCAAGGGGAGCGTGATCCTTAAATCAGATTTACCAAACCACTCAAAGACACCGTGAATGGCCCTTCATAGCTTGATAAGTCTGGAGTAACACAAAGTTACTCTGCACCAGTACAATGTTACACCGGTGGAGCACAGGTGGTCCCATTACATGTATTTGTAAGGCCCACATTCACGGGAGGGTGCCTTGGCACTGAATAAGAGATGCTTATTTTTCCCAACTCAATGGCACTCATTTTATTGACCTCAGAAGGATGAAAGGCTGAGTGGTCCCACCAGGATTTAAACCCGTGGCCAGGGGGGCAAACACAAGTCCCTGCAGTGGATGCATTAGTTCACTGCATGAAGCCACCCCTCCTTTTTGGCGCATTCCAAGATTACTAAGACTAGTAAACCAGGCCGCGTCTGAAAATTGTACACCTTTCTGATAGAGGCACAACAAGGAGAAATCTCTTTATTTATAAAGAGAAAAAAGCCTTCAAGGATTGTTTTTGTGCAGGAAGGTGTCCCTAACTGCACAAAAACAATCCTGCTTGCAATGCAGGCACCCTTGCGTCATGGTACAAGTATGCCTGTGCTGGCGCTTGCCAGCATATAGTGCCAGTGCAGTGAGACAGCAGGAAGGTGCCATTTCTTGGTAATTATGGTGTATTCCTGCCCTCTCCATTCGACGCAGCATGGCGCAGCAAGTTGTCTTGCTGTGTTGCCTTGCATCAAATATTTATACATCTGGCTACAGGTGTCTACATTAACAGATAGAAACAGGTTGAAGATAATGCATGTTTTCACTTCTTCATTGAATGACACACTGTCATTTCCCTCAGAACATTCATGGAAATAATTCCTTTTTTTGGGACAATTATCATACCTAAACATTAAATATAGCAACTGGAGAGAGATGGTATGTTTGAGCCTTTTGCATAAATACAGCTAATCACAAAGTAAACAGCAACAAAGACAGTCTCTTGTGCCTGTATTTTTCTCTTAGGCTTTTTCCTCCGTGTTTAGCTATTTTGTCAATCACTTGTGCCTGTACTTTTCTCTTAGGCTTTTTTCTCCGTGTTCAGCTGTTTTGTCCATCACTTGTGCCTGTTTTTAAGCGTTTTTCCCCGTATTAGCCTGTTTGACATTCCTCGCTCGCTTTCCCGCCTCCCTCGCCGCCCCCGCTTCCCGCCACTACCACCGACCCCGCCCCTTTTCCCTTCTGTTCCCTCCCCGCTCCCGCCTCCCAGCTGCTCCGCCCACCCGCGCACTTGGCCTTATATGGCGACCGTGCGACACAGGTGAGTGTGACCCACTTGTGGGACACCCCCGCGCCGCACGGCCGCCAGCTGCTGCGTGTGCCCCCCTAACTGTTCCTAGCTGCCTCGCTGCCTCGCTGCCGACTGACCCTGCTGCCGTCAGTTTGCCTTCCTTTGCCACGCGCTTGTGCTTGTTTTTATTTTTCAAATCCCTCCCCCGTGTTCAGCCTGTTTTTGTCAATCTCTTGTGCCTGTATTTTTCTCTTAGGCTTTTTCCTCCGTGTTTAGCTATTTTGTCAATCACTTGTGCCTGTACTTTTCTCTTAGGCTTTTTTCTCCGTGTTCAGCTGTTTTGTCCATCACTTGTGCCTGTTTTTAAGCGTTTTTCCCCGTATTAGCCTGTTTGACATTCCTCGCTCGCTTTCCCGCCTCCCTCGCCGCCCCCGCTTCCCGCCACTACCACCGACCCCGCCCCTTTTCCCTTCTGTTCCCTCCCCGCTCCCGCCTCCCAGCTGCTCCGCCCACCCGCGCACTTCGCCTTATATGGCGACCGTGCGAACGCGCAGCGTTGACGCGCAGCGGGCGCGCCGATTGTGCGCCGAAGGCGCGCCAAAGGTAAGCCCGTCTGCGCCCGTCCGCGACCGGACCGCGACCAGCGCCAGGACCCCTGGCCCCCACCGACGGAAGCCGACCCGACGAACCTACAGCGCCGCCGACCTCATCGCACTCAACACCGGCCACATCCCAGGATGTCACCGAGCCGCCCCGAAGCACACCCACGGACCCTTCAGCTGCCTCGCCTGCAAGTTCACCTGCATCCGGACCTTCCCTGCACCCGCCAAGCCGAACTCCAGCAGCACCCACCTCAAGTGTATCCTGCTCAACACCCGCTCCGTCCACAGACACGCCGTAGAACTCTGGAACCTGCTCGACACCACCGCCCCCGACGTTGCCTTCATCACCGAGACCTGGATGAACGCCTCCTCAGCCCCGGACATCGCCATCGCCATCCCAGAGGGCTACAAGATCACCCGGAGAGACCGCGACAACCAGACCGGAGGAGGCATCGCCATCATCCACAGAGACACCATCCGCATCAGTACCAACACCGATGACACCCTCACCACCGCTGAACACCTGCACTTCCAGATCCACACCGACCCGAAGACCACCCTCAGAGGCACCCTGATCTACCGACCCCCGGGACCGCGCACACGATTCAGCGAGGACATCGCCGACTTCGTCAGCCCGCACGCTCTCCCCTCCGCCGACTACATCCTCCTGGGGGACCTCAACTTCCACCTGGAGAACAACAACGACCGCAACACCATCACCCTGCTCGACAACCTCGACAACCTCGGACTCAAGCAACTGGTGACCACCCCCACCCACCTCGCCGGACACACACTCGACGCCGTCTTCTCATCCAGCAAAGACGTCACCTTCAGCCACGCAACAGGACTCCACTGGACGGACCACAGCTGCGTCCACTTCACCTTCAGAAGAACGACGATCCACCACCTCCAGCAACAGGTTGCTCGCAGAAGCTGGAACAAGATCACAGCCGACCAGCTCACCGCCTCCCTGAGCCAGCACCCTCCCGCCAACTCAGCGAACCCCAGCCAGGCCGCCGACAACTTCACGAAGTGGATCAGCAACTGCGCGGACGAACTCGCCCCTCTGAGGACCCCGCCCAGCAGATCCTGCAGCAGAAAAACACCATGGTTCACCGACGAACTCAAGTGCTCCAAGAAGAACTGTCGAGCCCTCGAGAAAGCCTGGAGAAGGGAACCAACGACGGACAACATGACCACCCTCAAGCTCGCCACCCGGAAACACCACCAACTGATCCGCGCCACCAAGAAAAATGAATACAAGGACCGGCTGGACAACAACGCACACAACTGCAAGGAACTCTTCAACATCGTGAAAGAGCTCTCCAACCCCAGCGCCGGAAACAACGACATCACCCCGTCGCAAGACCTCTGCAACTCCCTCGCGTCCTACTTCCACAACAAGATCACGGACATACACAACAGCTTCAGCAACCAACCAACGCAAGCCACAACCGCAACGACGCCACCCACCACCACCCTCCGCACCTGGACCCCGATCAGCACCGAAGACACCATCCGCACCATGAACTCCATCCATTCCGGATCTCCGACTGACCCCTGCCCTCACCACGTCTTCAGCAAAGCCGACGCTGTCCTCGCACCCCACCTGCGGGACATCATCAACACCTCCTTCGACTCCGCCACCTTCCCTGAGAGCTGGAAGCACGCCGAACTCAGCGCTCTCCTCAAGAAACCCACAGCAGACCCCACCGACCTCAAGAACTACCGTCCCATCTCGCTCCTCCCGTTCCCGGCCAAAGTCATCGAGAAGACCGTCAACAAACAGCTAGCCGCCTTCCTCGAGACGAATGGATCCCTCGACCCATCACAGTCCGGCTTCCGGGCGAACCACAGCACCGAGACCGCCCGCCACCGACGACCTTCGAACTCTGATGGACAACGGAGAAACAGCGGCCCTCATCCTCCTGGACCTCTCCGCGGCTTTCGACACTGTCTGCCACCGCACCCTAGTACAGCGCCTCAGCAACATCGGAATCCAGGAGAAGGCACTGGACTGGATCACCTCCTTCCTCGACGGAAGAACACAAAGAGTCCGCCTACCACCGTACAAGTCAGAGGCCACCAAAGTCATCTGCGGCGTACCCCAAGGATCCTCGCTGAGCCCAACCCTCTTCAACATCTACATGAGCCCCCTCGCGGCCATCGCACGCCAACACAACCTGAACATCATCTCCTACGCCGACGACACCCAGCTGATCCTCTCCCTGACCAACGACCCCGCCACCGCCAGAGCCAACCTGCACGAAGGGATGAGAGACGTAGCCGAATGGATGACGACCAGCCGCCTGAAACTAAACTCAGACAAGACGGAGGTCCTCATCCTGGGCTCCACGCCCTCCGCCTGGGACGACTCCTGGTGGCCCCCCGCCCTGGGCACCGCACCCAAACCGACAGACCACGCACGCAACCTGGGCTTCATCCTGGACTCCTCCCTCTCCATGACCAGACAAGTCAACGCCGTCTCCTCGTCATGCTTCAACATCCTGCGCATGCTACGTAAGATCTTCCGGTGGATCCCCACCGAGACGAGGAAGACGGTCACCCAAGCCCTCGTCACCAGCCGACTGGACTACGGCAACGCCCTCTACGCCGGAACCACTGCCAAACTCCAGAAGAGACTCCAGCGGATCCAGAACGCCTCGGCGAGACTCATCCTCGACATCCCCCGACGCAGCCACATCTCCGGACACCTGAGAGACCTGCACTGGCTCCCGGTCAACAAGAGAATCACCTTCCGGCTCCTCACCCACGCGCACAAAGCCCTACACGACCAAGGCCCGAGCTACCTCAACAACCGGATCAACTTCTACACTCCCAAGCGCCTCCTCAGATCAACCAACCACGCCCTCGCCGCCGTCCCCCGCATCCGAAGAGCGACAACAGGAGGAAGATCCTTCTCCTACCTGGCCGCCAAGACCTGGAACTCACTTCCGACCAATCTGCGCCTGACCCAAGACCACCTCTCCTTCAGGAAGAAGCTCAAGACCTGGCTGTTCGAGCAGTAGCAGCACCCCCCCCCCCTCCTCCCAGCGCCTTGAGACCCTACGGGTGAGTAGTGCGCTCTACAAATGACCTGATTGATTGATTGATTGAGTCTATTTAGGATACCTTTGACGTGCCTTGCGCCCCTCTTGCACCACACAACATGGTGCAAGAGCCATGCAAAGCTTAAGTCAGATTTTTAAAGCCACGAAAAATCACTTTGCATGGATTTGAGTGGCTCCAAAAACATAGATTAACGCAACGCAGCGCAAATTTTTGCGTTGCGTTATTATCCCCTGGGTTAGCATTCCATGAGTGTTGCTGGCGTGTTCCCCCACAACTTCCATTGCTTTTGATGAATTCTCACATTTACAAGACCTTCTAAACTTGGGAATGCACCAAAAAGACACACCTCTGCAGTAGAGGAGTAACAAGAAGAAATATATTTAATTCTTCTCGTTAATTCCTCTTTTTCACAGTGCTGCATTCTGCAGCACACATACGAAGAGAAAAATGCCTCTCAGGATTGTTTTTGTGCAGGAAGGTACCCCTTCCTGCACAAATATAATCCTGGATGCAGTGCAGCACCCTTGCACCGTGATGCAATGATGCCTGTGTTGGCGCTAGGAAGACCAGTGTGCACCAGCACAGAAGGAAAAGACAGGAATGTGCTGTATGCCTTATATACTGCACTTTCTTACCATTTCCCAGTGATACAGTGCAGTGCAGCACGGTTGCATTACTATTTAAGAAATATGTTCTCTAATGTTTCATGAATAGTTGAAGAATTAAGGTTTAGGTAGATCTTTTGTGCTGTTGCTGTCTCCAACCCCACAATGCAGCTTGGGTTAGAAACAGCTGCGAAGTATATGTCAATTTGACCGTCCTGAGACGGCCAGCCAAACCCAAATCTCAATCAATCAATCAGCGAATTGTAAAGCGCAGCAACTCACCCGAAAGGGTTTCAGGGTGCTGGGGGCAGGGGGCACAGCTCCTGGATGCTCACGGTGATTCATCATAGAGCCAAGTCTTGTGGTCCTTAAAGTACTTGGAGAGTGTGAGTGTCAGTCAGAGGTGTAGAGGGAGGGAGTTCCATGCCTTGGCTGCAAGGGAGGAGACTGAGTGCCCTCCTGTCTGGTCTTCTTGTTGCATGGTACATTTAGAAGGGAGAGCTGGGTTGAGCGGAGAGATCTCTGAGGTGCCTGGAACAAGAGGCGGTGGTTCATGTAGGGGGGTCCGGAGTTGTGAAGGTCCTTGTGGGAGTGGGTGAGTAGCTTGAAGGTGTTTCTCTTCAAGACAAGGCGTCACTTTAGTGTCCATAGGTGATGTATGTTGTGGAAGTGGCACCGTAGGTTGAGGACTACTCTGGCGGCAGTGTTCTGGACATTCTGGAGTTTGCGGATTAGGTACTTCTTCATCCCGGCGTAGAGTGCATTGCCGTAGTCCAGTCTGCTGCTGATGAGGGCATAGGTGACAGTTTTCCTGTGTTTGAGGGGGATCCAGTTTAAGGTCTTTGAGAGTAGGCGGAGGCTGTAGTACCAAGAAGAGGTGGCATCATTGATCTGGCAGTCCATTTTGAGTTCAGAGTCCAGGATGATTCTGAGGTTGCGTGCGTGGTCCGTGGAGAAGGGTGGTTTCCCGAGGGCAGGAGGCCACCAGATGTCATTCCAGGCATCGGGTTTGAGCCAATGATGAGTACTTGGTTTTGTCCATGATGAGTTGAAGGCAGATGTTCTTCATCCACCTGGCGACTGCTACAATTCCTTCTTGAAAGTTGTGTATGGAGATGTTGGGGTCGTTGGATAGGGAGAGGATGAGTTTGGTATCGTCTGCATAAGATACGCTGTTGATTCTGTGTGATCTGACAATGGAGGTGAGCGGGGAGGTGGAGATGTTGAACAGGGTGGGGCTGATGGAGGATCCTTGAGTGCCTCCGCAGGTGGTCGTTGTGGGTTCTGAAAAGAAAGGGGGGAGTATGACCCACTGCATTCTGCCTGAGAGGAATGAGCGGATCCAGTTGAGGGCCTTGTTCCGGAGTCTGCGGGCTAGGGTACGATGTGAGACTGTGTTGAAGACAACTGACGACAGTGCCCTGCCCACCACTCTCCCTCCATTATGGCCCCCATTTCAGCCATACCCTCAAAGACTCAGCTATTGAAGGAAAAATAAAATAATAATAAACACTATTATTATTGGTTTTTTTTAGTTATTAGGCTGGTGGGGGACGTCACTACTCAGCCATAGCGGAGGAGTCACCACTGAAAATTATTTGAACATATTTGCTTATACATTTACGAACAAAGATATCCAGTTCAGGGGCATTAAAGAGGTTTGTGAATCAGTTCATTGTTCCTTGTTGGACTGTGAGGTGTCCTGCAGTAGACAAAGCTTTTTTCAGGACAAAGTTCTTGAACCATGATAGTTGGTTCATGAACTTTCTGGTTCAGGCAGTCCAAAAATGAAGGCGGGGTCATTTACTAAAAGCTGTCCAGGTGCTTGTATGGCGTGGACTTTTTCGCGATATGCCTGATGCTTTTATATGGTAAAAACATTGACGCAATGATTTGCTTCACTTTGAGCCTTTTTGTGTCAGATGTAAAACCTTAGTATATGTTCTCCGTCATGGAGTCTGCACCAATCCCCACTTAGATTGTAATATTTACGCTTGGCCCCACACAGCCCAGCAACCTCTTAGATAATGATGGCAACTAACAAGAATATAATGTACAAATATGGTAAAATTGCCGAAGGGAGAGATAATCAAATTCAAATTTAGATGCACATACCCAAATGTCAATTAAAAGGCAAATAGTTTTTCCAAATAGTATAAAGCAATGCTAGACACTATTGTGCTCCATCCATCCTTCTGTCTATCTATCCATCTGCCTGTCTGTCCAGCCACCTGTCCATACATCCATTCACCCCAACAATAAATCCATGCATTGCATCCATCCATGCATCCATCCATGCATCCATGCATCCATCCATCCATCCAACCATCCATCCACCCATCCATCCATCCATGCTGCGATGCATCGTTCCATCCATCCATCCATCCATCCATCCATCCATCCATGCATCCATGCATCCATCCATCCATCCTCCGTCCATCAAAACATCCATCCAACCATGCATCCATCTATTTTTACTCCTTTACTCTTAGGGCCCGATACACAGCACTAACTTAAGACAAAATCGTAAACATTCCACCATTTTGGTATTTACAGAAAGCACTTGCTCGTTTTTGTATTCACAGAAGGCACTTATTTATTTCGGTATTCAGAGAAGTTAGGAGTCCTAACTTTAGGAAGCCTAAATGCCTTCTGTGAATACCAAAAGTCTTAAAGTTAGGATTTTCTCAGTTTAGGAGTCCTAACTTTACTACTCGTAAACTGGGAAAAATCCTAACTTTAAGACTTTCGGTATTCATAGAAGGCATTTAGGAGTCCTAAAGTTAGGACTCCTAACTTTACTACTCCTAAACTGAGAAAAATCCTAACTTTAAGACTTTCGGTATTCACAGAAGGCATTTTGGAGCCCTAAAGTTAGGAGTCCTAACCTTACTACTCCTAAACTGAGAAAAATCCTAACTTTAAGACGTTCGGTATTCACAGATGTATTTAGGAGTCCTAAAGTTAGGACTTCTAACTTCTGTGAATTCCGAATTATGTAAGTGCCTTCTGTGATTACCAAAATGGTAGTAAGTTTAGGATTTTGTCTTAAGTTAATTCTGTGAATCAGGCCCTTAGTCTCTGTCTTGCGCCTATTTCTCCCTGTCTTTCTGTTCTTTACTTATTCTTCTTTGTCTTCCTCACACCATTGTATATTTCACTCCAGTTTCTTTCTCAATATCCTTTCTTCTTTCTCTCTGAGTCTCTTACTGACTTTCTCTTGTTCCTACTCTTTTATTATCCGCCTCTCTTTCTCTACTATTTCAGTTGGGCTCTCACACTCCTTACCGCTTCTTCTGTTATTGGTTTTCTCTTTCTACTTCTGTTTCTGCCTGCTTCCACTATCGTCTCTAATTCATTCCTCTCATAATTCGTTAGCTTGCAGTCTCCTCTCTCTCGTTTCTCTCGATCTGTCCCTCCGCCTCTCTGTCTTCTTTTCTTACCCTCAAAATCGCCCTCTCTCTCTCTCCTTCCCCTCGTCCACTCTCTTTTTCCTTCACTCTCTCTTGACAATGCAGGCTGTCTTGACTGCGCTCATTAACATTCACCGAGAGATGTACGTCCGGCTGCAGGAGCAGGGCTGCCAATGGTTCCCATTGTAGTGTAAGTGTCAGCAATCACAAAATGAGACACATGTAAAAAACCCAATTAAAGAACAAATACCATTCAGCTTCAGCAAAAACATCAGGCAAACAGAAAGTGCCAATTTTCGGTGACAAACAGGGGTATGAAAAATCACTTGACACCCACACCATGTATTTTTCTTCTTTGTTCCCAGTTCTGAAGCATTGGCACAAGAATGAAGTAAAAGTTCTTGAGCTAACTTTATGGAATTGACTGACAACAGAAAGGAAAGTTTTGCCTGTATAATAAAATTAAGCCTACTTGAAAATCAAAGCTGCGTTTTATTTATCGTGTTATTGGACAAAGCAGAGCTGAGTTTTACTTATGGGGTTTACGTATTGCAGTCTTCAGTGGCAGCTCCTTGAAGGAGTGCTGTGGGGTGGTGAGTCAGGATGAGGGAGGGGCAGGGTAGGGGGTGGTAAACTCCGGCCCTGAGGAAGTTGTAGGGTCATACCCTATAACGACAAAACGTGTTGGCTCAAGGGAGTGGTAGACAACTTGATATTAAAGAAGAAACAAAAGCCCAATCTACTATTCTTTTGTTTTTCACATTGTAGTATTGAATGCTGTATAAGATACGAGTGCTTCAAAAATTGTGAATAAATCTATACAGTTCTAAATACCATGATAAACTTTAACAAGATTCCAGAAAAACTGTAGAAATATGTCTTGCCCGAGACCCTATAAACACTTAACATGAGACTGGGTAGCAAGATGGAGTCAAAGGAAAAGGTAGGTAGAGAGGGAGAGGTGTTTAAATAGAGTAGTAGAATAGACAGGGGTCAAAGAGATACTAAGTTAATTTTCCCAGAGAGAGGGCCCCTTTGAAGGTGGGGGGACCTGGGCCATTACCTACTATTTCCATACCTTAAACGTCTCTGGTTGTCTTGACCATGTGTGTGACCCCTGACACTTGTTTCCCAGTCACAGGCAGAATGCTGCTTCCGATTTGGTAAATATTTAGAATTAAAAACTGTGAATAATAAAAGATAGAGACAATAAAGTAGAAAAGTTTAAATCTACAGTACAAAAACAGACTGCACAAAAAAGTAAAACACATTGTGAAAATATAGATTTATTATGTAAAGAATGTGGTGAGGAAACAATTATGGTTAGGTTCAGGTTACGTATAGGGATTATGGTGAGGGTTAGAGAAAGATACAGTGTGAGTAAAGGATTAGCATATGGTGTAGGGGTTATGGTTAAGGTAAGAGTAAGGGTTAGGATGGATGGCGGGTGGGATTAGTGTCCAGTTAAGGTCAGCACTTAATTTGAGCCAGTGGTTTCCGGTGCTCGGCACCAGCACTTAATTGTCAACACTTGCACTTTTGACTTTCTGCCATAAGGTTCCACTGTCTAGCTAATTTAGAGATGACCACAACAACAGTCAATTATTAACTAATATACATAATAAATGACCATTTGCCAATCCCCCAATCCATTTCTATATATTTTGGGGCCTTGCATAGTCCACATTATCATACTGTGATGGTTAGTAGTTGTGTTGTTACTAACCCTGGGCTTAGTACTACACTACCCTAGCATAGTTTGCAAAGTTTGCGCTACTTCGCACTATGCGAATTGCATGTAGCACAGTGCAAACACGCGTAGTGGTCATTTTTTGCTTGCTCGCGGTCCTCAATGTCAAGTTGGCGACCGCGAGCGAGCAAAATGACATCCCGGCGAGACTTTTTCCTCGTTCGTGATCAGCAACATCAAATTGTCGCGTGCAAGCGAGGAAAATAGACCTCTTGGCGAGATTTTCAACGCGGAGAGGTCAGGTTCCTCATTGCGAATGGTCTTGTATGCTCGCGACGGCTCACGATGAGAAACTACCAGTCCACGTTGAGAAAGCTGCTGCTCGAATAGAAATCTACTTGAGCGGCAGAAAATGACCGCTTGCACTGTGCAAGATGCGGTTTCAACTGCTTGCATAGTGCGGACAAGCTTGCAGCACTGTGCAATCAGTGCGAACAGCATTTTGCACAGTGCACTACACAGTTCGTGTAGCTCATGTAGTGCGAAGTGCACTTCGCGTAGCTACGCATAGTGCTACTACACGTACTACGCCTAGGGTTAGACTTGTTACTATCATTGGCAGCATGGCAGAGGTAATGGTGACCAGAACCCTGGCACCTATTGTTTACAAATTTACCACTGGTTAAGGTTAGGGTCTGTGTTCAGGTTAGGTTTTGAGCAAGGAATGGTGTAAGAAAATGTTTAGGGAAAGATGCTCTGGGTAGACATGCAGTAGAATTTCATATTGGGATAGGGTGAGGGTTGGTGTAGAGAGAATGGTTGAAAGGGATAGAGAATGGGGTATACTGCAGTAAAATGATGTACACTACAGGGTGTAAGGGTAGCAATTGCTCTGGCAAGTTACAGTAATATGTAGGCATTAGATAAGGGTTAATATTTGTCTATGTAAAAAAAAATCACAAAACCATGATAAAATGTTTACATGTTCAAGTGTACATTTTTCAATAGATGTTTTACTAATGTCTTTTAACCTCTTATCTGTATAATGACCTATTGTGCATTCTAATTTTTCCTACATATAATCTAATTTTGTCCTTACACAGTCAATTTCCCTTTCCAAACTCCAGGCTTACGTTTCTTATGTCTTGTGGTAGTAAAGACCATTACATTTATAATCAGTCACAGGGAAAACCAAAGGGTAAATGGACTTAATAGTAAAGGGAAAACTTTAGTTAAAAAATACCACAATAAACTTAAAAAGACACTGAAATTCAAAAGTTATAATTAACTCAAGTAACTATTACTTACGCACTTACCATGCTCAGTGATGACATTAAGGATGTAATTTCAGATGTCATCAGTGATGTTATCAATGATATCATAGACTATGTCTTGAGTGGTGTGATATGTGATGTCATAAGTAGCGCAAGGCAAATGTGAAATTATAGGTACTTCAGTTAATTTCATCAGGTGATATTCAGTGGTGTTTCTTTTTAGTTCAAACTGGTATTTTTTAAATTACATTTTTAATTGGAAGTACTGTGTGCCTAGATATCTATACATTTTAAAGTAAAAATGTTCTCAATTGGCTGTACATATTTCCACCAAATCACACAAAGTACAGTTTCTGCGTAAACTCCTCAGTTTTTGCCAAATTTGGTTTAATTCTGTTCAGCTGTTTTAGCTGTAACTTTGTCTAAAGTTCTTGTGGGAAATTGTAGCAGGAAACATTTTTGGGGACCCCCACTTCACCTTCACCATCACTTGATGAATCACCCCGAAACTTTCCAGGAAGTAGCTGAGGTATAAGTACCTCTCTGCTGGATAGTTTCCTGAAGATTAATCAAATGGCACCAAAGTTATTAGCAAAACAAAAAATGTGCTTCCTACAGAAATTGAATCCTAACTTCACAGTGGTAACCTTAGTTACTGCGAGAGGCACCATTCTGCTCCTGAACAATATGCATATATGCCTAAAAAAGTACCCTCATTAAGTGCATTGAACACTAGTACAATGTGAGTGGTTTTTAAAAAAACATTATGACATTTTCTAATTTATTTTATTTTAATTTGGCAAGACCATGTTAGCATCCTCAAACCTGTTCCCAGGCGGCTTCCATGTTTTCCATGCACACATCCCAAACCTATTTCATACATATTTTTTATTGAAAGATTTATGGCCTGATTATGACTTTGTCAGTGTGAGAACAGGCCGCCATGCCTGCGCCCTGCTCACACCCCGCCAACGTCGACCGCCGCCCACCCGCCAGATTACGAGTTATTTTGTGGTTTGGTGGGGCGAGTGGTATGGCGGTCCTTCGGCGCTGCAGTTCAAAGGCTCACATGTGAGCCTTCGAACTGCAGTGCAGAATAAGTGCCAAAGCAAGTTCCTGCACTGCATGGACTTTGCGGTCCATGCCATGCAGGAACTGAAGTGCATGCACACATAGGGGCATACCATGTGCTCCCCTGCAGGTATCCTCAGACCCTGCAGCAACAGTGAACCCTGTATGGGCCCGCTAGTTTCCTCACACCAGCATTTTCATTGTGTGAGCCCTGCCATGAGAATGCTGGCAGTGAGGAAACTCGTAATATGTTTGGCGGTGCCGCAGCGGCACCCCCAAGCAAATTGCAGCCTCAGACCACCTCACTACTGCCAGGGATTACGGATCCCTGTTGGTTGCGGCAGTCCTATGGCAGTATGACCGCCATAGCTAGAATTGGCATTCAGACCGCTTGTGCAGCGCTCCCCGACCCCCACTGCACCTCTACCATGGGTTTGGTGGTCTAAGAGACCGCTTAGCTCATAATTAGGCCCTTAATATGGTAGGGCCTGTGCTCACATGTATCTGTATGCATGGATAGCCATTTTAATATTTCTTTTATGAAAAAAACAATCTAAATTGATCACTTGTGTATGTGTGAATATGCGTGCATGCAGGTGCATACATCTTCGAATGGATTTAAACCCATTTAAAGATGGTTGTCTATGCGTGCACATTCAGCTAAAGCTGTAAATTATTACTTGCATGCAATAATAAAAAGAGAATTGTTTTATCTTGTCACACCTTTTCAATCTGCTATACACTCCCTGATCATCTCCTAGACTTTTTTGCGCAGCATACCACAGTGCCACTCAAATCTGTTCTGTCCTCAGCTGCCAGGCTTGCACATACAGCAATAAAATATGACCCTAAAACTCCTGTGCTGAGAAAATTACACTAGATTTCATCCTCTGGCGAACTGACTTTCAAAGTATGCCGCTTAACCCACAAAGCTATCAATAAAAGCATACAAATATCCCTAGATGACCTGCTCAACATCTCAGGCAGAAAGGTTGAAAAGTCGAAATGTTTTATTTCTCTAAGTGCCCAACTTCAAATCTTCAACTGCTAAGAGAAAATGATTTTCTGAGTTACCAACTAAACTGAGGACATTAACTACACTCTACACTTTTAGGAATCAGCCATACACTCATCTTTTAAACAGTACTAAATCTGACTGACTCAATTATTATTATTATTATTATTATTTATATTTGTAGAGCGCAACAGCTACCCAACAAAGGGTTTCCCGGCGCTTTCTGAATCGGTGGTATTCTATTACTGGACATAATTTAGTTAAACAGCCAGTTTTTTAAGGCTTTTCTGAACTTCATGTAACTAGTCTCGTTTCGAATAGAGAGTGGCATTGAATTCCACAGTGTGGGTCCAAGAAAAGAAAAAGATTTGCCACCCATATGTGACAATTTAGTCTTGGGAATCACAAAATGCTTAGCTGTGGCAGAACGGAGGGCTCGGGCAACACAGTAGGGGGACACTAGGCTTTGCAGGTATTTTGGGGCACTTTTTGTAGAGATTTTATGCATAAAATAAAGTGATTTATATTTAATCCGATTTTCAACTCTTAGCCAGTGTAAATCACGAATATGCTTAGAGGCCGATGTCGTATTTGGGATTTTGCATAACAGCCTGGCCGCAGCGTTTTGGACTGTCTGCAGCCTACGAAACGTTGCCTTCTTTGCCCCTAGATATAATACATTGCCGTAATCTAGCCTTGATGTAATTAAAGCATTAATAAGAAAGAAAATTATATCCTGCAATAAAAAAAGGCATTTTTGTTTGGGAATTTCAGACAGTAAAACACTGGAGAGGCAACTATCTTTGATTGACATATATGTTAATATCTACCTATTCTTCCAGGATAATGGCATTTCCCTAATATGTCATACAAAGGAAGAACGCTCAATTTACCATCACTCTTCCTTCCATACCTTACTGTCTGTCTACACGCTCTACACCCTTGGCCCTAAAAGGGGACATGGCGCTCATTTCATGGAGTGAATGAAACTCTCCATGGTGCACAAAGCATGTATACAGGGATGCACTCTCTGACTCTCACACTATGGGGCTGATTACGATGTTGGGCAGAACGCATTTGATCGACAGTCGGATTTCCCTAGACCGTGTCGTAAACCATCCACCCAACTTGGTCGGAAACAATTCCTACCGACCGATAATGATGCTTGCAGTCAGAGGGGAAAACATTCAGTCATTCCAAATCGGTTCCGACTGGCATTCGGAGAATGTAAGTCAGTCAGGGCCGATTTGTACATCTCTATGGACAGCGTTTCCGACCGACTGATTACGATGTCGGATTCTGACAGCCTTTCTGACTCAGTGTGCCTAACACGAAAAGGCTATCTGAAACTGACCCTGGGGGCCCCTAGCAGGCCGTCCTTCATCCTGAAAACTCCTGTCGGGTGCCGTGGGGGTACCCAAGGGCCCCCCTATAAGACCATGTACGGTGGCAGGCACCATGGGTTGCCCGTGACAGGGTGCAAGGTTTTCTGCAAACACCCAATTGCCCCATAGGGGAATGTATTTTCCGTCAGAACACAGGCTTCCATTGAACTCAATTGGAGTCCTTTCAAACACTGTTTGGTAGCATCGTATTCAGTCGTGCGGAACTGCCAACTGCGAGTCGGTTGGAACTGAATCTGAGAAGGAGTCGGGCGGAAGGTTTCCGCCCTTCAGTGTAATCGGCTCCTATCTGAGGCCAAAGTAGCATGCTGCTGCTGGTAACTCATATTCTGAATCCTGCTCAGAGATTTTAAAATACATTAGACAGTAGCATTCGTAGGAGGCTTTGATAAGAGAAAGAATTTCAAATTTAAATGTATAGACGGTCATACCTGTGAAAGGTGAGTAAGCATCATTATGGATTTTATTTATGCCGATTGTTTCCAGTGTAATCGAGGGGGTTTAGAGTCAGATCCACAGAACCCCAACTGCAAAAAGTACCCATCATTTGACCCTACCCAAATTTCTACTGCGAGTTTGCATTAGCAGGTGCTGTTAAATACACAAATGAAAACATTCAAAAGAAGGGGGACAATTGTGTCTCACAAAGCTTCATTATAACCATTAACTCATAGCCATCCATTTTATATTTCCGATATAAGAATGATTTAAAAACTAAGGGTCTTATGTACATAGGCATTTTGCATTTCCTAACGTTGTGAATCGTAATTTCAAGCCATTTAAAAATGAAAAATGCCATTTTGGTGTTCCAATCGGTCTGTGCAGTGTTGCAAAATGCGATTTACACTGAGTTGAAATTGCATTTTGGAAATAGGAAATAGGGAATTCCAAATTGCGATTTAATACCCACATTTACAGAGGATTACCTAATTACAACTATAGGCAAAATGGCCATTTAGGAAGTGCAATTCCCATTGAATAGGATCAGGTGGTAATCAATTACAAACTATAAAAAAGCACCTAAAATGTACTAGGCTCTTTCACAATGGCGTCTCCGTAAGTTCTGGTGAGGAGGATGAGGAATTTAGCTGGTAGGCAGAGAAGAAGGAGGAAACAGGAGAGAACATGTAGGGTAAGGGAACGGGACAGAGGACAAGATTCATGAGAGGTACATACTCAATAGTCAGATGATACTTGATTTAATTGCTGAGTTACAACCTCAGCTATAGGCCTCAACACTCAGAGCCAACCCAATCCCACCATTGTGCAGGTTGTGTTTCCAATATCTCTTAGCTTCTGGAAGTTACCAGTAGGTCATAGCAGTGGTGTGGGGAGTCCGGGGGCTATCACCACATACCTTGTCCAGGTTCCTTCACAAATCTTGGACATCATTTTTTGTAAAGTTAACCAAAAGAAATCTTTCCCCAAACCCCCCAATTAATGCAACAAACCAAATTGATGTTCTACCGGGTAGCACAGTTCTCCAATGTCATTGGCTGTGTGGATGGCACACACATTGCCATATGTCTTCCCTCATGAAAGGAATTCATATGCAGAAACAGGAAAAGCTAACACTCACTCAATGGGCTGGTAATTTGGAAGCCTCCTCTATCATAACAGACCTTCTGGACAGACTCCCTGGCAGCACCCATGACTCATTCATGTTTCACCACAGTGAAATACAAAACCGACTGTCACAGGGTGAATTGGGGGATGGTTTCCTTCTTGGTAATAGAATCACAGACTCAACTAATACAGTGGCCATGACATGTGTGTAATGTGACCTAATGGTTTCCTTCTCATGCTCCTAAGGTGACAGTGCATATGCCTTACATCCCTCGCTACTCACACCGTACCTGACTCCAAGGACAAGTAGTGAGAAACAGTACAACAGGGCACATAGGACAACATGCTGAGTCATTGAGAGGACCTTTGGGATCCTGAACTCCAGCTTTCGCTGCTGCCACAAGAGTGGTGTGGCACTACTTTACAGACCTGAGACATGCTGCAAGATCAACGTCACAGGTGCCCGTACTTCACCATGTCAAAATGAGGAAGGGTCTCCAGGACACCTACATAGAGCCAGAATCTGACACTGATGATAAGTTACCACCACTACAGGTGCAGCAGGAGGGTACTCTTTCAGTACGACACACAGAGATCACCAACAACTCTTTCTGAGGTAAGAGTAATTAAACCTTTTTATAAATGCATCGTGCATAACTGAGAGACAACCTTTTATTCAGGTAGTGAAAACATTATTTATCTCTATAAACCGCCTGGATAACAACGCACACAACAGCAAAGATGTCTTCAACATCGTGAAGGTACTCTCCAACCCAGCTCCAACACGCACGACATCCCGCCTTTGCAAGACCTGTGCGACTCGCTGCCCACCTTCTTCCACCGCAAGATCACCGACATCCCGACAGCTTCCACTTCACTACTGCCCCAACAACCACAGCCCCCACAACCATCACCTGCACCAACCGCCTGCTCTCCTGGACCAGCATCAACGACAAAGACACCAGCGAGACCATGAACACCATCCACTCTGGATCACCGTTGGACCCATGCCCTCACCACATTTTCAACAAAGCCAGCATAGCCATCGCACCCCATCTACGGGAAATAATCAACATCTCCTTCGAGACAGCAACCTTCCTGGTAAGCTGGATGCATGCCGAGATCAACGCCCTACTCAAGAAACCAAAGGTGGATCCGAAGGACCACAAGAACTTCCGACCCATCTTCCTGCTCCCGTTCCTGGCGAAGGTCACCGGGAAAATCGTCAACAAACAACAGCCCCTCTTCCTCGAGGAGAACAGCATCCTGGACCCGTCTGATTGGCCAGCCCTTGACAGGCTGAACTAACTTTCTCTGATGAGGCGATAAGTAGCCAGCACAGAGACAAAGGATATGTGGAGATCTGGAGCTGCAGACAGCAGGTTGGGTAAACAAACTGGTCTTCTAAGAGAGCGGAACAGAAAGTATGCAAGCCCGACCTAGCCCCTCTTCCTGTAACCCCCAGCCAGATGGGAGCCTCAGGAACCAAATTTGCATGAGGTCTGCAAGGGGAGTTTAAAGGGAATTGAGCCACAGTAGTAGTTTGACTTAGTCAGATCTTAACCACGAGGAGCATGTTTCTCCATCTTGAATTTTAACCCCTTGGGCGCGGCCACGATTCTGCGCCTGTGCGGCACTTCTGAAGAGTGGGCGGGTTCATGACGGCCCCCATCCGTCATCAGCACACGCCCACTGTGTTGCATGACGGACGGGGGCCATCATTAGCATGGAAGGGGTTAACTCTCAGACTGTTTGTGGACATGTTGAACCCCCCATAAGGAACTTCCAGGAAGCACCTCCTGAAGTTTGGAAAGCTTTTGTGAAACACCTCCATAAGGTGACCAACCCACATCAAGATTCAAGCCGATTACGTTGAACTGTGACCTGGCCTGGATTTTAGGTTCATCCCACTGAAAACTCTGGAGATTAAACTTCCATGAGTTGACCGGTGGCTCCTGCTGAACCAAGCTGACAAAGCTGATGCGAATCCGGCCTGTTGGATAGGCCCGCTCGACATGAAGAAAAAATCTTCCAGAAAAGTTACGTGCGAAGGTCAATTTATGACCAAGGGCTCCCGCTTAGTGTATTTGACCGCCTCAAACTTTTACCTTGGCCGGTCAAGCGCAACCAGATGTCCAATTTGGCGCTCTTGACTTTTAAGCATGAAAAAGTGTTTTTTTGGTTGTTTTTTTTTGCTCAAATCTCCGGTTTCTTACATTGGAGTATTGTCAGTTTGATGTTATTATAAAGATAAACCTGTTTCCTATGTTAACAAATTGGTGTTGGATATGTATTGTGTGTTGTGTCATACTTATTTAATGTATTGCTGTTTTTAAATGCTTTACACACCTGCCTCCTAAGTTAAGCCTGCCTGCTTGTTGCCAGGGTTGAACAAGGGAAAGATGTAATTGACACCTTGTCTGAACATTATATTGCATTGGTGGCCTTAATGCTAGTGTTGGGAGCATACTTACCCCTACTAATAATCCATCTGCCAATAGGTCCTCTCGATGAGTCTCTCCATGGGAGGGAGTGTTTTGAGGGCCCACTAACTGTTCCACCACCCTAAGCCATCCTGCTGGCCACCTTCTCCTTTATTGAGACCTCAAGTAGCGTGTTTCTGGGATGGTCCTCAGGGTGAAATCTAGTGAGTTAACCTTCTCCAAGATGCTCGTTCAGCTCTTCAGTGTGTGGCTCTCCAGTACTGTGACGGAGGTCTTCCCAAACAGTTGTTGCATATGGGAGACAAATTCTCCTGTCAGAAGCTCCAGCTCATTTTCTGAAAATGTCACCTTCCTCTTCCTGCTCTCTGAATTCTTGTCTCATCTTTGGACTTGGTGTCGTCCAGGATTAGTGTAATACACTGGCAATAGTGATGCAGGAGCACTCCTTACTTCCAACACATTCCTAGGGTTCTCTGTTGTGGCCCACCCTCTATATATACATTATTATTCTGCATCAAGAATGCCACTTTTCCTAATTTGTGATTACCTAATAAAAAATCGCAATTTTGTGATTTCCTAATTACAAATGCGAATCCAGAGGTATCACTATTAGTGGAATCAGCGGTTACATATGTACCATTTTGCAATTCCTAAATAACGATTTCTATGGATTCACAGTTTGGGGTACGCAAATCTGACACTTCTAAAATCACCCCTGCTGTAAATGTAGTATACTTGTAAAGCGCACAGCTGCCCCAGCAACGGGGCGTCCCGGCGCTGTATAACTCTGGGGAACCCGTCCTGGCTTTCCCTGTGGGATGGTCCCTTGCTGGGAGTCCCCAAGGTGGAGCCAGGCATCCCCGGAATTGGTGGGGCCGTTGTGGAGATTAGGCAAGCTAATGCCCAGAGTTGCCGAGTTTAACCCCTGATTAGAGTAAGTACCGAAGCGAGAATTATCGAGTCCGCTGACCAGGGTCCAGGACCCTGCCGCGTCGGGAATTGAACCCTGGCCCCAGGCTGACTTCTGCTCTCAGGCCTGCTGCCTCTAACCAGTGAGCCACACTACTCCACTACAACCCCTTGGTAGCTTGGCACGAGCAGACAGGCTTATCTTAGAGGCAGTGTGTAAAGCATTTGTGAACACATTAAGTAATACAGTGAAAACACTACAAATGGACACCACAGCACTTTAGAAAATAAGTAATCTTTATCTAAAGCAAAACAAGACCAAATGATAAAAATGAACAATACAGTAATAGAAATATGACTAAAAAAGGGTAGAAATAGTTCAGTTCAAAGCAATTTGCAGATGCAACACTTTTCACATAAAGTACCATGGATGTGTCATGCACTCAAACAAAAAGGGTCACAAGGAAGGTGATGTGTTGGTTCCTTAAACTCAGTGAAATTGATGCATCGGTGCCTTGCTCTGGGGTATGTAATGCGTCAGTTCCTTACTGCTGCGCAAGGGGGATGATGTGTCGGTTCCTTACCAGAAAGGAGGTGATGTATTAGTTTCTTACTGTGTGGAGAGGTGATGCATTGGTTTCTTACTGCATCCCCCAATAATGCAACAGACTTGGCACCTAGTTGCGATGTGACGATCCGGGATGATGCGTGGGTTGTTGCAGCCGCACAGCAGGCCTTGTGTCGGAATTGGTGCAGTGATCTCAGACTTCGTAGTTCAGTGCCCTCGATAAGGCGCGCTGGAGATTTCATGATCCACGGGCTGGCGCTGCAACGATTTTTCGGCGATGCATCAGAAACAGGCTTGGATGCATTGCACTTCTCGAAGCTGTGTTACTTTTTCCATCTCCCAGCAGCAGATGACCTCCAGAGGTCCAACACAACAGCAGGCACATCTTAGCAGGTCAGAACTCTAAGCAAGGAAGTTCAGGGGAGGTGGGGTTGAAGTCTTTGTGTCCCTGAGACTTCAGAACAGGAAGCAAGTTCAGTTTCAAGCCCTTGGAGATCTTCCTCAAGCAGGGAACACAGCAAAGAGCAAAGTTGGCAGGAATTATCCACTACAGGCCAACCCCAGAGAGCAAACAGCCCAGGGGCAGTGTTCTTCCTCAGCTTCTCCAACTCTTCTCCTTGGAAAAGGTTCCTCTTGATTCCCAGAAGTGATCTCTGAAGTCTTTACTATCCCTACGACTTCCAACAGGAGGTAAGTTCTATTTGAAGCCCTTGGAGAAAAGGGTAGGTCCTGGTAAGAGGGTGCACTTGTCAATCCGAAATGGCAGTACTAGACTGAACACAGACACTGCAATGGCAGGTCTGAGTTTTCTTTAAAGGCTGCATGTGTGAGTTGCACAATTAGCTCTGCAAGCCCACTAGGAGCATTTGATTTTCAGGCCTGGGCACACACAGTGCCCTGAACTAGGGACTGACTAGTAAATCAAATAACCAATCATGGCAACACCAATCCATGACAACAATTTACTGGGAGAGCATATGCACTTTAGCACTGAATAGCAGTGGTAAAGCGCCCAGAGACATAAAACCAACAAAAACAGGTCAGAAACAGTAGGCCAAAAAGCAAAAAGTTTGGGAATAAACCTCCTGGACAAGCCAGGTCTAACAAAGAGACAATAGATTTTGAGTATGTTATGTACTGGCTCCAAAGGTCTGTATAGGTATAAGCTTCAGCCACACTCTGCACTTGCAACAAGGAGCAGCACATGGGAGGCATGAGTTATGGTTTTGATAAAGGAGCATAACTGGCAGATTTCATGACTTTTTTTAAGGTTTCTGTTGCAACTATAATGTCAGTTTAATTGTGTTTGCAATTATTGTATATACGTATACGTGTACAGTAAATAGATAACGAGCATACCAGCTGTACTAATAATCATAATTTCTTACAAAATAATTTTAAAAATGGTTATCTATAAAGTAGGAAACAAGCATCCACTTACCTATAAGCGGTTTAATAAAGTGTGTCAATAACAGTAAACATTACTCATTTTTTATTGACCATGAAAACACTGAAATGCTGAGTCATTCCAGTTGAGTTTGGAACGTATGGCCTGTGTGCACCTAACCGACCAATCTGTCCTTCCTGCGGTTATTGCTGGAGCTTAACTGCCATGGTAGGAAAATTCTATATTAGTTTAAATTGTCTCTCATCTATAATATTATCCTTGATGTTTTTGGTGTCAGAATAACTGTAAGTAAGATAATTTCATATGACCTGTGAAATTAGATGCTATTTAAGAGCAAACACACTAATGTAATGATAATTAGCATACATACAAATTAAATTACGATCTACTCGCTAATGTAAGATAATTTCAGAAAAGCTCCCGCACTCCACTTCACATATGATTTGAAATAATATTTAGCATTTGATGAATATTGAAATATATAATTCCATTAATTGACCAATTTAAATAACGTGCCTAATCAAACAATGACAAGGTGACATTTTCTACTATCTCTTAGCACTTTTGTATAGTGTTTTTAATAGGCTAATGTTCTTCAAATTGGTCACTGTCACTTATTGAAAGAAAATTAGCTTCTTACCTGGAAGGCTATATTTAATTTGTCAAAATATTTATGTATTAATTGAACCTGTATTAGAGTATATCTGATACACAAATTTTTGCTTTAATTATATTTTATTTGTGTGTGGGATAAGAAAAGGTTTGGTCTCATAAGTGGTAAAGCAAACAATACTCGCTTGATTGTGAGCCGTATTACCAATTTGGCAATTCAGCACTGGGCCGCCCCACCACCGCACCGCCAAAGCAATGGTCAGGCCACTGGACAGAACAGGAATTTCCTCCAGTCTGGTGGGCTTTTTTGGGGCGTTCCCATGGTGGTGCCTCTAAAAATGATTACTGCAATGTGAATGCAAAAAACAGATCTTGCTCCCACCAAGCATATTACTGGCTCCTGACCACCGAAACACTGCCACGGAATGGCAGCTCCCTTGTGCCTGCAGCAGGACATTGGCAGCCAACTTCTCCTATTGTAACAGAGAGGTCGGGAGACTGCCACCGCTGTGGTCCCCAGGAGTCTGGCAGTCCGTCGACCGCCAGACTTGTAATTGGTTCCTTAGATGTGTTCCAGAAAAGCACCTTCACCCACATCTTATCACAGGGTGTATCAAATTTTCCTAATTTGCTTCAGCGAAGTGTTGCAAAATTTCGTAAAAAAAGACATGAATTTGTGCAAATGTACTGATGGTAATATTGCTCTTGTGCAGTTGCACAATTTTTTTGTGCAAACATTACGCAAGTTTGCATTGTAGCATAATAGCATAATTTTGTATAACAAGCATACTCAGGATTACACTAACAAGAAGGACATTTTGTAATCTTATCCCTGCCACCACCCCACCAGAAGCACCAGAACAAAATCCTTCTGAATTATGCATTGGCCAGATCATGGCAACATTTTGGTTGAATCTTGTTATCATGGCACAAATATGGTCACTCTGAAGTCTTGTTATGTCAAAGATTGTAGAGAGCCACCCACACCATGGCCCTATTCTGGGCTTTGGGAATCTCTTTCATTCCCTTGTGTCTTTCATGGCTTCTCAACAGTGAATGGGCCAGTGCTGTAAATCAACACTGATATATGGGAACCTATAACACTCTATGGTGCGCTGCTGTACATGCACAGCGATTCGCTGTTCCAGGTCTGTCAATCAGATACTGGTAGATGACATTCTCTAGTGTTCCCCGGTGCTCCACTGTACATGCACAGCAGTTTATTCTTTCAGTTCTGTCAATCAAATACAGGTGGATGGGAATCCATAGCATTCCTTGAAGTACGGTTCTATGTTCACAGCAGTTACTGGGTCAGTGCTGTCAATCAAACACTGATTGATGGGAATCTGTAACATTCTCTGGTTTGCTGCTGTGCATGTACAGCTAGGCATGGGGATGTTCTGTCATCAAATACTAGTAGATAAAGAACTCTAGCATTCCCTTGTGCTCTGCTGTGCATGCACAGCTGTGCATGGCACATTCTTGTCATTTAAACGCTGCTAGATGAGAATCTCTAGCATTCCCTTGTGCACTGCTGTGATGCGTCGGTTCCTTACTGCTGCGCAAGGGAGATGATGTGTTGGTTCCTTACTGGACAGGAGGTGATGTATCTGTTTCTTACTGTTTGGAGAGGTGATGCATTGGTTTCTTACTGAATCTCTCAATGATGCACCAGACTTGGAACCTCAATGTGATGCGACGATCCAGATTCTTGTCAATTCAAGACTGCTAGATGAGAATCTCTAGCATTCCCTGATGTGCTGCTGTACATGCACACCAGTGTATAGTTTCAGTTCAGTCAATCAAATACTTGAAAAAGAGAATCTCTAGCATTCCCTGATGTGCTGCTGTATATGCACAGCAGTGTATTGTTTCAGTTCTGTCAATTAAACACTTGAAAAAGAGAATCTCTTGCATTCCCTGATGTGCTGCTCTACATAAACACCAGTGCATTGTTTCAGTTCAGTCAATCAAATACTTGAAGAAGAGAATCTCCAGCATTCCCTGATATGCTGCTGTAAATGCACATCAGTGCATTGTTTCAGTTCTGTCAATTAAACACTTAAAGAAGAGAAATTCTAGCATTCCCTGATATGCTGCTGAATATGCTCAGCAGTGCATTGGTCAGTTCTGTCAATCAAATACTGGCAGATGGGAATCCCTAGCATTCCTTGATGTACGGTTGTACATGCACAGCCGTGCAAAGGACAGTTCCTGCTATCAAATAATCGTAGATGGTTAACTGTACCATTCCTTGGTACAATGTTGTAAATACACAGCAGTACACTTGGCAGTCCTGTCAATCAAATATCAAAAACTTGTGATTTCCAAGACCAGGACAGGAACAGAGACAAGTAAAGCAAGGTTTTTACCAAATAGCTCACTTGTCCTCGGTTCGATTGAATGTATGCATGCTGACTTGCTTTCACTTGCTGAAACTGCACAACCTTATAGCCATAGGAAGCCTGCATATTCAATTATTGTGCAAGCTGTCTGTGACAACAATGCTGTTGCTCTACATCCGAGAGGAGCCCATGATTGGTACAGATTTTACATTGTACCATCAATAAAGTGGAATGCATGGAGATGGTTGTTTTTTTGTAATTTAGTTTTCACCTTGAATAAAAAAGAATATATTTATGAAAAATAATTTAATTTGTTGTAGTTTACAAGTATTTTAAAACAAAATCACTTTAAAGGTCACACTTGAAACCTTTTGTATTTATGAATTTGGGTGGCATGGGATATGCTCTAAGTTCCTGGTTGGTAACTCCATTTTCAAAACTAAAAACACCATCAGAAGAAGCATATGATGTGGCTTATGGGAGGACGCATAGCATAATTGAGCGTTTCTTTGGCCTACTTATAGGTAGATTTGGATATCTTGATTTGTCTGGAGGTTAATTTGTCTATAAACCACACTCAGTCTGACAAATGATTATGGTCTGCTGTACAGAAAGTGACATTACAGGTAACAGTTCAATTGAGGTTGATAAATGTAATTGTAACAGATGTGTTGATGAAGATATCATGGCAACTCATGAATTTGAGAAACAGATTATCCAGAACGTGTTACGCGTAGGCAAGATGTTGTCATGAATTTCTTTGCAACATAAACAGATTATTCTTTAAATTGTGAATTTTAAATGTGGTTATGTAACTAATGCAAATAGTTTTCCAATTATTGTTCTCTTTAAAAAATAATTTTCCAATGCTTGAAACAGCATGTTTTTTAAATTCTTTTACACGTATAGAATGCTCAATTTATTTTTATTTTTGCTAATTATAATAACTATGTACATTTGAATGTTTTAAATCAATAATCTGTCTTTGATTTATATCTATGGTTTTCAAATATAAATGTATTTGAAAATGAAAATAAAGTATATAATAACAATTAATACTATTACACAAGTGTAGTGTATTGTTGAAATAATTGATGGAACACAAACCTGTATTGTTTCCTATTACAAATACTTGAAATTGTCTTATGTATGTAAATATTTATTTTAAACATGTTTTTTAAATGAATTTTAATTTGATATATCAGTATACTGCAAACAGATTTTAGTGCTCCAGGTTTTTTAATAGAATTTCACACACCCATTAATGACACTATAATTTACACTCCTTTCATTTAATAGCAATGATATTAGTTGTATTTGTTAGTTGTCCACCTACAAATTGCAGCTTATGTGCGTGTACTACAAATTATCTGAAGCAAAAGATTATTATATGTTGTTATTATTGATTTACACCTAACGTATGATTGTTTTAATTTATTATTTATATTGAACCTCGGTCCAAATTTTGACTTGCAAAAAATATTATATCATATCTTTAAAAATATTTTAATGGTGGAGTAATGCTATCAGCAGTGTAGTCTAATGTCGGCTGCACAAGTATAGTAGTTCTCAATCCTTTTGATACTTCATGATGCTTAACTTAACGTGACCCGCCCCCCGCTTAGAAGTCACAAATAAGACAACATGTATTTCTCTCCCAATGATAAAGCAATGAAAAGGAGCATACAATTATGTACAATTAGACTGTAAAGTACAATCAATGTCTTTGAATCCACAAAATTAAAAAAGCTATAGAGCAACGAGTCTTGAAGCTTCTTGTATTCAGTTTGTCTTTATTTGAAGTCAGGTGCAAAAATGCATACACCAGTCCAACCAACGTGTTTCGTCCAACAAGGGTCTATCTTTCACAAATAAATGTAGCAATCTTCTTTCTATTTCATTGCAAACACACGCTGGGATTCCCCACAGCTTGAAAGGAGAATTGCCCTTGTGTCCAGTCTGCCATGGGCAGGGATCAAGTTCCAATGCCGTCTGCCTATCCGTCACTTTATAATGATATCTGTGAGAAAATGTTCTTATGGACTACCCGTATTTTTTCAGACGTAGGGTTGATGTTCATATATGTTGTTTATGTGTCAGGTATTAGGTTGTGTACATGATTTTTACAATGTTGCAACATTGTCCGCAAAAAATGTTTCTGTCTGAGATATTTTAAATGAAAAAAAATATTATTATCTTTTTATTACCATCAATTATGGTTCATTAATCTAGAACTAAATCAATAATTGGAAATTGTATCTTTCAAGTAATAAACACAGAAACTTATTATTTTTTATAGTAATTACTTGTCATTGGTATTGCTCTTTCTGGTATACTCTCTGTCTAACTGCTGATTCCTCACCTTTTGAATGTATACCAAACAGTACATACTAAGAGTTAGATTTGTGATTTACCTTAAACCAAGTAGTCCTGTAGGACTGAGCATGCAAAATGTCCTTCTTGGGAAAACTGACAGTTCAGGCAGTTGTGTTTTGTGAACATATGGGCACACCTACATAGCCACTTGGTAGATGTCCAGGGCATGAACTCTGCATGCAAACATAATGGTAGTAGCTTTGTATCTGGTGGAATGTGCTCACAGACTTTCTAGGGGTTGGCTTTTGGCAAATGCATAGCAGATTTTGATGCACAGGACCTCATCTACATCTCCTTGTCAACTGAGAGTTGATTGTCTGCACAGTATTCTGTGGTACTATTGCCTTGCTCAGTGCTCTCTTGTTTTCAAAGCTGTGGAGTCTCTAGTCCTTTTTGGAGGGGTGAAGTTTACCATTGGATGCGAGCAGAGTGATAATTTGACTGACGTGAAACTTCATCATACCTTTTATTAAGAATGATGATTTTGTTTGCAGATTTTTTTTACCTGGGAAGAAGGTGCGTATCGGGCATTAAAATAGTGGCTGAAGCTCACAGACTTTCTGTGCTGAGGTGAAGGTGACAAGGAACCCCCTCTTGAGGGGTAGGAGCTCAGGAATAGCTGTGCAGTTGCTCAAAAGGACTGCACAGAAAATATCTGAGGACTTATTTGAGGTCCCACTGAGACATTGACAAAAGGAGAGATGGGGAAAAAAGTGTTGATGTGCTTTCTAAAAACACACCACAACCGGTGAATTGAATAGTAATGGCTGGTCTGTCAACCATAAAAAGGCCATCAGAGCTAAAAAGATACTGCTTAATTTTGGCCAAAGTAAAGCCTTGCCGGGCAACAGACAAAACAAACAGAATAACTGTTGTAACTATCTTCCACATATGACTGGAGACTTAGGTGCTGAACACGCTTTACTTTATTGGCAGATGAAAAACTGTGTCTTCGCTCTGTGTCTCCAACCATTCTTGAAGCCCCAGTATGACACATTCCTGTGACATCAATACATTTCCTCCTCTTACAGGATGCGGCCCGCATGAACACCACAACAAGCCCAACACTATATATTATAACACATCTCTTTACCTTCAATATTATAGCAAACAATACATTAAAACATATCTCTTTTACAGACAGATATGACACAAACCCACATAGGGTGTAGACCCCTTTGGTCCCACACACCACTGACACGTGATGAGCTACCACCTAAAGGGAAACAAAACTGAGGGGACACTCTACTATATAAAAGGGAAGGATGCACAGGATCACTACATGATACAAATGAGAAAGGTGTCCTGCCACCAAGGAGGCCCTACTAACCACACACACTGTCCCACAATCAGCACGGTGGCCTGCGACACTTCCAGGAAGGAATGAAAGACGTCGCATCCTAGATGAGCAGCAGCTGCCTGAAGCTCAACTCAGAGAAAACGGAAGTCCGCATCCTTGATCTACCCCCTCTACATGGGACAACACCTGTTGGCCCACCGCCCTCAGCAATCATCCCACACCCACGGACCACACCCGCAACCTCAGCATCATACTCGACTCCTCACTCACCATGACCGGGCAGATCAATGCCATTTCTTCCAAGTGCTTTAATACCCTCTGCATACTCCGCAAGACTTTCAAATGGATCCACCCGAATCCAGAAAGGCCATCACCCACGCACTCATAACCAACAGACAGCACTACGGAAACGCCCTTACGCCGGGATCAACACATCACTACTCCCAAAACTCCAGACTCTCCAAAACACTGTGGCCAGACTCGTCCTTGGCGTCCCATGCCAAGACCACAACACCCAGCACCTACGAGACTTACATTGGTTCCCTGTCGAAAAGAGAGTGACCTTCAAGCTGCTCACTCACGCCTACAAATCCCTCCACAACACCGGACCCCAATACCTCAACAAAAGAGTCTCCTTCTACACACCCAAGAGAAACCTCTGCTCCGTCGACCTCGCCCTGGACAAAATCCCATGCTTCTGCAGAGCCAGAATGGGAGGAAGAGCCTTCTCCTACATTGCGGCCAAGACCTGGAATGTACTCCTCCTCAGCATTAGATGATCCCCCTCTCTGCAAGCTTTCAGGAAGAGCTACAAGACCTGGCTCTTTGGATGAGAATTAGCTGCCCGAAACCCCCTCTCACCCCAGCAACTTGAGACCCTAATGGGTGAGTAGTGCACTTCACAAATCCCCGATTGATTGATTGATTGAGACACTTAAGTGAGGACGCACACCCAAAATAAGAATACCAATACAACACAGGATCAATCCGACTGCACTGATGGGGATCGCTATACAGGGTTTCTCCGCTGGGCACAACGCAGATTGTAGATTCATCAGCATCTGGCTGATCCCATCCTGCATCACCAATAATATGTTGTAACAGCCTTCCACATACGACTGGAGACTTAGATGGTGAACACACTTCACCTTATTCGCAGATGAAAACCTGTGTCTCTACAGCCAGACAGCCCAGCTTCTCTCCCTGTCTCCAACTGCCCTCAAACCCGCGGTATGTCATAATACCTTGACATTAATGTATTCCCTCCTCTTACAAGTTGCTACCCGCATGAACACTACAACAAGCCTAACACTATACATTATAACAATAACACGTAGAAGGGGTCAACCTACAGTGTGCTGTAAAAAAATACAGATTTGTTTCAATGACATGCGCTTGCAGTTTTGGATGAGGTACGCCTGGCTGAGAAGATGATATCAACCCCAAACTCTGGAGGAAGGTCAAATGGATTCATCTGTTGTCACTCAATCTCCATGCATTAAGATTCATACTGTGAAAACCTGTTGCTGTGACTAGGGAAGGGCATAACTGGTGTAATTCTCTCTGCCGTAATTACTCATAATTACCGCAAAATGACTTGCAATTATGTGTAATTACATGAGAAGCATAATCCAGCATTTAGGACTACTTTCCTAATACAGAATGTACCCTTGCGTCCAAAATGGTCCAGAGGATGCATTTTGTGCCAAGAAAATAGCAAAAAGTGATACAGGACACGAACAGTAGAAACCAGCTGTCACTTGCTCTCTAAGTTCATTCGATTTGTGTCCCTGCAGTAGGATTGTTGCCCCACATTTTTGCTAACTACGCAAGCTTGCATAATTGCATACTTTTGGTAATTTCGCATCATAATAGTAATGTGTAATTACAGAAATTCCTCCAATTCCTCCGGTGTGATTACATTTTTGCCCAGGCCTAGCTGTGACAGAGAATGACCACTGAGGGGTAGGGTGATCACAAGATAGATGTGTTCTTAATAAAATACTCTGTGCGCTGTCCATGGCTACTGAGATGACTTTGGCCCGGTCATTCCTGATCTTTTTCAGAATTCGTGGCAGGAATGATATTTGCAGAAAGGGGCACCGGACTTTTGAGTTCCAATAGAAGAGTTTTAATCACTTACAGTGCTTAATTTGAGCTGGTGCTTTCCGGTGCTCAGAACCGGCACTCAATTGGTTTCCGGAGCTTGGCACCAGCACCTAATTGTCAACACCATACTTAGAAAAGTCTACCAGATGGTGGCGCTGTTCATCTAATTTAGAGATCAGCAGAACAACTGTTGTGTGGGAATGCAATATACATTTAAATTGCAAAAACCTGACTAGCTTTGGGGACCTGGAATATCTGAACAGCCGCATTTACATGTGAGAGAGATGGTTAGTAGTTGTTTTGGCAGTGTTGACAGGGGCATTGGGTGGTGCAAGCTGCAGCCCTGGCACTTAATATTTTACAAATTAAGCACTGCTCACCTAGCAAAAGGCAGTTTTGAAAAACAAATAAACAGAACTATGGACATTCAAATTCTTGGCTGTGGTTAATGGATTGATCCATGTTTCTCCTTATTTGCAACAGAGATCTTGAGCTTACTGTGGGTGTAACTGCCTCTTGTGATTCACAAGGCATTGATAACTGACCAACTCTACCCTTGTTTTTAAATATCCTTCTAGGTGGCTCACCACCACATAAATCCCCTGTTGGTTAAGATATTTACAGATGCGTGGTTCCTTCTGGTCTAGTGTCCATGAACCCACAACAACCTGCTTGTTGCAATACGCTATGGTGATGGTTGTACGTAGGCACCTGCACCAGCTTCCCTTTAATGGACGGACAGAAGGCTTTCAATTTCTAGCCAATTTCCATCAGCTCCACGAGGTTGATATGTAGCAGTGCCAAACCTAAAAGCAATGTATAAAATATAATCAATCACATCAATATACATCATCCTAAAATAATAGCTAAAAATCGTAACATACAAAAAAATAGTCTAGGTAGATGTATACTAATATAATATTTTGAGAAGTATCCATCATGTATGTGTGCAAACGTGAAAATCTACTTGTTTGTAAAACACTTTTTGGGGTAATCTACATTGCTAATTTGGAAACATGCAGAGCTTTATAAAATACTAGCAGCCCGCCCCGACGTTGTCCGGGGCAATCAGGCTTTGCGCAGGCAGTCCGCCAAACTTTACCGCTCCTCCCCGCGCTCAAAACGGCCCGCTCCAGTCCACCAAAGTTTACCGCTCCTCCCCTTGCTTGACCCTCTGGGGGCAATCAGGCATCACGCAGGCAGTCCGCCAAACTTTACCGCTCCTCCCAGCGCTCCAAACGGCCCGCTTTAGTCTGCCAAAGTTTACCGCTCCTCCCCTTGCTTGACCCTCCGGGGGCAATAAGGCATCGCGCAGGCAGTCCGCCAATTTTTACCGCTCCTCCCCGCGCTTCTAAGTTAACCTCTCCTCCCCTTGCTTGGCCTACCTCAGCCCGCTCCAGTCTGCCAAAGTTCACCGCTCCTCCCCGCGCTCCTGTCCACCGTTCCTCCAAACGCTCCTGATGATGTCAGCATGCACGTCGTTAGCGCACACGGCCGGCGCTACTTCCAAGGGACTACTTTTTTTTGGAACGTATATTTCTTAAGGAACTTATTTTTATTGCGGTATATATCCTATGTCACTCTACAGACCCTGACAATTCCAATGATGTATTGGGTGTTTGGATTGGCGCTGTGGTTCCCGAGTTTACCCGCCTCAAAGGTTCACAGTTCTCGCTTTATAATAGTAGTATAGATTTGTACTTTTAATAATTAACTCTATTTGTTTTATTATATTTTCCTAATAAAATATTCCCATGTGATGCTTTCTAAGGAGCTAAATTTTATTAGATATATTCTGCAGAAGCCATGCCTGTTCGTTTATTTTTGATTGATTTGCTCCATTTTATGTTGCATGTGTGTCACTTGTAGTGCCTTGCTTTTTGGCAGTTATGCTTTCTTCAGTGTGACATCCTTTACTCCTACAATTAGATTGTAAATCACATTTCAAAACCAGCCAAACAAATGTCAACCTTAAAGGCATCACATATATTATACTAATATTTCCTTCCAAAGTAGGTTAATCATGACTGTATTTGCATCTTGACTCTAAAATTAATATTTGTATTTGTATATCGAATCGACTTTAAACATTTCCAATATCCTTCATAAATAAAAAAAAACACCTCTATTACCATTTAGTATTGTAAAATGTCCTTATCTCAAATACTTTTGCGCAATATCTTTGTCTAATCCTATAAACTGAAAAGAAATCTGTTATGTAGGACTACATTTTTAAAGTTTTTGCCCAAAGTATTCACACATACCTTGCCTTATACATAAACACTAACTACTTTCTAAAGCTTATATTTGAAAAGCTTCAAACATGTATTCAGATGCTGTTCAAACACCTTTCAGAGTACCACAGGGCAGTCATAAGTTATTGCCCCACGCTGAGTTTTTTGCGTACCTTTTACTCCTATGCTAGAGCCCTGCACACTCTAAGCTATGGGCAACAGGTCCAAGCAGTTTCCCCTAAAGATAAGTCTTTTAGGGCCTAATTGCCAGTTTTTGGCTTAGAGGTGGCGCAGTAGTGCAAACCGCTTTTCCACTGCTCCGCCAAAGCTCGTACTGCCTGGCCACCAGATTGCAACTGTTGAGAAGTCTTTCAAGCAGGTGGCTTAACGGTACCATGCAGACGCCTCTTATAATGGCGGTGGTGTCATTAAAAATGCAACGCAATGGGACCCCAATACAAGGTTCCTGCACGGCATGCACTCGAAAGTCCATGTTGGGCAGGAACCTATGTTTATGTACACAGGGGAGCACATGCTACACACCCCTGTGTGAATCCACATATGTTTGAGGCACGGGGGGCTCCATAGTTTCCTGTTGTGACGGTTTTCATGGTGTTGGAACCGCCATGAAAATCCTGGCTGAGAGGAAACTCGTAATATGCATGGGGAGACTGTGGCGGTCCCCCCAAGCATATTGCGACCTATGACCTCCGCTCCTATGTCAGGGAACGGCATTTTTGTGGTGTAGCAGGTGGTTCTAGGGCATTCTGAGTCCCCGAGTCGTAATCGGGCGGTTGTACCGGCAGCGGCTGGATCAGCCATTGCCGCTCCATCACGAGTCTGGCCGTCCTCAGACCGCCAGACTCGTAATAGGGCACATAGTGGTAGTTTAAGTAGTGCAATTCAAGGCATTTAGTGGGATGATAAATTGCCACCGCAGGCGTAAACACACAGGTTAATGCAACCTCTAGCAACCTAAAGAAATTGCTGAAGAACAAAATGTTTTTTATTCTAAAACTAGTATTTAATTCAAACATTTCAAATCTATCATAGTGAAATATTGTACTCAATCCATTGGCATCCCCTGCCTATCCTTCGGCTGAGATCACCTGAGTCACTCCTATCCCAGCCCACTACCCTGTTACAAAGTGTCTAAATTGATTGTGAGTCAACTCTACTATAGTTTCAAGAACTGCTGGTCTTGGCTTATGTTCACAAATGTTGGGGCAAGATCATGCATGTCCTTTATGCACGCCTAACATGCAATACATTGCACTCTAGTAAGAAAGTTTTGATGATCCTCTACTCCGTGAGTCTTAGCCAAGCAATATTAACAAAGTAACATATCCCTTCTATTCTCTGACGCTTGTCAAGTGAAAAACAACTTTGGTTTTTTTTCACTCTGAGGACATGTAAAACTTTAATTATGCATTTCCTACTTTTTAACTATTGTGCACCCTGCCCTCTGGGCATTTATGGACTACATTAGGGGTGACTTATAAGCATTCACAATAAAGGTTTTGGCCTGGCAAAAAAAGTTTATTTTGCCAGGTCGAAATGGCAGATTGAAAGAGCACACAGAGGCTGCAAGGGCAGACCTGGAGTCAAGTTTTACACTACTGCTTTGTGAGTGGCACAGTGAGTGCTGCAGCCCACTTCTGCCATTTATTTACAACAACCTGGGTACATATAGTACTATATACTAGGGACCAATAAGTAAATCAAATGTGCCAATTAGGTGTAATTTTACCATGTTTAAAAGCGAGAGCACAAGCACTTCAACACTTGATAGCAGGAGTAACGTGTGCAGAGCCCTTTGGCCAACAAAAACAGGTTCAGCTAAAGCAGGCAAAAATTAGACGGAAAACCACGCAAATAATGGTCATTGCCAACATTCAGCAATTAAAGATGTGTAATTACAGGACCTTGGATATTCAATGCTTCATCCCACAAGAAGTAAATTTGTCAAATATAATTCAGACTTTGAGAGTAACATTAAAGGTTGATACAAAACTGATGGATTGTTCTAAGCCATTCCCTTATCCAGAGGGGGACTGTTGTCACTCATTTTGTTTTGCACATTTCATTGCCTAGAATGGGCTGGTACATTGGGACTCTGACATGAAGTGGAATGTAGTGCTACTAAAAAAACAAGTGTTTTATCTTTTTTAATATTGATGTTATTGGTCAGGTAGGTGGCTGCTACAAGTGGAGAAATCCTAGATGTTATGGGTCAAGCAGAAGGCCAATAGGGATACTTACAGGTTTGCCTACTAATGAGGACATACAAATGCCTGCACTCACACAGACACAGACACACTCACAGTCCAAATGCCTTTTTCCAAGGCTTTCATATGAGCATTTGTTTCCATAAAGCTTGGTATCCCTAGTCTTTATTGTCTTTATTTTGTGATGTTTCTCTCAATAAATATTTATCTTTTTAATTAACTAAGCTACAAACTATGGAGCCCTTACAGAAAGCATTTTACCTTTGTGGATCAGATATTTCTTCCCTTTTTGGTGTTAAGACACCGCTTAGTTCCAGAATCTGGCCTCTCGCTCCCATAGCCTAACACTGCAATACGCTATACCAATATATGTGTGCAACAACATAGCATCACGTTGTCTATGGCATTGGTTGTGTATGAGGGCTATTAAAGGGATGTGATTGGCCGATATGTCCTGGGCATGGGATTTATGCAATTTAAAAATGTTTTGCTTAAACTGACACTTTGTACTTAATTCTAATACATTCTATTGGACTCATTCTGCAGTGCAGGTTCGATATATTAAATGCAAAACAGCTATAAGTTCAAACAAATAGAGAACAATACCTATTGATTTGATATTTCTAACGTCCGTACTTTCTTTATTTCTTAAACTTTGACTTTATAAATCTATATAAAAATAACTATATTAAAATAAAGTTACATTTATTTTTACATCACAAGTGGTTGTTAAATTACTTTCTAATGTAACATTAGTTATTTTATATTGAATTATATTATCAATTAATTCAATTTATATATAGTTTTAAGAAATGCAAATAATTATATAGCTAATATGTTGCGTAGAAACTCTTTTGTTGTTGGATTGCAAGCAAAATCGAGTTCACCTCTGTCGCAGTCAAGACATCATGCTCATTGTAATCGATAAGGTAGTACGCTTTGATCTTGGTATTTTAGACATAAAAATGGAGGGAAAGTGGTTGGATAGAGTGCTGAGGTGATTGTGAGAGTGGCCATTTTGTTAGAGCCAAGCAGCGAAAGAGAAGGACCAGGAAACAGACCTTCTTACGCCAAAGTTCTGGGTTGGAGAAGGCAGCAGCAGCAACAGAAAAGACACATGCCTCTAACGCCTTCTTTTAGCTATTCCTAAATTTATAAGTAGAATTTATATTCGAAAAGTAGAGCCACACTGACCCAACTAAGTGCAAAGCAACCATGAACAGTAGCTAAAAAGAAACATCTAACTTGGCACCAGACACTTAATAGACACAGTGACAGAGAACCATAAACAACCAATGCTAGCTTGACAAATCACTGCTGAATATTAAATGACTGAGGAAATACAAGTTTATAATTGCTCTGCTCCTTGAAGTCAGTTAGGGACAGTTAGGAGTAGTAGCTTCTACCACTGACCTGTCCACTAGTAACCCTCATACTGCTACTGTTACCCCTGTACTCATGGGTCATGAAAACAGCAACAGGAGCTCTCCTCACCTTCTTGCTTTTCTCTAGTCCTGTAAACAGGAAATAGGAGGCTGTTAAAGTACTAATAGTGTTATAATGATACAACTATGTGGTGTAATAGGTGCCATAGGGCTGCTCAATCAAACCCCCCCCAACCCTGAATTTTGGTAGTTCGCTGCAAACTATGCATTCGTAAAAAAGGGGCCGCATCCTGATATGATGTACTTTCTTGTGTGTATTTTGTGGTAAGTTATAAGTTTCAAATCTGGTTGGTCTTGTGTGACTCTGCTGAGACAGCTTATATACTGGAAATTAACCATGGCATTGCATAAACCATGAGTGTCTGTTCTATAAACCCTCTGCCATCTAATTAATATTGCTTAGGGGGCCTATACACAAAGCTAATTGTACCTGTGAGTAAATCTACATGTCCAACTCTACTCCTATACTTTGTAGTAAATTTAGTACTTTGGCTACTCACCAACTCACGTCTCTGCCTCCTGAATTCATGCGCAAAGTTCTCTTTATGGTAAAGCATAAAGAAAATGTAAGAAGTTTAAAAAAAGAATATGTAAAATATTTGATTAATTGTAGGTCAGAAAAATAAACATGCTAAAGCACTATTAACTTAATGACGATTTAAATTTAATTAATTACATTTAATTTAATTACATTACAATAAATAAATATTATATTTTCGGGATTTATAACAAAATGCACCAAAAATAAAATGTTTATATTTATTTATTATGTCATATTCAAAGTTAGGACTATAACTCATTTAAATTAATTAAAGTATTGGGACTCCTAAATGCCTTGGGCCTCATTTATGAAAAGTGACGCATCGCTGCGTGAAAACAGCGATGCGTCACTTTTCACTGCGCCCTCCTTGCGAGACCATTCATGCGTCATATTTACAGTATGACGCATCTTGGCGCAAGGAGTTAGAAATATGTCAGTATTTCTGACCTATCGGTATGGCAGAAAAGTGACGCATTGCTGGAGTGTGTCACCCCAGCAATGTGTCCTTTCACATGGGGCAAGCCCCACGTGAAAGGGCTTGCGTCAGTCTTACGCCTGCTGTGAGGCAGGCGTAAGATTTTGACGCATTGGAGTCCTAGAAGTGGCGCAATGAAATCTTATAGATTTCACTGCGTCACTTCTATGACCCTATCTTGCGTGGGAACACCCCCCTGCATACATCATACCTGGCGCAGGTATAATGTAGCGCAGGGGTTTACAAAGTGATGCATCTACCTAGATGCGCCACTTTGTAAATGTGGCGCAACAAAGTGCATTTTTTACACTGCTGGTGCGTCACAAACAGTGACGCACCAGTGGTGCAAAAGTGACGCAAGGGCTCATAAATGCGCCCCCTTGAGTCCTATCTTTAATACTGCTAAACTGAGAAAAATCCTAACTTTAAGATTTTCGGTATTCACAGAAGGCATTCTGGAGTCCTAAAGTTAAGAATAGTAACTTCTGTGAATACCGAAATGGGTAAGTGCCTTCTGTGAATACCAAAATGAGTAAGTGCCTTCTGTTAATACTAAAATGGTAGTTTATGATTTTGTCTTAAGTTAGTTCTGTGAATCAGGCCCAATAATATCAAGTTAGATTTTTTTTTAATTAAATAACATTTAAATTTAAATACAAAAAGTATTACAATATTCCATAATAAAATAATTCATCCTATTATAAATGTACATTTGTTCTTTAACATTTAATTACATTTATTTATATTTGGAAGCTGTTGAAATAAATTAATGTTGATATTATTTCCTGCGGGGCTCTATATTAACAACGTGGGTCCCGGGCTCACAGTACCACTGGATGTAAGGTAGCCTGGATGATGAGGGTGATGCCCTAAAACTGGTCCCAGGATGCTTGTTTCTGGTTTAGGGAGGACCTGGCTTAGGAGTTTGGGCTGGACTGTTCCCATGAGGCACAGGGTCAAGACTGATTTGCATATGGCTGGGTCTAAACTGGGGTGGCATGGTGAACAAAAGAGCAATGGATTTAACCCAAATCTCTTTACTGGGGGTGAATGTTTGAGTTGTTCTGTATTCCGTCCATCATCTATGTCTTTTTTTGCTCTCTCGCACTAAGTGCCCCGGGTATGCCCAGACGTCGGTCCAGGTCTCACTGTGCCACTACACTCAAGCTAGCCTGGCTGATGAGGGGTGAAGCCCCGAAACCGGTCCTAGGATGCTTGTTTCTGGTCCAGAGAGGACCTGGCTTGGCTGTTTGGCTTGGACTGTTCCCATGAGGCACACAGTCAAGACTGATTTGCATATGGCTGGGTCCAAACGGGGGTGGCAGAATTATGGATTTCACCCAGATCTTTTGACTGGGGTGAATGTCTGGTTTGCTCTGCATTCCATCTATCATCTGTGTGTCTTGTGAAGAAGAATGGCCTTACCCTTTTGTGGGTGTGTGCATTTCCCTCACTAAAGTCCTCGTTACTCCTCCATTCGCACCTCCTATTTAGTAGTAGGTATTCCTCATTTTCCAGCCACTCCCCCATCTTTTCCACATTTACCACTAAGACAAAGTTGTACATGTGTGGATATCTCCATAGTCAGGATGAAGATCTCTGTACAGAAATATAGGAGACACTCCAGTGATAGGTTAGTGATTAGCATTTTGTAGTATGTGAGTACTTCTATGATAGCACCACTAAACGTGTTACAAAATACAGTTTGTGAATATGTGATTATGGTCTAATTCGATCTTGTTCCTGCATCAAGTTTGCTCTTCAGCTTTTATTATAGCAGATTAACACTCCACGGTATGTGCGATATTCACATGAATATATATCCTCAATAAATATAATCTTTTATTCCGCAAGCAGTACATTTTGAACATATTTATGTTTACCTGGGGGACTAGTAGAAGCTAAATCATAAGACACTTATGCAAACTTCTGAATTTCTAAATAATTACATAATTTGTTAAATTCTAAAGTTCAAAATATTTCTATGTAGTACATTGTCTTTTTTTCCAATTAATCCTTCAAACTCTGACAAGGAAGGTACATTATTTTCACTGTGCTACTTGGCTTCTTCATTTCGATAGTATATTACCGCACCGAGAAGGAACTACCAGGGCTTTCCCTTTCTGGTGGTCTACCTTTAGCCTTACCAACATGTCACCATTGCATACAGTTAGTCAACAGCCAGAACACAAATTTCAGGTCACCTTAAGATACATATATAAATGTAAGTTAGGGTTTCACATAGCAGGTGAACAGCGGACATGGGGCTCGAGTCAGGAGTAAGCTTAGAAGTACAATGCAGCTTAATTTACAATATGGCTCAATTCTCAGGGATGAAATGTTTCAATTGTTTAGGAAGATTACCCTCTGTCAACACAGTTTCTTTCTTAATTATAGGAGTTTTTCAGCAGTTCTGTTGGTGTTGTTGGCCCAGATTAATCACTTTTGTAACATAAAGATTCTTGCTGGCTCTTCTAGCATTTCTGAGATCCCATTTGTGTCTTGCACTCTTGTTGTGAGCCTGATCCAATATTGGACTTTCTATAGTACAACTAGATTACCAGGCATCAGTTTAAGGATACTGTGGACTTTTCTCTTCATTCTCTCAACAGCTATCACAATTGAGGGTCTGTTCACAAATTGACTAATTTATTTGTGGTTCAAAAGGATTGTTCAATTTATTGAGTGCTAAATCTCCCACAAAGTTTTCTTGACATCATTGTACATACAGAATACATTTATTCACAGCTGTTCTGTGTTGTGATAATGATAAATGTTTGGGATGGGTAACAATTATGCTTGTTCATGGATCAAAACCCTTGTTTATAATGTGTTTGTTTTCACCCGTGTAACACTTTATTGACAGATTTTGAAATTTCCAAAACCATAGAAACACTATGCTATGAATCCACTTGCATAACAAAGTGGTACAGATGTAGGGGCAAGGCATAACATTTGACTATTATGTGTGTAATGTGTTACAAGCCCTTCCATTTATGTTTATTCCCCCCAAAACAGGCGTCATACCTTCACCCACACGTTATGGCATGGTTTATTATCGGGTCCTGCACTTCTTTGGCATGATCACCCACAATTGTTAGGGAGTGCCAGTTACTACTCTTGGCATGCTACAAAGGTGTGTCTATAATGGTCATGTCATAGCGATTTCTCTATGCGAACTTCCTCAAGTCTAGTGTTGCAGCCTAGTCTGAGGTGTGGTGTCCTGTCATCCACTTTATCCCACTGTCTTTTATCTCACTTGTGACCTGACAAACAACCACAATTTTGTGGAAGTAGAAAAATAACTGTTTTTCTACCCCTAATCACGAGCACTATTTGGGTAATTATTTCCTTCTTATATGTTTTTCCCTAGATATCCAACATGTTTCTGTACCTGTGAAACCTAAAGAGGTCAGAGGCATTCTTCAGGTCTTTCTTCAAGTATCAGAGGAATTTTCAGCATTTAAAGTCTAATTTTATGATTCTCAAAAGGATATATGAGTGAGTCAAGATGCTCTACAACAGGCGTGGAAATCCAGGTGACCTGTAAAAGAACAACACACCCTGTGCAAAACCAAAGTGTTAGAGGGGTCAAGGTCTGTCTCCCTACACAGAATTGCTTTATAAAATAACTGGTCTCAATTCATGTTCTGTGAGCTTAAATGTAGGGCCATTCACTATGTAGTTACATAATTGCACACACTTTTCCAAGCTACCCATCTTGTAACATTTTAAAAGCCATCACCCTTGAGGAACAAAACATTGCCAATCAAGTTTAAAAAGAGGGGCCTGCCAAGGGCCTGTTGGTCAATTTTAACAACTTTGATACCACATCGGATTAGGATCAGACCTTCCAGGCCCTATAATGCAAGAGAACAGGAAAGAGTTGAATTCCTAATTGTATCATAATTCCAAAGCACTCATTTAAATTAATAGTG
This sequence comes from Lissotriton helveticus, assembly GCF_964261635.1. NCBI lineage: Eukaryota > Metazoa > Chordata > Amphibia > Caudata > Salamandridae > Lissotriton > Lissotriton helveticus. Next base: position 436,579,360 of record NC_136062.1, on the reverse strand, counting down.
TGCACTAATTGTAGCTTCACTCTGCGTGAGACGCAGAGTGAATTCCACACATTCAGAGAATCTATTTTAATGTTTGATAACAGCATTAATCAATATACAAATTATTTAAGTTTAATATGATGTAATAGCACACATTTCATGAAGCTATAACATGTTTTTCCCTCTGAATGTTGTGTTTAATGATATAAACGAATTGACAGATAGCCCCTGCTATTCTTGCTCATGCCTGGCTGTCAGAGAGAATCCTCCCATCTGCATCTGTGGATCTTTGCATCCTTTTCTTTTTGTTCCCTTGGTTGCTAATGCCATATGTGGACTGGGTACCCCTCCTGCCTGCAGCCCCTCCAACATAGCCCATCTGCTGTCTTGTACATCTTTCAGTTTAGCAGTTGTAAGATGCCAGAACATCTTGAGTTTGCACATGGACTCCCTATTTTGGACACTTTTGCAGAGCGAAGGAATATGGCTCCTGTGTTTCTGCCACTGAGAGATTCCAATGGCTTCCCCCAATAGTTGGAACCACCTTTCCATTACATCTCTGTCCCTACAACTGTTAGGATGCCATAGATATTAGCAATGAGACCCCTAGTCTTGCACACTTTCATGAATAGCTTATCCTATTTTGTGAGAGCTCTATTAACTGCTGCTTTGTTTATGAGGTGTAGGGAGCAGTGGGGAAATTGGAAGTATCTCATAAGGTCGAGTTCCTACAATTTATATTCTAGTTTACAATGTGTAAAATATGTAATGGTACTCCTCTGAAACAGGTCTCATACCTTTCTCCAGCCACCATCATACCAGTTAGAGAAGACACCTGTTGCAGTTCCTGAGGTGAAATCTATGTTTCCCTGCAACAGGGTGAAGGGAGAGGGGAATGCAACTAAGTGATGGCCCCTCATCAATGAGTCCCATTTATCCATGGTGGGCGATATCCTGAGGATATTGGATAAGTAACAGGCTTTGGGTCTGGCGTATCTTGCAAGTCAGGTTGTTACTCGTGGAACGTGACCTAATTTCCGCCATGTTCAATAGAATCCAATGCAGTTTAGTTTCACATATGGACCATTCAGAAAGGACTCAGAGTTGGGTCACCTGGTAGTATTTTTTAATATCTGGGAGTTCCTGACCCCTGGATCGCCTGAATGCCTGCATTATTTTCTTAGCCATCCACGCTCTCTTAGCACCCTAAATAAAGGGATCTTTGCTTATTGGAGTGATTTCATGATGGATTCAAGAAATGTGAATGGAAGAGCTTGGAAAATGTATAACAGTCTAAGTAAGATATTTTGCTTTATCACTGCCACTCTAATAATCCGTTATATGTACAAAGTCCTCCATTTATGGAGGTCATTATTGATGGAGCGTATGAGTCGAGGATAGCTTGTAGCATAAAGCAGGTGGTGCTGCAGTGTAATGTAAACTCCTAACTATTTAAGTTTGTTGTATGACGGCCAGCAGAATGGAAGCATGTTATAGAGTTGGCTTTCAGTGTCTGAGGGTAGTCACCCACTGCACCTCTCTGGTGTATCAAGGTTCACCTTGAAAACCAACACACTTTCATACGCGTCAAATTGCTCCATTATGTGGGTAATTACATTCATCAGTTCCATTTGTGTAAGTGGGATATCATCAACAACCAAGTGTATTGTATGCTGGTCTCTACCAAAGGGAATACTGCTAATATCTGCACGTTGTTGGATTCCTTTCACCAAGGGTCCCACTGCCAGCACAAATATAATGGGAGAGATTGGGCAGACCTGTCATGCTCCACTAGACAGATGGTTGTTTTCTGATTGTTACACATTGAATAGAACCTGCGCCGTAGGGAATTTGGTACTGGCAAGCACAGTTTGATGATCTCCATGGCTCAGTCAAGGTAGGAGCAGCCAACCCTTTCTAAGGCCTGATCTGCATGTAGCGACAGGCTCGTCATGGGGATACCCCTATGACTGGCTATTTCTATGAGATGCAGAACTTGTCTAATATGTCCGTGCCTTGTCTATGTGGAATTAAGCTCAATTGATCCGGGTCTAAAATATATAGCAAGTGTGACAGGAGTATGTTAGTCATACCTTTAGTAAACATTATTGGTTCCAAATTTAGTAGTGTGATAGGTTTATTAGGACCACATTGATTGGCAGGTTTACCCTGCTTGGGTATTAAAGTATCCCTGGCTGAAACCATCATGGGGGACACAGTGTGTGATGTAAAGACATGGCTGGTGAGGCCATCAGGTGTCAGGAGTTTATCTGGGTGCAATTTGTGGCTAGCTTAAGAAACTTCATTATCGATGATCAGCTATTCCATGTTGTCACTGTTGGCTTTGCAGAGTAAAGGTAGATGGACTTTGTATTAAAGGCAGCTACCTCCTCAAAGGAGATTGTACCTCCCTGATGCACCACGGAACCTAAGAAGGTCATCTGTGGTGTCCCCTATGGATATGCCTCAGCCCCACCCTCTTCAACGTGTGCATGACCCCCCCCTCCCCAGGCCAACACTGTCAGATTCATGGACCCAACATAAACTCCTACGTGACTACACCAAGCTTGTCCTCTCCACCATCAAAGGCAACTTTCATATATGTATGGTAGACGTAGCTGACTGGACGAAAGACAAATGTTTATTTTTTTGGGTGTGAGTTTTGGTTTGGTAAATTAATTTTTATCTGTATTAATTTGTTTTGTAATTAATGATATTTCTTTAATTGATAGTTAATTATGTTAATTATGGAGGCACTTTTTTAAAAACTTTGTGTTGAGAATTGTGCTGTGGTAGAGGGTAGATAATAAAAAAGATTACATTTATGTAATAATTAATGTTTTTGTTTATAAATAATTTCTGACTAAAGATAGTTATTTGTTTGTAAAGTATTTTTACATTTATTTAATATAATATTTCTAGGTATTTGTCACAACTGTTTACCATTATATTATGTGTCTATTTTTTAGATTTTTTATATATTTTTATACATTTTTCATTTTATTTTTTTTAAAATATTTTGTGTTGATGATATTTTGTTTGTTTTTTATTTGTAACTGACTGGAGTGGGAATATACATTGATACACCCTCTGCTATCCAACACTTTCCCTATTATTGCACTAGCTGGAGTGGGAATAGTATTTTTTACCCCTCCACTATCCAATACTTTCCCTAGTGTTGCACTAACTGGAGTGGAAATAGTAATTTTTACCCCTCCGCTATCCAAAACTTTCACTACTGTTGCACTCACTGGAGTGGCAATAGTAATTTTTACCCCTCCGCTGTCCAATACTTTCCCTACTGTTGCATTCACTGGAGTGGGAATAGTAATTTTGACCCCTCTGCTATCCAACACTTTCCCTACTGTTGCTCTCACTGGAGTGCGAATAGTAATTTTTACCCCTCCGCTATACAACACTTTCCCTACGGTTGCGCTCACTGAAGTGGGAAACGTCATCTTTATTCTTCCGCTATCTAACACTATTCCTTCTGGTGCACTAACTGGAGTGGAAATAGTCATTTTTACCCCTCTGCACTCCAACACTTTCCCCACTGTTGCACTCACTAGAGTGGGAATAATAATTTTTACTCCTCCGCTATCCAACACTTTCCCTAGTGTTGCACTCACTGGAGTGGGAATAATATGTTTTACCCCTCTGCTATCCAACTCTTTCCCTACTGTTGCAGAAAAGTTTGTTTTAAAGACTTTTAAATAGTTTAATGTTTTATTTATAATATATTGTTTTTTTGTTGGATTTCATGTTATTGGTGCATGTATATATATATATATGTATATATATATTTGTACATTTTCATATATAGAATTATAAAATAAATAAAAATTAATAGTTTAATTTTTAACGTAAATATATATATTACATTTTATATATGTATGTTTACATTTTTAAAATTAAATGTAGTTGTTATATTTGTTAAAGTGTTTATTAAAATCTAATTTATTTTTTAATAGTTAATTTTATAATTTAATATATTGAATATTATTTTATACATATATTAAAATATATATTTTGTACAACTATAATTTTTACATTGATATTTTTTTCCAATATTTTTGTACTTACCATTATAAATATAGGATGTCGATATTTTTGACAGCGATATTTATAACTCGATATTTGGGCAAAAGGATGTTTTGGGGGTCAATATTCTATCAGTGAACCCATTGTTAGCAAGAGCAGGGTAGGTTGAGGGACGCCACCTTTAAAATGTTATATTTGTGCAGGTGTGAGGGGGAGGGTTGCAGTAGCAGTGGTGTGGGTCAGCAGCAGAAGTTCTGGTGTTTTTTAAAATTTGGATGGGATGAGAGGCATAGGCGGCTCACCCAAAGGGGGCATATGAGCAGTGCTCCACCATTTCAAATCACCTTCCTTAATCAATGGTTTGATTAAAATAGTGTGCAGGTCAGGCCATAGAAACATAGGAAGGGGGCCGAGGCCATGACATCATCATTGTTACGGCAATGAGAGAGGGCTGTTTCTGCCGTATAATTGAAGTGCACATTTCAATCTAACTGATGCCTTTTTTATTGGTCAGCCTGATATGTGTACTTTACACCACTGAAGTTGGTTATATTCAAGCCTGGTGGAGTGCTGAGATTGCAGACCCTCAGTCTCTAGTGAAGCATTTGGTAATCCTGCCCTTGCCAATAACAAAACCTATCCCACACTATTTACTGTAGCAGCATCAGGCTTGGCTAGTATAAGTTATGTGGTGTCCAGCGATTCTACACACAATGAGCACCACATTGCAGGGACCTGTCGCGCATGCTCATCCCTGCAATGGACATGGGGCACTGTGTGATTCAGTCTGCAGTCTGCCACATAGCAAGTGCCAGGCTTTGTCTCTCACTGCATGTTACTTCCTTTCATCAGATTACGGCTATTCAAAGTCACAGTGAGTTAATGCTGTTTTGTAACAAGAAACACATGTGTTTATTTCTTTGATGAGATAGGACACTAATTACAATGTCCTATGGCTGTGACTGAAAACCTGTCTGCAAATGCTGCCAAAGGTGATCTGTATATTACTTCCTCAAACAAGATATGCTCCTCCGCATAAATGATGAAAGAAGCACATTTTCACTCTTGGTTGTTGATTGCTGATGGCATTTAGTACATTTTATTCTCGTGTAATTATTTGATTTACTTCAGCCCTAAAGTGTTAATTTCAGGCATCTTTGTAAACTGAGAGGGACAAGTGAGTTCCCTAATTCAATAACTTACTGCTGTATTTGGATGACAGACTGGTAGTAATGAGGTGAATTCGCTGCTCAAACAGTGTTAACTTGTGTAAGAACTGGTACCTCCAGTACTCCGGGGGGTAGCTTGGCTCGAGCAGGAAGGCAGCCAGGGGCTTATATGTAAAGCAGCTACTCAACACACGCATCCAATGAGACACGGAGTGGGACGCAATAATGGAGACCACACCAGTAGTTGTGTTTTTAAATCAAGATCTTTTATATAGATTTTAGATCAGAGCAGATAAGGTATTAGCAAATCATTAGCATTGCATCCAGGTACCTTACTAAAAATTTCATGAGCGCCCTTCAACATGCATTTCCTGTAAAAGGGTAAACATTTCATTAAGTACTCTCAATGCAGCAGAAAACTCCAATGAACACAGCCTGTCACGTTAAACTATTCAGCAGGCTAGAAGGCAGTTTCATAAACCATGGATTAACCTGTAGGAAGCAATCAAAAGCATTTCCTCTTGTAAATACCAACAGTCTTGCGACCAAAATCAGATCATCAGAATAGCATTAGAATGAATCAATAAGTATCACAGTTCGGCCCCATCAGCAACTGTAGATGCCCGCCCCTGCAAGAAATTCAGTACCGTGAAAAGGATCACCATTCCATAAGCAGGCCTGTAAATTTGGCATAAACATGAGCACTTCAGGCCGGAAACTGGCAATATGGCAGTTCAATGCCGGGGGGCAAGTGTCTGTTCTCAAACCTCCTAATTCTCGAGGCACATTAAGGGGGCCAACAGGGCCCAGTCTCAGTTCACCCCGGGGGAGGGGCGACCTCGGGGCTCATCCAGCCTACCGCCCTCCTCCCCGGGGGTTACCTGGTGCTCTTCGGCCTGATCAGGACCCTTGCGGAGGTATCAGCGGTGGGGAGGGGTTCCGACCCTCCCGGGCCTCACTCGGCCCGGCGCGGTGCAGGGGTGGCTTCTGGGCACCAGCGCCGGGGCCGGGGCGAGACCGACGTGTGGGACTGAAAGGAGGGGCCACTTAGGCTCCACGGCCCCCTCTGCATTTTTTACGGGCCGTCTCGAGGCCCACCGGCAAGGCTCCGAGGCCGGAGCCACTGCAGATCGTGGCTGGGGCGGCTCCAACCAACCGCGTGGCCCGCCTTGAGGGCGCGCCTGCCTGGACCAATGACAGCGCGCGCCCGGGGGCGGGGCGGAGGAGCTCCCCGGTCATGTGACAGGGGACAGCTTGGCTTCGGCCTACCGCGGCCCAGCGTGTGGAGAACGGCGGCCCTCTCCTCACATACGGGGGCCGCCGAGGGGGGCAATGGAAGCCGGTGACGGTCATCACGCACCGATAGGGCAGCCGCACTTCAGGGGCATCGTGTGGGCGGCGCGAACGTCGCGATGGTCGCCAGGCCTTGTCGTGTGCCTCGGACGGCACAGCAGCTCTGGGCTGCGGCGGTGAGTGGGGGTCAATAGCGTCTCGTGGCGACGGTGTACAGGCACCGCAGCGCTCACTCGTGAGGGGTAAATCAGTCGGCTCAGGAGAGCGCTTGGGGGCAACTGCAGACAGGATGAGTTCTGAGGTTAAAAGCGCCTCAGGGTTACAGCGCTTCACTGGGGTCTATAGTGCTTGAACCACGGTAGCACAGTTAGCTCAGGGCAGGCGGTGCTGGCAGGGGAATTGGACATAGCGCTTTCCCCACAACTTGGCAAGGATTGCAGGCAGGATGGGTAGCAAAGCAGTTCAGTCAAGGGGGAGACAAGTGGGGCAAGGTGGGCCCATTGCAGGCAGGGGGTGCGCAGGGCAGCACAGTCCAGTACCTGGTCGATCCCCAGCAGTCTCTGGTCATAGGAAAGTAGACTTCTTGGCGCTTGCATGGTTCTGCGCCCTTAGATGTTGGTTTCTTGAAGTTGAAGAAGGGGTAGGGTTTGAGTTGAAGGCTTGATGAGTTTTTCCTCAGTCACAGCAGATGGACCCTGGGGTTCCCTACCACTGGGACAGATCAGAGAGCTAGTCTAGGACACCTCACCCAGCTTAAGAGGCAGCACCTAAATCCTGTCAGTCCCAGTAGCATAGGTTCCTAACTAGGCCCTCCTGCCTAAAACTCCTGCATGGGTTTCCCAGGTCAGTGATGCCCCAACTGACAAGAAAAAGTTCCCTCCCTTGCTTAAGTATGCCCAGGTCAGGTGACCACTCTCTAAGGCGGCAAAAATCAGGTCCGCCTTCCTTCTGGAAGGTTCCAGGAGCTTCCCCACTCTACCTATGGACAGGGGAGGGGTGGCTGGCATTGCAACATTGTATGGGGATCCAGCCTGCTCCTGGCAGCTAGGGTGCTACACTAAAAAGACCACGCTGCAGTAGCAGGGCCAGTGGCAGCCATGTTTGAAGTAGAGAGCACCTGCGCCCTAACACAGATTAGCCATGAAAAGGTGCCCAAAGACCTAAGGGCCAACAAAAAGAAGGTGGGAAAATGAGGCAAGGGGAAAAAAAACACAGGGAAAGACCACCCTAGGGCTGACAGGTCTAACATGCGTCCCCCCCAGCAGAAAGAGGGGAGAACTACCCAACCTCTAGGGAGTTCTCGTCGCTAAGGCGGAAAAACCGGGAGAGACCGTCAGCATTGGGGAAATGGACCACCTTATCAACTTGGGGTTTTCGCCTCTCATTTGTATGAGCCAGCGAAGGGGTCGGTGGTCGGTTTGAATCAGGAAGTGAGAGCCAAAGAGGTATGGCCTCAACTTTTTCAAAGCCCAAACCACAGCAAAGGCTTCTCGCTCGATGGTACTCCATCGCTGTTCCCGAGGGAGGAGTCTTCGGGAGATGAAGGCCACAGGTTGGTCTTGGCCATCATCGTTGAGTTGCGACAGCACCGCGCCTATGCCATGCTCTGAGGCATCTGTCTGCACGATGAATTCTTTTTGGAAGTCCGGAGTGGCCAGCACCGGAGCGGTGCACAACGCGCGCTTCAGGGAATCAAATGCCTCCTGGCAAGCAGCCGTCCAGATCACCTTGCGTGGCTGCTTTTTGGACGTCAACTCGGTCAAGGGGGCCAAGATGGTGCCATATTCCTTGACGAACCTGCGGTAGTAGCCAGTGAGGCCGAGGAAAGCTCGGACCTCAGTCTGAGTTTTGGGGGCTCCCAGGCCATGATGGTCTAAATTTTGGCCTGGAGGGGTTGCACCTTACCTCCGCCCACCAAGTGTCCCAGGTACACAACAGATCCCTGTCCAATCTGGCACTTGCTAGCTTTGATGGTCAAGCCAGCACGTTGTAACGCCCGCAGCACCTCCTGGAGATGCTGCAGATGGTCCTCCCAGGTGCTACTGAAGACAGCTATGTCATCCAGGTAGGCAGCTGAGAAGGTCTCCAGGCCAGACAATACCTGCTTCACCAAACGCTGGAAGGTGGCCGGAGCATTCTTGAGCCCGAAGGGCATCACTCGAAATTGGAAGTGGCTCTCGGGGGTGGAGAACGCTGTCTTCTCCTTTGCTCCATCGGCCATGGCAATCTGCCAGTACCCTGATGTCAAGTCGATGGTGCTGAGGTACTTGGTGGATCCCAGCCGGTCAATCAGCTCGTCTGCCAGTGGTATCGGGTGAGCATCTGTCTTGGTGACAGAGTTCAACCCCCGATAGTCCACACAGAACCGAAGTTCTGGTGTGGTGCCCGGTGGAGCTGCTTTCGGCACCAGCACGAACGGACTAGCCCACAGGCTGCTGGAGGGTTTGATTACTCCCAGCTCCAGCATCTTGGTCACCTTACCCTGGATGCTGTTCTTCACCTTATCGGACAGCCAGTAAGACTTGGTTTTCACTGGCGGACTGTCCCCTGTGTCCACATCATGGGTACACAGATGTGTGATTCCAGGCGTGAGGGAGAACAACGAGGCGTGCTGCGCCAATACCTGGCGGCAGTCCCTCTGTTGTTCTGGGGTCAAGGATGGGGAGAGGACAACTCCCTCCACTGAACCATCCTTTTCCTGAGCCGCTAGAAGGTCAGGAAGAGGCTCACTTTCCTCCTCCTCGCTCCCATCCGTCACCATGAGGAGAGCAAGCTCCGATTGCTCATGATGAGGCTTCAGGCGGTTGACGTGGAGCACCCGGTGGGGCTGTCGGGGGGTCTACAAGTCCACGACGTAGGTGGTCTGGCCTCGACGCTCCACCTCCATCTCGTACGGACCAGTCCACCGGTCCTGGAGGGCACTAAGCTCCCCAGGCTCCATGACCCACACCTTCTGTCCAGCGTCCAACTCTACCGTCCGAGCGTTGCGGTCATACCACTCCTTCATGACGGCTTGGCTAGCCTCTAAGTTGTCTGAGGCTTCCTTCCACATCTTGGCCATCTGGCTGCGGAACGCCAGCATGACACTCAACTCTACCTCAAACTAGAATCCCCGGATGACATCAAACTGCTGAACTCCACGCTCAGAAACACCCAATCTTGGTTGGCCGATAATCACCTCAAACTGAATGCGCAGAAAACTGAGTACCTTCTGATCTCACCTCCTGCGAAAATCTCCACCACCCAATCTTGGCTCAAGCACCTAACCGCACTCAACATCCAACCCACCATCGTGGACTCAGCGAAATCCTTAGACATCACACTTGACACCAATCTCAACATGCAGCAGCATATCAGTAAAGCAACTAAGGGAGCTAATTTCCAAATCAACACTTTGAGGAAACTTAAACTCTTCTTCCCAGCTAAGGACTTCCAAACTGCAGTACAAGCCCTAGTCATCCCACGCATAGATTACGGAATTGTGGCTCTCAGCGGACTCCCCCTATCTACAACTGCACCACTAAGAGCCTCCCTGAACGCTGCTGCGAGACTGATCACTGGATCAAGAAAACATTCGCATATCTCCCCTGATTTCAGATCCTTGAACTGGCTGCCTTTTGAAGCCAGAATACAGATGAAAATTGCCTGCATGACAAACATGGCTGTACACCACAAGTCACCCAACTACCTCACACATAAGCTGTCTGTATCAGGAGGCTCGAGAACAAACAGAAGCTCAAAAAATCTCCTCCTGAAACCTCGAAGATTCCGGAAGGAGAAAACATACAAACGATCCTTCTCAGGAATGGCACCTAGGATCTGGAACTCACTACCTCCCGAAACGAGGCTGATCTCCTCCACGGCATGTTTTAAGAAAGAAGTTAAAGCCATCCTAATGACTAAATTCACTTGAACTCTATTTTGTTCTGAGCTAAGACTATATACCGTCTCTTTATTAGTTGCTTACTCTATTATCTACATGTTGACTTTTTTACTTTATTATCTATTTGTTTTATGCTTTTATCGGATTGCGATCTTATTGTGTTATACACATTTTACCTACTACTGTTATTATACTAAAGTCTGCTCAATCACCCCCTTGTTTCCCTTACCCCTTCCCGCTGTAAAGCGCTCTGATATCTGCAAGGATCTTGTTCGCGCTATATAAAACTTTGAAAATAAATAAATAAAAAATTTAGCTGACAACATCACAGGGAAGCTTCTTCGAAGTCTTCTCCCACCCCTCTTTGACCAGACTGAGGGAGCCCCTAACGGGATGGCCATAGAGCAATTCGAAAAAGCTGAACCCGACTCCCTTCTGTGGTACCTCGCGATACGAGAACAACAAGCAAGTAAGATATTTCGATTTATCACTGCCACTCTAATAAACCGTTATATGTACAAAGTCCTCCATTTATGGAGGCCATTTTTGATGGAGCGTATAAGTCACGGATAGCTTGTAGCATAAAGCAGGTGGTGCTGCAGTGTAATGTAGACTCTTAGATATTTAAGTTTGTTGTTGGGGCCCCAGCTGATTGGAAGCATGTAAGAGAGTTGGCTATCAGTGTCTGAGGGTAGTCACACACTGCACATCTCTGGCGTATGTAGGTTCACCTTGAAAACCAACACCCTTTCAGACACGTCCAATAGCTCCAATTTGTGGGAAATTACATTTATCAGATCCATTAGTGTATATCATATCATCAACAAACAAGTGTATTGTATGCTGGTCTCGCCCAAAGGAAATACCGCTAATATCTGCATGTTGTTGGATTGCTATCACCAGTGGTTCCACTCCCAGCACAAATATAATGGGAGAGATTGGGCATTCCTGTCATGCTCCCTAGACGGATGGATGTTTTCTGATTGTTAGACATTGAACAGAACCTGCGCCGTAGGAAATTTGTTACTTGTAAGCAAAGTTTGATCATCTCCATGACTCAGTCAAGGAAGGGGCAGCTGACCCTTTCTAAGGCCTGATCGGCATGTAGCGACAGGCTCGTCATGGGGATGCCCCAATGACTGGCTATTTCTATGAGGTGCAGAACTTGTATAATGTTGTCCGTGCCTTGTCTATGTGGAATGAAGCATCATTGATCCAGGTCTCTAATATATAGCAAGTGAGACGGGAGTCTGTTAGTCAAACCTTTAGTAAACATTTTGTGTTCTAAATTTAGTAGTGTGTTATGTTTATTAGGGCCACATTGATTGGCATGTTTACCCTGCTTAGGTATTAGGGTATTCCTGGCTGAAACCATCATGGGGGACAGAGTGTGTGATGTAATGACATGGCTGGTGAGGCCATCAGGTGTCAGGAGTTTGTCTGGGTGCAATTCGTGGCTAGCTTAAGAAACTACATTATCGATGATCAGCTATTCCATGTTGTCACTGTTGGCTTTGCAGAGTAAAGGTAGATGGACTTTGTATTAGAGGCAGCTACCTCCTCAAAGGAGATTGAACCTCCCTGATGCACCACGGAACCTAAGAAGGTCATCTGTGGTGTCCCCTATGGATATGCCTCAGCCCCCCCTCTTCAACGTGTGCATGACCCCCCCGCCCTCCCCAGGCCAACACTGTCAGATTCATGGACTCAACATAAACTCCTACGTGACTACACCGAGCTTTTCCTCTCCACCATCAAAGGCAACTTTCATATATGTATGGTAGACGTAGCTGACTGGACGAAAGACAAATGTTTATTTTTTTGGGTGTGAGTTTTGGTTTGGTAAATTAATTTGTATCTGTTTTAATTTGTTTTGTAATTAATGATATTTCTTTAATTGATAGTTAATTATGGTAATTATGCAGGTACACTTTTTAAAACTTTAGATTTGTGTTGTGAATTGTGCTGTGGTATAGGGTAGATAATAAAAAGATTACATTTATGTAATAATTAATGTTTTTGTTTATAAATAATTTCTGACTAAAGATAGTTATTTGTTTGTAAAGTATTTTTACATTTATTTAATATAATATTTCTAGGTATTTGTCACAACTGTTTACCATTATATTATGTGTCTATTTTTTAGATTTTAAAATATTTTTATACATTTTTCATTTTGTTTTTTTAAAAATATTTTGTGTTGATGATATTTTGTTTGTTTTTTATTTTTAACTGACTGGAGTGGGAATATACATTGATACACCCTCTGCTATCCAACACTTTCCCTATTGTTGCACTATCTGGAGTGGGAATAGTATTTTTTACCCCTCCACTATCCAATACTTTCCCTATTGTTGCACTAACTGGAGTGGAAATAGTCATTTTTACCCCTCCGCTATCCAACACTTTCACTACTGTTGCACTCACTGGAGTGGGAATAGTAATTTTTACCCCTCCGCTGTCCAATACTTTCCCTACTGTTGCACTCACTGGAGTGGGAATAGTAATTTTGACCCCCCTGCTATCCAACACTTTCCCTACTGTTGCACTCACTGGAGTGCGAATAGTAAGTTTTACCCCTCCGCTATCCATCACTTTCCCTACGGTTGCACTTACTGAAGTGGGAATTGTCATCTTTATTCTTCCGCTATCTAACACCATTCCTTCTGGTGCACTAACTGGAGTGGAAATAGTCATTTTTACCCCTCTGCAATCCAACACTTTCCCCACTGTTGCACTCACTAGAGTGGGAATAGTAATTTTTACTCCTCCGCTATCCAACACTTTCCCTAGTGTTACACTCACTGGAGTGGGAATAATATGTTTTACCCCTCTGCTATCCAACTCTTTCCCTACTGTTGCAGAAAAGTTTGTTTTAAAGACTTTTAAATAGTTTAATGTTTTATTTATAATATATGTTTTTTTTGTTGGATTTCATGTTATTGGTGCATGTGTATATATATATATATATATATATATATATATATATATATATATATATATATATATATATATATTTGTAAATTTTCATATATACAATTATAAAATAAACTAAAATTAATAGTTTAATTTTTAAAGTAAATATATATATATTACATTTTATATATGTATGTTTACATTTTTAAAATTAAATGTATTTGTTATATTTGTTAAAATGTTTATTAAAATCTAATTTATTTTTTAATAGTTAATTTTATTATTTAATATATTGAATATTATTTTATACATATATTAAAATGTATATTTTGTACAACTATAGTTTTTACATTGAAATTTTTTCCAATATTTTTGTACTTACCATTATAAATATAGGATGTCGATATTTTTGACAGCGATATTTATAACTCGATATTTGGGCACGGGGACGTTTTGGGGGTCAATATTCTATCAGTGAACCCATTTTTAGCAAGAGCAGGGTAGGTTGAGGGACGCCACCTTTAAAATGTTATATTTGTGCAGGTGTGAGGGGGAGGGTTGCAGTAGCAGTGGTGTGGGTCAGCAGCAGAAGTTCTGGTGTTTTTTAAAATTTGGATGGGATGAGAGGCATAGGCGGCTCACCCATAGGGGGCATATGAGCAGTGCTCCACAATTTCAAATCACCTTCCTTAATCAATGGTTTGATTAAAATAGTATGCAGGTCATTCCATAGACACATAGGAAGGGGGCCGAGGCCATGAAATCGTCATTGTTACGGCAATGAGAGAGGGCTGTTTCTGCCGTATAATTGAAGTGCACATTTCAATCTAACTGATGACTTTTTTATTGGTCAGCCTGATATGCGTACTTTACACCACTGAAGTTGGTTATATTGAAGCCTGGTGGAGTGCTGAGATTGCAGACCCTCAGTCTCTAGTGGAGCATTTGGTAATCCTGCCCTTGCCAATAACAAAACCTATCCCACACTATTTACTGTAGCAGCATCAGGCTTGGCTAGTATAAGTTCTGTGGTGTCCAGCGATTCTACTCACAATGAGCACCACATTGCAGGGACCTGTCGCGCATGCTCATCCCTGCAATGGACATGGGGCACTGTGTGATTCAGTCTGCAGTCGGCCCCATAGCAAGTGCCAGGCTTTGTCTCTCACTGCCTGTTACATCCTTTCATCAGATTACGGCTCTTCAAAGTCACAGTGAGTTAATGCTGTTTTGCAACAAGAAACAAGAAACAAGTGTGTTATTTTTTTTAGATAGCAGGTCTGCCTACTAATTATATTTTCTTTGATGAGATCTGACACTAATTAAAATGTCCTATGGCTGTGACTGAAAACCTGTCTGCAAATGCTGCCAAAGGTGATCTGAATATTACTTCTTCAAATGAGAAATGCTCCTCTACATAAATGATGAAAGAAGCACATTTTTACTCTTAATTGTTGATTCCTGATGGCATTTAGTACATTTTATTCTCGTGTAATTATTTGATTTACTTCAGACCTAAAGTGTTAATTTCAGGCATCTTTGTAAACTGAGAGGGACAAGTGAGTTCCCTAATTCAATAACTTACTGCTGTATTTGGATGACAGACTGGTAGTAATGAGGTGAATTCTCTGCCCAAACATTGTTAACTTGTAAAAATGAAAAAGCAATGAGGTACTACTATAAGGTGTACAGCATTACGTCACATAAACTACATTTTCTTGCTGCATATTTTGGTCCTCTCCGCGGAATGATTCCGGTGGCCCTACTAATAATGTACAAACCAGCAATATATCAGATCTTAAACTCACAGTTCTTCCTAACTGTAAGACTCATGCTAGTCCATGCCAAGTACTCTGTCTAGGCATGGTGAGATCTGCAGCCACAACGGTGTACTTGTGAACACTGCAGTGGTTTGTGGGGGTGTGCCATTCATAACATATGCTTGGAAAGAGATGTTTTTCACCCTGAGGGTCTAAGTGACATCATAGACAACTTGAGATTCACTCTTATTGTCTATTTGAGTCCATCTATTTAGTGCCACTTAGTACCCCCTTGGTGATAAGCATCATCTTTGTCCATTGATCTAATGTTTAAATATGTATGATTTAGACAGCTCACAATACATTGGGACATGGTCAACTTGCAAATAAATGACATGGTCTTCAGGCACTTTACTGCAAAAGTGTAGCTCATTAGGACATCAGTTTAGAGCACGGTGACTTCTCAAGAGATGACTATTTCCTCAGCCTTGCACCCTACAACTGTCTAAAGTTATCATAACAGAACAAGTCATTGCCCCATGTAGTCATTCACTGGTGACTTGGGACGGATACCTTCACATCTGGATAGAGATTTTCCTCAACTATAAAAAGGTTTTAGACCATGGCAAATGCAAAGAGGAAAATAGATCAAGTTTTGTGATATTTGTATTGTAGCCCTCCAAGGGCACAACACGTCAATGAGGACCGGCAAAGCTGCTGCCAGTTCAATCAAGTAATGCTCCACAGCACAGGACAGCAAAGCACAGGAAGCCTTTTTTCTTCTGATCACGTGCAAAGGAACCATTCTAGGTGTGACATGAGAAAGAATAAGGGCCCTTGGGCAAAAAGGCATTTCCCCATGGACACAGAATGGATAAAACTAAAAAAAGAAATGTTTTACAGGATAGTGGCCACAATAAAGCATAAAGATATTGGTCATCAAATCCTCACCCACTCTTTTGTGGTGTGCGTCTTCATATACATATAGCATTTACCAAAAAATAATTTCCCAATACTATAATGCTAAATACAAAAAGAAACAAATATATTGATTTTGTAACATAGAGTTTAAAGTAGTAAATGTTAATTATGTTAATAGATTCATTTAATATAATGTAAATTAAATAAATCCCACTAATAGTTAATACTATATATAAATATATAATTATATAAACACAAACATATATATATATATATATATATATATATATATTTACTAAAAAAAACATAGGTTATAGACCATATATAGTTAGGAATTAGCATTTACAAAACCTTATTTTACTCACACAAAACCATTGAAATTCGCATATATAGTTAGTTGCACTAACTATATATCGCGCACCCGCAATCCACTGCTGATCATGTCACATATTACATCATTCATGACATGGTCAGTGACATCACTGATGACATCACTGATGACATCTCAAATGACATCACTGATGACATCTCAAATGACATCACTGATGACATCTCAAATGACATCACTGATGACAT
Organism: Lissotriton helveticus; assembly: GCF_964261635.1. Classification (NCBI taxonomy): domain Eukaryota; kingdom Metazoa; phylum Chordata; class Amphibia; order Caudata; family Salamandridae; genus Lissotriton; species Lissotriton helveticus. Next base: position 436,562,822 of record NC_136062.1, on the reverse strand, counting down.
CACTGATGACATCACTGATGACATCTCAAATGACATCACTGATGACATCACTGATGACATCACTGATGACATCTCAAATGACATCACTGATGACATTACTGATGACATCTCATTTGACATTACTGATCACATCACTGATGACATCATTCATGTGATAATACGATGAACCTCTTCAGACTCTAATATAACCTTAGATACACTCAGTGTAAACAGACACTCACAGACTGTCACTCATCCATGGAGTTACTCACACACCTAGTCAGTCATGCAAAGAATCAATCACACCTCCATTTCCTCAACTATACAGTTATACACACCTTACTTATTCAAACATATACTAACACATATTTACTCTCTTATACAATCCCTGATACAAGTTCACAATGATCCATACAGCCACTCACACATTCACTGGCTCTTATGCACAGTTATTTATATATGTCAACTCTCACATGTACTGTGTTTTACATATGTACTTACTTTGACATGTAGCACTGAGATATCCATTCACTCACCAATACACTCATGCACACAGTCAACCGTCCATACAGCTGTTTCCACATGCACTTTTGAACCCATACATCTAGTGAATCAACTGCTCACACATCTATGCACAGAGTCATACACCTCCCAGCCACCCACACACACACTCAGTCTCCCATACAAATACTTGGGCAACCAATCAATAACCCATATAGTTACTCATATAGCTACTGATCAACACATGCAGCAGTTTACAGAACAACAGACATAATGATGCACAAATTAAGACAGTTTAGTCACTAACCCATGCACTCAGTGAGACACATTTAATCACTCACTCATACAGTCAGTCATGCACCTACTAAATCCTTCATCCAGACACTTATATATCCACTCATTCTTCAATATGTAAGACATATTTTAACTTTACAGAAACATACAGTCACTGGATGTTGTCATCAGTGATGTCATCAGTGATGTCATTTGAGATGTCATCAGTGATGTCATCAGTGATGTCACTGACCATGTCATGAATGATGTAATATGTGACATGATCAGCAGTGGATTGCGGGTGCGCGATATATAGTTAGTGCAACTAATTATATATGCGAATTTCAATGGTTTTGTGTGAGTAAAATAAGGTTTTGTAAATGCTAATTCCTAACTATATATGGTCTATAACCTATGGTTTTTTCAGTGAATTTTCAAGGTTTTGTAAATGCTAATTCCTAACTATATATGGTCTATAACCTATGTTTTTTTTAGTGAATTTCAATGGTTTTTTAATAGCAAATATCAAAAGCTGTAAAATGTATTCTTCTTTTAAAGGAAAAATATATTTTATATGTATTTAATATAATTTTTTTATGTATATAAATTTTTTGAGGGAACGAATTTATCAACTATCATGCTGAAAAAGAGTGTGGGGGAAAAAAAACAAAGAGGACGACTAAGAGGAAAGAACAATCAGTTCAAAAATACAATTGCTTTAAAGCATGAAGTGCTTTTCCACACATTTACATTTCAATAACCCATATTAGAACATACAAAATATCTACAGAGGAGACGGTGTACATTGAATTTTAGACTCTTCATTGGTACCTACATGTTGGTACTTACATCACCCACACAACACAACAGCTCTATTCAGAGCTACCCTACCCCAAAGCACTCTAAAATATTATTTTAATATTTCTCTTGGTTTTCCCCTTGTTACGCTTTCCGGAACGCTACCCGGTGCGCGGACCGGGCGCTAACCGTGCGAAAATTTGAAAAAAAAAGGTGTTTTTTTTACATATATGGGCCTCCTCAGCCACCCTCAGAAAATCTAGGGGGTCAGGATATGTCTCCCGTGCCCCCTTATACCAATTCCCAACATTGTTTATCCTCCATCTTGTGACTAAATTCGTCTGAAACACAAGATGGCGGACTCCCGTTACGCTAACGGTGAGCTACCCGGTTCGCGTACCGTGTAGCGCTTCCCCCGCGAAAAAAAAAAAAAAAAAAAACTTTTATTTTTTTGCCCCACGGGGCCCTTTAATAGCCCCCACATTAATCCTAGGGGGTCAGGAGGGGTCTACCTTGCCCCCTTTCATTCATTTCCCCCTTCGTTTATTTCCACCTCTTGTCTCTCGATCCTACCGAGAGACAAGATGGCGGCCGCTCCGAATGTTGACAGTCACCGGAGAGCCAATCCGCTTCTCCTCGCGAAGTTCCGTTACGCGTGTGGTACGCGAACCGGGGCGCTAACCGGGACGCTATCACAGATATATATATATTTTTTAACGTTAATTTCTCAAATTCCACTGGAGCACATATCTTGAGACCTAGCAAAGGCACATCGGGCAAACAGTCTCTACAATTTTGCCAAGTTTCATAGAAATCCATTCAGCCGTTAGAGCTAAAAGTGAGTCCAACCGCCCTATGGAAAACTCAATGTTAAAAACACGTTTTGGGACCCCCCTTTTTTCTGGGCCCCCGCTTGACGAAACCCCCCCCACCCTTTCAGGGGACGCTCAGAAACAAAATGTGCCATTTTCCTGAAAATTTCAGCCAATTCCGTCCATCAACGCCAAAGTTATGCAACATAGAATTTTCAGAAATCCCTATTCAAAAAAAATCCTACGGTAATATATATATATATATATATATATATATATATATATATATATATATATATATATATATATATATATATATAACATTTCTATGGCAAAATGAAACCCCTCATTTTGTTCCTTTTCAGATTAAATGTATTAAGTGTTTTCACTTTATTCCAATCAAGATGACTTCAGGTGTGCCACACTTTTGTCATAAGTAAGACTGTTAGCGTTCTAGTTGTTCTTTAGAACACTCTGGGACATTCTGTCATTGGGCTATAGTTGGGCTACATCTGGCTGATATTTGGGCTACATTTGGGCTCTTTTGTCTCTGGTGGCCATCTTGGGAGACTGCATATCAGAATTTTTTTAATGAAATATAAGAGGATTTGAGAAGTCACTCAAAATGTGCCCTAATTTTTCTTTCTTCAGCACTAATCATAATTTCTATGGCAAAATGAACTCCCTCATTGTGTTCCTTTGCAAATTAAATGTTTTAAGTGTTAACACTTTATTCCAATCAAGATGACTTCAGGTGTGCCATACTTTTGTCATAAGTAAGACTGTTAGCGCTCTAGTTGTTCTTTAGAACACTCTGGGACATTCTGTCACTGGGCTATAGTTGGGCTACATCTGGCTGATATTTGGGCTACATTTGTTTTTTTTGTCTCTGGTGGCCATCTTTGGGCTACATTGGGCTACATTGGGCTACATTGGGCTACATTTGGGCTCTAACAAATATATAGCCCAATGTAGCCCAATATATATTTTTCAAAGTTAATTTTCGTAAAAACCACTGGAGCATATATCTTGAGACATAGCAAAGGCACATCGGGCTACCAGTCCCTACAATTTTGCCAAGTTTTGTGGAAATCCATTGAGCCGTTCGAGCTAAAAGTGAGTCCAACCGCCCTATGGAAAACTCAATGTTAAAAACACGTTTTGGGACCCCCCTTTTTTCTCGGCCCCCGCTTGATGAAACCCCCCCCAAACTTTCAGGGGACGCTCAGAAACAAAATGTGCCATTTTCCTGAAACTTTCAGCCAATTCCGTCCCAAACTTTCAGGGGACGCTCAGAAACAAAATGTGCCATTTTCCTGAAACTTTCAGCCAATTCCGTCCATCAACGCCAAAGTTATTCAACATAGAATTTTCAGAAATCCCTATGTAAAAAATCCTAACTATATATACCTACTGGCGGCTGCCAGTAGGTAATATATATATATATATAACATTTCTATGGCAAAATGAAACCCCTCATTTTGTTCCTTTTCAAATTAAATGTATTAAGTGTTAACACTTTATTCCAATCAAGATGACTTCAGATGTGCCATACTTTTGTCATAAGTAAGACTGTTAGCGTTCTAGTTGTTCTTTAGAACACTCTGGGACATTCTGTCATTGGGCTATAGTTGGGCTACATCTGGCTGATATTTGGGCTACATTTGGGCTCTTTTGTCTCTGGTGGCCATCTTGGGAGACTGCATATCAGAATTTTTTTAATGAAATATAAGAGGATTTGAGAAGTCACTCAAAATGTGCCCTAATTTTTCTTTCTTCAGCACTAATCATAATTTCTATGGCAAAATGAACCCCCTCATTTTGTTCCTTTGCAAATTAAATGTTTTAAGTGTTAACACTTTATTCCAATCAAGATGACTTCAGGTGTGCCATACTTTTGTCATAAGTAAGACTGTCAGCGCTCTAGTTGTTCTTTAGAACTCTCTGGGACATTCTGTCACTGGGCTATAGTTGGGCTACATCTGGCTGATATTTGGGCTACATTTGTTTTTTTTTGTCTCTGGTGGCCATCTTTGGGCTACATTGGGCTACATTGGGCTACATTGGGCTACATTTGGGCTCTAACATATATATAGCCCAATGTAGCCCAATATATATTTTTCAAAGTTAATTTTCGTAAAAACCACTGGAGCATATATCTTGAGACATAGCAAAGGCACATCGGGCTACCAGTCCCTACAATTTTGCCAAGTTTTGTGGAAATCCATTCAGCCGTTCGAGCTAAAAATGAGTCCTATGGAAAACTCAATGTTAAAAACACGTTTTGGGACCCCCCTTTTTTCTCGGCCCCCGCTTGACGAAACCCCCCCAAACTATCAGGGGACGCTCAGAAACAAAATGTGCCATTTTCCTGAAACTTTCAGCCAATTCCGTCCATCAACGCCAAAGTTATTCAACATAGAATTTTCAGAAATCCCTATTAAAAGAAATCCTAACTATATATACCTACTGGCGACCGCCAGTAGGTAATATATATATATATGTTTGTGTGTATATATATACATAAATGTACATATCTGTGTGTGCATACATATTAAATACATATATGTGTGTATATGTATTTATATATATATATATGAGACGAACTCTGTAATGCCCCAAATGCAGCTTCAGAACAAAAACGAAAACCGGACCCAGATGGAAAATTGCATTTTTATGTTATTTCATCCTCGTGCAGAAAAACACGCCGCCATGACGCGTTTCGGGACCTCAGCCCCTTGATCACATGACATGATATATATTCATCAAAAAGTTGCCCTGCAACAAAGACGCCCACGCAGAGGAGTGCTTCATCCAAGCTTTAATTTACAAAACCGGCAGTTTCCATCACATAAATAAAGTTCCTAACGTGTTTCAAAGCCCGGAGGCTTCATCAGAGGATGTCACTTGTTCCAACTGGCTGATTCGCAAGGGCGCCATTACCTGCATGCTTATATTTCTTCCACGTAACAATGTCCACGTGACATTCACTAGTAAGTTGCTTTTTATGCATGCTGGGACCCGTAGTTTCAGTATTTGTGAAAAATATTATTCCCTTGTGGGTGCAGTTCCAGAACAGTGTCTTTTTTCTTTTGAAATATCAATCATGTGGACTGTGGTGAAAACGCCGATTTTCTTTCATTTGTCTCTGCTGCGCTGAAAAGGTCCAATGCTCTGTGACCTTTCAGCCCCATACTTCACTCCATGGTGGGGCATCTTCTCGGCCAGGCTGCCGAGTTAAATTCATCAAAAAGTTGCCCTGCAGCAAAGACGCCCACGCAGAGGAGTGCTTCATCCAAGCTTTAATTTACAAAACCGGCAGTTTCCATCACATAAATAAAGTTCCTAACGCGTTTCAAAGCCCGGAGGCTTCTTCATCAGAGAATGTCTCTTGTTCCAATTGGCTGATTCGCAAGGGCACCATTACCTGCATGCTTATATTTCTTCCACGTAACAATGTCCACGTGACTTTCGCTGGTAAGTTGCTTTTCATGCATGCTGGGACCCGTAGTTTCAGTATTTGCGAAAAATATTATTCCCTTGTGGGTGCAGTTCCAGAACAGTGTATTTTTTCTTTTAAAATATCAATCCATGTGGACTGTGGTGAAAGCGCCGATTTTCTTTCATTTGTCTCTGCTGCGCTGAAAAGCTACAATGCTCCGTGACCTTTCAGCCCCATACTTCACTCCATGGTGGGGCATCTTTCTCGGCCAGGCTGCTGAGTTTAATTCATCAAAAAGTTGCCCTGCAGCAAAGACGCCCACGCAGAGGAGTGCTTCAACCAAGCTTTAAATTACAAAACCGGCAGTTTGAACTACGTGTACCAGCATGCTAAGCAACTGATACACCTGTGATTAATTGATGCATGCGGTTAAGTTCACGGCGAACAACCAGATCCATTTCACTGCGACTTTAACCCTGATGAAGAAGCCGCCCTGGCTTTGAAACACCTTGGGTGTGATTAACTGAACTTTGGACTATCACGCTGGTTTTAATAAAATTCCTGGTGTCACAGCCACCCCGCCTTTGTCTTGTTCTCGCATCAGGGCATCGTTGACTGGATATATATATATATATATATATATATATATATATATATCTATATATATATATTTATTTTAATGCCTATTAAGCGCAACTGTCACCCCGAGGGTATCCTGGCGCTGAGATCAGTTCAGCCATCTGGTCTACGCTTATTCTGCTCTAGGGAACAGATATGTTTTAAGGTCCCTTTTAAATGAAATCAAATTTTGTCTGCTCCTCAATGTCAAAGGTAGAGTGTTCCACATTGTGGCGGCCGTAAAACTGAAAGCACGGTCGCCCATTCTCACTCTATTTATCCTCGGGATTCTCACTAAGAACGCCGAGGCGGATCTCAGAGGTCAGGCAGCCTGGTACCACGAGAAAAGATTTTGCAGTGGTATTGGTCCTTGACCATGCAGAGCTTAAAAAATCAGGCATAAGGCCTTATAGGAGATCCTCTGCTGGACCGGTAGCCAATGTAAGACTGCCAAAGCTCCGGAGGAGGAGGCCGAGCGTGGAAGGGACAGAGCTAATTTAGCCTCCATATTTTGGATCCTTTGTAATTTAAGGATTAAGGTCTTTGGAGCTCCCAGAAGTAGTGCGTTACAGTAGTCTAGCCTACTGAGAATGGTACTACGCACTACTTCTGCTCTAGCTTCCTGAGGGAGAAGCGGCAGTATCTTCCGTAGAGCACAGAGCAGACCCATACACGTCCCTACAGTCCTGTTCACCGAGACGTCCAGTTGTAAGTTTGATTCAAATATGACTCCCAGGTTGCGGGCCGAGTCTGCCGCCTCCACCGAGCCTGGTATAGAAATAGGCCAAAAGTCTTCCGGCAATGGGCGAGGGAGTCGGTCTAAAGAGCAGTGCAATATCTCCGTCTTTGCACCATTGAATTGGAGTGAGTTGGCTTGCAACCACTCTGCTGTGGCCGACATACACTGATGGAAAGTGTCCCTCGACACTGCCTCTGAACCCTCAAAAGAAAAAAACAATTGGGTATCATCGGCATAATTGATGACTTGTATGCCGAAAGACCTTATTAGTAGTATCAAGGGCCGGAGGTACAAATTAAAAAGAATCAGACTTATCGCCGACCCCTGGGGGACACCCTGATTCACCTGACGTATGTCAGAGCGGAAAGGTGGTAATGTTACTGCCTGTTGTCTATTAGCAAGGTACAATGTTAGCCAGGATAGCGCCGAGCCAGTTATTCCCGCATTACAGAGGCGGCCCAGTAGGACCTCATGGTTCACCGTGTCGAACGCGGCCGACATGTCAAGCAGCACTAAAAATGCTGACTTGCCCCTTTCGACACGCGTTCGCAGATCGTTCAACACGGTGACCAGAGCAGTCTCAGTACCGTGGCCCGGTCTGAAGCCAAATTGGGCTGCGTCCAGACAGGAGTTGGTTTCCAGGAAGTTGGCCAAGGCTCTCGTAACCCACTTCTCTAAGATTTTTATCGCGAATGGCAAAAGCGAAATAGGCCTATAATTGGCTGGGCAGAGGGGGTCCAAGGTAGCCTTTTTTAACAGAGCTGTTACAATTGCCAACTTCCAGCAGTCTGGTACAGATGCAGTGGCCAACGATTGGCAACAGATTGAATGAAGCGGGGGGAACAGCTCACCGTGGAAGGCCTTCCAGATCTTATGCGGCATGGGATCTAAAGGTGAGCCTGATGATACGCAGTTAGCCAGAGCACAGAACTCCTCCAATGAGGGAATAGGGAGGCTTGGCAACTGGCAGGCCATCTCCTTGTTCTTACTTTCCTCAAATGCTGGGTGGCCAGGGGACACAGAGGGGTAGGACCCAGATGGCATATGCTGTGTAGACACTTCAAAACCCTTCAGAATGTTCCTAATTTTGTCATCAAAAGCTAGGGCTAGAGAGTCACAAAGCTCCTGCGACACAGGTGAAGAAGGTACAGCGCATGCGGGGTTGGATAAGCTTTTTACCAGTTTGAACAAGGTCTGCGTTTTATTAGATGCTTTTGCCAACGTCTCTTCCAGAAATTTGGCTTTGGCATTTCTTAACTGGAGCTTATATTCCAATAAAATGCCTTTATAGGCAGCCCTGTCCTGCTCTGTATACCCTCTCCTCCATGTGCGTTCCGCTTGTTTGCAGCGTAGCTTCACCTGGCCGAGTTCCTCGGTGAACCAGCCATTGGTCCCTCTGGGTCTGTCCCTCAGTTTCCGTAAAGGTGCTACCTCGTCCAGAGATGTCAAGATTTGCTGACAGAGGGCATCATAGCTCTCACCTACACTGTCCTTTATCTCAAATGTTCCAGACAATAACATAGGTTGCTTAGTCTCCTTTAACAGGCGGGTCCATGATCGATTAAATTTGATACTCCCCGAGCTATTTGGTTTTAATAGGGCCGGCTGAGCCATAGTGAAAAGGATCAATGAATGGTCGGTCCAACATTGGGTTAAAATTTCTTTCACTATGACTAATTCCTTGTCCGCAAAAACCAAGTCCAATATGTGCCCCTTCGTGTGAGTAGATGAGAGAACAAGTTGTTCAAGCTGAATGTTGTCGCACGCTTGGCAAAGTTCTCGAAAGGCTAGATCTTGAGGGCCGGAGGGCCAAAGGTTAAAATCGCCCAGAACTAAGAACTTGGAGTGGGAGTTTGAAAGGTCATATATCAGATCGACCAAAGATTGAAGGGCCGCTGTAGTTGACGAAGGTGGCCTATAGCATAGAAGGCCGGCCATCAGCGTGCCACCTTGGGCAATGATAGAGACGCCCATAAGCTCAAATCCTTGAATTTCCTTTATCACAAGCGGCAAGAGGGAGATTGAGTCTTTAAAAATACATCCGACTCCCCCTCCTCTCCCAGAGCCACGAGGGATGTGCCTAATGAGGTATCCAGGTGGACACGCCCAGCCAAGTTCTACCTCGCAGTCTGATGTGATCCAGGTCTCGGTCACAAACAGAATGTCCAGGTGGGAGGATTCTATTACCAGGGCAATTTCAGCATAATGCTTAACAAGGGAGCGTACATTCAAAAGTCCGCAAGAAAGTACCTGGGGTTGTATTCCTCCCTTATTCTCAGATGGTAGTGCCAATAAGTCCGTCTGGAAGCCCGATAAGTGAGAGGTAGCCCTATGCGGTGCGCCGTGCGCGTCCGGGACGCGAACGGGCGCAAACGGGCTTACCTCTGGCGCACCTCCGGCGCGTCTACGGCGCGACCGCTGCGCGCATCCGCTGCGCGTCTGTTTACACATACCTATTTATGGTATTGAGCCACCCGGGCTTCCGGCTACTAGAGCCTCTAGCCCCACCCAATATGGCGCCTGAAGTGGCCCAAGCGTTAGCCCCCACCTAAGATGGCGGACGGAAAGCACCACCAGGAACCCTGGAGCCCTCTATCTAAGCCCCGCTAAATGCGGGTGGAGGGACCGATTACAGTGCAAGTAAGCCTCTCTATGCCCCCGCGTTGCTGGTCAGATAATTAACAACAATGCAGTAGCGCGATATACACACAAAAATAGCGGCGCAATTAAAAACAAGATTTGGCAGGAGTATACAAATGATAGATTAAAAAGTTAGCAGCAGTAAATCGGTAATACGCGCGATGATGAAAGATCTGAGGCACTTACCAGGGGAGCCGCTTAAATAAGCTCTCCAGTGCCCGGGCTTCCGGCTACTAGAGCCTCTAGCCCCACCCAATATGGCGCCTGAAGTGGCCCAAGCGTTAGCCCCCACATAAGATGGCGGACGGAAAGCACCACCAGGAACCCTGGAGCCCTCTATCTAAGCCCCGCTAAATGCGGGTGGAGGGACCGATTACAGTGCAAGTAAGCCTCTCTATGCCCCCGCGTTGCTGGTCAGATAATTAACAACAATGCAGTAGCGCGATATACACACAAAAATAGCGGCGCAATTAAAAACAAGATTTGGCAGGAGTATACAAATGATAGATTTAAAAGTTAGCAGCAATAAATCGGTAATACGCGCGATGATGAAAGATCTGAGGCACTTACCAGGGGAGCCGCTAAAATAAGCTCTCCAGTGCCCGGGCTTCCAGCTACTAGAGCCTCTAGCCCCACCCAATATGGCGCCTGAAGTGGCCCAAGCGTTAGCCCCCACATAAGATGGCGGACGGAAAGCACCACCAGGAACCCTGGAGCCCTCTATCTAAGCCCCGCTAAATGCGGGTGGAGGGACCGATTACAGTGCAAGTAAGCCTCTCTATGCCCCCGCGTTGCTGGTCAGATAATTAACAACAATGCAGTAGCGCGATATACACACAAAAATAGCGGCGCAATTAAAAACAAGATTTGGCAGGAGTATACAAATGATAGATTTAAAAGTTAGCAGCAGTAAATCGGTAATACGCGCGATGATGAAAGATATATATATATATATATATATATATATATATATATATATATATATATTGAATCATAATTAGTAGAATTCTTTTTATCACCCACAAAGCAATACATGGAACAGGACCGCTTTTCATCTCCCAGACATAAGATCTATGTATAACTATCTTACCTACAGAAGACTTCTTAAGAGTTGTCTCTTTCCTACATACTCAAATTTAATGTACATCATCCCTGTGTTTGCAACCATTTATAATTTGATTATATGTATGTATCTAGATATGTGTATTTCTTCGAACTAATATATTTAATAACTATGGGTTTAAAATATATATTTTTTTAGGCCTGCTTCAGGAATATATATATGACTTACAGGTATTGATATATATGTACCATTCTATGCTTAGCATGTTAATAGTAAACAGATAAGGATGTCTACAAGGTATTTATTTCACAAAAAATAATTCTTTAAATTTTCATTTTATGTAGGATGTCCCATGACACCTTAAGCTAATTGAAGAAATGGAATAGAAGAGGATTTATAAAGCGCGTGGCTACCCGTAGGCGTCCCAGCATGTATAGTATTCATTAAGAGAAATTGCCCGGGTGTATCACTGATTCTTCAGTTTTTATCAAAATGCACAAACATAAGGGTTTATATCAACATATTTTCAGATACATTGATAACAGAAAATCAAATTGAACTAAGCAAAGTATAGTTTGTGATCAACGTAAAACTACTCATCTCCACTCAAAAAACTGGGGTCTGTCCTATACATAGGAGCTAGATCTCCCCAAATAAATGTAGCAGAGAAGATTGGGTTAGACATCGATATTTCGCTCTCCACTATAATGTATCTGTGAGAACATCACAGATACAGACAACTACACAAATGATTTGTCGAAACAACGATGCCCCCCTTTTTATCTTTCACCTGGACCCTATAACCATATCTACACGTGCCACATATGAATCTCGTTCCATGAAAAGTTTTATTTAAAAGCATACTACTAAGTTTGTGGCCAGGCCATCAAGGACGGTGATTTACAACCAGTCCGCTTCTTTTTATTCATACCTACTGTTTCCTAATGTCACTTCAATGATACTTCTTCCCTCACCACTGCACACCTGAGCACTCTCCTTTACGCATGTTCCCCCGTTTGGAGCAACCTTTAATGTGCAAATATCTCATGCAGGGAATTTAGCAATTAAATTGCCTCACCAGTTGACATGAAAATAAAATGCATGGTGAAGTAGAATTTTTTGTTTGTTGCAATTACTGATGTATTGTTTATTTGTGCCTATTTTTAGTATAATGATTGAGTTTCAAGAGCTGAGGGAATGTTCTGTAATATGCTCATAAATAATGTACTGAATGCTTAAAGCAAAACTGATTTATTTCTCCCCATATGAATACGGTCAAGGACCATTGTTTTTTGTATCAAACTGTACCCAGGTCCAATACCTTTTAGGGTGACCCCATTTTTATATTGACAGTAACAGTAACAAAACAACTAGTAACCATTACTCTCCTATAGATGTGACAGTTCAAACTATCCCAACACCCAAACCTGTAAGAATGGCATGAAAAGTTCTGAATTGTTATTTTTAATGTATACTGAATTATTAAGCACCTTGTTTGTACTCATCTTAAAGCTAGAAAGACAGTGCCACTTTGTGGTGAACTGTCATAGGTGATTATGTTGAGAAAATGTGCTGGAGCAGACCACCGGACCCACTGGCTCAAATTAAGCACTGTACAATGCAGAGCATAGTGGGGAAAAGTGTGGCTGTGGGACTGCCTTACACTTTGGTAAAGATCTACCTGGAATCAAATCTACGACTATATTTTTAATATACCCTGAATCTGGTAGGACACCGAAACTCTGCACAACTGACCCAAAATGAAGTATGGATCCTTCCAAAATAAAGGTGACCTCCCAGGTTCTCTGCAACGCCCTCTCCTGCTAAGATGTTAGGATTTCTACAACATTCTCCACCATGAGCTCCCACACGCTGGATCCAGGGAAACAAAACTGTGTTCAGCCGCAGTCTCTGAGGTCCGCGCACTTGAGAGAGAGAACTACAAGGAGCTCAGAGGTAATAACACTGATGATGGAACTTCCATCGGTGTCTTAGATACCTCATCCTTATCCAGCCTTCTTACCTTGGTTTCTGGAGCTCTATAAAACATCATTGAATGTATCTTGTGACCCTGTACACTGGTGACATTTAAAGTCCGTAAGTTATAACTATGGTGGTCATTTAGAGTATGGCAGGTGGACCATTATTCCACGGAGATAGTAGTTGCCGTTGCTGTTACCTGATTGGTGGAAGATCAGTTGTCCTATTTAGGGATCCCTGCTGTGTTGGTGAGGATTGTTTTAGTGAAAATACTCCTACTGGTGCAGTAGAACCACTTTTGTCAAATCTGAATCTCTGACAAGCCGCCCCGACGTCTGTTGTGCATTCATATTTGTTTGGCAGACACAATCCCCCCTATTTTCTCAAATTCATTGGCCTTTCCAAGCATGGAGTTTTCATCCTGCACTAGCAGCACTTCCTGTTTTTTCTTTTGACTGTCACAGTCAAGGACATGAAGAAAGTGTTGTACATTCTAGGGCCGGCATTTAACAGCAATGAAGCTGGAAACCCTGTGGCAGATGATTTGAGACTGTAGCTTTGCTCGTCCAGGAACCAGATGAGACCCCAACATAGGAAAAACATAATTTCTCCCATCTCTATGTGGAGGTAGGGGGACAGAGACACCATCGCCAATTTACAGCAGTTTTTCTATCCCCCAAACTCTTAGGGCCAGATGTAGGTAGGCGAATACCGGTCGGAAACAACTCAAAATCGGTAAAATCGGCCGTTACCGACCGGTATTTTGAAAACGGGATGTAGGTGTCAAAAAAGTACCGAATCGGAAAATATGAATCGGTAAAATACCGAATCTGTATTTACCGATAACATATTTACCGAATCGGTATTCACCGACACCTTATTTACCGAGTCCTTATTTACCGAATCGGTAACTAAGAAATCGGAAAAAATGCCCATCGAGATGTAGGAAAGGAAAAAAATACCGATTTCAACAAAATTCGGTATTTAAGAGTCGGTAATTACCAATGACTGAAAGCAGGTGGTAACCAGGTGCAGGCTATAAAAAGGGCCCAACATGCAACACTGTTGGCAAAATGGCGGCACTCTATGTGATTGCGAGGAGGCGAAGGCAAAGGGAGGAGCAGGTGTACAGGCAGAGGATCACTCTGTTCCAATTGACTGAGCCTGACATACTCCAGAGGTACAGGCTGCACCCCAGGACCATCATGGACCTAAAAAGGGACCTCCACCAATACCTGGATCATCCAACACCCAGGGCCCACGCCATCCCTCCCCATGTCCAGGTTCTGTGTAGCATACGCCTGCTTGCCTCTGGGAGCTACCAGAGTGTGATAGCTGCAGTAGGAGGTGTATCCCAGAGCTGTCTGTCCCGTTTTTTCAGGAAATTCCTGGATGTCATGACTCAGAGAATGGGACATTACATACAGTTCCCTGGCACACCTGCGGAACTTGCCAAAACTAAAACAGACTTCTATGTACTGGCACACTTCCCGCATGTGATAGGTTGCATTGATGGCACCCACATTCCCCTATGCCCACCTGCAGCCACCGAACACATTTACACAAACTATAAGATGACGCACTCCAACAACGTGCAGGTGATATGCAATGCAGGGAACATCATCACAGACATAGTTGCCAAATTCCCTGGCAGCACGCACGACTCATACATACTCCAGAACAGCGGAATATACACCAGGCTATTGAATGGAGATTTTGGAGATGGATATCTGCTAGGTAAAAATGTTGTACACACCCTCCAGTAGACCTCATCTAAATGTGCAATGTGAATGTAACTCATGTACCTCTTGTTCTCTCCCAGGTGACAGTGCATATGCCCTGCGTTCCTTTGTGCTGACACCGTACCTCAACCCAACCAACAGACCAGAAAGGCGATACAATGTGGCACACAGGTCCACCCGCAATGTATGGGAGAGAACTTTTGGACTCCTGAAGAGCAGGTACCTGCACAAAAGTGGAGGTGCGAGACAGTACACCCCCATCCTGTGTTGCAAAATAATAGTGACCTGTGCCATCTTGCATAATCTTGCTACCAAGGAAGGCACAGAGGTGGAGATGACCCATCATGAGGACATAGATGACGACCAAAAACGTGCAGAGCCCCAGGCAACAGGACCAGCAGCACTAGATGGTAGATTGAGATGGACAGATATAACACAACGCTATTTCTAGGTAAAGTATGACACATACACAGGTTTACTACATGACATGTGTAGTTTAATCAGCACTACATCATCATTGTAACAACTGAAGAGGATCCATGAATGTACGTAAATGTTACTGGCTGCACCTTCTCAGTTTCTGTCACTGTGTGCAGTTGAGTCAATCTTCCGCATAGGTTAGTGCTTGCGTCTTCGCACTACATTGCAAGATTTTGGTGCCTGACCTTCCAATTCCCTGCTGGTGCCTGACTCAGCTTGGTTGTGCCTCCTGCTCCTGCGCACCTCCTGTACAGGTGTACTAGAGCCACTCCTGCTGGTTGACCCCTCAGTCTCCTCCACACCCGTGTCACCAGCATTGACTGTGTTGGAGTTCAGCATCTGCTCCACCGCAGAGGTCACTCTACCCATGCCCCGTGTTAAGTCTGTGCAGCAGTGCACTAATGCTTCCTGCATAGAAATTGAGCGTCTGCAGAGGAGTGCAGTATTGTTAGCAAACCTGTTCATGGCCTTAGTATGTTGGCGCATGTACTGTTGTTCCTTGGCACGCTGGAGATGATCCCTGTCTAACTTGTCCCACAGGACTCCCAAGTATGTAGAAATGTCTGTGATCCCTTGTGCCATTTGCTCCAGGCTAGATGCCATTTGGCTTATGCCCTTGTCCATGTTGGACATTTTGGTGTACATACAGCGCACCTGCCTATGCATGGCTTGCAGTGATTTGGCCTGCTGGCGCTGTACTTTTACCATTGTTCCCTCCAGGCCACAGAAGTCGCTCTCGCCTTCCTGCCCCACCCCACCCTCACGTGCCCTCCTGCCAAGGACACTGGTGCGCGCAGCGCCTGCTGCAATTTGTGTACTTGGCCTGTCAGCCACTGTTGCACTATTTTGGGGGACATCTTCCTCATCCTCTGATCCAGAGGTCTGCAGGATCCTATGCGGGGGCTCCGCATGCCTACTTTCCCCTCCTAGCAAGGACCCTCTGGACATTGGTATGGGTGTGTTTGTGAGCTCTGGAGATCCAAACAACAGAGGGGACAGTGGGACAGGTGTTGTGGCTCGGACAGGAGTTGATGGCTCCTGGGTGGGATCGTTTCCTCCTTCAACTGCACTCTCACAACTTTTCCTCTTTGCTTTCTCCCCTCTCTTAGTTGGTGCTGCACTCTCCTCCCTCGGTGGAACAGAACTGCGTGACGACTCTCCTGTAGAAACAAATTGACATAGGGTCAATGTTGTTGTTCATCTGTGTGTGGCTCTTAATAAAATAGTCTGCACACCTTGCATCTGTGTATACATGACTACGTCTACCATGATGCATTGCTGTCAGTGAGTATGAGCACTTCTGCAGTGTGATGAGTGTACACAGTGGGGTAGGGGTTTGGGTTGGTGGGGGTGGGTGTGGGAACATGCCTCTTACCTTGTTTTTTGGTGGCTTTCACTGTGCTATCCAGGTCTCCTATCCCATGGATGCATTCTGCCTCCATGGTGCTTTCCACTAGCTCCTCTAACGGTGTCAGTTTGGGTGTTTTGCTCCTGCCACCTCCAGTCAGCCCAGCATCCTTTTTCTGGCCAGCAATCTTTTTCTTCATCACAATTCGCAGGTCGTACCACCTCTTTTTGATGTCCTCAATCTCCCGGTGGGTGACACCTATGGCGTTGACTTTGGCCTGAATTGCAATCCAAGTGTTCCTTTTCACAGTCTCTGCAACATGCAGAGACTGCCTCCCGAATATTTTTGGGTAGTGGGCTACTATCTCTTCCACAGCCACCTGTAGTTCCTCTTGGCTGAACTTTGTCTTCCTTTTTCGCTCACCATCTTCCTTTTGGCCTTCCTGTACCTCCATTCTGTCACTCTGCTTGCCTCAGGATGCTGTGCTCCTCTCACCTCTGAAGATTTGTTTGTTCTGTTGGTTTCCACCTGCATGGGTGTGGCCACTCCCAGGTGCTGGGGTGGGGTGCTTCACTGTCATTGGTTGGATTCACAGGGCCTTGGTTGTGGGGTGTGTAGGCTGTCCCTGATTGGTTGGCAGGCTCACATGGCATGTTTCAAACTCCCGATTCGGTAAATACCGAATCGGGAATTTCCGATTTGGATTTCTCCGAATCGGTGACTCCCATTCATTCCTATGGGCCATGTGGCCCATAGGGGTGCATGCGTATCACCGACTCGGTATTTACCGATTCGGATTTTTCCGAATCAGTGATTACCGATTTGGGTTTCCGACTCATACCGAGTCGGTATCTTTTACCGATTTTTTACCTATATACCATTTACCGATTCAGGAATACCGATTCGGTATGAGTCGGTATTTATGAATCGGTAAATGGAATTTACCTACATCTGGCCCCAAATGTCTTCTTAAGGCCAAAGACTACGAACTCTTCACTGGCTCCCAGTCAGGGAGAGAATAAAATTCAAGGCTATGTGCCTGTCTCATCAAGCCTTTTGGAGGACTGGACCCAAGATCAACCACTCCCTTCTCTCGCCCTACTGCCCCAACAGACAGCTTTGCTCCGCTCAAGCCTTCTTGGCGGCAGTACCCTGGATCAAAAGGTCTAGAGCAGGAGGTCGATCCTCTACGCTCAATGCGGCCAAGTTATGGAACTCACTCCCTATACACCTACGATCCAACCCCAACCTATTATCCTTTCGTAAACAGCTAAAAACTTTTTCTTTTCTCCACTTAAACGTCTCTCAAAGCAATGACCTCATAGGGCGCTATCCTCTCTTCTCAACGCCTGGACTCCTTAGGGCAGCAGTTGCGCTTTACAAAACCCCTTTTCATTTCATTTCATTCATTTCATTTCATTTCATTTCATGTCTGTATTTATTCTTTGCGGTAAACCTCTCAGGCAGTTGAGAGTAAATCTTCAATTCCACTAAAAACTTTCACTGCAGCTTCTGACCATTCTACAGACTTTTTCCAATGGAAAATCATTGGTTTCCATTACCTCCCTTTAGAGGTGGGTGAGCCAATAAATTAGCAGGATCAGCCGAGCCAGAGTTGAGACAAGGGTCAGAACTGGCCCTTAGAGCCCATGCATGGGTAGAGCCCTGAAAATGTTTGTTATGTAATTCATACAGCAGATAAAGTCTCCTAAGAATTAAAAAAATGTGTTTCTTGACATCATGAAGCTTTGACATTAAACACTAAAGCTGAGTAGTACTTATTAAACGTGATAGCTCTTAAACATGAAACCTCTAGTAATCTAAGATGGCAAGGTGGTTGTCATGTAAACCCTTTACGTTGCCTGGATCATTCTAAAGCAACATTCTCTCGATTAAATAAAACATTTTTGTACAACTGGTATTCTCTCCTCACATTTTTTAGAGGTTTCATAAGAGATAAAAAAGAAAAAAGATTTTGGTGAAATAAAATATTTGCCTAAGATCACTCATTTCAAAATGGAGAACAAACTCAAGCTCATACCTGGTTCTCCACTTCCAAAAGTCAGCCTCTCTGGCGCTATCGCTAAATCCTGTGAAGCGGAAGGATGGCTAACAGAAGCCACAAGAAAGCTCGGCCTGTTAAGGGCTCTAGGTTCCAGAGTCAGGCTTCAGGCTGTAGCCTGGCTCGCGCTTTCAGTGACTCGACAACCTCTACCTCCCATGATAACCGTATTTCTCACTGACTTTCTTCTAAACGCTATTTTTGTTATCTTTCTCTTTTATTTCTTTACATTTTCGTGGAAGGTAGCTGTAAATTCCTGTTTGAACTTGGTTTACATATTATATTGTTTATTTATAGTAATGGTACTTCTTTTTTAGTATTTGCATTTTTGCACACACTAGTACCCAGGGCACAAGTCCTTTAAAAAGAAGTGGGGGGACTGATCAAGTAAGACAATATGCAAATGACCTCATGACGTCACGGCCTAGCACTATAAAAGAAATAAAGTAGTGCTAATTAAATTATTTGTGCAAATACTGGGACATACTAACCCATCTGACAGTCTTACAGTGTCTGCATTTAATATCCAGGGACAGCACAGAGGTAAAAGCATGTCTCTCTTAAGTACCTGTGAAGAGAAAGCAAGCTGTGTGCCTTTGTATTCCTCTGTGGCATTTACATTCAAATGTAAGGTTCCAGGTGGCCCCTAGTCAAGCATATACAAACAGCGGGGCTGTCAGCATATTTCTGTGGGGCGCAACTACTTAGCAGGGGGGACGGTGTCCACCCTGTGAAAAGAGTGGGGGGACGCCACGTACCTGTGAGTACCCCCAACTCCAGCCCTGTTTGTACCCTTAGGCAAGGTCTTGGGGCAGTATTACGGCCGTATAACTAAAATTTTGCAATCATGCAAAAATATAAAAAAACCTTTTTAGCAACATTTCTGAGTTTTTTATATTAAGTCATGGTATCAAGTGGTTTGCTAATGGAGGAAATTAATGGTAGAACCATTTCTAAACAACTGTTGCAAATTTAAAACAAGAAAATATTTCACCTGTGTAGTAACCTGTTATTAATCAACAAATTCTTTGCCAATTAATAAAATGAAATATAAAACAAATCAAACTGAAAATGATTTTGCACCCTTTACTACTGGTTTATTCAATTAAGCTTTGCTTCAATGTTAGTTCGTATCCTTCATAAAAATAAAAACTTTAAAAAATGTAATTTACCATCATGCAAACAAAACAAAAGTCGTGTGAAGTCATATTTTTCCTTGGTTGGCCACGTATTAAACTTTCATCTTGTGTACATGCTATTTTCTCTTCTCTCTGGTCCACATTTTGAAAAATCGTAGAAATCTGTTTTGGAGACGTTTCGAAGTTAATATAATATCATGGATTTTTCTAGCTGCAGTCTACCCGTTGTGAAATAGATAGACTCGTTAGTACTTTGGTTTGGCGAGTAAGGTGAACGTGTTAGAAGCGTTGGGGTGCTTAGCTATAATATATATGAAAGTATTTTCTTAATTCAGCCCGCGTGCCCTGTTGGTTTATTCCATGTTTCAAATGACTGTACAGCTGTTGGTATTTCCCTGAAGTCGAACAGAAACTCTGAGCCCCACTTGGTCAACCCACACTCCTTAACATAAGTAGCACGGGTAGAGATGCTCCATTCAAAATGACATTTTGCCTTTTGGGTGCTCCTCCTCACCAGAGCCGTAACTTTCCATGGTGCCGCAGGATCAGTAGCACCGGGGGCTTGTGGGCCCTGCCACATCCTGCTTATTGATCTATTTACTCATTTAACAGGAGCCAGAGGTCCCAACTCTTTCCTTGCACTGGGACCATGACGCATTGGCTTTGCCACTGCTACACACTAGCATCAAGGGCACTTTTTTTTAGACCATTTGTTGTACATCGGCGCCCTCTTGTGGCTTCTAGTGGTACTTCGGTAAGGCAAATAGCTACAGTTGTCTGAAAGATCACCTCACCTCTGGAATTAGAGACTTCTTCTCCATACACATCACAGCATGGCACCTGGCCCCCCCTTGCTGAGGGGGAGAGGGGGGTTGTACTGACAGAGGACGCAGAAGTGCGCTCGTCACTCAGGGACTCATTTATGAGGCTATGCGTCACTTTTACGCCGCTGGTGCGTCACTTTTTGTGACGCACCAGAGGCGTAAAAAATGCGCCTTGTTGCGCCATATTTACAAAGTGACGCATCTAGGTATATGCGTCACTTTGGAAATCCCTGCGCCACATTATACCTGCGCCAGGTATAATGTATGCAAGGGGGGCGTATTGGCGCAAGAAAGGGTCATAGAAGTGAGGCAGTGACATCTATGTGATTTCACTGCGCCACTTCTAGGACACAAATGCGTCAATATCTTACGCCTGCCTCACAGCAGGCGTAAGACTGACGTAGGCCCTTTCACATGGGGCTTGCCCCATGTGAAAGGATACATTGCTGAAGTTGCGTCACTTTTGTGACACACTCCAGCAATGCGTCACTTTTGCGCCTACAGATACGTCAGAAATACTAACGTATCTGTAACTCCTTGCGACATGATGCGTCATATTATAAATATGACGCATCAATCATGACGCAAGGAGGGCGCAGTGAGAAGTGATGCATCGCTGCTTTCACGCACCGATGCGTCATTTCTTATAAATGAGGCCCTCAGCCTGTATGGTTCTAAATCTGCCAAGATGGTGAGTCCTGCCACGGTAGGTCGCCCTCTGTTTCCTCAGATATTACTCTGCCGCTGATCACATCTGGAGCTGCTCGGATCATTCGCTGAGCAAGAAAAGACAGAAATATATTATAGCGCAGGAGAGACAAGAGGTAAAGGCGCTCTCGTTAACACATCCCCGTGTGTGACCGGACTTTCAATGCATCCTGAACGCGGAGTGTGACGCACAAGGGCAGAGTTAGGGAAAGTGATAGCAACAGGAGGTGGAGGAGACGTCTCCTGCCACGTGTGGTTTTATCCCTGAAACAGCCTTGTTCTCTTGAGCGGTCGCCACGGTTTCTTGCGGAATGGGCTGTCAGCGCACAGTGAGTGGACTCCATGCTAGCAGTAAGTTATTCAGCAAGCTGCTTAGAAAGCTCGGTTGGTTCTGACGCTGCTGCTTAGATCTGCGCGTGACTTGTGACAAAATGTGTATAGCGTTGACAGGAAGATAAGGTACTATTGGTATTTAATTAATGTTACCTGAAGACATTGTTTAAACTCCTAAGGATGGATGCAAACTAAAAGAAAGATATAGAATGGAAAGAAACAATCATTGGGAAAGTTAAGTTGTGGACCACCAGCTTTACTTCCAAAGTAGTACCTTCTAGGCTGATATGTAGATTCCAGCACACAAGTGCATCATTCTTAGTAGTAGCCTGAAAACAACGGTGCTAAGAAAAGGCCCAAGGTCAAGAAGGACCAGTAATAACTATATCATAACAACTGAAGACACCTGATATATGCAACTATTAATTCTGTGACTTTTAAATAAAAAAGTAATTCTTACATTTTTATTTTTTTATTTTTTTAATCTAGGCTTTTATATCTCTACTTTTGGACTAAGGATTGACTAAAGGACACTTGTTGATATAGACACTTTGTTGGAGGAAGGCTCATCCACGCTGGAAAGGAAAATTTGGCCAGGCCAATTCCTCCCATATCTTTTCGTATCTTCATTGTTTGTGGAATAATGATGATTTTAGTGTACTATTTTAGTTTGAATTTGTTTGGATTTGAGCAATCTCTTTTTTTTGGTAAAGGTTTTTTATTAACTTGTACAATAAATATTTACTTACTTAAGTGCATCATTCTTAGTACAAGAGAGCAAATGGCTGACGTATGACAAGCCTTGACCACATGTTGATTGCTGTGGTGGGTAAAAGTAAATATAAAGGTGCAAAAAGCAAAAATTAAAAAAAATATATATTATTTTCATAGAAAAGCACCTTTAAAGTTTACAATGTTACTATTTGTGTGCTCTTTCTGTTTTTTCAATTTTTAGTATTGTTTAAAGGTATTTTTTATGTCATTCATCATTTGTTGACATGTAAAAGCAGAACAAGCCAGATGAGTAACATCGGAGCCCCAATGTTATTTATGCCATGTTAATCAGAATAAAGCGCATCATGCTTCTGCAAATGCCAAGGACTGAGGCAATCATATGTCGGTAAAAATACCCAATGAGTCGAAGATAAATGGATGTAGAATTTAGCGTGTTTGTGGAATCTACACAACTGTATATGGGATAAGTATAATAGATCTTTTCTCATATATATGGTTAATCCTTCTGTTTGTCACCGTTGTAATGTCTATATTCCATAAATATGCCATATAATATATAAAAACCTTAAAATGGTTAAATAATGGCTAAAAATAAGTTCATCACAGCTATATCAAATGTAACAGGGAAATATACATACGAGAAAATCTGTTATAAAATGTAGACTATAAATAAATAAATATTTAATAAATATTTAAAATTCATAAAAAGTTATTACATTTGAATGTGTCTACATATCCCTAAAATACAGTTTTTATCAATATTAGACCCATAGGGTTATGTTCTTAAAGACATGTAAACAGATCTTCTGTAATATTAAGGCCCGAAGGTTGTTTAGTGTTAAGCTCTAATATATAGCGGGTCTCGAGGCGGCGTAATTTCTCCTCTCTGTTGCCGCCTCGTCTGCTCGCAAGAACACAGTCTATCACAAAGTATTTTAAATGACCACTTTTGGAGTTATGTGTGGCTTTGAAGTCAAGACCTGGCTATTTCCCTAATATTCTGCCCGCCTGCTAACTACCCCGGCTTTACCCTTCAGTAGAGTATTCTCCAGCGCCAGGAAGCCTGCAAGGTATCAGTCGCGCTTAACAAATACTTAAAATAAAATAAGTGGCTTGCCATTGGATAAGTGTTGTCTTGATTGCAAATTGCTCTAATATGTTGTAAAATCCTTTTGTGGACAGGGAGCTTCGTGCTCCCTACATAGAGCAAGTTGCACGGACAGGACAAGACATAAACTGCATACTCCGTTTTGCACGTGAGTAGCTTGGTGATTTTGTGTTCTTTCAAGTCAAATGCTGCCAATTCCTCCCATATCTTTTCGTATCTTCATTGTTTGTGGAATAATGATGATTTTAGTGTACTATTTTAGTTTGAATTTGTTAGGATTTGAGCAATCTCTTTTTTTTTGTAAAGGTTTTTATTAACTTGTACAATAAATATTTACTTACTTAAGTGCATCATTCTTAGTACAAGAGAGCAAATGGCTGAAGTATGACAAGCCTTGACCACATGTTGATTGCTGTGGTGGAAATGCAAATCCAGAGAAAAAAGATGCACACAAGTCCACTCGGTCAGTTCAGCAGGTTTATCTTTGGTACAGCAGAAAAAGACGATGCGTTTCGACCACATACGTGGTCTTGGTCACATGACCATCGACTCCATTACGTGACTTTTAAAGGGGGTAAGTACACCTGTAAAATCATAAATACAAAAGAAATATTTGAGGCACATTGTTTGAATTGTGACAACAAAAATAGTAACAACAGGTGCAGCTGTTTTGTAAAGAAATATTTATTCAATACTGCTCATTCTCAGTGATTTAAATTTATTGGCATGTTAAGTCGCAAACAATATGTCTATTGTATCGGTATCAGGCTGATAAGCCACTGTTGTCAGGTGCATGTGTAGCCGTTTGGTAAAAATTAGGGACTAGTGCCCATTTTCCTAAAGGGTACCTATGTTGAGTGGTGTAACTAGAAGGATGTCCCTCGTAAATGGGATAAGTGCAGGACATAAGCCATTGATTGTACTCGATATTCAGTGGTAGTTGAGGTATAATACTCCCTCCATTCACATTATAGCGACTAGGAGTAAAGGTGGAAGGTCCACCGATAGACTACGGTGCGCATAAACCTATTACAAACGTGTAGTTCAAGGTGATTTTCAGAAGCAGTCCAGTGCAAAATCAAAATACAATAACATTAGCAACATAGCATACCATAGTCAAATTACAGCTGTTCACAGCATTAAATTGCTTTTTTAAGTAAGTTGTTTACATGAGACGCCTACAAGATAAAAAGTCAACATTGCACATGTATTTGACATAAAGAAAAAGTACAATTAAAATTAAGAAAAAGGAGGAAGAGGTCGTACGTGTGTAATCCACTAAGGCCTTGGTGCTTCTGTGGGGAGTGTGACATTACAGGTGAGAATACAATTCTTCATCCTGGTTGAGTATAACCGTGAATTTAGTGCCTATTAGGAGAATGAGACGTGACTCAAGTTTGCGTAGAGCAGATGTGCGGTTGCCTCCTCTTGGGTTGGGTGTGACTGTATCCAGTCCAAAGGATTTGGCTTTGGTCCAGTCACCTCCGTGTTCCCTTGAGAAGTGTCTTGCTGTTCTGTAGCACTGGTCACGATTGGTGATCGCCCGCCAGTGCTCTTAGATGCGTTTTTTTGATCGGGAATGTCAAGGGCCCAATGTACCAAAGATGGCAAGGGTGTACACTACAAACTCTGCACTGCAAGTGATAAGTTTGGAGATTTTCCAGAGGATCTTAGTTCTCTCTAGTGTAACCTCCAGTACATTGCTGCTATTTTTAAAAGCATTGCCGTTCCCGCACTAGCGAAAGCCCTTTGCTTGCCTGAGCCAACTACCTTCCTTGGGCCGAAGATGGCTGTGTACAGGCATATCTCTTAAGGATGTGCTTCTCATGTTTATTTTCGATGGTGTGGTGCCTATCTCATTCCTCAGGCTTGGATCCTGTCTGAGGATGTCTCATCTGTTCCTGCGTATCTGGTTAGATTGGCTGCAGTATCTGGTGATGAATCTGACTGGTTTTTATGGCGGCATTCTCACTGGTCTTGGTGGACTTGACTTTATCTAGGATCTCATCCCTTGACTGACTTTCAACTCGCTTGTCTGCCTGGGCTAATGCTTTCCTGGAGTACCCTCTTTCTCTAAATCTTATCTTCATTTCCTGCTTGGTGTGTTCATATGCTGAAGCTGGGGGGGGGGGAGGGGGGAGGGGGGCGATGGGACTTGGCTGCATGCAGAATTGAGTTTCCTGCAGTTTATTTCCTGAAAAGGTTTGTACTGTATCTTCCGTTTTACACACTGAGTTTAAGGTCAAGAAGGTCAATGGTGTTTTGGCTATAATGTCTTGTGAATTTTAAATTGACATTATTCAAGTTTAGGCAGTCAACCAAGAGATACAGTTCATTCTCAGACCCTTTCCACACAAAGAAAATGTTGTCTATATAAGCAGCCATTTAGACACAGGAAAAATCGAATGTTCTGTTTGGTCATTCCAGAGCACCTGCTTCTCCCACCACCATGAGGTTGGCGTAGCAGGGAGCGAAGCAGATGCCCATTGATGATCCTTGTAGTTGCTTGTAATGTTCTCTCTCAAAGATAAAAACATTCTCTTTTAGACATATTGCTATCATATCCAAGAGCAGGAGAGTATGTTCCAGAAATTCTGCCCTGCGTTTCTTGAGAAAGAATTTGCAAGTCTTAATGCCATCATCGTGCCTAATACTTGTGTACAACGCCTCTACATCAAGACACACCCGCCAGTGATTCTCCCAAATGTTACATCTCTTATTTTTTGTAGGAAATCTGTGGTGTCTTTAAGATAGGACTTGAGGTCTCGCACAAAATGGAAAAGGAAGTGGTTGACATATGTGCAGGTGTTCTCGAGGAGGCTATTTTTAGAGGACACAATTGGTCTTCCTGGTGGATCTTTGGCATTTTTATGGACCTTGGGAAGAAGGTACAGTGTGGGGGTGGTGGGGGTGTCGTTTTTGAGAAATTGCTTCTCATCCCATGTTAGTAAACCCTTTTCATGCCATGCCTGCAGCTAGTTTAAATACATGTTCTTCAGATCTGCAAGGTATTTCTTGTCTACTTTCCCGTAGCATGTGGGGTCGCTTAGTTGACCTACTGTTTCTCTGGTATACATGGCCCTAGTCATGAGAACTACATTGCCCCCTTATTGGAGGGTTTGATGACAAACTCCCGGTCATTCTGTAAATTATTAACTGCCTCCCACTGGGTCTTAGTCATATTCCTACTACGTGTAGTCTTTTTTAGGAGATCAAGGAGGTCTTGGGCTACCAGGTAGTTAAAGACATCAATATTATCTTTGACCGTGGTTGGGAGGTATCTAAATTTGGTTTCAAAG
This sequence comes from Lissotriton helveticus, assembly GCF_964261635.1. Lineage (NCBI taxonomy): Eukaryota > Metazoa > Chordata > Amphibia > Caudata > Salamandridae > Lissotriton > Lissotriton helveticus. Next base: position 436,536,199 of record NC_136062.1, on the reverse strand, counting down.
CTAGTGAGGGCAATTTCTCCTGTGTCGATCCCCAGGATATCTAAAATGTCAACAGTGTGGGAGGGGTAAAAGGGGTCGAATGTCTTACTATTGGCTATGGGAGACCCCTGCTGTTCTAGGGTAGTCATGGTTTGTAAAGTTGGAATGTCGTCAACAGATAGGCCAGTGTACCCCACCTCTATGGGTCTAATTGCAGTCTCCATTTGTTTTTTTTTAAGGGACATGCATTTTACACAGTTTAAGCTTTCTTTCGAATTTGTACAAATCTCCCCGTGCTAAGATGTAATCAAAGCCTATCTCTGGGCAGAAAGACAAGCTTAATTAAAGTACACTTATTTTATCATTAGTAAAAAACATTCTGAGTCAGATTCATTACCGTCAGTTTAGGTGCAGTGTCCTCCATTATGGCTTCATTGTCTTCTGGCCTCTTGTTATCATACCAGTTGGTGTCGGCTGATGTTCCGTTTGTGGTTTTTCCTGCGTTTTCTTGTCACATGGTGCTGAGCTGAGCTGCTGTCAGAACTGGGGATTGAACAGTAAACCCTGTGCGCTGAAGTCAGCTGCCCAGGCCGCTGCACCACACCACACCTATAGGTAAGACCAAAATTTCCATAGGAGAAGCTTTTTTTTTGTTGCCTATAACTTTGGTGCCGCTTGAACAATCTTCACGAAATTTTAAAATAAACATCCCCTTTTAGATTTCTGCCTGCACAGCGCTTGCATTGTGCTTGAGGAATCTATTGTTTTTAATATAAACTTAAAAGGGACTTACAACCAACCTCCTATTTTTCCTGCCTTCTGATTGATTCCTGTGCATACCACTGACCTGTCCTCGATTTCTATGGGCTGTAGCATATATTCCTTCATTTGCCAATGCTCAGTCCATGTCTGCTTCTCTTGTCAGTTATCCGCTGTCAAAATACTTATAACATCCGCTTTGGTGGAACTATATTTTCATACGTTTTGCTTTTCACTCTTGCAGCATATTTATATAACAATAATCACCCGGAGAGATTACGTGATTTGCATAGAATTACAAGATATTTCATGGTGCTCCAGAGACTCAAACCGGGATCCCCAGCTCTTGAGTCAGTAACTCTGGCCAGTGCGCTACATCCTATCCACTCCTGTGTTATCTGTCAGGGAGTTCTTTATACTTGACATAGGAGAAACCAATGCATTACCAATGCTTGTTGGTACAACTGATGTTGAAATATTGGGATGATCAAAAAGCAGAGAAAAAAGGGGTCTCAAAATAAGTTTTCTTTATATTTTGTCACTGGGAATATTTCATTTTTTGAACACGACTACAACCCGAAATGCTTAACAGAATTACACCCAATTTAGCAGAAATCACGACGATGGTCCTGAAAGAGTACTTTTTGTGATTAGGTGTAAATCCAACAACTAGTTTCAGAGCTATTTAAGTAAAAAAAATATAGATATCTGGGAGCCCAAAATTCTACTGAAATTTGATTGGCTGCCAACTCTTCAACCAGGATGTGTTGGCAGCCATCTTGGTTCGCAGCTTCCCTGGGGACTGCCACCTCCCTGGGGCCTTTCTAAAATGTAATGGTGGCCACACGGCCCCCCTGCAGCACCGGGGCCTACTACTTCCTAGGGTCAGCTCCTTCACTGCCCGGGAAGCCCACTCCCAGGCATCGTAGTTTGTGAATGCTTGGCGGGAGCTTTAATGCTTCTGCCAAGCCATAGCAAACTGTGCTCTGCTTTCAGCAAATGAGAGCTCACGAATGCTCTTGTTGGCTGAAAACAGAGCATGTGTCTGTTTCCCTGTCAAGCAAATAGGGAAACAGGCAAAATGCTTTGAGATCCTTTGAGCTGCATGTTTAGCAAGAGGTAGTGAGCCGACAGGCCCCACCGGGGCCTGGAGGGTACCCCTGTGGTCCCCAAAGGAAACGTCAATCCCCGGTAGATGTGCTCCTTGGGGCCAAAACCCACCCAGGGAGAGGGCCCAGGCGGTCCCTCTCCCGGTAATAAAAAAAGGCCAGGCGGAGGGCTGAAATTGGCCTGGGGAGAGGGACACGCGGCTCTAGTCCCTTTTTAAAGGAAATATTTCAATATAGACCTGACCCTGGGGGCTAAAACCGACCCGGGGAGGGGGGCCATGTTGCTCCCTTCCCCATTAAAAAAAAGCCTGGCCCAGGGGGATTGGGTCCCTCAGGCCCATATAAGACCGAGGAAGGTGGGCAATACAGTCTCCATCCCCTAATATATACATTACTAATAAAAAAGGACTGACAAGTTGCAGGAGTCCACACCCTCTTTCTCTACCACACAGCAAACACACCTCCTGGTGCACGTCTGGTTGGGGGATGAAGATCACTTTCTGTTGAGGCCCCTTGGGGGCCAACAAGCCCCCATGTTACCTACAGTAAGTCCTACAGAGTGGGATTGTTGAGAGGTCTTGGAAGGCCACGCCACCTCTCTCCACCACTCTGCAAACGCACCTCCAGGCACACTTATGGTTTGAGGATGAAGTCCCCATGGCTCCAGAGGGTCCGGGCAGGCCAAGAAGCCCTCCTGTTACCTCCAGTAAGTCCTACACAGCGTGATTGCTAAGTGGATTTTGGGGCCATGTCCCCTTTCTCCAGTAACCTGGAAACGCACCTCATGCTGCACTGTTGGTTTGGGGATGATGTCCCCTTGGAAGCTGAGGGTCTTTGGGAGCCAACAAGCCCTACTGTTACCTCCACTAAGTCCTACAGAGCGTGATTGCTGAGAGGACTTCAGAGGCCACGCCCTTTTCCCCATCACTTAGCAAACGCACCTCCCAGCGCACTGCTGGTTTAGGGATAACCCCCTTTTGGCTCCTGTGTCCTCGGGGCCAATAAGCCTTCCTGTTACCTCCAGTAAGTACCACACAGCGGGGTTGTTGAAAGGTCTTCATAGGCCACTCCCCCTTTCTCCACCATTCTGCAAACGCGCCTCCTGGTACATTGCTGGTTGGGGGATGAAGTTCTCTTGGGTGCAGAGGGTTTTTGGGGGCCTGGAAGCCCTCCTGCTACCACCAGAAGGTCTGGCACATCTAAACTCCTGAGAGCTGGTCAGAGGACTGCCCTCTTTCTACACCACTCTGCAAACACTACTAATAAAAAAAACATAAACATAAAAAAAGGTTACAGGGATGTTATAGTTAGGAAATAGAATTTTAAAAACCTTAGAAATTCACTGAAAAAACAACAGTTACAGGGTCATTAATAGTTATGGAATAGAACTAAAAAAACCTTACAAATTCACTGAAAACAACAGAGGTTAGAGGGACGTTATAGTTAGGCTGAGATATAACCATACAAAAACAGTGAAATTAAGCAGTTATAGTTAGCTGAGCTAACTACAACTAACGCCACTGCAATGCACTGCTTAGGACCTCACATATTGCATCTCTAATGACATGATCAATGACGTCACTGATGACATTACTGATGTGATCATCCACAGAACCACTCACACTCCCATACAACCTCTCATATGCCCACTCACACACTCACACAACCACTCACATACCAATTCACAGACCCATATCAGTACTCACACACCCACTCACTCATCCATAGAGCCACTCACATACCCACCCACTCACTCATCCATCGAGCCACTCACACAACCATTCACTCACCCATATAGCCACTCACACACCCACTCACTCATCCATAGAGCCACTCACACACCCACTCACTCATCCATAGAGCCACTCACATACCCACCCACTCACTCATCCATCGAGCCACTCACACAACCATTCACTCACCCATATAGCCACTCACACACCCACTCACTCATCCATAGAGCCACTCACACACCCACTCACTCATCCATAGAGCCACTCACATACCCACTCACTCACACAGCCTCTTACACAACCATTCACTCACCCATACAGTCTAACGAGACTTTCATCTCAGATTACCATTGTGAGTCGGGCCTCTAGTCACCCACTCATACAGCTATTCAGACACCCCCTCACCCATACAGTCACTACACACTCAGGTATCCACCCATAAAGCTACTCACACCACCACTAACTCACTCATACAGCCAATGACACAACTACTCTCTCAGAAATACAGCAACTTGCACAAAATCTCACTCACCCAAACAGCTACTCACATACACTAATATATCCATACTCCAACTCACACACTCATATCCAAAAAGATCATACAGTCACACAGCCACTCACATAATATATATTAAAAATAGTACCACTAGGTAGTAGGGCACCTAGTAAACTTTTGTAGTATGTTAGTATATATGTCTCACACCCATAATCTCTTAAAACACTCAAATTCAGTTGATGATGTAATCAGTGATGTCATTTGAGATGTCATCAGTGATTTCACTGACCATGTTATGAGTGATGTAATATGTGAGGTCATAAGCAGTGCTTTGGGGGGCAATGCCTTTGGAACTGTCAAAGGCAGACTCAATGATAACGCCGAACTCCACGTCACAGCCTTACAGCTCTTTGGAACTGACCGATTGCCCTGACTGTGCACCATATTCTCGACCCTTTAAGGTGCTTCTATTTGATGACACAAGCCCTCGCATCGTATTCTCTCAACATCTTGGAACCAACACACCACTTTGGCTGCGCAATGCATCTTCTACCTCGATCCTCACAATGCTCTGGAAACCAAGATTTAAGATACTTTGTTCAGCAGGTCGACTCGGGTCTCTGTAGACAGCTTGTGCTCCATCGCTGTCGGCCTGATGTTTGACCTTGTCCCGGTTTGGCTTTCCAGATATCCACTATTGGCGCTTTGGGTTTTTGGTGCTATTTTTACCTAAAAACATTAAAACTCAATATTTTTGGTTCCACTAATTGGATGATTGCTGGTTTGGTCTAGGTTTATTTATTAAATTCCGCTCTATTTTCCTAACTTGGTGTGGGGTCCTTTTTGTGTGGTGTTTTCACTGCAAAAATACACATTTCCTCTAAGTGATGCCTGACTCCTCCGGGACAAGCTACCAGAGAGTGAACACAGCTAATTTTGGGTATGCTTGCCCCTTGCTAAGAATAGGATTGTAGTTTCTTCTTGACCTGGGCTCACACCCCAGTCAATCAGTAACCCAATTTCTAATGCTGATGATTTTATTTTTCTTTCGTTTATATTTAAATGTATAGATCAGCTCTCATGCAGAGAAAATGACATGGTGTGCCAATGCAAAAGAAGCCTGCTACAAGGGAGTCTAAATACACCAACAGAATGCCTGGAGACTCAGCAGAAAACGTAGTTCAAGTTTGAAAGGTAAAGACTGGCAATTTGTGTTTATGGGGACACTGAACATTTATTTCCATCTGATGTGAAAAAGCTACAGGTGCATGTAAATACCGGTGAGGATTTCGTTCTCATAAAGAGTAAAATGTTTCCATTTCAAATATGTTTTAGAAAGTTATATTATCCAAGCCAATCAAGAGTAGAATTTAATTTTTGACTATTAAGTAGTGTGGGATCAGCACCCTACAGGGTAGAGAGCAGACACATATCAAAGGCGTATGTTTACATGTGTTTAGAATTCTTTGTGTTTTCTCTCTGATAGTTTGTTTAGCTGCATCTATTCACAAAGAGAAAGCTTGTGTTTTATTATTACTAATATTATTTTAAGTTGTTTATATGATAAGTGGTGTGTCCATTTTCCTTTGTGTTTGCAAAACTGCTGCCAATTGGTCCATAGCTAGTTACACCAGGCTCAAATTTCATTTGGATTCATAAAAGGGATAAAGTTTTAAATGAGAAAACAAGCTTTCCCTATGTCTGTGCAGTATCCTAACTGTGAGGTGATCATTGTAATAAAGCCCATGTAATGTCAAATATCTGAAAGAGATAATCTTAAAGTCATACACACACACACGCACACACACACACACACACGTTTTCTTTCTCTTTGTATGTCTCTCTCTTTCTGTCTCTCTCTTTCTCACTCTCCCTGTCTCTCTACATTGGAAACTTGCAATCTGGCATTACTCACAGGTCACTGTAGTAGATGCTTAACCCCTTGAGCTAACTCATTGGGGTTAGAAGTACCTACTATCTGCAGTAGAAAATGCGACATTTAAATTCGGGTGAAGATGCCGTCTCCCCACCAGATTAAACCTGCCACTACCCTCTGTCTCCCCTGCTAGGACCACAAACTTTCCCATTGCCATTACAGAGATTGCTGGGCAGTGGGGAGAGCATAGCAGGAAGGAGGTGGACATGCACATGGGACAAGGATTACCATTGGGCATTCAGCTGCTTGGGTAACTGAAGCCATCTGCCACACCCCAGGACTCAGAGCACCCCCAAGGATACACCTTGCACTGGCTGGTATTTGAGGAAGATTGTTGGCAGCAAGGAGATACACAAGCATAGTGCAAGGGACGAGTGGGACTGTTCCATCTTGGTGCTGATGGTCAGCACCTCCCATGTCTTACCTTTTCCTATTTGTGAGTAGCTCACTGTGGGAGAGTGGGATTTCCACCACCTGCCTGGTGCTACCTCTGCCTCTGCCAACAGCTTCCATTGTGTGGCAATTGATGGTTCCACCAACTAGAATGTCTGGCTACTGCCCCCTTCTCCAGGGTAGAAATCGAGACCCAAGCGTGGGATGCCAGATTTAATTTCTCAAGCTTTTTTGAGAACACCACACAGTTAAACCAATGCTTAAATAAAACTGAAAGGCTTCAAGAGTGGTGTTTATTGTTTCACAATATTATTTTTCTTCCAACTCACAGCAACAAAACTTCTCCAACCATTTACCCTCTCAATAGCCCATACCTCCCATCCCCCTACACACATTGTATTTTCACTTGGGGACACCTCATTGCTTGCTGGGTAATCCCGGTCCAATAATTTTACTTTCAGATACACACCTCTCCCTGTGGGCTGGAATTTCATTTACGTCTGTGCCCTCTTTGACAGTATTTGTACAGAAGATCACGCTTTTATTTTGTTCTTCTGAGGTACAGAGTTTACATGCGGTACCACCAGTTTGGGTACAGTGGATGGCACTTACACTTGCAAATGTGGGCCCACAAGTCTGCCAGGAATGTTTTAGTAGGCACAACACGTTTTTACAGAGTTCTACATGTAAACATAGAGGTTCTACAATGTATGCACCTGAGAGAAGTGAGTTAGCACCCTCATCCCTTCATGTGTGGCAATAAGGGCTTTGGTAATCTGCAGGTACATGTTCCCTCTTGGAGAGTTGTGAAGAAGAGGTAAAACGCATCAGATAAACTGTGAATTATACTTGCCAACCTTCCCAATTAAGGCAACAGGGGACCGCTTTTAAAGTAGTTTATTACCACTTACTAGTATGCAATGGACACCCTATAGCTTTTCACAATGCCACAACAGCCTGTTACATTTCCTGCCCATTTGGTCTAAAAAAAAATTAAGAGCATATTGTATTGTGGTATACTTCTATAGCGCAAACCTGTCACCACCAAGGGCATCCTGGCGCTTCGACCCAAAATCCAGCAGATTCAGCAGCCTAGCCTGTTCTAGGGAAGAGGTGGGTTTTCAACGCCTTTCTAAAGGCTAAAAGATCCTCAAGGCTTCTCAGGGATAATGGCAGGGAGTTCCAGAGTTTGGCCGCCGCTACTCTAAACGATCGGCCACCCATCCTCACTCTCTGGAAACGTGGAACTACTAATAGCCTGGATGAAGAGGAGCGTAAGGCTCGCGATGGAAGGTATCAGGCAAACATTCTCTGCAAAGGGATTGGGCCCAAGCCGTGGATAGCCCTGAACACAATGCACGCTGCTTTATAGCGAACGCGTGAATGGACCGGCAACCAGTGGAGTTCCTGTAGCGCTGCCGTTGCAGAGCTGTAGTAAGGGCGGGAGAGGGCAAGTTTGGCAGACATATTTTGCACCCTTTGGAGCTTGCCCAGAAGTGTTACCGGGGCCTCCAGAAGTAGTGCGTTACAGTAGTCGAGTCGACTTAGGATGGTACTTCGCACTACTTCAGGTCATATTATCAACGGCCAGAGATAATTATCGCTGGCAGTACATAGTGAACGAAATATTATCGCCGGCTATTGCTGAATATTATCGCCATGATAACACTATATTTACAACGCATAGCGCTATGGCGATAATATTTCAGCGATAGCGGTATTTTCAATGGAACATCGCTGGTTTTCCAGCGATGTTCCATTGAAAACAGCGATAACATTGCCGATACGACCCTGTGGTCGTATCAGCATAATCCATCTCCCATTAATAGTATGCCTTAGTCAGGAATTTAAGAGACGGTATATTACTGAGTGAAGGCTGAGGTAGCGTGATTTTTTTATCGCTGCACCTCCTTGTTAATATCGCGAAGCTGCCTTCACGATATTAACATGTGTTGTTTTCACAGCCATGCCTTCTTTGTATCTCGTTAGCGATGCGAGGCGAGGCTGTGAAAAAACAGGCTCTACATCAAGGAAACACGCGTGTGTCCTCGATGATATTGCGATATAATTATCGCCACTTATCGCACGAAAATGGACGCTAAAGCAGCAATAATTATATTGCCAGCCCTTGCTAATAAACCCTTTAGAAGCCCCAGGATAGTCTTTTAGAGTCTTAGTCAGCCACCGGCCTGCCCTCTCACTGGGACACTGAACACCGGGGAGATCATAGATGGAAGGAGCTTTTAATGGCACTCCTTAGCAATGCTTTGCAGGCAACTAAATTATCTCATTTCACTGACTACAATGCGCCAAAATTTAAATGTCAATATTGTCCAAAAGGCTTTGGCGAGGAGGGCACCACTCTGGCCCTTCAGTCACTGGAGAAAAGCACCATTCAAAAAAACAAATAAAAACACTGCAGCTGGAATAGGCTCAGTGAAAGGGCCTGCGTCAGTCTTACGCCTACTGTAAGGCAGGCGCAAGATTTTGATGCAATGGCATCATAGAAGTGACGCAGTGAAATCTCATAGATTGCACTGCGTCACTACTACAAGGCTTTTTGCAGGGGAACGCCCCCCCTGCATATATTATACCTCACCCAGGTATAATGTAGCACAGGGGTTTACAAAGTGACGCATCTGCTTAGGTTTGTCACTTTGTAAATAGTGTGCAACAGGAGGCATGTTTTACACCGCCGATGGATCACAAAAAGTCATGCATCGGAAGCGCAAAACTGACGCAAGGGAGGCCCCAGGATCATTGCAGCCAGAGGTGTAGCCTGCAAAGGAGGCAAACTGGTACCATCTCCTCTGATCCCACTGCAGTGGTCAATGATGCGGAGTACAACAGCAGTCACTGAGAATGACTCAGTGGCAGTGTTACAAGCAGGATGTTATGTTCATCCGCATGTAAAAGGGAGGCTGCCTCTGAGGCCTGTAGCTTGAAAGATTTCAGTATGATGGATCCGACCTGGACCACTAAGGACTGCTTAGCATGAGGGATAGCTCTGCTGTCTGAGCCCGCGCTACCTCTGTAACCTCATTCGCAGGTCTGAAAACTAAGGTCATGTGAGCTATGCATCTAACACTGACACCAGAGGTCTGTGCAGTTGTGACACTGCCCATTGTGTTAGCCTAAGATTCAGTGAAAACTAATGAGGATAAAAACATTTACATATGCAGGGTGCATGCATCTCTCGGATCAATGAGCTATCTTTAACAGAACTGTCATTTATGACCTGTTGTTTACACAAGGCTAGCTCCAACAAATGCATGAATCCAGTGAACTAAAATATATATATTGCAGGCCTGTGACCTGCAGGTTACCTTCTGCAGAAGGCCCATTAATCTTCTGAATGAAGTTATGAAGGATATTAGCACATGAACTACAAATTCCCTGCAGAAAGTGCCTTAACCACATGTGGTATTTTACCTGTATTTCACCATTAGACTTGCAGGATAGACATACCTCTCTGTAACAGGTAACTCAGCATGGTGGTGCAGTAAGGCTGCTATAGCAAAGCAAATGAGCCCCTGGTTTGATAACAAGAGTAAGTCAGCTATATTTGGTGAGCACAGGGCCACAGTACCTGTTGCACGAATGAAGACCCTATCTCTACATTATCAGCATACGCGGCCCAAAAATTCAGTCTGTTTGTGGCCAGAATAGCTTTCCTATTGCTTTTTTGCGTATATGGATTTCTTTCAGGCAGAGCTTGTAAGATATCACCCCTCATAGTTCTGACCCTTTTCTATCAACTGCACTCTTTGTGTCCCAAACTTGAAATAGAAAACTTCAATGACATGATGTGCATGAAATGGTCTCCCTGTGCCTGGGTGGCATTACCTCCTCATCCGTCTTCCTGTTCCATTCCTTACCAAGGAGCAGCTTGTCTGCTCCACAGAAACCTTTTACCTAGCAGAGGTCAAAAACGTCCCCCAATATGGTTCTGCCTACCCAGCATGCAGAAAGGGGGCAGTACGACACCCGCATATCATGTTCTTTTTTTTCTTCGAGCAGAGATCTGGCTACCTAGTGGTGGTCGGATCATTTTATTTTGATGTTATTCCTCATTTTGCGTTGGTGGCTTGCTTTAGCAGCCGTGCTGTTTTTTCTCATACTGACCTGGCCATCCTGATCAGCAGGCATTGGTCTTCAACACCGGTGCAGGGCTGAGGTTCCTTATGCCTGTTTTTAGCTTGTTGTTTTCTGGCTCCTTCCTTATGCAGCACCTGCTCTCCTGGGCTGTATGTATGATTCAGGGCACTTCGTGCTAGATGGCACCTTCCGTGGGGGTTGGGCAGTGAGACTTTGTTTCCTTAGAAATGGATCCATAGCAGGAAGTGCCTGTTTTTTTTATGCAATGATGGTGCCTTTTGTTGTTGGCTCTGCAGGAGTTCCTGCTGTTGATGCCTTGAGACTCTTGATCACTGAGGCTATGGAGTCTGCGTTCAGGGAAAAGGAGGCTGATGGTCCTCCAGCTAAAGCCCCTTGGACTCAGCCCCTGGCCAGTTTAGAGGTTCCTTTGTGATGGTGGAACAGAGAAGTTGCTTCATGCAGGGAGCTGAGCTCTCTGAGTTGTTTAACCATGTCAGGAAAATATTGGAAAGCGCAATAAATAAGCAACTTAGCCATTATTTAGAATCCAATAAGATCCTTGACCCATCACAGTCGGGCTTCCGCCCGGGCTGTAGTACGGAGACAGCCATTTTGGCTGTCACCAACTCTATAAGACAGACCCTTGATACAGGTGGATCAATGATACTGATCCTCGTAGATCTCTCCGCAGCATTCAATACAATTTCTCATCAACTGCTAGTGGAGAGATTATATGAGTGTGGTATTCGGGGTCTGGCCTTGAAATGGCTTGCGGACTTTCTATCAAACAGATGGCAAACCATAATGTTGGGTCCTTACACCTCCCAAAAATGTTTGCTTGACAAGGGGGTACCTTAGGGCTCTAGTCTCAGCCCCACGCTTTTTAACGTGTATATGGCTCCCCTAGCCAGGATTATACAAACATTTGGGTTTGAAATAATATCATAAGCTGATGATACTCAGCTGCTGTTTCCAACAGGTTCTAATCCCGTAGATGAAAAACTGCGTTTCTCTGCAGGAATGCTTGCCATCACAAAGTAGATGACAGAATGCTGCCTCCAACTTAATCCTGGTAAAACTGAGCTAATGCTTCTTGGTACAGCCTCTAACATCTGGACGGCCGATTGGTGACCACTCAAGTTAGGAGTGGCCCCCATTCCGACTTCCTCAGTAAAAAGCATGGGATTGCAACTGGATCATACGCTTATAATGAAGGACCATATAAAAAACACTATAGGTTCTTGCTATTATAGCCTTCGCCTTCTACGTAAGATACTTCCCTATCTGCCGCTGGAACATCGCAGAACGGTGATCCAGGCGATGGTTATGAGTCGCCTTGACTATGGTAATGCACTGTTGGCAGAAGCAGGTGAGACCCTACTTGTTAAGCTCAGGTGATCCAAAACACGTCAGCAAGGATGGTATTAAACCGGTCCCCTGGGTCCCAATCACTTCCCTAGCTCAGAGAGCTTCACTGGCTCCCAGTGAAAAAAAGGTCCTTTTTCAAGAATTGCTGTCTTACATTTAAAGCAATGAAGGAACTGGGTCCATGTTACTTGCAAAAGAAGCTTTGTAAGCTGGTCTCTGGCCACAATCTTATGCCTAACTCTTTATCCCTCTTACAGACCCCCGTATTCGTCTTACCCGCACAGGAGGTAGATCTTTTTAGTATGTTGCCCCCAAGTATTGGAATTCACCGCCGGAGGCCTTACGTAAATGCACCTCCTATTTGGGCTTTAGGTAACAACTAAAGGCCCTTTTGTTCTAATCAGTTCATGCCACCCTGCTTTCCCATTTTTTTTGCCTCCTGTTATATTCTAAGTAAGCGCCGAGATGCCCCCGGGTGAGTTGTGCACTATGCAAGAGCCCCTTAACAAAACATAACATGACAGGAGCAATCTAGGGTTCCTTATGCCTGTGGTACATTATTTGGAGGATGATTTTATTTTTTTACCCTGTATCACCAACCTGCTCTTGACTCTTTCCTCTCCATGGTGCTCTCCACAAGATGCTGGCCACATATGGTGGGACATTGAAAATCTATTTGTCCTTGCTTTTTAGGCACACATTGCACTTTTGAGGACTTTTCAGTTAACTTGTTTGCGGCTGTTGCAGTATTAGGAGCTTCCTATGCTCATCGCCATGTCTGGATGCGGACCTGGTAGATAGTGACCTCACAGTGGTCTGTCCTTCTTAAGTTGCTATTTGAGGGTTCAAAGGTATTTGGCCCCCAGCTGAAGGAACTGGTCAATTAGTCCTCTGAGACTTGGAAGCTGGTGCCTCCTGTTCAGCACCTCTCTCGGGGTCGAGGTGTTCGTTAATGCCGCACTTTTTTCTTTCTGACGGTCAGGGATGCTTACCAGCCCTTTCGTGGCAGCGATTGTCGCCATACGGGCCCTGGAGTTGACAAGCTCCAGTCCCAGTCCAGTGGTGCTTCCTCCGCTCCTTTTTCAGAGCAGTGACGATTTGACTTTTCCAGTTGGAGGTCACCTTAGTTTCTTTTGCTGGCACAGACAAGTCTTTCCAATGCCTAGGCAGTTCGGTCGGATTGAGTTTTCATCTCGCCCTGCTCCGGTTTTCAAGGAGATTCCTCTGCCATAAAATCTCTGGTTGCAGGAGGCCTTGCTGGAGGGCTTTTGGCTTCTTATGCAGAAGGTGCCGTTCGGATCTTAGAACAGGGGCTGAGTTATTATTCTATCCTTTTTCTAGTGTCAACGGAGGATACCATGGATTTGCACCCTCTGTTGGATCTGAAGGGGGCAAAACAACACATTTCTCTTCATTATTTCAGAATCGTAACTTTGCACTCAATCCCTAAGCTAGTCCACCAGGGGTGCTTCCTCGCCTCCCTCGACCTAATGCACGCCTACCTGCATGTTCATCTGGCCTCCATCTGGCGGAATAGTAGTTTATGCACTGTGCTGTGGGCTTCCTGCACTTCCAGTTTGAGGTGCTTCCTATAGTTCTTTCGTCGGCACACCATTGCTTTTTGCGTAGCTCTTGTCCCCCCGAGTTGGTAGTCTCCATTCTAGGGGAATTCAGGTTTTTCTCACGTTGACAATTGGCTAATTGTTTGTCCTCTCTTTCAGTCAATGGGGGATGTTCTTCAGGTCTGTCAACTGCTGGTATTTTTGGGTTCCTCATCGGCAACAGGAAGTCCTCCTGTCAGTCCTCACAGTCTCTGACGTTCCTTAGGGTCATCTTCCAATGGATCTGGAGATGGCCTGCCTGTCTTGTTAGCAATTGACTTTATTCCGGATCTTTCTACGGGACTGACCAATCTCAGGTGTCTGCTTGGCTCTGGCTGCGGAGACAGGGAAAGATGATCTCCAAGCTGCATGTCATTCCCTGGGCCCATCTCCATTGGTATCCCCTATTCCTTCCCGTTCCGCGCCACTGGGATCCTACTACTCAGGCCTAGAAGGCTATCATTCCTGTGTCTTTGGCGATTCAGGTGTAACTTCAGTGATTGTTGTCTGTTTCTCCTTTCCTATACATTCGGCCTGCGGGCCAAGGGGAATCTCCTTTCTCTTTCAGCAGTCTCTCTTCCGGGGACAGTGAATGGGCCTGCCGATTCTTTGAGACAGGTGTTTTCCCTCATCGGTGACCAAATGTCTGTTCCCCCTTCTTTTTTGGCAGATTCTCTCCAGGTTTAGCCTTTCCTGGCTGGATCTTTTTACCTCAGAGGAGATGGTTTTTCCTCCACATTTTTTTATGTCCGGTTCTCTCCAGGTTGGCCTGGGCGATCATTGCTTTCTCTGCTTTGTGGTCATAGATTCTCCTGCTCGCCTACCCCCCCTTTCCCTTGATTCCCCGGGTCCTCTGTGAGATTCAGTTGGTACGGACTGAAGTTCTTCTGGTTGTTCGGGTGTGGTCCTGGAGGCTCTGATTTCCTTTTCTTCTGGATCTGGAGGTGTGTCCCCATTGACAGTTTCCCCTGTACCCATCTCCACTGTGTGCTCCTCTTCTGAGTCAGTCCTCTTTCCTTCACCTTTGGCTGGGCGTCTGGCACTTGAGAGATTGAATTTGTTGGATCAGGGTGTTCGCTTGAGGTGGCTCAGAGCATCCAGTTGTCTTGGAAGCCCTTCAACCCTGCAGTCTTATGATAGGCATTGGTAGAACTTTGACTCCTGGTTTCATGAGAAGGGTCTGTCTTCTTCTTTCTGTGATCCTTTCAAGGCATTGGACTTTTTGAGGGATGGTTTTGTTCTGGGTCTGGCTGTCTCTACTCACCGTGCCCAATGAGCTACCATTCTTGCCTTTTGGGGTTCTGCTGCGGCTTCTGTAACTCCCTTTTGCTCAGTTTTTTGCTACAACATCCTGCTTCCTGCGCTCCGGTTCCTACTTGGGATCGTCCCTTGGTCCTTCAGGCATTGACTGGTCCTCCGTTTGAACCCCAGCTTTCTGTTGACCTTAGGTTTCTTTCAGCTAAGGTCCTTTTTTTGGTGGTCATTTCTTCTGGTCGACAAGTTGGTGAGCTTGGGGCTTTGCATTTCCATTTTTTCCATGGAATAGTCATTTTGCATCTAATCAGTTTTCTCTGCCTTCCACTGTCAGAGGGAAATCGTCCTTCCTGTCTTTTTTCCTGACCTGTCTTCTCCCGAAGAGGTGGTTCTCCATTCTCTAGATGTGTTACAGGCCCTTTGAATTTACCTGGATCATCCTGTGATTTTTGGACAATGAATTCCTTGTTTGTTACCTACATTCTCTCTGGGATGGATTTCAGGCCTACCTTGTCCTCTCTGAGCCATTGGGTGAAGTGTGCGATTCTCTGATCCTATGAGTCTGCTCATTGTCCTCTTCCATATTCACTCCAGGGACGGTCCACACCCGGGAGGTTTTCCTCGTCTTGGGCCAAGTTTTAGGGTGCCTCTTTATGTGTTATTTGTAACACTGCAACATGGGCCTCTCCCCACACTTTTGTTTCCCACTATCGTCTTCAGTTATGGATGGAGATTTACTGTTGCTTTTTGGCTTCCATGTTTTCTCTGCCGTACTTGATGTGTGATATGTATTGTTTTTCTTTCTGATTACAGTGCCTTGTTGGTTTGCCTGCATCTTCTGGTCTCTGTGTTTCAATCACCGTATGCTTGAGCATGGGGTCCTTTGTAATGAATGGTACGGTAAGACAAATGAGGCGGTAATACCCGGTTACTTACTGGTAGGCAGCGCCATATTGGGGGGAAGTATTCGACCTCTACTTGGTAAAAGGTTTCTGTGCAGGGGACAAGCTGCTCCTAGGTAAGGAATGGAACACGAGCACCAGGACTCGAAGTAATGAATATTGCCGGTGAGTAATGCCTGGACTGCTCTGCCTCACATGGCAGACCCAAGCAGGAAAAACATGCAATGGATTCCCTTCTCCTATGAGGCTGCTCATTGTCCCCTTCCATCTTCTTTCCAGGGGTAGACCATTCGGGAGGTTTTTCTCATCTTGAGCCATGTTTAGGGGGGCCTCCTTACGTGTTATGCTCTTAAATAGGGTACAAGCGTGAAATCCCTTGGTGCACCGATTGCTGCATTTGATTGGCCGCTGGCACCTCCACTGGCAGTCAATCAGAGGTTCCTCGCTCGAGGGGTAGTAAACTCTGGAATACGGGCGAACCGAGTTGAGTAAATAAATAAATAAATAAAATGAATTATATTGCGCATTGCATCGCCGATTTGGCGTTGCAGCGCACGCAATGTAATCTGTTTTTTTAAATTTATGTAATCAACTCTGCACGTAGCTCAGAGTTTACTAGACCCCACTCTGCCCCTCCCCCGCCCCGCCCTGACCTACCGCCCCACAGCACTCCCTCGAGGAGCCACCACTGGCTATCAGCATTCGAACCTGCAACCCGCAAAGAGCACCTGCAACAGGCTCGCAGACCACTAAGCAGTAGCGGTCGGCAGTAGGTGTTTCTGTAGGGCGGTGACATGGGCAGGGTGAGGGGCAGGGTGGGGGGTAGTAATGTATGGATTAGGGAGTTTTACACATAAGTAAACATTTTTAAAAAAAATTGGTGATGCAGTGCGTGCAACAAAATTAGTTTTATTTATTTAAATGTTTACTTACCTGCAAAACTCCTTAATCCATACATTACTACCCCCCCACCCTGCCCCTCCCCCTGCCCACGTCACCACCCTACAGAAACACCTACTGCTGACCGCTACTGCCACTAAGGGATCTTAGCACATTTTTATTCACTCAGAATGGCAATAACTTTCACTTTTCATACATTGTTGTTCTCACTGCCCAAATTCGTTGGCCTTGTCGAATTCCATTTGCCTTCCTCAAGCAAATACCTTCAGGTAAACAGCAGAGGGAAGACGAATGAGAGGCAGCCAGCTCCTGCCTGCTGACGTGGGCTGCTTAGCATGTTACGCACGCGCCCGCCCGCCCCACGCAGGACGCATCTCTCAAAACCATTTTCAGCATTACAGCTGAAGCACAGCCGGCACCTTCGCTCTGCCATTTCCATCTCACACGTTATGGAAATGAGCCGTATTCATCTCCACCAATTTTAAGAGCGCGATTAATCCTCACACGTTTAGTTAAAATAACTCTCAAATTCTGAAAATAAATCATTCATGCTATTGGAGAATTAGAAGTAGAAATGAGAGTTTCGTTTAAGAAAATATATTTTCAATTTATTGTTTGATAAAATAATAGAACAAAAGTTAGTCAAATACTGCAGTAATGGTTGCTGGAACCTTTCAGATTTAATGAGATTTTTATTTCCTTCTTTCAAAGTTTGCTTAAGCTTTTATTGACATTAATTTTTCATTATTCTACTCTTTAAATTGTCCTTTGTTCCCTTGCCCGCTGTCCTTACCATCCACATTCTTTTTTTAATTTGTTTTATTTAATATCTTTTTCATTCTGTCTTTTTTTTTTGTATTCTGGTCCACATTTCTTTGCACTTTCCTAAATTTTTGGGGTTATCGCTGTCTTTCCATCTCATTGAATATATTTTTTCATTTTTTTAAATTTCTTATTTTGTTCTTGTATTCAGTTTTCAATATTTTTCTGTTTTGCTCTTCTTTCTTCTTTCTTCTTCGCTTTTCCATTGTTTCCAAATTGTTTCTTTCTGTCTTTATGGGGCATTTATCAAGAACTGCGATAAAATTATCGCCGCTTTAGTGGCTGGAAACTGCAGCTAAAGCAGCGCTAATGGGTAGCGCTAATGGGCTTGATAATATGCCCTTGTGAATTCCCATAGCAGCCCATGTTAACACCAGAACCTGGGCTGCTATGGGAATTCACAAGGACATATTATCAAGCCCATTATCACCGCTTTAGCCACAGTTTCCAGCAGATAAAGCGGCGATAATTTTATCGCCGTTCTTGATAATAGGCCCCTATGTTCTTGATTACATTGTTTCATTTTTTTGATAAATTTGTTGTCTTATCTCTTTTTCTTCGTTGTTTCTTTTTGCTTTGAACCTATCTTTTCTTCATTGCGACTTACTTTTGACATTTCATTCTTGCTCTCTGCATTTCTTCCTTACTTTTTTTTCATCCCAGAGAAATGTTTCTATTCTTAAAATCGTATTGCTTGGCTTCTCTTCTATCCTCTATGTTGATCTGATACTCCTTAATTCTACACATTGGCACTTACTTTCTCTTTCTTTATTTCTTTATGGAGTTCCTTTATTTTTCTTTTCTTTAATTCCTTCTTCCTTTAGTTTTTCCTTTGCTCTTTCTTTGTTTATTCTCCTTCTTCCCTTCCTTGCACGGTGTATTTCCCAAACTTTCGTCTTTAACTTGACTTTTCTTTCTCTCGTTGTTCATTTTTCTCAACCCCATGGAATGTCATTCCCTTTTAATTTCCCATTCCCCTCTCTCTCACTGCCTTCCACTTCATTTGCTCTGCTCCTTTATTCACACCTGAGTTTTCCCTTCTACTTCTGCCCCTTTGAACATGACAACACAATTGCGCTGTCAGCCTCCCTAGGAACAGGTTCATAAAAACCGTCATTTACTCGGGCATGTTTCCGTCTCTTCTTGCATGATGGAGCGGGGTCACGCCTCTTCTGTGAGCAGATTTCATTTCAGGACAATGTTTGACTCCTGGCCTCCAATCTGCGCGTTAGTCATGCTTAGCAGCTGTTTGCAGTAACCTGGATTATATTCCATCATCTTGCCTCCTATCTCCGTCCCTCGGTATTTGCTGACACGAGACGCTGTCACTTTTCAGGGTTTGCTGTTGCTGATTGCACCGTTCCCCGGCGCTGCACGTGCATGTGTTACTTCTCTGCGATCTAGACGGCACAATGGTTGGTGCATCCTCTGATGACGTCGATAATTGCTTGTATCCGCAGCTCCTTTTTCAGTGATTTGTGCTGTTTCTAAGTTGGGGTGTTTCAGGCCTCGATCAAACAGCTGATCTTGTTTACTTTTAGGCCCGGACTGGCCGTTGTGGGCACCGGGCAATCCCCCGGTGCGCCGCAAGGGTGGGGGTCGGTTTTTGGCCCTTGGCGCCGTTTTTGTTACAGGGCCGTTTTTAGCAGCATAGCTGCAAAATCGGCCATGTAACAAAATCGGCCGAAAAGCGGCCCTGGCAAAGAGCTCGGTCGCACCCACAAACCCCCCGGGGGGGACGGCCGAGCACTTTTCCAGGGCCGGTTTTGGTTCCTAGTCCGGCCCTGTTTACTGTGGACTGGTAGGGCTTCTAAACGCTATTCTGCTGCTTCAAAACATATCCTTGGAAGTGTAATGGTCAGCACTTCTCCTCTGAGTCCTGTTCGTCCTCATCACAGTCACTGCGGGGCATATTAGCAAGGACCAGATTGCCGCTTTATCTGCACTTTTTACCAATAAAGCGGAGATTTTTTTATTGCCCAATTACCGAGCTGTCGCTAACAGCAGTTAGCGACAACTTCCAGGCGATAGCGAGCGGTTTGGGGCCCGCTTTGCATGCCAGCGATATTTTTCGCTAATGACATGCAAAGTGGGTGTACCCAAACTGGTAGCGGCTGAAAGCAGTCGCTAACACAGCTATCACCTACCTATTAGCAATACCTGCGACACGATAAAAAAACGCGCGCTAACCGTAATTAGCGCCAGGATTTTACACCTGGTAAAAACCTGACTTAGCCATAATAGTCAATGGGAGGTGAATTCTACTGCTAAGTCCCCACCTGCCTATTAGCAAGATTTTCCTTGGCGATAGGATTTCTCACGTTAAAGATGGGATTCGCCGCTATCGCTGGATTTTTTATCGCCGTGGAGATAAACGTTGGCAATACTGCGTTATCTCCGCAATAAATTCCAGCGATAGGAGGTGCGCTGACAATTGCGCTGATCACGGTTTGCGATAATTATCAAAAGTTGTTGCTAATATGCCCCTACATTTTGATGGGATTCACCTTCTGGGTGCTTGAAAAAGGACAGGCTTTCCCAAAGTCCCCCTATTGTATATTAGTAATGTCAAAAGCTAGTAGGATGGGTGGGAGGGATTGTAATGACTTCACAGTCACAATGACGAGAAGCACTAAGTGGCATATACAAGTCCCTATCGCCAATGCAACCTCACTAAAAGTGATGCTGTGTTGGTGATAGGGGATTAGCCTTATTTACAAGGCAGCGTTAAGCCACTTACAGTAGCTTAACGCTGCCTTGTAAATAAAGTCCCCATTCACGCTATACTCAGCTTGAAAGAAGTGGGCAATGGGTGTTGCTGTGGGCGTTCCACACTGCCCCATATTTACAAAGGTGGCGTAAATAGGAGGCAGCGCCAAAATTAAGACCAGGGAAAACCTGGTCTTAAACAGCCGAAACGAGGAGAAATGCTTTCTTCTCTCCTTGTTTACCTGTTTCCATGTGTGCAGCACACATAGAAACAGAGAATTGCCTATGATTGTTTATGTCCAGGAAAGGGATCCTTCCTGCACATAAACAATACAAAAAATTATGTTTTGCAGCTTCTATGTCTGCTGCATTAAGCAGCACACATAGAAGTTTTAAATTCCATGATATATGGTTTATGTGCAAGAAGGTGACCCTTCCTGCACCTACACAATATTTTTCCTGAATGAAGACACCCTTGCTCTATGGTGCAAGGTTACCTGCGTTGGTGCTAGGCAGCTGAACTCAGCTCTAGGGGAAACTCAGGGGTGCTCTGCATTCTTCTGAGTATGACACATCCTGCGTTTTCAGTATGGAGAAGCGTGGCATTGGCAAAGTTTGCTTAACGCCACCCTACTCCATTCTGTTGTAAATATGCCCCTGAGTAGTTCAGAATAGCGGTGATTAATTGAGGCATTACTTTAGTCCAGCGTTAAGTACCCCGACTCCAAAGATTGTGCTGTTCTCATTAACCTTATAAAGTCTATGACGATGTACACATGTGTAATCCGAGGACCAAGAGGCTGCTCTACAGATGTTCTCTGTAGAAACCCTGTAATACAGTGTAAGAGACAGCCTTGCCTCTAATGGATCTACCATGAACAAAATCTTTTCCGGAGGACCCTTGAGCTCCTTGTGTGATTGAAACTTTAAACCAGCTGCTTAGTCACTTTTGTTGGTTTTCTCCCTCTTCCTGCTTGTCTAACAGTCACAAACAGATGATTGTTTTTTTTTTAAACTTTATGACCTGTTAAAGAGAGAGCTCTTTTAGCAGCCACTGTGTGTAAGGAGCAGTATTCCTCTGAGGAAGTAGAAATAAAAGAGCTAAGATGGAAGTATCACCTCTTGTGCTCCGTGAAAAGAGGTATAAACCTTTAGTAAAGAAAGGAAAGATTTGGTGTCAAGATTATCCCAGCATCAAAAAAATCTCAAAGTGAGAGACAGAGCAAAACTTTTAGTTTCCCAAATCTATATGCAGATATAATTTGTACTAAAAAGGCAACCTTGAATGAAAGACATTTCAGATCCAGTTCATCTAGGGATACAAAGGGAAGAGTCTTCAAAGTTTCAGAACTATAAGAAGATCCCATGATGGAGAATAAGACTTTTACACTGTTTAGGTTTTGTGTTAGAAACACTCTTAAATACTCTATTTATTAAAGCATCAATCTCTCTCTGAGTTTCAGCCAATTACCATGGCCAATAAGGAACTACAAGGATCATTTATACCTTCTCCTTCACAATTCTTCATAAGGCACTTTTGATCAGCGAGATAGTAGGAAAAGTGACGAGTAACCTCTGAGGCAATATTATCAGACGTGCATCCATTCCCCTGTGCTCCCTTGTCTTTGAACCTTGAACACAGTCTCTGAACCATAGCATTCATCCTTGAAGCAAATTGGTTTAGGTACTGTGTCCCAAACGTCTTGCAAACCCTACTGAAGAAAGTCCAAGATAATGAGAGATTCATCGTTGATGGAAAAATCTGATAGGAGTCGCCGAGAGGCTGAACAGATTATTCTCTGCCCATAGAACTGGGATTATTATCTGTCAGTACAACATCTCTACTGCTGTTTCCACTCGATTGTGAGACTTGGATCTGGCGCACCCGTTAATGGTTGATATATGCCATAAATAGCGTGTTGCCTACCCTTTTTTACACATCTTTCGGGTTAATTATATATTTGAAATTCAATAGAGCCCTTTGAATGTCAATCAATTCCCTCCAGTTCAATAACTTCCCCTTCACTAATAATGATCAATTCTGTTTCCAACCTATCTTGTTGGCATCTCTTATCAAAACCAAATTCATGCACACTCCTTCTAAGAGATTTTTTATGCTAAACTACGACACCAAAATCTTCTTGATCTGTGAAGATAAGGAAATTGAGATCTCCAAAGAGTGGATTTGTGGAGAAAAGAAACTGTGAAGGTACCACTGAAAATTAATTTCGAAGAGGAAGAAGTGCTTATATGATTGTGAATGCACACAATGTCACGTGTCCTTGAATTTCCATACAAAATGTGGGCATAAATTCAGTTTTGGCGAAAAGATTGGTCAAATTCTGTAGTCATATCATCCTTTCCTGCGGTAGGAAGACTTACTCCATATCTTCCCAGAATCTTGCTCCAATGAATTTGATAGAATCAGTTTACATGTCGGGAGGTTAAGAATGAGACCCAACTTACTGATTACATGCTTTGTTCCTCTCGGTTGAGCAAGAAGTAACTAGACATCGAGACATTGAAATAAGGCTATAGCAGGATTCCTTGTAAAAGTAGACATGTTACAACTGGAGCCATTATCTTCTTGAAGAATCTGGGTGCTGACTTGATTCCAATGGTAGAATCACGAACTCCCAGTGTTGATTCCTCACTGAAAATGCTAGGAATCTTCAGGCTTTCTATCGGCATATTGCTCTATTTTTCATCAGGGAAGCTATCCCCCTCTATCAGAGCCTATTTCGTGAGGAAATCACCAGGCACAAGCATATGGATGGTTCCTGATGACTTCAGGCTTCTATGAACGTTGATTTGGTATCCTGATTTAACTGCATTGACGACTGTTAGACTTGATAGCCTTAAAGTGGACTTCCTGCCTTCCTTCAATTGTGCTGAATTCTGTTTGTTGACCATAGAACTCTGAGCTGTTTGCCACTGATAACCTGTGCTAAAGTACATGTGCTTCTCAATACAAAGAGGAAGATTTGATTGACATGTACACAATTGGCATATTTAATGTATCTGTATGTCCCTAGTAGAGTGCACTACCTAAGCCCAGTGCCTGTAAATTAAATGCTACAAGTTAGCCAGCAGCGTGATTGTGCCACCCCCACAAATTGCAGTTTAAATATTTATCACACTTCCCATTACAGAGCCTGTGTATGCAGTTTTAACTGCCATGTCTATTTGGCATTTAAAACCCCCTGCCAAACTTAAAACTCCTCTTTTAATATATATAAGTCACCAGTAAGGTAGGCCCTAGTAAACTCATAGGGCAGGGAGCTTTGTAACCAAAAGATAGGACATGTACTTTTACCTTTTTGTATGTCCTGATAGTGAAAAACAGGCAAATGCTTTTTTCTCTTCTGTAAAGCCCTACCACTCTCATAGGTTAACATGGTAATTCCTTATTACACTTATAAGATGTAATTCTGATTGACAAGGAGTCGATCTGTCATGTTTTATATCATCAGAATGATAAATCCTCTTTACTGGTAGAGATGAATTCATCACTACCCTTTTAAAAATGCCGCTTTTATCTGCTCTAAGCCCTGTGTGCACGCAGCCTGTCGTCAATATACATCTAGGTGGATGACAGCTGGACATTGTACTTTCCATCTAGACAGCCACACACAAAGGGAGCTTAGGGTTGTCTGAGTGGTCATCCACATTCTGCTGGGTATCCTGTGCAGGATGGGAGGGGGGAGCTGACACTTAAACCTGAATAGGTTGTGTCCTGTCACCACACAAAAATGGCTGCATACCCCTCCGGGGTGAGTCTGGAGCCGAAGCTGGGAGGGAGGAGCTTTGTGCTCTTCAAAGTCACTCTTTGAAGTCACCTGCAACTCTAAGGCACAACTGGGTATGAGTACTGGGTCTCTGACCACACTAAATTAGTAACTATTGGACCTGTGAAGAACTCTGTCAGGAGGAAAGACTGCTGTTCTGCTACAAGGTCTAATACTCTGCAGAACTGCTTCTCGGGAAGAACTGTGTTTCTGCTGTGCGTGCTCTGCTGCCTGCTACCCTCAGCCCCACTGAGGAAGAACTAGACCCATCTCACTTGATCCCAGAGTGACTACAAGAGCATGTGGGCTTGCTCCCTGTTCTAATTCTCAAGGGCAACAAAGACTTCCCATCAACCTGCAATGGCACCTGGACTTTGCTTGTTACAAGTCTTGCCCTGCCAAGTAGTGCCAATCCATTCTTGGGTCCTTGGAAGTGGGTTTAAAGTGCAGCAGCTCCTAAAATCCCACACATTGACAATGTTGCACTGTTCAGAACCAGCACATGTCCCTCAACATTAATACATTGCCGATGTTGCATAGACCGAGGACGTCGCCAACCGAGCTGTGCATCCCCTCCAGTTTCCGATGCATCGTCTATTTCCTATCGCTTGATTATGACGCATTTGATTTGTGCGGCTCAATGACAACACATCACCTTCGACCCAGCAGTTTGATGCAACACATTACCTCTTTGCTTCTCACCTCTTCACCCAGTCAACGTTGCATCCTAGGTACTTCTCAGCAGGCGGCGGTTCTGGCCCCTTCATCTGACCCCCTCTACATTGCAGTTGGCCTGAACTTTTGGAATTCTTGGATTTGATGTTCTCCAACACACATGTGTGAATCAGACCTTTTGCTCTTCCATGTCTCTGCCTCAGCAGGAGCTCAAGTGTTGATGTACATAACAGTGACTGCTGCCCAACGCAGTGAGTTCTGAAGATGACAATTGCTGGACTTAGCCCTTTCTGCAAGGTCACCCCGAAGCATTTTGCCTACCTCCTTCCCTTTTGGCTGGATTCATTTTTTATAATTAAGAAAATGGAGTATAGCCCAGAATAGTCAAGGGACCTGCGTATCGGATAGTATAGAAAACAGAGTGGTCCTAGACACTATTTATGCAACACATTCAAATGTAATACTCATTTAGAATCTGAGTTATTTTGTGGGACTTAATCCTAAAAAATAAAGAGGAGAGAAAATACCAACAGGACAAATGTGTTTCTAGTCTTATTAAAAATAACCACAAAGAAATTTTTTAACACAAAATTCTGTAGGCCAATATAAATTCACAATTTATTTCATATTCATGTATACATATTTATTAAAAACCCAGAGATTGGGGGAGTTCTGCCAGGTGCAGTGGAAAGAGCAATAGTGCGTGCTCAAGTGAGAGAGAGAAAATAAATAAAAAACATAATCCAATGATTATGACAGAGACTAAGGTTCTATTCCCTTAGTGTTGAGCCTGCCCCACGTATATCAATCCTACGATTTGATTTTAGTCTTTCAAGGGGGCGGGGGGAGGAGGGGGGATTAATTTTTATTGGCCTTAGGGCTCTTGGCATATTTGCACCAATAACCAGTGCTAAAGTGCTTGTGCTCTCTGCTGAAAACAGATCAACTGATGGAGGGAATGCTGCACAATGTCAAATACTCATCCCCAGTACAGAAATCTGGGCCTACATCTATATTATTATTTTTTTTGCTTACTACACCACCCTAGTTTGTACCTAACCATCTGAAAATCAGTCTTGACCTTGCTCCCCATGGGTACAGATCAGCCAAATCAGCCAGCATTGCTTGAATCCAGTGGCATGGTGAGCATGGGACCCACTTCTTGGTATTCCCGTCCCACTTGGGGTGACAAATGCAAAAAGATCAATTAATGGACGGAATGCTGAGCAATGTCAAACTCTCACCCTAAGTACAGAGATCTGGGCCTAAACCCATTATTTTTATATCTCCACCCCAGCTCGGACCTAGCCATATGCAAACCGGTCTTGACCCTAATCCCCATGAGAATAGTACAGCCTGTACTTCCAGGCAAGGAGCTCTCTGGACCAGAAACAAGCATCCAGGGACCAGTTTCAGGGCATTACCCCTCATTAGTCAGGATAGCCTTAATCCAGTGGCATGGTGAGTACCGGATCCTTGTCTGGGCATCACCTGCCCACTTGAGGTGACAAATTCAAAATGTACAATTGATGGACTGAATGCTGAAAAAATCAGACACTAATATGCATATGGCTGAGTCCAAACTGGGGTGGCATACTGAGCAAAGAAATTATGGATTCTAGCCAGATCTCTTGACTGGGGTGAGTGGTTGAAAAGTTTCATATCTCCATCCGTCATCTTGTTGTGTTTGCTTTGTTTGCCCTTAGTGGCCAAGGGTATGCCCAGAAGTCAGCCCCTTGCTTGCTGTGCCACTGGATACAAGCTAGCCTGCCTGATGAGGGGTTGTACCCCGAAACCGGTCCCGGGATGCTTGTTTTCGGTCCAGGGAGTTCATGCTGGACTATTCCCATGAGTAGCAGGGTCAAGACTGATTTGCATTTGAATGGGTCCAAACAATGGTGGCATAGGGAGGAAAAAAACGATAGATTCAGCCCACATCTCTTGACTGGGGGTTAGTGGATGAAAAGTTTCAGCACTCCATCCATCATCTTGTTGTGTTTGCTGAAATCTTATAAGTCTCTAGTAAAGTTTGCTATTTGTGCCCAGGGCCTGTAAACTAAATGCTGCTTGTGGGCCTGCAGGACTGGTTGTGCCACCTGCCTTAGTAGCCCTTTAAACATGTCTTCGGCCTGCCATTACAGAGGCTGTGTGTGCAGTTTTAAACTACCATGTCGACCTGGCAAGGTGCCCCCCCCCCAAGGCAGGGTGAATTACATTTAAAAAAATGTTGGGCAGGTACTTTTGCGTTTTACGTGTCTTGGTAGTGAAAAACTATTACATTTGTTTTTCACTATTGCTGGGCCTATCTGTCCCACAGGTAACAATGAGATTCATTTATTACATTTTATAAGTGTCATTTCCAATTGGAAAAAGTTGGATATTTCTAGTTTGGTGTCTCTGGACTCACAAATTAAATTCACAATGTATGGAAAATTTGTAAGTCTAAAAATGCCACAGTTAGAAAGTTGGCTTTTTTTTACTTTATCCAGTCTGTGCCTCTGTCTGTCTCTGAATTACGTTTGAAGTAGTTGATAGCTGGACTTTGTGTATATTCTCTACAGAGTCAGACAAACAGGGTGCTAAGGTGTGCCTGATGGGCCACTCATATGCTGTTGACACATCACAAGGCTGATGGGCCTTCCTAAGATAGATAAGAGGAAGGAGCTGATACTTGCACCTGAATCGGTCTGTCCCTGTCCCCACACAAAGAGCTGCATACCCCCTGTAGTAACTCTGCAGCCAAGGCAGGAATGGCTGAGACCTTGTGAACTTCAAAGACCTCTATTTGAATTTTCCCGCACTTCAAAGGCACAACTGGGTATAAGTACTGGCCCGCTTACACCACCAACGCAGTACTTTATGGACCCGAGGACACTCTGCAAAGTAGAAGGACTGCTGTGCTGCTGAAAGAACTGATACTCTGATGGACTCTGCTGGAATTATTGGACTCCTGTTCTGCTGTACCTGCCCTTCTGCCTGCTGCCACTTGTCTGGTGGTGAGAACGACTGGACCTGAGTCTCTATATCTGCAGAACGTAGTGTTTCCAAGGGCTTGCCGACTCGCCTCATGTTCTGAAGTCTATTGGGACATCAAAGACTTCCTTCAAATCTGCTTCAGCTGCTGGTCTCTGCCAACTGTGAGTCCTACCCTGCCAAGAGATGCCAGCCCAGCCCTAGGCATTGAAAGTGGGGTTCTGCAAAAGTTTTCTTCAAAAACCTACACATTGCCTACTTGCATTCAATGCATTCATCTCTGACGTCAATGCAGCGCCACTTCGAGGATACCCTGAGTGGCTTGACATGGGATCCGACTATGAGGCTTGGCGATCATGCATCTCTGCATCTCCTTGATTGTAAGGGGTTCGACAACAGTGTGGGACCCGACTGGGTGGCTGTGAATCATCAAAGCTGCTCCTTGACATTGACTCATCCTTCGTAAATGTGCTGTTTTCAGCAGTACCTCTTTGACTTCTGCATCCGACCCACGCTCCATTGCGGTCGGTTTGACTTTTCAGATTTGTCCTGGTACCGTATGACCACGTTGCCCCAGGTGGCACTTTATGACTCTAAGCACTACAATTCAAGATATACTTTAAAAAGTCATAACTCTGGCCCTACTTTTTAGATTTTTGTTGTTTAAGTCTTGTTTTGTTCATTAAATTATGCTCTATGTTTCTATCCTGGTGTGCATTATTTTTGTGTGCGGGTTCACTGTTTTACTGTATCAAGTGTTGCACACATACTTTACACATTGCCTTCTAAGTTGAGCCTGAATACTCTGTGCTAAGCTATATGAGGGTGAGCACAGGTTCATTTAGAGTGTGTATCCGACCTACCCTGACTAGAATGCTGACCCCTACTTGGACAGGGTGCATACCTCTACCAACTAGAGGCCCATTTGTAACAACAATCATCTGGTATGCCCAATTGATTGCTCACTTGGTTGCTTGAGGTAGGAAGGATTACTTTACAAACCCGGTAGGCGAGTATGTCTCGCATTCACTACGCGTGCTTCCAGTGTCCTCATCCTAAAGGACAGAAATATAGTCCACTTTGTAGCACAAAGCAAAGTTGGTGGGGCTTACTTCAGATTCTCCTGCATGTTTTACTGTCCTGGAAGTACAAAAACCTCAAAATGTAATATCCATGCAAAAATATAAAATACAAAAATAAAGATAAAATAAATGTAGACTTTAAAAAAACACATCAAGCATGTACATTAACAAATGTACATAATTCAGTCGATCTCACTTCACAGCTATTTTGCTTATAGGATAACTGAATGGGAAATCTGATCCTGCCTGCGCGTCTGAGTGACATACATTGAACTTAACATATATATGGATGTAAACACTACTCTATACTGGTAGTGAAATGAGAATGTAGACGACATGGAGAGATGCGCGAAATATCATGGTAATAATCACACTCTGTCCTTCCTTTGTAATATCTATTAGCACCCCAAATGCAATTCAAGAGTGAGACGTGCTTGCCATAGGGCGACATTCACTTACATTAAACCGACTTTACTTGTGTGCTCTGGATTTGTTAGGTCTCTTGTCAAGATCAATTAATGACTGTTCTCCTACAGAAAAACGTGAACATGATGCTTTCTACAGTGAACTCGTTCAGGACAAATGAACCAGCATAAAGGCAGTTGGGAGGGAGTAGAGAGGGGGAATTGAGGGTAAAAATAAAATATAATGAAAAACCTTACCTCTCCCTGCCCCGACGCCGATGGTTGCCTCTGTGCTTCCCTCCATGCAGTCTCAGGGAAGGCAAAGGCTGCCCAGCCAATCCAGACGCTGCTCTCATGCTATGAGAGCAGCGGCAGGACTGGTGCAAGTGGCCTGCTCGGCAGCCCCGGCGCTGCTTCGGAGTCTGCTTTTTTTTTCACCAGTCCGGCTATAAACACAGCTGGGTTGGAGAAATAGAATTGCACATGTCTGTTTGGCCGGGCTAGGGCAGCTGACAAAACTTTCATGTGCACTACTAAGTGCCCACTACCTGTCTGTCATGACCCAGCCCCGCCTGCATGCAAGCACCATCAGCCAGAGTCCCACACTGAAAAATTAAATATTTAAATTTTTAATATTTTATTTTTCTGTGTTGGAATCTGAGAGTAGGGTGACACTGCTCTGCCATTAGGGAGAAGCTGCCCCAGCAAACAGGCCCAAGTCCTCCTTTCCCTGCAAGTTCTATTAGTACTGCTTAATTTGAGCCAGAGCTTTCCGGTACTGAGCACCGGTACTTAATTGGTTTTCGGTGCTCGGTTCTGGCACCTAATTGTCAACTCAGTTGAGTGTGCTACTGAAGCGTAGGCACATCCCTGTGGCGGGCACACTTGTCTGGTTCAGGGCACCGGAAACAGTGCGGTGAATTCCAAATGAGGTTCAAAAATGGTGTGTAAAGTTTCAAAATTTATTCAATGGTATTCATATTTTCATCATACCATTGAATAAATTTTGAAACTTTACACACCATTTTTGAACCTCATTTGGAATTCACCGCACTGTTTCCGGTGCCCTGAACCAGACAAGTGTGCCCGCCACAGGGATGTGCCTACGCTTCAGTAGCACACTCAACTGAGTTTCAATTTAAGTCGCAGTTGAACAGTTGCGACACCTGTAGGAGCACCTTAAAACTCCAGAAACTTCTTTAACACGTGCCTAAACATAATACAACTGTCTGTGCGCCAAGCCCCAATTTGTATCACCTAATTGTCAACACCACACTAAGGGCAGTCTGCCACAATGTGACTGCTGCCCATGTAATTTAGAGATGAACAGTATACCAGTTGTTTTGGAAAACAATATACATTAAAACATTACTAGCACCTGCCTCCCCAGCCATTCCTTTAGCTTTAGGGACCTGGAATAATCTGTACTGTGGCATTTACATACAAGAGAGCTGGTTAGCAGTTGGCAGCGTTGGCAGCGTTGGCAAGGGCGATGGGTGGTGCAAGCTGCAGTGGCCTCCGGATCAGAGCCCCGGCACTTACTATTTCACAAATTAAGCACTGGCGACATGCTAGCTTCCTGTTCTGTGCTACTCCAAGGTCGTGCCTCGAGAATCAGCCATGTCTCGGGCGATATCCAAAAACCGGGACATGTATCGGGTCTAGAGATCATCAGTTCAACAAGTACCTACTTGCACCCACTGGGGTGAACCACTCGAGAACTCCATGTACCAGAGTCCCTAGGGGCGATCCGGAGGAGGGGCTAGCGGTGTGCGCTCCATTGCGATTGTTTCTTACTTCTAGTGACCTGTTTCTGTTTCACAAATAAGGTTCCCCCTCATACTGCTGGGTCCTGTGCAGTAACCTTCCGCCGCCAGCAGAAAGGGCTATCATCAAATCTGTCTCGCTCGCCGGGGCTTGGAGCTGCACGTGTAACTACCAGGGCAGGCCTCCTCCTGGCTCAGCAACCATTGCTGAATTTCTTTTTTTTGTGTTCAAGAAGTGTCAGCATGAAAGGCTTGTGAGTGGCGGGCCAGTGATGGCTTTTTCTCCTGCTCTCTTCAGGTTTCAGAGGAAAGAAATACAAATGTAACGAAATTGTGTCCAGAAGGATTTGGAAAGCAGCCAATTTCCATATCCTGCGCCGGGTCGTACATATCATTCAGAATACCAACAAGATCAAAAAGAGACTCTGAAAAATGTCAGCTGTTTGTGTGGGTTTGTTTTGATGACGTATGGCTAAGGAAAGAGATCTGTAGAGTTGAAATGTTAAAATGCTGCATATAGAATTTCAAAGTATGATTTATGCTTCATTGATTTTGATCTTTTACGGCTTAGAGTCTGCGAGGCCTAATCGCTACACCAGTTTTCATGTTTATCAATTCATACTGATTCGCAGAATCGGCCACTTTGCGACCGGTATTTAGGCAATTGGGATGCATCAACCCTAAACCCATTAGCAAATGTTTGAGATAACATAAATCACAAATGCTTTTAGGAAATCGCAAATTACGATTCCCTATTAGGGATGCATTAACGCCTTTCCTAAATGCGACTTTGCATTTAGGAAATGCTAATTACCATTAACTCCAAGTTGATGGTTATCTGCAAAAACTCTGAAAAATACACAATAGTGCATTGTTCAAAGTGCCATGTGGCACACACATATGCCATGGGTATATGTGTGTGCCACATGAGCACCACATGTGCACCACAAGAGCATACATGACCTGACCGTTAAAGTCGGCAGCTCCGGCCAGAATACCACCTCTGCAACTCCCATCGCCCACCCCCACCACCAACAAAACCCACAGGTTGGCAGGCCTTGTAGCCAGGCCTCTGTGTCCAGCTCACCTGGCAGTGGCACTGGGGCAGGCCCTGATCTAACTGAATAGCAGCACGCATGCCATTCTGTAATAGGGTATGCTGCCAGTCAAGAGGCCAGAGGGTGGTGAGATCAAACATTGCTGCCCTCTCATTCTTCAATTGAATTATGAGGAGTCATAATGCAAATAGAAAATAGACACAATGTATATGTTTACAAAATGATGTGACCCGGTGTCTCTGTGACATCAGGTCACATGCCTCAATTGTTCACAGGCAGCATGTTGTAACCAGAACCTTTCCCAACTCATCCCAGGTGACAAGTTGTGAAAGGGTGTTGCCTGGAGCCTGTGTAGTGAATGACAAGCAATCCCAGAAACAGAGGGCTGATGTCTTACATGCCACTGCGAAACACATCATAAGTGAGTGGTCTCTTGAGATTCCCGAGAATTGCAGGCCAGAGCTGCTGCTAGGTCAGCCCCCTTAGCATGCATAGGTTTTAGAAAAATGCAAAATGTGATTTAGGACATGCGCACAAGCACATATGCTTCTCTGGATAGCGCCTGGCTGCCTGACTCTCTTGTTAGTGAGGACGAGAGGCAGACATGTACTGAGGGCAGCCACCAGCACAGGATTTGTTTAAAGTCTTTCTTTTATTAAGAAAATGTATATTATGCAGATGGTCTTTGCTCTTAACAATTATGATCTGCATCACCAGGAAATCTGGGTAGGCAGAGCACCACACCTTCTGCTAGGAGCCGCCCCTGCACAGCATGTGTGGATATCTCTGCCTGAGAGCCTTGTAGTTGAATGTAGAATTACTAGCAGTGTTGACAAGCTCCACCTCTTTTCTAGCCTGCAGAGACATTTTTAAGAAGGAGGAGCACCAAAAAGTGTGGGTTGAATGACAGAAGCGGGAATAGGATTAATTTCCTGATGAGACAGATTGAGAATGGAATGTCATTTGAGAGAAAGCAGTGGGTATGACCACTTTTGGGTAGTATATTTGGGGCTATGAAGGGAGTGGAGGGGCGTTTGGTAGGTGGGTTTGAAAGGCTTGTGAATTGTTTGAAAAATAATAAGAGAAGGTTAATAACGGTGGGTCTACTGAAAGGAATTGTGTCCCAAGCAGGTCTGCTTGTGAATCCTCCTGGGAGGTTTGAAAGTTCAAGACAATATTTACAATGATGATTTTAAGTGTTTGAAATAGAGTGAAAAAGGCATGTGGGGGGTTGTTGTAGAGTGTGGTAACTCGGGATGGCGAGAAGGTAAGGACACATGTAGGTAAGAGTAAAATGGATTAGATAATTAGTGTCCTGGGGCCTGTTCCACTAAGGCGATTCACATTGGGACCCCTACTGGACTTTAACTCTCAGGATGGCAAGGGTGATAAGTCAAAGGCATCTCAGCAGAGGTTAAAGTGGGCAGTATCGGTGGCGCAGGACATTCACATCACTTGATTTTAACCAAAACTGTGCCAAGATGGTTAATTCTTACAGGTGGGTTGCTTCAGCTGATGAGCATGGGAGGCAGTCTACTATTGATGCCAAGGGACGCACAGAGAGCTACAAAATTAAATAATCCTTCTTACCACCATGCCTGCTGCCTGAAAGACATGTAAATGTTTGCGATGTGTTTATCTGCAAATGTAAAGGCTGCTTGAAAACCAGTTGGCTTTAATTGATGGAGTCCCTTGAAGCTTTTTGATGGCTAAGTATTAAACTTTTGAGAGGTATTGTAAGGGTGCTTCAAGCTGAGCTGTGAGGTGACTGCTTTTAATGGACCTTTATACAATGTTTGCCCTTTGTACAGCCTGATTACTTATTACTAAATCTATATTTTAAAACCACTTTTTATTATCTTAAGCCTGAATCTTTTTGTAGATTTTGTGGCAGCCTGTCTTATACTGTGTGTAATGCTAGTTTAAACTAATGCTTTACATAGTCAATTCAATTCAATTCAATAATCTTAATTTCGGTTATAAAAAAACAAAAAATACGTGCATACAATAAAAACAATCAAGTTACAAAATCCGCGCCTATTTCTTTCAACAGAGATTTTAGTATACTAATTGGGAGCCCAATAAAGGTTATTGCAAGTATTTTAAAACAATAAATAGAATTTTAGGATCTAAAATTATTAAACATGGGGAAATATCATGGTCATTATTTATTTTTTAATTATTTTTTTTTTTTTTTACATTACAGACATTTCATTCATAGGTTAATATCCTACCTTTAAATACTTGTTATAAATTATCTAGGGGTTATACTGAAGTCCCTATAACTTCGAGCCCTTCTCCTCCTTACTAGATCCACAGAGAAGAGGTATCTGCTTATGCTAAAGAAAATCGATTGAGTAGTTTCATTTTAAATATTCTTTCCGCCTCACTAAAACGTCTAAATCCCAGAAGACGGCAGATAGGTTTTATCCATTTTCTTCTAGGATGGATGTAAGCTGTAAGCAGGACCAAACAATAACACGTGGGCTTCATCCTCTTTTGCACCAGTGTTACAAAATTCGCAACTAACCACGTCGTCCTTCCCTGTGTTACACATCCAATTAGTAGTATTTATTTTGATCTGCAAAATACCATAGTGAAATTTTAGGTACAGGGATTTAGCGAGGCCTGGTAAAATTTCATCCATAAAGGGCTCAAATCTACTGTATGTTTTAATTGCAAGATACCTCAATGATAAAGTGCCTAGTTTGGGGTTATTTGAGTGGGAATTTAAAACAAACGCCCAGTAACTTAGTTTTAACAACTTTTTACAACTGAAAGTTAGACTTTCAGGGTCTTCCCAATAATGTTTTAACCCCAATTTGATGAACCAGTCCTCAATGTGGGTCAGCCATGCAAACCTTGTGTTATTTTTTATTCTCAGGATTTCTTTTAATGCTTCTCTGTAGTCGACTAATTTGTCTGTTGACCACACGCGAACCCAGTACAATAGGGGCCTCAGGACTGCGTGGTCATCAGTTTGATGAATATCTAGATCCATTATGGGGGGAAGTAAAGGTGTACGCCGTGGAATACCTAATAATTTCCTGAGTAAGATATTATCTTGTAGCCTAAAAGTATCTTTTGCCGTGTAGCCTCATAGTTCTGCCCCATAAAGAGTGGCAGATTGTGCCTTAAATTTATATAACTCTAAAGCTGGGTACACAGCCTTGGATTGGCTACTCTTATGCCGCCTTGCAATCGGGACGAAGTTCTGAGTAAGGGTAGTTTTACTTTTATCCAGTTGCGATTTCCAATCTAATTTACTATCTAAAGTAATGCCTAGATAATTAAAATTGTGCACATATTCGATCCTTTCCATGTTCATAGTCAAGGTTTTTTTTAAAGTTCTGTGAGGATTGACCACCATATATTTGGTTTTAGACGAGTTAGATTCGCAATAAAATCTGAAAGTATCAAGTAAATTTTGTAGGCCTTTAGGTGTCTGTGATATTAAGATAGTATTGTCTGTGAACAGGAGTGCAGGTACGTGGGTCCCTCCCATCTTGGGAGAATCATGTTTGAAGCCCAAGAGGGAGTCTGGTATATCGTTCACATATGAAGAGAACAATGTTGGGGCCAGCACGCATCCTTGCCTTACACCCCTGTTCTCATTAATGCGGTCTGTCAATTCTCCATTTGGACCCCATCTCACCCTAGCATAGTTGGCCTCGTGGAGCCTAACGATCCGTGCAAACGTTCCCCAGGGACGCCCTAGTCCCTTTGTCTTGTCCAAAGGGCGCCCTGGGGGACCAGATCAAAGGCTGCTCTGAGGTCACAAAATGCAATGTACAAGTGTGCCCTTTTTATTTTAATGTACTGCCAGATAATGCAAACACCTGGTCGTTTGTGCTGATTTTTTCTCTAAAACCTGCCTGGTACTTGGTTAAAACTCTGATTTCTCCAAGCCAAGAACTCAATTTAATTAAAATTTGCCTTGCAAATACCTTTTGTAGGACATCAATTAAACTAATTGGTCTATAATGGGCCGGATTCATACGGTCGCCCTTCTTGAAAATGGCTACAATCTCTGTGCCCCGCCATGAATCAGGGATAGGAGCACCCTTTGTGATGGCATTAGACAGGCAATTAATGTACGGGGCCATATCATATTCTCATGCTTCCATAAGTCCCCAGGCATCCGGTCCGGACCAGGGGCCTTCCCTGGTTTTATAGCATTAATGGCTTCCATTATATCCGACATACTAAAAGTCACAGGTGTCTCACTTACGTTGGAAATTAGAACACCATTACCAAGGGTAGCCTCACTATTAGTGGGAGCATATAAATCTGAGAAATGAGATACCCAGGTATTTGCGTCTAGATACAGGTCCCTTCGGCTACTTCCGTTTCAATTGTGGGAGAGGTGTGGCGCCGCGGCCAGGGCGACTGACGCTGGAATCTGGGGATCACGGTTTGATCCCCAGCGCCGGCGGCAGGTTAGCCCAGCACCATGTGACTCTGGGCAATAGCTTGCTTAATCTACCCGACGGCCCCCAGCGCCTAGAGACCCTAACGGGTGATTGTGCGCTTTACAAATGTGGATTATTAATTGCCCTTTGCGATCAAGCGCCAAAACATGGCCTGGTGATTTATTTTACATGTATGAAGTAACTCAGACCAAATATGCTCATCCCAACATTTCTTTGCCTTAAATACTGCGCCTTTGTAGCACCTCCTTTTCTCCCTTAACACTAAAACATCATTACCTTTAGCTGCTTGTATGAGTTCCTTTTTGGCATTGCGGCTTTCCTTGTTGAACCATAGGTCACCTTTAAGTGCTAACTCTGATTGTCCATTTTTTGAGGGCTTTGGGATTTTAGTTAATATTTGTACAAGTCCCTGTAACATATTATCGTGAATCCGCATAATAGGAATCTCTTTTACTGGAAGATTGGCATATGAGGAGACTAATTCTATATATTGCTCGTAGATTTTTTTTACAGTAATTTCGTTCCCTAATACTAGCGGCCATTTCAGAGCTCTACGATTATTTGAAACCATAGGCTCCGTTTCGATATGTATAAGGCTGTTTTCCCCCTTACCATTAGAGTTGAATAGTGACGCACTAAGCGTCAAACTAAGAGGAAAATCATCACTCTCTATGCCGTTTTCCACTACAAGATCACTTGCCATAGACCAGAGTGAGATTGAGACCATTAGGTAATCTATATGGCTGTAGCAACTGCCCCGCTTAAAAGTCGGCTGGCTTGGACTATCTGATGGTAGCCCATTACAAGCACGTAGGCCATGGGCAGCAGCCAATCGCAATAACTGTGCTACAGCAAGCGAGCAACGGACTGCAGGGCTGGTCTCAATTGCAGGAATATTATTTGCATTATCCTCTGCCTCAAAAATATTTTCTAGGCCTACTATCGGCTCGAACTTACGGTTAAAGTCCCCTCCAATAATTAACATTACTCTCTGATCAAACGTAGAGAGAATTTTATCTAGTTGTTCAATAACTTCCACTTCTTTATTGACAGCAGATGGCCTGCTATAGATATTCAGGATGCAAACCTCCCTTTTATTGGGGCCTATGAACTTAACTCCTAATATGCCGCGGCTGTCGGAATCAATTAAAGTCAATTTCCAACTTAATTTTTGTCCAGATTACCAGGCCCCCAGAGGGTCTTCCTTTAGTTAAAGTAGTTGCAGGTATACTAAAAGTTTTATAACCCACTTTAAACGGACTTCCAACGGCCCATATTTCTTGAAATAAAACAATTTCACTATTATCAATATATTCTTGCCACATGGGATCGCTTACATTTTTCCTAATGCCCGCAATATACCAAGACGTTAACTTTATATTTAATTTTACACCTGTGTCGGGTATATTATCATTTATCCTTACATTGTTAGCTTCTACTAATTGTATAGGCACTGTGCTAATGCATAAAACTTTACCTCAGGAAAGGTGTGGCTCACTGGTTAGAAGCGGCAGACCCTGAAGCAGAGATCAGCCCGGGACCAGGGTTCAATTCCCGACACGGCAGGGTCTTGGGTCAATGTCCGCGGGCTTGATAATTCGCGCCTAGGTGCCTACGCTGACCATGGGTCCCACTCTGCAACTCTGGGCAATAGCTTGCTTAATCTCCACAACGGCCCTATCTGTGCCGGGGATGCCTGGCTTCACCTTGGGGGTGCCCAGGAGCGACCATCTCACAGGGAAAGTTAGGATGGGTTCCCCAGCGGTATACAGCGCCAGGACGCCCCAAGATGGGGTAACAGTGGGATTTACAAGTATACATACATTTACATTTACTAATACTGGAGTGGCCTATGGTTTTGTCATCCTGATTTCTAACACTCAGGGGTTCTAACGCCTTATAATTTTCAGAGGACACCTCATTACACACACTTGCTATTCTATTGTCCGTAATGTCACGTCCTAATGGTATACTACGTCCTGCTGTTCTCAGTCAGTCTACTCCTTCAAGCACGTATAGCAATTCAAAATGATTAATAGTGGGAATATTGAATTGATTTTTGTACCCACCCAGAATCCCTGCTCATTGTGCCCCAAAAGGATTAAGATTAGGATTAGATGTTACAGAGTCGGTTGGCCAATAAAAATAACAAGTCGTAAGTGTATATGCCACTATTTCTTCTTTGGTAGTACGGGTCACAAATATGGCCAACCACTCGTCTATCCCTAAAGTTGGCAATAATGCAGTCTCCAGCTATGTCTTTAGGTCTTCTCCTCACCCAGCTTGTTCTTCGAGCATACAAAATCTCGCCGTCTATGTGACTCGGAAGAGGTCTATTCTGTTTAACCAAAAGGTTATCTTATTTTTTAATTCTGGGTAAGTTTCTATTTTACCATTCTCTAATTCAGAGACCCCGGTAAGTACAACTGCATATGGAAAGGAATCTGGGGGTAAATCGATACATTTTAGCACACATTTTTGCTTTATGGTATTAGGTGTTTCTTTGGCTGCAGGTATGCTTTCCTAAGTCTGTCTCGCTACACCATGCCCCTGAGCCAGCCTCCCCTCCCTCGCCCCCGGTCGGCCCTCTCTCTCTGGAGTCCTGACCCTACCGTCTAGAGGTGTGGCAGCTTGACTAGTTCTGTTTAATATCAAGGGGCGTGCGTTAACTACAGTCGAGGTGGACAAGAGTCGGGCTATACCTGCTATTTCTTGTGGTATATTTTCTACTGCTATACTTTGCCTAAGTGTACACTCAAGCAATTTTTTCAGGATGCCAAAATTATCTACGGTAGTCGGTTTGAGCTTCCCCAGTCTTTCACAAATTATCTTTGTCCTTTCTAAAAGGGGTAAAATTAGGGACTTAATCAATTGCTCAACATGTGCCATCAAACCCTCAGCAGTTTGCATTGGTGGCAAGGTGAGATCGGCCATCTTGGTAGTAGGAAGTGTTGAAGACGGGGTAGGTGTCAATACAAATGATGACAATGTGGTATCTCGAGGTTCCATGGTCTCATCTGTGCCATTTTTAGTTGCTTTAGAAGTTTTTATTATCTTTGGACATCTTCCTTTTTGGGGGCCACCTCCACCTTTCCTCTTAGCAGTAGATTATATTCCTGCTGTTTGCTTTAAGGATTGGGATTTAAGATTTTGTTTAGATAAAGACCTTGTGGAGGAACGTAAGACACAACAATAGATGTATCATCTGAGAGAGAAATATTACTTAAAACAACAGGGCTACTCTCATTTATTACAGGTAAGTCAGGGGAATCAGGCGGCCTCTCTATCTGGTGTTCATTTCTGTCACCCACATTATTGTCTCTGTTGTGCGCATGCATTTCCAAACGATTTGGTGAGATGACCGACATTATAGTTCCCAGGGATGGTCATCTCAGATACATCGGTTCTAGTGAGAGGGGGTGTTCTGTCAGGGCTAATCCATTTTCTAGCACTGATGTTGCCCTGATTATGAATTGATCTAGTGTCCCGTTGATAGTACCCCCCGTCGCAACCCTCCTCCCTTTCCTTGTACGTGAAGCCATTAGAGCAATACGTTTCACTGTAAATAATTACCAAATTCACCTAGCCTACCCCCGAGCTATGACCTAATAAAAAGTCAGTTTAACACAACAATTACAATCAAATTATCGGTGTCCTTACAGTTCTGCTGGTGTTCAGGGTGTGGCCCAGCCCAGCCTCATCCAGGCTATGATGGGCACGGACGGGCCCGCCCGCGCGCGTGCCGTGCTGCGTGAGAGCGGGGCCGGCTATGAAGGCCTCCGGCCCCCTCCACTGACACGTCACAAATGCGCCTTGCACAGCCCTCTGGGGATTGTAGGCACGGGGGGCTGCTGGCGCAGATGAATGCTGGCCGTTCCCCTCACGGCGGCGGCACCAAGAAAAATGAGCAGGGTTTCCTCGTGCAGGTGGCAGGCAACAGGTAAGTGCTAATGTTGGCCGTTCCCCTCATGGCTAGGTCTCAGTGAAACAGTGCAATGCTTCCTGTCATAGGCTGGGACATTGCAACACTATACACAACTCCTCCCCACTGCACTACCTGAGATTCAATTATGTGGCTCTCTGGTTACACACAAACACATTTGTAGTGATCACATCAACCAACAGAAGTTTAATAACATAAAATACAGCTTTTCTCACTGAATGTAATGTTTATGCTACTTTATATGCAGTTACCTGAAGGTGGGAGACCAACAAAATAGTTATAGAATATCTAGTTATTTGCAGACATGCATGTGCCCCATCCTCATGCTCACTGATCCAATGTCAGTTAATAATTGTAGCAGAGAGGAGGTCGGGGGCACACACTCACACATGCACACTCACTCACACCCATGAATTCACATACATGCACACAAACACCCATTCACAACACTCACTCACAAAAACACATGCATATATGCATTCAGTAAAACATACACGCATGCACCAAACATAAAAAAACATAAAATTCTCCTCCAAGGTCCCAGGAGGGTTAGGACTGCTTCCTTCCCTCACTGGCTGACATTACTG
Source organism: Lissotriton helveticus (assembly GCF_964261635.1). Classification (NCBI taxonomy): domain Eukaryota; kingdom Metazoa; phylum Chordata; class Amphibia; order Caudata; family Salamandridae; genus Lissotriton; species Lissotriton helveticus. Next base: position 436,495,431 of record NC_136062.1, on the reverse strand, counting down.
ATCACAGAGTGGGCTGGGGTCAGTGAGAATGCTGACCCCAGCCCACTCTGTGACGACGTGTCACTGATTGACACTCGGCCCTGGGCGCTTCAGAGCTTAAAACTGAAGTGACCTGGTCTGAGATATTCAGTAATGCTGACCCTCGTCACAAGGGGAAGGGCCTCAGGGCACTATTGCTAGACTGAGGAGGGCTGTGAAATACTCAGATTGGCTCCGAGTTCAGCTCAGGCAGCCAGGGGCCTTTGTATTTAGTGCAAGTCTAGCTCCTGGCTACCTGACCTGAACAAGGAGAGTGTCTGCCAGACTGACCACCTTCAGCCTGACATAAACTCTTCTTGTCAGGAAAAAAGTTGGGCTGAGCCTGCACTGATCTCATCTCCATTGCACTCAAGATCCCAGTTGCCATACTTCCGTTTAATGAATGGGAACTGGGATCTTCTCAGGGAGGTAGTTTGTGGTGCTTGAGCACAGGACACAACAGTCGACCAGCAGACACAATAGCTCCCTTGTCCAGCCCAGTGTTTATCTTTTCAAAGAAATAAAGGTACTTTTAATGACACATTTATACTAAATACTAATCAATGCAATGCATTATACATGTTAGTGTTTCTGGATACATAGGTGTGATTTATTTATCACGATGCAATTCTCTCCCAGCTTCTTCTCTACTACTCTATCCCTGCTCTCTATCTGCTGGGTCTTCTCCTCTCTAGTAAATATATATATTGTGAATCAAGCACAGGTGCAACCTTTTCTAGCTCATAGTCAAATACAGATGGGCCAGATTACCTATTGTATCATGTAACGCTATGCTGCATGGATGGGAAATTGCTGTGTGCATTTTGTGAAAGGGAGCAAGCAGAAATGCACCTTATCTACAAAGATACAGTGTCCATCTGCTCTCTCACAGAGCTGGCGCACTTCAGGCAGTCTAGCGCCAACGCAGGTACCCTTGTGCCATGGTGCAAGTGCAGAATTCTTTTTAGGCAGAAAGACATACCTTCCTGCACAAAAACAATCCTTAGAAGCATAGTACTCTTTGCTTGTGCGCTGCAGAATACAGCAGTCATCGAAAGAGGCAGTAACGAGGAGAAATGAAGATTTTTCAAATTTTTATGCCTCTGTCAACTCGCCGCACCCTTTTGGTACAAACACAGGTTAACGAGTGTTTGTAATTCTGGGTTTGAGTCAAAATACATGGGTGGATAAACGGCCACGCCCATGTTCCACCCATGTATCACCCACCCATGCAAGGCAGCACTGTGCGATGTATTACATTGCATTCTATTTACTAAACCAGGCAAAGCCTTGCTTTGCATAAGAAACGCACTAACACAGAGCAGTTTCCTTCAGTGTCAGGGACTTCTATGTTAATCTGAGCTTTTTTAAGACCAAAACAATGATGAGGGCCCAGCAAATTCCCCAGAAATACAGTTTTACAAAAACTATAACAGTACAAAGTAAGAATTGCCAAAAAGTCAAAAGACTGACGGACAATGCCAAACTAGTAGCTTTACCAAAGCTTGTAAAAAAAAAAGTCACTGCGTACCTCCACTCTGTCTGTCTCCATTCAATGCTACCACTGTCGAAATTGGTCAAGCGTAGTTGGAAAATGCATAGTTATGGGTGAAAGATCTTTGTTACTCTACCTGCACCTATATAAAATGTACGCCAGCCTCAAAGCGCCAGCAAGCACTAAGGGGCATATTACCAAGCAATAGTGATAATTATCGCTATTGCTTGGTTAGAGACAAAATTTTACCACTGAGCTGCGGCGATTTTTATCGCAGATAAACCTTGGTATTACCAAGGTTTATCGCAAATGCGATAAAAAACGGCCGCAATGCATGAATATCGCTGAAAGGTCAGCGATATTCATGCATTACCGAGCTAATGCTCTTAGCCATGTTATCCACCTCCCATTGGATAACATGGCTAAGAACTGCTCAGGGCAGGTGTTAGCTTTTGGAGATATTCGCGCTTTGCACGAATATCTCCAAAAGTTGGTAATAAGAGATAGCGATGTTAACGACTGTTTCCAGTCGCTAACATCTTGGCACGCCCACTTTGCATGTCATTAGTGATAAATATCGCTGACATGCAAAGTGGGGCCCAAGATGGTCGCTATCTCCTACTAGCTGCCGCTAACTGGTGTTAGCGACAGCTAGGTAATAGGGAGATCATTTTATCTCGGCTTTCTTGGCTTTTAAAGCCAAAAAAGTGAGATAAACCCCCTTGATAATATGCCCCTAAATTTGTTATGACTAGTGATGCCCCTTTACATGTTCAGGTTCCTGTACCAGTTTCAGGTCTGTATACAAGTCTACATTATGCTTACGCCTCTATCTGAATATCTTTTAACTATCTCTCTGCATGACCTTGACTCGGTGCGCATGCGCAGTAGGACGCTGGAGAATCATTCTCTCAAGATCATCTCGCGCCCGGGTCCGCCCAGCGGCTGAACAGCAGTCACTGATCATATGTGCTGGGTAATGAGAATTCCGGTGATTGATGTGCTTAACAAGCAACTTACATATTGCACATTACACGCCAGCCCCCCTCCCTCCTTCGAGAATGGATCGAAAGCAAGTTTTTTTTTTCCTTGAAAATTGGAAGAGTCAAGAAAGCGAAGCATTAAACCTTCATTTCTAACCCGAAGCCCTGGACTCTGCTCTCGTGTGTTCATGGCTGACCGAGAAGAGGGCAGAGAAACATTTAAAGAAGCGCTGCTTTGCAAGAGAGGTTACTTCAAACATTTATTGAAAAAGCGTCCCATTCACACAAAGGGATTTTTGGCAGCAACAGTAACTTTAAATCTCAAGTTACCTCCTTTATGATAGGCAGGAATGTCAAAGGGATTCTTTGTGGGCAACAAATGCATTTTCTAAAGTAGACATTTTTTTTTACAGTTTTTATATATCAGGAACGGAGCCCAATGGTATTGGAGACTTTTAAATGAGCACCATTTGCATGAGACAAGGTCAGATGTATGTGTTTTAGGCAGAGGGAGGTTAAGTGACTATCCCAAGATCACAGGACATTGAGCCAACGCCGAGACTCCATACTGGTGGCCATGTTCCACTCAAGGCCACATCCTCCCCCATAGACTTATCCCCCAGTGTGGAGAAATCCACAGTAGTAAATCCCACTCCAAGCGTGGGAAGTGGGCATTCCAAGGTGCGGTTGGCTTTGGAGATGGTAAGGTCCACCATAAAAATACACTTTTGGGACGTATTCTCTGAGCCCTTTACACCCTTGATGCGAGCCAAGGATTGGAGTAACTCGCGTTCCAGGATGGTAAGGGCAGTGGATCAGCCCCAGACCTGCTCAGGGTTTTTCACACGGGGCTTGCCCATGTGAAAGGACGCATTGCTGGAGTTGCGTCACTTTTGTGACACACTCCAGCAATGCGTCACTTTTACGCTTACAAATACGTCAGAAATACTGACGTATCTGTAGCTCCTTGGGACATGATGCGTCATACATTAAATGTGACGCATCAGGAATGTCGCAAGGAGTGCGCACTGAGAAGTGACGCTTCGCTGCTTTCACGCAGCGATGCATAATTTCTCATAAATGAGCCCCAACATTTCCAGGAGAACGTCTGAAAACTTGTATCTGGCGCGGGTTTTAAGACATACTATTGGAATATTAGTGAGTGGGGAAAAAACATAATATACAATCAACCAGAGAAATAAATCTCTGCACATATGTTATGTTTTTCCTTCGAATGGGGCCCATGCTTTTATAAAGCATAAACAAGGATTTATGGTAATTGGAGTGATGTTCTACAGGAGTAAATTAAAAGAACAGGTTTTATCAGTGCTTATTTGCAAGAGGATGAGTGGTGGTGCCCAAAACTCTGCTCAGATGCCTGCGGCGGCCGCAATTTAATGTCAGCGCACCGAATACAAAGGCTGCATAGTCTCGAATCCCATCCAAACCTCTTTAATCTACTAAGAGACACTCAGTGCGCCTTTATCCCACTCTTGTGGGTTCCTGCCTTCTCCCTTTGTGACAGTTTTTCCTCTTTTCTCTTTCTTCTTCATTCCCCATTATGCTTTTTTCCCTTTGTTGCTCTTGGCAAATGTCTGAAGTGGAAAAATAAGTGCTGGCCCTCACAATGAGTGCCGGGTAGGCCCCATTGGTAACCACTGGCTCAAATTAAGCACTGGCTTTTATACACCCCCCACATAAATAGCACTGTAGTGAGAAAGCGTATGTGAAAAGCTGGGTATTACTTCGCCTCCAGAGTACGAAAACAACAATATCTGGTAGAGAACATCTTCAATGAATGTCGTATTTTTCAAAGTATCCCAAGTGTGGGCAATATATATCCAGGGAAAACCTGTCCAAAATATTTAAGTTGTTGTGCAATACAATAGGTGCATTGTAAGTCACAATGTTTGCCAAAGAGGAATACCAGTAACCCATGTGAGCAAAGGCACCTGCATGGAGCGACACAGAGGGATGCTTTTGACATGGCAAGTGAAGTAAAACTGCCTTAGCCAAATATAAAAGGGAGGCTTAGGTATGAGTAGGGCAGAAAACGAGGGCCCTTTTATCAAGAAAGGGCGATACATTATCGCCGCTTTTATCGGTAGGAAACTGCCTCTAAAGCGGCAATATTGGGCTTGATAATATGCCCTTGTGAATTCACATAGACGTCCAGGTTAACACCAGAACCTGTGCTTCTATGTGAATTCACAAGGGCATATTTTCAAGCCCAATATTGCCGCTTTATCGGCAGTTTCCTGCCGATAAAAGCGGCGATAATGTATCACCCTTTCTTGATAATATACCACTCTAGTCGGGGTAAGCTTGATACAGAAATCAGATAATCTGTATGCACCCTCCGGTGGCTTGACGCAGAGCAGACAGGCTTATCAAAAGAGGCATTGTGTAAAGTATTTGTGCAACACACACACATATAGTAACACAATGAATACATTACAAGAAGAATCCACACAGGCTTATAAAAAATTTTTTCTGTATTATTAGCAAAATGGAGCCAAAACTATATGGATAACATATATGCTTTTCAAGACATGGACATTTTAAGAAACAAGAAATACAGTGCTCAGGGCTCTCCCTATATTTTACGATTTCTGCGCGGTCTCGCTGGACCGAAGAGAAACTATCAAATGCAGAAGAGGGCCTCCACCAAGGCTGCCACCCGCATCAAATGCTAGTAATCTCCCAAAGCCCCAAGGTGCTGGAAGGGGGTCTGTGGACCACTCAGACCCTACTCCGGTACCAGGGAAGCTGCATATGAGGAAGCAGAGGTTTGGCAAAGTAAAGTACCTTGGAGCATTGTTGGAGAATGTAAGCCCGCAACGCCCAGGTCAATCCAGGAGTCGTGCTTCAGGAGCTGGCGACAGGCCGCTGGAGGTGGCCCTGTGTTGTCTTCTGTTCTGTATCCCCAGTGCTTGCTGACGATGGATAAACCATGTGGCTCTAGCATGCAGAAGAGCCTCACAATTCAGGACCTACCGCTCATCATCAGGGCAGTGCAGGCAATCTTATGGAAAGAGGCAATGTGTAAAGTATTTGTGAAACACACACATAGTAACATAATGAATACACCACAAAAAGACTCCACACTTGTTCTCCCTGTATTTGGCTGTTCATGCATGGTCAAGCTGGAGTGAAGAGAAATGATCAAAAGTGGAAGGAGGGCTCTCCACATAGGCTGTTGTCAGGATTCAAATTCTAATTCTAGTAAGCCCCCAAAGCCTGAAGGAGCTGAAAAGGAGTCAGTAGTCCATTCAGGCCGTGCTCTGGTGCCAGGGAAGCTGCCCGTGAGGGAGCAAGGGTTTGGCAAAGTTCAGTACCTTGGGGCTTTGGAGAATATAAGCCTGCAGCACCCGGGTCAATCCATAAGACGGGGTGCAGGAGTTGTCAGCAGACCTCAGGAGTGGGGCCTGCATTGTCAGCTGATCAGGATCCCCAGCGGTGGCAGATCCAGGAAGCAACATGCGACTCTGGGTGATGGAAGGCCAACAAGCCTCGCACTTTAGGACATGCCCCTCATCACCAGGGCAATTTGTCACAGTGAGCCGTGCTAAAGTTTCTATTGCGGCTTTGGCTGCAATCAGCAAGAGTTCAGCCGGTAGTTGAACACTGGCTCGCCGAGGCTTCGGCAAAGGGGTAAGTGCGCGGGTTGATTGGAAAGCAGAGGCAATCACAAAGGCAGGTCAGAGCTGACTGCTAGACTGTTCTAGGTCCCCTCCTGCCATCATAGGTGTTAGATCTGGGGGTCTCTAGTTGGCAGAGGTAGGTACCACTGTCCAAATAGGGACCCTTGCTTCTAATCAGGGTAAGGAGGAAACACTCTTCAGATAACCCCAGCTCACCCCCTTGGTAGCTTGGCACGAGCAGTCAGGCTTATCGAAGGCAATGTGTAAAGTATTTGCACCAACACTCACAGTAACACAGTGAAAACACCACAAACTTACTCCACAACAGTTTAGAAAAATAAAGTTATTTAATCTATACTACACAAGATCAAAACGACAAAAATCCAACATACACAGTTCAAGAATATGGTTTCAAAAGTGTTCTTAAGGATGCGCTAAAATAATCCACAGTTGCGTCACGTTTTAGCCAACAGTACCTTTAGATGCAACAAAAGTTCCAAGTGAAAACTGTAGCATTGAATAGCAAGCGATGCGTCACTCCTGAGACCCTGGGGTGGCGATGCGACAACCCCGCTGGACGTAGTGGCCGTGTTTCGGTGACTCCGGTCTGTATGGGGAGGGATGCGATACCTTGCGTGGGTTCCGGTGCACAGGCTTCGGTAGAAGCGGCTCGCAAAAGGTACGATGCGATGATCTTCGGGGCAGCGACGGTCTCTGGTGCGGCAACAATGCGCTGCTCAGCGGCGATCTTCTCCTCTCGCGGCCTCTTGATGCGATGGCTCTGCGAGGACTCTTGCAGCGACGTGATGCGCCCCGCAAGCTAGTGGTGCGACAATCTCACCCAGTGACGACAGGTTCTGCGATAATACTCGCAGCGATGGTAATCTTCCCGCACCGGTCTGGTGCATTCCGCAAGTGAAGTATGCAATGACTCTGGCAGCGGCCACAGGCGCTGCAACAATCTTGACCTTCGCGGCAGCAGGAATTTCCTCGCACTGATGGGAATGCGCTCCGCAAGCGATGCGTTAAAACATGCAGAAAGTCTTTAAAATCTTGGTTTCCAGCTTCCCAACACAGGTACAACTTCCAGAGGCACCCCAACTGGACAGATGGGGAGGTAGGACACTATCAAACGGGGCAGTACACCTGTGGAACAGACTACCTCTGGATATGAGATTCCAACCAGATATGAGGCTCTTTAGGAAGAACCTGAAGACACTGCTTTTTGTAATTTAGGCTGGCATAAGTTATGGTTTTGGATCTGTATTCACACACACCAGCGCCAAGACACCACGGCAATCAAGCGCTTTATAAACTGTTTATCCTATCTTATCCTAGCACTCTAGGAAGGACAGAACTCTCTCAGTAGACTTCAGGGAAGCTTGGGGTGAAGTCCTTTTGTTCCTGGAACTTCTTAACAAGAGGCTCTTCTTCAGGCCCTTGGAGATTCCTTCAAGCATGGGGACACAACACAAAGCAAAGTCCTTCCCCTCTCCTTGGCAGCAGAGCAACTGCAGGTCAGTCCAGCAAAGCAACAGCAGAACAGTCTTCCTTCTTCAGTCTTCCAGCTTTCTCCTTGGCAGAGGTTCCTTCTTGATTCCAGGATGATCTAATTTTCTGTAGTCTGGGGTTATATACTTATACCCCTAAAAGTCTTTGTACCCTTTGTGCAGGAGGGCTCTGAACCCGGCTGAACCAGTTCTGGGTGTTCCTTGAGCAGTCGGTTACAGCTCCTGCCCGATGTCAGACAGGGAATCGGCCCCTTTGTGTTGTTGAACTGTTTTGATGAACAATTGGGGAAAGACTTCAAAAGTTTGTTTTCCTTCTTGTGGCCCAGACTAATGGGACATGAGACCCGGCACTGTGAGGGGAAAAGAAGGTAGTGGAGCTTTGTACCAAAAAAATTCTTCTGAATATGATCATTGAACCTGGAACAGTACAAGGAAGTAAAGCTTCCAAAAAAAGTAGTAGTTTGCTTCTGAAGTGATCCAGATCCACTAATAACAAATGCTAGAGATCCCTGGCCAGAGTACATTAAAGTGCTTGCTGCTGTGCATCAGTCCAAGCAAATAGAAGCAGTAAAGAGTCTTCCTCTCGAATAAATAAATACAGAAGTTCTGGAGATAAATCCATTCTGTAGGATACATTTATAGCCTTTCTTTCCTGATAAGAAAACTTCTTCAAAAACACAGAGGCATCACATGTGATATAACATGACCTTTGACCATCAGTTATATCACAAGAAACCACATCACCTTTGAATTGAATGGCTAAAGCTGTAGTTTTTCTAAATAATCTTTACTGACACTTTTAAATACACAAAACCGCCAGCTGCTCAAGTGCACTGGAGAAGAAGACTAGATATCAGATGGTAATAACTAGACATTCTTGAAGCATGATGGGTACATGCAACTGGTTAAAAACAGGTAGAACAGGTGGGAGAGAGAAGTAAGAATGGGTGACTAAAAGGTAATGTGAGGTATGAAAATTTATGATTTAAAGCAAATAGGGTCAGAGGAGCAGATCAGAGGCTGGTCGGTTTAAGCAAGGGGAATAGCTTAGTTGGTGACATGATTAAGTAGTAGGTTAAGGTGGCAAGGTTGGCCTAAGTGTGTAATAAGTGATAGCTGAAGGGACATAGAACAGGGAGGAATGAGTCGTTCTTATAAATAGTATCAAGAGAGGGAGGTAATCAGCAAAGTCATCAATTATGCCGATTTATAGATTGTAGGTTACTCCTGAAAAGTTCCTGCTACAATTGTAAACAAATCAACACAAATTATAATGCTACCTAATATCAGACTCTCATTAGCAAGACTGCCAAAATAAACAAGGCACTTAAGAAATATCTAAACCCCACAAAATAGGACAATAGATAATGAGTACCCCAGCACTCAATCTCCTCAGGATAATTCCAACACAACACATCTAAAAGGTTTAACTTCTGGTCACTGAGCTAACCTACTGCTGTCTCTGAAGACCACTTTGTACTAGAGTTCTGATAGATCCAACATTAGTGAAGTAGAACTCCAGTGAAGCCTCGTCACCACTGTTAAAAATCACCAATGCCTCTTTCACATAAGACACCTCCCCAAATACCCTCAAGACCACACAGATACAGCCTCACTAGAAGAAAATGAATCTGGATTGGGATGGTCTCACAAATTACAGCCAGGTGAAGGATCAGTAAGAAGGCTTACATAATGACTACTTCAGGATTCTTAGTTCGGATTTAGACCACATTTACGCATAGATGAAGTCACAGTTCAGGTGATGAATGAGGCTCTTATAAAAGTCCTACAATACTAGCCCATTCGGCAAGCCCTACTGAATATCTCTACAGACTTCCTCACCATGTCAACCAAATAACCCTGCCTGACACAAAAGCATCTAGAACAGCATCTAGAATGGGCTGTTACAACATCACCCTGAAGGGGATCTTAGCTATAACAGACAAACTAATCCCAGTTGATGTACATTTTTTGTACATAGCTAAGAACTGCTCAGGGCAGGTGTTAGCTTTTGGAGATATTCGCGCTTAGCTTAGCGCGAATATCTCCAAAAGCTAACACCTGCCCTGAGCAGTTCTTAGCTATGTTATTCAATGGGAGGTGGATAACATGGCTAAGAGCATTAGCTCGGTAATGCATGAATATCGCAGACTTTTCAGCGATATTCATGCATTGCGGCCGTTTTTTATCGCATTTGCGATAAACCTTGGTAATACCAAGGTTTATCTGCGATAAAAATCGCCGCAGCTCAGCGGTAAAATTTTGTCTCTAACCAAGCAATAGCGATAATTATCGCTATTGCTTGGTAATATGCCCCAATGTTTTAAGTAATGTGATAGTAGCTTAGCGCGAATATCTCCAAAAGTTGGTAATAGGAGATAGCGATGTTAGCGACTGTTTCCAGTCGCTAACATCTTGGCACGCCCACTTTGTATGTAATTAGTGATAAATATCACTGACATGCAAAGTGGGGCCCAAGATGGTCGCTATCTCAAGAGCTCCAAAAAGAACTGCCGAGCCCTCGAAAGAGCATGGCGCAGAGACCCAACACCAGACAACATGACCACCCTCAAGCTCGCCATTCGAAAACACCAACAACTGTTCCACTACACCAAGAAAACTACATTCAAGGAACGACTGGATAACAACGCACACAGCAGCAAGGAACTCTTCAACATCGTTAAAGAGCTCTCCAACCCCAACGCCGAAAACAACGACATCACCCCATCGCAAGACCTCTGCAACTCCCTCGCCTCCTACTTCCACAACAAGATCGCGGACATACACAACAGCTTCAGCACGCAACCAACGCTCCCCACGACTGCACCAACGCCCCCCACCACCTCCATCCGGGTCTGGACCCCGATCACCACCGAAGACACCATCCGCAAGATGAACTCCATCCACTCCGGATCTCCAACCGACCCCTGCCCTCACCACGTCTTCAACAAGGCCGACGCTGTCATCGCCCCCCACCTGCGGGACATCATCAACACCTCCTTCGACACCGCCACCTTCCCGGAGAGCTGGAAGCACGCCGAACTCAGCGCTCTACTGAAGAAACCATCAGCGGACCCCACCGAACTCAAAAACTACCGCCCCATCTCGCTCCTCCCGTTTCCCGCCAAAGTCATCGAGAAGACTGTCAACAAACAGCTGGCCGCCTTCCTCGAGACAAATGGATCCCTCGACCTCTCACTGTCTGGCTTCCGGGCCAACCACAGCACCGAGACCGCCCTCATCACAGCCACTGATGACATCCGAGCCCTGCTCGACAACGGAGAAACAGCGGCCCTCATCCTCCTGGACCTCTTCGCGGCTTTCGACACTGTCTGCCACCGCACCCTAGTGCAACGCCTCAGCAACGTCGGAATCCAGGAGAAGGCACTGGAGTGGATCATCTCCTTCCTCGCCGGAAGGACTCGGAGAGTCCGCCTTCCACCGTTCACATCAGAAGCCACCGAAGTCATCTGCGGCGTGCCACAGGGATCATCGCTCAGCCCCACCCTCTTCAACGTCTACATGAGCTCCCTCGCAGCCATCGCACGCCAACACAACCTCAACATCATCTCCTACGCCGACGACACTCAGCTGATCCTCTCCCTCACCAACGACCCAGCCACCGCCAGAGCCAACCTACACGAAGGGATGACAGACGTAGGCCGAGTGGATGATGACCAGCCGCCTGAAACTGAACTCAGACAAGACGGAAGTTCTCATCCTGGGCTCCTCGCCCTCCGCCTGGGACGACTCCTGGTGGCCCCCCGCCCTGGGCAGCGCACCCAAACCGACAGACCACACACGCAACCTGGGCTTCATCCTGGACTCCTCCCTCTCCATGACCAGACAGGTCAACGCCGTCTCCTCGTCCTGCTTCAATACCCTGCGCATCCTACGTAAGATCTTCCGGTGGATCCCCACCGCGACCAGGAAGACGGTCACCCAGGCCCTTGTCACCAGTCGACTGGACTACGGCAACGCCCTCTACGCCGGAACAACCGCCAAGCTCCAGAAGAGACTTCAGCGGATCCAGAACGCCTCAGCGAGACTCATCCTCGACATCCCCCGACACAGCCGCATCTCCGGACACCTGAGAGACCTGCACTGGCTCCCGGTCAACAAGAGAATCACCTTCCGCCTCCTCACCTACGCACACAAAGCCCTACAAAACCAAGGCCCAGGATACCTCAACAGCCGCCTCAACTTCTACACTCCTACCCGCCAGCTTCAATCGACAAGCCACGCCCTCGCCCCCGCATCCGAAGAGCCACAGCAGGAGGAAGGTTCTTCTCCTACCTGGCCGCCAAGACTTTGAACTCCCTCCCGATCCACCTCCGCCTGACCCAAGACCACCTCGCCTTCAGGAAGCAGCTCAAGACCTGGCTGTTCAAGCAGTAGCGGACCCCCCCTCCCAAAGCGCCTTGAGACCCTCCGGGTGAGTAGCGCGCTATATAAATGTTTTTTTGATTTGATTTTGATATCTCCTACTAGCTGTCGCTAACTGGTGTTAGCGACAGCTAGGTAATAGGGAGATAATTTTATCTCCGCTTTCTTGGCTTTTAAAGCCAAAAAAGCGGAGATAAACCCCCTTGATAATATGCCCCATTGTTCTCAATTTTGTATTTTGGCGGCATTAATCTGCAGACACTACTTACCATTCATGCATGAACAGTAACCTCACAAGTAACAAAAAAATAATAATTCTGCATAACGTGTCCTCGTCAGGGCCCTCAATATGTTATTTAATAATAGAGAGGGCCAGACACTGAAGTGTTGCAAGACTTTGTGTGCTAGGACCCTTGCGGTTCTGGGTAAACTCGACTAGGAATTACGTAACTTGCTGGGAGGTGTTAAGGTGTGGTTATTGAGGGTTATGACATAATCAGAGTGCAGTGTGTGATTATATGCTGAGGAATAAAGACATACAATCCAGAGCTCCGGGTGGTATGTTGTTTATATGCTCCTGGGCTGGAGAGGACACTACAGACACCATGTTTGCTTTGGAAATGGGCGCACACCACCATGGTCTTCACCATAATATAGAACTTGCCAGTGTCAGTTCAAAGGCTCTCCCCCTCCAGCCTCTATGTGTCCTGAGTTCGTAGTGCATGTAGTCTGCATAGGTAGCTGTAGACACTGTGTACTTGTCTGTACTGTGCTAAAAACACAAAAAATTTGCTGTACATGACCAGATATGAGAAAATAAGTTTTTCTATCTTTAAATACTTAAGTGCATATAGTACTTTCACAATGGTGAAACTGGAAAATTGGCAAGCAGTGGGAGATGTGATGATTTTGGGATCCTCCCTAACCTAGGGGGAGTACCAAACAGATGCCTTGAAAACAAAAAAGCACATCTTATTGAACGATTTAGTTGTGGTCCCATCCTCTTAGGACAAACCCAAACACAGTTATTGGCAAAACGAAATTAACAACCAAAGGCCCTGCAAAGCATTATGGGATGAAATTAGCAGTGGGCAGTGAATATTATATAGTATACAATATCAAAAGAATTCTACAAAGAGATGCAGTTCCTCTGGTCGTCCCTAGATGTCCCTCACGAGTCAAACGCAAATGCTTGAGAAAGGGTTTCAATGGTTTTGCATTTCACTCGTGAGGGACATCTAGGGACGACCAGTGGAACTGCAGCTTGATGTTAGAATAATTTCAATGCTTTGCATTTGACTTGTGAGGGACATCTAGGGACGACCAGTGGAACTGCAGCTCTTTGTAGAATTATTTTGATATTGGATACTATAATATTCACTGCCACTGCTAATCTTGTCCCATAATGCTTTGCAGGGCCTTTGGTTGGGACTGTTTTTTGGCAATAACTGTGCTTGGGGTGGTCCTAAAATGATGGGATCACCACTGAAGTTCAACAAAATGTGCTTTTTGTTTATGTTCTTTGTGTTCAAGGCATCTGCTTGGTGCTCCCCCTAGGTTAGGGGGGGGGGCAAAATCATCAGCTCTCTCATTGCCTTAAATTGTCATTGCAAAAGTACAATTTTGTGAAGTGTTTATATGCTGTTAAGTATGTAAAATTGTTTTACTAAGCATCTGTGAATATTGATGCTACTGGTTCTGTACTATGGGCAAGTTGCGAAACTTTGCATGCTCCATCAGTCAGCGTAGCAAACTTTTAAGCTCAGGGTTACTGGAGAGTACCCAGTAACCCGCCGCAACTATGGGGCATATTATCAAGGGGGTTTATCTCCCTATTACCTAGCTGTTGCTAACACCAGTTAGCGACAGCTAGTAAGAGATAGAGACCATCTTGGGCCCCAGCTTTGCATGTCAGTGATATTTATCACTAATGACATGCAAAGTGGGCGTGCCAAGATGTTAGCGACTGGAAACAGTCGTTAACATCGCTATCTCCTATTACCAACTTTTGGAGATATTCGCGCTTTAGTGCGAATATTTTCAAAAGCTAACACCTGCCCCTGAGCAGTTCTTAGCCATGTTATCCAATGGTAGGTGGATAACATGGCTAAGAGCATTAGCTCGGTAATGCATGAATATCGCAGACTTTTCAGCGATATTCATGCATTTCGGCCGATTTTTATCGCTTAGGAGATAAACCTTGATAATATCAAGGCTCCTAAGCGATAAAAATCGCCGCAGCTCGGCGATAAAAATATCGCCGCTAAACCAACATAGCGATAATTATCGCTAGTTGTTGGTAATATGCCCCTATATTATTTCAGGTGTGTTTAGTTATTTCAGTACTTACATATGACTGTGCAATACAGTGTTTATTCCTGGGGACAGCCTCAGCAGAGAGTCAAAGGCTTCATAGTGCACGTAGATTACGCTGAAGATTGGCCCTTTGTGAAAAATGTGCAAGCCTTGATTTAAAATGTTTCAGCAGCCCTGCTTACAATAGCACCACCTAGGGCATGTTAAAAGATCTAAGGGGCATATTATCAAGCCTGGGCGATAAAATTATCGCCGCTTTATCGGCCGAAAACGTCCGATAAAGCGGCGATAATGGGCTTGATATTATGCTCTATGGAATTCCAATCGAAGCCCATGTTAGATGTCCTTCACATCTAACATGGGCTTCGATTGGAATTCCATAGAGCATATTATGAAGCCCATTATCGCCGCTTTATCAGCCGTTTTTGGCCGATAAAGCGGCAATAATTTTATCGCCCAGGCTTGATAATATGCCCCTAAGTATTACTACAGCAGGACTTTCAGAGAGAGTACCGAACTGAAACACACAAGATCTTAGATCTTACGACGAAGCGGATCACCTCTACGACCGAAAGCTCTCTTTCCCACTGTGAATCCCTTGCATCCTACTTTTTAGGGAAGGTGCAAGCTATTTATCGGACATTCCCTGTTACAGGGCACAGTGAGGAAAGTACCAATGGGGCTCACCATCAGACTACTCTGCTTGTTTTCCCCCCCCTCACCTCGGACGGCTTTGACAAACTTGCATTGCAAGTTAAATCCGGATCTCCATCCGATCCGGTAAGGCCTGCTCTCTTTCGGGATCAGGCTTTTATGGGGCGTTCAGCTATATGCTCCCTTGTCAATCTGTCCTTGGAAACGGGAGTAGTTCCAGCCAAGTGGAAACAAGCCGTGGTGTCCCCAATTATTAAAAAGCCCACTCTGGACCCATCCAAGCCTGAAAGTTACCGCCCCATCTCGTTGCTACCCTGGCCAGCCAAGATTACTGAGGCCCACGTCAATCTGGCCCTGTCTGAGCATTTGGTACGAACCAATGCCCTCGATCCCACACAAAACGGATTCCGTGCTGGGCACAGTACGGAAACCGCGTTACTTGTGATGGTGGAACATCTCCGGGCAAGGTTGGATGCTGGTCAAACGGCGGCGCTTATCTTGTTAGACCTTAGCGCCGCCTTTGACACGGTGGACCACAGCATCCTCCTGCACCGGCTCGAGGAGACTGGTATTGGTGGTCAGGTGCTGCAATGGTTCCGCTCCTTTTTAGACGACCGCTCCTTCTGTGTTGCCATCCCTCCCTTCAAGTCCAACTACCAACCGCTGGCCATTGGGGTTCCGCAAGGGTCCTCGCTGAGTCCCACGTTGTTCAATCTCTACGTGAGACCGCTGGCTGATGTCGCTAGGCAGTGGGGCCTAACCTTGGTCTCATATGCCGACGACACACAGCTGGCGGTTACTCTCAGCGGGGACGTGGAAACTGCGGCCCCCAGGTTTCAGTCTGGACTGAAGGCGGTGGCTAGTTGGCTGACAGGCAACTGCCTTCAGCTTAATGCCACAAAGACGGAGGTGATGGTCGTCGGTAAGGGAGTGGAGCTGTGGGGCGACCAATGGTGGCCTTCAGAGCTGGGACCCACTCCGATTCCGGTGTCGGAGGTGAAAAATCTCGGGGTATGGTTGGATGCCGGCCTCTCTTTTGTAGGGCACACACAAAAGACTGCGGCCTGTTGTTTTGGACTTCTAAGAGGCTTGAGACCAGTACTCAAGTTCTTTGATGCCCCAACCAGGCAACTGGTGATCCAGGCTACTGTCATCTCTCGCCTGGATTATGCCAGTTCTCTCCTGGCTGGGGCTAACCAGGCCGAACTAACCCGTTTGCAACGGGTTCAGAATGCCGCGGCGAGAGCGATTGTTGGCCTGCCCAGATTCAGTTCTGTGGCAGGTGTCCTTCGCTCTTTACATTGGCTTCCGGTTAGGAAGCGCATTCTTTTTAAGATCTTATGTCTTGCTTTTAAGATTCTGAGAGGTATCGGCCCGGAAATTCTGTCGAGCTGCCTTTCCTTTTATGTCCCCACCCGCAGTCTCCGTTCCCAGGGTCTGGCTCTTGCAGTGGTCCCCAGATTTAGGCTCAGTCGTATGGGAGGCCGTTCATTTAGGGTCATGGCTGCATCAGCATGGAACTCCCTCCCCGTTGAAATCCGTCTGATGGAGGACCTTTTGACCTTCCGGAGGGCGATAAAAACTTTCCTGTTTTAGCTGTTCTGATTTTATTTTTTGTTGTGTTATGTTCTGCCTTGTCTTTGCGCCGGGACGCTCCTTGGCTGGAGTATCTGTGCGCATAATAAATCACCCTAACATAACATAACATAACATAGGTAAAACGAGTGAAGTTGACGTTTGAATTGTGGCAGAAAGAGGGCTCATTCAGGTCCAGCACCTGCTACTGAAAACTGTTTCTAACTTGCAGGTCACAGGTTAGAACGTAGGTCCTTACGTACTAATAATGGATTTGGTAAAACTGATTGCAATGTGCACAATGACTTTTACCGAATGCATTTGCATTTTGTGAACTGACCTTTGTGATATTAGGTTAGTAAGCAAAAAGCAGAATCATAGTGGGTCACAATTCAATTCCAGTCAGTAGACTACCATGTCTGTGATTACTTTTCCATATAATGGAAAACGGGATGCATTTAAAAAGAAAAATGAAATGTTTTACAAGATTTAGTTTAGTAAGCAGTGGTGCCATGTGCTTGGTTCTGTGGGCAACTGACTATTTATTAAAACATCCACAAAGGGGCAGGGGTCCCTTGGGGACTCCTTCCCGTTTGTGAATCGGTTAATACCTTCTTTGAGGTGGTGGGAAAATATTAATGTTTACCGACCGCATTTAATCCCAAAAGCTGAATATATACCATAAGAAATTGGCATTTGAAAGGGACAGCCTTAACACACCTCATCCAAATATCGATTCAAAATGGTTTATTCAACCCATTTATTGATAAGAGAAACCTTTTCCAGATCATTAAATGTTTTTTATATACTTTAAAAAAAGTTTGGTAATTCCATGCTTTATTTTTATCTGCCATGTTACTTTCTCTACACCAGCCCTTATCTGCTTTCTGAAACATCAGCCATTTCAGGCATACAACAGTCTATCCCTTTCCCATAACTATGTAAATATCAGGCCTGGAGTGACTCCTTCTTTTCCCAAATCTGGATGTATTCTCCTCTGTCCCTGTTCTCCATATTTCTCCCCACCACCATGAACAGTCTTGTAGCGCCTGGAGGCGTTGAGATTCACACAATTGGAGGCCGAGCTGACCTCACACTGCTGATAGACTGAATCTCACACCTGGATGAGAACTACTTGACCCTGACAACCAAAGGCGACTCCTCTACATGGAGAACAATTCTGAAAAGGGTTGCCACCTTTCTCATAAAAAAATATAGGCTACCTGTTCATGTTTTTAGGTTATGAAGGGATTTGACACATGAAAGAGAATTTCTGTAAAATTAAAATTTTATCATAACAATTTTGCCTCACGGCTATAAACATTTAGGATTAGTTCAGACTGATTTGAAATGCAACTCAAGGGACTATTTCATTTGCCATTTTAGCTTCATACTGATAATGAAGCAAACAGCAGCTTTTGATGATTTTCTCAATACTTGTATGGGTTTTGACATGAGAACAAGGGCAAGTCTAGTAGACTAATATTCAAGTGGCATCCTTGCTTCAGGATGGCAGAGAAGGGCACAAGAGGTCCTCCAAACACAAGGGGAGCCCTCCTTTTTAATTTCTACATGAGAATCTAGCATTTTCCGTATTTAATCTCACCTGATGCTTAGATCATGCCTACTCTGCATTTGTCGTGCATTTGTATATTTAAAGGTAAGTTTCGGTGCCATTGACTTCTGCATTATTTTGAGAAGTTTTCACCTTTCGTCATGTGTTTCAATTTCAAAGGTTGTGTGACATCACTTCCTCTGACATCTTTACATATGCTACTTAGCACTTGCTCTTAAGAATTGCAAAGACGTGGGAGCTCTGAGAAAATTCTTAGCTAAAGAAACGAAATATGATCCATATTTATCAATATCTCACGCAACCTAATGCAGTGATCCACCTTTCCGCGTTGCTTGAAAGGGAAGGAATGCGCCATATTTACTAATATACGGTGAATTGCTATCTTTTCCCCTTGCGCATGCCCCGTTTTGGCAGCCTGATGCAACGCAGACACCCTTGCACCATGGTGAATGCAGCACACTTAGAAACACGAAAAAAAAGAGGCGAGCTAAAGATATTTCTCATTGTTACACCTCACCTGGGAAGACGTACCATTTTGATGTATTCTCAGGTCTACCACTGATGGTAAATCGGGGAACGCGCCACAATCCATGGGTCGATGCACGGGAACACCCACGCTCCACCCATGGAACTGATCCCTACCACAGATTAATGCAAGGCAGTTATTTGCGCTGCGGTGCGCCTCTCTAGATTTATCAAGCCATGCAGGGACACACAAGGATTGATAAACCTCACTCAAGTTCTGCATCACCTTTACCCCCCTTGTATGGTGGAAAGGCGATAAAAAACCTTGATAAATCTATCCCCAAATATCACGTTTCACAACAGTATTAACATCCAACAAGCCTGAAGTGTGGCTAGAATTTTCACTCGCTGTACTACAGCGAAACGCCTCCTCTGCTACACTGTCCTTCTCATGAGACAGGCCCTTGTAGTAGCACCGCAGTGGCTGGCCAAAGTTGATCTTTACAACACTGAATGTTAATTTTCATTTTTTTCGTCATACATATGCTCGGAATAGTTTCAGTCGCGGTCCCTGGGAACTCTTCGTTTTTATAGGAGTGTGAGTACACAAGCGACCTGTAGGGTTGCCATTTTTCCAAGAGAAACATTCCACCCATTTATTGTTGATTGCAAAGTCGCGGGCATGATTCAAAATGGGCTTGAGACAAAATGGTACGTATTCATTTGTAATTAGACTTTTCTTTCTTTTGTCATTGATGCAGCTCTGCATCACATTTAAAAGTGCTTTGTTTTTATATTTGCTGTTTGAAGTATATATAGACTGGACGAAAGATACCCGCTTAAGGTGATTTTGATTATTTTTGTACCGGCCGATACATTAAAATACCAGTGGTGCCCATAGGAAACAAGTCAGATGGCAATCCTTATAACAACATGCTCCACACCAAGTAGGTTCCTAATTATTTATTGCACAGACAGATTAACCTCTTAGCTTTCTTAGTTGATATCTGTTACTGACTTGTGCTCCCTTGAAAAAAAAAAAACTTCTATTCTAGAATATCTTGCATCATAGTGCATGCAGCTTGTATTAAATAACAACATTGCAATCCTAGTGGCCAGACTCAAGCTAAAGTTAGTAGGAAACCAGTGGCATAATTCAAAATGACAGGACTCCCCTGCAGAACTGGTAGAGGAGCTACTGGGACTCTCTTTTTCACTTTTATTTGAAGACCTTGAGCCCAATTCCCAGGGCTGGAATTGCTACCGGGCAGCTGTGTGTGCTGCCGAGCTGGGGGCTAATTTCGTTGATAGGGACCTGCGTGTGCAAAACAAAATTTGTTTGACTTTTTTTAATTCAATGCGCACGCAGGTCCCCATCAACAAAATAAGCCCCCACCACAGAGAAATTACCCCCCAGCTCGGCAGCACACACAACTGCCCGGATGTATGACGTTACAACGCATACTTTTACTCCGCATACCATTACAACGCGGTTTTTACAACGAATACCGTTACAACGCATAGCGCTTAGAGGTGCTGGATAGTGGTAAGTATAATTTTCTATTCCAACTCCAGTCCCTGTGGACACTAGGGAAGGTGTTGGATAGAAAATTAAACTTATTCCCTATCCTAGAGCGCCCCCCAGCGCAATGCGTTGTAATAGTATGCGGAGTAATGGTCGCGTTGTAGTGGTAGTGCGGAGTAAAAAATGCGTTGTAACAGGTGTATACCCAACTGCCCGGTAGCTGGTCCGACCCTGCCAATGCCCCCCACCCATGCCGCTGGGTCTGCAGGGGCCTGTGTTACACCCCTACGTAGAACTGAGAGAGGTCATCTGCAGTTTGAAAAAAACAATATGGCTGCGGCCCACCCAGTGGGAAGGTCTTCAAAAAGCAGCTTTAGGGGCTGGAGGTCTGCCAAGTGTTGGGTCAGCTGCCTTTTCAATCTTCTTGAATCCCTCAGAAGGACTTGGGGATTGCATAAACAAAAGAAGAGAATACAATATTATCCACCGCTTGTCTGCATTCAATGCATCTCTTGCATGTCCCGTTTGAGGTAGCAGCAGAAAAGATATTCATGTGTGCTACACTTTGTTGTTGTCTGCCACCAGTATAATCAAATAACAAACACAATGAAAAAGCTGATTTTTTATAGGACAACACTGTGCCTAAAAAACTGCTACAATTAGTTAATTGTAATACAATAAAAATCGTACTATGGTGACCACCTAGTCTAGGCCATTAGAGACAGTCTCCCGTCCTGACATTTCTCCCTGTAAATCTTGGATTACAGATGTGTTATTCTAATTAGTTACAAGAACAAAACTACCAGCATCAGAATAATTTAACAGATCACATCAGTCCATGACTGGAAACAGTGTCTGTAATGACCTGGAGGGAGATATTTACCTTATACCATAAACAAATAACTAATATATATCTTAAGACCCAGATTTACTATTATTGATACAAAGCAGCACAGAAACTAAACTTGTGGTGTTGCCTTGCTTCGAGAGAGAAAAATTGAACAGCTTCTACTAAGATAGGGCACATTTTTTCTCTCCCTTTGCACTGGCACACTTTTAGTGGCCATACTGCAATGGTTTATGCTTTCTTATGCTTTCTTTAAAGCATATGTTTTGTACTGGTACTTGGCCCTTCCAGTAAAAAAAACTATTCTTTAAGACTTTTCTCACTTTGTATTTGCATTGTACAATCGAACACAGATGCTAATATAAGGCGAAATAAAAACATTTCTCCTTCTTATGCCTGTCTCGAGGAGGTGTGCTGGTTTCCATCTCTTTTGAGATAAATAAAAACAGCTGTAAAGTGTTAGTAAATCTGTAGCAAAATCCTAACTCCTCCTAAGTACCTAAATTAACCACCCACTTGAACACATCTGGCCCACTATCCATCATCTTGACTAAGCTGTACTCCCTCAGTATCCCTCAGTATAGGCAGTGTAGGCCATGCGCTAGACACCATTAAACATTCTTAATTCTTTACCACTTATTGTGAATTTTCATAAACGTTCAACCTATAGGACCTGTGTTTCTGTTCCTCCGTGGCCAACACAGCTTACCATCCATCCTTTTGACCATCCATCCCTATGACCTTCCAGTCCTATGACCTTCCACTCCTTCACTGTCTTCCTGGACCTACCCGACCCTTCATTGTTTTTGTTTTTGTCGATTTATATTGCGCAAACTAAACCAAAGGTATTGGAGTGCTTACATGAGCACCAGTTAACTACACATATTCATTTTTTTTTTATGCACGGGGAGATTAAGTGATTTGGCCGCATTTCAATCAATCAATCAGGGAATTGTAAGCACGCTACTCACCGGTGAGGGTCTCAAGGCGCTGAGGTGGGGGTGGGGAGTGGTAAGCAGATCCGTTCAGCCAAAGAGCCAGGTCTTGAGGGTCTTACTGAAGGTGCTCAGGGGTGGGCCCATCTGATGTCTATCGGTAGCTCTTTCCAGGTTCCTGATTTTTGCTACAATGTGTGAAAATGTACAACTCCCAAACTGCGATTCTAGTGAATTGCAGTCTGGGACCAAAAACAGAATTGGTATTTGTAAGGGGAATGTCCAGGGCATCCTTTTCAAATAGGGACTCTGAATGGTATGTACTAATGTTTAGCGACTGAAATGTGGTCACAAAATATCTGTGCTGTACTTGTGCTTTACCACCAGCTCAAAGTTGGTGGTAACCCTAACTCTATCGCAAATGGGAAGCAGTCCCCATGGTTTTTAAGAGCAGGCAGTGGTCCCACTGCCTACTCTGAAAAATTAAACGACCCCCTATGAGTCACTAATTAGGGAATAAGGACCAGATATAACTTAAGTACATTAGTAATAGCAATTCGCCGATTGGTAATCACTGATACTAATGTTAGTTTAGCCCCAAATGTTTACTGTATTAATTTTGGTTTTTGCGTGTGATCACTCCACTTGTGTTGTCATTTATGGACTTAATATTTGCTGGTGTTGGTGGTGCTGGTGGTGGCTTTGTCACTGTGACACTTCCTTTCAGTGCCCCAGTGTGTTTGCTCTGTGCCCATATGTATACTGAGAAAATAATTGCATCTAGTTTGTTCATTTCACTTCACAGTAAGACCATGAAATGCACTATTTGCATTTACTTCACCCACATATAAGACTACAATGTGCCGCTCTGGCGAACACACCTGTGTTCTGCTTAGGCTGCAGTTTAAAATCACTGCAGTGACACATGTACAGAAAAAAGTGCTTTCGTGTAGGAAACCTCCTTTTATACACTTCCTGAGTCTAAGTGTGCCTTGCCATCCCACTGGTTTAAGATGCTCTACTCATGGTCATTCCAATATCCTGCTTCTTCAGCCGATCTGTCTTGCATCCCACTTTCATCTCCCACCTGGCTCCTCCTTCCTTCCATTTGTTTCTTATCCATTCTATTATCCCCTCCTTTTTTCCACAATATTCCCCTCTCTCTCCTCCTACTCCTGTTCCAACCTGACTACTCCCTGCTATTACCTCCTTTCCTTTTCTCATTTCCTCCTTCATCATCACTCCCTTTCTTCACCCTCTTCTATTTCCCTTTCAGCATACTTTACACATCCTCTCCCTCTCCTTTCCACTAACTCCTCCTTAAATTTCTCTACAGCTCTCTCTGTTATGTCTACTTCTCCCCCTTTTCACTTTCCACTTTGCATTTACTTCTCCCTCTCCCCAATCCTACCCTCCCTTTCTCCCCTCTCTCTTCCACCTCTCTCACACCACTCAATCCTTGCCCTCTCACTATACTTCTCACTCACTTTCTCTCCTCCTTTTCTTCCCTTTTCCCCTTTTTTCTCCTCCCTCATCTTGCCTATCATTCTCGTTCCACTCTGACTCACCTCCTTTGCCCTCTCTCTCTATTACCCGCACACTCCAAGCCTCACTTTACTCTCCTGCGCCTCCCCATCTATCCCACTCTCACTTCTCCTTCTTTATCATCTCCCTTCCAACCATCATCACTCATTCTGTTCTTCTTTCAAGTTTTCATTGCTTCCTTCCCTTGTTCCTCTTTGCACATAATTTTCTATGCTGTAACATTTACCAATTATATGATTGTTGTATTGACCATCCAATTTGTTTTAGCTGTATGTCCTTTGTGTAACAGCTGTTATTTTTAAAGCACTCTAATACCTATTAGTGGGTGGCATCAAATTGTTCAATAAATACAATTGAAGAAAAGTGTGTCCCTAAGGTAAACAATTTCAGAAAGCTGTTGTAAGTGAATATATAAATGAAAAGCATGATTGTAAATAAAAAAATTAATGTTTTCAACTCAGATTAGGAAAATTGTAAAAACTTCAATTAGAGTGAATTTCCACTTTTCATCAATATCTAATTCATTGATCAACATCGATTTTTATTAAGTGCAGCAGGAAAAGTAACTTTTAGAAACAATTCTGCTTCAGAACCCTTTCAGACATTCATTTGTGTCAGCAAAAAGGGGTAAAAATGGTTCCAGCACTGGGTGGAGGCTTGCACTTTGATTTTGGCAATTCTCTCTGGCTGGCGGTTCTCTATTAACTCTAGCTTGTGCAAAAATCAGCCAAAAGTCTAGTGATAGATGCCTTTCCCACTGCCATAGAAGCTTCCACAGGCACAGTGTGCTTCAACACTTTCTGATAGCTTCACTCTTCACTATATAGGACGTTTTCCTTCTTCCAGGATGCAAAACCTCAGAGGCACAACCTCAAATGGATTCTCTGAACTCAAAAATTCATGTTGACTGTCCTGACTTCCAAAGGAAATGGTAAAGAGGGTGACCCTTTTTGGTTTTCAATTATTTATTCTGAAACATACCTTAGGTATGAAGATACATGTTCTCTGCTTTTGTAAATGCCTACAGAATATTATTTTCAAAGTTTAGAGTAGTTGCATCAGTTCTGCATTGTTCCACAGCCAGAGAATTACAGGGTGACTGAGTTCTTCCTAAAGGAAAAAGATAGTTAGAAGGGTTCTTGGGACATCCTGGTCAGAGATCTGCTCTCTCCCCCAACAGCTCTGCTGTTCTGCTGCTTCCGCTGCCCTGTGGAGGTAGATGTTCGAGGCCCTCCTCAACCCGCAGGTTCCTGCCTGTGCCTCATTCCTGGTGGTCTAGTGGGAGAGCCTTGCTCTTCTGCAGGTCCCACTGTTATCTGAATTGTGTTGTGCCCGTTATGTCATTGTGCTGTTTTTTTTTCTTCCTGTTATTGTGCCAGTTTTCTGTCTTGCTGTTATTGTGCCTCTGTATCTTTTATAAGTGATTTATTTGTTGTTTTGTGATTTTCTGCCTGTTATTTGTTTCTGCCCATTCCCTTTCTCATAGCCGCTGCTTCCGCCGCCCCTTCCCCCTGCCTGTCCCCACACCTGACTCCCAGCTGCGCTTTCTCCCCTTCCCTATTTAGTGCTGCTGGCGTGCCAAAGGTGCACCAATGGCAAGCCCATCTGCACCTGTCCGCAACCCGTCTGCGCCCAGCACCAGGGACCCTGGTTCTCCGACCTCCCATCACAATGAGTCTACGGCCCTCCTGGCACTCAACCCCAGAAAGAACAAGAACTACCAGCTGTCTCCGACACACACCACACTGTTCTGCTGCCGACACTGCCGACAATCCTTCACCATCCTCTGCACCCCCACAACCAATGCACACATGCTGGACGCCAGCACCACCGAAGCCCTGAATTGCATCCTCCTCAACGCGCGCTCCCTGCACAGACATGCTGTAGAGATCTGGGACCTCCTTGACACCCTCTTGCCAGACATCGCCTTCTTCACGGAAACCTGGACCAATGCCACCTCCGCACCCGACATCGCCACCGCGTTTCCTGACGGATACAAGATCCAGAGTAAGGACCACCCCAAACGCGCAGGAGGAGGACTCGCCATTGCACACAAGAGCTCCCTCCAACTCCTAGCCTCCAGCTCGAGCGCCTCCCCCTGCACATTGAACACCTTCACTTCCAGACCCAGACCAGCCCTAGAACAATGCTTCGGGGCACCCTTACCTACAGACCCCCAGGCCTCGTGCTTCATTCACCACTACCATCGTCAACCTCATCGCACCCCATGCCATCATCTCCATGGACTATGCACTCATCGGAGACCTGAGCATCCACCTCGACAACCTCAATGACCCCAACTATGCCGCCCTCCTGGACAATCTCGCTAACATCGGACTGAAACAGCTTGTCATCACCCCTACCCACAAGGCAGTACACACCATGGACCCCATCTTCACAGGAGGGAACAACATCCACTTCAGCTACACCACGCAGCCCCTCTGGATGGACCACCACTGAGTACACATCTCTTTCAACACTGCCACCTCTCACAAACCCACTCCAAGGCCACCGCGAACGAACTAGAGCAAGGTCACACAGGAGCACCACAACTCCACCCATATCCACGACCCCCTTCACCTTGACTGACGCCAACTCTGTAGCCAAGGAACTACACTGCTGAATCACCAACTGCACAGAGAAGCGTGCACCCCTCCACAACACCGACAGACAATGCCCTTTGAAGGCCACCTGGTTCACCAACGACCTCCAAGAAGCAAGACGCACCTGCAGACATCTCGAAAAATTATGGAGAAACAGCGAAACCACCGTAGACTACTACAAGAGCGCCATGACAGAATACTACCAACTCATAAGATCTACCAAAAGTACCTTCATCCAAGACAAAAGCCTCACCAACTTCAGCAACTTGAAGGAACTCTTCACCATCATCCAACAACTCACCAAACCCCCCAGTGAAGCCACAGACGTCACATCCTCCCAGGACCCCTACAACAAGCTCGGCTCCTACTTCTACGTCAAAATCAAGATGCTTATGACAACTTCAGGAACAGACTCCAAAAATAACCCTTCCCCCCAGCGACGACAGCCAGTCCACCATTACCGCCTGGACCCCGGTCACCACCGAAGATACCACCAAGACCATAAAGAACACCCCATGGACCCCTGCCAGCTGAACATCTTCCACAAAGCAGCCGCCGCCATAGTGCCAGAACTACAACACCCCCTTCGAAACCAGCACTTTCCCCAAAGACTGCAAATACGCAGAAGTCGAGTCTCCTCAAAAAACCCTCTGCAGCCCCGACGGACCTAAAAAACTACTGACCCATCTCCCTCCTTCCCTTCGCAGCCGAAGTCACAAAGAAGATCATCAGCACCCAGCTGACAAACTTCATCGAAGAAAATGCCATCCTCTACTCATCCCAATCGGGATTCCGCAGTAACCACAGCACCGACATTGCCCTCCTTGCCACTACAGATGACATCATCTGCACGCTCCTCGGCCAAGGCCACACTGCGGCCCTCATCGTTCCAGACCTCTACGCAGCCTTCAACATCGTTTCCCACCACACTCTTGCAGCCAGACTCCATGACGGTGACATACAGGGAGCTGCTTTCGACTGACTCAGCTCCTTCCTGGCCGGCAGAACTCAAAGAATCAGACTCCCACCTTTTCTCTTTGAACCCATTGAGATCAACTGCGGAGTACCCCAAGGATCATCGCTCAGTCCTACACTCTTTAACATCTACAAGGCCCCCGTCGCTGCCATCATCAGACAGCATGGACTCAGCAAAGTATCCTACACTGATGACTCCCAGCTCATCCTCTCCCTCACGAAGGACCCCAAAGCCACCAGACTCAGCTTCTGGGGAAAAAAAAAGAATGAACAACGTCACAACTTGGATGAGCAGCAGCTGCCTGAAGCTCAACTCGGAGAAGACAGAAGTCCATGTCCTCTGACCCACCCACTCAGCCTGGGACAACACCTGGTGGCCCACTTCCCTCGGCAACCCACCCACCCCCACGGACCTGAACCTCAGCTTAACACTCAACTCCTCCCTCATCATGACCCGCCAGTTCAACGCTGTCACTTCCTCCTGCTACAACACCCTCCACATTCTTCGCAAGACCTTCAAGTGGATCCCCTCTGTAGCCAGAAGGACCGTCACCCATGCACTCATAACAAGCAGACTGGACTACAGAAATTACCTCTACGCTGGAACCAATAAACCCTTGCTACACAAACTCCAGACCATCCAGAACACCGCAGCCAAACTCATCCTCGGCATTCCATGACATGAGCACACTACCGCAACATCTGCGAGACCTCCACTGGCTCCCAGTTGAGAAGAGAGTAACCTTCAAGCTACTCACCCACACCTGCAGATCTCTCCACATCACCAGACCCAAATACCTCAACTAAAGAGTCTCCTTTCACGTACCCAAAAGAAACCTGTGTTCCGCCGACTTCGACCTAGCAGAAACCCTGTGCATTCACAGAACCAGAGGGTGTGGAAGAGCCTACTCTTATATCACAAGCTCCCGGTCAACATCAGACGCTCCCCTACCCTTCAAGAAAAGTCTCAAGACCTGGCTTTTCATCTAACTCGCAGCTGCCCTCTCCTCCCCAGCGCCTTGAGACCCTCTTGGGTGAGTAGCGTGCTTTAAAACTCACTGATTGATGGATTGATTGCTGTTGGGTAAAAACAAGAATATACAAATCGGAGTAGAAATATCAAGATATTGGTTACTTATTTACCATTGAAATTAGTTTTTTTAACAATTAGTTAGTGTTTATGCTTGTTTCCAAAACACAATTGATCAATTCAAAAGTTGGTAGTTATACTTTATTTTAATATGACATAAATGCTATCAAAATACAAATTATCTTCACAGCAGGATTCATTAAAAGCGGAGAGCCCGAGGACATGTATCAATTTGAACATAATTAAAAAATCGCTAGCGTAGCCTTCTCACATTGATTTTAATTTCAAAAGGGAATATCTCTTATTGTTTCTCTTTCAAAGATGCACTATCAACAAAATATCTGATCTTTGCACAACATAAAAGTTTGCATGTTTCATGTGTAATTGGTACACTATCGTTGGGGACGTTTGGGAGTCCAGGTGCAGTCTCACAATAGCCATTGTCACCAAGTCGCTGCCACTAATCTGTAGCACTGAGGAAGCCACCTTGCAATGCATTTCCCTGGATGACATGCTGTTTCACTGCAAAAAGGAGGAGATGAACTTCCCTAGAAAAGAAACACAAGAGCCACCTGACTATGGCCTGCATGGAGGGTATCTAGTCTGGAGGAAGGTAGTCTGTGTTGGAACCACTAGATGCTTCATCCCTGTTGTCTGTGCTTGACTT
The DNA here is from genome assembly GCF_964261635.1 of Lissotriton helveticus. Taxonomy (NCBI): domain Eukaryota; kingdom Metazoa; phylum Chordata; class Amphibia; order Caudata; family Salamandridae; genus Lissotriton; species Lissotriton helveticus. The sequence continues at coordinate 436,466,621 of NC_136062.1, read as the reverse complement.
ACCAGCATCTTCATCACTTGAAGGTCAAGGGTATGTTGAGTCCACTGAAGGGTTAGAGCTGTTAAGCCGTTGCTGCCACCTTATGCCAATAGTTACACCTACAAATGGAAGGTAGACAGGATGTGCATCTCTGACCACAGAACCTCACTGTGGGTCTCACTTCTTATCATGGAAGGGCAACAGCACACATGCATGATCAAAATATGTGCTGAGATAGAGGGCACAAATTAAACAGTTTGCAATGGGGAAGTTGAGAAAGGGGCACACGCTCTAGCTATGTGGGGCATATTTCTCTGTTCCAATAGCTGCACTCCCACAGAGATCCAAATGCCCCAAGACTTACTTCACCATTGGAAAGGCTCAGTTTTCAGATTGGGAATACCAACAGAAAAAGCCCATCCACCTTCCATTGTTTTAAGTCTTCCCCGTGATTCTCCGTTAATTCTCATGAAAGTCTAGAGATTGACCACCCAAGTAACTTATGGTACTTTCACTTCAGAGCCACTAACCACTTGAGAGGCTTGTCATCTGTCTTGACCAAAAACTTGGTGAAAACGGAAAGGCTTGAATCTGTTTAGTGACCACACAAAAACCAAGCAGTCTTTCTCAATGGCAGCCTAGTTCATCACTCCAGGCAGCAGTCTGCAATTGATAAAGACAACTGAATTCTCCCTTCCCCTTCTCATTGGGCAGAAGACCTCTCTCTATTCCAACAGATGATGCTCCCTTCACCGTCTAGTGGAGCCAGGCAAGGACTGACCCAACTCCCTAGTTAGAAGACGGGACTGGTAAACCTTTGCTTCCATTCATCTCACCCGTTCATTCTGACGAGCTATCTTATGGACCCAATTCTCAACCGTATCTCCACCCGTCTTCTTGCTAACACTGAACGTCTGTAAGTATTGGGCTGGCTTTATTACAAATCGCCTAATCAGAGTATCGTCCATAAATTCATAGGTTAAATTGTCATTCTTAAGCATTTTACCATGACCTCAAAAGGGAAATGAATCAGTAGAGTTGCCACTCTGCATTAACCATTTTGACACTGTACATTAAATGCCATCTCAAAACTGCAGAGGCACCCTACAATAGCAGTCCTGGCACATACATTGTTATCGGTTCCTTTGGTACCTTAGCGGTGGATCTCTGGAACTTGGATTGGGAATCATGTCTTATATTTTATCCCACATCATAAGTTACATGGTAATTGCGGGGAGTGGTAATATCGGCCTATGTATCTCTGATACTGTAGGTCAGAGGTCTTCAAACTGTGGGGCGTGGATGGGTTCCCAGGGGGGTGCAAATGTCTCTGTAATTGCATGTAAATGAAGATGGCCTGGAAGTGCGCGTTTTTTACGTGCTGCATTTCCAGGCTGTCTTCATTTACTTCCAGCCCTTGTGAGACCTGTGATCAGAACGCCGTGGGGAAGTGTGCTGGCAGGGTCAAAAAGGTTTCTAAAAAACACAATCATTTGTAATGCTATCGGTCTCGAATTTGTGAGAGTTAGCGCTATTGCATTGTAAATGATGTTTCTTGACCAATTGCTGAAAACAAAAGAAATGTATGTCTTTTTATTTTTGCCCCATTCCAGTTCCTGACCTATGTGAGGAATGCTTAAGAATTAATTTAACTAACATCCTGCTAACAGCAAGGGTACCAAAATAAGTGCTTCAAAACCCCCTGAATACCGCCGAGGTAACAACTGGCTGTATTTATTAGGATGCCTAACCATCAATAGTTAGACCTTTATTACAGAAATTTCCATAGTCCCAAATCTTGTGGAGGCTGTTTTTTCAGCTTGAATCATGTTTATAAGAAATGTGGTAATTACAGAACACAGTGTTGGTAAATTCAATTGTTATTTCCAAGGAGGTTTAAATGCACACCACACCCGGAGGGACTTGCAGGGCACTGGGTGGATTGCTAGGTACTGCCCTCTTCACCCCGTGAGATTTGGGAGTGGTAATTGCACTGAATTCACAACCGAGCAGTTACTCTAGGGAAGCACTGAGCCTACCAGCCCACTCTGTACACAGGGACAATCGGCTTCAGCAGCAGGTTGAGCACTGGGAAAGAGATGCAGTTAGAGAAAGAGGTATTAGGGTATTAGGGGTCAAGCTCATGAAAAAGGCACTAAGGATGAATTTAGAGGTAACAGGGAAAAGAGCAACGGAAAGTAAGAGGAGAATGGTGGAATGAAAGGAAGGCAAGCTTGGTCCAGGGCCAGATAGGCTGGTTCGGTGCAAAGAAATATTGGAGTCAGGAGAAAGGGCAAAAGGGTTTGTCACTAACGGAAGTTGTCAAGATGAAGTTAAAGAATAAATTGTTAAAGGGGGTGGGAATTGTTTAGCGGCAAAGGGAATAGCTAATGTTTGTTTGAGTGCTGTGAGGACATATTAATCTGCGCGGCAATAAGGAGATGGTTGTTTTTTGTACCTGAGCTCAAACGGCCTGACAACAGCAACAAGGTGTCCGTGGTGATCCCATCCCAAAGTAGGTTTGGGAGATTAAATGGCTGCTTAATCTACGCTCAACATATTTAAAAAACATTGCAGAAAACCACAAAAGTAGTGCAGCAAAATAAACCGCAACATACATAGAACTAGGTTCACTTAACCCCTTCGCAGCTGCCGTCGGCCGTTGGACGTCGCGCGAGCTACCTGCCTGGTGCTGCGCACGTCCAACGGCCGTTGCGGCCGCACCCATTTCTTCGAACGTTCAGCACTGGCGCTGAACGTTCGAAGCAGCAAACGGTTTAAAAACATAAGTGTGCAACAAGAATGTATTTGTCTTCCTGTACTGCACAATAAAGCAGAATTATCGAACATACGTAAATCTGTCCTCCAGAATAGAATGTTTGTAAGTACTAATTTACAGCATTGAAGAATTGGATCTGCAATACTATGCAGCAGAGGATGGATTACGTAGCCAATGCAGTAATATAAGTGGCCTTTTTTACCCCTTTTTTTCTTTAAAAAAGGCAATTCATTAGTGAAGCAGGTACTGCTGCCTGGTGTGTAAGTGGCCACTTCTGGTTATCAATAATTAAGCATATGCAGCAGGACTGGGGCCCACTGCATCACAGTTATCACTGTCAACCTTAAAAAAGGGGCATGGGAGCCTATTTTCCTTTTTAGCATTAGGACCGAGGGCACCTTTGCAGAAAAAGGGAGACAATGTGTGGGAGTTTATTTTTTTCTGAAAGAGACAGAGAACGTTATTCAAAATCGGAGTGATGATCAGTCATGGTGGGGAAGAGATCAAAGATGCAAAAGAGATAGCCTGCTTCTCAGGACTGCTGTTATCAATAATACAGCTGGTGTAGTTGCATTGGGGTCCAAGAGTGTGAGGGGCTCACAACACCCCAATTATGGGGAGCAGTATTTTGGGGACCATACGTGTTTTTGTTTGATGCATTTGCTGTATTAGAAGTATCATACTTAGTGTGGTTTTGAGGTATAGAAAAAGTACTCCGGAAATCATCTCATAAGCCCTGTCCCATGCACACAACCATGTCCCCCCCCACACCACCAATCGTTGCCTTAAAGTTTTGTAGGGGGGCCCAACCTCAAAACATTTTGCTTAGGGGGGGCTCAGAGCAAAAAAGTTTGAAGACCTCTGCTGTAGGTATTGGTAATTCACGCATGTCCGATTACTGAAGGTTTACACATAGTCCCTTACATACGACCCTTATGGAATGCAGAGTAACATGCAAAGTCTGTTACTGCACTCATCTCTGCAGGTTAGTCTGTAATTCTCAGCCATGGGGCTACAATCCATGTTTTGCTTGGTACATTTATTCCTAGTAATACAGCATGATGCAGCACTTCAGGCCTAATTTTCCTTCCAAACGAGTATTAAGAGTCTTTATTTAGAATATGGTGTGCACTAGAAATAATGAGTGTATGTTCATTATTCACTGCTACAAGCCATGTACTATTATCATGGCCTTCACAGTCATGGCTCATGGAAGTCAAACAGTGCTGTGCTTTCGAATGCATGCAAAGGACCTGTTTTGCATAAACTGGAAATTATATGCATACTGCTCTACAAATGCACTCTTTTGAGGGTTTTTATTCACGCAATGGCAACTGCATGCACACTTTTTATCTTCCATATTCTCTTTTCTGACCAACATTGTACAAATTAACATGATTCTCACGTTTATATGGTAACATTTTAAACTTTTCAACATTCAGAAAGTTGCAAATTTTGCATGAACCTATGGGAAGGCTGCAAAAAGTCGCACATGCCTAATGTGCCCTGCAACCCACACCTGAGGTTCGCTTTTCTTGCGCCATGTCTTTGTCGCTTGCGCTTACATTATATCTTGTCCCTAGCGCAGCCCCTGATGGCTCTGTGGACCATGAAGCTAGTAGGACCAGTCTGGTCCTCCTAAGATGCATCACTGGGGGTGGAGTAGTTGAAGAGCACATTCCAACCTTGCGTGAATGGGGATTTCCCAACCTAATCCCAACAGACTCTCTTGTAGGTAGGAACAAGGTGACAAGGGTTAAAGCCGCCTCTTTAATTCCTATTGCCTTCAGCCATTGCATCAGTACCAGATGAATCGTTGTATCAAATGTGGCTGATAGGTCAGGAAGCATCAGGACTGCTCTACCTCCTCCGTCCAGCTGTATGCATATTTCCTCCTTTGCCATAATTAGAGCTGACTCTGTGGAGTGCCTAGGTCTAAAGCCATCCTGTGCTGAAAATTAGAAGGTCATCGGTGTCTAAATACCCAATTAGATCTTGATTAATAGATATTTCTAGTATTTTTGCTACCAGTGGCAGGCAGTATATAGGTTGATAGTTTTTCAAATCTAGTGGATCAAGAGAGGGTTTCTTTAAAATTGGTCTAATACTTGCTTTCTTCCAAGAGGCTAGATAGGTTCCTGAACTAATGACATTATTCAGAAGTGGAGTTAGTTTGGTACTGATCTTATCTGAGGCCAGGTGTATTATTGCGGCGGGACAAGGATTAGTTGGGCACCCAGATTTTGTAGTTAATAACAGCTCATTAACTTTGTCCACAGTTAATGAAGAAAAATTAATCAGCTGACACATCATGGTGTCCTCTGCTGGCGGTAAGGGGGATCAGTTCGATACCGGGACCTTACCAGCAAGTTCATCATAGACCGTTCTGACCATCTCCTGAAAAGAATTAGCCATTTAATCACAAAGGGCTTGATCCAGTGCAAATAGATTCACCGGCTGCAGTTTGGACAAGGCGATGACGTTCTTAAATACCTCTCTTGAGGAGTTTTTGATAGCTTAAATTTTATTAGTAAAGTAGTTTGTTTTAGAACTCATAATAGCTCCCTTATACTCAGCTAGGGCTAGGTTAGAGGTGTGTTTAACTTGATCACTATAATCTGCTCCCCCCATGCCTGGTATGCTCATCTACACGACGATTTAATTAGTTTGAGGTCTGAGTTGTACCAGGGAGCTGAGGTTCGATTATTCTGGAATTTGGTTGTTCTTACTGGGGCCAGCAGATCCACACAGCTGATCTAATCCAGCCATCAAAGTTAACTTCCGCCTTGTTGATGTCTTCCACTAACAAAGGATGGCTTTCATCTAGTGTCTCTAAAAGGTCTTCTTTCTTAATTTTTTTCCACAACATTATTTTGGCAGGGGGCAGTTTGTTAGCCTCCAATCTGCCATTATCAAAAAATGATAGATTAAAATGGATGGCCATATGGTCAGTCCAGATGATTGGTAATACTTTTTCCACTGTCCTATTGGGAATGTTTGTGAATATACCTTCCAGAGTGTGAAGGGCCCTATGTGTGGGCTCTGAGACTAGCTATATTAATCCAGAAGCTTCCAGGTTGACTAGTAGAATGGAAGTATCCCCATATTTGTGACTCTCTAGGTGAAAGTTGAAATCCCCCAATATCGTGAAAGTAGGATATTCCAGGTAGGATTCCATAAGAGTCTGTATTCCTTGGATAAATGGTGCTTTCGGTCCAGGCGGCCTGTATAATAGTCATGCCTTTGCAAAGTATGGATGTGACTTTTCCAAAGGTTTCTGAGGAGATAGTTGTGGATGGGTTCAATCAACCAATCAATCAGTCCTGCTTCTTAACTACCACGCCACTGAGTCTTATAGCTCTATCAAGTACCATGAATCAGACTAATGCATTTTAGTGCTGGTGTGCGAAACACAACACTAAAATGTACTAGTCACGCATAAGAGAGCCCCAGTGACCACCCGAGAAGAAGAAGGCTCACTGAATGAAGCTACAAAACAAAACAGCCATCACAGTAATTGGCTTGCTCTGGCAGTACCTGCACTGCTACTGCTGTCAGTGCCTACCAACATTATCTCACATTAATTTCACTCACACAAGGCTGAGCACTGGTCAGGGGTGAAGATTGGTAAGTAAGACAGGGAGGGTGGCGGGTGGTGGACTTCAGATTTCCTAATGATCATGCTGGCCTATCTTGTGAAAATACATTATATAAGTAGCAGGGCATGAGAGGGGCTTAAGGGGCAGTGATTTACAAGTACTTAAACACAATGGGGGTCGTTAAGATAGCGGGCGGATGGCTACCGGCCGTACGGCGGTGGCGATCCACCTGTCAAAAACCACCACCCGCTTACAAATTCTGCCCACCACATTACCATGGCGGGGGGACACTGGCGGACGGGAAGGCATCTACTCGAGCGGCAGAAAACTACAGCTCGCACTGTGCAAGATGCCGTTTTCAATGATTGCACAGTGCCGGATGCTTGTCCGCAATGTGTATCATTGAAAAAGGCATCTTGCACAGTGCGAACAGGGTACTACGCAGTTCGCGTAGTGCTACGCGTAGCTCGCGAGTGCGAAGTGCACTCCACGGAGTTATGCGTAGCGCTACTTCGTGAACTTCACCCGGGGTTACTCACAATCCAAAATAGTCTCAACCTTTAGTAACAATTGGTAACAATTGTTGCCAATTAATACCTATGTGGCTAATCCAAGTTATGTCCTAGTTAGGAAATCCAAGATTTTGGTAATACCACAATTAATGGCATATTCTCTAGCCCAGAGCAGGAAGCCATCATCAGTGATGTCATAGAACATGTCATGAATTATGTCATATGTGAGCTCATAAGCAGTTCATGGAGTGGCACAAGTTATAGTTAACGCTGCTAACTATGACTAGTGAATTGCTGTGGTTTGTTTAGTTCAAAACGTTAATGTTGTCACTGAGAAATTCACCCACCTTTGTCAAAATAAGTAAAGAATAACCCTCTAGCAGCTGGAAATCACATGTAAGAGGGGAATAGCAGTAACTACCTTCAAATCTTGTAAAAGACGTTGCAAAAAGGCAGTAAGTATCATGCACATTTTTGCCCTTCAGGTATGAATCTAAGGTATGTAAAAATCACTTGCTGAAAACCTTAAACCAAGGTTAGTAATGCTGTAACAATTGCTCATATACATTCAGATGACTCACCAGATCAAGCTGATTCCTCACATTTAGTACATTCAACTTACTAATAATCATTTAGGTTCAGACTAAACCTTGAGAGGGACTAGAAAATATAGACTGATCTCTGTATTCAAATTATGAGAGACTATAAAATATCTAAAATGACAATTGTGGAAAGGGGTTAACCAAGAACTACCTATCCTAATTCATTTTTTCAATGTAATTGACCATCTCTAATCTGCTCATCAGTTTAAAAAGCTATTATGGCATGCAGACTTTTCATGAATAAGTAAATGTCATTTAGATTCCCAGAAGATTAAATAGTGGTCTCTGTTTATAAAAATAATTATCATGTCAGGATCATACAGAAGACAAATTACTTGAATGACATAAAATAGATCACAATGAATTTGGACTAAGATGGTAGCTTGTTATGTATTCCTGTGAATGAAGAACATATCAATTAGATATGGTATGTGAGTCAACTGTTATTTCAACTATTCAATTACTTTATTTGTCAAAACAGAAGCATTTCAAACCCAACAGCAATGGGAAAGATGTTTATACAGAGAAAGAAAAATATGTAGAAAATACTAGCACTAGTCCTGGTACAGAGAACGTTGTTTGGTTTCCAATATTCAGCAAGACAAGGATAAGCCTAAAGTCTTCAGTTGTGAAGAATGACCACCCTGTTTTTTATTCACCAACAGAACATGTCTTTAAGAGACATAAATTACCAACATACTTCCTTCCTCTAAATATTTTGCCTTTTGTACTTTGATATTGACTCTTCTTGAATATATATGCGGAACTAAGTTGAAAGAAATTAAAATATTAGTTGAGGGGGGTGAGAACCCACCTCAAATAATCAAATACATTCTTGTCAGGGTGAACCACTAAAGTCACTAAATAAACCTGTTCTTAGCCCTCTGGGTGCTCGAAAGTAAACAGTCAAGCCTATCTTAGAGGCAATGGGTATTTATTCAGTATCCAACCAGTAATAGAGTGAAAAATCAACGCAAGAAAATCCCAAACCAATTTAGAAACATAGAGAGTTTCTTAACAAATAGAATGACACCAAAACAACAAACATCCAATAAGTTGATCTGGAGAGAAGAATTTTAAATGTTTGAAGTAAAAAACAGCAGAACAGTAATATTCACCAACTGTGGTTATCTGGTTGCGCCAGACCGGGTCAAAGTCAAAAGTTAAGGCTGACCGCAATGGATTGCCAGTCAGATTCAGCAAACAGGTTTGGCCTGGGGGAAAGTTTACCGTCAGATTTAGAAAGTTTTATGGAGAAATGGTTGTGTTATGAGTTGAAAGGTATATCTGAAGTGGGGTTCAATGATGGTGTTTTACTGAGGAGTGTGGTACCAGTGTGTTTGTTGATGAAGGATGGAAAGCTCTGAGTGAGTGACGTATGAAGTTCGTAGCCCGAAACGCCTCAGGAATGATTGGATGCTACTTGGCATGTCCTTGGCATGTCGATCCCATGAACCTCTCAACAATTTGACTATGAAATTCTTCTGGAAGTCAGAACTCCTCCAATTGGGCATACCAGAAATGTATAGCCAGCCAGTGATTTGAGTGCGACTTCTGCGGGTTCAACAGCAATCACTGTCTTCATCAGTTCTCCAGGTTGAAAGTTGGTAAAAAGTTTCTAAGTCCCATGTCTTGTAGTTTTGGGGAAAGGAATAATACACTCTTACAGCAGCCAAGGGTCCAGGACCTGGGAGCACTACCTGTAGTTTAGGACTCACTCAAACAGAGGCAAGTAGCTGGGTCCAGTGCAGGTCTAGTTCAAACTAAGTAGATGGGTAGTTGCAGTGATATTCGTCTCTGGAAGGTTGTGTGTACATGTAGTTCATACAGGTGGTTAGCCAACTGACCTTTGGAGTCACTGGGTTCAAGGCAAGAAGGTCAAGTCTTTCTACAGGTTTCCGACTGCAGGACAGACCTTCCTACTGATCGTCACACACCCAAGAGTGCTCCGAGTAGAGTACTGAGAATGCCACATTTATGCCCATTGGTAGACTGGGGATAGTGGAAACTCCTGACCACTCCCTAACCAATGGGGTAAAAGCTCCCAGGGGTGGCCCTATAGACTTCTGCAGCACTTCCTGTGGGTTTTACCAGACACTATCACACAGTATGTGTCCATCACTAAATCCAACACAGCAGATCCCCTCGTCCCCTGGTCAGAGCTCCCTGTACACACCCAGAGGTGTGAATATGATAATAGGAAAAGCCTTGATTGTGGTCAGTTCAAACCAGTTCAGGGTAGCTCCAAGTTCTCTCTAGGAAGACGAAATGGAGGCAGGCCTAAATGTGAGCTACATCTGGCAGTGACAGAAAAGGAATCCTATGACATCCAATGAGTGGCTGCGCAGATCCCACAGCCCATCCTGCTCGAGGAAGAAAAACAACTCCCCACACCCAAACCCTTTGTAAACTATCTAGGACCAATCTATATTTCATCAAATGGGAGCCATCAGTAGTCATGTGATACTGGACACTGGCAGAAAGGCCTTTTTGGCTAAGGAGGAGAAAAAACAACTTTCTAAAAGTGTATTTTCCATAATAATAATATAAAATATGACTTGACATTAGGTTGGATTTACATGATTATTAAAATGAATCCTTGAATCATATTTCTAGCTGTTCACAAACTGAAACTAAGCACTATATGTTGTTATTATGTAACCCAGTGTTTTCATATGGGAGAGCCAGCTTTGACACAGTAAAAAATGACTCTGGAGGTGTGTCACTACTAGGGCATGTGAAACATTAAATATGCATGCTCTGTGCTGTAAATATCAAGCACCGTGCCCTACGTGTATTTCGGGCCTACCGCAGTGGTGACTTACATGTACTAAAAGGGAAAGTTAGGCATGGCAAATGGATTATTTTGGCTCCTTTTAAATGGCAGTTTAGAATTGCACACAGACTGCAATAGCAGGCCTAGAGACATGTTTTACAGTACTATGTAAGTGGGGAGCACAATGAGTTCTAAAGGCTCACTAGTAGCCTTTTATTTATAGGCTCTGGGTGCATGTAGTCCCGCTTTACTAGGGGTGTCATGGATCGGATGACTACTTGTGTATCTTCAGTCATAGACTAAAGGAGAACTCCAGGTTTTAACTATTCTGGTCTGATAGAGGTAAGGAGGAACTCTTCTAGTAGCCACGTTGCTGTCAGTGCAGGAAATGTCCAAGAAAGAATGTACCCTCCAGTAGGAATCCAAATGGAGGAAAGAGCCTGGGGGAAAACAACTTCCAAAAGGCATTTGGAGTCTAAGGGAAAACAGAGGGAGTGTAAACTGGTAGTATCCTAGCAGATGGAGAAGCTGGAAACGAGGTAGAACTTCTGGAAAGGTGACTAAATTGCTGGGACAGAATAACCCAATCGTACCAGGAGCAATGAACACTAGGGTAGGATGCACAAAGCGGTGGGTGTGCCAGACTTTCTTACATAGCGCAAAAAAACACAGGATGTTAGGAGGAAACCATCTTGGATTGGGAAAAGGAAATAGAGAAATGGGCTGAGGTGGCCAACTTGGCTTGGGCGTTATTGAAACTCAGGACTCCTCCTTGGAAATCCTGGGATGAAGATGTGACAGTATGGAGGCACCAATTGAGTCCTCCAGCATTTTTGTTCCCCATGATGGATGCAGGGGCATGATAGCCACAGTGGGTCGTCCACGCAAGGTAAGAGTCACCAAGTGCCACGGCGGCCTGTTGGTACGCCATCCCACTTCATCATCAGCCTCTAGCCGTGAGTCCTGCCAAGACAAGATTTCAAGCATCAGGTACGAGCGGGACACCGATGGCGGAGCCAAAAGGGGCTTACAGGTAAATAAAAGGAGACAATCATGGGTAAGACAAAATTAACAGGTTTGGAAGGGAGGATACAATATCTTTACCACTGGTTAGCAGGGGTACAGTGTGCAGTGTTCTGTGGGTAACAACAATATGATTAAATAAAGAGCCAAAAAAGCCCAGGTGACCCTTCAGGAAGGGAGAATTTCCAACAGAGATATAGTAAACCTTTAATTATTTTCACAACATTTTTGAAGTTTGTATTCTGGCTAGGATATTTTTGTAGTACAACCTTAAATATAGAAATTCTGATAGTATATCAGTTCGCAAAGATATAGATGTCTGAAGCCTAGGATCACACTGGCTAATTCAAGTGATGCCAGCATTAGCACTTTGCGCCCTCTAGCTATTGCTGGTCCTGCCGCTTCTCAACCCGTCCACAGGCAGGCTCACTACAGTGGAAATATAAATAAGCGTTGGCCCTATAATGATGTACTTCAGACGTCAGGTAGATTCTTTAATGTTTTATTGAGGCATGAGTATACCAGCTTCCTGACACTACAAATATCTAAACACATACTTGTTGGGTCTTATGTTTCTTTAAGTGGTGACTGTATTTACAAATGCCTTATGTTTCTTTAAGAGGTGAGTGTATTTACAAATGCAGCACATGCCACCATGATTACTGTTCCATCTTGGAATGGTGGCATGTGAAGTGGTTGAGTTTCAGTTATTGTATGCTGTCCTTCTGGCCGGTCGTTTATTTGGATTTATCTTACTTATAATAAAGAAGAGAATTATATTTGGAATTTGCATCTTCTTTTCATCGGCGACGAGGAGTGAAAAGAAGATGAATAATCCAGTTGAATTACAATTCTTTATTGAAGCACATTTAGAGAAGTATCCAGTATAACGACCGGCCAGAGCGACAGCAAGCTACAACTCCTCTAACCTTTACCACATGCCACCATTCCAGGATGGAACATAAGTCATGGTGGCATGTGCTAGACTCATAAGTAAACACACAGCAATTAAAGTGACATACTAAAATAAAAAGAACATGAGACCTAACACATCTTCCCCCTTAATATTTGGAACAAAATAACACAAGCTTAAAAGCATTAAAAGCAAATATATAAAAAAAACATACAACATTATACATAATCTTTGTACCTAATAGGTGGTTTTCTTACTCTAACAGAAACTCTTATACCAGGTTTATCTGGTGTAATACCAGGACCATGATGTACAGATCCTTTCACACTTTGCTGTTCCAAGCTAGAATTAACTTGCAAATTCTGTTTTGACAATCTTTCCTTATTCCAACATTTACCATCCCTTAACATCACAGACCTGCCCCTTACAGAAACAATTTGTTTGGGACATGAAAACTTGGAATTACCTTTGGTGACGTAACCAGGAAGACTCACTCTAACCCAATCACCTTCTTTGAAAACAGCTTGTCTCCTCCCCCTTATTGGTTCTTTGGTAACGTACTTGCCCTGGGCTATCAGACAATTAGCTTTTACTGAATCAGGATTAATTTTAGACTCACTCAAATCACGCATCCAAGGTCTGACTAACTTGGAAGAGGCTGACCTTCCTTTTAATAAGGTAAAAGGAGAAACCGTAGTAACAACATTGGGAGTGCTGCGTAATGCCAATAATAAATTTGAAACTTCTTTCTTCCAATCTAAACCATTTACCATGGACAATTGAATATTATCCTTTATTATTCTATTACAACGCTCCACAAGACCGTTGCTGCGAGGGTGACATAAGGAAGTAGTGATATGTTTAACACCCCAATGGGACAAAAATTCTTGAAATTCCTTGGACACAAATTGTACTCCATTATCTGTTGCAAGTTCAATGGGAGCACCTTCTCTAAAAAACAACGACTGGAGAAAAATCACCACCTCATCAGTGGTTGCAGACCTTACAAATTTCACCTCCGGCCACTTTGATCCATAATCTATTAAAACCATGCCATACCTACATTTCTCCTCAAAACATACATGGGCCCTATGATGTCTAAAGCTAACTTAATCCATGGACTGTCAGGTACAGCAATAGCTACTACAGGACTAGGAAAAGTCACTTGGGTTTTATCACTAGTGGCACATGAGATACAATCTCTTACAAAATGCTCAACAGAGCGATCCATGCCAGGCCACCAAAATATCTCTCTTAGTCTCCTTTCCATTGCCTTCATTCCAATGTAACCTTCATGAGCAATCTCCAAAACTTTATTTTGAAGAGAAACAGGAACAACCAACAAATCCAGTCTCCTGAGTATACTACACTCAAAATTCAATTCCGGAAAAACATGTTTAAATGCATCTATCTCCTCCCGTGTAGATGACCAACCTTTACTCAACATGGTAATGGTTTCTTGTAGCACAACATCACAGTGAACGGCAGATTTCCATTCTTCTTCTGAAATACATGTGAAATTTGAATCTAGTAAAGAAGCCACAATGCTAAACTCCTCCTCTTCTAACTCATCAGATTGTTCAGTTGCCAAGGGAAGTCTAGATAGACAATCAGCGAAAATATTCTTAACTCCAGGAATATACTCTATCTGAAATTGAAATTCCATTAGTCTGTAATGCCACTTCGCAATACGTGGAGTTGCATTTCCAGCACCCTTGGTGGAAAACAAATTAACAAATTAACAAGATGTTAACGAAGTGAACCAGTCTGTAAGGTAAAAGAGCCTGGGCCAACTGACTCCTACTGGAATATGAGTCATGTGGAACTCTGGCCCATGATTCCACAAGTCACCATAGGCGAGAATGCCACACATCCCCTTTCGTCAATACAAATTAACAGGTTAATTAGTTATCAACAGAAGAGTACAACACGTTATGTAATAGAACTATATACAACAACAGTAACACAATTAAATATCAGAAAAGTTAAAGATACAAAACATATTAAGTTGAAACCATTGCAAAATATATATACAATCCTAACAAAAATATCAAATTCAAATGAACGAACATTATGTCGTGACAAAATCCTTACACCAAGCTGGTTTGTATTTTAATCTTGCGGTAGCTTGATACTTGGTATTATTATGGTTTTGTTGATGTAGAGAAGTATTATTTGCACAAGCAGATTTATCAAGGTTAGACCATAAGCATGTAGGCACTTTAACAACCTTGCACAAACTCCACACATTCCCATCAGTTAGCTCTACAACCTGATGACCAACTCTGACTACTTTCATTGGTATAGAAGACGTAGATTCCCCAGACTTTATTAATTTCCCCTTCTTCACTCGTACCCAATCACCAATATTAAATTGGGACAAAGTATCACCACAATTCAAAGATGACAGTTGCCTTTTATTGGATGGCCAATGACCCTTATCATTGGAAACTATAGATTTGAATTTAGATTGGTCAACTTTGTTTGTCATCTCTAACATCCATAATTGACTCAAATCACAAACAGCCTTCCTTCCCCTCATTTTCTCAAATGGAGACAGATCACCAACCACTCTAGGAGTAACCCTATAACTCCACACCAAATCTTTGAGGAACTGAGAACAATTTTTTCCAGAAGATAATGCCAATTGTACACCCTCTTTCAGAACTCTTATCCACCTTTCAACAATTCCATTACTTTGCGGATAATATACCGATGTTCTCATATGCGAAATTCCATGCTTAACTAGATAATCTTCCATTTGGGTGGATGTTAACTGCCTATCATTGTCGGTAACCAAACACTTGGGGAACCCCTCCTTATTAAACACTTCAGTTAAGAATTGAATAATTGTGTGAGAATCAATATGATGCACTAACTTAATCTCTGGCCACTGAGATAAATGATCAATAAGAACAATTATATACATCGGACTTTTGGGCAAACAAATCAGACCAGCTATGTCAAGAGAAACTCTTTCCCAAACACCCTCAGGCCTTGAAACAGGAGTCTTTTCATACTTAACAACTCTTTGTGACTTATCACTCATAGCACAATCTATACACGATCTGACCTTTGACTCAATAAATCTTTCAATGACTGGCCAACAAAATTCAGATCTTAATCTGTTTTTCATACTCGACATCCCAGGATGTCCTACGTGTGCCAAACACAAAACTTGTTCCCGCAAATCTTTAGGCACTACTAATTGTACACCTCGAAATAACATGTCATCAATAACTGACAATTCATTGGCCACATACAAATAAGGCAATAACTCTTTATCTAAATCTTTTTTTAACGGCCATTGGGTTGAAATATATTTGATGACTTCTTGAATTTCCTCATCAGTTGCACAAGCATTTTCCCATTCATCTTGTTTGATACACCCATTAGATACCATACAAACAGATATAATTTTTTCAGTACTTTCATCAGGAATAAATGATTCACAATCTTCCTTGACGGGTAAACGGGATAAACAGTCTGCTACATCATTCTTGATCCCTGGAATGTACTCTACATTAAAATGGAAATCCTTCAGTTTGTACTGCCATCTGGCAATCCTTGGTGTGGCTTTCCCGCAACCCTTTGTGGTAACCAACTCCACCAATGGACTATGATCTGTCCTAACCTTGAATGTTGTGCCATATACATACTTTTGGAAATACGCTATACCACACCAGCATGCCAGACTTTCCTTTTCAAGTGTTAAATATTTGACCTCAGCATCTCGTAGAGGTCTAGATGCAAATGCAATGGTAACTAATTTCCCCTTCTGATTTTGCATCAAAAACCCCCAATACCAATATTACTGGCATCAGTAATGATGACAGAACTACAGCGTGTATCAAATGTCGCTAATGCAGAAGTTGAAGATAACTCTTTTTTAAGATTCAAAAATTCTGTAACACAATTTTCACACCAAACACATTTTTGATTTTTTTTCATTAAACACCTCATATGACTAGTTTTATCCAAAAATAAAGGAATGAATTTGGCGTAATATTCAGCCAGACCCAACAAGGATCTGAGCTGATCTTTAGTATGAGGTTCAGGAGCTTCTTGAATTGCTTTAATCAAATTCTGCTTGGGTGATATACCATTGCCACTAATGTTATGTCAAGATGATATGCTAATGTATGGCAAAGACAGAATCACATGATAAAACCTTAGCCACTGTACTATCCATTTTGGCTGATCGTGGTGCAACTTTGAAGGCTGAAAAGTGCAAATTTGCAGTTCAAGAAGTTAATCATTTGGGCTATAAAATATCAGAAAAAGGGAGAGAACCCAAGGAGGATCTGGTTGCTGCTATAAAATGCTTTCCCAGTCCTCAGAATAAAGATCAGCTTTGCTCATTTTTTGGCATGTTAGAATTTTATGCCAGATTTATACCGAACTGCAGCGGTAAAACATATGGATTAAGGTCTCTCATGAAAAAGCATCAACAATTTGTGTGGTCAAAGGAGCTGGAGAATGAATTTCAATCGATTAAACTAGAGTTAAGTAATGCTATTCCTTTACAGCATTTCAACAAACATGACCATTCTGTTGTTGTCACTGACGCTAGTCAATATGGTTCAGGTGCGGTATTGCTCCAAAAAAGAGATGGCAAAGAAGAGGTTGTAGCTTTTGCTTCGCGCACTTTGAGGGGTGCTGAATCAACGTATTCAGTTATAGAGTGTGAAGCTTTGGCCTGCTGGTGGGGTGTTAATCACTTCAGACAGTACTTGCGGGGTTCTGAATTCACTTTACGGATGGATCACAAACCTCTTGTTGGTCTATTTTCGACCAAGGGCGCTGGGAATGCCACTCCTCGCATAGCTAAGTGGCATTATAGACTTATGGAATTTTGTTTTCATTTAGAGTATATTCCTGGTGCGAAGAATATGTTTGCTGATTGTCTGTCTAGACTTCCTTTAACCACAGAACATCATAATGAACCAGGAGAGGATGAATTTTGTATTGTAGCATCTTTAGCTGTGGATTCAGATTTTGCATGTATCTCAATGGAAGAGTGGAAGTTGGCTGTTGAGCAAGATGTAGTGTTTAAAGAGATTATTTCAAGGCTGAGTAAAGGTTGGGTATCCAGCGGTGAGGGAACTGATGCTTTTAAACATGTTTTTACGGAACTAAATTTTGAGTGTGGTTTGCTCAGGAGATTTGATTTTTTGGTTGTTCGTTTCTCTTCAAAATAGAGTTTTGGAGATTGCCCATGAAGGTCATATTGGTATGAGAGCAATGAAAAGGAGACTTAGGGAAGTATTTTGGTGGCCTGGTATGGATCGTTCTGTAGATCATTTTGTAAGGGATTGCATCTTGTGCGCCACCAGTGACAAAACTCAGGTGACTTTTCCTAGTCCTGTTGAGGCCATTCCTGTGCCAGACAAACCTTGGAACAAATTAGCGTTAGATGTCATAGGTCCCATGTATGTATTGGATGAGAAGTCTAGATTTGGTTTAGTCTTAATAGACTATGGGTCAAAGTGGCCCGAAGTAAAATTTGGAAGGGCTGCAACTACAGTGGAAGTTGTTTCTTTTCTTCAGTCATTATTTTTAAGGGAAGGTGCTCCTATGGAACTAGTGACAGATAATGGATTACAATTTATGGCTAAAGAATTTAAAGAATTTTTGTCTCAGTGGGGTTTAATTGGATGCTATGGCATTTCCCTCAATTTACTGTAATTTCCATTGAAATGAATAGGCACTCCATGACGAGTTACCCTTGTCATTAGCATCCAAGTGGTTACACATCACTACTTCACTTTATCACCCTCACAGTAACGGCCTTGTGGAGCGCTGTAACAGAGTCATTAAAGATAACATACAAATGTCTGTGGTAAATGGTTTAAATTGGAGGAAGGAACTTTCTGACTTACTTTGGGCTTTGCAAACTACTCCAAATGCTGCCACCAAGGTTTCTCCTTTTACTTTATTGAAAGGGAGGTCAGCGTCTTCGGAGTTAGTCAGGCCTTGGATGCGTGATTTGAGTGCTCCCAAGATTGATACTGATTTAGTAAAAGCTAATACTTTGATTGCTCAGTACAAATACATTACTAAGGAGTCAATTAAGGGAAGGAAACAAGTTTGTTTCAAAGAAGGATATTGGGTCAGAGTTAAGTTTCCTGGCTATATCGCCAAGGGCCATTCCAAGGTTTCCTGTTCCAAACTAATTGGTTCCGTAAAGGGAAGGTCGGTGATGTTAAATGATGGTAAATGGTGGAACATGGAAAGATTATCTATACAGAATATCCATGTTAACTCTAGGAAGGAATCTCAAAGTGTGCCTGTTTCTGTACATCATGGAGATGGTCCTGTACTTGATAAATCCGGAAATGGTTCTACACTTGATAAACCTGTAATTAGGGTATCCGCGAAAGTACGAAAGATGCCTGTTAAATACAAAGATTATGTATAATTTTTATTCTTGTTGTGATGAAATTTATTATGAAAATATGTTGTTTCAAATGTAAAGGGGGAAGATGTGTTGGGTCTTATGTTTCTTTAAGTGGTGACTGTATTTACAAATGCCTTATGTTTCTTTAGGAGGTGAGTGTATTTACAAATGTAGCACATGCCACCATGATTACTGTTCCATCTTGGAATGGTGGCATGTGAATTGGTTGTCCCTCTGGCCGGTCGTTTATTTATATCTTACTTATAATAAAGAAGAGAACTATATTTGGAATTTGCGTCTTCTTTTCAATACTGAACTTGTATCCCTAAGTTTCAATCTCAGAACACCTCCCTTGTGCCATTCCTATCCTACATCATAATGCATGTGTATGCATGCATATCACACCATTACATTCTCTCCCCCCTTTTTGGAAGAAAGAGAAAAAAGAGAAAGAGACAATAAAACGAGAAAAATAAAGGAAAAAAAAACACATTTAGCAATGTTTAATTAAAAGAATGGGTTTCTTTTGAACTCTTTCAGACTTCACGCTTGTCTGTCTTGTAAAATATTTGGTTGTACATTTCCATGCTCAGCAAGATTAGCTGTCTTGAAGAATGTCTTATTTCTTGTTATTGTCTTGTTTTCATTTTCTGCCGTTAGCGCTGTTCCATGAATCTAAAGGTATTGGATGAAATCTGCTTTGTGACTTCTTTTCTCGTTGTCGAACTACAACCAGATCACCCACTTGATATTCTCGACATTGACATCTTCCTTTGCTTTGCGAATAGTATTTCATTTTCTATTTTGCCTCCTCGTCTTTTTTTAGTACTTCATCATGAACTTCTGGCGGGTTTGCTGGTAAATGCGGTAAATGAGTGAGCCTTGATTGACCAAACATTAACTCTGATGGACACTACAAGTCTCTAAACATAACTGAACTTGTATTCCTTGAAAGACCCATACGCTTCCATCTTAGAAAGCCTCCCTCGCGCCATTCCTATCCTACATCAAAATGCATGCGTATGCATGTATATCACAACATTACATTCTCCCTATCACATCATTACATGCCCATCTATAACCTGGCCCTCTCTGGGAAGCTTGCACGGGCACACATAGAGCCTTGTGCTACAGTCAGTGCTTAATTTGACCCGATGGTTGCTGGTGGGGACCATCGGTACTCATGTTTGGGGACCAGCACTTATTTTTCTGCATCAAACATTTACTGAGAGGAAGAGAGGGATAAATAAAGCATAAGAATGGAGGATGAGAAGGACAAAAAACTAGCACGTCGGGTGGAAGTAGGCAAATGCAAGACTGAGAGAAAGGGAAAGGGGGTGTCTGGTAGTGGATTAAAGGGGCATGAGGTGGATTCAAGACAACGCCGCCTTGGAATTGGGCATGCTAATATTGAATTGCACGGGCCCGGGTCTTCTGTGTAGAGCTTGGGGCACCAGCACTCATTCTTTTACAAATTAAGCACTGGCTACAGGACATGCACGGTCTGGCAGCACAGGGCGAAGCTTGCAACAGAAGTAGTGTTCCTGTGTGATGGACATGGCAGGTTCATTATCAGCCAGATTTCAGCCCTCCACGCGAGTCGCGATTGCTTGCGCACGTGCACTGATGCACATGCTGCATGCTAAGAAGATCTCGTCTCATCTCTGGCTGCCTGCTTGGCCATGCTCTGTGTGTGTCTGTGGGCCAGCACACCTTGGAACAGGTTTCTTACATTTCAGAGTAGTAGAAAGCACATTGCACAATATCTGACACTAATGACATTACTGGAAGGGACAGAGTGTTGCCTTTGACCCTGATGGGAACAAGAAGAGAATAGATAATCTGGCAATAAGGGCCTGATTAAAAGTCGCCTGTTAAATTGTGAGCCTTGTGCAACACCTGCGCAGGGGTTACGATTACAAGGGGTGCTTTGTTTATCACACCTGCCAGAATTTAACAAAGGGATATGCTCTGTTATTTATTTGGACATATGAATTAGGGTGTTTTGAGCATTAAAATCTGCAAATTATTTCCAGTAACTTAGAATATGTGGTAATTAAGACAGCCTATAAATTCTCTTTTGACAGATGAAATAATTATTTCTAAAAGGGCCTAATTTTAATTAGGCCCTCTGTGTTAAAGTAATAACTGCATTCTTCCACCTCTAGCTGCATTTGCAGCTAGAGGTGGAAGAATCCTTTTGTAGAATGGTGTAAAAGAGTCACCTTTCTACAGTATAAGACTCGACTATTTTGGGTCACGATTGGTCAAAATGACGACCGACTGTTTGCCAAAATGACGACCGATGATTGCCCAAAATGACGACCGCTTGTAATACCCGAACACCAAACAAAACAAAATAGGTATAGGACGACTATTGATCACAACGCCACTATAATAGGGGTGTCAAAACATATTTATTATTTTATTAAATTCCTGGGGCCTCATTTATGAGAAATGACGCATCGCTGCGTGAAAGCAGTGATGCGTCACTTCTCAGTGCGCACTCCTTGCGACATACCTGATGCGTCATATTTAATGTATGAGGCATCATGTCACAAGGAGTTACAGATACGTCAGTATTTCTGACATATCTGTAAGCGCAAAAGTGACGCATTGCTGGAGTGTGTCACAAAAGTGACGCAACTCCAGCAATGTGTTCTTTCACATGGGGCAAACCCCATGTGAAAGGGCTTGCGTCAGTCTTACGCCTGCTGTGAGGCAGGCGCAAGATTTTGACGCAACGGTGTCCTAGAAGTGACGCAGTGAAATCTCATAGATTTCACTGCATCACTTCTACGACCCTTTCTTGCGTCAATGCGCCCCCTTTGCATACATTATACCTGGCGCAGGTATGATGTGGCGCAGGGGTTTACAAAGTGACGCATCTACCTAGATGCGTCACTTTGTAAATATGGCGCAACAAGGCGCATTGTTTACGCCACTGGTGCGTCACAAAAAGTGACGCACCGGCGGCGTAAAAGTGACGCACAGCCTCATAAATGAGGCCCCTGATCTTCACCCTTGCTGAAGTTAGAAAAGCGTTCATTTTAACCTCTGCGTTTGTCAGATTAAAATCTTTCTCGCCTTAACCCTTTGTACTAAGGGCCATATTTATCGCACTTGCACCACGTCACGGAGTGCATCCGTGACGCAGCTACTAAGTGCGATTTTCAAGCCAAACAAGGCTAATTTTCATGCCCTGAGAGGTTTGATAAATATGGAGTAACGCAACGAAACACACATTGCTGCGTCGCCTAACTCTGCCTAGACAGGCATTTCACGGGTGGTGTGTGGGTGTCCCCACCCAACACCCCCGTATTTTGACGCATTTCCAGATTTACCATCACTGGTAGACCTGAGAATGTGCCACAATGCTCCACCTTCCGAGGAGAGAAGTAACAAGGAGACATATATTTATTTCTCCTCATATTTTACTTTCTATGTGTGCTGAATTCTGCAGCACACATAGAAAGAGGAAATGCTTCAGGGAATTGTTTTGTGCAGGAAGGTGCCCCTCTCTGCATAAAAACAAGTGTTCCTACAATGCAGGTACCCTTGAAACCACGGTGCAATGGTGCCTACTTCGGCGCGTGGCAGCACATTGTGTGCCAGCGCTGGGAAAAGATACTAATGTGCTGTATAATGTTAAATATGGCACATTCCTGCCCTTTCCCTGTCGTGCAGCGTAACAAGGTGACTTGCTGGCCTGCGTGACTTTTTAATGAATATGCCCCTAAACTCCTGTTCACCTACGGAGGACACAGCAAGCCCAAGATGGTCTGTAGAGTGTCATTCTACTTCCTGTGCATGTATGCAGAACTTTTCCCTCCATCAGTTTACAGTGGTACTTCCTCTACCAAGGCACAGGTCTAGGACAGACCAAGGCTACAGGAAAAATCACAACACTGTTTCAGGGTTAAAAGTTCACCGATCGCCACGACCATTCTATTCTGCAAATATAAATAACACCATTTCTGGAATTCACAGACATTCTACTCGACAAAGAATTCACTTTGCAAGAGCTATTCAAGTGGGCAGAAAGAGGGAATTCCAATATATATTCCAAGACCCATTCTCTGAACCCCTGCTCCCCCACCCCCGTGTAAAATTGGCTCCTGAGTGTACCCCTTGTCAGGGTGTGAAGGCGAAGGGAACAAACCCAGCCTGGTAGGCACTGAGTTGAAGCGATTTTTCTAAAGAGAGAAAAATATTAAAAAAAAGAAAATAACACATTTGTAGGAATGTTCTAGTTAATATTTATCACCCAAAATTATAGAGCAGGTGGCATTGCTCATGTTGAAATACTTCCACATGTCATAGTTAACAACTATTTTTCTGAAATATGCATGAAAGGATGAGTTTGCAGCAGGCCTCCAGCCATAAACTTGGAAATGAATTTCACAAATAGTCTACACCATGTAGGGTCTTAAAACTGTCTAGATGTATAGTTTTCTTTTCGGAATCAAGCCATACATGTCTGACTCTGGTGCAACTACAGGCCTCTTACATGCAGAAATGTGTTCCGTTTGTTATAGGGTGTGGGGACGGTGACAAAATGCCCTTTTACCTAAGGTGTGAACTATGCCTGCACTCTTCTTAATTAGATTTATAACCAGGAAAAGGTTCACCCGAATGAAACTCACCCTTTAACCATTGAGGTTGTGCATACATTTATGTAGAAAGTGCTCAGCACACGGTGAAGTTCCACATTTTTATGGAAGCCTGCAGCTAAATCTATGGAAAACTTCACCACATAGAGAAACGTGAAGTTTTCCGCTTAGCCACATTTGCATAAAACACTTTAACTTTTGTGATCATATATGGTTTATAGGTAAACAAATGTGTTAATTTTCCATCGAGCTTAAGAAATGTTGTCAAAAATAAACTTGCAAAGTCAAATTCTGCATGCAATTTCCATCTTGGTTGGCTTGGGTTGGATTAAACATTATCTCTCCATATGTAAAGAACCTTTCTGCTAGAACTGCCCACAGTCTGGACATAGCAAACGTCAGGGACTTTGCACATACATAGAACCTTTGCAAACCTTGAATGAGGAACATTTCAAAACAACTCTGGAAAAAAGGGGCACCCTGATGACCTTGATAATTTATAAATTGAGATAAGAGGATATGTATAAAAATAGGGTCTGAAAAGGATGAAAATATATTTACATTGACAGCTGACCTGAGATATCGGTACAGAGGATTCACTTGTAACTTTGAAACAAACAGTCAAAGATCCAGGATCTTCTTATTAACATGTTTTAATAACATTTTAATATAGGAAAATGCATGTCCCAGTTTTCGACATTTCTAGCAAGTAGCCTTAGAATATCTTACTTTAATGGTACTCAATTTAACAACCTTGGAAGGATGAAGGCCTGAGTTTGCCTTTCCAAAATTCAAGCTCACACCAGATAACACTGAGCACGCTCAGTGAGTCACCTTGCCAGTTCTGTCTTCAAGTTATTTCTGTCTTAGTCACGTTTGCAGGCCCAAGATCTTACCTCTAATTTCCACATTATGTCACAGTAAATGTATTGCAATATGTTCGAGGAACAACAATTTCGTATAAATATAGCATAGGCCTTGTACTGGGAGGGTATCCTTCCCGTACAACATACTATGTTTTGACGTACTTTTAGACTTTTCCCACTTTAGCACAGATTTACAAACACTTTGGAGAAAATTTACAAGCTCCTTGCGCCACTTTTGCGTCATTTGTAACATGGGGAAAATGACGCAAAAGTGGTGCAAGGGGCTTGTAAATCTGTCCCTTTGTGCGAGGTTTGATGCGCTTTTACAACTAATATGCCACTGTAATACGCATGCTTTTTCCCCGCATTTTGCGATCGTTACAATGACCCATACTATTATCGCGCAAGACGAAACAGCGACTTGCTCTAGGGAGGGGCGCTGGTTGTTTGAAAAGTATAATTTACTATTCCAACTCCAGTATGTGCAACAATAGGGAAGGTGTTCGATTTTGAATCCAACACCTTCTGACCCCTCCGCAAGTCGTTGGTCCGACTTGCAAAGTAATGGTATATGTTGTTACAACACGATCGTTGTAATCACTGCGTTGTAATTGCCTGCGGGGGAAAAGGATGCTTGGTGAACGTTGTTTACCTTTTGCAACGCAAACCCGGCACAAAGTGTGGTGGTGGTATTTAGAAATGTTAGTAGATATGAGTTTGTGTGAAAAACCAAGGGTGGTAGTATCGGAATGCCCATGTAGCACTCACTAGCCGCGCCCTTGAGACAAAGCAACGTGAATTACTCTCAGGCAACTTTCCAGAAGGAAGGTTTTGCACAGTAAAGTAAATCCTAAATCAACACTTTGGCTCGGATTGCTTCACTTTTCATGACTTTGCACCAGTGCAAAGTGTGTATAAACCTGACTCAAAATATTCATAAAGCAAAAATGTACACCTTTAAAAGAGATAGCCCAGGTGCACTGCTCGCTTGAGGAAGCGCGGGCTGGTGTCACAATGTTTCCCAGTCTAACGTGCATGGCTAGTGGCAACTTGATTAGGAACACGTGCAACTATGTGAAAAGATTTAGCAATATTTTTAATATAATAATTATAAAAGTTAGAATACCGGTTCTGTGAGCGTGCACAGTCAACCCCTGCTTAATAATTTTCGTACATTTTCTGGAATAATAAAAAACAAAGTAGAGTAGTGACAGCCTTTAGAGGAGCAAAGGAGAGGTGAGCTCGCGCGCGCCACGGACCCCGCCGAGAGGCGCGCGCACCCCTTCCGAGGCAGCGGCGGTCTTGTAATGACGCATTAGCAGCGCTCGTGACCTTTCTCTCCCTCTGGACATGATGGGGGGAAGCGCCATTATCGGGGAGAGAGGAGGTTGTCACGCGAGGGCCGCCTCTCCAGGAAACGGACTCCAGGAGTCGAGCAAACTTCTAATGCAGGGTGAAAGGAAAAGATATTAAAATGTCCCTTCTGATGGAAAGCGCTCCAGTAAAATTGGCAATTTCAGAACGTGTCAGGGGCGGGAGGAGAGGACTAATTTGTCCCAAGATATGACACGGGAGTTACAAGACTGGGAAGCAGGCGTGGGCCTGGGCGCGCGCACGGCGACCGCAGGCGCAGCCGGGCGAGCGCTGGGCTGCTGCAGGAGGCCAGTTCTGAGCACGAGAATGCCATCTTCTGTGTGCCTGGCACAGGGCGCACCATGCTGCAGCCTGCAGGAGGTCAGCCCTCCCGAGCTAAAATATTTAAGAGGCACATTTACAAGCCACTTGCACCACTTTTGCGTAATTTTTCCCACGTTGTAAAAAAAAAAGCAAATGTGGCACAAGGGGCTTGTGAGAGAGCGCAAACTGATATAAATGTATGAGTACATCACACTTACCTATAGTAAGCACAAGTCATGATGAGAAATGCCATGAGTGCTAATAGTATCTGAAATTATATTCTAAATGTATAGCTAATATAGAGATTTAAGTAGAAGTGGAACTAATACAGAAATGTGTGACATTATATGATTTTATTAGACGTGATTATTTTGAATCTATGTCGTGTAGCTGTTAACATATAAGATGGTCTGTGGTAAAACGCAGAACGTGGTAGGCCTCAGGGCCAGAGCTGGAGCTAAAAGGGAAGGTGTTTCTTTTCACGACACAGATTGTTTAACGTTTTTGGTCATTGCATTAATGGGCCATGATTTAGAGTAATGTTTTCTAAATAATAGAATAAGAGTTTTAACATGCTTTAATTAAATGAAGAAATTGAATGCTATAATCATAATGTGAAATATTGTAGGCCTGAAATGTTTTAGCAGTGATTTACACGTACATGTCTGGGCTGAGAAATGTTGCAAGCCTTTTTAGAAGTCTATGAGAGTTGGGTTCTTGGCGGCAGATATCTGTCTGCAACAGGAAAGGGGGGATCCAATTATAAGTGAATGAATAGAGGTCTGTTCAGTAGACGGCCCAGACATGGAGGAGGGTTCTGGAATGTTTAAGGGGTATCAGCGGGCCGGAGAAGAGACTGAGAAGCAAGGTCAACTCTAACGTCTGAGGCCCAATACAAAGCATCATGGAAAAAGCCTGAAGTTGCACCACGTGAGAGGCGTTTCGCAAGGGGCGTCTCAAATGTTGTTGACTGTTTTGTATTAGGGACAGCACCCCTGGGTGGAGTTAGAGCAGAGACCTGAGGACCCTTTAGAGAGCGGATGGGTAGGCAGTGAGGGGTCATGACTGGAGAACTTTAGGTTTTCACCAAGAGACTTAGAGTGGGTGACTTCCCTTGGGGGTCATTCATTGCTGACACCTTTGTTAGGTTGGGATTTGGTTAAGTAGGGATACCATCTAGAACAGGGTAGGGACGCCTAACCTGTGTTTGTTTTCCTCCAACCTAAATGAAGGAGAGATATGCGTCTATGCTGATAGCTTTGCTATTTTTAGAACTTGTGTTAGTGATTTCTGTTGCTCGTCTGAGGGCTTTTCGAGAGCACATGTATGTAATTGGACCTGTGTATCTCGTGAATCTCATTCTGAGATGCTTGTATTTGCAGCTCATTATATCTTTACAATAAACTTTTGAAACCTAGAAGTTGTCCGTGATCTTTGAGAGTAGAGTCCTTTCTTGGGTGAACTAATTTGCAGATAGGTGTACTGTTTCCTTCCAAGACAGGCAATAAAGGTTCAGTCGACCAGATCGAGGTTTGGATCAATAGAGATAAGGTATCGATCAAAATCTCGCCCTTTCAGTTGGTAGCTATAGAGGATGGTTGCCTTCTTGAGGACGGTGACCTAGGCCAGGTTAGCTTACCCCAAGGCCCCTAGAAATCGATGATCGGAAGAACAGCCCGCAGATGAAGATCCGGATGACGTGAGACAGAAAAAGCAGCAGTATCAGAGAGAGTGAGTATAAAGGGTTATGCGTGTTAGATTGCGGTGTTTTGTATTGTATCTATGTTGTAATGTCTGGCGGAGTTGAATGTCTGTAGAGTGACTGTGGAACAGGTTGTGAGCGCGCGCAACCGGTGGAAATCTTAAGTTCAAGGAGAGCTTAAGTGGTTCGGGTGTATCGGACACCCAGAGTAATTGTCAACTAGTGTGAAGGGGGTCATGAGGTACCATTGATCACCCGAGAGACCGAGATAGGGGGAACGTAAGAGTGAGTGCGTGAGTAACGGACGCTGGTCGGAAGTTACTGTGTGTGTAAGTAACCTATCAGAAAGACGATAGACATCTCGTCAGTTGTGTTGACAATTACAGATAGACTGTGGACGTACAGTCGAGAGAAGTGACCGCTTGGTCGGAAGTAGTCATTTTTCAGTGTATGAATGGGACGCATGCATAACCGGGAGACGAGTTGAGAAAGGAGGGGTGCTGCTGCGAAGCGGAGAAAAGAGACGTCAGGTGGTGTCGCGCAGCGATTGGCTGACAGGAGAAAGACCGCGCTGTGATAGGCCAGCTAGCGAACACGTCATACAGGGTCGCGACGTGATTGGCCAACAGGAGAAAGACCGCGCTGTGATAGGCCAAGCTAGCAAAGCCGCGACAGGATTGGTGGATTGTCATCAGGAAGTAAACAGAGTAGCGAGGCTGGATTTTGTGCGCATAATTATGAAGTGTTTTAAATGGTTGAAAGCGCTGTTTAAGAAAGAGAGGCGAGGATCGTATGAAGGGGAAGAAGCCCCGCCGGAGGGTACGCCAGCTCGTTATATGGCAGTAAATGTTGGGTTGCATACGATCCTTTGGATATCAGAGTGGAGTAAGATTACTGAAGGAAATGAGGAACTGACGTTCCCGAAGTACGGGACGTTCAGATTAGAGGTGTTACATCGATTGAAATCAGTCATGACCTCAAAGAGACCCTTGCCTAGACCAACCCAGTTTGAAGCCCTTGAGGCATGGCTTAGGGCAGCGCATGAAAGGAATATGAACAGACGACAAGAAAGGGTGAAACGCTCGGTAAGGGCAGTACAGGATGCCAGGTGGGATGCGGATGCTAAAAGATGGAGAGTGCATAATTTGGAAATAAATAAACTGTACCCAGTGTTAGAGGCGCCAGTAAATAAAAGCCCCATAGAAGAAGATGACGAGAGCGAAACAGAGGACAGCCTGATAAACAGATTACTGACAGACAGGCCACCCCCGTATAATAGAGCAGGGGGAGAGGTCGAGAATACTGAAGGAGAAAAGGGGGGCAATGCAGGAGAGCATAGACCGCTTCCCAGTTCAGAGTGGGATCCTGAGCCAAAGAAAGAGTTGCTCCAGCCTAGTCAGGTGCAACAGGTGGTCGGTAGGTTTGTGGTACAAAGAGCGCCGGAAACGGAAAGCGCCACATCCTACCCATTGCCAGATGCACTACAGGTACCTGTTACCATAGGTCCTATAATATCGATATATGACCAAGAGAGAGCAAAAGGGGAAGAACGGAAACGGAAAGACAGAGAAAGAGCAGAGCAGGCAAGGAGGAACGATACCACTAATTCCCCAAGTCAGATGCCAATACCCAGAGAGTGGAGTACCCCGATGCACACAGCAGGGGACCCAGGAGGAGATCCTGGGGGCCCTAGATGGCCAATGGATCTGAGGGGATCTGGACGAAAATCCTTTCAAGAGCTAAATGAGTACATGAAGCAGTGGGATGAGGCAGTGAAGGCTCAAAAGTGCATCAATGCTGCAGAAGCAGAAAGGGAAAGTCAGGACAGCAGAGCACGAACTCACTGCGGGGCTGGGGAGAGTAGCCCGGAGTGGGACTGTAGAGGGAGTAGGGGAGTCACCCATTGGGCCCGAAATGGAGGTAGAACAGACCTGGAAAACGGGGGCCCCGGGAGTGAAGGGGTGGCGTGCCCAATACTCAGTGAAGGGGAGAGGAGAGCGCAAGAGTACAGGAACAGCTTTAAGTGTCCACACTGTGTGCCTGGCACCAGAGAACAGAATGGGAGTTGTGAGAGGTCGCACCATAGTCCCTGTGATGACAGAAATGAGCGCAGCCCAGGGAATATGGGGAACCAGGAAGGATCGTATCGGATACTGAGCGATACGAGGCAAAGGGAGTGTAGCGACCAGAGGGAAAATAACAGAGAGATGTGCGGTGAGAGGAGAGAAGAAGACGAGAGTGGGCAGAGAGAGAGTAGGGATAAAAGGCCCGTGTTCCATCACCTTCCAAGATTGGATGGCCGAGCATGGGACCTGGAGAGATGGGAGCAAGGGAGGCCACCCATTAATTCTCCTGAGCCCAAACGCAGAGCTCGAAGTTGGGATGGGAGGGAGACCAGTGAGCCCCCTTTAAAAGACATATTGCGAGCTGAGATAAAAGCCAAGAGACTTGATGTCTCCAGCTTAAGGTCAGATCTGGATGACATGGTAGATGGTACCCTGCCTTTAGAAAGAATGGAAATGTATGAACAGGATGAAATACTGTATATGGCAAAGGACATCACACGAAAGGCGAGAGCAGTCCATGAGAAGTTAGTCGAACTAGCAGGCAAATATATGGTGGACTTGTCAAGAACCAAAGCATTACAGGGTAACCACAGGCTACATTACTCAGATCGAGATCTAGATGAGAGGAGAACGATTGGGCTGAAAACACACATAAGGGAATTGATTACTGGAATAAGGACATGGAGGGCACTAGATAAATGGGAAGAGAGGTGGTCCAAGAAAGGGACCGGCAGAAGAAGCATGATTGGTATAACACCAGGACAGCAGGGAATAGAAGCTTACCCTTTGCGTGAAGTTGCCAATGGGAGCTATGTACATGTCCCTTGGAGTAGGGGAGATTTAGCTGCTTTTACCACATCTTTCCCCAAGTTACGAGAGAGCCCCGTGGAGTGGTACAAGCAAGTCGAGAGGTTTGTAAAGATCTCAAAAGTCCTATGGATAGATCTGAACACGCTGTTTGACATTGTAGTACCAGGAGATCTGTGGACAGCATGCAAGGTTAGCGCTGAGTGGCCCACAACGGAGCCAGAGAGAGATGCTAGGACTAATGGGCCGTCCGAGATCGTGATGGCAAAATTCGAGAGAGTGATGACTTGGCTGAAAGAAAAAGTGCCAATGCAAGACATAGATTGGGTCAGAATAGACAGAACGAGACAGGAACCCAAAGAGACAGTCCATGAATATTACGAGAGATTGCTGAAGGCGTTTAAACAGTATAGCGGCTTGGATGTAATGGATCCAAAGGACATAGGGCAATTCGTGTCCAAGTTCGTCCTGGGACTGAGACCGGATATTAGTTTAATGATTCAGCAACACTCGATTTGTTGGCAAAGTAGACCCCTAGATGAAATACTGAGATATGCCAGGTACTGCTGTGATGAGGTAGACTCCAAGGCTAAGAAACTAAAAGAGAAGCTGATGGTGGTACAATTGCAGGCAGCAGGAAAGGGGGGACCGCAACAACAGCAGCAAGGGACAGGTACAGGAGGTAAGAAGCAGTACAGTCAGAACAAGGGTAATGAGGAGAGTACTACCTTCAGACCCAGAGTAGACATAGCTACCTTGAAGAAAACGACTAGGTGTCACCAGTGCAACGAGTTGGGGCATTGGAAACGCGAGTGCCCTTACAATGTAGAGATAGGAGAGCAAGAGATAGAGGAGGAAGAGGTCCAGAGCGCACCTATGAGAGGGGCGACGCCATACCAAGGAAAGGTGCTCAAAGGGGGGGGGGCTCCTCCCCGAGCCCAGTTCCCGCAACCTCCTCGAGTAGGGAGTATGGGTAAGACCTATAGACAAATGCCCCTGTTTGTGGAAGGTGAAGAGTGCTATTATGTGGACCCATTAACCGGACAGAGAGTGGAAAGAGAAGACTGCACCCTTGGGGCAGCCTTAGAGGTAGATCAGAGGGGACCCTATGTTGAAGCAGAAGTAGCAGGGTGCCCTACGACATTTCTGGTGGACACAGGAGCCACTAGATCCACGATCAGATCAGCTGCAGTTCCAGACCTGCCCATGTCTGGAGAGACCATACAGGTGGTAGGGGTCGCAAACAGGAGAATAACCAGCCAATTGACAGAACCGGTACAGGTGAAAATAGGGAAGTACAGCGATGAGCACCAATTTGTGGTTTGCGATTCAAGCCCTGTGTGTCTGCTAGGAAGAGACCTGTTGTGCAAATTGAATTGTACTATATATTGTACACCCCAGGGAGTGGAGGTATTGACTAATGATGATGATGCAGATTTCAAAGTTGCAAACTCAAGAATATGTGTGGAGCTGTACCCTACTTTGACAGTAGACGAGCTTCCCTGGGATTTGAGAGAGACAGTGGCATCAGAGGTATGGGATTTCACTGGGGAAGAGATTGGATTAGTCAAAGGGGTGGACCCAGTGAAAATTGTAGTGAAACCGCATGCTGAGTTCCCAAGAACACCCCAGTATAAATTGACTCCAGAAACGATTGCAGGCATAAAACCCGTGATCGAGTCCATGATTAAACAGGGAATACTGAAAGAAATCGTGGGTAGTCCATGTAACTCCCCGATTATGGGTCTGCAGAAACCAAATGGGAAATTTCGGATAGTGCAGGACCTTCGAAAGATTAATAACATAGTCGTTTCATGTTGTCCAGTGGTACCGAATCCATCAGTGATACTGTTTCAGATTCCATTCCAAGCTGAGTGGTTCACTGTGATAGATCTTTGTCAGGCTTTCTTTTCGATCCCGTTGGACGAAGATAGCCATTTTCTTTTCGCATTTAAGCTGGAAAATCGCGTTCTAACATGGTGTCGTATCCCTCAGGGGTATACAGAGAGTCCATCGATCTTTAACCAGCTTCTGAAGAAAAATCTTGAAAGTCTAGTGCTGCCCCAGAAGTCAGTTCTGGTCCAGTACATAGACGACCTCCTTGTGGCGTCAGAAACAGAAGAAGCTTGCAGGGAAGATTCCATTGCTTTGTTAAATCACCTAGCTGCCAATGGGCACAAGGTGTCCCCGGGAAAATTGCAGTACTGCCTGACAGAAGTACAGTACTTAGGACACAGAATTGAGAAAGGCAAACGAAAAGTGTCACCAGACAGGATAGAGGCGATCATGAAAATGAACGCGCCTCAGACACAGAGAGAGGTCAGGATGTTCCTAGGGATGGTGGGTTATTGCCGACAGTGGATCGTGAACTTTTCACTGAAAGCAAAGCCCTTGCAAAAACTGACGCACAAAGAGGTGAGTGATCCGGTACCATGGGACAAAGACTGTTTGATGGCATTCTTACAGCTGAGAGAGGACCTGTGTCGTGCTCCGGCATTGGGAATGCCTGATTACAATAAACAATTCTTTCTTTACTGTTGTGAGAGAGAAGGTTGTGCGTTGTCTGTGTTGGTCCAAATCCATGGGAATGCCCGTAGACCAGTTGCTTATTTTTCAGCTACTTTAGACCCAGTAGCCGCAGCGTTGCCCGGATGTCTCAAATCCGTTGCTGCAACGGGTGTCAGCATTGAGAGATGTGAAAATATTGTTATGGGGCACCCGTTAGAGGTGTGCGTGCCACATTCTGTTGAACTGTTGATGACCAGGACCAAAACACAGCATCTGACCAATAGCAGGCTCACGCGCTATGAGCAAGTTATTCTTGCTGCAGAGAACGTGACCCTCAAGAGATGCTCTGTTTTGAACCCTGCTACCTTAATGCCACTCCCAAATGATATTGATGATGATGATGAATATACAGACCATGACTGTCTCGATGTGACTGAACTATGCACCAAACCCAGACCCGACATCGTGGATGAGCCACTGACGGACCCAGATGAAGTTTTCTTTGTCGATGGCTCATGTGTAAGAGACGAAGTTGGGCAGTTGAGAGCAGCTTATGCTGTTTGTACAATTGAAGGAGTTGTGGAAGCTGGGTGCCTGGAAGGAGTACACTCCGCTCAGGTAGCCGAGATTATTGCCCTAACACGTGCTTGCTTAGCAGGCAATCAAATTCGAGTCACCATCTACACCGACAGCCAATACGGGTTTGGGGTAGTTCATGATTACGGGCAGTTATGGTCTCAAAGAGGGTTCATGACTTCTTCAGGCTCTCCCATTCGCAATGGAGAGTTTGTGCGCTTGTTGTTAGAAGCATTGCAATGTCCAGCAAGTATCGCAGTTGTAAAGTGCATCGCACATACCAAAAATGAGGACTTTGTTTCGAAAGGCAATAGATATGCTGATGAAGTTGCGCGGTATTGCGCAGAACAAGGTTACTCTTTCACAGAGGTGGATGTGGGTGGAATAAATGTGAGAACTGAATTAGCCATGATACTGGAAACTGTTGATACTTGGGATGAACTGTCAACCATGCAAGAAAATGCTCCTGATTCAGAAAAGGAAACATGGGAAAAGGCAGGATGTGTAATGGGTGAGACTCATTTTTGGGTCTCAGCAGACGGCAGAGCAGTGTTGCCCAATGAGATGGTGAGTCCAATGGCTAGACTCATACATGGTCCCGTACACTTAGGGAGAGATGCTATGCTGAGAGTGTTTAGACAGACTTGGTACAATCCTAAGTTTAGAATAGCAGCAGAAGCAGTGTGCCAGCGTTGTGTGACCTGCCAGCAGCTGAATGTAGGGAAAAGAACACCAGTTGCACTAAGTCACATAGGAAGGTCTGGAGGTCCATTCAACAGAATGCAGATAGATTTCATTGAAATGCCAAGATGCAACCGCCTCCGCTATGTCTTGGTGGTTGTTTGTGTGTTCTCCAGATGGGTTGAGGCATACCCTACACGTAGGTGCGACACCCTCACAGTGGCTAAGTTACTGCTTAGAGAACTTATCCCTCGGTTCGGGGTGCCGGCCTTTTTGGAATCAGATAGGGGAACACATTTTAACAGCGAGCTTGTGAAGATGATTTGTGTTGCACTGAATATCGACCAAAAGCTCCATTGCAGTTACCGACCAGAAGCCTCAGGAATTGTGGAACAAATTAATGGCACGATCAAGTCCAGAATAGCGAAAGTTTGCTCCTCAACGACCCTGAGTTGGCCTGACGCCCTGCCATTGGTACTCATGAGCCTTCGTAGTACCCCAGACAGAAGAACAGGGTTGTCACCACATGAGGTGTTAATGGGGAGAGCAATGAGACTGCCATCTATTCCAGCTACTGCACTGTTAAATATCACAGATGATATGATCCTGGACTATTGTAAGGGGCTGTCTGACGCCATGCGTTCTGTGTCCCTTCAGGTGCAGGCTGCAGAGGTTCCAGCGTGCCAGGGCCCTTGCCATGACCTGTATCCGGGGGACTGGGTCCTGGTGAAGAAACATGTGAGAAGAAGCTGCTTGGATATTCGTTGGCGTGGGCCCTACCAGGTCATTCTGATCACAAGTACAGCTGTAAAGGTGGGAGGCCTGCCCAACTGGATACACGCGTCGCATACGAAAAGGGTTCCAGCACCTCTGGAAACAGCTCCTCTCTCGAATGGACGTCCAGCTGAGGACCAAGAAGCCATAGAGGGGGCTAGCCAAGCTGTAGAGGTGCCAGTGGAAGCAGGGAACGAGTCTGACCAAGCTGAGGACGGTCAGTACAACAGCGAAACAGAAGACGCTACAGAAGGAGAAGACAGCTGGGAGTACGAGTCTGACCCTGACAGGTCTGAAAGAGAGCGAGAACAGACCAGAAGGAGAAGGAGTAGAAGGGCACGTGGAGAAGCAAATTGGCCACAAAGAAGAAGTTCTAGCCTGAGGTCAACTCCAGAAGCAACCCTTCCTCCGATATCAGAAGACTCAGACCCAGAAGAAGGTGCTCAGGGCGCTGAAGCACCAGACCGAAGAAGGTCAAGAAGAGTGCGTGTGCCTAACAGAAGATACTCCACACCTGAGTGGACATATCTGGCGACAAATGTCTGTGAAACCGGAGACAGGGAGGATCCGAGCGGTGGTGGTGTCCAGTTCTGAGCCCATTATCACCGTGGAAATACAACTGTTGGTACCCGGTGTCGAACAAGAAGGGTCACTAACATTCGTGCTCCCCAGACCTCCCCGCCTCAGCAAGTTAAAACACATGTTTCTTACAGAATTGAAATTCCCCGACTTTGGTACCACGATAACAGCACATGAAGAGCATACTCTTCGCATGGAAATATTGAACTATGCTATTGAAGCTGCAACCACAAATCTAATAGTCGATTGTTAAAGGACTTTGTAAATAAAGCAAGCAGAAGAAAAGAAGATTACCTAGCGCCCAGGAAGCAGAGAATTTTAGGGAACCCCTTGAGTGGATGGAGAAGGGCTAGGGTTGTCTTTTTGAACTGTGAAAGGACTTTTTGCGAAAAAGGCTGTCAGCCTCCAGCTGTGTGGATTCTAAAGACAAAAAAAGGATTGAAAGAGACTGTAAAGGAACGAGAGGAAAAGAACTTTTTTTTGCAAAGAGAAAGGGAAAGCTAGATTGTCTGACGAAATGGAGGCCGGCACCCCGAACCGCAGAGCTAAATGTATAATAGGTACACTAATAGTAGGAGTGATAATATTAATAGCTTTAGTGGTAACAATTTCTTATGTAAAGGGACATGAGGAAGAGGTAAAGGTAACTGATGCGAATTCTGTAGTAACACTTACACCCACTGTTGCAGGTGAGAAAAGGGAAAACACTCAAGAGAAAGCGTTATTGGCTGCAGAAGCCCGCAGGTTACATGTAGACGAGTCCCAAGGAGACTTTAGGTCAAATGCTTATGCTAAACTTTTGTATGAATACGTGGATGCCATGGGGGTTAAGGATTGCTACGTCTGCATGCAGTTGCCTGCGTCTGTAGATGAAGGAATTCGATATCATCACCTCCCTCTGACATATGGCATTACATGTAGCTTATTGCTTAGTATATTTTATGAGAGAGATAGTTTTGAATACTATTTCTCCAATTATGATTCTGTGTTGCCAGAAGTCCCGAATTATAAGCAGATGAATAAATGGGATTACTGGAAGAGTGAAGACAGATTGGCCAAGTTCTTCATTCC
This sequence comes from Lissotriton helveticus, assembly GCF_964261635.1. Lineage (NCBI taxonomy): Eukaryota > Metazoa > Chordata > Amphibia > Caudata > Salamandridae > Lissotriton > Lissotriton helveticus. The sequence goes on along the minus strand of NC_136062.1, from coordinate 436,430,118 downwards.
TTGGATTACCTTAGATACTTCACATGCCCGTAGAAATAATCTGACATGCAAGGTGTCAGAAGTCGAGAAAAAGTTCATAGGGCAGGTGGATGATCGTTACAGGAGACAAAAGATTTTGAAAAAATCAGGACAAGGGAAATTAGATTGGACCGAGGAAGAGAAGTCACATAAGAGAAAGGGTAGTAGTGGTCCAATAGCTTTAGATAAAGCGCAGAAAGGAAAGTTATGTCTTCACCGAGCCAAAACGTATTATGAAAATGTATACGTGGGTGAAGTTGACTGTGAACATGCTTTTAATTTAGAGTACTACACTAAGGATTTCCTGAAGGGAATGCAAGTAATTCCAAATGTGTATTTTGTATGTGGAAGAAATGCTTACGTGAGACTACCTGACAACTGGTATGGATCATGTTACTTGGCAATTGTCTTCCCCAAAATATATCATGCACAAGACTTATTGATCATTGAGGGCCAGACATCATCGAGGGGAAGGAGAGATTTAGGCGATGCAGAAATGGTTGGAGATGTCTTTGGAGCTATGTTCCCTCTTTTGGGAATAATCCTTAATGATGTTAAAATTAGACGACTGGCAACAGTTGTCGACAGGTTGTCTGCCAGCACTGCTCAGTCCTTAATGCTGGTAGAAGGAGAGATGCAATCGATAAGGGCTATGGTTCTTCAAAATCGGCTTGCATTAGATGTCTTATTAGCAAAAGAGGGCGGAGTCTGTAAGGCTTTGAAGGTTCAGGAATGTTGCACTTACATTCCAGACCTTTCAAAACCCCTTGAGAAAGTTATTAAGAACATAACTAATATACACAAAGAGATCGAAGACTTGAGTAGAGAAAATGTCTGGGAAAAGGTGGGCCACGGAATGAGTACAGTTGGAGGGTGGTTTTCCACCTTAGGCAAAAGCTTTATTTGGTATATCCTAAAGCCTATCATCATAATATTGATCTGTGGGATAGTATTGTGGGGATTGGTGAGGGTATTCAAATGGTACAGAGCAAGAAGGTCAGAAAGGGCCCAAAGAGAACAGTTGCAGAGATTGGCTGCCATACAAGATAATCAGTACAGGAGCCTGAGAGCTCTGGAAGCACAGAGAATGCCAGCAATAACTGCAGTTTAAATGTTAGTGATGACCCCGAGAGGTCATCAAAGGGGGGAACTGAGAGAGCGCAAACTGATATAAATGTATGAGTACATCACACTTACCTATAGTAAGCACAAGTCATGATGAGAAATGCCATGAGTGCTAATAGTATCTGAAATTATATTCTAAATGTATAGCTAATATAGAGATTTAAGTAGAAGTGGAACTAATACAGAAATGTGTGACATTATATGATTTTATTAGACGTGATTATTTTGAATCTATGTCGTGTAGCTGTTAACATATAAGATGGTCTGTGGTAAAACGCAGAACGTGGTAGGCCTCAGGGCCAGAGCTGGAGCTAAAAGGGAAGGTGTTTCTTTTCACGACACAGATTGTTTAACGTTTTTGGTCATTGCATTAATGGGCCATGATTTAGAGTAATGTTTTCTAAATAATAGAATAAGAGTTTTAACATGCTTTAATTAAATGAAGAAATTGAATGCTATAATCATAATGTGAAATATTGTAGGCCTGAAATGTTTTAGCAGTGATTTACACGTACATGTCTGGGCTGAGAAATGTTGCAAGCCTTTTTAGAAGTCTATGAGAGTTGGGTTCTTGGCGGCAGATATCTGTCTGCAACAGGAAAGGGGGGATCCAATTATAAGTGAATGAATAGAGGTCTGTTCAGTAGACGGCCCAGACATGGAGGAGGGTTCTGGAATGTTTAAGGGGTATCAGCGGGCCGGAGAAGAGACTGAGAAGCAAGGTCAACTCTAACGTCTGAGGCCCAATACAAAGCATCATGGAAAAAGCCTGAAGTTGCACCACGTGAGAGGCGTTTCGCAAGGGGCGTCTCAAATGTTGTTGACTGTTTTGTATTAGGGACAGCACCCCTGGGTGGAGTTAGAGCAGAGACCTGAGGACCCTTTAGAGAGCGGATGGGTAGGCAGTGAGGGGTCATGACTGGAGAACTTTAGGTTTTCACCAAGAGACTTAGAGTGGGTGACTTCCCTTGGGGGTCATTCATTGCTGACACCTTTGTTAGGTTGGGATTTGGTTAAGTAGGGATACCATCTAGAACAGGGTAGGGACGCCTAACCTGTGTTTGTTTTCCTCCAACCTAAATGAAGGAGAGATATGCGTCTATGCTGATAGCTTTGCTATTTTTAGAACTTGTGTTAGTGATTTCTGTTGCTCGTCTGAGGGCTTTTCGAGAGCACATGTATGTAATTGGACCTGTGTATCTCGTGAATCTCATTCTGAGATGCTTGTATTTGCAGCTCATTATATCTTTACAATAAACTTTTGAAACCTAGAAGTTGTCCGTGATCTTTGAGAGTAGAGTCCTTTCTTGGGTGAACTAATTTGCAGATAGGTGTACTGTTTCCTTCCAAGACAGGCAATAAAGGTTCAGTCGACCAGATCGAGGTTTGGATCAATAGAGATAAGGTATCGATCAAAATCTCGCCCTTTCACTTGTAATTCTGCCCCCAACTTGTTGCACAATGGTGATCTATTGGCAGTTAGTGTGTGCCTGTAGGTATTCAGGGCATCATTTATGAAGCTGTGCGTCAACTTTTTACGCTGCTGGTGCATCACTTTTTGCAATGCACCAGTGGCGTAAAAAATGCGCCATTTTGTGCCATATTTACAAAGTGATGCATATAGGTAGATGCGTCACTTTGTAAACCCCTGCGCCACATTATACCTGCGACAGGTATAATGTGTGCAAGGGGGCATATTGACGCAAGAAAGGGTCGTAGAAGTGACGCAGTGAAATTATGAGATTTCACTGCGCCACTTCTAGGACACGAATGCGTCAATTTCTTATGCCGGCCTCACAGCAGGCGTAAGACTGACGCAGGCCCTTTCACATGGGGCAAGCCCTATGTGAAAGGATACATTGCAGCAGTGCGTCACTTTTGCGCCTACAGATACGTCAGAAATATTGACGTATCTGTAACTCCTTGCGCAATGATGCGTCATACTGTAAATATGACGCATCATTGATGTCACAAGGAGGGCGCAGTGAAAAGTGGCCCATCGCTGTTTTCACGCAGCGATGCGTCATTTTTCATAAATATGGCCCTCAGGTACTTCTTTATGTGCCCTTGCGTCACATTTGCTCCACCGGTGCGTCACTTTTTGTGCTTTGTTACACCATATTTACATAGTGACGCATCTAAGTAGATGCGTCACTTTGTAAACCCCTGCGCCAGGTATAATGTATGCAGGGGAGTGTTCCCACGCAATTAAGCCTCGTAGAAGTGGCGCACTGAAATCTATGAGATTTCACTGCGCCACTTCTAGGACCCAATGCCTCAATATCTTATGCCTGCCTCATGACAGGCGTAAGACTGACGCAGGCACATGTCTCATGGGGCTTGCCCATGTGTAGTGACCCACTGCTGGAGTTGCGTCACTTTTGTGACACACTCAGCAATGCGTCATTGTTTGTGCCTACCGATAAGTCAGAAATACTGACGTATCTTTAACTCCTTGCGACATGATGCGTCATACTGTAAATATGAAGCATCATTGGTGTCGCAAAAAGGGCGCAATGAAAAGTGACGCATCTCTGTTTTCTCGCAGCAATGCGTCACTTTTCATAAATGAGGCCCCCAGTTTGCGTGCCTGCGCTCTGTCAGCTGCTTTCAGGAGCTGCAAGGAGTTCAGTCGCATAAATTCAGGAGGTCGGTCAGATGCCTTCAAGAACAGATCTAGCTACCTTCAGAAACGTAATCGATTGTCTTTGGGAGCCCAATCGGGTGCTTCTGGCGCTTAGTCAGATGTCTTCAGGAGCTCACGCAGGTATCTCCCGGAGCTCATTCAAGTGCCTTCAGATATTCAGTCATGTGCCTGCAGGTGTTGATTCGGGTCCCTTCAGGAACTCAGTCTGGTGCCTCTGTGCTGGATTTTGATGTATGAAGAATAAAAATCTTGGATGCTACATTACGGCTCCTGTGTCCTAATGGACTTAAAGAAGACTATGTGGAATACAGTATAGAATGAACTTTGAATGATTTATTTGTTGCTACAGAGCACTTCCTAATCTGTTTTAGGAGTCTGGTGCTTTTAGGACGTCAGTACAATTTGGCTGGGTCTGGTGGCACAGTTGATTAATGCATCTGCTGCAAGGATATGTTTGTGATTTGTTGGACACAGGTTTGAATCTTAGTAGATACACTGAGACCCCCCCCCCTCTTTACAGGGCTAATAAAGTTAATTGCATTGAGAGGAATAACATTTAACATCTGTTATTTCAGCACCAAGATACTCTTCTGGGTGTGTAATATTAGTTGAGAGGGTTGATAGCCCCCCTCAGGTAACACTCACAATCCCTGTCAGGGTAAACCACAAAAGTCACTAAATTAATCTGAGCCTAACCCTCTGGTTCTTAGCAAACAATCTGCCAGGCTTAATTTAGAGGCAACGTATAAATAACTTATGCAGTATGTTATGTAATCGGGTGTTTTGTAAAGCGCTTGGCTGCCCCAGCAACAGGGCCCCCCTGTGATAAATTCACAGACCGAAGAGGCATGTTGGGCAGAGAATTATTCAGGGAAAAGCCAGTTCTTTACTGCCCTCCTGAAATCGCCATGATTCTCTATGCTCCTGAGAGAAGAAGCTAAAGCCCGGAATGACCGTCCTTCAGCCAGTGCTCTTCTAACACGAGGAATACATAACAGATGTTGATTGGAGGAGTGGAGGGTGCGTTCTGGCACATAAAGAGATTAGCTAGAACAGAAGAGGCTTGTGCATAGAAAATTCTATGAGAGATACACAAAGTCTTGAAGTGAATTCTCTTCTCGACCGGAAGCCAGTACAACTTATGAAGACATTTGCAAACAGAGCAAGATTTCGGGAGGGCGAAGTGTGTCCGAGCCGCTAGATTCTGCACCCTCTAAAGGCGATTGGTGCCAGCTTTATCAGCACCCAGGTAAAGAGAATTGCAATAATCCAGTCTAAAAAGGATTGTAGACTGGATAATGGTCTGGAGCGTTTGAGGAACAAAGAACCAGAGTAGTGGCTTAAGTCAGTGTAGGAGTCCGAAATAACTGCCAGCCACAGATTTTGTCTGTTCCTGAAAAGTTAGGGCACAGTCAAACCAAACACCCAGTTTTTTACTGTTTCCTTAGGAGTTGGGGTAGCTCCCAGCGCTGCAGGCCGCCATTGATCTCTCCAAAGATGTGTGTCTCTTCCCAGAAGAAGAATCTCAGATTTGTTTGTATTCAATTAGAAACAGTGAGCTGCCATCCAATCCGCAATAGCCATCATGTCATTCTGGAACTTGGCTATGTGTTGATCAGAGTTGTTAGTTAGAGAGATCACAACCTGAGTATCATCAGCGTATGAGACCATAGAAAGGCCATTTTTTTCCAAATCCTGCTAGGGGTTGTATTGAGATATTAAATAATGTCAAGCTCAAAGCCGAACCCTGCAGGACCCCGTGATGTGCGCAGTGCACCTGAGAGCTATAAGGAGGTTAAATCACTTGAAAGGATTATAGAAAAGACACAAACCAGTTAAGTGTGGCATCTCCTAAGCAAATCCCTTGTAAACGTTGCACCAGAATTTTATGTGATACAGTGTCGAAAGGGGCACTGAGGTTAAGAAGGATAAGAGCAGCGGTTTAGCCCTTGTCCAATAAACTCCGCAGTTGTTCAGTCACTGGCAGCAGAGCTGATTCTGTGCTACGGCTGGGTCTAATAACATTCTGCACGGGGTCCAATATATTGTTGGACTCCACAGATTTGGTCAGAGTGGAATTGATGTAGGACTCTGTAATTTTAGCCATAAATGGAAGCAGTGAGATTGGGCAGAACCTTTCTGGTTTGGAGGCATCCAGGATAGGCTTTTTTAGCAGAGGGATGACCTTGGTATGTTTCCATGAAGCTGGTACATAGAGATAGATGCATCAGCTCACAGAGCTTAGGTAGGAGCTGGGGTAGAAATTGTAGAAGCTGATCTGTTTTAAGTGGGTCAGCTGTTGATCCTGATTTAATTTTATAGCGGAGAGTTGTCAAAACTTCATAGGATTGCGCCGGGAAGGAGGAGGGTAAAGTACCTAACCAACTAGACTGACTGATATGCCCTACAGTTTCTAATCATGGAAGGGAAGGATTTGTGGATGTCCTCAACTTTTTTATCAAAAAAAGTGGCAGTACAGTAATAAAGTGACAACACAACACAAGATAAATCCAAAACCAAATGAAAAAAATAGAGAAATATTTAACAAATAAATGACACCAAAAAGACAAAAATCCAATCATTCGAACTGAAGTTATGAATTGTTAAAGATCTGGGTGAAATTAGCACCAGAAATCAAAAGCATCACTCACGGCTATCTTGTTGCACTGGACCGGGTCAAAATCACAATTTCATATCACCTGCATTGGAGCAGTGCTTGGATACAGGGACCGGGTTTGCCCCGATGAAGAGTTTACCTTCTTAAATCCAGTCCACACAGGAATCTTCAGCTGCAGCTTTGCTTTGCTGGGGTTTGTGAAAAGCATGTTGCTACCACAAGGAGCAGATCATCGCTGGAGTTTTGTGTTGGCTGGTTGCTGTTTGCCACAAGGGGATGTTGTCGCTAGACTTTCTCACTAGCAGGGATGGCAGTTGTTGCTGACACAGATGGTCGTGACGTGAAGAGCAGACGTCCTCACTTTTCGTCGCAGACGGCTATTTATTGGCATGAAGAGATTGCTCGCAGTTGCTGAAAGAGCAAAACATTTTGATTTTCGCCTGGAGTTCTGTATTAAACCAGGAAGAGTACCCTCTGGTGCCAGCTAAGGGACTAGGGCCACTTGGGGATCAGGACTCAGCCCACTACAGGATAGCAACAGGGCATAGGCTGGTCCAGGTGATGCTGGTCAGCTGGTCAGTTGCAAGGAGGTATCTTGAAACTTGGTGTGTCCCTGTAGCTTAAACAAGAGGGCAGCCTACTGACCCTTGGAGTAACTTCAGGGCACTCAGATACAAGGCATGCAAGTACAGTCTTCCTTCTTCAGGCAGCAGGACAGTCGTTCTTCTGAATATTCAACAAGCACAGGAGTGTTCTGATGAGAGGTTCTGATGGTGCTATTCCTATACCCTGTGCCAGCTTGTGGGTGAGGGAACCACTATTTCTAATCTGCCCACTTTACTAGGTTTGGCTCCAAACTGGGTAGTGTAGCAAATAGCAAACACCCTGCCCCACACCTAAGGCCCTTTTGTTCCCTTGTCTGTAAGGAATACAAAATATGCACCATAGGAGAACCATTCACTCCAATGAGACACCAGACACTTGCAAAATAAGGCACGTTTGATTTAGGCAGACAAATTCCGACTTACTAACAGTTGCATATTCAGAATAGTAACTAAAAATCCAACTTTACCATTATATAGCATTTTACCTTACATTTCATTTGATTTCGTTAAAAGCACTTCTCTATCTGGCCTTAAATTGAAATTATCACTTATTAAGTGTAATAAGGTAACGTAGTGTTAGTCTATGTGAAAGATAGCCTTGCTACAGTGAAACACTACAGTAGATTTTCACTATCAGGACAGGTAAAACTTATATATTCCTGTCCTACACTTTAAATACCATTTGCCCTACCCTACGGGACGTGGCAAAGCTGCGGACCATGGCGGATGCATGAGTTCAGAGCTCCTCATCAACCCGTGAATTATCCTGTGGAACTTGGGACTTGAACCAAACGAAAACATGGCAAATGACCCCCTGGGGCTAAGACAGTACTCGAGCGTCCCGGGGTGAACCCGCGGCTGTTGCGGTCCTGAACTGCAGAGGCGAACTGAGACCTCGAGCGTACTCCTAAGACCTCCGTGATTAAGGTCGGGGGACGCACCGAGGATATTAGACGGCGGTCACCAAAGGGAGCCTGGAGGCCTCGGCAGCCTGACTCTCCTGACTGGCGGTGGTGACATCGTGCATCAGGAGGTGTGACGAAGAATCCTGCTGTGAGACGGCTCAGCGGGTAAATCCAGAGACGGAGGCCTGGCCGTGCCTGGGAGAGAGGGCGTAGTGACAGCGAGCGGTGGTCTCCCACCCTGCTTGCAGTCAGCAACACAGAGTTACCGCAAGGCTGCAGTGAATGAACCTGAGCACTTGGTGAGGAGCACACCCCAGCACAGCAGACGTGGCATAATGCAAATGCCGGTACCAAAAAGACCGGTAAGTGTGGGGACAGTAAACATGAAGGATCGCCTAGTGGTGCCAAACCAGGCAAGCAACAGAAAGTGCCCCTGGAGACAGTAGGCTGAGGCACCACCGAACTGGCAACAAGGGGGGTAGAGCTTGCCTGGGAGGGTGCTAATCAATGGACCTGGGACACAGCACCAGGTGGTATAGAGCCATGGGGAATGGAGGGAAGATGCCCCAGACGAGCAGTGTAGCTCTGCTGTGTGGAGGAGCAAGCCAGAGCGATGTACTTGGTAGCCTGGATGGTGCATGTAGGTATGATGGCCACACCCATCTGAGTGGGCAGAAAAGGTTACAGTTCTGAATGCAACTGGACAGGCCTAATGAGTGAGAAGCGGTGAGCGTTGCTCGAAGGTGAAGAGAACTGTTGGCGTAGAGAGGAGGTACGACCGATGTCGAGCGGGGACGACAGTGCGCCTACACCCGTTCCCACTGAGCTTGATCGCAGCAGCAGAGAGCGGCCCAGAGAGACCATAGCACCGGATAGTATCACACGGCCGACAGCGGTGTGGGAACTGAGATATATTGATGAACACTGATCGAAGCGAGGCTGCAGATTAGCAAACACCTAACGAACGCTAGACAGGACAAGTTGCTAGTACTCCTTTGACTACTGGGTTGACGAATGACATCATGGGCAAGCCCCGAACTAATTAAGTGGAGGCTCCACCGCCACAGGAAGAGGACCCGCTGACTACACAGCAGCATGTCATCCAACCTCAGCTGCCAGCGGACCCAGTACACCAACAGCTGGCCAAAATCCTTGAGGCTATAGCGGATACCAAGGCCACTCTCCATCAAGATATCAGCATTGTCTCGGTGGGGCTGGAGCTTTGCCGTAATGATCACCACATGTTGGCTGAGAGGGTAAAGGAGACGGAAGTGACAATAGCGATCTTGGCCCCGGCACAAACGCCGACGTCGCATCAAATGCTGGACCTATCGGCCAGAGTAGTAGTGCTTGGACGCAGGGCGGAGGATGCAGAAGGCCGCAACAGACAAAACAATATCCGAGAAGTAGGTCTGGCCGGAAAGTGGAAGATGGAGACATGATTGGCTACCTGGAAACCTGGCTCCAGACGGTAGTCGTGCCTGAGCGGCTATGAACTTTTTACACTCTGGCGAGAGTGCATCATGTTATGAGCAGTGGTGCACAAATGTACACTGTGTTGTACATTTAGAGATGAAGTATGTGATGCTATAGGCAGTGGCGCATAAATGTGCACTATGTTGTACATTGGTAGTATTATTAGGTTCCTACTATTGGCTTTGACATGGCCTCATGTCATCCTGAATTCTGAATCTGCCTGGCTTTAGCTTTTTCTGCACGCACAGCCATGCGTGCAAGTTGTTTGGGTTAATCACGTTCAAGGATTGTTTTTGTGAGAGATTGTTTAATGTACCCTAGTAGGCTTTCCTGAGCTTCGCTAAGATAAAGGCTGGAACATGTGAGAATGTTGAGGTAACCTGGGAACTCCTTTCTGCCTAGAATGCTTGCTTGGAAGCTGCCCAGTCCTAGTAAGTTTTCTTGTGCAAGGAGGACGACTCTCAAATCTTCTAGTGTGTGTTTTGAGACTATAAAGCTGAGGTGTGTTGACAGCTCACTTTCAGAGTAGACAAACTTCTGTAAGACAAACAGAACCTGAGTCACGGTCGAGAGTCTAAGCCAGCTGTGAAAAAAAAACCAGCGTGAATTGGCAAGGATGTTCAGTGAACGATCGGGTGAGGTGACTTGTTTCTGACTAGTGCCAGTGTGATGCATTGTTTCAGTTTCTGTGGTCATTTGAAGTATTAACGTTTTGAGTTTTGCTATTGTGTTGTGTGGCCATTGGCTTTGATCATTTGGGGTGTTTTCTTTGTGATTCAGTGTATATATCTTTCTTATCTCTTGCAGGACGTCCATTATATTCACTTAAGTCTTAGCTCATATTATTTGCTGCTTGTTTATTCATTAGTATTATTCATGTATTTACCTAGTATATTGTTATTGCATGCATATACATATATAGCTCTATATTTATTTGAATGCTACTCATTGACATCTGTTAGAGAGCATTGCATAAATAAAAACCCCAAGCCTTATTCTAAAAAGCCTTTTGTGAAATAAAACCCTTTTCTAAAGGTGTTGTTGAGATGTACGTTTTACTTCGCCGTGTTTGAGCCATTGTGTGGGAGATTCTGTATTATCTGAAAGGTGTAGCAAGACACTACAGCACTACAGTGCTAGAAAAAGAGCCTGGCAAACTGCCCGTGCCCCCCAGGTATTCACCACAACTTCCCCTGGTGGGTCTGCCACACTGAATCCCACATCAAATATTTATGTCAGAGCAACTGTTAGACTGGGAGGCAGTGGATCTTCGGACGTTAGGTGAAGTCTACCAGGAAAAGACACTGATCCCCTTTGCAGAACGGGCAGAGCAATAAGGTCTGCTGGTGGGCCATTTCCTGCAGTATGAGGCCCTAGTCTGCACTTTCAGAGAATTATGGGAGGAGAGAGAGAAGAACCAGAAACGCACCCCCTACTCTATGCACTGATCATGTTGGGAAGGGAAACCACCTTTACAATGCAACTTTTACCACGCAGTGCCTTTACGACGCAACTTTTAAAATGCGAACCATTACAACGCATTGCGCTGGGGGGGGCTCTAGGATAGGGAATAGGTTTAATGTACTATCCAACACCTTCCCTACTATCCACGGGGACTGGAGTTGGAATAGTAAACTAAACAATTCACTATCCAGCGCCCCAAAGCACTATGCGTTGTAAAGGCATGCGTTGTAAAAACCGCGTTGTAAAGGCATGCGATGTAAAAGCATGCGTTGTAATGTCATACATCCTGTTGGGAAGAGTGACTCACCAATTAAAGTGGTTTTACATGACGCTAGTGGAGGCCTCATTGACTACATAACCCAGGTTTAGGGAGCGCTAGAGGCAAGCACTAAACACCTAATTTTCGGACCAAGAATGAGAGAAGATCTTGGCCTCCCCGAAGTCCATAACCCGCAACACGTGACTAAAATATATTCAGTTTAATTATATACTTATGACATACCTGACAACGCACAGGATTAGGTTGATAAACGGAGGTGAAACGGGGGCATGCCCACAATGTCACCAACAAGGTGCAGACTTCATCCACATGGTTTGGATTTACCAAGGTTGACCCACTTCTGCCTATTTTTGTAAGTTTTCTTGATTGTAGCTTTTGCATAGACAAATGAAACCATGTGTAGAATCGTAGTACTGCAACTATACAGTTGCATGGATGTTGATTCACCAAAATGCCATTGAGAGGGAACGTGACATCACATGCCCTTTGACCTTAGAAAGGGACATATTATGATCTATGACCCTGGATATTCCCAGAAGTAGTCAGGCTAACAGGAGTAACACCGGGGAGAGAGCAAAACAACACTGGGAGAGCATGCCTCTTGGGTCTTTTTCCCTTCCCACCAATCTGGAAAGTGGGAATAATTTTATAGATCTGTCTATGGCTCTTGACAAGAGGCGAGTAGTGTTGGCCTAGAAATCCCCATCACGGGACCACGCATAGAAACCTGGAGCTAGGACATTACGAATTAGGGGAAAGCAGAAACGAGGGTCCTCCTTAGAGAGGAGGCGAGGGGGGTACATAAGAAACCAATAGCGGACCAGTGGTAGGAGATGTTAAGAGCCTTGGAGAATCTTGGCCTTGAAAGTGATGGGGCAGAAAATTAGGGAACTGGGGAGCCCACAGGTAGAACCCCTGATTTAGTATAAAAGTGAGAGACGGAGACCATTCCCACCGGAAAGCCCACATATAGGAAGAAACATAATATTAGGAACGATATATTTAGGATACCACGTGAACTCCCTAGAGAACACCATAGCGGATACCACATTCCCAATACAGACCTTGCATATGCACCCAGACCCCGGTACCACAGATTAGCAAAAATGGTACCGCATGCGAAACCAGGAAAGGCATTAGTTACAAAGCACAGAGTTATTAGTTATGTTTGCAAAAAGCATTGTCAGCAATGGGACTGCATACACGCAAGCAAAGATGGAGTGCGGAATAAGAAAATACGATAATAACTAAATAATGTGTATAACCAACTCTAGAGGACACAAATAGAGCTACTGTGTATCAAACAACACATGTTCAACTTACTGGAAGATGAGTTCAAATGGAGCAGAACACCATAGCTCAGATGCAAATAAAGGACTAGAACTCAGAATGAAAGGCGAAAACTTGTAGAATCGAAAATGTAACTCTTATATCTTGCATAATATGTATAATAATATTGAAAAATAAACAAAGTTTGAAAATAAAAATTACCTTATCCTATGGGCCTCCAGGGCCTACCTTATGATACTTATACGTTCTAATAAAGTAGGCTTATGCCTCGGAAAAGTTTTATATTACCAGTTCAAAACTGTACTAAATGCTGTAGTGGCAGGCCTGAGACATGCTTTACAGTGTTCTGTATTAGGTGGCACAATGGGTGCTGCTGCCTACTAGTTTCATTTCATTTACAGACCCTGGGTATGTGTAGTTCCATTTACTAGTGACTTACAAGTAAATTAAATGTGATCATCAGGTATAGGCCAATTTTATCATGTTTTCAAGGGAGAGAGCACAAGCACTTTAAAATGATTAGCTTGAGTAAAATGCACAAAAGTGTCCTAAAAACCAACAAAAACGGTCTATGTTATGTACAGATTTGCGGAGGAGCACAGACGGGTCCATGCATGAACTCAATGTTTTCTGGCTCTCGTAGATGTCTGACAGAACTACTAAGGGTTTCTGATGGGGTTCTGTTCAGGGGGCGTTTGGGAGCTGTGCTGGCTGCCTGCTGGGGCCCCATATATGCCTGTGTGAGCTCTAGTGGGTGCCTGCTAATGCTCCATAGTGGCCCTTCAGGAGTGCTACTGGGTGCCCTTTGGGGATTCTTAGGTTGCTTGCAGGAGCCATGCTGAGGCTCCATATGCTACCTGCAGGAGCTCTGCCAAGTGCTTGCTGGGGCTACATAGTGTGCTTTTAGAACATCTGTGGCCTTCTTGCTGGGTCCACAGGATACATGCAGATGCTTGGCATGGTGCCTGAATGAGTTAAGAGGAGTGCCTGCAGGATCTCGGTGGGCACCCTGCAGGAATATAGTTGGATGCCTGCCGAATTCGTGCTGCAGATCTTGTACCATCATGCAGCTATCCTCTGAATGTCCTCCGATCCTTTAGTACCTATCTGAAGATGTGGCTTCTAGATTCGCACAGCGGGTGAAATTCCTGTGGACATCCCAAGATGACATTGGAAGATTAGCAATGAGCTACTTGCCACTTTTTACTAATTCACAAACATTTACATAGATCCTTGCCAAAGTATATGTGTTTTCTGGATTGTACAGATACTGAAAGGACGTTTGTTATTTACAAAACATGCCTATTTTTGTAAATTTTCTTGAATGCAGCGATCTGCCATGTCTTATGGAGAGAGTACTTTTAGACTTTTTAGAGTTAGAGTCATTAAGCCAACAAAAACAAATTCAGCAGGGGCGTGGCTTGCGCGCCGCTGCGAGATGGCGGATCGCGCTTGAGTTCGGGAACCACAGCGGCTGTCGGGACGATTTTGGACTCCCGTTCGATGCCGTTTTTCACTCCCGAATCTGTGATACTGCATCGGAATGTGCCGTGAACGTTTTTCTGCACATTACATCTGCTGAAAAAGGCTGGAACTGCTCTTTTCCTTGTGTGGAAGCCTCGCTATTGGAGCTGCTGCGAGCGGCCGCCATTTTGTTTTTTCGGTGGCGACGCTCGTTTTTCTTCTCACAGGCGCAATGTACTACAACTTCACTCCTATTTCACTTCAGTATGAGGTGATGTTTTTTACTTCTATATATATTGCTGATTCCTCGGAAGTGTTTCGCTGTTTGCAGTCGCAGACATAAGCTTTTTGGCTTCTGTGGATTTCTTACTGACATTCCTTACCTCCCTCTGCTGTCTTTTTATGATGCCCTACCTCACCTGGAGTGTCTGCGCTGTGTTACCTGTTATAGAGGTTACCTCTCACTAAAAAGACATTGTTCCTTCTGCGCTCTTGTAGTACCTTCCATGCCTTTTTCAAGTACCTCACCTGCTTCTAGCCGCCATTTTGTGCTCTACCTGTCACGGCCATACTCTGAGCTTTTTTGAGCATACTGTGGTTATTTTTGGTGTGACTTGCTGTAGTGCCATTTGTGTCACATTTGGCCTTTCTTTTTTGGGTTTTTCCCTCTACGCACTCCTATTCTGCTAAATTTTTTGGTGCGTTTATTGGATCTTGCTCCTATGGCAGACACCATGGGCCCTTCCCCCACTACTAAAGACTCTAAAGGGACTCTAAAAAGGTCTAAACAACAGTCCCCCATTCCTGAGTCTTCTCAGAAGGATTCTAATACTACTCTGGATGCTATTTTGGCACGCCTTAATGCTGTCCATGATATTGCGCAATCTACCAAGAGTAATACTGATTTATTACAGGTTGAGGTTGCAGCTATCAGGTATGACTATAAAGCTTTATCTCTCAGAGTTACAACTGCAGAATCCCGTATTAGTGTAGTGGAGGATAATACCCATCAACATTCGAAGGCTTTCCACCAGATGGAACGTTCAATGGCGGGTTTGCGTAGAGATCTCACGGAGCAAGAGGATTGGAAACGGAGGAGCAATTTACGTATTTTTGGTCTTCCTGAAGATGCGGAACAATCAGCCTCCTCAATGATTGATTTTCTATCCACTTGGCTTCCTTCTACCTTACAAATCTCCTTTCAGAGAGACTTTGAAATTGAGAGAGCCCATCGAGTTCCTACGTTCAAACCCAAATCTTCCACACATCCGAGGGCGGTAATTTTTAAACCGCTGCGTCACCAGCATTTGGGACAAATTTTGGCTCATATGAGGAAGGTTTAATCGGTGACTTGGGAAGGACATAGGATTTCTATCTCACAGGATTTTGCTAGAGACACTGTAATTCGAAGGAAAGGATTTCTTAATCTGCGCAAACGTCTTCTGGACATGAACATTCCCTTTTCTTTTGCTGGTCCTTCCAAGTTTCGTATCACTTTCAAGGGTCGCTATCGTATTTTTGATGAACCTGCTGATCTTTCTTCCTTTTTGGATAACCAGTCTGAGACACAGATGGCTTCGTCTGCTCCTGGCCCTTCGTCTTCTGCTCCTGGATCTTCTGGAACTTAATTCTTTTTATGTTTCTCTTTTTGTGTAAATCCTTTCATATTTCTGTCTGCAACATGTAACTGTTTCAATCCTACGTGTTGCCTTTGACTCATCTCACCTTCTCAGGTGTTTTGTTATTCATATTTCTTTCATCACGGCTACCTATTTTTTCTTCGTAGCCTATATACTTCTTTGTTCTCCCTGACGTTTTGGTCTCTTCTTCTTTTTATGGTATTTCATTTGCGTTAGCTCTTCTTTTGTGTTCTCAGTTATTATTCTTCTCTTTTTGTGTTCTTTGATGGCGGTCCAGTGTCACTATCTTTGCCATTCGTCTTTTGTGGTGCTTTTTTTGTCTTTTTCTAGTTGTTATAATTTTTGTCAGGATTTTTTGCATCCTCGTCTTTTCCTCGCGTAGTATTACCTCACTCCGTATTGTCTTATTGCCTTTCCTTCCCTGCATTGTCGCACGCCTTATATGTTGTTTTGGTTTTTCATTCTTATTACCTGGTTTTCTTTATATATTCTTCTTTTTTATACGCCACCATTGTTCCTTCCTCGTTTTGTTGTAAGTTTTCTTTGTAATATTTCTGTTTCATTATTGCCTACAGTCACAGGTCTTATTCCTTCTATCTTTGTATGCTGCACATCGTTTGCTTGTTGGATTTCCTGTTACACACTTTCACAGTAGTTCGCACGATGCCAGTTTTTCTTTCTCTTCTGTTCATATTTTCTTCTATGATTCCTTTCTCCTTGTCTCTATTGATCATATGTTGCTCTATATCTTTTGGTTCTGTGCTTATGATGTACGTTCAGTTTATCCTCGGTCCACTACTTTATAAACTCACTGTTCCCTCTATCTAACGGCCTCATTATATTTTTTTTTGCTTGCACTTGTGATGAATTTCTATTTATTGCTATTTCTAGTTCATATTCATTCATGATGTTTACTATTATAATATTTATTAGGCATTAATTATGCTGATTCATCTGTTTCCTTACTTTACTGTTGGTTTATACCGGCTGTATATAGTTCCTTATATCGTTCAGCTCCTTTACTGATTTCTACTACCCATTTCTGACTCACAGTTTTGCATTATGTTTCTCTCTCATGGCATTTCTTATATGATCACTCTGTGTACTTTGTACTTTTGGTAAATGACAGTGTACTTGTTTCCTTTTTTTTTTTTTCCATTTAGTGGTCTGCCTGCTTTTTAGATTGCCTTCTTTTTATGATGATTGCTTGCTTATAGATTTCATGATGTTTTCATTTTTCTTACTATTGTGCTTCTTATTTTTCTATTTTTTACTTAACCCACAGTCCTCTTACGACCTTTTCAATTTTCTTTTGCTCTTTTTCTACATTGCTCTGCTTCCTTTATTACCCTTTTTAACTATCACCTACTTTTCTCGCTATTATTGGGTTGTTATTTTTAACTTGATTATTGGATGTTTCCCGACAGTCTGCTTGCTCCCGCATCCATGTCTCCCCTGGTATGCATTTGGTCCTCTCTAGACCTCCCCTGGTGGGTCTCTTTTCTCTGTTCTCTCTACTCTCTTCTGATACCTCTCTTTCTACTTTCCTTTTCCTCTTCTTATCTTCATTCCCTTTCTTCCCCTTTTTTCTTCTGGATCCTCGTGTAGTGCTCTCTTTTGCTGCACAGCGCTGTTGGTCCTTGTTCTGTGTTTTGTTTCTCGTCTTACTCCCCCTACTATGTGTCTTGCTCGGTTTTTATTTCTCTGTTAACCTATGTCTGGGTTGAATGTAGTTTCCCTTAATGTTAAGGGATTAAACCATCTGGTTAAGAGGGCTAAGGTTCTTGACTATTCTAAATCTCTCTCTTCGGATTTAGTCTTCTTACAAGAAACAAATGTCTCCTATAAAGAAGCATTGTTATTACGGAAAGAATGGGTTCTTGATGTGATGTGTTCGGATGCCCTTGGCAAAAAGAATGGGGTCATAACACTTATTTCTAAAAAATCTGGGTTGTCAGTCATTTCTGTTCAGCATGACTCTGAGGGACAATGGTTGCTGTCTCGTTTGTCTAATGGCTCTGCTGATCTTTATGTTTTGAACATTTATGCCCCAAATGCTGATGATCCTTCTTTTTGGCAAAAGATCATTAAACAACTAGCTCTTACTACACATAATGGTAATTTGATTGTTGGTGGTGACTTTAATTTACCACTTGATCCAGTGTTAGATGGAAATTCGGCTTTTTCTTTTTCCGCCCTCCTAGATCTCACACACAATTGTCGAATATGTGCTCTTCTGCCAATCTCCAAGATATTTGGCGCCTCCATAACCCTAAAGGTAGTGATTTTACCTTCTTTTCCTCTCCTCATTCTAGCTTTTCCCGTATTGACTATCTCCTAGTGCATTCGTCTTTAGTACAACACTCATCCTCTCCGTACATTCACCCTATTCTTATCTCTGATCATGCGGCTGTTTCTTTTTCTCTCCTAAATCTCGCTCCTAAGAGTAAACCTTCCTCTTGGAGACTTAACACGGAAATTCTCCATGATGTTGATCAAGTTCAAAACATACAAGATGAGATTGAACAGTTCTTCTCTGATAATGAAGGCTCAGTTAGCTCTCCGGTGGTCTTATGGGACGCTTTTAAATGTACTCTCCGAAGACACATTATTAAAGTTATGGCAAAAAGAAATGCTGACATCAAAAGGGAACTTGCAGAGTTAGCAGACAGTATTAAACAGCAAGAGCTTCTTTTTTGACGTACTAATGATAAACAATTGTTGCAATCCATTAAGAATTTGAAATATTCCTATAACACTATCGTTACCAAACGGGCTCATATCGGGGTCCAGGCCCAGAAATCCAAGAGGTTACTCTTGAAGAATAGAGCTGGTAAGATTCTTGCCGGAACTGAAATTTCAGGAATCTAATTTTAAATCCTCTCAAATCTCTGCTATTACTGATAGATCTGGGGTTAAAAAATTTCAACCTAAGGAAATTCTTGAAGTGTTTCGAGACTTTTATAGTTCTCTTTATACCCCTACCAACCAATCATCCTTTGAAGCCTGTCAGGAATTTTTTAAAACTATCCCTCTACAATCTGTCTCTTCTGCGGATGGAGAGAAATTGGGTGGGCCCATTACATCTGCTGAAATTATCAATGCTATCAAGTCAACCCGGTCTGGCAAAGCTCCTGGGCCGGATGGTTTTCCCATCCTGTTTTACAAGACCTTTCTTCCTTCTATGGTCCCTCATCTTAAAGCTGTTTTCGATGTATTTATTCACGAGAGCGCGGTTTCTGGTACTGAGGCAGATGCTACTATTGTCGTAATTCCGAAAGACGGAAAAGATATCTCAGACCCTAAAAACTTTCGCCCTATTTCCCTTCTTAATATGGAGGCTAAAATCTTTGCTAAGATTCTTGCCAAGAGGTTGGAATCCTATATTCCCTCTTTAGTTCATTCCTCTCAAACGGGTTTCGTGAAGGGTAAGCTTGCTAGAAACAACATCCAAACTTTTTGTCATATTCTTGGTACAGCTAAACGGCTAAACGATCTACGCTTCCAGCGGCAGCTCTCGCCTTAGATGCCGAAAAGGCTTTTGACAAGGTATCTTGGCCTTTTCTTCATGCTGTTCTTCGTGCCCATAATCTTGGTGATTCTTTTGTTAACATGGTTATGTCCTTATATGTCCAACCGAGAGCTAATATCCGTGTCAATGGGGCCACTTCCGAGTTTTTTAATCTCCGTCAAGGTACCCGTCAAGGTTGTCCTTTATCCCCGCTTTTGTTTTTATTAGCTATTGATCCTCTTCTTAGACTCATTGACCTACATCCAGATATCAAGGGATTTACTTTTGGCCCGCATCGCATAAAAACAGCGGCTTATGCGGATAATGTTCTTATTTTTTCGGATGATATTGCTTCAGCTCTTCCCGCGCTTACAGATATTATTGCTAGGTTTTCCCAGGTCTCTGGTTATACACTTAACAGAGATAAGACTGAGATGTTTCCCTTGAATGCTTATTGTTTTCCTGCACATATGGGTACTGCTGGCTTCAAGTGGCAATCTAAACATCTCAAATATCTAGGGATTTGGTTTTGTGGTACGCTCTATCATATGGTGGCACATAATGAAGCGCAGACTCTTCTCACAGCTCGTCAACTCCTAGATACCTGGTCCCCTAAATACATCTCTTGGTGGGGTTGTATCCAAACTCTCAAAATGATGGTTACTCCTATTATTAACTTTTTTTCCTCTATGCTGCCGGTGAAATTGTCCTCTTCATTTTTTCGTGAGATTGACTCCATTACTTCTAAGTTTCTTTTGAGTGATAAGAGGGCTAGAATTGCATATACATTTTTGAGGAAACCTTATGAGATGGGTGGTTGTAATTTTCCTGATTGGGAAAGATACCAGACTGATTTTTTAGCTTCCCAAGGTGCTTTGTGGTTTTCCTCGTCTCCTGTGCACACGCCTTCCTGGGTTTTCATTGAGCAACATCTCTCCTTTCCCTTACCACTTTCTTCTTTTTTAACCATATCCACCTTATCTATTCCTCTTTCCCGCTCCATTATCTTAGATACTATTGCAGCAGTAAAGTCTGTGGATAAGAAGATGGCTACCCCGATCCATAAATCGAAGTGGTCTTCTTTATGGCGTAATCCTAGGTTAAAATTTGTTATTGATCCTGTGTTGATCCCTTACTGCTCCTCTAAAGGAATAACTTTGGTTCGTCATCTGTATGACTCCAATAATGATCCATTGCCCTTTTCTTCTTTAGCTCAACAGTTCTCGCTCTCCAATTTGGACTTCTATACTTTTCTAAAAATCAAAGTAGCTCTTGCTAAAGTACGCCTGGAGCCCGATTCTCCTACTGTTATGTTATTTTTCTTGTGGCTTCGATCTGGTCATATAGCTTCGAAAATCTATAAATTTCTGTCCTCTACTTCCTCTGCCTTACCTACTGTTACCCAACAAAAGTGGTTACATCATTTTGATAAGGATCTTACCGACCATATTTCGCCAGATTGGTAAATGTTCTCTCCGTGATAAGATTGCCCCAATCTAAAAAAAATTCTCTCAACCTTCTCCATTGGACTCCTGTGCATTTGTATTCACTACACTTGAAAGATGAGGATCTCTGTTGGAGTTGTGGCCTGGCTACTGGTGATTATTTGCATATGTTCTTTACCTGCTCTCTTTTACAACCCTTCTGGGATCTCATAAATAAACACCTCATATTAATTTTCAATACTGATTTTCAGCTTTCCTTCCCCATGATTCTTTTGGGCCCTTTGGCCTCCCGAGTACCCTTTCCTTTGGATGCCCTTGACTTGCAATTGCTTGACCTTTTGTTGACGGCTGCTATTAAGGTGATCCTTATGGAGTGGAAGTCTTTTTCTTCCGTCTCATATCATACATGGTGGGCATGGGTTTCTTTTTTACGTAGCGCACACATTTCAGTCGATGTGGCTCATCTTACCCCTATGATTTCTAGTAATGTTTGGAAAGCCCTAGATGCTTATATGGATTTGGCTTCGAAAGGTTTGGTTGCCCAATATCCTTTTGTGTCCTCTACTTGATTGTTGTTTGTTATTTGTGTAATGTGTGTTTGTAGTAATGCAGTGGATCCTTCCTTCTCATTCCCCTTCTCTTTCTTCTCCTTCTTCTTGCTATCTTCTTTTCCACTTCTTTTTTTTTTTCCTTTTTCTCTCTTTTTTTTCCTTTTTCTCTCTTTTTACTTCTTCCATTCATGATAGTGATACCTTTTTACAGACACTTTGGCTCCCAGATATTCCCATTATGAGTTTCTTATATTTTACATTTATGTTGTTTTGAGGTAATTATTTGTACTTGATTTACTCATCAATACTTTGTCTATGGATTTCTACTGTATCACTATGTATTGTATTTAACTACTTCTTATACTTTTTAAAATAATAAACTTATTGAACACAAAAAAAACCAAATTCAGCAAAAATAGTAAGAGTGAAGGCAAAAAGTTAGAGAGGGACCCTACAGAGAGGTCCCGGTCCAAAATTGCTCAACTAATAAGTAAGTACAGTTGACCTCTGACCTCACAGTGCCTCCTACCAGCAGTTAGGTTTAAAGTTCATAAACTATAATTACAGCTGAAACGTAAACAATGCACCCAATTTGTTTTTTTAAATTCTTATCATTTGTTTTTCTAAACAATTAACAATCAATAGAAAGGAGATAATTATGGCAACATACATGTAATTTGAAGAGTAAAGGTAACACAGAGTAAAGGTCCTTTCAGGAAAAATAGAATGTAGTGGCATTTTTCCAACTCATTGTGAGCATCAGCACTTAAAAAAAAATCAGATTTCATTATTATGATTCAAATTAATTACTTTTTTGATGTATTTGAATTCCTGCTAGATTCCACGTTTATTCTCCATATCTGAATCCAAACTACTATTTTCATATAAAAGAGCAAGATGCCAAAGATGTAAGTGGTTTGGCGGAAGGGTAGTGGTATGACAATGTATTACAAGAAAAAATACCCCTCCCATACATTATAAGGGTATTGTAAAATACCTTGGAGTACCTTATAAATGAACTTGTTCTTCGCTTCCTTCCACTATATGGTCAAGGAACTCTCAATGATTTGCAATATTCTTATAGTGTGTGGTATGGGGGTACTTTTACAAATTGTTTTTGTCCAATCACTGTATATCTCCATGAGAATGTCAAGTGTGCTTCTGTATCACAACACAACCTTGTCACATTCTTGAGACAATCTGAAGTGGGCTAAAGTACAGGGATACATTGCTTGTGTGTTTTCTGAATCCTGAAGACTTGAGGTAAAGTTTGGTTATTATCCTAATGAATATACATATTGGAATTTATTCATAAAACCTAACTGCAGATCTGACAGGCTTCGTAATATTACCTTCCCCCTCATATTACATATTTCTAGATTAAAAGGGCATGAATCATAAAAGAATAGTTAGACCTAACAGTAGTAGGTTTAGGACTTTGATTTTTCTGTTGATTTACCTATTTTGGAAGTGACAAAAATCCAAATGAATGAGCTCTGAAATGTCAAATTTCCAGATATACACCTGTTTCGTCTAATGTATTAAGGTGGCCATAGGTTGATAAACCACCTGTTTAAAGGGAAGAGACAAGCATTTGCCCTTTTTCTCACACATTATGCTTTTGTTTGCTTATGAAAACAAGGATTGGTAAATGCCTTAGGGTTTGCCTATGTGATTACTATAAATCTTTTTGTTGTTGGTAGTTTTAGCTTGGTGAGCAATTGTGCAATACAAGTCTCATTATGACAGAGGCCTACAGAGCTGTCTGGCCCGTGCGGTCCCACTTCCTGAGGTCCCGTAGCAACCCTCTGCTTTCCCACTATTACACGATCTGATGTCACAAGTCTCATTATCACAGCGGCTTGCACAACTCTCTGGCCCCTCTGGTCCCACG
This sequence comes from Lissotriton helveticus, assembly GCF_964261635.1. Taxonomy (NCBI): domain Eukaryota; kingdom Metazoa; phylum Chordata; class Amphibia; order Caudata; family Salamandridae; genus Lissotriton; species Lissotriton helveticus. The sequence continues at coordinate 436,407,186 of NC_136062.1, read as the reverse complement.
GCCTGAGGTCACGTAGCAACCTTCTGCTCTCCCAGTATTACACAATCTGATGTCACAAGTCTCACTATTACAGCGGTCCCAATGCCTGAGGTCCTGTAGCAACCCTCTGCTTTCCCACTATTACACGATCTGATGTCACAAGTCTCATTGTTACAGCAGCCGGCACAGCACTCTGGCCCCTTCGGTCCCACGGCCTGAGGTACTGTAGCAACGCTCTGCTCTCCCACTATTACACAATCTGATGTCACAACTCTCATTATTACAGCGGCCTGCACAGCTATCTGGCCCCTGTGGTCCATCTGCCTGAGGTCCCATAACAACCCTCTGCTCTCCCACTATTCCAAAATCTTTAGTCACAAGTCTCATTATTACAGTGGCCTGCACAGCTCTCTGGCCCCTTTAGTCCCAAGGCCTGACGTCCCGTAGCAACCCTCTGGTCTCCCACTATTACACAATGTGATGTCACAAGTCTTATTATTACAACGGCCTGCACAGCTCTCTAGCTCATATGGTCCCACAGCCTGAGGTCCTGTAGCATACCTCTGCTCTCCCACTATTACACAATCAGATGTCACAAGTCTCATTATTACAGTAGCCTGCACAGGTCTCTGACCCCGGTGGTCGCACGGCCTGAGGTCCGTAGCAACCCTCGGCTCTCCTACGATTACACAATCTGATGTCACAAGTCTCATTATTTCAGTGGCCTGCACAGCTGTGTGGCCCCTGTGGTCCCACGGCCTGAGGTCCCGTAGCAAGCCTCTGCTCTCCTACTATTACACAATCTGATTTCTCAAGTCTTGTTATTACTGCGGCCTGCACAGCTCTCTGGCCCCTGTGGTCCGAAGGCCTGAGTTCTTGTAGCAACCCTCTGCACTCCCACTATTACAAAATCTGATGTCACAAGTCTCTTATTACAGTGGCCTGCACAGCTCTCTGGCCCCTGCGCTCCGATGGCCTGCACAGATCTCTGGCCCCTGTGGTCCCACAGCCTGAGGTTCTGTAGCATCCCTCTGCTCTCCCACTATAACACAATCTGATGTCACAAGTCTCATTATTACAGCGGCCTGCACAGCTGTGTGCCCACTGTAGTTCCACTGCCTAAGGTCCTGTACAAACCCTCTGCTCTCCCACTATAACAGATTCTGATGTCACAAGGCTCATTATTAAAGAGGCCTGCACAGCTCTGTCACCCCTGTGGTCCCACTGCCTGAGATCACGTAGCAACCCTGTGCTCTTCTACTATTACACAATCTGATGTCACAAGTCTCATTATTACAGCAGCCTGCACAGTTCTCTGGCCCCTGTGGTCCCACGGCCTCAGGTACCGTAGCAACCCTCTGCTCTCCCACTATTACACAATCTGATGTCACAACTCTCATTATTACAGCGCCCTGCACAGCTGTCTGGCCCCTGTAGTCCCACTGCCTGAGGTCCCGTAGCAACGGTCTCCTCTCCCACTATTACACAATCTGATGTCAGCGGCCTGCACAGCTTTCTGCCTCCTGTGGTCCGAAGGCCTGAGTTCCCGTAGCAACCCTTTGCTCTCCTACTATTACACAATCTGATGTCACAAGTCTCATTATTACAGCGGCCTACACAGCTGTCTGGCCCGTGTGGTCCCACTTCTTGAGGTCCCGTAGCAACCCTCTGCTTTCCCACTATTACACAATCTCATGTCACAAGTCTCATTATGACAGCCACCTGCACAGCTCTCTGGCCCCTCCGGTCCCACGGCCTGAGGTCCCGTAGCAACCCTCTGCTCTCCCACTATTACACAATCTGATGTCACAAGTTTCATTATTACAGCGGCCTGCTCAGCTCTCTGGCCCCTCTAGTACCAAGGCCTGACGTCTCGTAGCAACCCTCTGCTCTCCCACTATTACACAATCTGATGTCACAAGTCTTATTATTGCAGCGTCCTGCACAGCTTTATGGCCCTGTGTTCCCGTGGCCTGAGGTCCCGTAGCAACCCTCTGCTCTTCCACTATTACACAATCTGATATCTCAAGTCTTGTTATTACAGTGGCCTGTACAGCTGTCTGGCTCCTATGGTCCGAAGGCCTGAGTTCACGTACCAAACCTCTGCTCTCCTACTATTACACAATCTGATGTCACAAGTCTCAATATTACAGCGGCCTGCACAGCTATGTGGTGCCTGTTGTCACACGGCCTGAGGTCCCGTAGCAACCACCTGCTCTCCCACTATTACACAATCTGATGTCACAAGTCTCATTATGACAGCGGCCTACACAGCTATCTGGCCCGTGTGGTCCCACTTCCTGAGTTCCTGTAGCAACCCTCTGCTTTCCCACTATTACACAATCTGATGTCACAAGTCTCATTATTACAGCGTCCTGCACAGCTGTGTGGCCCTGTGGTCCCATGGCCTGAGGTCCCGTAGCAACCCTCTGCTGCACTATTACACAATCTGATGTCTCAAGTCTTGTTATTACAGCGGCCTGCACAGCTCTCTGGCCCCTATGGTCCGAAGGCCTGAGTTCGCGTACCAATCCTCTGCTCTCCTACTATTACACAATCTGGTGTCACAAGTCTCATTATTACAGCACCCTGCACAGTTCTCTGGCCCCTGTGATCCCACTGCCCGAGGTCCCGTAACAACCCTCTGCTCTCTCACTATTACAAAATCTGATGTCACAAGTCTCATTATTACAGCGGCCTGCACAGCTGCCTGGCCCCTCTGGTCCCTTGGCCTGATGTCCCGTAGCATCTCTCTGCTCTCCCATTACACAATCTGATGACACAAGTCTCATTATTACAGCGACCGGCACAGATATCTGGACCCTTTGGTCCCACGGCCTGAGGCCCCGTAGCAACCCTCTGCTCTCCCACTATTACATAATCTGTTGTCACAAGTCTCATTATTACAGCGGACTGCACAGCTGTGTGGCCCCTGTGATCTCACCGCCTGAGTTCCCTTAGCAACCCTCCGCTCTTCCACTATTGCACAATCTGATGTCACAAGTCTCATTATTACAGCAGCCTGCACAGCTCTCTAGCCCTTGTGGTCCCACTGTCTAAGGTCCCATAGCATGCCTCTGTTCTCCCACTATTACACAATCTGTTGTCACAAGTCTTGTTATTACAGCGGCCTGCACAGCTCTCTGGCCCCTGTGGTCTGAAGGCCTGAGTCCCGGTAGCAACCCTCTGCTCTCCTACTATTACACAATCTGGTGTCACAAGTCTCATTATTACAGCGGCCTGCACAGCTCTCTGGTCCCTGTTGTTCGAAGGCCTGAGTTCCCGTAGCAACCCTCTGCTCTCCTACTATTACACAATCTGATGTCACAAGTCTCATTATTACAGCGGCCTGCACAGCTGTCTGGCCCCTGTGGCCCCATGGCCTGATGTCCCGTAGCATCTCTCTGCTCTCCCATTACACAATCTGATGACACAAGTCTCATTATTACAGCGACCGGCACAGATGTCTGGACCCTTTGGTCCCACGGCCTGAGGCCCCGTAGCAACCCTCTGCTCTCCCACTATTACATAATCTGTTGTCACAAGTCTCATTATTACAGCGGACTGCACAGCTGTGTGGCCCCTGTGATCTCACCGCCTGAGTTCCCTTAGCAACCCTCCGCTCTTCCACTATTGCACAAACTCATGTCACAAGTCTCATTATTACAGCAGCCTGCACAGCTCTCTAGCCCTTGTGGTCCCACTGTCTAAGGTCCCATAGCATGCCTCTGTTCTCCCACTATTACACAATCTGTTGTCACAAGTCTTGTTATTACAGCGGCCTGCACAGCTCTCTGGCCCCTGTGGTCTGAAGGCCTGAGTCCCGGTAGCAACCCTCTGCTCTCCTACTATTACACAATCTGGTGTCACAAGTCTCATTATTACAGCGGCCTGCACAGCTCTCTGGTCCCTGTTGTTCGAAGGCCTGAGTTCCCGTAGCAACCCTCTGCTCTCCTACTATTACACAATCTGATGTCACAAGTCTCATTATTACAGCGGCCTGCACAGCTGCCTGGCCCCTCTGGTCCCTTGGCCTGATGTCCCGTAGCATCTCTCTGCTCTCCCATTACACAATCTGATGACACAAGTCTCATTATTACAGCGACCGGCACAGATGTCTGGACCCTTTGGTCCCACGGCCTGAGGCCCCGTAGCAACCCTCTGCTCTCCCACTATTACATAATCTGTTGTCACAAGTCTCATTATTACAGCGGACTGCACAGCTGTGTGGCCCCTGTGATCTCACCGCCTGAGTTCCCTTAGCAACCCTCCGCTCTTCCACTATTGCACAATCTGATGTCACAAGTCTCATTATTACAGCGGACTGCACAGCTGTGTGGCCCCTGTGATCTCACCGCCTGAGTTCCCTTAGCAACCCTCCGCTCTTCCACTATTGCACAATCTGATGTCACAAGTCTCATTATTACAGCGGCCTGCACAGCTCTCTGGTCCCTGTTGTTCGAAGGCCTGAGTTCCCGTAGCAACCCTCTGCTCTCCTACTATTACACAATCTGATGTCACAAGTCTCATTATTACAGCGGCCTGCACAGCTGTCTGGCCCCTGTGGCCCCATGGCCTGAGGTCCTGTAGCATGCCTTTGCTCTCCCACTATTACACAATCTGATGTCACAAGTCTCATTATTACAGTGGCCTGCACAGCTGTCTGGCCCCTGTGGCCCCTGAGGTCCTGTAGCAACCCTCTCCTCTCCCACTATTACACAATCTGATGTCACAACTCTCATTATTACAGCGGCCTGCACAGCTGTCTGGCCCCTGCAGTCCCTCTGCCTGAGGTCCCGTAACTACCCTCTGCTCTCCCACTATTACACAACCTGATGTCACAAATCTCATTATTACAGCCGCCTGCACAGCTCTGTGGCCCCTGTGGGCCCACTGTCTGTGGTCCCGTAGCAACCGTCTCCTCTCCCACTATTACACAATCTGATGTCACAAGTCTCATTATTACAGCAGCCTGCACAGCTCTCTGTCCCCTCTGGTCCCACGGCCTGAGGTCCCGTAGCAACCCTCTGCTCTCCCACTATTACACTTCTGATGTCACAAGTCTCATTAATACAGCGGCCTGCTCAACTCTCTGGCCCCTCTAGTCCCAAGGCCTGACGTCTCGTAGCAACCCTCAGCTCACCCACTATTACACAATCTGATGTCACAAGTCTTATTATTACAGCGTCCTGCACAGCTGTATGGCCCTGTGGTCCCGCGGCCTGAGGTCCCGTAGCAACCCTCTGCTCTTCCACTATTACACAATCTGATGTCTCAAGTCTTGTTATTACAGCGGCCTGCACAGCTGTCTGGCCCCTATGGTCCGAAGGCCTGAGTTCCCGTACCAAGCCTCTGTTCTCCTACTATTACACAATCTGGTGTCACAAGTGTCATTATTACAGCGACCTGCACAGCTGCCTGGCCCCTCTGGTCCCAGGGCATGAGGTCCTGTAGCAACCCTCTGCTCTCCCACTATTACACAATCTGATGTCACAAGTCTCATTATTACAGCCACCTGCATAGTTCTCTGGACCCTGTGGTCCCACTGCCCGAGGTCCCGTAGCAACCCTCTGCTCTCCCACTATTACAAAATCTGATGTCACAAGTCTCATTATTACAACGGCCTGCACAGCTGCCTAGCCCCTCTGGTCCCTTGGCCTGATGTTCCGTAGCATCTCTCTGCTCTCCCATTACACAATTTGATGACACAAGTCTCATTATTACAGCGACCGGCACAGATGTCTGGACCCTTTTGTCCCACGGCCTGAGGCCCCGTAGCAACCCTCTGCTCTCCCACTATTACATTATTACATATTCTGATGTCACAAGTCTCATTATGACATCGAAGCTCCCACTGAAGCGGTCGCTCCCCCACGCTCCCTGACTCCTGAACCCACAGCGCCACACTCCTTGGTGCAGCCTGGTATCGTTGCGCTCAGTGCTAATTAGTAGCTGAGCCTGATTTGCATGATTTGAATCCCGTAGCGCCTAGCATCGCAGCGCTTGCTTTTACTTTCCTACAGAATTGTTGATTTGCGGAATATTGGTGTAGTGCAGTATCGTACTCTGCTCAATTGCGTGTATCATTTATTTTAAAGTGCCCGCTCTGCTTGCATTTGTGCCTGACTGTGCCCAGATCATAGCGCTATCCCGTGCCCCTCTTTCGCTTTCCATTTTGTGTTGCCATCTTGTTGTTGTGATCCCTGGCCAGTGTCACCTCCCCGCTCCCGCCTCCCAGCTGACCCCCCTCGCCCCTCCCCTTCCACTATCCACATAGGACAGTTGCATTTGCGCACAGCGTTAACGCGCAGCGGTCGCGCCCCATGCGCGCCGAAGGTGCGCCAAAGGTAGGCCCGTCTACGACCGTCCTCGCCTGGACCGCGCCCATCGCCAGACCCCCTAGTCCCCGCAAAGCGCACTCCTCAGGCCTAACGTATGACGCCACCACCCTCCTAGCCCTTAACCCCGGACGCAAACCTCTATGCTGCGTAGCTGCCCCAGGACTCACCCATGGACCCTTCGCCTGCCACTCCTGCAAATTTACCAGCATCAAGACCCATACCACACCCACTTACACCCAACACAGCTTCGACTCTAACCACCTGAAATGCATCCTGCTGAACACCCGCTCGGTCCACAGACACGCCACCGAACTCTGGGATCTACTCGACACTACATCACCGGACGTCGCCTTCCTTACTGAAACATGGATGAACGCATCATCAACACCCGACATCGCCATAGCCATCCCGGACAATTACAAGATTACCCGAAAAGACCGCACCAACCAAACAGGAGGAGGCATCGCCATCGTCCATAAGAACACCATCAAAATCACGACCAGCTCCAACGATAACCTTACAACCGCCGAACACCTCCACTTCCAGATCCACACCGACCCTAGGACCACACTCAGAGGCACCCTCATCTACAGACCACCAGGAACCCGTAAACAATTCAGCGAAGACATCACCGACTTCATCAGCCCACATGCCCTCGCCTCCGAGAACTACATTCTATTAGGAGACCTCAACTTCCACCTGGACAAGAAAAACGACAGCAACACCACCACCCTTCTGGACAACCTGGCCAATCTCGGCCTCCAACAACTTGTTGACACCCCCACCCATGTAGCCGGACATATGCTCGACCCAATCTTCACCTCCAGCAAACACATCTCCTTCGATCGCACCACAACTCTCCACTGGACGGACCACAGTTGTGTTCACTTCAGCTACAAAACCACATCTACCCACAACCCCCCACAACCTATCCCCCGAAGAAAATGGAACAAAATCACCTCCGACCAACTCCTCACATCGCTCAACCAAAACCCACCCGCCCTCTCATCGGACCCAAACCAAGCTGCCATCAAACTCAAACAATGGATCACCCACAGCGCTGACGAATTAGCACCCCTGAAAAACCATCACACGAAACTAGACAGCAAAAAGGCCCCCTGGTTCAACAATGACCTTAAGAAATCCAAAAAGCTATGCCGCACTCTCGGGAAAACATGGAGAAAAAAAAACAACCACCGACAACATGACTACCTTCAAGGCAGCCACCCGCAAACACCACCAGCTGATCCGAGCGGCCAAGAAATCAGCACTCAAGAATCGACTCGACAACAATGCCCATAACAGCAAGGAACTATTCAACATCGTCAAAGAATTCACCAACCCCACCGCGGCCTCAAACGACATCACTCCCTCCCAAGACCTCTGCGATTCGTTATCCTCTTTCTTCTACAACAAAATTGCCGACATACATAACAGCTTCGAAAACAGTTCCAACAAACAGTCCTCCCCACCCCCATCAGAACACAAACCGCCCTCTAACAACCTCAGCGCCTGGAACCCGATCGCCACTGAAGACACCATCCGCCTCATGAATTCCATCCACTCTGGCTCGCCAACCGACCCATGTCCCCACCTCATCTTCAACAAAGCAGACTCCATCATCGCACCCCATCTCTGTGATGTCATTAACTGCTCCTTCACCTCTGCCACCTTCCCAGAAAGCTGGAAACATGCCGAAGTCAGCGCCCTCCTGAAGAAACCCACAGCAGACCCCCCTGAACTTAAAAACTACCGCCCCATATCCCTCCTCCCAAATCCCGGCCAAAGTCATTGAGAAAGCCGTCAATAGCCAACTCACGGCCTTCCTCGAATCCAATAACTCCCTCGATCCCTCACAGTCCGGCTTTCTAGCCAAACACAGCACTGAAACCGCCCTCATCGCAGCAACAGACGACATCCGAACACTACTGGACAACGGAGAAACAGTGGCCCCCATTCTACTCGACCTCTCCGCTGCCTTCGACACTGTTTGTCACAGCACACTCATACAACGCCTCAGCAACATCGGCATAAAAGGAAACGCCTTGGACTGGAACATCTCGTTCCTAGCTGGGAGAACGCAGAGAGTCCGACTTCCCCCCATCAAATCAGAGGCCACCGAAGTCATCTGCGGGGTACCACAAGGATCTTCACTCCGTCCCACCCTCTTCAATGTTTACATGAGTCCACTCGCTTCCATCGTGCGTCAACACAACCTAAACATCTTCTCCTACGCTGATGACACCCAACTGATTCTTTCCCTCACCAAAGACCCCAACACCGCCAAAACCGCCAAAACCAATCTTCACGAAGGCTTGAAAGAAGTAGCCATTTGGATGAAAGACAGCCGCCTTAAACTTAACTCAGACAAAACGGAAGTGCTCATCCTAGGATCAACCCCCTCTGCCTGGGACGACTCATGGTGGCCTTCGGATCTGGGCTCAGCACCCATACCCACGGACCACGCACGTAATCTTGGCTTCATCCTAGACTCTTCACTCTCGATGACCAATCAAGTCAACGCCGTCTCATCCTCCTGCTTCAACGTACTGCGTATGCTCAAAAAAATCTTCCACTGGATCCCCGTCGAGACAAGAAAGACTGTCACCCACGCACTGGTTACGAGTCGACTAGACTACGGAAACACCCTCTACGCCGGAATCACAGCCAAATTACAGAAAAAACTCCAACGCATCCAAAACGCATCAGCGAGACTCGTTTTGGACATTCCTCGCCAAGATCACATTACCGGCCACCTGAAAGACCTCCACTGGCTTCCCGTCAACAAGAGAATAACATTCCGTCTCCTCACCCACGCACACAAGGCCCTCTACAAACTAGGGCCCGAATGCCTCAACACCTGACTATCCTTCTACACACACACTCGCCAACTAAGATCATCCAATCAAGGCTCGCCGCAGTTCCGCGCATCCAAAGATCCACCATGGGAGGTAGATCCTTCTCCTACTTGGCGCCCAAGACCTGGAACTCACTCCCCACTCACCTCCGCCTTACACAGAACCACATCTCCTTCAGAAAAGAACTTAAAACCTGGCTATTCGATAAATAATGAACCCCCTCCCCAAGCGCCTTGAGACCCTCTGGGTGAGTAGTGCGCTATATAAATTCTTGAACTTGAACTTGCACTATTATTACAGCGGCCTACACAGCTCTGTGGCCTTGTGGTCCCACCGCCTGCGGTCCTGTAGCAACCCTCTGCTCTTCCACTATTGCACAATCTGATGTCACAAGTCTCATTATTACAGCGGCCTGCACAGCTCTCTAGCCCTTGTGGTCCCACTGCCTGAGTCCCCGTAGCAACCCTCTGCTCTCCTACTATTACACAATCTGGTGTCACAAGTCTCATTATAACAGCGGCATGCACAGCTCTCTGGCCCCTGTGGTCCGAAGGCCTGAGTTCTCGTAGCAACCCTCTGCTCTCCTACTATTACCCAAACTGATGTCACAAGTCTCATTATTACAGAGGCCTGCAAAGCTGTGTGGCCCCTGTGGTCTCACTTTCTGAGGTCTCGTAGCAACCCCCTGCTCTCCCACTATTACACAATCTGATGTCACAAGTCTCATTATGACAGCGGCCTACACAGCTGTCTGGCCCTTGTGGTCTCACTTCCTGAGGTCCCGTAGCAACCCTCTCTTTCCCACTAATACACAATCTGATGTCACAAGTCTCATTATTACAGCGGCATGCACAGCTCTCTGGCCCCTCTGGTCCCACGGCCTGAGGTCACGTAGCAACCCTCTGCTCTCCCACTATTACTCAATCTGATGTCACAAGTCTCATTATTACAGCGTCCTGCACCGATCTCTGGCCCCGCTAGTCTCAAGGCCTGAGGTCCCGTAGCAACCCTCTGCTCTCCCACTATTACTCAATCTGATGTCACAAGTCTCATTATTACAGCGTCCTGCACCGATCTCTGGCCCCGCTAGTCTCAAGGCCTGAGGTCCCGTAGCAACCCTCTGCTCTCCCACTCTTACACAATGTGATATCACGAGTCTCATTATTACAGTGGCCTGCACAGCTCTCTGGCCCATGTGGTCCCACAGCCTGAGGTCCCCTAGCAAACCACTGCTCTTCCACTATTACACAAACTGATGTCACAAGTCTCATTATTACAGTGGCCTGCACAGCTCTCTGACCCCTGTGGTCCCACGGCCTGAGAACCGTAGCAACCCTCTGCTCTCCCACTATTACAAAATCTGATTTCACAAGTCTCAATATTACAGTGGCCTGCACAGCTCTCTGGCCCCTGTGTTTCGACGGCCTGCACAGATGTCTGGCCCCCCGGCCTGAGGTCCTGTAGCATCCCTCTGATCTCCTACTATAACACAATCTGATGTCACAAGTTTCATTATTACAGCGGCCTGCACAGCTGTGTGGCCCCTGTAGTTCCACTGCCTAAGGTCTCGTAGCAACCCTCGGCTCTCCCACTATAACAGATTCTGATGTCACAAGTCTCATTACAGCAGCCTGCACAGCTCTCTCACCCCTGTGGTCCCACTGCCTGAGGTCCCGTAGCAACCCTCTGCTCTCTTAGTATTACACAATCTGATGTCACAAGTCTCATTATTACAGCGGCCTGCTCAACTCTCTGGCCCCTCTAGTCCCAAGGCCTGACGTCTCGTAGCAACCCTCGGCTCTCCCACTATTACACAATCTGATGTCACAAGTCTTATTATTACAGCGTCCTGCACAGCTGTATGGCCCTGTGGTCCCGCGGCCTGAGGTCCCGTAGCAACCCTCTGCTCTTCCACTATTACACAATCTGATGTCTCAAGTCTTGTTATTACAGCGGCCTGCACAGCTGTCTGGCCCCTATGGTGCGAAGGACTGAGTTCCCGTACCAAGCCTCTGTTCTCCTGTGGAAAAGTAAATTTTGCCATGTTCTGTGTCCCTACGTGTACCCCATGTTATGTTATATGTGCATGATTAATATGCATATGTATTCCCATGATCGATTAAAGACGCAATTACAGTTGTGTCCATCTCCAGTATGCCAGTTCCCAGTTTTCGTGAATACAACGAATATCAGGCCTATGTAAAGCTACGTTGCCACGTTATTTCATTGTAAAGTCCCCGTTTCTAGGCCTCAAAAGGGCCCGGACTCAGATTCAGCTCCTGTCTTCTGAACCCTCTCCGAGGAGCGATACAGCCCCCACCTGTATTCCTGACCCTTCACTTACTTCCTGCCTCACAGTGCCCGGCTCGGACTGGCTCTGCCTGCCAGTCTACCAAGAGTATGTTATGATTCTAGTTATCAGTCCAGCTCTCCTTCCCTGCATTCCTAAACTACTGAATCGCATCAATAGTTTCAGTCATCGTCTAGCCTTTACGTCTCCATGTAAGAGAAAATACTGTATTGATGGTCATTTAATATTCCTCAACACGCACTACATGTAGAATAATGCATGCACCAGTCTTAGAGTCTATTAGCCTTTGCCCTGATAACTTTTGGATTCTATCAACATGTTCTCTAAACATCAGATACTAGATAGTGTTTAGGTACATGTCGCTCTGACTCTCCAGACTTTCGTCTCTGCTCCTAGCGCAGAAGTCATAGCCCCCAGCTTCTCCTAGTAACACGTCATTGCCAGCTTGCGCGCACCTCTAGGTCAGAGGTCCCGGCTCCTTAGGTAGCCCCCTCCATGTTTCCGCCCCATTTATGACATATTCTGTTACGTTTATATCACATGTTCCTGTATACGCCTCCTGTTACACCTACTTTCAGCCTTATCTTTCGCGACTGCTACAGGCCCTGCCCACTGCTCCGCCTGCTGTATGTACTGTAATGCAATTGTTTTAGTATATATACTTGTGTACTGTTATTAAGTGTTGTGCAGAGCGCGCTCATTCCAGATCTTGCCCGTGCAGGTTGTCCTGTTCCTGTCCTTTATGCTGTATTAAACCTGCAAACTCCTACTACCTCGAATCTTGACTCTTATTCATTGAGCTATCTGTTATCGTATGTCTAGTCAAAAATAGAGGTATTATTTATTTATTTACCACATAATGGCGCCCGAACAGGGACTTGCCCTTTCCCCACGCGCTGGAGAAGCCACGCCAGCCCCCTGATCCTCTGCAGCCGTGACGGAACCATACCGTGCACGTGCAGATATTTCTGCTTCAAGTATCCCTCAGGCCCACGGAGGAGACGGAGGTTGCGGTCCAGCATCCAGACGAGGCGGTGGAGGAACGCGGCGAGTCCCGACCAGAGCCCAAGCCGAGAGTCCAAGGTCCGAGGTATCCGGAGGCCCACCCGTAACTGAAGTCCGAAGTTCGTCCGTCCGGCGTCGTAGCAGTCCAGTCCAGTCCGAGGCCTTCCGTTCTTGCTGCCCGGTGAGTACCGTTGCTGGGGTAGTATCTAGACAGGGTCAATTGCATTGTCTCTGGTCCGTGGGTTTGGGGTACACAGATCCAACACGAAGTGTCCACTTAGGTGGATGCGGGTCCTGACGTGTCTCTTTATGAGACCGGTAAGTTTCGTACTGTTTTAGCAGTACATCTAGTTTCTGTTCTAGTCCGTTCTGTTCTCGAGAAATTCATGTATTCTGTTTTCAGTATTCCAGGTAGTATTCTGTCCGAACTGTTATTTTAAATGTCATTCATGTATTTCAATGTCGTGGTGTGAAAGTGGTGTATAATCAGTCATTATTGTGTTCATGGTGTATTGTATTGTGTCTAGACTCCAGCCCAGTCATGCCATTGTTTTCCAAATTACGTCAGTTAAGAACTAGAAAAGGTCTGTTAGAAGAAGCAGTTCCTGTCCCGCCTAGGGACAGTCCAGGTCATTTTATGTATCAAAAGCATGGCATAAGTGCCAAATTATATCTAGATTTATGGGTGGAGTACACCAAGGAATTAGAGGAGAAGTATAGATGGCCCGTATCAGGTACGTGGGATGCCGAGTGCATCATGAGAGTAGAAGAAGCATTATGGAAAAAGAAAGCCAGACAGTCACAGAAAGATGCCATCGAGTTATGGCGCAAAGAATCTCATAAAAGAACCGAAAAAGAAATCAGAAAGTCAGAATTAAGTAGAGAATCCGCAGAAAGAGCCCAAGAAAGGGAATTAATCGAGATAGGTGAACGAGTTAAAACCGAACAGTCAGACAGACAGAGGAACACCCTTATTAAGGGCATGTACCCTCTTCTTGCCGAGGGCTTGCCAAAAGCAACCCCGGAGGCATCCAGTAATTTTCCGCCGCCATTAGTTCCGACCAAGCTACGTCACAAACCGACCGCAGCTGATATTTTTCTCTCGTCCTATTTGGACGACACAGTCCCAGAATATGCTAATCCTGTTGCACCAGCTCCTGTAAATAATGTAATTCATGGTCCTCCAGTCACCGGGGCACCTGGTGCAGTACCTGTTACGGTACCCCCGGTTCAGCCCGTAGTACAAATTCCCGCCACATCAGTCACTCTAACAGCACGAAGAGTATCAGTCGACGATTCCAGTTTAGGGGCAGCGGGAGGAGGTCCCCCGGGAACCCCGCCGCCACACAAACGTGTAACATCAGTCGAATTACATGAACGTGCGTTACAGCGTACGCCTAAACACCAGTCCGTTGCAGATATCAGGCGAGCTCTTACCGAATGCCGTTATGATCCAGTCCCAGGTGATGATAGTATGGTTCTATATTCATTGCGTGTAAGACGGGTGACCGAGTATTTGGACACCCTACCGAATATGAAAGAAGATCTAGACAGAATATATTGTTTCATTCGTACAGGAACGGACCCAGAAAGTGTTGGCAAAGTTATTTCTCTAAGGAAAGCTGAGACCCAGCTCATACTATTAAAGTTTCTAATTAATTGTCTAATAAGGGAACAAGATTCCCCGACTAAAGATCCGGCCGAAATGAAAGTTCTGACAAGGTGGAGTGATAATATAGCCGAGGGTAAGCACAGAACCATCAGTAGTATAGAGAGTATGTACAAGAAAATCCGTAAAGAAATAATAAGGTTACACGAGAAACGCAAAGAAGCACTAGTAAGCGAGAAAGAAAGTAACTCTGATACTGAGGAAGTAGAAGACGAGAATACCGCCAGAATAGCGTATGTAGGTAAATCTAGATTTCCAGACCGACATTTACGCCTAGAACCCAAGGAAGTCTGTCATCTTCCAGCACCAGAACAAGGTTCTCTAGAACAAGTATTCCAAGCTACCGATCACATTCTGAAATCACGAATCGGTTATAGTGAATTAAGTACTATGCATGAACAAGAACTAGCCCGATCAGCAGTCTGATGGATTACTGATTCTACCACTTTTCCAGACGAAATAGTGGCACAAATGTTTCTGAAACTGCCCCCAGCCGAGCAGCGACTGGTGGGTATGTATATGATCCAGCACCTCATTACACTGTATGAGGGTCAACATTCTGATCCAGGTCCGTTACATGATATTCTGAACGAGTTACTCCAGTATAGATGGAAAGGTTTAGGTACCGATTTAATTAGTGTCATTCTAGAACAGCGCCACAAATATAGAACGTTTCTGAACCCGCATTTTGTTCATGTCTCACCCCCGGAAAGCAAACCATTTTACATAGACAGACAGAATCCGTTACGAGAAGTACACCCAGTTAGGACAGCGGGTGGTGAAATGCAACGAGTGTTTGTTTACACCCCGATTACAAAGATGGAACTCTTAGAGATGAAGAAGTTAATTCCCTGTCACGATAAAGATCCAGCAGGGTTCCACCGAGAATTAAAAGACATGCTCCGTATGGGAGAATACACGTATCCAGATATAATTAAAATGTTAAAAGTCCTGTTGCCTGCGGGCATATATGAAAAACTAAAGGAAAAAGATTGGGAGGTGGGAGAGAAAAAGATCGATTGGACAGCTCTAGAAGCTGAAGATAAGATACGAGTACCAGGTACCGGTTTAGGAGACAAATGTAAAGAATTACCCGAGCTATTAATTCAAGTTTTGCCAAGATTATTAGCCACTAAAAAGGAAGACTGGGATGCAATCTCAGCCTGTAAACAGAAACCAGACGAAGATACTAGTGATTTTTATTCTAGATTCGAGAAATGCTTTAGCATTAACAGTGGTCTCAGGACGAGTAGCGAGTCATACCCTCATCTTTTTGTTACTAAACTAGTCGAGAATTCAAGTCCACAAGTTAAAAATCGAGTTTTGAAAGTCGAAAGTACTTGGCAAGCTAATACACCGTCCCAAATGTTACAGATGCTTCAGTATCACCAGAATAGAATCAGAGAAGAGCAAGATCATGAAAGGAAACGTATGAAAGACACGAAAATGAAAGTATTAGTTGCACAATCTGTTCCTCAAGACAGTCAGAAGAGGGGTCCGAATCAAGCCAGTCATCCTGCAGTTCCTGTTAAAGGGACCTGCAATTATTGTAAACAGCCAGGTCATTTTATAAACGAGTGTGCAGTTCTGAAACACAATATAGCTACCGGTAAAACTAAAGAAAGACCACGTCCGCCTAGACAAGAACAAGTTTCACAGACTTCTCAGCCACACAATGCACAACAGACAGTTACAGCACCGCAGCCTATTGCTGCAACACAGCATGTTACACAGCAGATGTACCAGTATGCACAGTCCGAGTATCCAGAGTACCAGCCGTACTCATGAAACAGCCTAGAGAGGGAGGTAGGCTTGCCTCTCATCGAGATACCTGTAGATCAAGAGGGTCCCTATGTTCACAGTCAAGTATTAGGGAAAGACAGAAAGTTTCTGATTGATACAGGGGCAAGTAGGACTACCATAAGTCACGACGAGGTTCCAGGGGCTCCACTCTCAGGCTCAAGAAATGTTTCCCTTGGATTTTCAGGAAAGCCTATTGTAAACGAGATTTCTAAACCAGTTACTCTAGAAGTAGGTCCATTGTCCCGAACTACTGACCTGTTACTTACGAAGTCATGTCCAGAAAATTTGTTAGGCATTAAGACACTGAAAGAATTAGGTGCAGTTATTTGCTGCTCCCCAGAGGGAATACGTTTGTTTTTACGTGACTTTAAGGGTCACTATGTTTTACGAGATTTTGATCCACGATTGTCCAATGTTCCGCAGCATCTATGGGCGCAAGGTCCAACTGATGTCGGTTTTATGCAAATCACACCCCATCGTGTGACTCTCAAGCCAGGTGTAGTGTTACCACGAATCAGACAGTACAGATTGCCACCTGAGGCTGTAGCAGCCTTATCCAAAATTATTGACGAGCTCGTGGCTCAAGGAGTGGTTGTAGAAACTGACTCCAATGTATGTAATTCTCCTATCATTCCAGTCATGAAACGTACTGATCCAAATGCACCTCCAGTATATCGATTAGTGATTGACCTTCGAGAACTCAATAAATGTATTATTCCCCAGTACCCAGTTGTTCCAGATATCTCTTCCCTATTGACAGCCATTGATTCTGAAGCCACATTTTTTACAGTCATAGACCTCAAGAACGCGTTTTTCAGTGTCCCCATTCATCCAGACAGCCAGTTCCTTTTCGGATTCTGTTTAAATGGAAGGAGCTATAAGTTCACACGAGCTCCTCAAGGTTTCACAGAAAGTCCTAGTATTTACAGTCAAGCACTTAAGAGACAACTAGACAATATTCACATGCCAACTGACACTGCCCTGCTCCAGTATGTCGATGATCTACTGATCACAGCCCGTTCTGAACGTGACTGCGAGCGTGCGTCACTCACAGTTCTGTATTTTCTAGCCGAGATGGGGCACAAGGTGTCCCCTTCGAAGCTTCAATTCTGTGTCCAGCAAGTGATCTACTTAGGCCACTTACTGTCCAAGTGGGGTAGGCAGTTGACACCTGACCGTATCCAGTTAATAGCGAGTCTTCCTCAGCCCAAGACCCAGAAGGAGGTACGTGCCTTTATCGGCCTTACTTCTTATTGCAGACAATGGATTCCCCAGTATGCATTTCTAGCCAAGCCACTGATACAGTTAACGACACAGGAGGCAGCCGTATTGACTGTTCTCCCTTGGACATCTGAACATACACTTAGTTTCAATGAGTTAAAGAAAGCTTTATGCCAAGCTCCTGTTCTAGCTACACCGAACTACAGTAAGCCTTTTACACTTTTTGTCACAGAACGTGATGGTACAGCATTATCTGTTCTCACACAAGATCAAGCAGGACAATACAAGCCCTGTGCTTATTTTTCAAGCACACTAGATCCAGTAGCCCAGGCTCTGCCTGCGTGCCTCAAGTCAGTTGCAGCCACAGCACTAGCTATCAGACAAAGTGATTCCATAGTATTAGGACACTCCCTGACAGTACAAGTTCCACACTCCATGGAAGTTCTTTTAAACCGAACACAGACTCAGCACTTGACAATTGCACGTTTAACAGGTTACGAATTGACACTGTTCCAGCCACACATAGAAATCAGACGCTGCAACGTTCTGAATCCTGCTACACTGTTACCGTCAGTTACTTCAAATCCTGCCACACATGACTGTGTGGAAGTAGTTAACACCATGACAAAACCAAGACAAGATTTGACAGACATTCCATTATCAGATCCCGACCTGACACTTTATGTGGATGGTTCATGTATGAGAACAAGTACAGGAGATCTAGTAGCCGCGTATGCAGTGACTACTGACACTGAAGTTATTGAAACACACCGTATTGACACCCTGTCTGCTCAAGCAGCAGAGCTACTTGCTCTGACTCAAGCCTGCATACACGCTAAGAACCTGAAAGTTAATATTTACACAGATTCACGCTACGCATTTGGAGTCGTACACGACTTTGGAGTGCTCTGGCAGGAGAGAGGTTTCATGACTTCTCATGGAACCAAGATTCAGCATGGTCTCCTCATTCAAGCTCTGTTAGATGCAATACATTTACCGACAGCTATCGCTATCATGAAGTGCAAAGCACATACTAAGGTTACTGACATTATTTCTCAAGGTAATGATCTAGCAGATCGAACAGCCAAGCTTACAGCACAGACACCAGACATACCAGTTAACAAGACACCGACATCCACTCTAGAACAGACTGCTTGTATGACAGTTAAGGACCCCACTCAAGATGTCATAGATATCCAGTCACATGCTACTCCCGATGAAATCAAGAAATGGTCCGAACAAGGAGGGGTCCAGACAGATCAAGGATGGTTGATGAAGGGAAAAGCCACATGGTTGCTCCCCGACTCAATGGTTCAAGTCATTATTAATACCGCACATAGTCCTGCACACTTAGGAGAAAAAGCCATGTTTGACAGTATCCAGAACATTTGGTTCAACAAGCATTTACGAGCTGCAGCCAAGCAGAAAGTCCGTACCTGTATGATATGTTGTCAATTCAATCCAGGTAAAAGTGTCCCGGTGGAACAAGGTGGATTCCAGCCCCCTGACCACCCTTTTGAAGTCCTCCAGATGGATTCAATTCAGATGGAGCGATGTCGAGGTTTCAAATATTGGCAATCGCAGGGTGCACTACGTGGAGAGTAAGTGGATAATTCAATCTAATGCTAAAAAGTTCTGGGTGCCCTCGTAGGGTGGTGTTATCCGTCTGGAACACCTTCAAATATCAAGATAGTTGTGTATGCGGAACCCCGCAGAAACATCCCCTGATGAGGCACACCAATTGGGATCACTCACAGGTGCTTCAAAGTTTTTTAATTTCTTTATATAGTTGTATACAGGTAATCCCCTTAGGGGTGATTAATTTCGATATTCAACATCATATCGTAAGGTAATCAGAATCATAATCCATGTGGGTTTAAACATTGAGCTCCAATGCATTTCGGGCTTGGCAGCCCTTGGTCACGGAGAGCTGAGGAGGAAGCGAAAGAAAGGGACGAGTGAGGTGGCGTGCTAAAACAATGTGACATTCAGGGTCGTGGAAAATTATTTTACAGTGAGGTAATATAAAGTGCTCTCGTGCGTGGACAGTTGGTGAAGTTAATCAAAGTTAGGGTGCTGGGGCGGTGAGGTAATTTAAAGTGCAGTAGTGCGTGAACACTTGGTCAAGGTGCTCGAAGTTATGGTGCTGGGTCGGGTGGGTGAAGGAGGTAATACCGCTGGTGACATGGGAAAACTCACGAAATATTGTTTAAACAATAATTAAGGTTCTTACTTCATGGGAAACGCGTGGCGTCCTGAGACATTCACCGTCGGTCATCCGTTTGCCGTCTAAACCGCGTGTGACGCGGCCGGCTACATATTTACATAAACATAGATGACGGACTCGTCCCGTGGGGACCGGGGCCATCTTTGAATGGTGAAATCTTATTAGACCAAAAGTATTACCGTGATGAACATAAACGAAGCGAGTGTTGACACATATTGATAAACAGACACGAAGGGGATAGGCAAGATAAAGTAGTGAAATCTTCCAAGATCAAAAATAGTGACATAATAAACGTTAAAGAACATATGTGAACAAATACAGGGAAAAAATTCAGGTGACAAAATGAAGAGGGTAAAGGGCAAGGTGCAGCAGCAGGACGTGGATCACATTACATCCATTATAGATAACAACTAAATTCTGTGCGGTCATTGAGCCCGTGGGGCTTAAGGGTCTGCAATAGGTAGATCCATTCAAGTTCACGTTTCAGTAAAAGTTTAGTATTGTCAATGCCTTCTTTTTTAGATACGATCTCCAGGACCAGGAATTTCAACTGGGCGATTGAGTGACGTGCTTCCATGTAGTGAAGAGCGATGCTTGATTTCTCAGATTTAAGCCTGATATTAGACTTATGCTCATTCAATCTGGTTTTAATTTTGCGTTCCGTCTTCCCGATGTATAGTTTGCCGCATGGGCACTTTAGGGCATAAATTACGTTGGTAGAGTTACATGTGGCGTCTACATGAAGTTTAATGTTGTGTCCTTTCATGGGATGCTGTATTTCATTGCCCCGAATTACATTATTACAATGGCCATAGTTCAAGCAGGGCTGGGTGCCACGGTGTAGTTTGATTGGTTCTGTGGGCTTCGCCAGTATTTCTTTAATATTACAGTTCCTGGTGTAGGCAAATATTGGGGGCTCATTAAAGGTTCCTTGAAAATCCGGCTCATTTTGCAGTATTGGCCAGTGTTTCCAGATAATTTTTTTGTATGCTGTACTCGCAGTGGAAAATTTTGATACAAGAACCATGCGCTGTTGTGTGTTTCTGTGAGTTTTGGTCAGACTCTCCTGTCTGGATATGGTTGCCACACGGCTTTGGGCCTCACGTAGGATAGCTTCTGGGTAGCCACGTGTCCGAAATCTATCGGACATTTCCATCATCCTTTGGTTAACCATGGTTTCGTCGGATACTATGCGCCTGATGCGCAGCATTTGGGAGTACGGAAGGTGCTTTTTAAGGGAACCTTGGTGGAAGCTGGTGAAATGAAGAGCATTATTCCTATCCGTGTTCTTTCTATGTAGGTCCGTGATGATTCCGTCTGGTGTGTTCTTGATGTGGACATCTAAGAAGGTGATGTCAGTGTCACTGATTTGCCACGTGAGTTTGATTCGTGGATCCTTGGTGTTGGTTTCCATTAGTAGGTTGTGCAGAGACTCTTTAGTGTCTGCCCATAGGAAGAATAGATCATCGATATATCGTAAGAATAGTTTGGAATGGTTCTGAAAGCTTGAGTTAGTGTACAGATGTTTGGTTTCAAAGTTCTCCATGTATGTGTTTGCGTAGGACGGGGCAGCACAGTTTCCCATGGCCATCCCAGAGAGTTGCAAAAACCATTGGTCATCGACTGTGAAGTAACTGTGATAAAGAATGAATATCATTAATTCCATCAGGAACGTCTGCATGTCAGGGTCAATGTTGCTTTTCAGAAGGATCTGTTCAATTGCCTCAATGCCCCCTGCATGGGGTATGGATGTGTATAATGAGCTCACATCGGCTGTGCCGAACACTAGTGGTTCATTGCTGGCAGTTTGGAAAGTAGACAGTTTCGTGAGGAATTCTGTGGTATCCTTAATGTGACTCAAAGATTGAGTGACCAAGGGTTGTAAATATTTATCAAGGAATTTCCCAGTTGTCTCGTGGATTGATCGTTTCGTGGATACTATAGGTCTAAAAGGAGGATCCATAAGGTTCTTGTGGATTTTTGGGCACATATGAATTGTTGGACTCTTAGGATGTTCGATTAGAAGATATTTTTTAGTGCGTTCTTCTATAATTCCAAGTTGAAATGCTTTGTTAACGATCTCTTTCAACTGGTTGTGGTATTCATTGGTGGGGTTATGGTTCAAGGCCATGTACGTCTCAGTGTCTTGAATGTGTTCCCGGAGTTTGTTGTTATACATTTCACTATCAAGTATAACGAGGGCCCCTCCTTTGTCAGCTTTAGTGAGTTTTATGCTCGGGTTGTTAGCCAAGGATTTCAACGTATCCCGATCTTTCATAGTTAGGTTCTGAGATCTTTTGGGTGCCTTAAAGTTGATCTTCTCTAAATCTTTACGGACCAATGTTTCGAATAGATCGATACATTTATGGCTGGTCGGTGCCTGGTAAGTGCTCGGTGGTCTTAAGCCTTTGAGTTCATCAGTTTTTTCCTTTGTGGAAGGAGGCAATACATTATCAAAGAAATGTCTTAGCTTAAGTTTTCTGGTGAATTTGAAAGTACTGACCTCTAATTCTAAGAGGTTGGTGGATGTGGTGGGGATGAAGGACGTTCCCTTTTCCAACAAGTCGATTTGGTGTCTTGAAATTTGAGTTTTTGAGATGTTGATTACGAGACTGTTTTCCTTGGTTTCGGATCTTTCTTGGCGACTGTACTCCTTGTGGCCGGTGGACTTATGTCTCGTTCTTTTGGTCTTGCTCCGCCTGGGTCTTCTAGATCTGGGCTGATTTCTAAAAAAGGAGGGCTAGATGTAGTTTGGTCTCTATTCTCATTAGCAGTGGCGCCGTTGGTACTGGTGCTAGTCTGTTGTTTGTCAGGTACATTTCTGCTGCTTGTAGGTCTTCTTGCAGGACGGGTAGTTGAGTCGGTATCAGATGAGGAGGTATCCGTTTGAGGATTGAAAGGTCGGTTCCGGCGTCTTTGGGCATAAACATCGGCCCATGAGTAGACCTCATCCAGTTTATAGTCGAGTGTGTCGCGGCGAAATTTCCTGACTTTGCGTTCGTGTATTTCTTTCTGATATTTATCGAGTATATTTTTGGTGTCATCTAGCATGGTTGTCAATTCCTCCTTTGTAAGCAGATTTCTGATTTCGTTGTCAATTTCTTTCATTTCCAGCTCCAGTTCCTTGAGGATACCGGCTAGTTCCTCTACAATTAGTAAGATAAGATCGAGGCTGCATTTATTCAAAATGCCATTCCATTTCTCAAGAAAGGTCTTGGAATTTTTGCAAAGAGATGGTTTCAATGAGATGCGTAATCCGCGTGGGATTCTGAGTGCCCTGTGGTAACGCAACAATGTGCTCGCATGGAGCTTCTGGTTTATATGTCGTTTCGATAAGTAAATTAGCTGCTTTACACATTGCTCTTTATTCCTGGTGATAGTAGAGGGACTGATATCCTCCTCGATCAGCGAGTATATTCTTTCTTTCTCCGATTCATCGTAAGCCAATGTATGTGCTCTGGCTTCTGTGCTTTTGCTAATGTCGTCGAATTGCATGATCAGTGTGTGCTACCCCGTCGTAGACGGACTTATGTGTAGACGAATATTGGCAATCGCAGGGTGCACTACGTGGAGAGTAAGTGGATAATTCAATCTAATGCTAAAAAGTTCTGGGTGCCCTCGTAGGGTGGTGTTATCCGTCTGGAACACCTTCAAATATCAAGATAGTTGTGTATGCGGAACCCCGCAGAAACATCCCCTGATGAGGCACACCAATTGGGATCACTCACAGGTGCTTCAAAGTTTTTTAATTTCTTTATATAGTTGTATACAGGTAATCCCCTTAGGGGTGATTAATTTCGATATTCAACATCATATCGTAAGGTAATCAGAATCATAATCCATGTGGGTTTAAACATTGAGCTCCAATGCATTTCGGGCTTGGCAGCCCTTGGTCACGGAGAGCTGAGGAGGAAGCGAAAGAAAGGGACGAGTGAGGTGGCGTGCTAAAACAATGTGACATTCAGGGTCGTGGAAAATTATTTTACAGTGAGGTAATATAAAGTGCTCTCGTGCGTGGACAGTTGGTGAAGTTAATCAAAGTTAGGGTGCTGGGGCGGTGAGGTAATTTAAAGTGCAGTAGTGCGTGAACACTTGGTCAAGGTGCTCGAAGTTATGGTGCTGGGTCGGGTGGGTGAAGGAGGTAATACCGCTGGTGACATGGGAAAACTCACGAAATATTGTTTAAACAATAATTAAGGTTCTTACTTCATGGGAAACGCGTGGCGTCCTGAGACATTCACCGTCGGTCATCCGTTTGCCGTCTAAACCGCGTGTGACGCGGCCGGCTACATATTTACATAAACATAGATGACGGACTCGTCCCGTGGGGACCGGGGCCATCTTTGAATGGTGAAATCTTATTAGACCAAAAGTATTACCGTGATGAACATAAACGAAGCGAGTGTTGACACATATTGATAAACAGACACGAAGGGGATAGGCAAGATAAAGTAGTGTATTTGTTCACATATGTTCTTTAACGTTTATTATGTCACTATTTTTGATCTTGGAAGATTTCACTACTTTATCTTGCCTATCCCCTTCGTGTCTGTTTATCAATATGTGTCAACACTCGCTTCGTTTATGTTCATCACGGTAATACTTTTGGCCAGTCGCTCTATTCTATATGCACATGGTCGCACATTCCAGATCAGGTCTGTCCCCTTACGAGGTCGTATTCGGCCGCCCCCCTAATATGTGGGGTACACCTAGACCCCGAAGTATTACAGATGTTTCCAGTAATATGCTGACAGATTACCTAGCTTCCTTGATGTCTGCCCTACACTCTTGTCATTCACAGGTTGCCGCTGCATTTCCAGACAATACCGAGGTGAAACCGCATGAAATCGTTCCAGGGAGCTTGGTTCTCGTGAGGAATTTCGATCGTTCAAGTCCGCTGGAGCCTCGTTGGAAGGAGCCGAAGCAAGTCCTCCTGACCACCCGTACTGCCGTCAAGCTGGAAGGCAGGAAGGGGTGGGTCCACCTGTCTCATGTTAAAACCTTTCACGGACTAAAACCTAAAAACATTTCCAAGGATTGCCAGGATTTTAAGGACTGCCAAAATACTATTCTCAAATGACATTGATACTAAACCCTTCCTGTTAGAGGAAACTCCGCAGCAGGAGTATAAACGTAAGCTCCGGTCTAGTAAAATAAGTCAGCCAGTTTAATTGTCTAAGTCCTCTCCTAGGTGAAACGGTTAGACAGGTTTCTGACATGTATGAAATAGACCCCCATAGTGAGAGAGTTAGTCAAAACTCAATCCGATGTATCGTTTTTCTAAGTTTCATATTATTTTTAAGCTTGATGTTTACCTGCACGAGCTATGCATTTCATTTATGTTTTTCAATTTCTCATGTAAATAAGTCTTCTAATGCTACAGTAGAGCACACGTTTAGTGATCTGCCTCCTCATGAACTATCTTATCGTCTTGCTATGAGAAATAATACCTTCATCAGAATGTTACACTATTCACACCAGACCAGCAATGCCACTAATTGTTGGGTGTGTGGTCGACTCCCCCCTTTCCAGACACCGAAGGGAGTTCTGCCACTCTTCCCTTATCCATTTTCACATAATGGGTCATGTGGAGCATGGTCCACGTTAACGTTATCCTCAACAGATATGTCCTTTCTGAACAGTACATGTTTTCCAGACAAGCAAGGTCTTCCCCACAGAATAGGGTTAGATCTAGAAAATGAAGTGTATAATTTAGGTAATTATTCTTCGAATTTCATGGTCCTGAATGTTCAGTCTGATCCTACTCCAGACTTACCTGCTATTTCAATACTACCAGTCAAAGGCGAATTATGTGTCAGAAATAATGGTTCCGTACATGTAGGACATAGTGATTGTACTACTATTGTCTAAGCATGAGCGCAAAATCCGCTCCGATCGCGGATTTTGCGGATTTTCGGTAAATCCGCGATCCGCGAACTCTCGCGAATTTACCGAGAATCCGCAATCCGCGATCGGAGCGGATTTTGCGGTCAAAAGTTCAAACCTAAATAATTTACGATGGCGCCGGCAAGCTGCCAGCGCCATCCTCAAATGGTTACTTAATTAGCTTCGACAGGAAGCTCTAACAGATAAGATAAAGCAGGGGCTCGAGCGCCTGCTTTATTTTATCAGTTGGAGCTTCCTGTTGAAGCTAATTAAGTCACTTTTGCAGGATGGCGCTGGCAGCTTGCCGGCGCCATCGTAAATTAGTTACATGGTGTGTCTTTCTTCGTGAATAAATATGTGCCCTAGTTGAAGCTTAAATTCAGTGACTCATTCATCAGCCCAAAAATAATCACGTGGCTTTCACGTGCGCAATCCCCGTGCTGTTCCTGTGACCAGGGGCTTCTGTCTCTTAATCTGCTGCTCTGATCGGTCTCTGACCTTTTGTATTCACACAAGGGGCATGTGCGCTCGCATGGAAGCCCCGTCCGTTTGGCCCCGCCCACACACTCGAGGTGTGCACCCGCCCGTCTTCCCGCCATTTACCCACTATGATGGACATTTCACTCAAGGGACCCCTGCGCACTTCGGCGCGATTGCATAGTAACACACACTTGGTCGCTGGAACTAGTTGAAGCGCAAATGCAGTGACTCATTCATCAGCCCAAAAAAAATCGTGAGCGTTGGGAGGCTGGGCAGATGTGCCTTCTTCCCAAATATACCATCGGAAATCCGCTGTGATGCTGCCCAGAGGCATTTGCATCTTTGGCTTTCACGTGCGCAATCCCCGTGCTGTGACCAGGGGCGTCTGTCTCTTAATCTGCTGCTCTGATCGGTCTCTGACCTTTTGTATTCACACAAGGGGCATGTGCGCTCGCATGGAAGCCCCGTCCGTTTGGCCCCGCCCACACACTCGAGGAAGCCCCGCCCCCAAATCCGCCAATCCGCAAAATCCGCGGATTTTGCGGATCCACGATCCGTGAATCCGCAAATTCGTGAATCGTGGATCCGCAAAATCCGCCCATGCTTACTATTGTCAAGTATAGTGACAGTGGGAAATCTATTTTCAAAGCCTCACGTCATTCTTATTTTGTTTGTGGTCAGACCGCATATGTTCGTCTGCCCCTCGATTGGGAGGGAACCTGTTACATTGCCTTCCTACTGCCACCAGTTTTCCTAGCCCCATCTGATTATCATAGAAACACACATCTAGTACACATTAGACATAGAAGGGAGATTGAGTCCCCAATTGTCGATCAAACTGAAACTGCTCTAGAACAGTATACAGACTTTAATAAAGGATTCTTCTTCTTTATAGGCCCTATCCAGAATAGTAAGCTAATCCGTAGGTTAACCAGAACCCTTGAAGCAGTAGTGAATGAGACTACTTCTGCTCTAGGTAACTTAACCGAAGAGCAATCTGCTATGAGATTTGTAGTTTTGCAGAATCGTCTCGTCCTTGACGTCATACTGGCCGATAGGGGCGGGGCATGTAGAGTCATCGGATCTAGTTGCTGCATTTTCATTCCTAATAACGCGCCGTCTGTTTATTCAGCTATAACCAGACTTCATAAAATTGCCCATCAGTTACACCAGAATCCAGGCACCTGGACATGGTCCGGTTGGCTCTGGAGTATAATTTCTGCCTGGGGATGGAAAGTATTGTCATTTCTAGGTATTGCAGTAGCGATCATATTCAGTTGCTGCCTCTGTTTACAATGTTGCCCTGCGATTTGCGGCATTTGTGCTACATCCTGTATTCCTAGTCCAAGTCCTAGTCCCAAGTCCCGCTCTAGATCCCGTTCCAAGATAATTCGAGACGAGCAAATGATACTGTATGAAATGATAGATGGTATCATGAATATTGATGTTTCCTGATGGAAACGTAGTGACAAGGAGGGAATGTGGAAAAATAAATTTTGCCATGTTCTGTGTCCCTACGTGTACCCCATGTTATGTTATATGTGCATGATTAATATGCATATGTATTCCCATGATCGATTAAAGACGCAATTACAGTTGTGTCCATCTCCAGTATGCCAGTTCCCAGTTTTCGTGAATACAACGAATATCAGGCCTATGTAAAGCTACGTTGCCACGTTTCTCAGTGTGCACGTTATTTCATTGTAAAGTCCCCGTTTCTAGGCCTCAAAAGGGCCCGGACTCAGATTCAGCTCCTGTCTTCTGAACCCTCTCCGAGGAGCGATACAGCCCCCACCTGTATTCCTGACCCTTCACTTACTTCCTGCCTCACAGTGCCCGGCTCGGACTGGCTCTGCCTGCCAGTCTGCCAAGAGTATGTTATGGTTCTAGTTATCAGTCCAGCCCTCCTTCCCTGCATTCCTAAACTACTGAATCGCATCAATAGTTTCAGTCATCGTCTAGCCTTTACGTCTCCATGTAAGAGAAAATACTGTATTAATGGTCATTTAATATTCCTCAACACGCACTACATGTAGAATAATGCATGCACCAGTCTTAGAGTCTGTTAGCCTTTGCCCTGATAACTTTTGGATTCTATCAACATGTTCTCTAAACATCAGATACTAGATAGTGTTTAGGTACATGTCGCTCTGACTCTCCAGACTTTCGTCTCTGCTCCTAGCGCAGAAGTCATAGACCCCAGCTTCTCCTAGTAACACGTCATTGCCAGCTTGCGCGCACCTCTAGGTCAGAGGTCCCGGCTCCTTAGGTAGCCCCCTCCATGTTTCCGCCCCATTTATGACATATTCTGTTACGTTTACATCACATGTTCCTGTATACGCCTCCTGTTACACCTACTTTCAGCCTTATCTTTCGCGACTGCTACAGGCCCTGCCCACTGCTCCGCCTGCTGTATGTACTGTAATGCAATTGTTTTAGTATATATACTTGTGTACTGTTATTAAGTGTTGTGCAGAGCGCGCTCATTCCAGATCTTGCCCGTGCAGGTTGTCCTGTTCCTGTCCTTTATGCTGTATTAAACCTGCAAACTCCTACTACCTCGAATCTTGACTCTTATTTATTGAGCTATCTGTTATCGTATGTCTAGTCAAAAATAGAGGTATTATTTATTTATTTACCACACTCCTACTATTACACAATCTGGTGTCACAAGTCTCATTATTACAGCGACCTGCACAGCTGCCTGGCCCCTCTGGTCCCAGGGCATGAGGTCCTGTAGCAACCCTCTGCACTCCCACTATTACAAAATCTGATGTCACAAGTCTCATTATTACAACGGCCTGCACAGCTGCCTAGCCCCTCTGGTCCCTTGGCCTGATGTTCCGTAGCATCTCTCTGCTCTCCCATTACACAATCTGATGACACAAGTCTCATTATTACAGCGACCGGCACAGATGTCTGGACCCTTTGGTCCCACGGCCTGAGGCCCGGTAGCAACCCTCTGCTCTCCCACTATTACATAATTACATATTCTGATGTCACAAGTCTCATTATTACAGCGGCCTGCACAGCTCTCTAGCCCTTGTGGTCCCACTGCCTGAGTCCCCGTAGCAACCCTCTGCTCTCCTACTATTGCACAATCTGATGTCACAAGTCTCATTATTACAGCGGCCTGCACAGCTTTCTGGCCCCTGTGGTCCGAAGGCCTGAGTTCTCGTAGCAACCCTCTGCTCTCCTACTTTTACACAATCTGATGTCACAAGTCTCATTATTACAGCGGCCTGCAAAGCTGTGTGGCCCCTGTGGTCCCACTTTCTGAGGTCTCGTAGCAACCCCCTGCTCTCCCACTATTACACAATCTTATGTCACAAGTCTCATTATGACAGCGGCCTACACAGCTGTCTGGCCCTTGTGGTCCCACTTCCTGAGGTCCCGTAGCAACCCTCTGCTTTCCCACTATTACACAATCTGATGTCACAAGTCTCATTATTACAGCGGCATGCACAGCTCTCTGGCCCCTCTGGTCCCACGGCCTGAGGTCACGTAGCAACCCTCTGCTCTCCCACTATTACTCAATCTGATGTCACAAGTCTCATTATTACAGCGGCCTGCACAGATCTCTGGCCCCACTAGTCCCAAGGCCTGAGGTCCCGTAGCAACCCTCTGCTCTCCCACCCTTACACAAGGTGATGTCACAAGTCTCTTTATTACAGCGGCCTGCACAGCTCTCTGGCACATGTGGTCCCACAGCCTGAGGTCCCCTAGCAAACCACTGCTCTTCCACTATTACACAAACTGATGTCACAAGTCTCATTATTACAGCGGCCTGCACAGATCTCTGGCCCCACTAGTCCCAAGGCCTGAGAACCGTAGCAACCCTCTGCTCTCCCACTATTACAAAATCTGATGTCACAAGTCTCATTATTACAGTGGCCTGCACAGCTCTCTGGCCCCTGTGTTTCGACGGCCTGCACAGATTTCTGGCCCCCGGCCTGAGGTCCTCTAGCATCCCTCTGATCTCCTACTGTAACACAATCTGATGTCACAAGTTTCATTATTACAGCGGCCTGCACAGCTGTGTGGCCCCTGTAGTTCCACTGCCTAAGATCCCGTAGCAACCCTCGGCTCTCCTACTATTACACAATCTGATGTCACAAGTCTCATTACAGCAGCCTGCACAGCTCTCTCACCCCTGTGGTCCCACTGCCTGAGGTCCCGTAGCATCCCTCTGCTCTCCCACTATTATACAATCTGATGTCACAACTCTCATTATTACAGCGGCCTGCACAGCTGTCAGGCCCCTGTGATCCCTCTGACTGAGGTCCCGTAACAACCCTCTGCTCTCACACTATTACAAAATCTGATGTCACAAGTCTCATTATTACAGCCGCCTGCACAGCTGTGTGGCTCCTGAGGGCCCACTGCCTGAGGTCCCGTAGCAACCCTCTCCTCTCCCACTATTACACAATCTGATGTCAGCGGCCTGCACAGCTCTCTGGTTCCTGTGGTCCGAAGGCCTGAGTTCCCGTAGCAACCCTCTGCTCTCCTACTATTACACAATCTGATGTCACAAGTCTCATTATTACAGCGGCCTGCACAGCTGTGTGGCCCCTGTGTTCCCACTTCCTGAGGTCCCGTAGCAACCCCCTGCTCTCCCACTATTACACAATCTGATGTCACAAGCCTCATTATTACAGCACCGGCACAGCTGTCAGGCCCCTGTGGGCCCACTGCCTGAGGTCCCGTAACAACCCTCTCCTCTCCCACTATTACACAATCTGATGTCAGCGGCCTGCACAGCTCTCTGGCTCCTGTGGTCCAAAGGCCTGAGTTCCCGTAGAAACCCTCTGCTCTCCTACTATTACACAATCTGATGTCACAAGTCTCATTATTACAGCTGCCTGCACAGCTGTGTGGCCTCTGTGATCCCACTTCCTGAGGCCCTGTAGCAACCCCCTGCTCGCCCACTATTACACAATCTGATGACACAAGTCTCATTATTACAGCAACCGGCACAGCTGTTTGGACCCTCTGGTCCCATGGCCTGCGACCCCGTAGCAACCCTCTGCACACCCACTATTACACAATCTGATGTCAACAGTCACATTATTACAGCGGCCTGCACAGCTGTCTGGCCCCTGTGGTCCCACTACCTGAGGTCCCGTAGCAACCCCCTGCTCTCCCACAATTACACAATCTGATGTCACAAGTAAGCATGGGCGTAAAATCTTTGAATCACGCGAATTTGTCAAAAAAT
Source organism: Lissotriton helveticus (assembly GCF_964261635.1). Lineage (NCBI taxonomy): Eukaryota > Metazoa > Chordata > Amphibia > Caudata > Salamandridae > Lissotriton > Lissotriton helveticus. The sequence continues at coordinate 436,376,188 of NC_136062.1, read as the reverse complement.
TCGCAATTCGCAAGCTTGTGGATTTTTTTGCTTGGTCGCGAGACTTTTTGTCTGCGAGCACGCAAAAGTGGACGCGAACACGCAATTGCGAGCATGCAACTAGCCCATGTACAACCGCATGGGTAACCTCGCGGTAGACGCGCTGAAAAAATCCAACGAACACGCAAAAAGCCACGCAAACACGCAAAAAGCCCCACAAACACGCAAAAAAAACGCGAACACGCCAACAAAATGTTTCCGCAAATTCGCGGATTTCACGGACCGCGAATTCGCAAATTTCGCCCATACCTAATATAAGGTACAGTATAAGGTAATGATACTACATCAAAGTAGTATGACTTGTTTATTAAGAATGCCAATATATTGCACAGTAACTGGTGGTAATATAATGCAGAGAGATTAGGTAAAGGGCAGAGGACAAAGACAAAAAGAACATGCAGTGGCCAAGCACCTTTGAAATACGTACAGTCATGGGAGATTGGGTAAAAGGTGGGGGACAAGCCAAACAAGAACAGCACAAGCTTTGTGCAGGCAAAACCTAACAAGAATTTTAAATGTGTGTCCGAATGTTGAGACCATATTTAGTTGCAACCTTTCAACCCTAGCAGTGCAGTATTGGAAAATGTATCAGTTTTGATACAGGTTCCAACTGTAGGTGTAAAAATTTTACAAGGCAAAACTGAAGTTTAAATGGTGTAACAGGAGTAGGGAGGCTGCAAGATAAAAAATGTCCCCAATTCAATCTAATCTGGCCCTCTCAGTATCCTCGTAAAGCTCAGTGCCTGAGATGCCAATGGCAGGCTCAGAAACCTGTGACCCACCTTTCACAAAGATTTCAGCGATAAGTGCTTAACTCACTGATGTTTTGTTTAAATGGCTTCGGTACTAAGAACTAGCACATGAAACTTTGGAGGAAAACAGATGTATAACCATAGCCTCTTGTGTATAGCGACTGGGTATGGTGTTTTAACTTGGAAAACAGAGTATTGACGTCAGTTCCTGTGTCCTTCAACCAGTGACGTCATGGGAATCATAAGTTAACTCTTGTCTTAACTCAGGCAGACATTCTAGTGTAGGTAGTCATCCTGTACTCATATCTGTAATGACTAAAAATGCATTAAAAAATGCATTACTAAGAAGACCATATAAAACTCATGCTATGAGCAATGGGGAAAGGGGCAGATTACACACAGAAGAAGAGTGTGCTTGAAACTAAACCTTCAGCAGCACAGCTTGGGTGTGGGAATTCTAAGAATAAGCATAATACCACATCCGGGAAGAGAGCAGGAGGGTGAAGTGAAAGAAACAGGAAGGTGAACATGTGTGAAGGACAATGCGGAGTATTGCTGCATACGGGGTGACTCACTAGCATCCATAAACAACAATGTGGCAGGGCGAGACTACCACAGGAAACCCACTACCTACCTGTGTACAGTCAAACTAAAAACCACGCTGACACAGACAGTATACAGAACACTTGAACCCCTGCATCTCTGCTGGACGGACAGCCGGGGAGCCACAGAAACATGACAAGGGACATAGGGCGTATCAACAAGCGGCAGCGATAATTATTGCTGGCCGCTCTAAGCGTCAGATTGCAAATTGCAAGCTATCACAGGAAATTATCGCCATGCTAGCACTGTATCAACAACGCATAGCGCAATAGCGATAATTATTTCAGTGATAGAGGTGTTTTCCATGGAACAACACTGGTTTTCCAGTGATGTTCCATGGAAAACAGCAATATCCTTGGTGATAGGACCTGTGGTCTTACCCACACAATTCACCCCCCATGTTAGGTATGCCTTAGTCAGTAATTTAACCGACGTTAAATTCCTGCGTTAAGGCATACTTTACACAATTTCAAATATCGCTAACCCTTGTTAATTTCACAAAGCTGGGTTTGAGATATTTACCCATGGTGTTTTGTCAGGCACGCCTCCTTTGCATCTCATTAGCGATGCAATGGGAGGCGTGCTGACAAGGGGCGCTACTGCAGGTAAACACAGCTAGTGTGTCCTTATTGATAATGCGATAATATTATCGCCTCTTTTCGCCGGAAAACGGGCTCCAAAGCGGAGATAATATTATCGCTGCCACTTGTTGATATGCCCCTTAGTGAGGAGCTAAATAATGTCCCACTGGACCAGCTGCAGGTTAACAGTTTGGGCTGTTTCTCAAACCCATGTTGATGATAAGCAGACTGCTTCTGACAGCAATGTCTGGTGAGCAGTAACACCAAATGCATAGGCAAATCTGCCACAGGCATCGCTTCCCAGTAAGTGTTGAGTTGGCCAACCCAACCAGGAGAGAGGCGCTCCTCGAGGCAAAGCAGTTCACTGGGGGCAGAGGAAGCCCTCACATGGGAGGCTGCAGCACTGGCTGTGAGTCTCCCTGATGGACAGATTGTTCACTGACCTCGGGTGCTGCTAGTATCACTCAGCAATAAAACCCTGCCACGCCACGCTGGTTAAAAAAAAGATGGGTTCTTCATATTCTCAGATCGGTGCTGTGCTCAGTATCAGTTTCGGGGGCTGATCCCACTGCTCCATCCCCACACCGCCTCTGGTGAAGGGTGGCGACCATCTGGGCCAGTCACAAGAATGAGAGTGAGCGCAAGCCATAAAAGCCAGAAACAGACTCCTCCAGACGGAAGAAGCGCCTCCAAATAGGGCCTAAAATCAGAAAAGGACTTTATTCTAGGCGAAGCAGGCCCTCTATCTGGTGCAAAAAAAATTAAAAAGGACTGTATTAGAGTAGGGTAGAACCTCTCTGCAGGGCATGGAAACAAAAGAGAGCTACAAGAAAGTGGAACCAAATATGCTGGTTTACCAGCACTTGTTTGTATGCTGAGGTATATATGACGTACTCGGGGCTGCAATGAAACAAAGCAGTATGCGGTGCAGGCATTTTAAATAGGGAGGGTCTCTGTGGGGGAGAGGGGGTTTTAGGAAATGAATGAGTCCTGGATTTACTCAATTTCAGCAACAGACGGAAGAATGAGCGGGGTTCGGAGGTACCACAGTCCTGATATGAAATTAAACACACACAGCAATAGGACGGATGAACGACGTTACGACGCGTACCATAACAACGCGTGCTTTAACAACGCCTCACTAACAACGCAAGTCGTTACCATGACTTGCGTTGAGGGCGCGGATTGAGAATAGTATAATTTACTATTCTAACACCAGTCCCCGTGGACACTAGGGAAGGTGTTGGAATAGTAAATATACTATTCTTAATCCTCTAGCGCCCTCCAGCGCAAGTCGTGGTTACGACTTGCATTGTAACGGACGCGTTGTGAAAGCCTTGCAGAGTAAAATCCGTGTTGTAAAGGATGTTCCCCCAATAGGACTATTGAAAAAAGAACGAATAAAAAGATCCGTTTCTGCTCTTCTCGTGACCCGAGACAGAGAGCTCTTATGACAAATGCGTGCAACCAGAGGAAAATAATGAAAGGTAAACAATAAACACTGTGTAGCCTTTACCACATAAAAGAAGTTCCACCCATCAAAGTAGATGAGAATAAGTACTTGGGCCTGGGGAGAATGAGAAGAGAAGCAAATAAGGAACAGGAAATATAATGCCTACAACCAAAATAAGGAGGAACAGTAAAGTGATAAGCCCATAGACTAAGAATTGAAGGTAGGATGTAAGCCCCTTTCAAGATATATTAAATACAATAGAGTTCACTAGCACAAGTGCAGTGCAGACTAAACCTAAATAAGAGAAACACACAAGGAATAACAGGAAAAAGGACGCCTACAACCAATAGATACAAAGAAAAGTAAAGTGACAAGCACACAGACCAAAAAGAAGTGAAGGCATATGTTAGCCACGTGTAAGATATATTAAATATAATAGATTTCTCAAGCATAGCACCAGTGCTGTGCAGGCGAAACCTAAACAGGGAAACATGGACAGAAATGGATTTTTCTACCTCTAAACCCTTGGAAAATGTGATTGAATAAGGGGTACTTTCTCACAATAATTAAGTACATAATGCAACCTTTTTTTTATCTACAGAAGATAGCTGTGCATTTAGCACACAGAAGCCCCTAGGAATGTTTGTGAATACCAACAGAGTGGTGACTTTGTGTGAGTTCCCAACATAACGAATTACCACCCTGTTGCAATACATTCTTGAAATTCCCTTTAAAACTGAAAATAGGGGCAAATGCCACTATTGAGCAGCAGATTGCTTTCCTAAATATACACAGTCCTATTTGTGCCATGTGTGGTTGATTGATGGCACCTCTTTGTGCCTAACTCTATTAACTGTCTAACAAAACACTGAAGGTCATATTTATAAGCCCAGTTGCATCTCTCTTACCCCACGCAACATGGTGCCAAAAGGAAGCTACACAAAAATATGTTTTATAAAGCCCTGCAAGGCCGCTTTATGGGGCCCTGAGTGGCTTCATGCACCTGGAGTAATGCAACTCAGCGCAAATCACTACATTGCATTACGCTGCCGTTGGCAGGCATTGTGTGGGTGTTCCCACACAACTCCCATGGTTTCTGAAGTATTCCCAGATTTACCAAAAGTGTTGGATCTGGGAATGCACCAAAGAGATATGCCTTCTCAGGGGAGGCAAACCTAGCTAAAATATGTTTATTTCTCCTTCTATCTATTTTTATGTTTTTATGCTTGGATTTCTAGGGTGTTAACAAGCCACCTGCAGGAGGACTGAAGACTTGGCTGATGGGGCATGTGTTTAGTATTACTATGTGTCCTTATATATTACCTTTGGGGGCATAGAAATGTGCACAGGAACATATCCGTGGGAGTATATAGCTTGTTTTACACTCCCAACCATTTCGTAATCACTTGTGTTTTTATTGTAAGCAATGACTGGTCCTTAGAGTTTCCTGCGTGGAACTGCAGGGGGTTCTATTTTGAGGTTATGGTGGCACTTGCTGCTGGGACATTGGAGTAGCTGGATTAATAAAGTTTACCTTTTCATCTTCATGTTGCGTTCAGAGTAAGGCGCACCAATAACCTTCAGTAAGGTCGAGTTCTATGGTCAGAATTCAGGGCTTCTGTTTGCAGGATTCTAGCAGGATTCTGCTATGGAGACACCACTCACTTCAAACTTTGCCATGTTTCCTTGAGATTTCCAAGTGAGATGTGGCCAATGTCTTCCTTCGCCTGCTACCCTGTCCACTGTACAGAGATCCTATCCTCCTCACTACACTTACACCCTCTCACCTCACTCAGGGCCACATTTACCAAGGGGCTGAGTTGATTTTTTTACACCACACAACATGGTGCAAAAGCGATGCAAGGATGTGATTTATCTAGCCATCTTGTGTGGCCCTTAGTGACTTGACAACTCTCTAGAAATGCAAAACAGCTCAACCCACTGCAATGCATTACTCTGCACCAGGTAGGCGTTCCATGGGCGTTGTGTGGGTGTGAAAAAGAACAGTCTTGAATTAAAAAAAAAACTATTATAAATTCTCCAGGTCGTGGAATAAACTAGATTGGGTGGGCCAGTGAATTCAGTGGGGATATTGCTATAAAGTGCATTTTTCTAACTTTTAATGGTATATGTTATTCTCGCTCCTCCACTTCACCCCTATCCATGCGCTTGTGCATTCTTTTCGAAATCTGCTCATAGTGTGAACGCGCAGACTGCACCTTTTCCAGACTCCCAACTAGCTATACTAGTGAAAAGGCATTAGGGTCTATGTTTTATGTATGAGATTTCTGTTCCCTGAAACCTATCAGGCACTTTTTATGTTGTATTTTAGCAGCAGAGAAGCGGCTCCTGCTCTGATTGTCTGCAGTTTTATGGAAGAGATTCGGAATTTTATACCCAGGCAGCAACTATATTCCGCCTCACATTTACAACCAGGTAGCTAAGACGCTTCATCAGTGTAAAAATGCTCAGCTGGGCAAAACTTAATCAAACAGCCAGTCAATTTCAAATTACAAAATAATAATAAAACACCTCCAGCTCCAAAAAATGAGCCCCATTAATCACGGGTGGCACCGGCAGCGTGTAATAAATGAAGCGGGGTGCCCTGGAAGAGCTGTGCCTGCAGAGCGCGGAGCGGGAACGGCTGGTTAAGGATTCAGTGACTGCTGCTGTGCCTGGCTGTGAACGTATAATGTTCTTAAAAAAAGAGATAATCGTGTGAAGGCTTGAAAGGGCATTCGAGGGGCCGAAACAGGTTAACTAACAGACCTAATGGCTAAACAATTATCAGGCACATGCATCAAAGGAAAAACCGGTCGCAAACGGGCGGATTCTCAGAATGTGCCCCTTTGCGACCAGTATTTTTGCATTTGGGATGCATCATCCCAAACGCAAAAATCGCAATTTAAGGAATCTCTAAATTACAATTCCATAAATTGCGATTGCATTTAAGGAATCCCACATTGAGATTCTATAAATGCAATGCATTAAAGTAAAAAAAATAGCGATTTCGCTGATAGGAGTAGCAAATTACCATGAAGTTGAACTTCATGGTAATTTGCAAAAACTTTGAAAAATGCACTTTTGGTCATTTTTCAAAGTTTCATGTTGCGCACACACATGCCTTTAGGGCATGTGTGTGTGCAACATATGTGCACAGATCAATTTCAGGGGTGCAACAGGGTGTCATTTTGACACCCCTGCACCCTTGAAATTGCATGAGCAATTTGCGAATACCTACTGGTACTCGCAAATTGCTCATGCAATCTCCAATTCATTCCTATGGGCCTTGAGGCCCATAGGACTGAATGTGACAGCATTCCTTAATAGCGACTAGCAATTTGCAATTAAGGAAGGTGTAGGAATAGCTATTTTTATAGCGATTCCTACATGCATAGGCTTTTGTGTTTCCTTATTTGTGATTCCTTAATAATCGCAAGTAAGGATTTGCAAAAGCCTACGTTGATGCATGTGCCAGTATATTAGAGAAACTTTGCACTACAGCACTTAGAAGTCAATTCACTGAAATGCCAGGAGTAGCGGAAATGACATCACACACCCTTTGACCTCCACTTTCACTCACACATGCAGACTTACACATACACACAAATCACACATAGATACTCTCTCATGCACAAACACACTCACACCCGCAAGCATGCACACAACAGACATTTAAGAGTATTTTTTCCTTACCTGAGCTGAACTGAAAGGGCATATTCCAGCATATTGTACTCCATTTTTATTCCACTATTAGTGTATAATGTATTTTATTTAGTAACTATTAGTGTAATAAAATATTGACAGAAAATAAAGAGAGAGGAACCCTAGCTGCCCCTGTGTTCCTGGCACTGAATTGGCCACCTCTGAGCCCCGGGGTCACAAAGGCAGCGGTTGGGGTAGAAAGGGGCAAGCCAAGGGCAGCGACCCTAGGAACTTCTAAATGACGTCCATGCTACAGGGGGTGCATTAGAATGACCAATGGAACACAACAGGCATTTGTATCACCTCCATATTTATCAGCCTTATACTGTAATATAGATTGCATGGGTGCACAGTTAATGCCTCTACAATGGCTAGAGTATGTACCCTCAATTGTATGGTGGTGTATCCCTATCCAAATATAAGACTTTTCTCCATGCAGATGCTCCCTCCCATGGTGTCTGCCATCACTGACTGGGCCCTGTCAGTTGTTACCTCTGGGATTGTTAGTTTGCTGACCAAAATTACAACAGATATTTAAAACATGTTAGTTACACACAAATAAGAGTAGCAGGAATATTGTAAATAAATACCTCTCCCTCTCTCTCTCTGTCTGTCTCTCTCTGCCACTTTCTCAATATCCCTCTCTTTTCCACTCTCTCTTTCTCTGTCTCCTCATTGTTGATACCACCACACCGGGGGTACCCTAGAGATACACCGACCTTAGAGTGTGACAGACTCACAAAGGCTAGAACCTAGGAGCACACCCTGCTAAGGGCTGACAGCAAAGGCCCTTGTTCCAGGGACCAGGCTTCTCAACCTTGTGCGGCACATCACACAGGGCACCGGTAGTGGCATCACATATGGCACACTGTACACTAAAACAGCAGGGCAAAGGGAGCAATGACAAAAATGATAAAAATAAGAAAGAGTGGTGAAAGGCCGGTGTGCCACCACGCTGAGTCACCACCATCTTTGTTGCCGGTGTGTGGCATGAGGCGCTCGGCAGATGTTTGCCAGCCTAGATGTGCTATGAGATGGAAGTCCTGCTGACCGCCTCTGCCTCATGGTGGAGAGTACTACAGTTTCAGTCTCTGTTCAGACTTTCCCTAGCAGGGAAGGAATCCTTGCGGTAGCTTGAAAGGGCAAGGACAGCAGGGCAGGTTACCAGGGTTTCCAATAATCAGGTGAATTTCTGTTACCACCAAATGCTAAAAAAGCCCTTGTTCTTTCATGTACTCAAGTAATATGTGATCTCATTAAACGTCAAAGTTGGTGCAACCTGGTCAGTGACTACTCTTTATCAAGTCTATCGGGTTCACAGTCATGAACACGAGAACAAAGCAGCATCTTCAACTTGTCCTGGAAAGGCCAGAGTTTGGGCAAATGGAAAATAGATCTCAGTTGAAAGAGAACATTTGCTATCCTTTGGAAGATTGAAAGACAGCATTTGTTATCCTTTGGAAGGTTTAAGAACATTTGCTATCCTTTTGAAGGTTGAAAGAGAACATTTGCTATCCTTTGGAAGATTGAAAGAGAACATTTGTTATCCTTTGGCAGGTTGAAGTACATTTGCTATCCTTTGGAAGGTTGAAAGAGAACATTTGCTATCCTTTGGAAGATTGAAAGACAGCATTTGTTATCCTTTGGAAGGTTTAAGAACATTTGCTATCCTTTTGAAGGTTGAAAGAGAACATTTGCTGTCCTTTGGAAGGTTGAAGGAGAACATTTGCTATCCTTTGGAAGGTTGAAGGAGAACATTTGCTATCCTTTGGAAGGTTGAAGTACATTTGCTGTCCTTTGGAAGGTTGAAGGAGAACATTTGTTATCCTTTCGAAGGTTGAAAGAAAACATTTGCTGTCCTTTGGAAGGTTGAAGGAGAACATTTGTTATCCTTTCGAAGGTTGAAAGAAAACATTTGCTATCCTTTTGAAGGTTGAAAGAGAACATTTGCTATCCTTTTGAAGGTTGAAAGAGAACATTTGCTGTCCTTCGGAAGGTTGAAGGAGAACATTTGCTGTCCTTTGGAAGGTTGAAGGAAAACATTTGCTATCCTTTGGAAGGTTGAAAGAGAACATTTCCTATCCTTTGGAAGGTTGAAAGAGAACATTTGCTATCCTTTGGAAGGTTGAAAGAGAACATATGCTATCATTTGGAAGGTTGAAAGAGAACATTTGCTATCCTTTGGAAGTCACTGAGGGTTATTTTGTGATTTCTACAAACAACATTTTAGTTTCTTTGAGCAACCTAGGATGGGGAGGCTGCGTCCACAAAGATGTGCCTGGCAGAGTTTTGAAATTAAACCATCTCAGGAACTATAGGAATTAGCTACAAGAAGCAGCACATGGCAATGAGAATCTAGGCTGGTCTGGCCATTCCGTGCAGTGGGTGTCTTCCCAGGAGGCTGAAAGGGAGGGGTTGATTTTGTGACTCGGGCGGTATTGTAGCAATGAAGCAGTTTCTAAATGTTTTCATTTTTATTTACAAAGTTTTATATAGCGCGAACAAGATCCTGAGGGATATCAGAGCGCTTTACAAAGGAAGGAAGGAAGGACATAAATCCAGTATTGACAACAAGTAAGAAAATACAACAGGAATATTCACATATATCCCAGACAAATAAACGCATAGTTTCCAGTCAAATGAAACAAGGAGAATAGTACAAAAACGAGTATGTCACAGTCTGAGAAAGGGGGTATATAATATGGAAAAAAGATCATAGATCCCATATGGACATCAGGTATGAATACATAACAGGAATACTTTAATGTTTCCTAGACAAGTGAATCACGGAGAGTAATATGGTAAACCTGAATATAACAGGCAACGAAGGGGGACATAGAATGCAGTAAAGACGAGCAGCATCACTTGAGGGTACAATGGTTCTAGGAACAGTGATTTCAACAAGTGATCCCAGCCCAAATTAAGGTAAAAATGTGTTCATTAGGAATCTTTTGGCTTGAAGTTTGAAAGCAGTTGGTGAAGAGATTCTGCGTACTTCCGGTGGAAAAGAGTTCCAAATCCTTGGAGCAGCACCAGAGAATGCTCGGAGAGCGCTTCTCTTTTTCTTAAGGATGGGTGGTTTCTGGAGGAGAATGATCGCACTTCTTGATGCTCTCCCACCACAGGATAATACAAGCTTTTTGCGCAAGGTACCTGGGAGTTTTGAAATGCAGAACTTTGTGCGCTAGAAGGGAAATCTTTAACTAAATTCGAGCTTGGTAAGGCAACGATTTAAGAGTTTTTAGGATTGTGGATATGTGTTCACTTTGTTTGGTACCTGTGACTAGTCTAGCCACAGCGTTTAGTGATGCCCTTAGTGGTGCCAGGGTGTATTTGGGCAGACTGCAGAGTGTCGTACTGCCGTAGACCATCCTCTACAGGATCAGAGCTTGTACCACCTGCTAGAAGTCCTTTTGTGGTAGGAATGATTTGATGTTTGTGAGTGTCCTCATCAAATGATTAGCTCCCTTACACACTTTGCTAATATGATTTTTTATATTCAGGTGTTTGTCCAGGATGATTCCGAGAGATTTGGCTGAATCTATGTTGAGCGGGGTGCAATTGAAGGCAGTAAGGTGATTCAGCCAAGGGACTAGGGATGTGGTTTGGAGGAGAGATGAAAAGGAATTCAGTTTTGGAGGCGTTGAGAAGTAGATGGTTCTCAGTTATCCAGTTTTGCGTAGCGTTTAGGGTAGTGTTGAGTGAGATGATATTTTCCGGGGATATGAAATTCAACAAAAAAATTGCGTGCCATCTGCATACATAAGTAAGAGAATGTTTGTGGAATTAAGAGAATTAGCTAGTGGCTCCAAGAAAAGGTTGAATAGGATAGGAGATAGGGCAGACCCTTGGGGGACACCCATGAGTACAGGAGAGGGCAGGGAGAGTGAATGGTTTGCCTTGTTCTTTGTGATCTATGGTGAAGGAGGGACGAGAACCATTGTAACACCCTACCTGAGAAACCCATCTTGTTCAACAGAATGGATAGTAGGTTGCCGTGATTCACCGTGTCGAAAGCGAAAGACAGGCCCAGGAGGTTTAGGATGCATGAGTCATTTTGATCAAGCATTTTTAAGATGTAATCCATTACATTACATTGTGAGAGCCGATTCTGTACTGTGCCCCTTCCGAAAGCCGGATTGATGCTGGTCTAGGAGTTGGAAATTCTCTATGTGAGCACAGAGTTGGGATTGTACACATTTTTCAAGTAGTTTGGCTAATAGGGCGGAAATTACTGAGGTCAGAGTTATCTGCGTTAGTTTTTTTTAGTATAGGTGACTCCTGCGCTGCTTTTAGGCAGTCAGGGATCATGCTTTGTAAAAGAGAAGCATTTAACAACCTTGTCTAGGTGGGTATGAGTGCATTCTTGATTTCTTTGAAAATGGTCAGAGGCAGCGGGTCACTGAAATGGTTGGATGGATTGATGTTCTGAAAAATCTTGTTGATGTCTTTTTCACTGAAAGGGGTAAAGGTGTCCCAAGTCGCATTATTCTTGGTATTCAGGCTGTTACGTTTGCCCTTTCCTGAGAGGTCTAGGAGTGGTACGGACCCAGGGGATGGTAGGAGCGTCTTCTCGGTAGTGAGATCAATGGATAAGAGCCTTGATTTCTCAGTGAAGAAAGCAGCAAGATCATAGCAAGAAGGTGGGCTGCCTCCAGAGTAAGAGTTGTTTGGGCCTACATTTGATTGCTGTTTGACCAACTCAAATATTTTCTTGGGCCGGTTTGCAGCTTGAACCAGTTGATGTCTGAAGTGGTCTGCCTTGGCACTCTTGAATTGTTTGCTGTAAAAACTTCTAACCTCTCTAAGGAGTTTTAGTTGTTCCTAGGAGGGATTGGATCTCCAGGAACGTTCCATGTTTAAATTGTCATCGTACCAAGGTTTGGATATTTTTATTGAGGCAATTTTTTGTCGTCCAAGATGTTGGAGATGGTCGAGTTGTAGGAGTCAGTGAGTAACTGAACATCGATCAAGTCTGCTTGGGAGGAGAGAGCAGATTTACAGTGGGCTGCTAGATCAACTAAGAGGCAGATTTACGTTGCCTGACGCATCTCTGCAAATCAGCAGAGATGCGCCAGGAAAGATACGGCACGCAAGTTCATCCTTGCGCCACCCATGATACGCCGCAATTACAATGCGGCGCACCATGGCGCAGGAATGAACAGATGCGTGTCGCATCTTGGGTGTAAAGTTGGACGCAGAGCTGCAGTTGTGTTGCGTGTGGCACTCAACTCCAGCACTTTTCCAACTTGCCCTATCTTTAACGTGGTGCGTCGAGCCTTACGCCTGCTTCAAGCAGGCGCAGGGTTTTGACGCATCAGCGTTGGGAAAGTGACTCAGTGAAATCTTGTAGATTTCACTGAGTCACTTTTCAGGGGCGTTCCTGCGACGGAACGCCCCACCCCTGCACCGGAATGCCTACATGAAACCTGACGCAGGTTTCATGTGGCGCAGAGCCTTACACCGTGACGCATCTCCATAGATGCGTCACGATGTAAATGCCTTGTAGGGATGCGCCACGTTTACGCCGCCCTGCATGACGCTACAGCGGCAGAAATGTGGCGCAAGGGGCTTGTAAATCTGCCCCTAAATGTATTGATCTGAGTTCCCTTTTCCAGACCTTTGATTTCGTTGGATGAGCCTTCCTCAATGCCACCTCCCTGTTTATATAAAACATGATGCAGTGGTGATCGGACCAGTGACAAGGGGTAAGGGTTTCCAATCTGATGGTCTGCCCTTTCGAGATAATAAGGTCTAGAGTTTCACCTTTGTTGTAAGTTGGTTGGTCACGGTGCTGAATCAGTTCTTGATCATTCAAGAAGGCTTTCTTGTAAGTTACCGCTTAGTCATTGGAGATAGACCAGTGAAGGTTGAAATCACCAAGGAAAATTTGGCACACGGTTGAAACGATATTGCCAGAGATGACTTTCATTAATTACTCGATGAAGGGGAGATTGTTTCCCGGGGGTGATAAAAAGTGTGAAGTTTGCAAACCGGCAGGTTATTACTAGAGACGCTGGGACAAAGGTATTCATAGGAGGTGGGCGAAGTGGACTCTTAGGTAACATCACCCACTACAGAGTTCCTTTTACATTGAGCAATTTTAGTGCAAATAACTCTGGTGATTATTGTACCTGCTGGAGAGAGATGGAGTTTTGTCGAGTGGAAGGTTTGCTGCTAGGAACGTGTACCATGTTAATCACAGACCAGTATTCTATATGCATAGCTCAGTGGGTTAATGCTATTTTTACAAGGGTCCTTTTTTGTTTCAGCTGAGTTCGCAAGTTGCAATCATAATCTAGCACAGTGAGCTATGATCTGCCATCAAATAGCTGCATGCAAACTGATTAGGCAGGTTAGAAAGTAATGGTTTTTCCCAGTCTCTCATTACCCTAACATTGTGAAAAGAGGTATGTTTGGGTAGATAAGTTCTTATTAGTAAAGCCAAGCCTAACCACTGTGTTACATTCTGAATACTGAGTTTGTGTTTCTCCAGACCAGGTACTCTTAAAAAATGCTTATGTAAAGACCTGGCGTTCCCGGGATCGGGGACAGACACCCACAGAACACAGTACCAACGTATAAGTGCAAAAGGATTTATTGTTGAGGTATAGGGCAAAGGGAAGCAAACAATGCAGATTGGTTACTGGAATCTCCAGTCTTGATACGTTACCCCAATCACAGCGCTGGTGGTTCACACCGTCCTCCGCATGTACATCGGTCCCGATGTACTCCAACGGAGGGCACTGTGCTAAATAGCGGCCGACAATGCCGTTCGATAGCTGTGATGGGTGGTTACTCTCAATAGTAGGGCAGGGGTCTAGAGGGACGTGGGAGTCACCCAGCCGGGTTCTCTACCACTCGTTCCGGTGGGAGTACAGGGAGCAGCCGCTCTACCTGTATCCCATGAAACTAGTCCCTATGCAATGCCCAATGTACTGCGACGCGGCAAACACCTCCCGGTGTGCGTCTTCAGTACCCTGACACTGAAATCCTGGAAGAGAGGGGTCGAGAGCAGCCGCTCGATCGGATCTCCTACCTCTTCCGCAAGACCCGCGGAGACGCCGCAAACACCTTCCGGTGTGCGTCTCAGCGCGGCGTCCCGAACAAACACAAGTACGGGGGCTGGGATCTTCGGCTCGTACCAACCTCCGTTGTTCTGGCTTTAGGGAAGAACTCACGGACAGGGATGGGAGCGTTCGCTCCCACCAGCCTCTACCCGGGACCCTGTTCAGAGTCGCGTTGACTCATCCGAGTCAGAAGGCACCCTACAGCGCGGAAGCCTGCTATCAGGAAGGGAACAGAGACACGGGGCTAAGAGCGGGTGCTCTATTCTTACCTCCGTTCTCCCGAATATCCTCGATAGCCACAAAGTTCCTGGACACGGAGCGCTCTTCTTCAGGGTACGTCGGCGTATGGATTCTGAATATCCGACATAGCGTCCATGCCTTTTCCACCTAAGAAGGTGGTCCTTCCTCGTTATGCAACTTTGAATCCCGGCGTTGCATAATCATGTCTCGCTAGGCTTTCTGGGAACTGTAGTCCGCTTAGTTAGCGGCGCGCTGGAAACGGCGATGGTTTCATGGGGGAAGGAATCCCTGTCAGCCTACCAGTATGGATGACATGCGGATGCTGCAACTTCTATTTCCCTTTGTATTTGTAACATATACTATGATTTACATATGTATGATTCATTGTTTCTGTATGTGTGTTTGATGTAAAGTGCGCTGACATTTTTCACTATTACAAAAGGAGCCACAAACTAATAAAATACTTGTGACCGAGGTGCTAAGGAGAACTGAGAGGCCTTGTTGGAAGAGGACAAGGAGGGAGTGATTGAAGAGCCCCAACAAAGATTGTAGTACCCTGATACAGTGTAACGTCATAATTTACTATGCTTTAAAAGCTAATACAATTCATTGTGTAATGAAAAATGTGTTGTACAATGCCATTATTTTCCCCAAATTTTCTTTGGGGGTGAACCCGCCCAAGACCCTCTTGTAGTTGTCAGGCTCGCTTGCTGTGCTCGTACACTATGCACCCTAAGGAGGCTGGCCTGACAAAATTTGCCAGGGCTGCTTTGGGTTCCCAGTCCAGCCTTAATGGTAATCAATAATTCCTCTGTCTGCTACACTGATGATGTGAAGTCCTTCCTCCAGTGATGCTAAGACCAGGTAAATGCCTACTTTGTTTTATTAAATAGGCTATCCCAGCTGCAAGCAATGGATAGTACATCATTGCAGAAAAGATGAGGGTGACCGGTCAATAGTCAACAGTCAGCCGTAAAATATTCTTCTTCTTAAAACCTTTTTTTGCTGTAAGAATCACTTTTTCCCACTGGCCAGAGATCAGTATTGGTAACTCAAGGAGACTGTGCCTAAATATGCATTTTATAAGGACCTAATGTATGCTCATTAAATCTATAAAGCACCTGCCATTCATCTTACTTTAGGAAAGGAAAAGAGGGGAGAGAAAAGGCAGATCCAGCTCAAACTTCTATTCTATCCTGATCTAGGACAGAGAATTGAAAGCTGGAAAGGGAATGGACTAAATCACCTCATTTTCCTAACCTAGCTACACCTCAAGAAACAAATTAAGGTTATGATGGAATATGTAAAAGATAGCAGTTGGGGGAGGGCTGCAGGTGATCAGGTCCATACTCCAGATCCTCTGGCACTCATGGGCAACAGGGACAACAAGTATTGCCTGTTGCCTGTGGTGTCCTTGTAACTACATACGAGTAGCGGCTCCTGGAGGGAGTGCTGCCAGGGCGGGGGAGTGGCAGGGTGGGGGGATAGTAAACTCCGGAATATGGCCTAATGGAGGTAAGTATACAAATAAATAAATAAAACGAATTTTGTGGCGACGCTGCATCGCCACATGCGATGCAGCGTGTGCAATGAAATTCATTTTCGGTCAAGGCCTGGGGAGAGGTGGATCAGGAGCTATAGATGCATTGGATATCTTCCACACAATAATTGGCATCCACCCATACAGCCAGCGGCCTGCCGGTGACCTATTGATCCTTTCTGGCACGTCCCACCCAGCAAGGGGTGAGTGGGCCTAATTCTGGGGCAAGTGCATCGAGTGGACCATCTAAGACGGAGGGAGCCACAACAGGGGCATGCTGGGATTTTCAACCAAAGTTTCTCATCCAGGCACCCATGTAAGTACAAACACGAATGCTCCAAGTGTGGGGGCAGACACCTACTCACTCAGTGCTTTACCTTGGCCACACCAAGCGAACAGTGGAGGGCAACAAAGAGGAGGGGACAGTCTGAATAAAAGTGCCCCTATTCCAATTAAGATTGAGGCCATGGGCCCAAGGCTTGCGATTTACCTCGACAGGGAGGCAGCCCTGCATTCACAGTGGGGGTTTATTGAAGGTTTTTGGGTAGGTTACCAAAGGCCAAGGGTACGTCATTGAGCAGACAACTTGAAATCAGCCAAAGAATTACCGGCGGTGGTTGCAGCAAAACTGGGGAAAGAAGTGGAGAAAGAGAGGATGGCAGGCCCATTCAAGGACTGACCTTTTGAGAAACTGATTGTGTCCCCCTTAGAGGTGGTCCCTAAAAAAGACCCGGGGGAGTACAGAGCGATTCATCATCTATCATGGCCAGAGGGAGTTTCAGTCAATGACTTCATTGCGGAGGAAGTCTCAGGAGTTCTGTATGCCTCAGTGGATGTTGCGGTCTGCTTGGTGAGAGCGTGTGGGAGGGGAGCAGAAATGGTGAAATGTGATGTTAAGTGTGCTTGCCGTCTATTGCCCATAAATCTGGTGGATTTTCCACTACTGGGAATACAGTTTGAAGGGGCCATCCATGTGGACAAAGTCTTGCCAATGGGGTGCACGATCTCCTTCGCACCTTTTTGAGGTGTTAAATGCATACTTGCAGTGGGTGTTTATCAAGAGTAATAGTCACAGAGAGGTGTCACATTACCTGGATGATTTCTTGATTGTGGGGAAAGGGGGCGCTGGAACCTGGGAAAGAGCATTACAGCAGTTGAGGGGTTGACATGAACATTTGGGGTACCTTTATCACCGGAAAAGGTACTACAAAAGCAGTAGGTTGACATTTCTAGACATAGAACTGCATAGTACTTGACTCTGTGCAATGGATGGCATGATTGCCCAATGAGAAAGTGGATGACATGCAGGCCTTCCGGTGATGGGGGAAAAGAAGATCAAGTTGAGTGCTGTGCAGAAGTTACTGGGCTTCCTGAATTTTGCTTGCATGGTGGTGAGAGCAGGTAGGACTTTCTGTAGGTGGCATGGCATGGCCAAGTCAGGTGCGGTATTGCCACACCTCCGGGTCAGGCTCTCGATGGACATCAGGACATTCCGTCCATCATTTGTTTGCTGTAACAGATTTAGGATTGTGGTAGTCTTTTTGAGCTGAATTACCAGTTTAACATTGGAGTTTGTAGAGGAGAAGACAGTCTAGCAGGTGCAGATATTTAGGGATGCCGCAGGCGCTACATGTTTTGGTTTGTTCTGGGATGGACGTTAGTGTGCCGAGAAGTGACCGGCGCATTAGTTGAGCCAAGGGCGGAGTACTGCATTCCTGGAGTTTTTTGCACTGCTAGTGGCATTGGTGGTGTGGGGTGGTGAACTTCAGAATCAGACGGTGCTTTTCCACGTGGCCAATACCACGGTGGTGAAACTGGTAAACAGGCAGATGCGAGGAATCGGAAGGTGTTGAGACTGTATCACAGGTTTATGTTGAGATGTCTGAACTTGAATGTGGTTTTTCGTGCTAAACACGTGCCTGGGGCTAGCAATGATGTAGCGGATGCTTTGTCTCTTTCCCAGTGACAGCGATTTCGAAGACTGGCACCTGGAGTGGAGCAGGGCCAGACGCAGTTGCCGGACGACATCTGGCCCTGAGGAGAGTGAGAATAGTAGGCCTGATTGAGAGATCGCTGGCGGAATCCACTCAACGGAGTTACAGACTGGCTTGGTCCGAGTTTGAAGAGTTTTGGATTCTGGGGTAGCAACAAGGAATATCACACGAAAAGTGGCAGAGTAGGGAGCGTTGAGTTTTGTGTTACTTTGTATTGATAAATGTCTATCACAAACAACCATAGCTGGGAAATTAGTGAGTATAGCTTTCTACAGTAAACTATATCTTGGTTTTGACTCTGCCAAGGATGAAATGCTGAGCAGAATACTGAAAGGTTGGGGACTGGGGAAGGGGTGTTGATGGAGGCCATTAGGTTTGATTTGTTTAGGAAGTTGTTCGATGTTCTACCAGTTTGCTGTTATCACACAGTTGAGGTGTCCATATTTAGATTATGCATGATCAGATGTTTTTTGGGGGCTTTTAGGGTCTCAGAATTGTTGGGATCACCACAGAGGGCTGGGCTGTCATATCGTGAAGTGAGTTCGGAACAAGGTAACCTAGGAATATGGTTCAGGCAATCAAAAACAGATCAGGCTGGGAGGGGAAGATGGGTGTATTTAAGATAGATTGGGTTCAGCGAGGCATGCCCTGTGCGAGAATGGCAGGTGTATGAGTGAAACAGGAGGCGGTCTGGAGGGGAGGTTTTCTGCAATGCTTCTGGGGAAAGAGTGATGGCTTTTCAGCTACTGGTAGTGTTACGAAGTTCAATCTGAAGACTGGGCAAGGAGCCAGCACACTATGGAACACATTCCTTCCACAAAGGCGCAGCTACATCGCCGGCACGTCTGGGCTGGTCAAGGGGTAAAATTTGCCAAATAGGACGCTGTCGCTCCTGATGTTGTGAGAAATATGTGAGGAAGTGAAGGGGTAATGAGGGTAGAACAAAGGGGAAAAAAGGGGTGGAGCGGGGCATGGAGAGTTGGTTTACCGGAGGCTAATCATCATCTCTTTATACTGCAGGCTGTGGGAGAGGACAGGGAACCAAGACGGATGCCTGGATTGTGGGAAATTCGTACGTGCACTTGGCAGTGGACTAGCAATTGTATGGACGTAATCTGGGCTTGAGGAGCAGCCACCGCGAAGTGTTTTTGGTAGGATAAAGAGGGAATGAGATGGGGTGCTCTTCTGCCTTGGTTAACTAAGATGGTACCTCAGAGAGTGTGGAGGGGGGCCGTCAGTAATGCGGCCATTGATAAGGCACCGAGGAAACTGAATAGAGTGATGAGAGTTTTTTGCCAGGCAAAAGGTATAAAAGTGATTGCTCATGGGGTTTAAGGCTGGAGGAGCCTGTTTTATTCAGAGATGATGGCATGCACCTTTCGAGGATGGGGAATGCACATTATTTGAAACAGGTACGAGATATGAACAGCTAACTATGGAATGAGTCCATATGGTATCTCAGCGAGAATTTAGGGTCTCGAAAGGTGCACGAAATAAGTGATGGGGAAGGTAACTGCCCTTCGGGGGTTCCCTGGTTGGTGAATTTTGAAGGGGTGGTCACATATGGGCGGAGCCACCCCTCGTGGGGAAAGGTACACCGTTGACTGATTGCAGAGGGCAGGATGCAAGGAGCAGCAGAAGAAGGTCAAGAGAGGATATTTTAGAGGGCTGTGAAGGTGAGAAGGGATGTATAGAGGAGTTTACAGGATTAATGGGGAGGATTGAAACAGGTGAGACGGTTTCAGAATAGTTGGGGAATATGAATTATTGTTGAATAAAGTTATATAGTTGCATGTTATGTTTTGTAAATGATTTGGAGTTATGATAACCTTGTCCTGATAAAATGACCTTTTACGCTTCAAGTAACAGAGAGGAGTGTAGTTATTTCGCGTTGCTCATTTCTAACCTGTATCTCTTCATTCACGGTTTCCTATCCTTGTAACAGCTGGTGCAAGGCAGACTGGCTCCCGCCCCACCTTGGGCCTCGGTGCCACTGCACCAGCTGCACCCCCACAAGTCTGTTTCTCCCGGTAGATGAGGAGTGAAGTGACCTTCTGCAGACGACAAAGTGCTTTTAGATATACCGTGCACACTCAGCCGCATTAAAATCAAATGATGGGGAAACCATTCCTCAGGCTCATGCAGAATAAAAAAACATACCACTCGGCTCACATATGAACTTTTCTTTTTCCTTCTTCCAGCCCAAGGTAACAGTTTTATTGAAAACGTTGGCACAGTCACTCTATCAAGCAATTGTTACATAGATAAAATTAGTATTATTATAATGGAGGGCACAACGAATAAAATCTGACCTAACATTCATAAAATATATGGGCACACATAAAAATGTTTCATTCGCACAAAGGTCAAATGACATTCAATAAAACTGGGTAATTGTGTCTGCCTAGGTTGTTCTAATAAAACAATTTCAGGACATTAGAGAGAGAATAAATTCAGGAGGCGTGCAAGGAGTTAGAATGTGTATTTACAACAAAGGCTAACTTAGATGGCTCTTCCAAACCTTGCCCTCTCCGGGGATGCCAACATCCTTTAGTACAATAAATAGTGCATGCCCCATAAGGCTGTCCTCTAACACTGTAAAATGAAAAGTTCATTCAAGAATGGTCTAATTGTTTCTAATAGGAGCTTTTTCGCAATTAGTTATCCGTCCCACACGTCTGGTGGTTCTAAGTGAGCGAAATATGGGGCATTACTAGTACTAAATCGAATGATAAACAACTTGTTGTCTCAGTTTGATGAAGTGCCTTGATGGCCTAGATAAATGATAAATCCATGACCAGCTGACCACAGTTTATGTTGTTGGCGAACGTGTTACATACAAAGACATCATGCCGACTGAGAATGTCATATAACCCTTAATATGGGTTTAAGGAGGCAACTGTTAGATGCTGTTGCACATGATTACAGTCAGAGCGATAAGCAAATAAAAGGATCAATAATTTATAAGTACGAATAGGAATCAATGTGCTAGGAACACGGATGTGCAAAATGTATGATATTTGTGTAAAACAGACATAATTTTTGTGAAATTGTAGTTATTATTGTTGGACTGGGCCTTTTCAGTAGGATCAACCCCAACATTTCTACCTTCACCCTCCTGTTTTCTGAACCCATTTGTGTTGGCTTTTAGGACTCTGCATACTTCCCCTCTGCTAACCTGTGCTAAAGTGCTTGTGCTCTCTCCTCTAAACATGGTATAACTGGCTTACTTCCAATTGGCATATTTAATGTGCTTGTACATCCATAGTAAGGTGGTGCATGTAAGCTATATATCACTTATGTATCTTTAGAACTGATTATGCCACTTGCTTAAGTAGCCCTTTAATTGTTTTAGGCCTGCCATTGCAGCCTGTATGTGCAGTTTTAAATTGCCATCCCGACCTGGCAAAATAAATGTTTTGCCAAGCCTAAACCTTTCTTTTAATACATATAAGTCACCCCAAGGGTATGCCCTAAACAGCCCAAAGCTCAGGCTGCCGTGTATTAAAAAAGTTGGACATGTGCTTTTAAGTTTTACATGTTCTGGTAGTGATAAATTCTGATATTTGTTTTTCACTACTGCAAGTCCTACTTCTCTCATAGGATTAACACTGGGATACCTTTTCAATTGGGAGCGGTAGTAATGTTCGAGTTAGGCATCTAACAAATTTTAATTAACAACTCTCTTCACCGCTAAAGTCAGATTTTAAGTCACAATGCCGAAAATGCCACTTTTAGAGGGTAATGTTACAACTATTTACCAAGTTTGTTTGTAAACATAAAAAACAATAGACAGTGTCAGGACTCAGCATCACAAGCCCCCTAACTTCTATGGTAATGAGCCGGTGCACAAGACATCTTTGATGCAGGACTTTGCATCACAAGACCCTTGTCAACGAGTTCCTGTACGATGACGCAGGATCTTGCACCACCACTTCAAAGTGTCACAGAACTGCGGCTGTGAGATGCACCTCCGACCAGGGCCTTGGATCCCCTAAGCTGCGTGGGACTTACGCGACATAGGACGCCGCAATGCTCCTGTTTACATGGGGTTTGTTTGTGTTCCCATGTTTAATTCTGAAGTAGGTTGATGTTTATTGATAATAAAATATTTATTAGTGGGGTGTTTGCTTTATGAGGAAAAGAGTGATGAGATTTCTTTGTGGTTTTGTAAATAATGTTTTTTTAATCTAAATGTATATTTTGTTTATCAGTAAATATAGGTTTTTTAACTTTATTTTTTTTAAATTCTATGTAAAAGTTAACATTGTTTTGTTGTTTTCGATAATGGTCTAATTTCTAAAATGTAATTAACTTAAGATGTAAATCAATTTATATATATATATATATATATATATATATATATATATATATATATATATATATATTATTATTTTTTTTTTTTTTATAATATTAAGGTAGTACCTATTTATTTAATTTTATGTTAGTATTAAGTTATCTTATGTATATTTTATTTTGTTATGCTATGTTATGGTAGGTGCACTATTCCCCACGAAGGTATACCGGTGCTGAGCAGGTGTTTGTGCCTAACACTGCCTATTTTAGGTTGGTTAATTGAAAAGCCAAGTCTTCTTCAGCTTCTTTCAAAATTCAAAAATATAGGTTGATGGCAGTTCCAAGCAATATTAACAAATGCCTGACCTGATCTGGTTCTGTGTATTAGAGCAAGGAATCCTTGAGAGCGAGGGTGTCTGAGTGCTTAGTGGGGCGGGATGCGCCTGTTCAGGTAGTGGGGGGCATTAATTGAGTAGTGCCTTGAATGTGTGTGTGAGGAGTATGAAATGAGCGTGTTTGTCTATCAGGAGCCAATGAAACTCCCAGAGGCGTGGTGCAATGCGAGTTCTGTGTGGGGGTTAAGGTGACACTGGAAGCCAATTTCTGGATGGTTTGTAGTCTTCTGTGAGCTGCTTGGTGATTATGGCGTAAAGAATGTTCCCATAAACCAACTCGCTGGAGACTAGGGCATGAGTGACTGTTTTTTGAGTGTTGCTCGGGAGTCATTTGAATATCTCCCTCAGTATCTTCAGGGTTTGGAAGCAGAATGCTGTAATGGCATAGACGTGTCGGTCATGTTCAGTTCTGCCTTTTCAATATTGAGAATGACACAGTTGCCTTTCATCCAGTTCAGACTTCGGTCATGCAGGCAGTGAACTTGTTTCTTGTGTTCCTGTCTTGTCCTAGAGAGAGTATGAGTTGTGTGTCATCAACTTAGGAGAGTATGTTGATATTGTCTGTGCAGACAACTTTGGTCAATTATGTTATGTTAAGTTTTGCAAAAGTTATTTGTGTATCACACTAAACAGAGTTGCGCTTCATCAGGACGGGAGGCGGCTGACGCCAGACGGATTATGTATGCATTGAAGAGGGTGGGGCTAGGCGATTAACCTTGATAGTCTCAGCAGATCAGTTTTGAGGCTTCTGAAAATGAAGGTGCCAGGCTGATAACTTGTGTTCTATCTGTAAAGACGGAGCAGATCAAACGGAGAGCAGATCTTTGGATGCCAATTGCACTGTGGTGCCTGATAGGGTTGGGGTGTGAGACAGTGTCAAATGCTGCAGAGGGGTTGAGGGGAATGAGGGCTCCCTTATTTCCTCTGTCAAGGCTCAAGCAAATGCCTTCTATGATGGTGATGAGTGATCTTTCTGTACTGTGGTTGGGTCTCAATCTGCACTGAGTGGTATTGAGGAGCTTGTGGTTACTAAGTTCATCTGGGAGAGGTTGGTTGATTGGTTTCTTTAAGACGTTTGCCAGGTTTGTTAGGAGGGAGATGGGTATGTTGTCAGACTGCGTGGCTGGGTCAGAAAATAGTTTCTTGAGCAGGGGCAAGATGTTTCCAGGTGTCTGGGAATGTGGCTGAGGTGATGGAGATGTGTCAACATATAATACAATATCAAAATGTTGAAACTATTTTTATGTATTATTAAAGTTTTATTTTGAATTGCAAATTAATTTCAAGTTATTTTGTTCTTTCTACTTTTCATAAATATTATTTTTTTGCATTTGTTTTGTTAATGAAAAATGTATGTGGATAACAAATTGAAGTAAAACTGGTATTGTAATTTTTTTAATTTTAAAAATGATTAATTATATTTTGATAAGTAGGATGTTGGGTTTATAGGAGAGTATGATGGCTGGATTTTGAAGAATTCGTTACTGCATATATATTCTATTTAATGGTCTATGTGGTGAGTATTGTATTTGTAAATTAGAATTTTAAAAATGTTACACTGAGATTTTAGAATTAATATTGATTTTTATATTGCATGTCATAATTGTTATATTTCTAAATTTACTTTTAAATAAATGATGAAACCTTTTTCAATATTTAACTTGGTTTAAGAATGAATTGCGTATAAAATATACATGTTAATTTTGTGTATAGGTGTAGTGATTGTATGCACTTATTGTGCAAAGTTTTTCATTACCTTTTATTATTTTAGGAATTTCGGTATTTTCTTAAAATGGTATTCTTTTTTTAAACTATTAAAAATTTATTTTCCATGTTATTGGTTTGTCATTTTTATAATATTCATATTGTTGGTACAGTTTTGTCAGAAAATTACAATGACATTTATATATATATCTTACTTATTTTTTGTATTATATACAATTTATTTTAGTTGTTTTATTTTATTTCTATTTAAATGTTAATTACTATTGGACTTGGTCTTCTCTGCAGGGACACCACCAAACCGTTGGTCTTTCATCCCTCCTGTTTATTGAATTGTTTCTGTTGGCTTTTAGGACTCTGTGCACTTCACCACTGGTAACCAGTGCTAAAGTGCTTTTGCTCTCCACTAAAACATAATACAATTTTCTTACACCTGACTGCACATTAATTTTACTTGTATGTCCCTTGCATATGGTATGGTATGATGTCGGACGCGATTGTAGCACCACTCCTACATATATGGAACACATCCATTGAAACTGCCACGTTCCCTGACTGTTGGAAACATGCCACACTTCTTCCTTTGAAAAAAAAGCCTAATGGTGCTCCCGACGACTTGAGTAACCTCCGCCCCATCTCCCTGTTAGCAGCCCCAGGAAAAATGCTCGAAAAGCTGATTCAACGTCAACTGAACAGCTTTATCGAGAATAATGGAATCCTACATGAAACACAGTCAGGTTTCAGGTCCGGCTTCAGCACCGAGACGGCCCTTATCGAGGTTGCTGAGTCGATCAGGTGGTCCTTAGACTCAGGAGCATCAGCCATGCTGGTGCTCCTGGATCTATCAGCCGCATTTGATACGGTGGATCACGGAAGATTGATGTTAAGGCTGAGGAACACGGGCCTGGAGGACAAAGCACTGAACTGGCTTCAATCCTATCTAACGGATCGCTCCCAGAAAGTTGCATTGGGCACCTTCTCCTCCAAACCAAAACGTCTCTGGTGTGGTGTCCCTCAGGGGTCTGCACTCAGCCCACTACTTTTTAATGTTTATTTAGCCCCACTTTTCACCTTGATTGCCAAATGGGGGGTCAAGGCAATTTCGTATGCAGATGATACACAACTAGTCTTCTCCTATGTTGAAGTATCAGAGGCAGCTTTCAGCAAAATAAGGGGCTGCCTTCAAGATGTAGCCAACTGGATGAATACTAACAAACTTAAATTGAATGCATCCAAAACGGAGGTATTATTCTTTGAAAAAAATACGCATCCTCCACCCGACCTGTGGTGGCCCCCCGAAATGGCCCCAGCACCAGTCCCTGGAACCAGTGCGAAGAATTTGGGAGTAAGATGGGACGTGAATCTCTCTTTCTCCTGGCACGTTCAGCAGGTCACCACTGGATGTCTTCACAAACTTAGAAACCTTCGTAAATTTCTGTCTCTTCTACCTGCTGAGTGCCGCAAAATGGTAGTCCATGCGACAGTTACATCCAGACTGGACTACTCGAACGGCCTCTACCTTGGTCTGCCCAAATATCTGGTGCAACGCCTGCAGATCGTGCAGAATGCGGCTGCGAGACTGATAAAACCGATTCCTTTCAGACATCATGTCTCTCCGCATCTGCGCAAACTGCATTGGCTCCCAGTGGCGAGCAGAATTAAATTCAAAGTTCTCACCCGGGCGTTTAGAGCATTAAAAGGTACTTGCCCGACCTATTTAAAAGTCAGACTTCCCCGCTACCATCAGGAGAGATATCTAGGCTCCAATTCCCTGCTTCAGCTAACTATTCCACGAGTTAGGAAAGCCAGACTTGGGGGCAGATCTTTCTCTGCTGGCACGGCGAAACTCTCGAACGCCCTGCCCCTGGCCATTCAATCTGCTACGACAGAAGCAAGTTTTAAGAAGCTCTTAAAGACCTGGCTTTTTATGCAAAAAACCAAAGCAATTCACCAAGCTTCTTGCTCCGCTGAAGCACTCTCTTAGCACCGGGACACCTCCTTGTGAGGTAGCTGTTCGCGCTTTATAAGCATCAGTATTATTATTATTATTATTATCACGGGTACCCAACACCTATAAATTAAATTCTACTTGTGGGCAACAGCACTCATTGTGCCACTAACTTAACTAGCCCTTTAAACATGTATCAGGCCGGCTAATACAGCCTGTAGTGCAGTCTTAAATTGCCAAATCGACATGGAACAATACATCTTTTGCCAGACTAAAACCTTCCTTTTTAATACATATGAGCCACTCCTATAGTAGGCCCCAAATAGCCCATGGTTTTACCTGTCCTCGTAGTGAAAAAATCTAAAATATGTTTTTCACTAGTGTAAGGCCTACTTTTCCAATAGAATAACATTGGATTATCTTAATATCTTTAATAAGAGTACACTTTTGATTGGGATCACCTAGAAATGTCATGTTTAAACTCAAATAAATTGTAATTTAAAAACCTCATTAATGGTACAGCCAGATTTCAGATTACAATTTTGAAAATGCAACTGTTAGAAAGTTGGCATTTTCTTGCTTGAACTTTTTTGAGGCCTTCTAGGAGTTTCCAGCTGCCTAAGTCTGTAAATTGCTCCCCCATCAATAATGCATATTGGCCCAGGTACTGAACATTAGTATCTTGGTGTAGCTGTAATAGGGCCATATTGCCCGGATGGGAGGGACGGAGCTGTTCCTTGCCCTCCTTACTTTTAAAAGGGGTGGCTCCACCACACTACCGAAGGAACTTAACACAAGCCTTTTGTCACCCTAGACCTCTTGAAGTCTGTGCAGAGGAAGAAAGGGAGGGAAGGAAGGAATTTCCAGAAATAATGTGGGGATGGACTAGAAATGTCCTCCACTTCAACAGGTGGCACCAGTTATGTATATATGTTTGACCTCCTGAACCACTCCTAAGTGCAATCTTGGTCCTGTGGACATTATGGGAGAAGGACTGCCTTCCTCCCCAGAGGACTGTCCTGCTGCATGTGGGCTGCCTTGATCTCCTGTGGGTTATTTTACAAACTGTAAAGTGTATTTTAAAAATGCTGTTACCTTTGCCAGGCATAGCGCTGACTCCCCGGTCCACCGCAGCTATCTGATGCTGATTGAGTGGAGGGAGAAAGAGCGCTCCTACTTCCTGCTTGTCCCTCGGCGGGCGGCCATCTTTAGAGGGTGACGCTCTAGTCTTCCCTCCCTCCCTGACTATTTAGGGCTCTAAACACCGGTGCTCGTGCTGAATGATTAGTACCACGCTAGCGCTTGGGTGTGGAGCGTTTTTGCATTATTGAGGACGTTTTTAAAAATTGTGTGTCTTTAACCTGTGGGTTATTTTACAAACTGTAAAGTGTATTTTAAAATTGCTGTTACCTTTGCCAGGCATAGCGCTGACTCCCCGGTCTACCGCAGTTATCTGATGCTGATTGAGTGGAGGGAGAAAGAGCGCTCCTACTTCCTGCTTGTCCCTCGGCGGGCGGCCATCTTTAGAGGGTGACGCTCTAGTCTTCCCTCCCTCCCTGACTATTTAGGGCTCTAAACACCGGTGCTCGTGCTGAATGATTAGTACCACGCTAGCGCTTGGGTGTGGAGCGTTTTTGCACTATTGAGGACGTTTTTAAAAATTGTGTGTCTTTAACCTGTGGGTTATTTTACAAACTGTAAAGTGTATTTTAAAATTGCTGTTACCTTTGCCAGGCATAGCGCTGACTCCCCGGTCCACCGCAGCTATCTGATGCTGATTGAGTGGAGGGAGAAAGAGCGCTCCTACTTCCTGCTTGTCCCTCGGGGGGCCACATTTACAGTAACATAGATAACTTCCTGGTGGAGACCCCAATTCCTCTACCCTGGACCGATCATTTTTTAATTCCCTTCTCTTGGGGTACTAACTCCCCCTCCCCCTCTCAGAATCTCACCAAGCATCGAGGTACGAAATGGCCCTCTCTTCCCTTGCCTGACTGGGAAGTGGCCCTCGCCAAAAATCCACCTGCAAGGGCAACCAATCCTAGTAAGGCTACTAATAATTTCAATCATTGGATTTCCAGTACCCTCGACCAGGTCCTTCCCGAACATGCCTGCAACACTATAAGAAGACCTAAAGTTGCCCCATGGTATACACCTGCCCTTAGATTCAGGAAATTAACCTGCCGAAAACTTGAGAGAGCCTGGAGGCAGGACTATTCTCAACATAGGAAAGCTGAGTATAGGGCTGCCATAAAAATATATAAAATGGAGATGAAAACAGCACAAGCTCTTTTTTATGAAGGGAAAATTAATGCGACGGCGAATGCCCCCAGGGAAATCTTTACAATCGTTAAATCCCTTATTTCGCCTCCGGCTGAGCGTCCATCTGCTGAAGGCGCTCAAAACCGTTGTAATGATCTGGCCGTCTTTTTTTCTCAAAAGATTCAGGCCATTTACTCCTCATTTAACAACACTACGGACGATCCTAAATTCCTCTTCACCTCTGATTCCTCTGTTCCTTGTAAGCTAGAGGATATCCCACTTCTCGACATCCCTGGACTAGACAAACTGATCTCTAAGATCACCTCTGGCTCTCCCAACGATCCAGCACCTCCTCAGACCCTCATCAAGGTCTTGGACGTCGTCCGTCCAGTCATCTTAGACGTCCTTAACGCGTCCATTTCTTCCAAATCTGTTCCACCATCTTGGAAATGTGTGATGGTGAAGGCTTTGTTAAAAAAAACCAACCTCGACCAGAGTAACTGGGCAAACTATCGCCCCATCTCTCTTCTTCCGTGGCTGAGTAAATTGCTTGAGAGGCACGTGAATAACATCCTGATGGACTATTTCGAGTCCAATAGCCTATTGTGTGCCTCTCAGACAGGTTTCCGTCCTCAGCACGGAACCGAAACCGCCCTCCTTGCGGTAACGGAAGAAGCGAGAGCCGTGCTGGATCGGGGAGGAAGGGTCGCCATCATTCTACTAGACCTTAGCGCCGCGTTCGACACGGTTAACCATGCCACGTTATTACATCGTTTGGCGGGCATGGGCGTGTCGGGCGCGGCCTTAGAATGGCTGACATCCTTCCTGGATGAGCGTTTTTTTCAAGTCTTTGAGGGTGAAGCGGTGTCTCCCAAACACCCACTTAGGTGCGGGGTCCCCCAGGGCTCTTCCCTAAGTCACACCCTTTTTAATGCCTACATGGAACCTCTAGACAGGATAGTCCATCCCTTTGGTGTGCGTATTGTCACCTACGCGGACGATACCCAACTGGTGGTCTCTTTAGACCACTCTGAGGGATCGTCCCTCACCTTAGGCCCCTGTCTAGAAGCTGTCGCCAGATGGATGCAATCTTCTTGCTTAAAGCTTAATGGGGAGAAGACAGACATCATCTTATTGGGCAACCCTTCTCCCTCTGCCCTTGCATCCATCTGGCCACCATGTTTAGGCCCCCCCCGTCCCCAAGTCCCAGATAAAGAGCCTTGGGATCTGGCTCGATAGAGCACTTGATTTTTCGGTCCAGGCTACTAAGACGGCCGCCACCTGTTTTGGGCTAATGAGGATGCTGCGGAGGGTGCTCCCTTTGCTCCCATTCCAGGCGAGGAGGGTCATGGTCCAGGCCTTGATACTCTCCCGCCTGGACTATGGGAATGCTCTTTATATGGGAGTCCTGACCTCCGTTACTCAGAAGCTCCAGGTCACACAAAACAGTGCGGCGCGCCTACTCTACAACATCCCCCGCTGGCAGTCAGCTAAGAACGCCCTAAGGGAACTCCATTGGCTCCCTGTGGTGGCAAGAGTGCAATTTAAAGCCATGTGTATTTTACACAAATCGTTCCATCGAACGGGCCCTGTAATTTTACATCCCATGGTTACGCCATATGTCCCGTCCTGTTCTCTTCGCTCTTGCACCCTCCAGCTGGCAACGTCCGTTAAAATCAAGAAAGCTCGTTGGGGAGGCCGCTCTTTCTCTCATACGGCGGCGAGACTTTGGAACTCCCTCCCGCTTTCTGTTCGGGAACACAACAACCACATGTCCTTCAGGAAGGCCCTGAAAACGCACCTGTTTGCTAACACCTGCTAATCTACCCCAAGCCCGCATTAAGTAATCATTCGCAAGCGCTGCGAGGCCTCCGGGTAGCTATGCGCTATACAAGTGCAATTTTCATTTCATTTCATTTCATCTCCCAAAGAACTGCCATGCTGCTTTGGGACTTTATTGTCCTTTAGAGAGCTGCCTTGCTGCTACCACAGAAATAACCCGATGCGTGAGAGCTGCCTTGTTCCCAATAAGACTGCTTTGCTGCTTAAGGCCTGCCTTGTTCTACAGAGTAATGCCTGCTAATTGAAGTAAGCTCCGTTCTTTGAGAAGGAATCCTGGACCTGATCCCTGCATCCCAGGCTAATTTCAGAAACCCCAAGGGTCAGTTGGCTGACCTCCCCCTGTTGTGAGCTACAGGGACACAACAAGTGCCAGGGGCTTTCCTGAAACTGCCCAGCTGACCTGCTGCAACAGACTCTGCCTGGACCTGGAACCGGACCTGCCTGTACCTGCAACTGGACCTGTCTGAATTGTGCTCACCTCTATTGGAGTGAGTTTCTGAACCCCAAACGGTGTCTCTCCAGGTCCAGGACCTTTGGTTGGCATCAGCTAATTCCCCCCTGTTAAATCTTGAAGTTTTAAACAGTTTTTGAAAAAAAGGTAACTTTTTCAGTAGGACTAACCCTGTCCCTCTATCTGGCCCACGCTCCATCGCCGTCTGCCTGACCTTGTGACTTCACCCTGTTTAGTGTAAGCAAATACACACTGTTAGCGATGTCTGCAACTAGTAACTATTTTTATGTAAACCTTTACAAAATTGCATATCTCTGGTTCTTCTTATAGAGTTTTGGTTGTTTTGAAATCATTTTATTTATTACACTTTACTCTATGGTCCTTATTATGATGTTGGTTGGACCGCAAGCGACAGCCTGTTGGTTGCGGTCTGACTGACGTTTAGTGCTGCAGTCCTACTGCCGCATTATGATGCGCGGTGGCTGGAGGCAGCATGTGGAGGGACCAACAGACGATTCCGACAGGCTCAAGGAACCTGTCTGACTGTCAGTATAAATGTAATCCCCTACAATGCTCAGTCCCTTTTAGGCAGCCTTTCAATGGCAGTCCGACCTCAATTGACAGGCTGAAGGGCACTGACTTTGGGGGCCCCTAGCAGGGCCCCCGTGCCTCCGCTATGAGACCAAACATCTATAACCCGTGTGCCAGGCACCACACTATGCCTGGCACACGGTGCATGGATTTTTGTGAAAATCCATTTTCCTAATACGGCTTGTGCTGAGGCCCTTTTCTGGCTCCTGCAAAAGCCGCAATGGAAAAATTTATGTTTCCGACCACCACATGGGCGGTTGCATCATGGAACCGCCGACTACTAGTCGGTCAGTTTCCATTCCGACACAATATAGTTTGGACACTCGTCAGACTAGCATCGTAATGAGGGCCTATGGTCTAAATTGGTGTGGGGTATGGCTTTAATTGTCTTTTCACTTTATTACTGTTTGTGTGCTGCCTACCTACTTTATATAGTGTCTCTAAGTCAAGCCTGACTCCTTTTGTGCCAAGTTATCAGACGGTTAAACACAAAGTAAGTTAGCAGCTTTTGTGCTTCACCCTGACAAGGATTGTGGTTGTTGATTGAGAAGGGTTTTCACCCCCTCAATAAAAAAACACATTTCTTACAATACCATCTTCCTTGCTGTATTTTATTTTACATTGTGTTGTGTTTATTTTTTGTTAGCAATATACTACATTTTTAATACCGATTGAAAATTACATTTTTTTGGGGGAGCAAGAATAGTAAATTTGACAGCTATAGAGTCCAACAGCTTCCCTGTAAATGTTTACATTGAAATAAGAATAGGAAATCTTACCTCTATAGTGTCCAACACCTTCCATAAAATTGAGAGGTAAAAGCAAATCTAACCCCTTTAGTGCATCTTCCTCAAATTGAAATACATTGGAGTAGAAATAATAAATATGACCCCTTTAGTGTCCAACATCTTCCGCATGATGGTTGATATTGGAGTGGGAATACTAAGGGGCTGATTATGATGGTGGTC
This sequence comes from Lissotriton helveticus, assembly GCF_964261635.1. NCBI lineage: Eukaryota > Metazoa > Chordata > Amphibia > Caudata > Salamandridae > Lissotriton > Lissotriton helveticus. Next base: position 436,343,736 of record NC_136062.1, on the reverse strand, counting down.
GGATGAGTGCCCGACCGCCATCCTGTTGGGAACGGGACAGGCTGATAGGGAGTCGACTGTACCGCTAGAGATATTACGATCTGACAACTGTGAAGACAGTCGGAAACATGCCTCTTAGCATTGAGGCCTGTGCTGCGGCCCAAAAATGGCTGCATCACAAGCCTCACTGCTAAGAGGCATGTTTGTGAACATCCCTGCACCATGTGGCAGACCCCATACCGGAGGTCTAGGGGAGAAGTGAGGCCTCTAGCGCCGAAGTCACTTTACGCCTGCCTTCATGAAACGGCCGGTGGAAAGGGACATTGTAATCCCTACGGAGGTGCCTGAGCAGGCAGTGCCACTATTGTAGGGATTGCAGTCCATTTGACGGTCAGAAGAGCTCCTTGAGTCCATCAGATGTGTCCATCGGTCTTTTGCCATCCCTCCATCCACCCACCTTCGTAATGCCACGGACAGTACTGCAGGGTCGATAGCGGTTGGACCCCACCGATGGCCGATGGAGATTTTGCTGTTTCGGGACATGTCTTATCTCTTTTCTTATTTTGGAAATCTTCTTGGGAGGAAGAAGAAGAAGACAGTTTGTTGTGTCTACGGTGAAACCTAGGAATTCCATAGTCTTTGAGGGGACTAGAATGGATTTTTCCCTGTTTATGATAAAACCCAGACTTTCTAAAAGGTCTATAACTGTCTTGAGATCTTGGATGATTTAGCCATATTCTTGAGACAGGATAAGGATAGCGTCTAAATAAATGATGAGACGAATACCTTTTTCTCTTAGAGATGAAAGCGACTGCTCTCATTACCTTGGTGAAACACCAGGGGGCAGAGGAGAGGCCGAAGGGAAGGGCCTGAAATTGAAAGAGATGGTCTTTCCAAGGGAACTGAAGGAAACTGCCATAGTGGCGGTCCCAACGTTATCTTAATCAGGCCCTAAATCTTACCCTTTCAGTGTCAAACCACTAAACCATAATGGTTTGTAGTTTAAACTTGTTGATTATGTGTGTTTTTGTAGAGTAATAACCAATACACTTCAATGTTTCTACATATTTTATATGTATTTATCTCATGTACATCCTTTAATTTTGTTTATATATTTATATATATACACATTTTTTCAAAGTAAAAAGAATACTTTATTTGCACAAATTACAGCAGCACAACATTTGAATATACTTTTTTGGTATAGTATCACCTACTGTATTTTCGAACACACTTTTAAGATGTATATTTTTAAACAGTTTTATAGAAATGGCACACTATTTTTATTCTATATATGTAATTTTATATATACTTTTTTGTATTTTAATATATATTAATTAGTACTATTTCATTTAAACTTTGAGGTCTAGTTAGAGTTTGTTATGGTTTTAGTTTTATTTCAATAAGATTGTTTAGTGGTACTTTGTGTTTCATTGTTATGTAGTGTTTTGTGGTAGTGGTAACTGGACTTTCATTATTAGTACTATGCTATTGTAGATATTCTCTTGCTTTGCACTATGATTGTAGATGGAATGTATGTTTTGTGAGAATGGGTAAGTTATGGCTTTTTTCTGATTAGGAAGCTGGAGCGGAACATTTGCAGCAACATTTTTAATGCAATTTGTTTTAAAAACATAAATTTGGTTTGGTTTGATTTAACCGAACACTATTATTTAAGTTCCCTTGATTATTTTGCATTTCGTGGAAAAAAAATTCTCTGAATGTTCTGGGTTTTTCCATAGTTTTCTGAGACTGTAGGTTACTTTTTTAGATTTTATTTGGAGATTTCTATTTTGAACTAATTTGGTTTCTTAGGGCCACATGCATCAATGTAGGATTTTGCATTTCCTAAATTGCGAAAATTAAGGATTCGCAATTTAGGAATTGTAAAATCCTATGCATCAAGAAATCCTTAAAGTTTTTAGGATTTCTTAATTTTCGGTATTTGCAATTCCTTAATTGCGAATCGCAATTAAGGAATGGCATTACATTGATTCCTATGGGCGTACAGGCCCATAGGAATCAATGCCGTTTTGCACTTTTTTATTTTGCGAATCCCATTTGTTTGATGCATTGCAAGAGTGCAGAGGGGAGTCCAAAGGACCCCCCCCCCTGCACCCCTGAAATGTATTTTAAAGTGCATGTTTCACACACATGTCCTAAGGACATGTGTGTCTGTTACATGAGAGTTTAAAAAATGCATTTTTGAGCATTTTCATAACTTTTCGCAAATTACCACGAGGTTCAACCGTGTGGTAATTTGTACCCCCTAATTGCTAATTCGCAATTTGAAAAACAATCATGCATTCCTTTTAAGGAATCGCAAATTTGCAATTCCTTAAAAGCAATCGCATTTTTGGAAATCACTAAAAATAGCGAATTTCACAAAAATGTATGATGCATCCCAAAAACTTATTTAGGAATCGCAAACGGCCGAATTTACCGATTCGCACCGTTTGCACTTCCTAAATAGGTTGATGCATGTGGCCCTAAGTTCTTCTTTTAGACTCTTTTGAGGATTGGATTTCGGTAAGTAGAGATACATCCAGAATATCAGCTACACAATTGTAAAATCAATATTTCCATATATATTTTTTGGGGGTAAGTATTACGTTTATTATATCTATATGTATTTTAGTTTTTTCTGGAACTGAAAAGGCTTTATTTTTTACAAATGCATGTTTTAATTCATAACCTGATTTGCAATTTTTTATATTGCAATATTGTATCTTTTTTGATTTTCCTATTATTATTTTTGATTAAATAGTTAAATAAATTATTTTGATTTATCAGTCTTATTTTCTACTTTATTAATATTTTTTTGTCATTGACTTATATATAAAAATATTCATTCTAATATCTATTTTAAGTTATGTTATAGCAGCATTGGTGCTCATGTTTTATCATATTGGTGAGTTTGTGGTTTATAATAGTAATTTAATTTGGGTGAAACTTTTACGCCAGAGTAATCGGAGTCATATTTGTACTTTCACTTTACTCTTTTGACTCACAATTGCTGAAAATGATGTGATTACACCAATTCACAAAGTTATGAGTAGTTTGGTACCAAATTTCTATGACTGGAGTACAGAAACAACAACTTTAGAGAGTACGAGTAGCTGTTGGCTGCAGCAGTTGTGTTCTGTTGCATTTAGCACTATTTCCACAGCGCAAAATGCATCCAAGGACCCATTTTGGACACACGGTGCATTTTGCTTTAAGAAAATAGTTTCTAATTGCTGGAAATGCCCATTAGGATGAAACCGGAATCACATTGTGCCTTCACAGTGCCGGCAACAGAAGAAATGCGTCTTTAGCATGCAATCGTTCTGCACGCAAGTCATTACTTTCTTTAGGGGGGATCATTGGTGGAGTGGTGTTGGAATTAAAGTCCAACACCTTCCCTACTGTTGTGCAGACTAATTTTAGAATAGTAAATTGAGCTATTCCAATACCCTGTGTCCCCCTAATGCAAGTTGTTAAAAAGACTTGCGTGCAGAACAAAGGCATGCTAAAGACGTACTTGTTCAAATGACGGAGATACTAAGGTATGCTTGAAAAACGCATTTGAAATTCTGTCATACATTTGCTAATTGCTGGTTCATGCGTCTTACCTGCATAATCTTCGGTAATTTTGCAGTAATCTCTCATCATTTCTAGGTAGCCTACACCTATATTATTTACAAAGGGTCTGTCTTTGAATTAAAACATTTTGTACCTTTCCCCGGTTTATTTCTTTTTTTACGTTTGCTTTGGTTTACTGACTGTTCTATTCTTAAGTGCTGGTAGCTTTGTTATTTTTGGAGAGGTTCTATAAATTTGTTGAGTGTTGGTTGGGTTCTTCCCAGTGTGGCTTGAAAGGCACTGTGCCATCGTACCACAGTGTTGTTTGTTTTGGCTTTTTGAGCCATAATTGCTTCCTAAACATTCCACCATGATATTTGGAGTGTTGGATTGGTGTCTATATCCAGAACGGTGCAGTCATTATTATTAATATTATTATTATTTTGAGATTTGTACAGCTAGCCAGAAGGGTTTCCTGGCACAAGGCAGATGCAGGTAGGGTGTCCAAGTACATTAGATCACAATAGCCAGATCTTCAGGCTAGTGCAAAAGGAAAATAATGAATTTCAGTTTCTTAGAGCTGCAGGAAAATAATTCCACAGTTTCAGACCTCGATACGCAAAAGAGCGACTTTTCATGTGAGTTAGATGGAACCTTGGTACAGTGAACAAAGCTTAGTCCGAGGAATGAGTAGGCTGGTAGGGGTCCACCGGTTCCTGGATATAGTTTTGCCCTAAGCCCTGTTTGGCCTTAAACATGTAGCACACTGCTTTAAACTTAATACGCCTAATGATTCTGAACCAGTGCTGTCCCTGAAACAAGTGAAAAACTGAAGCAGATTTTGGCAAGAGAGAGAGCATTCTAGCATCAGCATTTTGGACAATCTGTAACCGATGGGCCAAGGTCTTGTCGGCACCCAAGTACAGCACATTACCATAATCCAATCTGGATATGATTTAAGCCTGAAGTACAGTCCTTTGAACCACTATGAAAATTAACCATAGGATCTTTTTCAGCCATCAGAGGACTACAAAACAGGTGGCAGTTACTTTAGTCAACTCTGGCTTCATGGAAAGTTTTGTATCAGTGAGAAAGTCCAGATTGTTCACCTTAGGAGACGGGGTGGAGAGTGTCCCTACGGATCCTAGCCAGCGTCTGGGTCCTAAAGAGAGCCGTTCGTATCCCGAACCATGACGTCAGTCTTGTCACCATAAAGTTGGAGTGATTTTTTATTCATCCATGCAGAAATACTACCCAAGCCCAGGTTCAGAACCGACGGGTCATGGTGCTCTGCCGATGATAGAGAACATGATCTATGTGTCATCGGCATATGAGAAAAGGGTAAGCCCACAGCTCTCTATTAAGTCTCCCAGTGGAAAGACATAGATGTTAAATAGCAGGGGGCTCAGAACATAACCCTATGGAACTCCTGCAGTCAGGGCTTGTTGCTTCGATCTCGCATTAGCCAAAAAGACCAGTAACATATGGTATTTTAGAAAAGAAACACACCATCTTAAACCTGAGCCTCAAGGCATAATGTCTCCAGTCTTTCCACTAAGATGGAGTGGGACACCATATTGAAAGCCGCACTTAAATCCAAGAGAATGAGTGCGGCAGTACCACCCTTATCCAACTGTTGTTTTAGGTGTTCAATACTGTGAAATGGGCTGACTCAGTACTATATCCAGCCCTGAAGCCCGACTGAGAGGGATGGAAAAAACATTGGGCCCCAACAAATGCAGTGATCTGGGCATAACTGCTTTTCCTAGACTTTGAGGACAAACGATAGCAGAGAGATGGACCGGAAGTTTGACAGGCTAGAAGGATCCAGATTCCTTTTTTAAAAAGATTAAGGATCACCTCTGAGGCACTAACCCTTCCCTGAATGAAGTATTGATAAGCTCCAATATAATAGTTAAAAAGGTTGTGTACAGTAATTAGAGCTTATCTGCTGGTAGAGGATCCAGAGGACATCCTGATTTAATAGATTGTGAGGCAGCTAGCAAAAATGCTAAATCCAAAAGGGTCCTCTCACTTAATTAGGTGCCACACCCTGCCTTAAGTGCCGGGTTATTAGCCTCCACTAAAGGCTGATGTAGGTTAGAATCTGCCTTGAAAGAGTTTTTAGCCAATTGTGAGTGAATGTTGTCCACTTTATGAATAAAAAAAAGAGCTAAATCATCACATTGGTTCTGGGAAAGCAGGGGGACAAATGAAATAGTACCAGCGTCTGAGAATTCTTTCACCACCTTAAGGTATGTATTCTGGCACTTCTCAGCATTAGTACAGTTTTTTTTGTAGTATTTGGCACAAGCGGACTTGCAGAGGGAATGATTTATTTATTTATTTGAAGAGTTTTATATAGCACTGGCTAGACCCGGAGGTATCAGAGCGCTTTACACGAGGAACATTAAGTAACAAGTTACCAATTACATCAGTTACAAGAGCATAGTAAAACACAGGGAAAAAAACAATGTTACAGTATTTTGTCGGCGGGAGGGAGAGTAAGGAGACACAGCGGAGACGGGAAGAACTGTGTCCAATGTCCGGCTGGGTAGGTGACGGCGGAGGGGGTGAACCAGGAACTGATCTCCTCTATAGCTGTCTAGCAGCTCCACCGGGCATCAGCCACATTGCTCAGGACTCCACAGTCAGGAATAACAAGAATAATAGTTTTGCATAGTTACATTAGTTACAGTTGCATAGTCAAACATAGAAGAAGAAGACCTCAATAGAGGATAGAGGGAATGGGGGAGGGGAGTAGAAACAGGGGGCTGGGAAACAGATCAGTTCTGAAAGATCGGGAGTGGAAGAAAAATACCTCAAGGGGCCCAAACAGTTAGAGTAAGCAAGGCTATCCCCCAGCTAAGAGTCACATAGTTCCTAAGTGCAGTGCTAATTAAATCACCGCGTTGGGTCATCTCAGGTAGTGAAATTAGGGCACCTCATTAGTGGCCATTCATGTCTGGGGGGAGAGACCGTCCCAGAGGGGGCCATCACGGTGCCCTCCCTCTTGTGGATGGTGTTTCAGTCAATTCTAAGAACTGTTATCATTTAGATGGTTGGGATCACCAGCGCAGGGGCCTCTGTTCATTCCACCCTGTTACCTTGGCCACATCGCCGTATCTTGGCCTCCGGAGAGGCCCCATCACTGCTCTGATGGTAAGATGGAAGGGAACTGTGGTGCCCATTTGGTTGCTATTTCAAAAACCGTTGACCTTGTTTCCTCGACGCAGCTAAGGCGTTATCCGCTATTGCAGAGCTCCCCTGCTGGCCTTATCAGTCTGAGCCTCTCTGCTCAAGTCATTGATCCTTCGAGCTGCTATGCCCTGAGCAGAATCACCCGTCCGCCATTTGAAGTCAGGAAGCTTCAGACGCTCTCCGAGATTGCTGTCAATGGAGTCTGCCAGCGTCCGGTGCCCTTAGCCCGCTTGCAGCCTTGACATTGATAGTCTTGGTGGCCCGACTTGGAGCGTCAAAATGGGCCCAGGGAGGCCCACAGTCAACTTCTTCTCGGGAAAGGGAGGGGGGGCAGGGAGGAGGCAGCGGTAGGCAGATGGTCGCTCTCCCACTGGGCCGATTCTCTCGCCCCGCACCCTCGCTGCAGCTCGAGGACTCACCGGTTCAGCTGGGCGTGCACCCTCTCTCCAGCAGGACGGCTGATACTCACCACCTCTCGCATCCAGCCGTCACCTTGCCACCGGGCCGGCAGTCTGCCGGTGTGTCTCCAAGCCGGGGTGAATTTCGCCAAGCAGCTTAGTCATTCGGAGTCTGCTGAGGTTATCGCCAGGATCAGCACACTCCCCAGGCGTTCCAACGCATGGAATTATGGCCAATATTTGTGTCCATGGCTGATGATTAGTAGCGACGGAGGATACACCGGACGCAGCTCTGGAGTCCACTCCCGCTTCGGAGCCCCGCCCCTTCTGGAATAACTGGATAACCTTTTAATGCCTCCCTATATTTCCTCTTTGCCTCTTCAGCATATGACTTTCTCCAGCATCTTTCCAGTGCTTTGCAGCGTTCCCTTTCTAGTTTAAGTGCATTAGTGAACCTGGTGGCTGGCGGGTGATTTCTGCCAGCAAGTTTGGTAGAAGTTGGCAGGGTAACATCTATAGCTTCAGTGAGCCAGTGATGAATTGCGGCTTGATCCAAATCAGTCTGTTGTTGTCAAATAGGCTTGACACTAAGCAACTGCTCATTCAGTGCTGACATGGTACGTTTGAACCAATTCCTAAATTCCGATTTGTAGTTGGACCACGCTGTAAGAAGATGAAAAGGAGCCTTGACCTTAAAAGGCACAGTAAAATGGTCAGTCCAGCATAGCAGAAGAGGCGGATCTATCATCAACCCCTTTATATTAGAGAAGACGAGGTCCAAAAGATGCCCAGCAACATAAGTAGGCAACGAATAGAAAAGTGCCAAATTGAGTATGCCTAAATCCTCAATGAAAGAGGCATTTTGGGTGCTCAACAAGTCATCAAGATGGAAATTAATATCCCCAAGTAGAGTCAAATTAGCAGTTTGCAAATTGTGAGGAGCCAGTTTGCCACGTAGGGAGGTACACCATTTTCCAGCATACCCGGGGGATGATAAATCAACACCCCAGAAGACTCAAATTTAGAAGTAAAAGAGAGTGTAAAAATCAGAGCTTAGCAGTCAGAGACCAAAAGTTCTTCAATTTTACATACATAGGGGCATATTACCAACGTTAAGCGATATTTATCGCTAACCATGCTTAGCAACGAATTTTTTAACGCTAAGCATCGTCAGAAATTATCGCAGATAAACCTTGCTATTATCAAGGTTTATCGCAAATGCGATAAAAAACGTCCGCAATGCATGAATATCGCTGAAAAGTCAGCGATATTCATGCATTACCGAGCTAATGCTCTTAGCCATGTTATCCACCTCCCATTGGATAACATGGCTAAGAACTGCTCAGGGCAGGTGTTAGTTTTTGGAGATATTCCCGCTTAGCGCGAATATCTCCAAAAGTTGGTAATAGGAGATAGCGATGTTAGCAACTGTTTCCAGTCGCTAACATCTTGGCACGCCCACTTTGCATGTCATTAGTGATAAATATCACTGACATGCAAAGTGGGGCCCAAGATGGTCGCTATCTCCTACTAGCTGTCGCTAACTGGTGTTAGTGACAGCTAGGTAATAGGGAGATAATTTTATCTCCGCTTTCTTGGCTTTTAAAGCCAAAAAAGCGGAGATAAACCCCCTTGATAATATGCCCCATAGTCTTTTCTAAAAATAATTGCAATACCTCCACCTATCCTGTCTTGTCTATCATTCCGATCTAAAGAAACATTATCAGGAAGTGAAGCAATTATATCCTGCAAAGAACCTGCATGTAGCCTGGTCTCAGTAAGGAATAGCACATCAGGATTATAAGCACATATAAAATTAAATAAATGTTGTAGGTATTTAGGCAGAGAACGACAGTTCAGACTGAAGAAGTGAAATATCTGAGTGAGATGATGTCTGTCTGAGGGTCCCTCACTATGTAGGGTACCGTTCTCTTCAGTCAGTGAGTGGTTAGCAAGAGAGTGTTGTAGAATTTTACCGTCATCAAAGATAGTACGAGCTGAGCAAGCAAATTACAGCAATTGCATGCCAAAGGGCCCACCCAAGGGTTAATGACCTCACAGCTTACTTTACAAATAGGTCGCAATGATTTAAAGAACTTTGCAGTATATGACCTTACCTCTGGCTGAAATGGACCAGATTTCCTGGCCTCAGTTGGACATGGATGGGCATCAGACGGGCTTGCCTTAGGCGTGGTAGCGTCATGCCCACTGTGGTGTTTCATCAGCCATGTGATTTTATGGGCCTTCCCACCTGACAACTAGCCTGCTAACCAAGCTAGGAGTGAGAAAAAACAGTAGAGCTCCACCTCCCTCCGCACAATCAGCAAAGATAGCAGCATCAGACTGAGGATAGAGAAACAGGTGAGTAAGGTAAACAATAAAGGTTGCAGCACAAAAAAATGTATTGAAATGTAAAAGAGAGGCTATGCACAAATGAAGGAACAGAGCAGCATGCCTGCACTCTGATTGCGGTGAGTTGTGTTGCTGCAGTATGCAAACCCAAGTGAAGTAGTCCTTTAGTGGAGTTTGTTTTTGTTCATTTCTTTGGTAAAATGGGGATTTTATTATTATGTAGTAGTGTTAAGCTAAGTTTGTTACGAGTACATGTATCCGAGCTATCAACTTTTTCATTTCAAAATCAAATGGGCTGTTTTTTGCATATATAGTAAAGATTTGTATAGGTGTTTCCAAATGGTAATGTATGACGTGTTGGTATAGTTTAATTATTGTTTGTTTCATTGCCAGTTTAAAGTGTATTATAATTTTGTGTGGAGAGTTCTAGTTGTTTGTTTCTATTTTGATGTAGTTCTATTTTGAAAAGTTCATAGTATGCTGTTCTTTTTTTTGGTAGCTAACAGGGGGTATGTGAGTATTAATCTTGTATGTTATATATCTGTGTGAACAGTGGAGAGCACATTTTAAAAAGTACCATTTATTATCCACATTTCATGTTGGGTAGTCTTAGGAGGGTGCTTTCAGTTGTAATTATTAATATTTTGTTCTTATTGTGATTGCTGTGTAGCAAGAAGGGTTCATTGTGTGTAGTGGTGAGGTGTTCTGGAATTTGTATGCCCTAGTATCGTTTATGGCAGCAGGAGTCTGTTGTGTGGCTTTTTTTAGAACATTATATTGGTAATTTTAAAGAAGGAATTAATAGTTGCTGACCTGTAATATGCTCAGGCACAATAAAATTTAAATAAAATGTTATAAGGGCACACTTGGGAACTAGAAGTTCACTCTTTTAAATCTTGAAATTCAAGCCTTCTATCTCTTTTACATTTGGATGTGTTTCTGTTCTCTGATTTTAATTACAATATCATTTTTCATTGTAGCCCTCCCATGACAAACATTTGCATAACATTGAGCTCATCTCCAATTCTCATTCTAGGTGCTTGTGCTTTCCTGGCTGTATGTGTATCCCAAGTGAGAAAGCAATAGTGTGCATCTTTGTGATATTTTATATGTGGATGCCCTTTTTATTCTATCTGAAAGTGGCAACATTTTAGAATTAACTGTTCTGTAAAAAATATTTATTATGTTCACTGATATAATTTAAACATGCCATCAATAGTTTTTAATGTTATACTAACATATGTTCAGTTGCTTTCAGTTGCACTTTTCTTTTGTTGGTCTTTGATGTTGTTTGGATTTGGGTCAGGTTAGGTCTCCATTTCTGTTGATGAGAAAATGTTTGTTTTAGTTACATGATATAAATTCATCCTTAGTTAGATTTCGGGTGGTATGGTCGTAGGTTTTAACGTATAACTGCTGTTTTATTTTAAAATTCTTTTTATTCTACTTACATTAAAGTTGCCTTTGTCGAGGTTATGGTGTGTGGAGTTGGATTTTTTGGTGTGCCTATTTCGTTTGTGCTGATATTTTTCTTAAGTTTTCAAGGATTAATATAAGGAGAGAGCTAAGCAATTACTTTTTATGTATGATTTTTTAAAATTATGTAAAGCTACATTGTAATTAGGTTAATTTTTTAATTTAATTGTATAAGTGCCTTGTTATTTTGTTGGAATCTTCATTCTAGATTTTATTCATGCATTCTGGCACAGTAATTGTCTTGTAATTGTTTCACCCGTGAAAAATAATTAGGTTTTGTGCTCTTTTTATAGTATTTATTGAATTAGGTTATCTGTATTGGTTAGTTTCATGGTAAATTTCATTGGCTACTTTGTGTGTAGTTAGATTTTTTTTCAGTTCTTTCCTTTTTTGGTGTACGCTAATTATTATTTTTTATTTTTTTATATGATGAGTTTTATATAGCGCTGGCTAGACCCGTAGGTGTGAGAGCGCTTGACATGAGTTTAGCATATTTACACACGTTACAGCTGTTACATGAAACAACGTTGCAAAGAGAAGAAAATATAATTACATAATTACTTCTGTTATTAGCTTATTACAAACAGTGACAGGTACTATGGTACCAAGGGAGTGGAGGGGGAAAATGACAGAGGAAGGGATGAGGGTCAGGACTGGAAGAATCGGCCAAGGAGAATAGTATAAAGAGGGAACGCAAAAATAGAGAAAGCGAGTCAACAAGCCAGTAGGGTCCAGTAAATCAACCAAATCCAAGGCCAGGCCTCCTACCCTGCCTAAGGGAGCGTTAGGAAGGACACAGGACAGGAGGAGGGGGAAAATGGAAGCATCCCAGTGAAATAGCAAGGAAGGGGGTGTGAAGAGGTCCAAGAAGAGATCCATAAGGATGATGACGACTCTAGGCGGGTATAAGGCGTGGATTGGTGGCTGGATTCAACCTGAGAGTCTGTAGAGACGACAAGATGGCAGATCCGGTCAAGGAACCAAGACTTAGAAACAAAATGCAGGAGGACAAGGAGGAAAACAGTCAGTTCGAAAAACCAACAAGGGAACCAACCCCTAGAGCAAGGTTGTCAGGGGAAAAGCAGCCATCAGATCTTGCAGGGAAAGGCTACGGGATGCCGACCATGATCGGGTCGAAGCAGACAGGAGGCAGTGAGAGCGGGCCCCCAGGTAGCGACCTCCAGAGGGGAAGGTAGCAGCCGGATCAGAAGGGCGGTCAAAATCAGAAGGGAGAAAGGAAAAAACAAGTCCGGAGACAGTGGCTTGCAGCTATTTCGCACCCTTGATGCTAATCAATCGGGGTGACAGGTACCATGCATCCCATCAGCAGTCCATAAGATAGGGAAGGGTGATGCCAGGCGGCCATGGCTCAAGTCTGGAGGACGGGCAGCTACCCAATCAGCGCCCCCGATGCATCCAAGGCAGCCCAGCCGGGCACTGGCAGAGAAGATCAAAGATCGGCCATCAGCAAACTCCCAGTGGTTAATCGGATGATGAAGGGATAGAAGATGGAGGTGGAGGGAACGAGAAAAAAAGAGTCCAGTCCAGAAGGAAGGAGAGGCCGAGGAGGCTATGGAGGCAGCAGCAGAGACCAGACGGGCACACCTCTCAAGGCTCGGAAGGTGAAAGCCAGCTCAGGGGCATCGCACTGAGTCTAGCTACATCGACGGAAAATCATTGGTGAGGGTGACAGAAATAACAGCAGGGAGATGCCGGCAACAGTGTCCCATGTCCGTCTGGGTAGGAGACAGCAGAGGGAAAGAGCCTGAGCCAGTCTCCAAAGCCAAACAAGTAGCTCCACCGGGCATCGGCCATCAGCCATATTGATCAGGCTCTCCGCAGTCACGACAAGAATCTCTGTTCATCCGTGAGTTTTTGAGACAGTCGCAGGAGTTGTAGAAGCTGAGGGTTGCAGACCACACAGTGCAGGTGAGCAGAAAGGATCCAAGGATGGGGTGAATTCACGGGATTTGAGCCAAAAAGTTGGTCCCTGGCCGGGAGCTCCCAGGCGGAGCTCCTCACCTGTCGGCCATCTTGAATGTAGAAGAATGTAGCGCTACTCTTTTATTTTAAAAATGAGTATATGTTGGGTTGTTGCATTAGTAATATATTAATATATTATTTAAAAGTTTCATTTATTTTGTTTATTTGTATGTGTGTTGTAATATATATTATCTTTTAATAATGTTTGATTTGTTATCATTTCAATAGTATATGTATTATGAAAGGATAGGGTTATAACTGTAGGAATAATTTTACGTTTATTGTTTTAATGTATCAGTCATTTTTTTATGCAGTGTGTTAATTTATTGTTATTTTGATACATTTTCATTTAAAATAATCAGAAGATTAAGATTTAATTTTTTCCATATTTCTTGTCATATTATTGTAGTTAATAATGTGTGTTTTGAAATTGTTGTTATTTTCTATATATTTAAATAGAAGGTAGTAGATTATGTTTTGATATTGGAGAGTTCAACAGTGTTATATTTCGATATTCTAGATGGTGATATTTTTGTCATCAATGTTTGTGGTGTTTTTTGCTAAGTATAGGATGCTGATATTTTTGTAATCGATATTATTTGTTGATTCAATATTGGTTTCCACTGCATTCTGCCATGGAACCTCTTGCAGGTTATCAACAGAAATAGCCTGTTTAATTTCATTAACGCTAATGAAATATTATTGTCTTATAATGTTTCTTCAAGCCTCTTTTGCATTCACTTTTTCAGATATTATTCTATGGAATCACTTCCTTATTCAAGGAAACAGATTTGGCAGACTTATGATTACTTTCTCTAAGATCACCAGCTGTTAACATACACGTGATTCTTATTATATTTGCTTAGAAATTCCAGTTGCTATTATAATACCCCTTTAAATATTTGCTCCAATTGATAAATGTCTACATTAGGAGTTAAGACTCATAGGAATTACGACCATCAATGTCAATTCACCAAAATTCCACGGGTAGCAGAAGTGACATTACACGCTCTTTGACCTTCAACTTCATGCACACACACATAATTAAACATACACATAATCACACTTAAATATACTCTCTCTCAAGTGCAAACACACATTCACACTCAAGCACACACACAACATACATTTAAAAGCATTTTTTTTTACATATCTCAGCTGCCAGGGATGGCCAAATTCCAGCTAATTGTACTCCATTTTATTACATTAAGAATGAATAATTAAACATTATTCACTATTGTTAGATCTGGGGGTCTCTAGTTGGCAGAGGTAAGTACCACTGTCCAAATAGGGACCCTTGCTTCTAGTCAGGGCAAGGAGATAACCCTCTGAGATAACCCCTGCTCACCCTCTAGGTAGCTTGGCACGAGCAGTCTAGGCTAACCAGAGGCAATGCGTAAAGTATTTGTACCAACACTCACAGTAACACAGTGAAAACACCACAAACTGACTCCACAACAGTTTAGAAAAATAAAGGTATTTTTAATCTAACCTACACAAGACCAAAACGACAAAAATCCAACATACACAGTTCAAGAATATTGTTTCAAAAAGAGTTCTTAATGTTGCGATAGAATTCTCTACTGATGCGTGAAAAGTTCACAGTTGCGTCCCGTTTACTCACAGTACCTTTTAGTTGCAACAAAGTTCCAAAAGCAGAAGCTGGTGCGGTGGAAAACAAGCAATGCGTTGCACCTGAGACCCTGGGGAGGCGTTTGCGACAGCCCCGCTGCAGCAGCGGGCGTGTTGCGACGAATCCGGTCTGTATGGGGAGGAAGGCCACTTGTATGGATTCCTGTGCGTAGGTTCCGTAGGAAGTCTGTTCTCGCAAAGGCACGATGCGACGATCTCGAAGGGGCTGCGACGATCTCCGGGGCGACGATGCGCGGTCCAGCGGTGATCCTCTCTCTCGCAGCTCCTCGATGTGATGGTTCTGCGACGATGCTCGCAGCGACGTGATGCGGTCCGCAAGCAAGCGGTGCGGCGTTCTCACCCAGCGACGACAGGCTCTGCGACGATACTCGCAGCGATGTTCGATTCTCCCGCACCGGTCTGGTGCGTCCCGCAAACGAAGGATGTGACGTCTCTGGCAGCGGCGTCAGGCGCTGCGACGATCTCGACCTCCGTAGCGGCGGGAAACTTCTCGCACTGTCGGGGATGCGCTCCGCAAGCGAGCGATGCGACACGTTTCAGTTTCAAAAGTCACTCAAGCTTAGTTTCAAGCTTCCCAGCACAGGTCCAACCTCCAGAGGCCCCACAACTGGATCAAGCACTCTAGGAGGGACAGAACTCTCTCAGCAGAGTTCAGGGAAGCTTGGGGTGAAGTCCTTTTGTTCCTGGGACTTCAAGACAGGGAGCCAGCTCTTCTCAGGCCCTTGGAGGTTCCTTCAAGACAGGGGACACAGCACACAGCAAAGTCCTTCCCCTCTCCTTGGCAGCAAAGCAACAGCAGGTCAGTCCAGCAGAGCAACAGCAGGACAATCTTCCTTCTTCAGTTTCAGCTTTCTCCTTGGCAGAGGTTCCTTCTTGATTTCCAGGATGATCTAATTTTCTGTTGTCAGGGGTCCTGTACTTATACCCCTAAAGTCTTTGTTCTCTTGGTGCATGTGGGCCCTGAGCCCGGTCTTAACCAGTTCTGGGTGGATCCTGAGCACTTTGTTTTGCTGGCTGCATCTTTCCTTTCAGAGTGAGGGGCAGGGTCCTCAGCCGCCCAGCAGGGGGGTGGAGCCAGCATTGTGGAAGGCAGGCACAGCCCTATTCAGCCCAGGTGCTAACTCCTCCCACCACTCCAGTTGCAATTGCAGTCATTCAGCCTAGTGCTGACTCATCCAGCCTCCTGGGGAATTCTCCAGCCCCTGTCACTCTCAAACCAGACAGTCAATACACAAACAGGCCCAGGCACACAGAAGGGTCAGACAAGAGAACAGCAACTTTCTAAAAGTGCTGTTCTCAAACACAGGATTTAAAAACAACCTTTCCTAAAAGATGTGTTATTAAATTCTGAGTTCAGGGATGCTAGATACTTATGTCCTATCTTGTTCCTATGGGAAGAAATGCTGTTAACCACTGTAGCCAGCATCCCCCATGTTAACCTATGGAGCAAGATAGCCTTACAGTAGTGAAAAACGAAAATGGCTGCCATTCACTACCAGAGCATGTCACCTGCACTAGTACATGCTCTACCTTTTACATACACTGCACCCTGCCCAGGGGGGTACCTTGGGCTTTCCATAGGGGTGACTGATGTGCACAAAAAGGGACGGGTTAGGCCTGGTCAGTGGGGACACTGACCAGGAGGACATGGCAGTTCTAAACTGCCCATAGGCACTGCAGTGGCAGGCCTGAGACTCCATTTTAGAGCTACTCCTGTGGGTGGCACAATCAGTGCTGCAGGCCCACCAGTAGCATTTGTCATCACCAGCCCTGGCACACCCAGTGCACTTTACTAGGGACTTCATAGTGATACAAATATGCCAAACATGTATATTCAATCAGAATAACAATTTACACAGGGAGCACTTACACTCTGGCACTGATCAGCAGTGGCAGAGTGTCCAAAGCATCTAAACCAGCAAAAACGAAATCCAGCACAGCATCAAAAATACAGGAGGTAGAGGCAAAAAGATAGGGGAAACCACGCCAAAGATGCCAGGTCTATCAACTATTAGTGTAATAAAAAAATTGAGAGAAGACTAAGAGAAAGGAGCTCAAACCAACGTCCAGAAGTAGGTGCTGCCACTGTGTTCCTAGCACTGTTATTGCCACCTCTGAGGCTAGAGATTGCAAAGAAAGTGCCAGGGGCTGCAAGGGGCAAACCAAGGGTCGCAGCTGTGGCCCCTGGTGACCCCTAAATGGCATCCACGCATAAGGCTTATGGCTTGGTGTAGGAAAGTAGGCTCTGCTTCTATGGTTACCCCCACTTTTTGCCTTTTGCTAAGCTGTATTTGACTAGTCTGACTGGGATCAGGACCCCAGTCTATCTGCTTTCTCCCTACAGTGTTGTGTTGAGTACTTAGGTACATCCCAGATTCGATACTGGGTACCCTTATAAGTCCCTAGTATATGGTACTAAGGTACCTAGGCCATTGGTACCCAGAGGTCCCCATGGGCTGAAGCATGCATTATGTCACCCATGGGAGACTCTGCAAAAGGTAACTACAGGCCTGCCATTTCAGCCTGTGTAAGTTGGTGCTAGCACCACTTATGAAAGATATAGGTTTCTTATATCTAGGGTCACTGCATTTAAAACCTATAAGTCACCCCTATAGCAGGCCTTTGCAATCCTGAAGGCAGGGTGCTTGGTTCTAAGTGAGAGGTTGCTCCTGCATGAGCAGGACACCCCTGCAGCCTACGGAGTCCTTTCTCCCAGGTTGTCAGTAAAATAGCCATATACTATATAGAGGGACATTGCGTAATTACGCGATGACCGTCTCAAAATCGGCTGAAATTAATCATATCATGTTTGGTATCAAACATGTTGGAATCATACTCCTACACTGTAAATGGTGTGGGAGGTAGTATTCCAGGCACTGGAAGGGCACTTAGTGTTCACGGTGCCAGCCTTTCTGATACGGACAGCAAAAAATGGTTGCTGCGGCACAAAGACACTATTCACCCTCCTGCTGAGCCAGGCTCGAGCAGGGGTAGGAGGAACAATGGGAATCCTGTCACAAGGAGGTGTGACAACCTCCCAGACAGGATTTAGTGTATTGGGATGGGGTGGGTGCATTTGCCAGCGCCATTCGGGCTGCATGAGGGGCGAGTTTGGTATCCCTGTGCATAGTCCAGATCATATCAGTTCTGGGAGCCTTTGGCTCCCGCTCTAGTGAGAAACTGGACAAAGGACCTCCTCTGGGAGCGTCCCCTGAATTTTCCCAACCCTTTCTCTGGGGTACTTCTGGGCTTACCTGGGTGTAGATCCTAGATTTGTGTGGGATCAAATTTAGGTCAGACACCCCTGCTCTTCTACTGTCTGGGTACTCTGGACTTCGCTGGACTCCTTTTGGGCCAGACTACATCTCCCTTCCAGTCTGCTGCATTGTCTGTGCCTGTGCATCATACAGGAATCTTTCAAAACCTGGAAAGCATCAAAGAACCTTGAAGAAATCTCACTTGGAGTGATGGAATCACTCCCCTGCATTTGCACAAACCACAACTAAGTCACCCGTTCTGTAGATCCTGAGCTCCTCCGGACTCTGTGGGCTCTGCAACACAGGTGGTGGTTTTCCACAACTTCCGAGGCCTGCTCCACCCTCTAATCAAGTTGAGGCCAGTATCCCTCGTCGAGGTTGCAATAAACGAACCCCTGTGCACCGCGTCCAAGGTTTGTTGGTTTCTTTCGAAGAAGATCTACAGGCTACAAGTAGCCCCACCCTTGAGCATCTCATGTTCAACGTGGCCTGCATCTTTTGATGAGCTGGATGAGGTCCTCCAATGGCTCCAGATCCTCCGGCCTGTGGGTCGACTTGAGGGTTGCACTTATTTCTGTCGGGCTTCCAATTATTGCTCGGGCCAGCCCTGCCCTGACTCTCTTGCCATTGGTGAGTCTCCTGGGCCTTGCTGGTCCCCACATTGCTCCTTCTTTGATTCCTGCGTGGCTTGCCTTTGCCAAAGCTTGTTGGTGCTCCCGCCGGAAACCGACCCCTCAGCACTAAGCACCCAATTTCCTTCTTGGGGCTGCTTGTGCATGACTCCTGGTCTTCCTCAGTGTCACCTGGTCCTGACACTGAAGTGTGATGGATGGAGACATGGCTACCTTAAGAAATTCTATGAAGACTTTGATAGCAAGGGGCTTCTGACATGTTCTTATGCCCCTACATTTGGTGATGCTAGGAGGGTAAAGGGAGGGTGTGCAATTTCTTATGTTATAGGCAATGAAGTTTCAAGGTCAGATATGACCTTTTGTTTGTATCTAAGAACTGCTTTAGTAAGGCTGATGAAAGCCAGGTGCAGAGACCTCACACTACATTGTGCCTATTTGATCGTTACACCTGCTTTAAGACAGCCCAAGTACTAAGTGTTGTGAGAAGCATTATTTTAAACATTAGCTGCAGAGCAGCTTTAGAAGGACACTGCAAAGAAAACCACCCCACACCAGTACCAATGTTTGAAATAGTGGATCCACATCATCCCACTGGAAACGTTTTTAAAATTGGGACCCAACCCACCTCAGTTGTTCAACTTCCAAATTCTTCTTGACCAAGAAATAGAGTACTCTGCAGAGTATTTTGAGAGCAGTTGTGAGTACCTGGGACTGGGGTCTGTCCAATCACCAGTAGCCCAGAGGTGAGGGGATTTCATCTGAAGATTGCACTTTCTGCTGGAGGGTCTGAAGGTCTGTTAAGTTTATAGAAGCCTGCCTACTTGCCTGCTTGATGAGATGAAAGAGTGTCCCGGGCCCTGCAGGAAGAGAGAGACTTTCCAGGAGGAGAAGCCCAGCATGTGCGTGCTGTGTGAAGCACCCAAAAAATAGGACACTATCAGAGAATGAAGTCAGTAGCCACCTACATTGTGAGGTGGGGTCCCTCAGCCTCTCTCTAGGTTCTCTAGGCTAAGAAATTACCAAAAAACGTATGATTCAGGGGTGGCCAAACCCGCTGTCCACTGTGGCCATGTATCTGCATCTGTCACTGCACCCTGCTGCTGTGAACCTCATCAGAGTTGGGTGTGCAACTCACTGCTGTAAGCCTGATTGGCATGGTAGGCTGTAACTGCACCCAATCGCAGTGAACTTGAACAGAATAAAAGGCCTTACTTGCACATCGCCATTATGAACCTGTGCGGACTAGAAGGCTGTACCTGCATGTTGCTGCTGTGAACCTGACCAGCAATTCAGGCCACTGAAGAGGTTGACTCTGCTTGTGAAGCTGGGTCATGACACCCCAGCTTGAACTGTGTCCCCGCAGTACCATTGACATGAGAGAGGAGATGCAAGTTAGAGATTTACCTGGCTCACCTTCTGAGCTGCAAAGACTGGCGTGCGGTCATCCTGAGGCTTTCACTGTGACAGAAGCACAGGGGATGAGAAAGCTCTACGGAAGATGAACACATGAACTTGAGACTATCTATTCAGAGTAAACCAAAGGTAAGATTGCATTAATGTGTTGCACTTCTGAGCCCCATGAGGGTGACTGTGATAATCTAATTCCTGCTTCTGCCACACGTCCCTAGAGACTTGACATACAGATATCAGTCAGTTAGAGAAACACTTAAAAAACACAACCAGGGATTCAACTCAGTATTGTAGGTCATAACTGTATTGTGTAGTATTAAAACAAGCACTAGGCTGGACATTTTTGTAATTGTGTAATTTGGTTAATTGTGGATGTTAGCAATTGGGTGTCTGGTTGACAGAGGTATGCACCCTTTCCAAGCAGGAACCACAATCCTGGGAAGGGTAAGTCAGATATATGCCCTAAATTAATTAATGACCTCCCTCTAGTAGCTTGGCACAGAGCAGGCAGGCTTAATTTAAGAGGCAATGTGTAATATATTTGGGCAAAACTTCAATCAATAGCATAGCGCAAACACCACAAAAAGCCTACACACCAGTTTAGAAAAATAGATTATGGTTTTATAAATAAAACAAGACTAAATGACAAAAATCCATAAAGTGGAAGTTGAGATATGAATTTTTAAATATTAAATGTTAATATAGCGCTTAGAATCAATACGCACCTATGGGGGTTATCTAGTCGTACTGGACCAATGTAAAGTCAAGAGGTCAGGCTGGCCACAATGGAGCATGAGCCGCATACAGAAGCCACGTAAGGCCCGCTAAGCAAAGTACCTTGATCGTGGTAGCAACAGCAAGACGCGAGGTGCAGCCCAGTGATGCATCAGTGTTGATCCTGCAGTCCAGGTGATGCATCGAGGTTCTACAAGCGGTGGTGGTGATGTGCTGGTTCCGAAGACAATTCGCTGAGCTGAGAGTGATAGGTACCATACACCATGCTCAGGGTTGTTCTACACAGTTGAGGGGATACGTCGATCTTCCCATACGACAGCGTCAGCGATGCATTGGTCCCAATATATTGGTTCTTTGAGGCAGAGTGCAGATTCCCAGTGCTCTTGCAACAGCGATGATGCATCGGTTCTGCTACACACAGACACAAGATGCATCAGTTTGACTGGAACAAGCTCCTGGGCCCACTACCAATGGTATTATCAACAAAACTTGCCCCATGTCTGATAGGATCTTTCAGAAGCACCTACCTCCTTAATTAGTGAGGATATTCATAGTACGCAACATGTCTGCAGTACTAACAGGGTGTACCTATCTCCTTTCTTCAAATCCTAAAATCCTGACTGTGTCTGTGTCCCCACAAGTTTCAAACACCCTCCCACTTATAAGAGTGTTCTAAAAAAAGTGTGTGCAAAGTGGGAAGGTACCTCACGGAAAGAACCACCAGGGAACTGCTGATAGGTACTCATCAGTATGTTCCACTTATCATCATCGGTGCCTTCCCACCTAAAAATAAATAGCGTGTGAATAATGTGTGTAACTTAAAGATGAAACTAACTCCACAAAAACTACTGCAACCCGACCTCCTAGGCTAGAACACCTGAATTTGATGTTCCAACCCACCAAAACCGAGCTAGGCACCACTAGCACTTTGATCAACTTTATTCGCTGCTGAGTATCTGCTCACTTTAAAAACAAAAAGCTACTGTTGAGCTTCGTTTTAACATATATGAAGCCAACATTTTTCATTGCCTATCAATCTTTGTCGGCAACTCCTTCAGGGCTAGGGGTCCACACCCTACTGTGACTTCACAGCAATACAACCTGGTGGTTGTTACTCTCTGGCATACCTGCAGCCACCAGTATACAGAACGTGTATGCATCCACGTCTGATAGTCCTAATCGCACTCCGTCAACTGGACCTCTTACCAAGCACATTCGGTATAGGAGCGGGGAGTCCTATACCGAACGCGTGTTGTGTGGTGGGTTTCTGGAAGACAAAGTGGATGTAGTGGTGGTTGGTCCAGAGGAGTTCGGTGGTGTGGCTGACGGAGACGTGCAGGCTTGAGCAGAAGACGGGGTCGAGCGTGTGGCTGGCGAAGTGGGTGGGCGTTGTAACGGAGTGCTGCAGTCCGAGGTTGGCGAGGTTATCGATCAGGGTTGTGGAGTTTGTGTTGTTGTTCTCAAGGTGAAAGTTCAGGTCTCCGAGGATGATGTAGTCAGTGGAGGTCAGGGCATGCATGCTGATCAAGTCGGCGATGGAGCCACTGAACTGGGGCAGGCTCGGGAGGTCGGTAGACGAGACTGCCTCTGAGGGTGGAGTTAGGGTCAGTGTGGATCTGGAAATGCATGTGTTCAGTGGCGGAGGTAAATTAAATACCCCAGTTATTGATAAACCAATGTAACCATGATTAGGGGGGAAGCACAAGTACTTTAGCACTTGTCAGCAGTGAAAAAGTGCTCAGAGTCCTAAGGCTAACAAAAGAATCAGCAAAAAGGGGAGGTAAGCCAGCAAAAGGTTTGGTGTTAGACTACTCTGTGACTGACGAGTCTAACTGCTGAGAGCTCAGCTCTTGCACCCCGACAACCTCCTTGGAAATCTGTGACTGCTTGTTCTCCCTACTCAGCTAGTCAAGTCCTAAAAAGGTAGCACTTTGTCAAGTTTGCAGAGCCATAGTAGGAAGAAACCCAGGTCACTAGGTGCAACCAGTAGAGCCCCAACTACGCCCAGCAGGCCTTACCTACCCTTTGAGGTTTGGAAAGGGTTCTACTGCCCCCATAGTTAAGCATTACACTGTCGCTCATCGTCCAAACCTAGAGATCAACTTAAGAATTGTCCTCGGTATTACAGAAGCAGACCTCCCTATCTGTTCAAAACGCTCTAGTGGGGACGTCAGATCGGGTCACAATGCTTCAGATGACTTTTTCTGAACTGGACTGGTTGCTCCAGATGATATGTTTCTAGACTAGAAAAAAAATAATGTGGTTCGACCAATGGCACCGAATACTACCCCATGTAGGAGTCTTAAAAGACTATCGCCCAAAGTTGGATGCCTGACTATCAAAGCTTGGACATGAGCCGCCATTTTGTACATTTCAACTTCTCATCAGGGGCTTGAGGAGAAGACGGGGTCGAGCGTGTGGGTGGCGGAGTGGGTGGGCGTTGTGACGAGTTGCTTCAGTTTGAGGTTGGCGAGGTTATCGATCAGGGTTGTGGAGTTGTTGTTGTTATTGTTCTCAAGGTGAAAGTTCAGGTCTCCGAGGATGATGTAGTCGGTGGAGGTCAGGGCATGCATGCTGATCAAGTCGGCGATGGAGTCACTGAACTGGGGCAGGCTCGGGTAGACGAGACTGCCTCTGACGGTGGAGTTAGGGTCAGTGTGGATCTGGAAATGCATGTGTTCGTCGGCGGAGGTAAATTAAATACCCCAGTTATTGATAAACCAATGTAACCATGATTAGGGGGGAAGCACAAGTACTTTAGCACTTGTCAGCAGTAAAAAAGAGTCCAAAGGCTAACAAAAGTATCAGCAAAAAGGGGAGGTAAGCAAGCAAAAGGTTTGGTGTTAGACTACTCTGTGACTGACGAGTCTAACTGCTGAGAGCTCAGCTCTTGCGCCCCGACAACCACCTTGGAAAGTTGTGACTGCTTGTTCTCCCTACTCTGCGAGTCAAGTCCTAAAGAGGTTGAACTTTGTCAAGTTTACAGAGCCATAGTAGGAAGAAACCCAGGTCACTAGGTGCAACCAGCAGAGCCCCAACAACGCCCAGCAGGCCTTACCTACCCTTTGAGGTTTGGAAAGGGTTCTACTGCCTCCATAGTTAAGCATTACACTGTCGCTCAACGTCCAAACCTAGAGATCAACTTAAGAATTGTCCTCGGTATTACAGAAGCAGACCTCCCGATCTGTTCAAAATGCTCTAGTGGGGACGTCAGAGCGGGTCACAATGCTTCAGATGAGTTTTTCTGAAACGGGCAGTATTCGGACCTGGGCTGGTCGCTCCAGATGATATGTTTCTAGACTAGAAAAAAATGAATGTGGTTCGACGAATGGCACCGAATACTACCCCATGTAAGAGTCTTAAAAGACTATCGCCCAAAGTTGGGTGCCTGACTATCAAAGCTTGGACATGAGCCGCCATTTTGTACATTTCAACTTCTCATCAGGGGTAGTAGGAAGTACATAGATGCAGTGATTAATTTGAGCCAATTGTTTCTGGTGCTGGGCACCAGCACTTAATTGTCAACACCAGCTCTTATGACAGTCTGCCACATGGAGGTGATGTTAACCTAATTTATATATCAGAACACCAACAGTTGTTTATTAATGCTATATACACTAAAATGGTTAACACACATCCCCCAAGCAATTATTATAGCTTAGGGTTCTAGAATAGCCTGATGTGTTATATTTTTAGGAGTGTGAAGGTTAGTATTTGTGTTCATACTGTCATAGGCAGCGCTGGCAGGGGCAATGAGCGGTGCAAGCTCCTGTGGCCTGCTGATAATGGTCCCGGTACTTAGGGGCATATTATCAAGGGGTTTTATCTCCGCTTTTTTGGCTTTAAAGGCCAAGAGAGCGGAGATAAAATTATCTCCCTATTACCAAGCTGTCGCTAACACCAGTTAGCGACAGCTAATAGGAGATAGCGACCATCATGGGCCCCACTTTGCATGTCAGTGATATTTATCACTAATGACATGCAAAGTGGGCGTGCCAAGATGTTAGCGACTGGAAACAGTCGCTAACATCGCTATCTACCAACTTTTGGAGATATTCGCGCTAAGCGCGAATATCTCCAAAAGCTAACACCTGCCCTGAGCAGTTCTTAGCCATGTTATCCAATGGGAGGTGGATAACATGGCTAAGAGCATTTGCTCGATAATGCATGAATATCGCTGACTTTTCAGCGATATTCATGCATTGCGGCCATTTTTTATCGCATTTGCGATAATTTATCTGCGATAAAAATCGCCGATTTGCGGCGATAATTTTTGTCTCTAAAGAAGTAAGGGGCATATTACCAACGTTAAGCGATATTTATCGCTAACGATGCTTAGCAACGAATTTTTTAACGCTAAACATCGTCAGAAGTTATCGCAGATAAACCTTGCTATTATCAAGGTTTATCGCAAATGCGATAAAAAACGGCCGCAATGCATGAATATCGCTGAAAAGTCAGCGATATTCATGCATTACCGAGCTAATGCTCTTAGCCATGTTATCCACCTCCCATTGGATAACATGGCTAAGAACTGCTCAAGGCAGGTTTTAGTTTTATAGCGATGTTAGCGACTGCTTCCAGTCGCTAACATCTTGGCACACCCACTTTGCATGTCATTAGTGATAAATATCACTGACATGCAAAGTGGGGCCCAAGATTGTCGCTATCTCCTACTAGCTGTCGCTAACTGGTGTTAGCGACAGCTAGGTAATAGGGAGATAATTGTATCTCCTCTTTCTTGGCTTTTAAAGCCAAAAAAGCAGAGATAAACCCCCTTGATAATATGCCCCTTAGAGACAAAAATTATCGCTAGTTGTTGGTAATATGCCCCTTAGTTATTTACAAATTAAGCACTACTCAGATGTAAGTAAAGCGTGTGAGAGCCCCTAACCTGCACAGCAGGGCTAAGTCTCATACTCCACACAGTCACAACCGAACGCACCCGAGGCTCCAGAATAGGGCACATCGCATCTTTAATAACGAGGGGGCATATTACCAACCAATAGAGATAATTTTTGTCTCTAACTTGTTTAGAGACAAAAATTATCGCCACAAATCGGCGATTTTTATCGCAGATAAACCTTGCTATTAGCAAGGTTTATCGCAAATGCGATAAAAAACGGCCGCAATGCATGAATATCGCTGAAAAGTCAGCGATATTCATGCATTATTGAGCAAATGCTCTTAGCCATGTTATCCACCTCCCATTGGATAACATGGCTAAGAACTGCTCAGGACAGGTGTTAGCTTTTGGAGATATTCGCGCTTAGCACGAATATCTCCAAAAGTTGGTAATAGGAGATAGCGATGTTTGCGACTGTTTCCAGTCGCTAACATCTTGGCACGCCCACTTTGCATGTCATTAGTGATAAATATCACTGACATGCAAAGCGGGGCCCAAGATGGTCGCTATCTCCTATTAGCTGTCGCTAACTGGTGTTAGCGACAGCTTGGTAATAGGGAGATAATTTTATCTCCGCTTTCTTGGCTTTTAAAGCCAAAAAAGCGGAGATAAACCCCCTTGATAATATGCCCCTCGATTTGTTTGACCCGAAGAAGGAAGAACCGAGAGGCGCCGAGAGGCCCGGAAGCGTCGCCGCGGGCCCCGCGCTCCCAACTAGCGCTACACGAGCCGAGGCCTGGCTGCGGTCCATGAATAACCATCCCGCGGATAAAGGCGAGGCGACAGAGACGCATTACCCCGAGCAGGGGGGCGGGGGCTTGTTGGTATTACCGGGTTGAGGGTCGTCGCAATCATGGCTGCAGCCAGCTGTGTAATTTATAACAAATTAACTGTCAGCTGGCAGCCGAGATGAGGGATTCGCCGGCGCCCTGCGCCGCTGCAGTGTGCAGGCCGAGGATGCAATTATCGGCGGCGAGGGCCCATCTGTAAATACCAGCAACTTTTACAATTAGCTCCACAAAGGCGGAAACGGGCATCCGCGAGTTTTTGCATGCAACTATTATTTTGTATTTTTTAATGCGTAAAACCTGGGAGAGAGAGATTTCATGTGCACGGTGAAGTGATAAGCGATCTTTAAGTATGTAACAAAAGGTACAAAACACGAAGGATTTGCCGCGGAGCAGCCTCCCGATCTGCCTGAGGATATAGCAGTTGTTTGTATTAAGATAGCGCTTCGTACTACGTTTCTGCCATTTTTAGGCGCTGTACAGGTCTTAAAATTACAGTATGCCACATTTTCTCGATTTCTAGACAGTGTAAATATCAGCTGTTTCTAGAACCATTGTGATGATATTACATGTTAGCAGTCCTTGGATGAATAAAAGACAGAGTTGGGCAGGACAGCATTCAAAATGACAAGCTGCTGATCACAGTTGGTGTTAGGAGCATGCGCTTATCTCACTGAGCTACACTGTGCATTGGGGAGTCCCAAGTTCTCAGACTTCCTTTAAAAACGTACTGAAATTCTGGGCATCACTTTGCAAATCTAATGAAAATTGTTATTTTTGTAAATTGTTGGTGGAAAGGTCAGCTCAAGGAAACTGAAAGAATATTAAACATATCACAATTTCCTGGAATTGAAAAATGAGGCATTCCACCGAATCAGCCTGTGGAAATGTAATTTTATGCACCCCCATAGTCATGGCATGAGTGGTGATATGGTACCCAAAAGCAATACACACAACATCCTTTGCATAGACACATAGACAGCAAACGAAAAAGTACAAAGCACTTCTAACAGCTGACAGTGAAATTATACAACCAGAGCATTCTGAAGTTTTACTTAAAATGACTGAAACAGATGCCAACGCCA
The DNA here is from genome assembly GCF_964261635.1 of Lissotriton helveticus. Classification (NCBI taxonomy): domain Eukaryota; kingdom Metazoa; phylum Chordata; class Amphibia; order Caudata; family Salamandridae; genus Lissotriton; species Lissotriton helveticus. The sequence continues at coordinate 436,316,317 of NC_136062.1, read as the reverse complement.
AGTAATGGTACAAAACTTAGAACCCATGGGGCAGACTTAATAACATTTCACGCAATGCAGCGAGGCATCTTGCTGAGTTGTGTTGCGTGAAAAAAAAGGCATAAAAATGCACCATATTTACAAAGATAAGGCGTATTTCGGCTGCCGCCTTGCTCTGGCGCACTGTGGCCGCATTCACAATAGGCTTGTGCCGGCAGAGCATCCCTTTTATTGACCCTCCGGTGGCGCAAGTTTCTCAATCATATCCATGAGGCGACGCAAAGAGACCCTGCGTGGCTTCGCATGGCTTCATAGATATTAAGTAAGATAAAAGCAGCATAAGTCACTGCCTTGCCTCACTCCACGTCACGGAGGTGTTCCGTGGTCAATGCAATGGGTTTCCCCACGCAACACCCATGGGTTGTGACGCATTCCTTTGCTGTGAGGCGAGGGACACATCTTGTTTTCGGAGCATTGAAGCAGGCGAACACGGGAGCACAGAGATATTGTTTCCAAGTTCCACCGTGACGCTTCTACGGTTGGCATTGGTTATTCCATGTCATCCTTTGTACTAAGAGGTGCTCTGTACCCTCATATTTTTACCCGGCTTTTATCTACAGAACCTGAGTCAGTAGTCATAAAGCAGTACCTAGCTGTGAGAGGACAAATACCCGTGATGAAGGGACCAAGTGTCCCGAAATGCATTGGGTTCTGCGATTTGTTGTACAGAAAAGTCTGTTAGATTGTTTTGTTGTAATGTTATTTGTTTTCATGTAAATAATAAATACGCAAGGATACGCGTATTGCGTCAAATTGTATAGAAAAGAATCACTATTAAATGTGTGTTTAAAATACATACTGTATAATTGGTAGTGCGTGTTGTAGTCCTAGTTGCCATCCCAGGACAAGGCCACTTCTCTAGTCTCTACCCTCATTCACAAGAGGCCTATGCCGGCAGAGCACCACTTTCACTGACCAACCAAGGTGGTGCAAGTTTCTCAATCATTTCTTTGTGGCGACGCAACGAGATTTACAAGGATCTGTAAACCTGGGAATTCATCAAACCTGTGCACATACCAGAGCTTGGCGTAACAAGGAGAAATAACTTTATTTCTCCTCGTTTTTTCCTCTTTCCATGTGTGCTGCATCCTTCAGCACACATACAAAGAGAAAAATGCCTTCATTCAGTGTTTTTCTGGAGGAAGATGTCAAAAAACGAGGGTGCCAACAATGCATACACCCTTGCGCCATGGTGCAAGGGTGCCTGCATTGCTGCTTGGCACACATTTGTAAAGCGCCGTATTTCATTAATACGGCACATCCCTGCCCTTTCCTTTTGATACAGGACAGTGCAGCAAGGAGACTTGTGGTGCTGCCCTACACCAAAAAGTAGTAAATGAGACCCTGTGTTTTGCCCAGCACCAATGCAAGCACCCTTGAACCATAGTGCAAAGGTGTAGGGAAAGGAGGATCTGCTTCTATGGTTACACATGCTTTTTGCTCAATGTGATGCTGTTTTTTACTAGCTGACTGGGATCCTGCTAAACAACACCCCAGTCTATCTGCGTTCCCCCTAAATGGTGGTGTTTGTACTTAGGTACCTTCCAGATTGGAAACTGGGGTACCCTTATCAGTCCCTAGTATATAGTACTAAGGTCCCCAGGGCATAGGTCTCACATGGGCTGAAGCATGCATTATGCCACCTATGGAAGACCATGCACATTGGAACTACAGGCCTGCCATTGCAGCCTGTGTAACCTGCACCACGTACTTAAGATATAGGTTTAATATTTCCAAGAGTCACTACCCTAAAAACCTATGTCACCCCTCTAGCAGGCCTTTGCAATCCTGAAGGCAGGGTGTTTGTATCGAACAGCCGCGGCCACTGCAGGTAAGAGCGGTGGGGCCGGCTGGAGGTGGGGGGATTTCGAGAGACGACCACAAGGAAAAATTAAATAAATAAATGATACATTTTCTCTCATTGTCGTCTCTTGAAATCCCCTCACTGCTCTTACCAGCAGCGGCGGTGGCTGGGTTCTTAGTGAGAGGGTGCCCCTGTATGAACAGGACACGCCTGTAGCTTACGGAGTCCATTCTCCTGGGTTGTCAGTGAAGCAGTCACATACTATATAGAGGGGCACAGCGTAATTCCGCGATGACCATCTCGAAACGGACTGCAACAAATCCTATCCTGTTTGGTATCAAACATGTTCATTTGTGTGGTGCAAGCATGCAGCAAAGCCCTAATAAATATGCCCTTAGGTGTATTGCGTTACTAACTGAGTGTATGAATGTTACTTTAGGAAGATGAAAGGCTGTGTAGACCCACTAAGAATCAAACCTGTAATCATGGAGTCAAAAGCAGATGCTAACACTGGATACATTCATATTTCAAAACTACCAGCCTTCAAAAGCCCTCCATTGCACAGACTCACGACCCACACCAAAGCATGGTAGGACCTTTCACCAACCAGACATTAACCAGATCCTTTGGTGTAGTGGTTCAATTCTGACATAATCTGGTATTATGTGCTTTTTACTTATCTGTATTTTGTATGTCTTGCAGCATTTAATTTTCTATTACTTGACTGAAGGGATACAACAAAGTACACGTTTTATAACAGAGGTATACATTATTAAGTTTACCTAACGCATCCCTCCCCAGGACTGTCCTTGATAAGAACCAGACATTGTAGTAAAACAACAATCAATCACATCTACAATCAACCCCTAAAATTTCAGTAACAAAAGCCTCTCAAACATTAAACTGTTAAAACTATCCTAACTAACTAGTACTACCCACCATTATTGTTTTCCTTCTAGAGAGGCTCTAGCAACACATTTTGTAAATAGCTTCAAATAGGATTGCTTCCTTTATTTACTTTCAATGAGAATTTGATGAATACGAAACAGGGAACACAACTTCATCCTAACCTGAAAGTTCTCAACTTAAGGCATGTCAGGCTGTGAGTACTCCGCCCACCATTGTAAAAACCAGGTCAGGGACAATCAATATTTGCCCGGCGGTATCGCCTTGTTAACCCACAAAATATTAATCAATGAAGAGGCAGGCGCTGGAGACTGGAAAGCAGGAAACAAGGTTTATTCTCTCCGGAGGAGAACACATCAGTTCAGACAGCCAGTATCGTCACGAGGTGCTCTAACCGCATCTCTGAGGCCTGGCCTTTTATACATATTTTCTTCATCTTTATTGCAGGTAACATATTCTTGTTATGCTTTGAAGTATGAAAGGACATCCTCTGAGTCTCCCCTTCAGGCCCGTTCCCACACACATTTACAGTTGAAGTCCCCACCCCGGTCACACTAGGGGATGATTATCGCACAGCTGGACATTCCGCCGATTCACGGAATGTGGGGGTTTGATCGGATCTCATAGGGTGGGGGCTTTGATCAGCTCGGGGGTCCTCTGATGAGGGAAGCTTCCTACTGTACGGGGGGGGGGCAATAAACAGTATCTGCAGAGCTAGGTGTCGGCCTGGGAACGAGGAAGACAAACGGGCACACAGGAAAGGGGGTTTGTATCAAAAGGGCCTGGGACCATGAAAGGAATGAAGGGAGGTGTCGCGCTGGGAACAGGATGAGGTTCTGAGGCAGAGCTGCGCTGAAGAGGGGTTTATGACCCAAGGCATGTGCGAGCGGGGGTTGTCAGCGTGCGGGCTTTGTGAGGGCGAAGGGCTATGCTGGGGGCCAGTGGCGTGCAGAGGGTGGTTCTGATCGAGGCACCTAAAATGGCGGGTGCGTACGACAAAAAGTGTGGCATCAGGGGAAAAGGCAAGATGGCGCAGATAATGTTTACCAAACCGTACTAATTTTCCACAGTCCTCCCTTTAACATATCCAAGACATCTTGCTGGCCTATTTCCTACCCATGTCTACTGTGGTGAAAGAAGCAGAGAAGCAGGAACCTAGGTGAAGGAGCTATAAACGTTACATTTAAAATCTTTTGTTTTAGGAGGCGGGTCTATCGATAACTCGTTTGCAGGAAAGTCATAGTAATGCAATATCGGACGAAAACGATTCTGTAGTGAGAGCATGGAGTACATTTCATAGATACTTATAGTCGTTTGGAATGTAAACTGATAGGTCATTACATATGCAAGTTCTGTTCATATTTGGTTGGAGCATAATAAATACAATGGTGGCTGGGAGAGAAATGAGACATAGTAAAAACAATAATCAAGGGTGTCGTTGTTCGAAGTTAGTGAGTTTCTCAGCATTCTTTGTCGTCTTTTGTTGGCACTGTGGAGCACCGGCGGTGGAGCTATGGGTCCAGCTCTATTCTAGGTCTCGCGTTGCAGGGCATGACCTTTTCCTCGCTTTTCTGGTCAAAAAGGTCCTTTTCGCCCTGTGTCCTTTTGAGTCGATTGTCAAAAAGTTCAGGTGGAAGAAATGTGTGTGTGAGTAGTCCTTAGGGTAGGTCGGAGAAAAAGGGGGATGGAGCAGGGCCAGATCGGGAACAGACCAGGGGGACGGAAAATTTCAGGTAGGCGGGCTCATGACCGAGTTCAGAGAGCGGGGACTTTTCGGCACACGTTGAACATCGAGCAGGGGCATCAGGTCAGCCCTTTCCTCTCATTTTGTCGGAAACAGTGCCTCGTCCTGCAACTCCTTACTGTCGCGGTCTCGCCTTGGCCAATGTCGCAGGTGTTCCACGGTCTGTAGTCAGGCCGCGTGCTCCCACATCCGGTCTCTTTTCTCCTCCGACAGTGGTACCCTTAAATGAGTTTGAAAAGACAGTCTTTAGAGAATTGGCAGAGGAAGGTAATCACATAAGTCTATTTCTCTCCCAGCTCCAAGTAAATGAGAAACGTCCGTTACATTGGGGTTCACAACCAACCTATAAATAATTGATGATGGGCTTGTTGGATGTCCTATAACTTTCCTTCATAACTATTTCTTTGGTGTTTGTTGGTGTTACATTCATTGTCGTGGTACGAGATCTGGTACCTTTTATTGCATTACAGTTACGTCAGTTCTTCCGACAGAGACCCACCTTCCTAGTACGAGCCTTACAAAGCTATACCGTTCTCCAGGGCTTTATATTTTACGAAAAAGTGCAACGTGCTATCACCATGGTCTGATAGGTGTCTTTCTGAGGGACAAACATAGGCTAAACAATTTCCATTCTATCAATGCATCCTACCTTTCAGCTAAACATTTTACTTTCAACAGGGTTCATTGCAACAATTTCTTCATTTCGGTCTAATCTTAGTTTGGCTAACATCATTCTAGTTCCTACATAGCCTCTTACGACCTGACTACTTCATTAAAAACCGGGGTCTTATGGAAAATAACTAGGGACATAGCAAACTGTGGTAAGGGACTATCGTCTTGCTTTGTGTTATAAGGGCGTTATTTAGCAGAAGGCCACAGTTCAGTTGCTAAGCGTTCAGTGACATTTCTCGAATTCTAAACTCTGTAGTTTGCTTATCAACAAATCATTTTCTAGGAGTAACGGCTGGCCTGCGTTAGTCGTAAATCGACCCATCTCTTACAACCGGGGGTGAGGGACAGTTTTAAAAATCTCGTCTGGGGCAGCTGATACAAAACTGGGGGCGTTATGGGAAGATGGGGATGTTTCGATCACCTTTACTGTTTGGGTATTGCGACAATTCGGGACGGGGAAGGTCGCGTTATCTGAGGCATTTTTTTTATCATAGAAGCCGCTGACATGTAGTTCCCTTATTACGGGTCAGATTAGGGAACCTCAGTCATCTTACCTGTCCTTTCCCTTTTGGCCAATTCTCGGTTTCATCAATTTTTAGCAGAAAGGAGAGGTAGTGACACGGCATCAGGGTGATTTTATTTAAGACAAATTTTGTGCAAATACTTGCGGTATTTGGAGCCAATTGGGTGGTGCACTAGGTTTGTCAATTTAGGTGCTAGTCGCTCGGAAGAGTGGGAGTGTGAAGGAGGGAGAGAGAGAGAGAGAGAGAGAGAGAGATGAGAGAGAGAGATGTGCAACAACAGGCTAAATAGTACACGTGCGACATGGGGAGTGGCCGTGTATTAAGATAGGCTATTCAGCGCATTACACAACATGAGACATTACGGGTCTGTGTTACAATTTCGAAAGCATGCAGTTTGGGACGGACAAGCATTAGGCCGGGTACAGGGGACATGCATTGAGTAAAAAAAAGAGGGGGGCACCATTGTGTCGCACTTCTTGCCTTCTCGGTCCTTTGACCAGTTAAGTCAACGCTTCAGTCACACAAAAACATTTTCTCGTAGTTTCAGACATACGTGACACGTGCCCATTCACGCAACACGGATTAGGGGTGACCGTGTTTTATCATATCATACAACTTATTGGCTCTTTCGTTACAAGAGCAATTTGTGGGTGTGCTTAGGTGCCATCTGGCAGCGTTGGTCCGCTTCGTGTATCAGACATGGCGAGACTTCAGATCTTCACCATACCTCGGTCGTGATTTCCGATGTAACCTGTAGAGGGAGTTAAAGAGGGGAAGGGAGGGGGACAACATTCGCGCATATCAAATGCATGGGTACGAGAGTCCTTTACTTACCTCATACTCGTCTTATCTCCTCGGGGTAGAATCCCTGGGGTCTTGGTTTCTGAAGCCAGGGGGGGGGGGGGCAGTGTGTCCTTATAGGTCGGGTGTAGGGAAACGTTAAAAAATCAGAAGCACTTAGTGCGAGGTACCTAGTTGGTAAGTGTATCTAGCTATCGGGGTTCTTAAATCTCTTTCAACGTTGTGATGTTCTAAGGCATATCAGTTCTTCGGCCAACTTTGTTCCCTAGTACCTTTGAGTGCCGTACCTTTATAACATTCTATCATTTACACCGCTTCACTTTACCCATCCTCAGAAGTCGAGGTCCTTCTCCATGCGTTAGTTCCTGAGCCAGTCGCATACTCGGAGGCAGAGTATCGTGTCTTAGATTCGATCCTCCGTCCGGGGCTGGGTAACCATCTTCTAATAACCTTAAAGAGAGAGCAAAGCAGGGTGCACAGAAAAACTCTCCCGCTGATCCCACATTTTAGAAAAGCATGCAATACCTGTTCATAGTTTGGGAAACCTTTATTTGCACAATCGTTCAGCATGTAGATATGAGGGTGCAATCGTATTTGGCCGGACACAGCGGTGACTGAAGTACGTACAGTAAGGGGGGCTATTTTGCAGCATTAAAAAAACATTAAAAAGGTTTTATTTAGTCATTTTGCAGGAAACTAAAAAGGTCTATAAAAAGGTGAGGGATCAAGGGGCATTTATTTCATAGTTGGAAGCACAGTCAGACTAGTTGCAATCAAATTTCCTATATGCATACCGTGGGCGTGTGTCACCAGCGAGGTGATGTATCGGCTACAATAATATCATACATTGAATACAACACTTTTTTTTTACGGGGTTCTGTTACATGTTCGTCGAGTGGACCCTCCCTCATTTTCGTCAAGGGTGCAAAGGATCACATATATATATATATCTCAGAACATTCGAGTCTTTTTAGCTAAAAAATACACCACGAGGTGTTCGTAAGTTCTCATTGATACCGGCGCCATTTTGGGCGGGGCCGGGTTAGTCCGGAAGTAGCATCAGGGACAAATGTTTCCTACAACCGGCGGTTGGACCAGAGTCCTTTTCGGCAGTTCAAAAACTCGTGCTAACAGAAGGGGTGGCTATATCGTGGTTATTTCGGTAGCGACCAAGGCAGTTGTCCCTCACTGGAAGCCTGCAGGGGCCGAGGGCTCCGGGGACTTTTGTAGAATCTTCAAGGCTGTGGAGATGCTGTCGGAGGTGGGGGCTCGTGCCCCGGTGGGCAAGCGCCCGAGTTACATTGCTGGTCAAAGTTACTCTAGCGGCCTAGACCCGCCTTCCAGGGGACCCAGACGCCATTTTGAGGCCCTGCAGCAGCCGCCCTTCGTCGAGTCTGCAAGAGTGGAAGAGACCTTGTTGGGGAAAAAGAAATGGAACTCCGTGTTGTGGAAGCAGGACATTCGGCTAGGGTGCAGCTGTGGTGCCCCCACCTGGGGGGGGCGAGGGAGACTCGTTCGCGCCGTCTCCCTCTCCCGGTGCACTCCACGCTGCCCTCTTTCATGGGCAAGCATGATGGCCATTCTACATCCCGTGCTCCACAAGTCCCATGTCCTGTGCTGCGGAAGTATGGCCGCCTGCAGTGCATGTCCCGTGCTGCGGAAGTATGGCCACCTGTGGCGTATGTCCTGTACTGCGGAAGTATGGCCACCGTTGCATGTTCCGTGCTGCGAAAATAGGGGCGCCACCATTGCATGTTCGGTGCTGCGCAGGTATGGGCGCCGCTTGGCTGGAGGAGTTCGGCGCCGGGCCGGGGGCTGGGAAACCTCCTATCCGGGGAGGTGGGAGAGGCCCGTTCGCGTCACCTCTCCCTCCCAGCCCACCCTGTACCAATTTCAGCAGAGGTATTTGTGATGGCCGGACCGTGGCTGGGAAGCCTCCTATCCGAGGAGGTGGGAGAGGCCCGTCCGCGTCGCCTCTCCCTCCCAGCCCACACCACGAAGAAGAGGATGGGACAGCCACTTCATGCCGGGCCCGTGGTGCCTCCTGGACATCCCACTGGTGATCCGATCGATGGCTGTCAGCAGGCCCCGCCCCAGACGTGCTGTGTGGTTCACCTTCCGGATGGGCGTGACCGGTGACCTGCGGCATGTCGGGAATTTCTGGAGTGGGGGTAGGTATTTTGTTTGGACAGGCATGTCTGGGTAATGGGGGGTTGTCTATGCATGCCTGTAATTGCTCCTTTCTTTTTACAGAGTGGGGGGGCAGCAGAGAGTAATCAGTCCCATTGCACTCGAAGTTTGAGTTCATTAATGGAATGTATACTAATTTGCCCGAGACTACTCTGTGTATTGTTTCTGTAGGTTATCCGAAAAGAGTGGCTTTTTTTTTTGTGATAGGGAACAGTAGCGGTAGCACGGGGTTCGTCACCGGGTAATTTAGAGCTAGACTGGGTTTCTTGTCTTAGCGTTGTTCGATCTATGAGGACTCGAACATGTCGCTGAAATCGGCCTGGCGAAATCTGTGCCATCGGGCATAATCAAACGTGGTGGTTCTATCTGGCCTGTCCATGTCAGTCTGATTCTTCTTTGTCTCGCGCCTTTTCCCTTTCTGCCGGCCTGTTATTCCTGTCGGCCCTCTGCTCCTACTCTCGTTCAGTAGAGTCGGGCATTGGGCTTTCCAGTGCCCGGCATATTTACAAAAAGCACATTGGTTTTGCCCTAAGTCTGGTCGTCCTGTGCGTAGTGTCGGGGGATTACTTTCGGGTCGTTGTGTCCTGGGGTTGTCCTGTCGATATATTCCTTTGCCTACTCTGTCCTCGTCTCTTTTCTTTCGTTGCATTGCTTCTTTGCGCCACATACCGAGACTGTCGAGCATAATAGGCGTTGTCTTATTATTACGAAGGGCTATTTCTAACGTTTCTATTTTATCAAGATCGAAGGATCCTATCAGTGGCCACTGTTTCTCTTGACTTTCTTTGGTATACCTGTGCCATAGCTTACCATAGGCTATGGTAACTAATCCATAGTTTATGAACATGTCTTTATTAGGGGTGCCTTCCAGCGGAGCTAGATGGTCCACCTCTAATAAACGGTCCGGGCTGAACCAACTACCAACCAGTGGGGAGAAGACAAACATGACGGCTCGCAACGAGGGACAAAAAGTCAGCACTGCCTATCTTATCACTGCGTGCAAAGACTAGACAGAATATTTCTATTCTACGTTGTTTGCAGGCAGTGAATACCTCATGTACCAATATCAAATAACCAATAAACGACCAGTGGGGAGAATAAGTAGGCCCGCAAAAGGTCTGCGTCCTCTACCCTTTCACTATCTGCAAAGGGGAACCTGTTCTTTCCTGTTTGCAGACAGGGAATCTCCAGAAAACAATCCGCGAACAGTAGTTCGGGGTGAAAAATAATTAATCAGTGTGGGAGAGGGAAATCTCCCGAAAACAAAAAATCAATATCAGTGGGGGAGAAAGATAGGCACGCTGGCTGCGTTACCTATCCTTCACTGTTTGCAAAGAGAAAGAGCCTATAGTTTCTCCGTGTGCAGACAGTGAATCTCCAAATAAGTCAACAAAGAGTAATACTAGTATTTTCCGGTCAATTAAACAATTATTTCGCAATTCGTCGTGTTTACACGACCTTACCCGGACCGTATGGACAGTTTCCTATCTTCCGAATCCAGCGCCCGATCGTCCTCTTATCCTCGTATTCCTCGCGGCACTCCTGATGGTTCCCAGTCAGGACCGTAGATCACTCGAGAAAGGTCTGTTCGGAACTAGTGAAGTTCGGATGATCGGCTGCCAGACGAGGGTCTATTGGGCAAGAGCTCTCCCGATCGTTGCAGTCGTTCACTCTGTCGTCAGGACCTCTCGCACTGGATCCACGTGTCGCTGATGGACCCCACGCTTGGGACGCCAATTGTAAAAACCAGGTCAGGGACAATCAATATTTGCCCGGCGGTATCGCCTTGTTAACCCACAAAATATTAATCAATGAAGAGGCAGGCGCTGGAGACTGGAAAGCAGGAAACAAGGTTTATTCTCTCCGGAGGAGAACACATCAGTTCAGACAGCCAGTATCGTCACAAGGTGCTCTAACCGCATCTCTGAGGCCTGGCCTTTTATACATATTTTCTTCATCTTTATTGCAGGTAACATATTCTTGTTATGCTTTGAAGTATGAAAGGACATCCTCTGAGTCTCCCCTTCAGGCCCGTTCCCACACACATTTACAGTTGAAGTCCCCACCCCGGTCACAACAGGGGATGATTATCGCGCAGCTGGACATTCCGCCGATTCACGGAATGTGGGGGTTTGATCGGATCTCATAGGGTGGGGGCTTTGATCAGCTCGGGGGTCCTCTGATGAGGGAAGCTTCCTACTGTACGGGGGGGGGGCAATAAACAGTATCTGCAGAGCTAGGTGTCGGCCTGGGAACGAGGAAGACAAACGGGCACACATTAAAGGGGGTTTGTATCAAAAGGGCCTGGGACCATGAAAGGAATGAAGGGAGGTGTCGCGCTGGGAACAGGATGAGGTTCTGAGGCAGAGCTGCGCTGAAGAGGGGTTTATGACCCAAGGCATGTGCGAGCGGGGGTTGTCAGCGTGCGGGCTTTGTGAGGGCGAAGGGCTATGCTGGGGGCCAGTGGCGTGCAGAGGGTGGTTCTGATCGAGGCACCTAAAATGGCGGGTGCGTACGACAAAAAGTGTGGCATCAGGGGAAAAGGCAAGATGGCGCAGATAATGTTTACCAAACCGTACTAATTTTCCACACCATATTTAGAAATACCCGCCAGGCCTGCATTGGCAGTAACCACCATCAAAGCTGATCATGTTAGTGCTTTTTTTATGTTTGATGTACAACTCAATCATCATGATGGAGCCTCAAACTTTTTTTGAAAATTTAAATTACCTCAGAAGTGAGATTTTGTTTTTGAAAGTAAATTTTAAAAATTCCACGTTGGACATGGTAATTATCGCCCATGGAGAAAAAGAGGGCCTTTAGAAAGTTTTCACTGCCCCCTACTGCCAGAGTTTTTCTGGTGGCGACGTGCAGTGAAAACTAACCTAGGAGCTTGGACGGAGCGCGGTCCAGAGTGACATGCTTAACTTTGCCAAGAGCTTTTCAATAACTTGATATCACATTTGATGTGCATTCTATCCTATTCTGTGATACAACTAATTTTTGGGGTTACAAATCCTGTTTAAATTGAATTGAGACTGTATGTCCGCTCATCTGAATTAGCCTCAGCAGCCCTTAATCTATCGGCCCGTCAGAGGGTGTATCCATGGCGAAGATGGAGTGTTCTGCGCCTTGGTTACATCAATGGCCCACCGGCATTTAAGTGAAGTGGGTGAACCATTATCTTGATGGTAAGGATACTCCATCGCCATTGCAACAGAGTATTCTCCCTGCCAAGATATACACCAGGGCCAGAGATAGCAGCCAACTTCCAAATGCAATCATACAATCATAAGGAGGTTGCCGAAGCATTGTTTGGTGCCAAGATTTGGGGCTCTACTAAAGCAAGAGAACTAAAGGTTATCTGGAAAATGAATTACTCTCTAATTTGAAGGCGGGCCACAATATACGTTTAATTCCTTTTTATCTGGAGCTGGGTGAAGTGAAGTGAAGTGAAGTAGATACTTATATAGCGCGAAAACTGTCACCCTACGGGTATCCTGGCGCTTAGAGTGAAAAAAGCCAGTATAACAATGGTGTTAAGCCTATCCCAGATATTATTGCCTTATACCCAATATCATACTGGATCCAATTGAATACGAACCATCTTCCAACTCTACGCAAATTCTTTATTTGAAATGATTGACCTAAGAAGAGCTAATGGTGTTGGTTAGGCAAAGCATGTGAAGGACTCGTCTAAAGACATGAGTTTTACCTGTTTATGGGATAACCCGCTTTATTAGCACTGACTTTGCCAAGGACAGCTAATGACTATATACATTAGACACAATAGGCAATATAAACAAGATACGTCTTTTAATGTCTAGCTATATGACTGTAAAGTCTCCTGGGTGTGTTCCTTAACTTGATAAGCTCTATTCAGAAGCATGTTGTTCCCTATATATACAATTCTGATAGGACCCTTTCAAATAGAGTAGATTTTACAAAGTTATACAGACAACTTGCAGGTGTGAAATTAGGTTGTTGGTTGAGGTCTGGTCAAGAAACAGCCACAATCCCTTGCAAAGTGAACCAGAAAAAGTCAGTACATTAACCTATGCTTTACCCTGAGTAGCTTGGCACAAACAGCAGTCTGGCCTAACATAGAGCAGCAACTGTCTTCAAACTGTGGAGTGGTCCCCCATAGGGAGGACTCAAGTGATCCCGGGGGGTTGGGGGGGTGTTTGGCTCGAGCCAAGAGAGACAGTATGCTGATAGCAGTGCTTTCTTTTGAGCAGAAAACAAAATGAGCAGTTGTAAGCCGCTCTGTGATGGGCCTTCACTAACATCTTTTGTCATTTATATCCTGGCTGGGAGAAAGTGTGAAAAGTAAAGGGACTCTAAATATTCTTCAAAACACAACCCTCACACTGTGGATACTTTAACATTTTAGTGAGGCCAGCCTGATCAGAATAGTATGTTCGGTAATTATGTATTTGATTGCATTTTTTAAATGGTAACAGAACGAAATTGCACTTTTTAAATAAGACTAGTCATATTTAAATGTTGCTAATTTAATAGAATAATTGTGGAAAATGTTGGGGAAGAAGGCCTAAGGGTTTTTTTTCAGAGCGGGTTCAGCATTAAAAAGTGTAAAGTCCACCGACTGACAAGCAATGTGTAAAGTATTTATGCAGCACACAAACAGTAATAAAGTGAAAACGCAACACACAAAAAATCCCAAACCAATTTAGAAATATAGAATACATTTTAATAAATAATTTGACACCAAAACAACAAAAATCAAACAAGTGAAACTGGAGTAAAGAGGTTTTTTTTTGTAAAAAATCAGCACCTAAAAGATCAGTGTGCCAACCACGGACATCTAATTGAGCAAGTAAGAAAATATGGCCAACAGGGATGGAGCCTGGTTTAGATACAAGTAATGGATTGGGCCCCATCAGTGTTTACTTTCGGACTAAGAAAATCTGTCTAAGAAATGTGTCTGAGAAGGTGGCGTTTAGCAGTGCAAGACTGCAGGAGGTATCTGAAGAGGAAGCATCATCGCCGGATAGCCTTGGGTCAACACTTCGATAAAGATTTCTATGTTTGGATCTAGTCTCTGAAACAGAAGTTGAAATCCCCAGTGGAACGTGGCCCAGAGTTGTAGCCAAAGACAGATCATTAGGGCCTGATACCACTTTGGTGTAGGATCGCTGAAAAGGATTCACTGTTGCAGAGTAGAATGATGCCGCAAAGTCAATCCGACAGGCAATGCATCTCGAGCAGATATGGGAGCAGATTAATCCGGTCTCCCCCTGGGTCGCAAATCACTTTTGGGCCAAAGTTTGTCTAAGTTCTCAGTTTGGGATTTTGGCCAGCTGGGCACATTTAGCACAATTACGCAAGGGACCAGGATCAGAAGGGCACCACTTGGAGGGTCAGGACTTACTCAAGCTGAGTCGAGGTGAGGGTTCGAAATGGAGGATGCATTTTGTGTCCCAGGGGCTCTGAAGAGGAGGCCAGCACACTAGCCCTTTTGAGTCACTCTGGAGGCCCTGGGACATGTGAAGGACCAACCCTTGTACCCAGACAGAAAACAGCAGAATAGCAGGGCAACAGGGCAGCAATCCAGCAGGGCAGCAGTCTTTCAGAGCAGTAGCCCAGCCGGGTTGCAGTCCTTCCAGCAGCACAGCAGTCCTTCCTGGCAGAGTATCCACAGGTCTGGAATTGTATTGGAGAGTTGGTGTACGAAGTCCTCTTTTTATACCCTGTTGCCCAGGTTCTGGAAGGTGGGAGAAGCTTCCAAACAGTGGTTTTAAAGTTTGTGGAATCTCCTGCCTCCCCTGCCTTGGCTCCAAGCTGTCTGCAGTAACAGTGTGGGGATGTTAGGCCCTTTGTGTGAAGGCAGAGCACAGGCCATTCAGTTGCAAGTGGGACTGTGCTCAGCTCCACGTCCCACCCTGCCAGCAGCTGACCCATACAGGCACACCTAATCCCTCTATTCTGTGTCTATCTGGGAGGAATTCACAAATTCTGTGAGTTACACCCAATCATGTGACCCAAGCCAGGCTGTAGGCACAAAAGGGCTAACAGCAGAATAAATTCCAACTTTACAAAAGTGGCTTTTTAAATTTTGTGATAAAAAGTCGACTTTACCATAAAAAAGGGTTTATCATTACATTTCCATAGGCATGATATAACTGCCAGCTACAATTTGGAAATTACAGTTTATCTTTTAGGAGCGGTTGGCCTCACAGTAGAGAAAAACAAAATTAGGAATTTTTCACTGCCAGGACATGTAAACCTTGAAAGTAAGTGTCCAATCTTTTTACTTTCACAGCATCCACAATTTGGGCTTCCTAGGGTCTACCTTAGGGGTTACTTATATGGAAAAAAAGGTGTTTTAAGCTTGGCAAGGGGGCTTAAATGCTGCGTCAACATGGCAATTTAACTCTTCACTCAGACTGCAATAGCAGGCCTGGAACATGTTTTAAGGTGCTATTCGGTGGGTGGCACAATAAGTTCTGCAGGCCCACCGGTAGCATTTAATTTACAGGCCTTGGGTATATAGTATACCATTCTACAAGGGACCTATACGTAAATTAAATATAGACCAATTTAACCATGTTTTAAGGGAGTGCGCACAAGCACTTTAGCACTGGTTAGCAGTGTTAAAGTGCACAGCATAAGTACAGCAAAATGGAGAAGGAGAAGCAAAATGTTGGGGGGAAGACCACTCTAAGGCTGACAGGTCTAATACACACTATTGTCATGTGACATGTACCTTTCCGGTAAAAGTGTGCATTTGTTGGACAACATAAACCTCAGGATTATGCCAGACTGATTCTGTGCACCCCCTCAGGCTATGTTGGCCTGTCTCCCTGCTAGCTCACAGTGCACATTCTGCACCCCTAACCTTACAGGGTGACAAATGTGTTTGCAACCTAAGAATGTAACAACCCTGATCCTCCAAGGAAATCGTGGTAACAGATCTAGAACCCTTTTGTTTGGTTACTCATGCACACCCAAAGAAATACACAAGAAATACTCAGCAAGGCATTTCGATATGTATTAAAGCATTGTGATACTTGTATAAAATGCATGTTCTGAGATAAAATTACGAGAATAGTGAAAAATATTAACCATTCCACCATTGTACGATAACAATGAATATATGCTGGCTTATATACGTACTGAGTTATAGTGAATTCCTACCAAGTGTTGCCTGTTTGTCCAAGGTTGTCTAACTCCCCTTTTCCTGTCAGTGTCATCAACTGTCTGTCTTGGTCGTAAGCTGGACCTCCCTCCTCGCAGGAAAAAACAGGAAGCAGCTGAGTTAGAATTCTGTCATGCAACAACCTCATAGCGCAGCAAAATGCTGCTCTGCCCAACAA
This sequence comes from Lissotriton helveticus, assembly GCF_964261635.1. Classification (NCBI taxonomy): domain Eukaryota; kingdom Metazoa; phylum Chordata; class Amphibia; order Caudata; family Salamandridae; genus Lissotriton; species Lissotriton helveticus. The sequence continues at coordinate 436,300,300 of NC_136062.1, read as the reverse complement.
AATGGTGTTGCTATTTATATAATAAACATCTCCCTTGCTGCCAAGTTAAAACCCCAGTTCAGGCTGCTATTGTTGTCAATTATGATAGCTCTGTCGCCTCATGAACAACAACAAGACAACAACGTTTGCGCAGCAAGCTTTATCCCTTCTACGAAATGTTCAAGATGTCGTGACAGTGTGCCTAACAAGTGGAAATGTATGTAGCGCAGTTTCAGAGAAAATTATCCTGCAAAGACATGCAAGCAAATGTATGTCAAATGACACCATATAAAAAAGAAGGCAAGAAACCTAAGCACGTGAAATAGTGGGGCTTCTCACCAAGCCTATCCTTACCATGTGACACTATATTGCAATTGATTTCTTTTTTGCACTAAATCTCATGACCTACACTGAAAATGGCTGTTCCCGTTGTTTAATAATTACTAAATACAATTTTATCCCAATGCAGTAACACTATCAGACAGAGAAAGCTCGATTTCTACATCGCAAGCCTCTTTTATAGGGTCCACGCGGCTACTAGTGAAGAAATATGAAGGCATTACCATTATTATTATGCAGCAAGGTATCTTTTTCTGCACAAAAAAAGTCCTGCTTGTAAAGCAGGCACCCTGCCACTACAGTGCAAGTGTGCCTACATTAGCGCTAGGCTCACACAATCCGTCTAGGATAGTGCCGAAATGCTCCATTATAAATGTGGAGCATTTCTGCTCTATTTATTTATGCAACGCAGTCGCAGCACAGCAACTTTTCTTGCTGCCCTGTGATGCGTGAAAGTTTAGTAAATGTGCAGCCACATATTATTGTTAATATTAAATTAAATGTATAAGGCGCACAGCTACCCGGAGGTTTCCCGGCGCCATCGGACACAATGCAAAAGAAAGAGATAACATCTACTGGTTAAAGAGCCAGGTTTTTAGGCCCACATGCTTCATTAACAAGTTTGACAACACTATTTCCACTGTTTTCTTGTGTGTGTTAATACGTGTATTTGTTTCTCTGTTTTCTACTTTCAAAAGTTTTTGGACTTAGATTTTTTTTTACAAATATTGCCACTATGTTTTATGTTATGGCTCCAGTTGAGGCAATAGTTATTAAAATGCATGTACAAATAATACTTCGTGACACAGCTTATATACTGCCCATTCATCATGTTTAATGAAAAAACTATTACTTCCCTCAGTTCTCGCAGTCTGTAACTGAACCTGACTCCGATCAACACACAGTCGGATTAACCGGGCTACTCATGTTTTTTCGAGGCCTCACTCCATGGCAGTGGGGTCTCTTTCACCCGGCTCACAACTAGTCAGTGAAGTCATTTTCGCCATTGCTTAGGCAGCACTTTCCATCTAACATAAGCATGTTTAATTAAAATGCTTCTAAAGTTTGACGTATCAGAAAACAAACAGCTCTGTACAAATGCTGACCTCAAACATGGGACCTCGGGGAAGCACGCGACAAAGCTGGGGGACAACCTATAATAGCAAACAGGACACAATGACTTACAGAAAAAAAATAGGAAATGCATTATTTAGTGAGGATTTTGAGGATTAGGACTGTAATGGGAAGACTGGGAAAAGAAAAAGAAATTTTCGAAATTGCAGCCTCAGACCTTCGCAGGCAGTTAAGTGTCGCTGTGTTGATGAAGGGTGGCGGCCCCTATAGATCGCTTGACCTATATGTCTTTTATTGCTGCACTCTTGCACTTTTCTTTATTAATTCTTTGACCGTACGGTCGAGTGTAGTTGCAACCTAGCAGCGAGGTGGCGCCTGGTGCGACAGCTCAGATCTGAACACAATAAACGCAGCATCTTTGCAGACCGTGAGCATGTCAGGTCTGATCAAGCAAAGCTGTAGGTACTGAAAATGTGGCTGTGAGCACAGGCCATGAGGTAGTTGCGAAATGCAATAAAATTACATTCGTGGAGGGAATTGACATTATAAACAGGGTAGTGACTGAAGCTAAGAAAGGCACATTTACCTGAAAACGCCGACAAAGAGAAGCAAGGGCTGCATTTAGACTGAACCAAAATAAGTAAATTCAAAATTGCAAGAAAAGCATATTTAACAAGCCCAGTCAAATGAAAGAAATACCCTCAACCTGATTCCCATAGAAAAAGAGAGAAAAGTCACAAAGAATGAGTATTTAAAAGCATTTATTATTAGAATAAAACAATTATATTAGTGTAAGAAATTGGGTTGTTGGTTGACTGGGGTGTCGGACCTGGACAAAGTTACCAGCTGCGTTGGCATGCTGACTACAGGGACCGAGTTAGGCCTGCTGAACCAAGTACTCAATCCTGGTTTGAGGAGCGGTGCGAGGATCATCATCGAAGGTGCATCAGTTCAAGATGCGGTGAAGGTGCAGTGCGAGGTCCTGTGTCATTGTTGAGGATTCCGTCGACAGGGACTTGTGATGTGAAATCCAGCATCGAGGATGCGTCACACAGTCGGCCGATGTGTTGTTTCTGAGGAGCTGCGTGGATGAGTTGCAGAGTCTGGCGTTGTCGCTGAGGCAGTCATCAAGGCTTGTGTCGAGCATGGGTCACCTAGCAGCAGTTCCGATGAACTGGAATGCGATGTGGGGATTTGCGTCTCGTCCAATCCATACAACAGCAGCGATGTGGCACTTCTGCTCACGTTTGTTCTGCAAAGCAGAGAAGATTCAGTGATTCTGATCGCTATCGAGAAGTGGGTAGAGCACCGTAAGCCCATTTCCAAGGAGCCAGGACTGGGGTGATGCCACTTGGCAGGGTAGACTCACAGGTGGCAGAATCATGGTGCAGGTGCAAAGTTGTTGGAAGCCTGCAGTGTCCTAGAAGGCCAGCCAACTAGCCAGTGGGTTTTTGGGTACAAGTGATGCAGGCCCAGTACTTCTTACCCAGGCAGGAGGGAAGGTCAGCAGGGAGCGGTCTGTCAGTGCAGCAATCCAGCAGAGTAGCAGTCTTTTCTGCAGCACAGCAGTTCCAGTAGTGTACTGAAGAGTTTGTGTCTGAGGTTCAATATTTATACCCAGTTGTGCCTTTTAATTGGGGTGAAGTTTTTAGAAGCAGGCCTTTGAAGTGCACAAGTGTCCTGCATTCCTGCCCATGGCTCTAGAGTAACTACAGGGGGTATGCAGCCCTTTATGTGGAGACAGGACACAATCTAATCAAGTGTAAGTGGGACTTAGCCCAGCTGCTCCCTCCTATCCTGCCAGTGATGGCCCAACGAATCACACCTAAGCTCTCCAATGTGGATGTCTAGGAGAAATACACAAAGCCTGTCAGAAAATGTCAACTTTCTTAAAAGTGGCTTTTTCAAAATTGTAATTTAAAATCCGACTTGATCATAAGTTACGATTTTTCAATACAATGTCAAAGTTACCAATTAGAATTGCTTACCGGTTTCCATTTGGAAATGACACTTATTTAATGTAATTAGTTATCTCCAATGTTATCCTATGGGAGAGGTTGGCCTCGCAGAAGTGAACAACTCATTTAAGAGTTGTTCACTACCAGGACATGTAAAACTTAAAAGTATATGCCCAACTTTTAAAATACACCCTACTCTCTGGGCTGTCCAGGGCCTATCTTAGGCATTACTTATATTCAGTAACAAGGATGGTCTAGGTCCGGTAATAACCCCGGGCGAAGCTTGCGGAGTTTATTTCTCACAAGAAATGCACATGTGTTTCCAAGCGCAGTACGTGTAAGATGTACGACGAGGAGGAGGAGGGTAGCCTGGGGATGCTGCAATACAGGTAAGTTTGAGATTCTTACCCCTCATCTACATTAGCCATCCGAAGTGGTCTGTGGTCTGTACCTGGAAGTGAGAACAAAGCAGGTATGTTCTCAACCACTTCAGTGCACATACCACTGCAAATGTTTCCTTCTTTATTGCACTCCACCTTTGCCCTCTATCCAGGGAAAGTAACTCCCTACTAATGAAACCTGCAAGTTGATCCAGGACCTCTTTGTTCAGTTGTGAAAGCATGGCCCCTATGCCATACTCTGAGGTTTCCAACAGGACAATGAATTTTTAAGTCAGGTGCCTTGAGGATGGGTGCTGTGCACATAACCTCCTTCAGGGTATCAAGAGCATTCTGGCACGCCTCCTTCCAGATCACCTGTCTGTGCTGCTTCTTAGAAGTCAGGTCTGTCAAGGGTGCAATCATGGTGCCATTCACCTTGACTAATCTCCTGTAAGAGCCAGTGAGACGCAAGAAGGCTCTCAACTCTGTCTGGCTCTTGGGGGCCTCTCAAAATAGGATGGTTTGGATGTTGGCCTGAACGGGCTGCACCTTGCCTCCTCCCACTTGTTGACCGAAGCAGACTCCTGAACCCTATCTGGCACCTACTGGCTTTGATAGCCAGGCCTGTTCTTCGCAGAGCCTGGAGCACTAAAATGAGGTGGCTTAGGTGATCCTCCCAGCTAGAACCAAGACCGCAATGTAATCTAGATAGGCAGCAGTGAAGTGCTCCAACCCAGTCTGGATCTGGTAGAGCAACCTCTGGAAGGTGTAGGTGCGTTCCTGAATCCAAAGGGCATTACCCAAACCTAGAAGTGCCTTTCTCCGGTAGACGTGGACCTCTCTTTGGTCCTCTCAGTTAAGGCAATCTGCCATGTTGGAAATGCCTCTTATTGCGGGGCTATCTCTGCTTTTTGACTTCTTACTCTGTTGCTGACTTTGTTTTTACTGATTTTAGGTCTCTAGGCACTTTTTCACTTCTGACGAGTGCTAAAGTGCACATGCTCTGTGTCTAAAATGTAATGGAATATGGTTTCTCTACGATTAGTGTATTTGATATACTTATACATCCCTAGTACCATGCACTACATGTTCTAAGGGCCTGTAAATCAAATGCTACTCGGATTGTGACACACACATGAGTACCCTTGGGAACTACCTCGTGGGCGATAACCGCCTGTATGGCCCTTGTACGATTCTGGCAGCGATTGGGAACAGATGAGCTCCTCAAAATTTCCCAGTGGGCCAAAGAGGAAATCACAAAGAGCGACCTACCCTGGGCAAAGGAGGCTAGAGCATCAATAAGGAATGCATACAGGGTGCTCGATCTGAAGGTCTGTCCACTACAAGATCATATAATAACAGGAAAAAGAGAGTTAAGGCTCCAAGGCACGGATATGTCCCGCACTTGTGACCGGGAGTACCTCTCACAAAAAAGCTCAGTAGCCCACATGACATCTGCCTGGGAGCTTGACCAACATTTTCCGTATGTGGACCGGTTACCTAGTCATAACTTAAGGCGGGAAGTCCTAAAAATGAGAATCGGAATAAACCCATGCTACGCGAATAATGGAGCTCGAAATCAAATGATAAGTTGTAATGGGATCTGCACTTGCACTTTAGGTACTACCTGTAATATTATACACATTTTATTAGATTGTATGTGGTTTTTAGATTTACGAAAGGAGATTTTACGTCCGATTTTTAAAAATTATAATATTGTAAATAGGATGCAAGCTGCTAAATTGCTGATGGAAATGGAGAACTTAGATATAGCCTGTGCCTTGGGGAAATATATGAAAAAAGTTAAGGTATTCCTCAGCTGCACAGAGTAAGATCTAATAATATAAGCCCTTGACATCAAATAAACGTGAAACAATTAGTGATTAAAATAGTGCTGAATGATTAAGAAGATGATGTATAGATAGGATTTGAGCGTCTCATTTAAATTAATTGTGATAACATTCCGGTTTTAAAAACGATAGTCAAAGTATATGTATATTAAGATGTAATATGTTTATTGATACCGTTGTGCTATGCATTTACTGTTGTTTTTATTTTCCCTGTTTTAGTAAGATAAGAGGTAACTTGTACTTTTATGGTTGTAACAAACCAAATAAAGTTTGTTTTGACTTGGAGTACCCTTTCAAACATGTCTCAGGCCTGCCACTGCATAGCCTATGTGTGTAGTTTTAAAACTGCCAAGTCGACCTAACAAGTTCACCTGCTTGCCAGGCCCAAACCTTCCCCATTACTAAATGTAAGTTACCCCTTAAGTTAGGCCCTAGGTAGCCCATGGGAAGGTTACAGTGTATTTAAAAGGTAGGACATGTGTTTTTGAGTTTTACATGTCCTGGTAGTGAAAAACTGCTAAATTTATTTTTCACTACAGCAAGGCCTATCTCTGCCGTGGGTTAGCATTGGAGCTACCCTGTAATACATTACAAGTGCGACTCCAATTGGGAAAAGAAGGAAAAAGTAAGTTTGATGCTTCTGGGATAACAATTTAAAAACACATCTTTTAGTGAAGAGGGGTATATAAAATGTAGGTCTGTACATACCACTTTTAGAAAGTTGGCCATTCTGTGCCTCCCTGTCCCTAGAATACACGTCTGGGTTGGATGGCAGCTAGGCTTTGTGTATTTCCTCTAGACAGCCACACATATGAGCTAAAGTGTGCCCCACATATCCAGAGAGCCCTTCACCAGGCTGAGGGGTCTTCATGAGCTAGAGTGAGAGAAAAACTGACACTTGCACCTGGATAGGTCTGTGCCTGGCCCCACAGGGGTCTCCAAACTTTTCCGTACTAAGAGCAACTTATGTTCAATGAAACGTATTTAGAGCTACAAATATTATTAGTGTTGTATAATCTAATTTTTTACTATATATATTATTTCAACCAAGAAAAAGTTTGCTAATTTAATAAGCTGGGATGCACACATGTGAGCTACTCAGAGGTAATCGGAGTGCTACAGTAGTTCACAAGCTACTGGTTGGAGACCCCTGCCACACATGAAGAGCTGCATACCCCCTGTTGTGTGTCTAGAGCCAGTGCCAGGAAGGGCAGGGTCTTGTGCACTACAAAGACCTTTTTTTTTCAGCCTCCCTACTTCAAAGGCAAAAATGGGTATAAGTACTGGGCCTTTGACACCGTATACTCAGAATACTGACTGAGAATATTCTACCAGGAAGAAGGTCTGTTGAGCTGCCTAGAGGGACTGTCACTTTGCTGCTTGCGTTGCTGTTTTGGCAGCCTGCTTCTTGCCTGGGAGTGAGAGCACTGGACTTACTCTCTATATCTTGCATCTAAAGGTTCAACAAGGGCTTGTTTGGGCTTGCCTCCTGTTACTGAACGCTCAGGGATATGAAAGACTTCAGCCGCCTCTTGCCACCACCACCTGGACTCCTCTGCTGTGAGTCCTGCTCCGCAAAGTGGTTCCAAATGCAGACCAGGTCCCTTGAAAGTAAGTGTCTGGTGCCATTACCCAAGAAACCAGCGCATCAATACCAAAGCATCATACAGAACCAGCGCATTCCCTGTGAAATCTATGCATTGCCACTGCTTGCACCGAAGCCGTGGACACCGCACGCCGAGAGCGGGACACAACAACATCCACTTACAATGCAGCCCCAACTTTGCCGGCACACTACCTTCGAATCACCGCTGCTGTGTGAGACTCGAACAACACATTGTTTGCGACAACCTGTCCCGACTCCAATGCATCCCTGCCAAGTGTGCATTCTAACCGAGCCCAGACGTTTGATATCGATGCCTCGGAACTGATATATAGTGCTTTTGACATCGACAAATCAATGACTTTACCCAACTTCTGAACCGACACATCGCCTAATACAGTGACACCTCACCTCCGGAATTCAATGCATCTTCCTGGGCATCAACACATCCAAGGTAATGCCAATGGATCTACGTGAGTCCTGTATCCGGCCCATGCTCAATTACAGTCGGACGGAGCGTTTGGATTTGCCCTGGTCAAGTGCGACCAGACAGCCCCACTAGGCGCTATTGACTTCTCAATACTGCATTTTGATTTAATCTTGCAACATTCATATCTTAATTTGTGTATGTTTGATTTTTGTCGTTTTGGTCTTGTTTTACTTCGATAAATATTGGCTATTCTTTTAAACTGGTGTGGAGTACTTTTGTGGTTTCTTCACTGTGTTTCTGTGTGTGTGTGTGTGTGCACAAATAGTTTACACATTGCCTATTTAATTTAGGCTGACTGCTCTGTAAATGTTTAATGTGTACTACACTTTCCCTGACTAGGATCGTAGTTCCTGCTTGGTAGGGTGCATACCTCTGTCTACCAGAAAACCAGTTTCTAACATACCATTACTCCAACATTAAACCAAACGTGCTGAGGAACTTGGTAGCTTCCAACCAATCTATTAGCTCATCGCCTGTGGGGATGAGGTGTGTGTCAGGCTTGATGACTGCAGTGAGCCCCCGGTAATAAACACAGATCCTAACTTCTGAGGTGTCTCCTGGAGGAGCAGCATTGGGGATCAGCACCACTGGGCTTGATCTGACACCCGTTCTCTGCATCTCTTGAATTCGGAAAGTCTATGGGTATTTCCTGGGGTTTTAACTGTCATTACTATTTAGCAACAAGGGTAAAGACTATAATGCAACAGGTCAATTAGCCCCAGCTCTTCTGCTTAATTTCTATCTTTGTTCTGCAGTAACAGTTGCTTGCTCTGTCCCCTTAAACATATCCGTGGGAGAGAGCACAAACGTAGTACGACCTAACTGCTGTGAGAGGAGCTGTCTAAACCAATGTGTTTCTCTTCTCTTTCCCATTCCCCATATTCCCTAAAACGAACCTGTAGATGGAAATGCCCTATTTACTTGCCAGAGATTAATAGATTCACTTTGGAGCTTTCTCCTTCCATGTTTTATACCAAGTTGTGTCATCTGCTCACAGATGTCAGCATCAAGATTTACCAAATTGACACCAACACAAAACTCTGCTCAATAGAGCCAATGCATCATCTAGCACATCCAGACATGGATTCCCAGCACCTACCTTAAGCATTATGCAACCAAACACAGTAATCATGATACTTGTTAGGAAAAACAAGCAAGAAAATATATAAACCAGGCTTCATGACATGAATCTTGGTAGCTTCAGACTCCAACATTCACCCAATGATACGTCACATGGATCCACCTTGAAAACTAAACTCATCATAAAGGAACATGTTGCCAAAAAAACAAGAGATGCCTGAGTAGCAGCTCACACTCATAATCAAAAGTAAAACAGTTTCTTCCAGAGAGCAAAATTAGAACCACTGTTCAGAATTACTGATAAACTGTTCTATACACATGTGTGAAGAACATAATGATGATGGGGAATGAAACCAGATAGGATATTATCAAAGCAGAAAAAGGAAAAGTACCCTAACATTGTGGATATTGGAATGTATTTATCTGCAGGCATCAGAAAGAGCACAAAGAGATAGAAAAAGCTATGGGAGGAGAGCATTTATTAGATGCGGTGGTTAAGCCCAGGTTTTCAGCATTTAATGAAGTCCTAGCAAATAGCAAATTTTTGTAGAATCAAGAATCGCCACAAGGATTTTTAGTGTTCCTTTGTGTACTTCAAAATCAGCAGTGCTCCATGCCTTCCTTCATCTTCGTAGTAGGGAATGACCCTCAGTCTTAAAAAATTGAAGTATGGTTAAATCTAGGGATGGAGAGGGGGTGATCACAGGAACAAAATATGGATAAGAAAGTGCATATCACAAGCATTTTGCAAGATGTCTTTAAAGCCTGGAAAGCAGCTGAAATTACATGATATGTAAAAGTTTCCTGTGGACTTGACTTTGAAAAATGGTGGTGACTAAAATAGTGATTTTTTTGCTTAGATACGGAGAAGTTATATTGGGTTGTTAAAGTGACAGCGATACATCTGTGGTCTGATGGATACGGGAATAGTAAAAGAAGCTAAGGATAAATACAGGATAAGAAAAGTTGTGATTGTTAGAGTTGAGGGTTAGTTAATGGAGCTGACATGGAAATATATGAGCGAGGCGTGAGTGCCAAGCTGAGAAACAGGCCAAATTTGAATTGTGAGAATAGTTTTTAAATGTCAGTTTTAAAGTTGCGGTTTGGGTCACCAGGGATGAAGACTAGAGAAGGTGCTTGAGGACAGTGTGTTCATACAATATATGATGTGGCATACAACACTGATAACCACACAATTCTGTTAGGCAAGCCAGGAAAAATGAACACTGATAGAGGGGAAATACTTTTCCTGTTCACATATTTTCTCTACAACGTCAGTCAAAAAGTCAAGATCAGTACAGCTGAATATTACTCCGGATTAGAACAGTTGTATATGCACAGAGCACCTGGATACCCTCACAGGTGATTAGCACGCTATAAAGTTATCAATAACATAAAAGTATTTGACTTGCCATTGACCATGTGGTGTCCCTCAAGAACCACATCTTTCCAGCCTGGTGTTCACCTATTTGTCCTACCCTTGGCACAGCTGTTTGAGCATTATCACGTAGACATCTAAATGTAGGTGCTCAGTACCCAAATATAATTCTAACTAGCTAATATCCCAAAAATTACCACCAACATCACCTTGTACTTTTACCACATCAACCACTGGATGAGGGAGAGTTTCCTCTACATGAAACAACCAAAAATGTCATTGAACTTGGAGAAATTGTACCCCTATTCTGCACCTTAAAACACACAAAATACCAACCATTGTACCTAACTATCTAGAGTCCTAATCATGTCTTATTTTGGTCGTTGCAGTATGACATATACTGGCCTCCCAGAAACAATTAATTGCCAGGTTAGCATATACTACAAGAATAGGCAGCCAGATTATTTCTTAACCTGCGTTACTGCATCCACATCAGTTTTGCTCTGAAAGCAATCTATAGGCAACCAGTTGAAATCAGGATCAAATGAAAACTTTCTGCACCATCTACAAAACCTATTGGGAAAGAAGCTCAAAATACTTGCAAGGCGTTGCTTTAACTCTTTATCCCAGTCAGAAACCACAGATCATCAGTTGCTAGCCACTTCCCACAACTTCAAGTGGTTAAAACATGAAGGCAGATAACTGGGGTACTAAGGCCTAACACTATGGAATGATGAGGGACTCCTGATATCTGATGCTAATTATGTGTCTCAGTAAAGTATTGATTGTTCACTGATAGAATATCGATGTTCTAAATATCAATGTTCTAAATATCAAGAAAAATAAATCGACTGCAAAAATATCGACTCCCATATCTTAACAGGTAAATACAAAAATATTGACTCCAAAAAATCGAGCTAGAATACGTAGATGTAAAAAATATTGATCAAAAAATATATATAACATAAAATATTATATATTGAATATATTAAATACTAATATTATGTTTAACAAAATAAATTAAATGTATATATACATTTTAACTAAATATAACAAATAAACTTAACGTAAAAATATAAACACACAAACAGAATAATTTATACATATACATATATTTCCTTAAAAATTAATGTATTAACTATTATCTTTAATTTTTAGACTTTAAAATTATATAAAAATAATATTAGGTATATATAGTTAGGACCTAGTTTCCATAGGAAATCCACAACATTCTATTGGGAATAACTTTGGCGTCGATTGAGGAAATTGCGTGAAAGTTTCCACAATTGTGGCCAGCTCAGTTCTGCTCCTTCCCTGAAAGTTTTGGGGGGATTCGTCAAGCGGGGGCCGAGAAAAAAGGGGGGTCCCAAAACATGTTTTCCCCATGTTAATTTCCATAGAACGTTCAGACACGGCTACAGCCCGAACCACTGAATGGAATTACACCAAACTTTGAAAAATTGTAGGGACTGGTACGCAGAAGTGCCTTTTCTATATTTGGTGAAAATTGCTCCAGTGGTTTTTATGAAAATTAACTTCAAAAACACATATATATCTATATAAGCTTACTGTAAGCTTACTGTACTCTGTACCTTCCCGAGTACGAGCTGCATTCTGATTGGCTGCCAATGTCTGTCAACACTCAAAAACAGAAATTGTTGGCAGCCATCTTGTACCTCGGTAGATTGAGGCACAGGAAAGCAGAAAAACAAAAGTGTAGAACTCAAAAAGGGGGCAGGGTAGAAGCACCCTGACCCACTAGGCCTGCTCAGGGGGTCCCACAAGGACCCCCCAGGCCCCCAATTTTTTTTTGTTTTTGTTGAAAAATCGCGGGGTACGCGTGAGATGTGATTGGCTGTCAACACTACATCCAAGAAGTGTTGGCAGCCATCTTGGGACCAATATACATGATGGCACCTCATTAAAAAGCGTTGTAGTTAATAGAGGGTTTTAAGACTTTAGTTACATTATCAATCATTTGTTGATGGTACCATACTCATTTTAGGAATTGTGGTGTGTTCTAAGGTGATTTTACCATGTGAAAAAGCCTTATGCTGGGATATCATGAATCCTGTTTGAAAGAAAACTATTATCTCATGCTTTTCCCACAGTGGTTTGGAACGGGATCTATAAGCAAAACTGAAAGCATATTTTCTGTAAATGCACATTATCTTTCTTAGTCATGTGATAATGAAGTCTGACATTCTCAGTAAAACATGTACATCCAACAAGGACAGAGACTGTCAGTTGATTCCTTTGTTTTCTACTGCAGCCTCCTAGAGTGTTCTAAAGAACAACTAGAGCGCTAACAGTCCTACTCATTACAAAGGTATGGCACACCTGAAGCCATCTTGATTGGAATAAAGTGGTAAGTCTTAAAATATTTAATTTAAAAAGGTACAAAATGAGGGGGTATATTTTGCCATAGAAAGTATGATTAGTGCTGCCGAAAGAAAAATTAGGGCACATTTTGAGTGACTTCTCAAATCCTATTCTATTTCATTAAAAAATTCTGACATGCAGTCTCCCAAGATGGCCACCAGAGACAAAAGAGCCCAAATGTAGCCCAAATATCACCCAGATGTAGCCCAAGTATAGCCCAATGACAGAATGTCCCAGAGTGTTCTAAAGAACAACCAGAGCGCTAACAGTCTTACTTATGACAAAAGTATGGCACACCAAAAGCCATCTTGATTGGAATGAAGTGGTAAGTCTGAAAACATTTAATTTAAAAAGGAACAAAATGGGGGGTTAATTTTGCCATAGAAAGTATGATTATTGCTTCAGAAAGGAAAATTAGGGCACATTTCGAGTGACTTCTCAAATCCTCTTCTATTTCATAAAAAAAATTCTGACATGCAGACTGAAACATGCACTTTGAAGAGAGTGAGTAGTAGAGAGTAGAGAGTAGTAGAGAGTGAGTAGTAGAGAGTAGTAGATAGTGAGTAGTAGGGAGTGAGTAGTAGAGAGAGAGTAGTAGAGAGTAGAGAATGAGTAGTAGAGAGTGAGTATTAGAGAGTAGTGGAGTAGTAGAGAGTAAGTAGTAGAGAGTAGTGGAAAATATTCCAAAGTTTGGCACAGCACCACTTGCACAATAAGTCCAATCAAATCATATAACTTAGAGTCCTTATTGAAGCGCTGAATCTTGGTGTATATTCAAATGCTTTTATTTTCCTGAAGTTTATGTACCACAGCCATCCGACGCGTTTCGTTCTGTACAACAGAACTTCTTCAGGGTGTTCTTATTTACTTCAAGTTATGTCGGTATCCTGTTGTCATATAACTAGATATTTATTCCAAATGTTAGACGAGACGTAAGTACATTCTTATTCAAAGTGACTAGGTATCAATTTTACCCACACAATTCGGACAGACTTGAGTAATTTATAGCATCCTCAAAGTCAGTCTTTCAAAAATTCCAAAGCATAGGACATGATAATCCAAATCCAAATGTTTCTCAAGAAAAGTCATTTTCAATCGTTCGGAATATCTGCGTTTGGGTAGATATGACCCAGGGACCCCCAGTATGCAAGGGGAAATAGTCCCCCCTCTGCAAACGCGCCATTTGCCTGCGTTGCAGAGAGGTGTAAAAAGGGGCAAAGCCTCATTACACCTCTGTGCAATGCAGCCCCCTGGCGCATCTGGAGGTTCCAGGTAGGTAGTTGGCCCCCAGGGACCCCCAGTATGCAAGGGGAATTAGTTCCCCCTCTTCAAACATGCACGGGGGCTGCGTTGCAGAGAGGTGTAAAAAAGGGTGTGGCCTCATTACACCTCTCTGCAATGCAGCCCCCTGGCGCATACTGGAGGCTCCTGGTGGGCTAGTTGGCCGCCAGGGACCCCCAGTATGCAAGGGGAATTAGTTCCCCCTTTGCAAACGCGCCAGTGGGCTGCGTTGCAGAGAGGTGTAACAAGGGGCATAGCCTCATTACACCTCTGCAATGCAGCCCCCTGGCGCATACTGGTGGTTCCAGGTGGGCTAGTTGGCCCCCAGGGCCCCCAGTATTAAAGGGGAATTAGTTCCCCTCTTCAAACATGCACGGGGGCTGCGTTGCAGAGAGGTGTAAAAAGGGCCGTGGCTTCATTACACCTCTCTGCAATGCAGTCCCCTGGCGCATACTGGAGATTCCTGGTGGGATTTCAGGTCTTATATAGTTAGGAATTAGCATTAAAAAATCCTTTGAAATTCACTGAAAAAACCATAGGTTTTATGCCTTATATAGTTAGGTATTAGCATTTAAAAAACCTTTGAAATTCACTGAAAAAACCATAGGTTTCAGGCCTTTATATAGTTAGGAATTAGCATTTAAAAAAACCTTTAAAATTCACTCAAAAAACTATAAGTTTTAGGGGTGTTATAGTTAGCTGGACATTTCACTCATACACAACCATTGAAATTGCTCCTATATAGTTAGTTGCACTAACTCTATTTCGCACACCCGCAATCCACTGCTGATGATGTCACATATTACATCATTCATGACATGGTCAGTGACATCACTGATGACATCTCAAATGACATCACTGATGACATCACTGATGACATCATCCAAGTGACAATCACATACACCTTTTCATACACTAGTAAAATCTTCCATCACTCTTTGTAAAATACAGAGTATCATATTTGAATCCATTGTTACAGCAATACAAGTATCTAAAAACCCACTCAGTGATTCATAGATGTATACACACATTTAATCACTTACCTATAGATTCACTCATACATGCTGTCAATGAACAATAGAACACTATCAAAAATACTTATACACCTAAATCGACATTACACACCAGCACACATCCTATTCACATAAGAAGTCATCCTACTCACTTATGCAAACAATGGATCATACTTACATATTTACTTAGCTACACACTTATACAAACACAACTTCATCTATTCATTTAGATAGTAAGTCATACTTAGTGAATTATAAAATCAATATTACAAGTAAAAAGTTATCCATACAGTCACTCACCCAATCATTGAGTCTTATGTATACTTATTTATATACAACAACTGACACATACACGGCCTTTTATTTTTCTAGTTTGTTGGATATGTACCATTGAGAAAAATATTTGCACATCACCACCCCCATAAAGATATTCACTCATCCAAACAACTGTTAGAACATGTAGTTTTAACTTCATATATCTAGTGAATCAACTATTCACACATCTTTGGGCAGTCAGACTTTCACATAGCTAGTAACCAACTGGAGAACCAGTTTACACAACAACTGACAAAGTGATACAGATATTCAAACAGTTTAGTCACTATCCACTATATTTAGTGAGACCTTATAAATTGGTCAAGTAAATAGTCAATTACACTGCTACTAAATCCTCCATCCAAATATTTATTTTTATATATCCACTCATTCTTCAATGCAAATTGCTATATTTATAATGCATATTTAAAAACCGAAGCAAACCACATTCACTGGATGATGGCATCAGTGATGTTATCAGTGATGTCCTTTGACATGTCATCAGTGATGTCACTGACCATGTCATGAATGATGTAATATGTGACATCATCAGCAGTGGATTGCTATACAGGAGCAATTTCAATGGTTTTGTATGAGTGAAATGTCCAGCTATCTATAACACCCCTAAAGCTTATGGTTTTTTGAGTGAATTTTAAACGTTTTTTAAATGCTAATTCCTAACTATATAGGGCCTGAAACCTATGTTTTTTTCAGTGCATTTATACATATATATATATATATATTTCAAAGCATGCTCCACGGAATGCCGAGGGCCCCGGGGGAGGTGGCGTGTGCTCCGGACGAGCAACCCGGAATTCAAAATCACTCCAAACAGACGTGTAAACACGCTCTCAGTAGCTGCCACAAATACGCCAAACAGGATACAATCCAAGGGTGTTTAATCAAATGCTACATGTTTCGGCTTCTCACAAGCCTTGATCACGCAAATGAGAGTGAATGTGCAAAACATGTATGTCTAGTGCAAAACAATAGAAAAGAACATAGGACTGCGAAAATTCTCTATGGCAGACATCTTGACAGAGTCAAATACATGAAAATAGAAATGGGGCTTGTGGAAAAATCATAAAGTCAAAATAACGTCATACAGCTGACCTGGAATAAATAAACATTTGATAAGGACATAGCGCTGCAAGAGACATCACAAGTGAGATGGTGCCAAATCCACGTAACACAATAATTAATCGTTATCATGAAAACGCAATAGGGCAAAATGAAAATGAAATGTATCCTGACATGAGAATATAAACATTTGCGAAGTGCAAAACTCCGTTTCTAAAATAAAAATTGCCCAACAAACAGCGACAAGTGCCGCGTAACGAACTTACGAAAATGCAAGTACTGTCATAGAATTAAAGAAAGTGAGAACATGAAACTAGTCCCAACAGTGTCGGAACGTCATGAAAATAGTGCAGCACCGTGCCAATTTGCAACAAAAAGTCCTGGTCACGACCCGAGTAGGGCTCCACAGTTGCCCAAAGTCTGCACAACAGTCCAGATAGTGTTCAGTGATGCCCAAGTGGGCGTGCTCTTAAACAAAACAGGAACATGGTGACAAAAAGTAGGTACAGATCCTGTAATGCTAAAAAGAAGAAAAACAGTATTAAAACCAACATGATAAGATCATGTGCACATACAAAATAAACTGGCTCTACAAGAAGGAAAGAGTCGTTACAGATAGGTTAAAGAACCTAGAGGAGCCCCCCTAGGTGTAATCATCTTTGAGGTGAACTGCGAGTTCTTCGTCCTGGTTCAACCCCCCCCGGGACCTTGGTGTCGAAAGAAATAATATATTTCGACTCTGTTTGTCTCAGTTTTAATAGTCTATTGCCACCTCTAGGATTTTTAGTTACCTGCTCCAAGATGAAAAATTTCATCAAGGCAGGATTCGAGAAGTGGTGATCACTGAAATGTCTTGCTACCGGGTATTTGGCATCTTTATGTATGATGGCTCAATAATGTTCAAGAATACGTTTCTTAGCGTATGCGGTGGTGCTGCCAATATACCAAAGGTTGCTAGGACATACGATGACATAGACCACAAATATAGTACTACAGGTCAGGAATTGGTTAATGGCCTTTGCTTCATAGAAAATTTTAAAGCATGCTCCACGGAATGCCGAGGGCCCCGGGGGAGGTGGCGTGTGCTCCGGACGAGCAACCCGGAATTCAAAATCACTCCAAACAGACGTGTAAACACGCTCTTAGTAGCTGCCACAAATACGCCAAACAGGATACAATCCAAGGGTGTTTAATCAAATGCTACATGTTTCGGCTTCTCACAAGCCTTGATCACGCAAATGAGAGTCAATGTGCAAAACATTTATGTCTAGTGCAAAACAATAGAAAAGAACATAGGACTGCGAAAATTCTCTATGGCAGACATCTTGACAGAGTCAAATACATGAAAATAGAAATGGGGCTTGTGGAAAATTCATAAAGTCAAAATAACGTCATACAGCTGACCTGGAATAAATAAACATTTGATAAGGACATAGCGCTGCAAGAGACATCACAAGTGAGATGGTGCCAAATCCACGTAACACAATAATTAATCGTTATCATGAAATTGCAATAGGGCAAAATGAAAATGAAATGTATCCTGACATGAGAATATAAACATTTGCGAAGTACAAAACTCCGTTTCTAAAATGAAAATTGCCCAACAAACAGCGACAAGTGCAGCGTAACAAACTTACGAAAATGCAAGTACTGTCATAGAATTAAAGACAGTGAGAACATGAAACTAGTCCCAACAGTGTCGGAACGTCATGAAAATAGTGCAGCACCGTGCCAATTTGCTACAAAAAGTCCTGGTCACGACCCGAGTAGGGCTCCACAGTTGCCCAAAGTCTGCACAACAGTCCAGATAGTGTTCAGTGATGCCCAAGTGGGCGTGCTCTTAAACAAAAACAGGAACATGGTGACAAAAAGTAGGTACAGATCCTGTAATGCTAAAAAGAAGAAAAACAGTATTAAAACCAACATGATAAGATCATGTGCAAACCTAGCATTACTTACCGAAAAGGAAGGAATATCAGAGATATCTGTGTTCGGAGTGATATCACGATGTACCCTAACAACCAAGAGTTGGGTTTGAAAGGGTTTTTTCCGTGTAGCCACTGCAAGGCCTGTAAATCTAGCACCTCAGTGAAGAAAGTTACCTACAATGGGGTTAGCAAGGCCATTAACCAATTCCTGACCTGTACTACTATATTTGTGGTCTATGTCATCGTATGTCCTTGCAACCTTTGGTATATTGGCAGCACCACCGCATACGCTAAGAAACGTATTCTTGAACATTATCGAGCCTTCATACATAAAGATGCCACATACCCGGTAGCAAGACATTTCAGTGATCACCACTTCTCGAATCCTGCCTTGATGAAATTTTTCATCTTGGAGCAGGTAACTAAAAATCCTAGAGGTGGCAATAGACTATTAAAACTGAGACAAACAGAGTCTAAATATATTATTTCTTTCGACACCAAGGTCCCGGGGGGGTTGAACCAGGACGAAGAACTCGCAGTTCACCTCAAAGATGATTACACCTAGGGGGGCTCCTCTAGGTTCTTTAACCTATCTGTAACGCCTCTTTCCTTCTTGTAGAGCCAGTTTATTTTGTATGTGCACATGATCTTATCATGTTGGTTTTAATACTGTTTTTCTTCTTTTTAGCATTACAGGATCTGTACCTACTTTTTGTCACCATGTTCCTGTTTTGTTTAAGAGCACGCCCACTTGGGCATCACTGAACACTATCTGGACTGTTGTGCAGACTTTGGGCAACTGTGGAGCCCTACTCGGGTCGTGACCAGGACTTTTTGTTGCAAATTGGCACGGTGCTGCACTATTTTCATGACGTTCCGACACTGTTGGGACTAGTTTCATGTTCTCACTGTCTTTAATTCTATGACAGTACTTGCATTTTCGTAAGTTCGTTACGCTGCACTTGTCGCTGTTTGTTGGGCAATTTTCATTTTAGAAATGGAGTTTTGTACTTCGCAAATGTTTATTTTCTCATGTCAGGATACATTTCATTTTCATTTTGCCCTATTGCGTTTTCATGATAACGATTAATTATTGTGTTACGTGGATTTGGCACTCTCTCACTTGTTATGTCTCTTGCAGCGCTATGTCCTTATCAAATGTTTATTTATTCCAGGTCAGCTGTATGACGTTATTTTGACTTTATGAATTTTCCACAAGCCCCATTTCTATTTTCATGTATTTGACTCTGTCAAGATGTCTGCCATAGAGAATTTTCGCAGTCCTATGTTCTTTTCTATTGTTTTGCACTAGACATAAATGTTTTGCACATTCACTCTCATTTGCGTGATCAAGGCTTGTGAGAAGCCGAAACATGTAGCATTTGATTAAACACCCTTGGATTGTATCCTGTTTGGCGTATTTGTGGCAGCTACTGAGAGGGGGTTTACACGTCTGTTTGGAGTGATATATATATATATATATCAATAATTTGAAATTAAAAAAAACATTCTATAATAAATTAAAACATGAAACTATTACAAAAAATGTAAACTAACAGTTCCCAATACAATAAGTGCAACAGCAGGGAAAGTGTTGTATAGCAGAATAATTACATTTACTATTCCAACTCCAGCGAGTGCAACAGTAGGGAAAGTGTTGGATAGTGAAGGGGTAAACATTTCTATTCCCACTTCAGTGATAGCAAGAGTTGGAAAAGTGTTGGATAGCGGAGGGGAAAAATTTATTATTCCCATTCCCAAGAGTGCAACAGTAGCGAAAGTGTTGGATAGTGGATGGGTACAAATTACTATTCCCACTCCAGTGAGTGCAAAAGTAGGGTAAGCGTTGGATAGCAGGGGAGTAAAAATTACTATTTTCACTCCAAAGAGTGCAACAGTAGGGAAAGTGTTGGATGGTGGAGGGGTAAAAATTACTATTTCCACTTCAGTAGGTGCAAAAGTAGGTAAGATGTTGGCTAGTGAAAGGGTAAAAATTACTATTCCAACTCCACTGAAAGCAACAGTAGGATATGTGTTGAATAGAGGAGGGGTAAATCATTTTATTCCCACTCCAGTGAGTGCAACAGTGGGTAAAGTGTTAGATTGTGGAGGGGTAAAAATTACTAATAATACTTATACAGTTGAAAAAAAAAAAAATATTAAAAAATCTAAAAAATAATAAAAAACAATATTTTAAATATATAAATATAAATGTATTAAACATATAAAAAGGAAACAGAATAATAATAGTTACATATAACAAAAACCTACAAATAGTATAGTAACATTAAAAACTATATAGATTAATTAATTAAACACAAATTACTTTCCACCCTTTACTCCTATAAACACCACAACACACACTTAAAATTAACTACACAGTTACCATAAGTATTTACCAATTAATAAATAAAAAATAATTAACAACTAATTATTAATTCATCAATTGAAAATAATTTATTTCCGACCCTTCCCACCTATATAAACTACTACATACAAAGATAATTAATTACACATTTACCAACATGTATTACAAATTAATTGATTAAAATTAATTTACAACCAATTATCAATTCATAAATTAAAAATAAATGTCTTCCCACCATTTACACCTATAAACACCACAGCACACACTGAAAATTAATTACACAATTACCATAATTAAATAAAAGTAATTAAAATTAATTAACAACCTATTATTAATTAATTATTAATAAATTATGTACACATTAAACACTATAACATCTCGATTAAACAAATATGAATTAATAAAAATGTATAAATAAATGAAATATAATTAAGTTACTTCCCACCCTATTCCCCTATAAACCCCCAACCCGCTACGGAACTAAAAATGCAAAAATAAAATAAAAAAAATTACTACATTTAATATAATTAAATAACTTCCTAGCCTATTCTCTTATAAACCCACAACCCACTATGGAACTAAAAACACAAAATTCAAATATTTTTTTTTATAAATGTAATATAATTAAATTACTTCCCACCCTATTCCCCTATAAACCCAAACCAGCTACGGTACTAAAAGAGCAGAATTCAAATAGAAAAAAAATATATAACTAGAAAAAAATGTAACTCATATATTAAAAATACAAACAAATCTTATACAAAAACATAAATCACATACATATAAAATATATACTAAAATACATAAGAATGATAAAAAACGATATTTGTAACAATTATAGTTTTGCAAACAATATTAAAAACTTTGGTCTTTTTAAAAACGATTTTTCTTACCTGAATTGATATTCATGACCACGATATTCTTGCTGACGATATTCCTGAACCACAATATTAATGACTCGATATTTGTGCAATTCGATATTTTGTACTCAATATTCTGTCTCAGCACCGTATTGAAAATTGAAGTATGAACTTGTAGGTGCCATAATTGCAGAATATCTGCTATGGGCACGTATCCTGCCTGGTTATCCACTCTAAATATCATGCCCCAAATGGAGTCCTAAATATTATTGTCATCACAAAATGTGTTACCATTTGTTACCAGGTAAGTATTGGCATGTAAGTGTATATTTGCTACATTCATTCCACATGTATTTACCTTGAAGGTAAATGTATTGTTAGGATATTAAGATGTGTATTTAAGAATAGTACATTTATACTTCGCTTTATACTTATACTTTTGTTAGGACATATTTCTGTCCTTGAAACTCTGAAATCCAGTCCTCTACTGAAGAAGTTGTATTCTACATTGTTTTGACAGTTTGAACAAGGCTTCCACACAAGTGGGGTACATTTATTATTGAGATACAAGTTTGACAAAAATGTTAGATTGAATCCAATGTTTTAGGTTTGTAGGGCAGTCTGGAATAGATAAGAAAATGTGAAAAGAATCAGCACAGGTCACACCACCCTGGACTTTCCTTGCTGTCCTGTTTTGAGAAATGTCAGGGTTTGCTAGGTTTCACTGGGTGACGCCCCAGCCGACGCCCAATTACCACAGCTACACAAATCGCCAGAATGTTTAATTATTCATTGTGAAAATGAGTTTCCATGTTATGTTTTGAAACCTTTACCGTTGTAGGTGTTCGCCCCTTCCCAGAAGCAGGATACTCTTTTTATTGAGAGACGAGTAGGAATACAGATTAGTTTAACATTTGCTAATATCATTGACATTTCTCTCTAATTGTGGCTTCCAAATATCAGCCAAAGTGTAAGAACTAAGATATTTAGAAAAATGTTCTGAGTCATATAATTGTACAGATAACTCAAAATTCAGAGTTGTACAAATAACCACTATTCCTAAGTGAGTATCTAGGGCAATTATAAAAAATGCACAGGTTTCCTTCATACAGAATTTTTATCCATTAGCTATTTTCCCATATGAATTGCTGCATGGTCGATGCACAATGAAAAATCATCATTAGCTGCAAGTAAATATATATGATGTGTGGGACAGAGGTAATAGTGTATTGCGTTTGTCAATCAGCCATCAGATGAAAAATTACAGATGAAATCATGGCAGTAATTTCTACCTTTTCCTATTATTTAAACAACATTTTAGGTTTTAAAAACTAGGGGCCACAAGTATTAAAGTCCCATTTTGCATTCCCTAATTAGCAAATATTAGGTAATTGCTATTTAAGGGAAGGGCAAATGGTATGTAAAAAAAAGCTATTACCTACCAGCGATTTCTAAAAAGTTGCAATCACAATTAGGTAATCGCTATTAGGTAACATTACTCCATTCGTTCCTATGGTCGCCTGAGGCCCCCAGGTGTGAATGGTTTTGCATTACCTAATTGGCATTAACTTATTTGGTAATTGCAAATTAGGTAATGCACTATCAAGGGTGCCCGGGGGCCGGCGGCCCCCTGAAGCACCCCAAAACAAATGTGCACATGTTAAGGGCAAACATGCCCTGGGGGCATGAGTGCGCTACATGGTACTTTGAAAAATGATTTTTTTTGCATTTTAAAAAATTGCACATGGTTACTATTGTCTTAGAGTCATGGAGACTTGGAGACTCGAGGATTGGGACAGCCTGCCATAAGGGCGGGGGTCCCGTGCGGGGAATTAGGTTGCGCCCGCCCCAGTGGGGGGCGCATCCCGCATTTTTAACATTGCGGCGGGCGTTGCTTAAAGCACCGCCCGCCGCAATGTTAACAATGTATGGCATGCATTTGCATACACAAAGCGGCAGGCATCGCTTGGTGCCTGCCGCATTGTGTATGCAAATGCAGGGGGTACCACAGGTACCCCCCATGTGCACCCCCCACCTCGCCTCACCATGGGTGCCAGCAGGGGGCTCCCAAAGTAAAGACCACCTGTCTTTCTGTGGCGGCATTGCCGCCACGGAAAGGCATCTCCCAAACCTCATCCTAATATGGCTGGCGGTGTCTGTAGTAAAATGATGGTGGGAAATGGGTCGCGGGCAGGCAAGGATTGTGATGTGTTCCTATAGGTTCTGTATCGATCCCCCTATTCCTGACCCTGGTCTGGTTAATAATTAACTAGCAGCCATCCCACGGTGCGAAAACCGTTATCTGATTAAGCCACACCACGGCACAGGAGCGCGTTATCTGATTAGGTCATAACGCTTGCCATCTAATTAGGCAAGCACTATTCCTCCAGCCCCTGATAAGGCATACGGCGTTCTCAAAACAAATCAAACCTATGACAACCTGGGAAAATCCCGACAGCCATTGTTTTGATTTCACCGAGAACTTCAGTAAAGAATGTGCTAACGACCAGTTCGTATGACATCCTTATTGACGTATATATGTCCATCCTTACGTCAATCTCGGCACCTTACAGGTATAAATATTACCGACATTGCCTTAAGCAAACACACGCGGTGGTGACGAGATCGGAGCAGCGAGACTTGCCGAGGAGCCCAGCAGAGAGCGAAGCCCACAGGCGCTGCCCCGCCTTCCTGACGCGCTGAGAACGAGACGCTGCCTTTCTCCTGCCGAGAAATCCAGCTCCGGCGCTTCCAAGCAGCCCTCGCAGGCAGCTGGAATATCAAGACCTGGGATGAGAGATACCAGCCCTCAACCATTCTAGATCTCAGGTACAGAACTGAATAAACCCCTTGCAGAGAATTCTTGAGTCAGTCACTTGGCAAAACAAACTTAACGTAAACTGCTACTTATCTACTCCCGCCCACGTATTAGGCTTAGGTCAGGTACACCGGGGTAGGCGTGGTTAGAAGCACCAGTTGAGTACGATTAGTCAAATGTATATATGTATTTATCTATTTTATCCATTTTAAATATCTTATGGCTTAGAAACCATATCAATGCTTTTACAGTATTATTTTATAATTCTGCTTTTACTGTATGCACTTTACTTAACCATAAGTATTACAATAATATCGATTCATTTCTCTTGTACGAGAAAAGAGACTGATCAATAAATAACATCTTTTATTGAACACGCCCGTCTCTTCCTTTTCTCTACAATCTGGTGAAACTAAGAATGCACTGAACTGACTGAGTAAAATAAGTTGTCTTTTGTTTTCACACGACTCTAGAGATACACTCTTGATTAGGGGCGAGCAAAGTTGTCATGTTCTATGGTTGTCAGAAACTGAATCCCTTCTTGTCTATCCAGGGAGGTTAAACTCCTCCTTGCCTATTCGAGAAAGTTTCTAGTGAACTCTGAGCTAGCTGGCAAACACAAAACTTTAAGTCTAATATCGTCAGTAGAAAACCTAGTTAACCTCCGTCCTGGTTCTATACTATTGAAGGTATTATTCCAATGCGCAGAGCCTATTGGGAAAATAGAAACTACACTACATGGCGCCCAACGTTTGGATAGGCGATAAAACTAACGCAAGACATTAGAGTAACTCAGTCGTGCTTTTTCACTCAGAACCCTTTTTTCCCATAAAACTCCAAAGACGTCTGGAGTGGGTGAAAGGTCATATCCGCCAAACTTCATAGAGAGGAGACTCCTATGTATGGTTCTTGGTTTATTCAACGTTGAAGGATACACTGTTCCAAAATATTGTGCATCTAATCTTTGTTTCCATAAGAAACCTGATCTGCAAACAAACGGAATAACCTTCCTGTCGGTAAAATGGTAGACAGTGATGAAGAAAGAGAGACAGCTAGAATAGCAGCTGAACTCTTAGCAGCTGATACTACTATGCAGGAAAATGACCCGGATATAATAGTCATATTCGTAATTGAGGCACACGAATATCGGCAGACAGATGTATTCTATTCATGGATAAACTTTCCAGCAGCAAACGCTGTAACAAAGGACTTCCACTATTACAAAATAGAGGAACCTCCTGATGAGTACACTCCTTTCGAGGAGGTGGAAGTACCACTCAAATTCCAAGAGCACCTGCTCTTGTTTAATGGCGCCCTAAAACATAATAATCACATCACCAGGCTCGGTCCACTAGGTAGACCAGGAGCAACGTGGCCGGTCCTAGCCGGATACACACCACATCCAGACATTGAAGAAATGCCTGCAGCAGAGCTTTTAATACAGCTAAAACAATTAATAAAAATACATAGACAATTAGTCCAATATGTAATGCGGACTTCGACTGTCCAACCAGTAACCAAAATTCCACAGCTGACCCCTCAACAGGGGAACACAAATAAAATTACACCACAGAACATACAGTCCTGCCTAGGTAAAGTACCAGCTAAACGGGAACAAATTCCATTCTGGTTAGCACAAAAAATCACTCAAATAGAGGCGGTATTTCCAGATACCACCCCTGTTGAGAAACACAGAATTCTGACTTTTTGTCTTCCAATGGGAATCGCACCACATGGGGAGGACTGTGACACTTGGGGTACAGTCTTTGCTTCCATTTACACAAAAACACATGGTGTTCCATCCATGTCAGTAATACCAGATGTGCTAAAACAAATTCAAGATGAATACGGTCCAGAACCCGCTTTAACTCTTGGTATGAAATTACTGAAAGACTTCAAGCAGGTCTCGGCAATATTACTAGCCAACATAAAGGGAGAAGCAGCAAATGTGGCGATCCGCCAGAGGTTAAAAGAGACAAATATAGCAGACCAACCAGCTGAAATTGCCAGAATTATAGAAAAGAATCCTATGAAGAACTAGGTAGAGATAGTTTGGGTGGAATACCGGTAAAACCCCAACTAATTGAAAGTCCAGAAAAAATATTTATTAAAAATACTCTATTCACTCAAAAAAAGAACTGGGATGGAAACAAACAATCCAATCCTAAAGAAAAAAGATTCCAGTCCAGAGGAAGGTCTCCTCGGCGGAGAGAAAGATCTCCTGACCAAGGACACAAGTCTCCCCAAAGGGAGCCCTCTGTGAAAAAAATACAACCTTAGAAATAGGGATAATATAAAGAAACCTGATAGATATCAAGATAATGATACACGTCCCTCTCAATCTTTTCAGACTTCCTCGCAGAAATCGGAAAGAAGAGGACGATCAGAACACAGGGAAGAGCACGTCAAGTCCAAAGACAAGGAACCTGCTCATCCAAATAAAAAGTTACAATTTCCAAAAAAGAAGGTAGCCAGTATTAAAGTAATCAAAGATGCCGAGAATACTGAGGACACAGCTGAAAAACGGAGAATGGGCTCAGACAATGCTAGACAGCGCAGCAGAAGTGAGCATAGCTCGCAAAGTCCTTATGAATCATCTGGACACAGTGGACACGAATGAATACATTCAGGTGGAAACTGCCGATACCAGAGTTAGCAAACCTCACAAAATATATGAAATAACATTACGTATAGAAGGGGATAAGACTAGAAAAATAAGGGGTCTATTTTGGGATAATCTCTCCGAGGGCTATGACATCCTTCTAGATGAACGAGACTGGCCACCCGAGTTTGTCAGGGAGTGCCCACATGGCGAAGAAATAATTATGCATGCCTTCTCAAATCATATTCCAATTCATAAAAAATATACACTTGCAAGAAAATGGGCAGTAGCTCAAGCTCCTGCTTTATATAAAAATCATGTAGGATGGGATGAGGACTCTCCTCCTCACAAAATCCAGTTAAAATCACAACCTACTACACAGAGGCAGTACCCAATTAAGCAAGAAGCTAAAAAACAGGTAAAAGAGATCCTAGATCAACTTGAATACCAGGGGGTGATTGAAACTTGCACCTCACAAATGAACAACCCTTTGTTTCCTGTCTCCAAGCCAGACAATTCATATCGTCTTGTTTTGGACTACAGACACCTAAACTCATGTTGCAAAACTTTTGCAGTACAAAACTCGCATAGTGCTGCACTAATGAATAACATAGTGCGCAAAAAATACAAAACAACATTAGACATCTCTAATGGATTCTTTTGTCAGAATATAGCACCAGAGAGCAGATATTTGACTGCCTTCTCGGTAAATGGCTCGCAAAAAAGTTTCTGCCGTTTACCCCAGGGGCACAAGAACAGCCCAGGATTATTCTCAGCGAGAGTAACTGAATTATTACAAACATATGATGACGAGGCATTATCCTATGTCGACGACATTTACCTAACAGATGATGACTTGGATACTCACTTGAAGAGAGTGAACACCATAATTCAACTTTAAAACGTCAAGAATTGCCCATTTAACAGTCCTGTTTTTAGGATATGAATTATCAAGTGAAGGCAAAAGCCTGGCTGACAATTTCCTAGAGAAATGTGCTGTAATACAAGCACCTAGAACACTAAAAAACTTGCAATCAATTCTAGGCTTCCTAAATTTCGGAAGAACTTACATTATAAATTACGCAGAAAGGGTCAAACCCCTTTATGATCTAATAAAACCAGATTTCAAAAGAATCAATTGGACTCAAAAACACACAGAGATTTTGAGATCCTTACAAACAGACATGTTAATTAAAACAAAATTACAAACACGTGATAACACACGCAACCTTTTGATTCGAGTCATCCCAGGAAGATGCGGATTCACATACCTGACCTCTAATGAGGGAGAAAAGGTACCAATTGCATACAAATCACACTTGTACACAAAAGCTGAAAATAAGTTCAGTATTAAGGAAAACATTGTTCGTGCAGTTCAAACGGCTATAGCAAGAGAAAAAGACAAAGCTGACGGTAGACGTATCACAGTCAGAACAGCAGAAACAGCCTTAGAGGCATTAACAACCCCATGTAATTTACCAACAACAGCGTTGAATCCAGAATGGATACAATGGGTGAATTCTATTACAACGGATAAAGTAAAATACTACCTTGATCCAGAATTAAAGGAATTAAAATATCTAGAATATGAAATGACATACCCTCTGCCAATCGACATTCTGCCCTTACGACAGTACGCCTGTGTAATCTATACAGACGGACATGCCCAACCCTCAGCTTGGGGGGACCAAGCATACAACCCCACATGTGAGATTACAAAAGAAGTGTGGCACGGAGGTAAACTAAGACCTCTATTAACGAAAACACACTCAGTAGAGAATAATTCAGAACAACAGACTGAAATAATAGCATTAAAGATGGCGCTAGATAATGCGGATCGCGAATTCCCGACACTTATAGTGTCCGATTCATATTACTGCGTCAAATCATATAACAACGATTTGCAGAAATGGATTCAAAACGGTTACAAAGATGACACAGGTGCAACAATAAAGCAAAAAGTGCTTTGGAAACAAATAGTTCTTTTGCAGAAAGAACTACCAAAGACTCACGTGATACACTCACTGAGTCATCAGCGTGATGGCGTTCACGTTGCAGGGAATTCATTGGCTGAGTCAGCCACAACGGTAGCAACTGAATCGGCTTCCGTAGTTAGAAAAAAGCGTGCAGTAAAATACATTGACGGTGAAACAGTGCTGGCGGTGAAAACGTCATCAAAAGGCGACTGCTCAGCGCTACCGATCAACTATCCACTCAATTATACATACATAATCGATGCAAACTCCGTCCCTTTTGCTCGAATCCCTGGAGTGGGGGATAGAGTAATTCCAAACACGGACAGGAGAGGCTTGTTAATAGCAGACGCACATATGGGTGAGGGTCTCAGACACCTCAAACTAAGAGATTCCCTGGAAGAATTACAATCAGTGTACTGGTGGCCAGGCATGAGCCTGCATCATCACATCTTTGTAAAGAACTGCCCAGACTGCAATAGAGATCGCAGTGGCGAGAGAAACGGTATATTACCATGGCGTTTCACTCCAGAATGGATCAACAATAAAAAATAATGCGTCCAATTAACATATAAAGACTAGTTTTCACTTGTAAAGTAGACCCCAGCACTCGGCTGACGTCGGGACTGTTATAAAAAGATTTGCGAGTCTATAATGGCATATACGCTAGAAGCATGCTACGTTTGGCTAATGTTTTTTCCTCTTGCCCTAAAGCGTGTGAAAAAACATGGCCAAATGAGCATAGCATAGCGGGACTCTTCTCACTTCCTACCTGAGGGGTACGGGATGGTGTAAAGAAAAAACCAAAGGCATAGAGCAATCTATAACAGCGAAGGTATTAGGTTCGGGAGCTGGGTGGGTCAAACATCTAATAAGTGTCCAACGTAGTCTAAACAACCTGCCAAGAAATTCTCTGAGGGGATTCAGTCCATACGAATTATTGTTTGGGACTAGAATGATGGTCTTAGATCTTGACAGTCAGACTTCAGTGGTAAAAGGAAAAAGCTTTGATATCAAAGATTGTTTGGCTATTTTGCAGGACTTAAACGAAACAAGGAAAGACCTGAGCAACATAAAGTTGAAACAGCAGCCAACAACCACTGAAGAAAAACCATCTGTCCCAGCAAGACCTGTCTGGATTCCAAAAGTCGGGGATCTAGTCAGAGAAAAGATCGCGGTAAAGAAGGAATTTGGGCCTTCTTACAGAAAAGCAGTTTCTGTCTTGTCTATCAACGGGACAAGATCAGTAGTACTACCGCCTCTTGCTGGTAAAAAGGAGAACAGAGTTGTATCCATCGACCTGATAAAACCACAATCATGTGGCCGATAACAAACAGTAGGCCAAGTGGACTCCCGATAAGTAGTAGAACACCAAGGTTTGCTACAAATACAGAGGTTCAAACTAAGAGGCTAATCACATTCGAAATGCCTACAGAACATCAACAAGGACTATGCAACAAAGCAATTGAACTTAAACCTCGAAAAACCCAAATAAAAACATTAAGTCGAGACACACCAACCTACAATGAAGTAACATATGACTATGCTGATGAAACAAAGGAAACTTCTAGAACAAAAAATAATCCAGAAGCAATTGGAACAATAGACAGAACAGCATCCGGCTACTTCATCAACTTCAATGATTCATCTGAAGACCTGAGTGAATCAAAGAAACAGACATCAACAAAAACTTTTAAAGATAAAGCTAAGGAACTTTTTCAACATCTGAAAGAAACCTATCTAATTTCTCCATGGATTGAATTTTAGGTGGCCTTAGGTGCATTTATCCTCATACTTTGGCTCATCATGGTACTATGCTTGGGACATTTCATTGAAGGAAAATATGCTAAAATGGACACAGCAAGCCAGAAAATCAACTTGGTACTCAAACCACACACATCTTCACACGTCGAGAAAAGAGAACTTTCTTCAGTCAACTTCACAGCCAATCCTATACCCGGTGGGGTAGCATGGGACAATACTGATTATGAAATCTATGGTCCGGTTGAAATCCTGAAGTATCCACATCAAATTAAGATCTCATTGAGTGACTTTGTAAAACCAAGCTCATTTGCTGATGATTGGGACTTTGAAAGTATTAATGATATGATGTCTGACCTAGTGATGTCTGCTAAATTTACAAAACATGATTATTTGCAAGGTTCGTCTAATTATGATAAGATGTTCTGCTATAATCACTTTGGTAACCATTATCTGCATAAATCTGCACAACCTAGAAATGTTTTAAATTATAATCAATGGGAACACTGTGCAACCCCTCCAAAAGGTAGCTCAAGAACTTTTTATGACAAATATTCATATTTTTCAGGGTTCAACACAAGTAATGCAGAAACATTTTATTTCAAATTGTAAAACAAGACAGGTACAAAGACCATGCTTACAAACACTAAATTGATATATTCAGACTCATTTTTTGAGCAAATGAATACATTTGGTTTTGATTACTGGGACAAAAATATTGAAGTAAAAAGTGTTTGGGGTACAAAAGAATGGCAAGTACAAGGTATGGAATCATTGTTTAGAGCCTGCATGATCCCAGAACAAATTATATTTTTGAATGACACTATTCAACAAACTACCTGTCTTGGACTAGCCAAAATCAAAGATTTAAACAAACCGTCTATTCCAAAGCCAACAATGAACAGTAATAGCTCTATAGATGAGGAGATAGACGTAAACCATGTATTAAGCCAAAACAGAACACATCCTGATTGGAAACAGTAGTTGATCTGGCCCACAGATACTAATAACTGTCAAGACAGATTCTTGAACAAAATACAGGGGTTCACATTGACCAGGCCAGACCCTAGATATTCCCAAAGACAACACCAAGGTATAATTACCACGTACAGTGTGGGCAAGCTCTGCCTTCAATGGCTACAAACATCCACACTGGCAGAAATTAAGCAACACCTAACTTTACTTACTGATGGTGCTGACTTGCGTGATTTCATTATGGGACCGCGCAAACAGCGTCAAAAACGCTTCATAGCAGCCTCTATATATGCAGCTTATAACGAAGCCTGGAAAATAACTCAAATTGAGACAGCAGAGAGAATATGGGAAATTGACCGTATTAATTTGGAAAAATCACTTTCTGTAGTGGACAATGGGTTAACGACTGTCCTCCAGAATATATTCTTTGGACAGCATTGTGTCTTCAGCAATCGACATAATATCGCAAGACTTACTGTTGTTACAACATGGTCAGTCCCAATTGCGTTCTATTGTACAGCTTGGCTGGACGTTACAAAATCTGCGTTCAGGCTATGTGCCTTGGCGTTTAATCAACACAACGTCACTATTCAATATCTTTAACCTTACTGATATACAAATCAGTATGGCACAGAAGGGTGCTGATTATACAATCCTGAGCATTGAGAAACTCGAGAGATTACCATTGACAATGTCAGAACGACCTGTCATTGAATGGATAATACATGGAATAATTAATATTCCAATATCTACTTTCAGGTTTCAATATTGCCAAAAATATATACAGGCTGGCATGTACGAAAAATTGGGAAAAAGGTACATTAAGTCAACATGGAACTTGCCCTATTCACATGCATGTGTCAGTAATAAAGGCCAGAAAGTGTTTCTTAGTGGCAATAATTGTGCGATGTCACTAAGCGGTACACTTCTGTGTAATGGTATTAGTTTACATGGAGCCTGTGAAGGGTCCTCAAATAACCTTTCATGTCACCAGCTAGGCACACCTGAAACACAAATAGAACCATTCTTTAGGAGACTATCGAACGGGAGTTACATTCTAATAGTAGACCGCAGATGTTGTAGTTTGCTGCCCGGAATACCTTATCTCATAACTACGACTGCGAAGGTCATGTGCTGTGAATGGGTATTGTTCCCCAGCGCTTCACCAGACAGGAAGGCAAGGTTATGGCCCAAATTGAAAATTACTTCTATTCGAATTGATACTTTAAGCAGAATGAAGACAGTGCTCCTCCAGACGCCGACCAGGCTAACGTCATCAAAAGAAACGTATGATCTCCAAGTTGCAAGGACAACGGCAGAGATTCATTCATTGTTATCAACTAATTCCCCAATACATTTCGCAGAAATACTGAACGAAATCCTAAAAATTTCTGATACCACTGGTGTCTCCAGTGTATTTAAAGCAGTGTTTTCAGGAGCTTTAACTCCATTCAAAGCCATTCTGGGTATTTTTCCAGACTTTGTCCACTCCATCTTTGGCGGACTTCCTCTCTTTTTGGGACTAGTGGCAGGAATCCTATTTTTGATCCTGTTATTTCGCTATGGCAAACCTTGTCACAGGAAAAACACCTGCGACAAGGGAAGAAACAATCCTAGCCATTGGATACCGGGACCGGATGTCTAAAATCCTTGGACTATCCCGGCTTAGAGACCTGAACATGACTTGGTTTCTTTCATTTAGACCGATGTGGCAACTATGTGTTTTACCTGTATTAAGGTGCTTGCTATGCGGAGAAGAATGCGTGTTGGACACCTGTCTGACACTACAATCGGATGCGCCAATGGACGCAGAAACCTTGTTGGGTCCGGTAACGGCTCATGCATTGTGCTGTCCCCAGCGGCTACCAATCCTGATGACGGCATTTGTGGAGACTTCACCACTACGATTGAGGGGTAGTGAAGTTCAAGATGAAAGCAGCATCAATCAGGTACGACCTTCTGTCAGCTTTGCTGATCAAAACATCAATGAAGGCAATCATGCTCATGAATGCATGGTAACAACTTTTTCAGAGTTAGTGGAACTTTCACAGGAAGCTTTTGACAGCTTTTTCGACAGTCTAAATGATATGATGTTCTCACCAGAGCAGAAACAATGACTTTTGAGCAAGCTAGCACACGGCGTTCCCAACTCCCTGAATTTGGCCTTCGACTTTGATAATAAAGTATCATGAACAATTTTTATCCAGTCTACGGACAGCGGAACATAATTTTTTCAGCGGCCCTAAAATATTTGCAATTTTTCGGGACACTTATCAATCAATCAATCAATCACGACATTTTTAGAGCGCACTACTCACCCGTAGGGTCTCAAGGCGCTGGGGGGGGGGTGCCGTTACTGCTCGAACAGCCAGGTCTTGAGCTTCTTCCTGAAGGCGAAGTGGTCTTGGGTCAGGCGCAGGTCCGTCGGGAGGGAGTTCCAGGTCTTGGCGGCCAGGTGGGAGAAGGACCTTCCTCCTGTTGTCGCTCTTCGGATGCGGGGGACTGCGGCGAGGGCGAGGCTGGTTGATCTGAGGTGGCGCTTGGGAGCGTAGAAGTTGATTCGGTTGTTGAAGTAGCTCGGGCCTTGGTCGTGTAGGGCTTTGTGTGCGTGGGTGAGGAGACGGAATGTGATTCTTTTCTTGACGGGGAGCCAGTGCAGGTCTCTCAGATGTCCGGAGATGTGGCTGTTTCGTGGGAGGTCGAGGATAAGTCTGGCTGAGGCGTTCTGGACCCGCTGGAGTCTCTTCTGGAGCTTGGCGGTGGTTCCGGCGTAGAGAGCGTTGCCGTAGTCCAGTCGGCTGGTGACGAGGGCCTGGGTGACGGTCTTCCTGGTCTCGGTGGGGATCCACCAAAAGATCTTCCGTAGCATGCGTAGGATATTGAAGCATGATGAGGAGACGGCGTTGACTTGTCTGGTCATGGAGAGGGAGGAGTCCAGGATGAAGCCCAGGTTCCGTGCGTGGTCAGTCGGTTTGGGTGCGGTGCCCAGGGCGGGGGGCCACCAGGAGTCGTCCCAGGCGGAGGGCGAGGAGCCCAGGATGAGGACCTCCGTCTTGTCCGAGTTCAGTTTCAGGCGGCTGGTCGTCATCCACTCGGCTACGTCTCTCATTCCTTCGTGCAGGTTGGTTCTGGCGGTGGCGGGGTTGTTGGTCAGGGAGAGGATCAGCTGGGTGTCGTCGGCGTAGGAGATTATGCTGAGGTTGTGTTTGCGTGCGATGGCCGCGAGGGGGCTCATGTAGACGTTGAAGAGGGTGGGACTCAGCGAGGATCCTTGGGGGACGCCGCAGATGACTTCGGTGGCCTCTGACTTGTACGGTGGTAGGCGGACTCTCTGTGTTCTTCCGTCGAGGAAGGAGGTGATCCATTCCAGTGCCTTCTCCTGGATTCCGATGTTGCCGAGGCGCTGTACTAGGGTGCGGTGGCAGACAGTGTCGAACGCCGCGGAGAGGTCAAGGAGGATGAGGGCCGCTGTTTCTCCGTTGTCCATCAGGGTCCGGATGTCGTCGGTGGCCGCGATGAGGGCGGTCTCGGTGCTGTGGTTGGCTCGGAAGCCAGACTGTGAGGGGTCGAGGGATCCATTCGTCTCGAGGAAGGCGGCCAGCTGTTTGTTGACGGTCTTTCCGATGACTTTGGCTGGGAACGGGAGGAGCGAGATGGGACGGTAGTTCTTGAGTTCGGTGGGGTCCGCTGTGGGTTTCTTGAGGAGAGCGCTGAGTTCGGCGTGCTTCCAGCTCTCCGGGAAGGTGGCGGTGTCGAAGGAGGTGTTGATAATGTCCCGCAGGTGGGGTGCGATGACCGCGTCGGCCTTGTTGAAGACGTGGTGAGGGCAGGGGTCGGTTGGAGATCCGGAGTGGATGGAGTTCATTGTGCGGATGGTGTCTTCGGTGCTGATCGGAGTCCAGGTGAGGAGAGTGGTGGTGGGCGGCGTTGCTGCGGTCGTTGTGTGCGATGGTTGAATGCTGAAGCTGTTGTGTATGTCCGCGATCTTGTTGTGGAAGAAGGAGGCGAGGGAGTTGCAGAGGTCTTGCGACGGGGTGATGTCGTTGTTTCCGGGGTTGGAGAGCTCTTTTACGATGCTGAAGAGTTCCTTGCAGTTGTGTGCGTTGTTGTCGAGCCGGTCCTTGTATGCATTTTTCTTGGTGGCGCGGATCAGTTGGTGGTGTTTCCGGGTGGCGAGCTTGAGGGTAGCCATGTTGTCCCTTGTTGGTTCCCTTCTCCACACTTTCTCGAGGGCTCGGCAGTTCTTCTTGGAGCTCTTGAGTTCGTCGGTGAACCATGGGGCTTTTCTGCTGCCGGGTCTGCTGGGCGGCGTCCTCAGAGGGGCGAGTTCGTCCGCGCAGTTGCTGATCCATTTCGTAAGGTTGTCGGCGGCCTGGCTGGGGTTCGTTGAGCCGGCGGGAGGGTGCTGGCTCAGGGAGGCGGTGAGCTGGTCAGCTGTGATCTTGTTCCAGCTTCTTCGGGCAACCTGTTGCTGGTGGTGGTGGATCGTCGTTCTTTTGAAGGTGAAGTGGACGCAGCTGTGGTCCGTCCAGTGGAGTCCTGTTGCGTGGCTGAAGGCGATGTCTTTGCTGGATGAGAAGACGGCGTCGAGTGTGTGTCCGGCGAGGTGGGTGGGGGTAGTCACCAGTTGCTTGAGTCCGAGGTTGGCGAGGTTGTCGAGCAGGGTGATGGTGTTGCGGTCGCTGTTGTTCTCCAGGTGGAAGTTGAGGTCCCCCAGGAGGATGTAGTCGGCGGAGGGGAGGGCATGCGGGCTGATGAAGTCGGCGATGTCCTCGCTGAATCGTGTGCGTGGTCCCGGGGGTCGGTAGATCAGGGTGCCTCTGAGGGTTGTTCTGGGGTCCGTGTGGATCTGGAAGTGAAGGTGTTTGGCGGTGGTAAGGGTGTCGTCGGTGTTGGTCGTGATGCGGATGGTGTTTCTGTGGATGATGGCGATGCCTCCTCCCGTCTGGTTGGCGGTGCGGTCCCTCCGTGTGATCTTGTAGCCTTCTGGGATGGCGATGGCGATGTCGGGCGCTGAGGAGGCGTTCATCCAGGTCTCTGTGAGGAAGGCGACGTCAGGGGCTGTGGTGTCGAGGAGGTTCCAGAGTTCGACGGCGTGTCTGTGGACGGAGCGGGTGTTGAGCAGGATGCACTTCAGGTGGTTGCTGCTGGTGTTCGGCTTGGCGGGTGCTGGTGCGGGGTTGGTCCGGATGCAGGTGAACTTGCAGGCGTCGCAGCTGAAGGGTCCGTGGGTGTGCTTCGGGGCGGCTCGGTGGCATCCTGGGGTGTGGCCGGTGTTGAGTGCGAAGAGATCGGCGGCGGTGTAGGTTCGTCGGGTCGGCTTCCGTCGGTGGGGGCCAGGGGTCCTGGCACTGGGCGCGGTCCAGGCGCGGACGGGCGCAGACGGGCTTACCTTTGGCGCGCCTTCGGCGCACAATCGGCGCGCCCGCTGCGCGTTCGCACGGTCGCCATATAAGGCGAAGTGCGCGGGTGGGCGGAGCAGCTGGGAGGCGGGAGCGGGGAGGGTACAGAAGAGAAAAAAGGGGCGGGGTAAGTGGCGGTGGCGGGAAGCGGGGAGGGAGCGGAGGGCGTCGAGGTAGGCGGGCACACAGGAAGGAAACGCTAACACGGGCACAGAATTGAGAAAAACAGGCACAAATGGAGAGAGAAAACAAAACAAAAACAAGACAAATATACAAACAGTTCAGTCAGCCGGCAGGCGAGCACGGACCACGCCGCTCGGAGGAGGGGGGCGTGGTCAGCGGAAGCGAGGCAGGCAGCGAGGCAGCGGCAGGCAATGGAGCACACGCAGCAGCTGGTGGCCGTGCGGCGCGGGGGTGTCTGCTTAAAGTAGAAACTATTCTTAGAGAACTAAAATTCTATTTTAGGAACTTTAGAGACATTAGCTGCCCTCTGGCATGTTCATAAATATCTAAATTAACAAAAATGAGGAGTACCACCAGAAAAAGGTGCTCAAAGAGCGATTTCGGCGGGATGATTCACTATCATAGAGAAGAAAAGTCCTTCTTTGGTTATTAATAACCCCTCACTCACCGACCTGGTCGGTGACATGCTTTATCATCGGGGCCACCTTGATGGCCGAATGCCATCAAGGTGTGCTTCAACACCTGAACTACAGTGGAGCTGGTATGTGAGTGATGAATGTAAAAAAGAAGTAAGTGAGTTAAAAATTGTCCTGGTATGACTAATTTGAAAAAACTTTATTCTTGAGACTACTGGACAATAATAAAATGTAAGTGTCGATACAGTTATAGGTATGATTATGACCAAATGTATCTGGAGAATATGTGGTGGGTCTGTTTCAAACCGTAATAGGAAATTACCGGTTTTTCTTCAGGACCAGATCAAAGAAATGGGTGGTCAGGGTACACTAACACCCTGCCGTGCCAGCATTTCCTTGTGCCTAGGTAACAAAATTCGTGGTACCAGGCAAAACAAAATAAATAAGGAATAACCCGGTGGTGGTTATCCTGAAAAAGACCTGTGGAGAGAAAAATAATAATCACAAAAAAACTCGTTACAAGCCTGCAACGTAGTGTAGTGACGGAGTCTCTTGTCTTCGTGTCTCATGAATCATCCCATACTGAGATTATATGGTTTAATTATAGTGCATTATTTCAGGGGTGCACAGTGCAGCTCAAAGAGTGTCGTAATTGATTATTGGCGCAAAAACCTCAATGTCTACCTCACACACCTATCAATTGTAGTGTGCATTGTGGTAGTGATCTATAATTCTTTAGTCATTCACACGCATCCCAAAACTATCGGTGCGTGGCTATGCAACACTCACGTCATTCTAGGTGAGGGTCATAGCAATGTGATAACTGTCTCTTGATTCAACATATGACAATACCAGACAAAACACAACATCGAACACAAAGTAAAAAGGGGGGGCTTACTCCTAATGAAGAGTCATAGGGCAGCACAGGATGAAACATATTCTGTAAGGTAAGGCATACAAATTGTTAAAATATAATGCCGATTGCCCGATTAGAAGAAATAGGGGCACTCGGAAAAACCCGAGTGACGAGGCATAGGGATTCATGTTCCTCGGGGTACGGAGGCTCTCTACTTACAGTTTTGCAGCTCTAATCAGATAGAGTACCTATGAGGTCCCTCCACGCGCCCGTGATCCGGGTGAAAGCGGGGCCGGAGATAAGGCGCCCGCCATCGCGGTTGTTGGGGGCGTGGCTAGCCTAGCGTGATGACGTCATGCCGTATACTACGGAAGCCTCGCCGGGACAAGGGTTGCCATAGTTACGTCGCCCGCATTCTGATGTTTACAATAAAACCGGGGAGAGCCATGGTATTCGTTAAGTTGGAATGGTCAATGAATTGCTATTAGAGAGATGCTTACTATTCCATTTAAAAGGCACAGACATAAAGGAATACGCTTATCATGCGTTTAGAAAATGTGGCATGAATTAGAGTAAAGCAGGGACATGTCATATAAGGAAAGGGCGTGGGCTACTGTAAGAAAAAAATGGGAGTTAACAGCCCTGAAATGCCTGGAGTACTAAAGGCATGTTGTAACAATCTATGGCTGGAGTATATTACAGGACATTGGCCCATTGTATATTATCGTTGAGACCATTGATATGTGTGGACAATCTGTACACCCATCTTTGTTCTTTTTCATAGAGACGTTTCTGTAAGTTTGGCCCAGTAGGTAATTGTTCGATGATAGTCCATATCATGTCGTTTGGCGTGTGATTTTTTTCCAGAAAGTGGTCAGTTAGTCGTGTTGCGCTTTTTTTGCAGCGAATGGTGCTGCGATGTTCGCAAATTCGTTGCTTGATCTTCCGGGTGGTCATTCCAATATATTGTTTTTTACAGGTACATTCAATCAAGTAGAAAACGTTGCAGCTATTGCAATTTGTGTGTGCAATTTGCCTCCATTCTTTGCCTTCTTCCAGGTTTAGTGTCTTCGTATTCCTCGTAAGGTGGCATACACAGCAATTGCCGCATCGATAGTGACCAGTCACATTAGGGAGACCCCAAATCTCGGTAATAGATTGAGTGATTGGGACCGTCTTTATTTTGGGTCTTGTTTTTACCAAGGTGTCCTTCAAACTGTGTGACTTTTTGAAGGAAAAAAGGGGTTTCTCCCAGTGTAGATTTCCAGAATTTATGATCGCCCAGTGTTTATTTATACTCCTAGTCACCTGGTTGGATATTGCACTGTATGTGGTTACGCAAGTCAATGGTATGGAGTTGTTAACTCTTGTTCTTTCTTCCAGGAGTACCTCTCTAGGTTGGTTCCTAGCCCTCTTCTGGCACTTCTTTATGATTTTGTTGGGATATCCGCGATTCTGCAATTTCTCTGATAGGTCAGTGGCTTGTTCCTTATATTCAGATAGTTTACTGCAGTTCCTTCTCAATCTGAGGAACTGTCCGTATGGTAGATTTTCCCTGAGTGGACGAGGGTGAAAGCTCTCAAACCTTAGAAGGTTATTTTTAGCTGTTGGTTTATAATGAGTACGGGTCTCCAGTCGGTTATTTTCCTTGCTAATCACCACATCCAGGAACACAATTTTCTCCTTATCATAGCAGTTTGTGAATCTCAAATTGCCATCACAGGTGTTAATCCAGGAGACAAACATATCCAATTGTTCGGTGGGTCCCTGCCAAATTGTTAGGACATCGTCGATGTAACGCATTCAAAAGATCAAATTTTCGCGAAATGGGTTAGTGTCATTGAGGATGAATTTCTGTTCAAAATCATGGACATAGAGTCCGGCCACGCTAGGGGCAAAAACACTTCCCATTGATGTACCCCCCGTCTGTAGGTAGAGGGT
Organism: Lissotriton helveticus; assembly: GCF_964261635.1. Taxonomy (NCBI): domain Eukaryota; kingdom Metazoa; phylum Chordata; class Amphibia; order Caudata; family Salamandridae; genus Lissotriton; species Lissotriton helveticus. The sequence goes on along the minus strand of NC_136062.1, from coordinate 436,260,015 downwards.
GCCTTCAAATTCAAAATAATTGCATTTCAGAGCCAGTTTTGCACACTCCAAAATGAAGGCTCTTGGTGTATTGTGTATCCACTCTGTGTTTGCCAGAGTGTTCTCAAGGACTCGAATGGTGTCATCTTGGGGTATATTTGTATAAAGACTTTCAATGTCAAAACTCAGCAGTACTGAATGCTCGTCTACCCTCAGGTTTTGTAATAGGTTTAGTAGACTTTTGGTGTCTTGTAAGTAAGTTACTGTGTTTTGAACAATGGTCTTTAAGAAAAAATCGCAAAATCTCGATAGAGGTTCCAGTAAAGATCCAATCCCTGATACGATTGGGCGTCCAGGTGGTGGTAGTCTGCCCTTATGCATTTTAGGAAGTATATAGAAATAGGGAATTTTTTCTTCAGTGGTGCATAGATAGTCTGCTTCCTGTTTTGATATCTTGCCAGTAGCTTCTGCAGATTCTACTAGTTGCACAATTTCTGATTTCAGATCACCAGTGGGATCTGATTCCAACCTCTGGTAATGTCTGTTGTCACTCAGGAGTCTGAGGCATTCCTCACGGTATGTTATTACGTCCATAACCACCAGACCCCCGCCCTTGTCCGCAGGTTTTATTATAATAGTCTCACAGGCACGCAAATCACTTAGTGCTGTGTTTTCAGCCTTGCTCATATTTTGAAATTGTGTAGTGTTCTGCATCTTTTTGACATCGTTGTAAACAGCCTGTTCAAAAGTGATTAGTTCCACAGGAGTGGTGTGTGTGGGTGGTGTGAAAGTAGATTTCACTCTCAGTCCGGTTTCATTTTCAACCTCATTCTCTCTTGGAGGACCCTGTTTCTCGAAAAAGGATTTCAGTCTTAGCTTTCTGAAAAAACCGGCCAACTCGCAGTGTAGTTGGAACTTATCCACACGTGCTGTCGGGACATAGCCTAGACCCTTGTTCAAGACATTCTCTTCTGTTGTCGTTAAAGGTCTGGAGGAAAGGTTGGTAACTAAGGTTTTGTGCTGCTTGGACCCGCTTTGCTCTTTGTCCGGTTGCTCACTGGGTCTTCCTCTTCCCAGTGTACCTGGTTTGGTTGTCTGTTTTTTCCTCTTCCCCGTCGACCCCTGTGAAAAAAAGGGGGTTGAAACTGATTCTTGTGAAACGGGGGTGGTTGGAAATGTGGCTGGAAGGGTGGTTGCCATCCATACATGGGGAAATGAGGCGGATGATTGAACGGGTCTTGAAAAATAGGTGGATTGAAATTGGGCCAAGTGTTTTTCCCTCTTCTCCCTCCTCTGCCTCGTTGTCTATTGCCGCCAGTATTTGACCCATTGCTACTGTTTGATGAGTTTCTAGAGACATCTGAATCAGATTGAGTTTTCTCTGGTTGTTTGAAATCTGGATCCGAGTAAGGATAGGTGTTCTTAAACGTAAACCTTTTTAAGTCTTTTTTGAATTTAGTGACTTTTTGTTGGGTCAGATTTTCTTTGTATTCATTAATTTCCTTGTTTATTTCATCAAGTTTCTTTTTGTACCCAGTGATACTTGTCTTGATATGTGATTCAGTCTTTTGAATTTCAATCTGGATGGCTTCCGATAATCTCAGAGCTGTTTTTAGGATTAGCACAATCCAGTCGTGCGTGCAGTGCCACGCTATTAGGGCCCAATCTTTTCTGAAGGTAGGATCATTCAGAAATATTCGTGGAGCATTTGTAACCAGCAAACCTTTAGGGGCCATGTCATTAGTTAAGTATTCTTTTAGAATAGTGCCATGTAAAATGGTTCTTATACGATCTCTCTTCATCTCTGACAGCTTTTCCCAATCACCTGTCTGTGATATAGTTTGTGAAATATTTGCATCTGAAAAACCAGAGATCTCGCCCATGATGGCGTCTATCTCTTCAGTGGAATATGAAAGGCCTTGGTTTTCTCCCATGGTGTCTACCGTGTGTTGAGTGTGAAAGTTGGAATGTCACAGTTATAAAGAAGGACAGTAATAACTATCGCAGCTGTGCGCTGCCAAGATATAATATAAACAATAAGAGAGAGTGAAGGGATTTTATCCACCGAAGTGGACGGAATAATACTCCTGATCCCCTGGGTTAGGTATCTAAATTAACAAAAATGAGGAGTACCACCAGAAAAAGGTGCTCAAAGAGCGATTTCGGCGGGATGATTCACTATCATAGAGAAGAAAAGTCCTTCTTTGGTTATTAATAACCCCTCACTCACCGACCTGGTCGGTGACATGCTTCATCATCGGGGCACCTTGATGGCCGAGTGCCATCAAGGTGTGCTTCAACACCTGAACTACAGTGGAGCTGGTATGTGAGTGATGAATGTAAAAAAGAAGTAAGTGAGTTAAAAATTGTCCTGGTATGACTAATTTGAAAAAACTTTATTCTTAAGACTACTGGACAATAATAAAATGTAAGTGTCGATACAGTTATAGGTATGATTATGACCAAATGTATCTGGAGAATATGTGGTGGGTCTACATGTTTCAAACCGTAATAGGAAATTACCGGTTTTTCTTCAGGACCAGATCAAAGAAATGGGTGGTCAGGGTACACTAACACCCTGCCGTGCCAGCATTTCCTTGTGCCTAGGTAACAAAATTTGTGGTACCAGGCAAAACAAAATAAATAAGGAATAACCCGGTGGTGGTTATCCTGAAAAAGACCTGTGGAGAGAAAAATAATAATCACAAAAAAACTCGTTACAAGCCTGCAACGTAGTGAAGTGACGGAGTCTCCTGTCTTCGTGTCTCATGAATCATCCCATACTGAGATTATATGGTTTAATTATAGTGCATTATTTCAGGGGTGCACAGTGCAGCTCAAAGAGTGTCGTAATTGATTATTGGCGCAAAAACCTCAATGTTTACCTCACACACCTATCAATTGTAGTGTGCTTTGTGGTAGTGATCTATAATTCTTTAGTCATTCACACGCATCCCAAAACTATCGGTGCGTGGCTATGCAACACTCACGTCACTCTAGGTGATCCCGTGCTGCCCTATGACTCTTCATTAGGAGTAAGCCCCCCCTTTTTACTTTGTGTTCGATGTTGTGTTTTGTCTGGTATTGTCATATGTTGAATCAAGAGACAGTTATCACATTGCTATGACCCTCACCTAGAATGACGTGAGTGTTGCATAGCCACGCACCGATAGTTTTGGGATGCGTGTGAATGACTAAAGAATTATAGATCACTACCACAAAGCACACTACAATTGATAGGTGTGTGAGGTAGACATTGAGGTTTTTGCGCCAATAATCAATTACGACACTCTTTGAGCTGCACTGTGCACCCCTGAAATAATGCACTATAATTAAACCATATAATCTCAGTATGGGATGATTCATGAGACACGAAGACAGGAGACTCCGTCACTTCACTACGTTGCAGGCTTGTAACGAGTTTTTTTGTGATTATTATTTTTCTCTCCACAGGTCTTTTTCAGGATAACCACCACCGGGTTATTCCTTATTTATTTTGTTTTGCCTGGTACCACAAATTTTGTTACCTAGGCACAAGGAAATGCTGGCACGGCAGGGTGTTAGTGTACCCTGACCACCCATTTCTTTGATCTGGTCCTGAAGAAAAACCGGTAATTTCCTATTACGGTTTGAAACATGTAGACCCACCACATATTCTCCAGATACATTTGGTCATAATCATACCTATAACTGTATCGACACTTACATTTTATTATTGTCCAGTAGTCTTAAGAATAAAGTTTTTTCAAATTAGTCATACCAGGACAATTTTTAACTCACTTACTTCTTTTTTACATTCATCACTCACATACCAGCTCCACTGTAGTTCAGGTGTTGAAGCACACCTTGATGGCACTCGGCCATCAAGGTGGCCCCGATGATGAAGCATGTCACGGACCAGGTCGGTGAGTGAGGGGTTATTAATAACCAAAGAAGGACTTTTCTTCTCCATGATAGTGAATCATCCCGCCGAAATCGCTCTTTGAGCACCTTTTTCTGGTGGTACTCCTCATTTTTGTTAATTTAGATACCTTCACCCAGGGGATCAGGAGTATTATTCCGTCCACTTCGGTGGATAAAATCCCTTCACTCTCTCTTATTGTTTATATTATGTTCATAAATATTTTATGTTGTGATGAAATGGACTCGCACCTTTTCTTCTGTATTAAGAGCCATTTCATGTGTTATTTTCATATTTTATTAATAATGATGTATGAATATGCGTCATTGATTTAGCATTATTATACTGCTTGAGTGCATATGATGCATATAATTATCTTTTCGTATATTTCATGGTTTCAAAATGCATATGAATGTATTTTGGGGTGGTACGGTATACACGTGCTCTACTAGTATATTTACTATGCCTAGATTTGTAATTATGGACATAGTCTGCGTGGAGTGGGTGTGATGTATTCCTATAGGTTCTGTATCGATCCCCCTATTCCTGACCCTGGTCTGGTTAATAATTAACTAGCAGCCATCCCACGGTGCGAAAACCGTTATCTGATTAAGCCACACCACGGCACAGGAACGCGTTATCTGATTAGGTCATAACGCTTGCCATCTAATTAGGCAAGCACTATTCCTCCAGCCCCTGATAAGGCATACGGAGTTCTCAAAACAAATCAAACCTATGACAACCTGGGAAAATCCCTACAGCCATTGTTTTGATTTCACCGAGAACTTCAGTAAAGAATGTGCTAACGACCAGTTCGTATGACATCCTTATTGACGTATATATGTCCATCCTTACGTCAATCTCGGCACCTTACAGGTATAAATATTACCGACATTGCCTTAAGCAAACACACGCGGTGGTGACGAGATCGGAGCAGCGAGACTTGCCGAGGAGCCCAGCAGAGAGCGAAGCCCACAGGCGCTGCCCCGCCTTCCTGACGCGCTGAGAACGAGACGCTGCCTTTCTCCTGCCGAGAAATCCAGCTCCGGCGCTTCCAAGCAGCCCTCGCAGGCAGCTGGAATATCAAGACCTGGGATGAGAGATACCAGCCCTCAACCATTCTAGATCTCAGGTACAGAACTGAATAAACCCCTTGCAGAGAATTCTTGAGTCAGTCACTTGGCAAAACAAACTTAACGTAAACTGCTACTTATCTATTCCCGCCCACGTATTAGGCTTAGGTCAGGTGCACCGGGGTAGGCGTGGTTAGAAGCACCAGTTGAGTACGATTAGTCAAATGTATATATGTATGTATCTATTTTATCCATTTTAAATATCTTATGGCTTAGAAACCATATCAATGCTTTTACAGTATTATTTTATAATTCTGCTTTTACTGTATGCACTTTACTTAACCATAAGTATTACAATAATATTGATTCATTTCTCTTGTACGAGAAAAGAGACTGATCAATAAATAACATCTTTTATTGAACACGCCCGTCTCTTCCTTTTCTCTACAATCTGGTGAAACTAAGAATGCACTGAACTGACTGAGTAAAATAAGTTGTCTTTTGTTTTCACACGACTCTAGAGATACACTCTTGATTAGGGGAGAGCAAAGTTGTCATGTTCTATGGTTGTCAGAAACTGAATCCCTTCTTGTCTATCCAGGGAGGTTAAACTCCTCCTTGCCTATTCGAGAAAGTTTCTAGTGAACTCTGAGCTAGCTGGCAAACACAAAACTTTAAGTCTAATATCGTCAGTAGAAGACCAAGTTAACCTCCCTCCTGGGTCTATACTATTGAAGGTATTATTCCAATGCGCAGAGCCTATTGGGATAATAGGAACTACACTACAGGATGTTGGGAGGATCGCCACCACCTGCATGGCGGTGGCGATCCGCCCGACATCCTAATGGGCCCCTTGGTGTCGATAGCAATAGTATTAAATGCTAACTGGGCATACATATGCCCAGTTAGCATTTAGGAAATACTTAGTACATGCGCTTAGGGAATTGCAAACTGTGATTCCCTATTTGGAGTTGCAATTTTAGGTTGTCGCAAAAATTTGCGTTTACCTAAAATGCACTGCCAAAGCCTTTCATACATCTTGAAAGGCTATTTTTCATTGGCAAGCGGTCAAATTAAGCGATTCGCACCGTTTATGAACGCAAAATAGGTTGACACACATGGCCCTAGTTTCTTTGAGAAAAACATGATCAATCTACATAAACAATCACTTCTTTAAAAAATAAATGGTGTGATTTTCAGAAATCCATAGCTTTTTGGGTTTCCCCTAGGGTTTCACACGTTTCCTCTACAAACTGTAAGTAGGTTGTAATAACGAAAAGTAGGTAAATGGACTACCACTAAAATGCAAACACTGTGGTAAAAGCAATGGCCAAGAATGATCAAGTGTCTGCCTTGTCTTTGCATCACAGAAGGTAATGCAAAGACAATGCAAAGCTTTCAGTAATATTTACAAAGCCACTCAGGGGGCAATTTGCTCCACCTTCAGTGGCTATGCTAACAAATGTAATGGAATGCAATGGGTTGCACTGCATTATGTTACATTTCAAGCTGGATGCGCTCGATGGGTGGAGCCTGGGCATTCCAGTGCATCCACCCTTGGGTTTTGACACATTCCCATATTTACTAAAGCTAGAAAACCAGGGAATGTTCCAAATGCTATGCCTTCCCCAGTGAGGATTAATTAGGAGGAACATCTTTATTTCTCCTCGATCTTTCCTCTTTCCACATTCTAAAATCTGCATTTTGCAGCACATATAAAAAGAAGAAAGGGCCAGTTATATAAAAAATCCATTTTGCATTACTTAAATAGCGAATTTCAGGTTATCGCTATTTAAGGAATGCAAAATGGTATAAACGAGAATAGTGATTACCAAATAGCGATTTCCTTAAATGTTCGCAGTCGCAATTAGGTAATTGGTATTAGGTAATACTACTCCATGGGTTCCTCTGGGACTAAAGGCCCATAGGTGCGAATGGTTTAGCATTACCTAATTGGCAATTACCTAATTGGTAATCTCAATTTAGGTAATGCAATATCAAGTGTGCCCTGGGCATGTGTGCACTGCACGGATCTTTGAAAAAAGTATTTTTTGCTTCTTTCAAAATTTGCACAAGATTACCTGCGGGTTAGAGTTGATGGTAATAACATTTTCTAAATGGACAGTTTTCATTTATAAAATGCTTAGTACATGTGTTTGGGAATCGCAAATTGCAATTCTCTATTAGTAGTTGTAATTTTAGATAATTGAAATGTTTGTGATTACCTAAAATTGCTACTACAAAGCTTTTCATACATCTTGAAAGGCTATTTTGCAGTCGCAAATGGTCCTCTTCTGTTAATTTTTCTTGTTTTCTGCTATCTGCTATCTCTGATGTCGGTAGTTGGCAAAAGCGCAGGGATGCTCCAGGGTAACCTGGCGCTATACAAAACCGATTTAATAATAATAATAATAATAATAATAATAATAATAATAATAATAATTTGCACCATTTGCGAATGTGTAATGGTTTAATACGTGTGGCCCTAAATGCCTTAAAAGATTTTTTTATGAAGGACATGTCCCTTCCTGCGCAAAACACAATCCTACCTGTGACGCAGGCGTGCTTGCAATATGGTACAAGGGCACATTCATTGGTGCTAGGCTGCACACAGTGTGCCAGCACAAGTAGAGAGTAGAAATGCTCCATATATTTGCAAATATGAAGCCTTTCTTCTCTCTCCCTTTCAAGCTATGCAGCGCGGTAGCTTTGCTTTCTGCCCTGCGATGAGTGAAAGACCAATAAATATGTGCTAATGTTTTAATACAATTATGTGTGTTCCAAAAAGCAGAGAAGTAGGTGATCTTAGCACAGCAAACGTTTTCTAGACACAACACTTTTCACATTCCTTTTTTTTAATAAAGAACAAATAATTTCTGTGTTTTAGCTATTTTCTCAGTTCCCTTCAGTGGCTTCGATAAACCCTGGGTAGCTTTAGGATCCCAAAAAAGAGACTGTGGAATTGGGCCACAAAGTATGACAGAAGTAGTGATGTATTAATGGAGAGACTCTAACCTTGAGAGATGTTCACAGCAATCGTAAGAAGGTGGCATGGTTTATATGGTAACTATTAGTAGAATAGGGTAAGGGTTATTGGATGTTCAAATGGTCTTAGATGAAGGCTTGATTAGATGGTTTATGCTTAGCAGCTAGTCATAAACAGTCAGGGATTTGTTGAATGTTGGTTCATGGTAGCAGAATAGGATGGAAGGGAACCTTTTTTTTTATGATGCGCCTAGAAGGCTACATGAGAAGGCCAAGAGACGTGTCGTTAGGGTACAGATAGATAGATGCAAAAAGAAGGTTGGTAGAGGCGCGAGGGATATAACAATTGATGGAAGCTAGATGTAGAGTGAGAAAGGCGCGGACAACCTGTGAGGGACAGAGAAGCAATGAACAAGAATGAGTGACTTTGTGAGATGGATCCAGTTTTATACTGTGTTGATATGTTGGCCTGTTAGCGGTCGGTGCAGAAGCAGCTGGTTAGGTGATACTGTTTGCCTGGGTATGCAAAAGGGGTGTGTTAGTAGTAGTGAAAGGGAGCGAGGGAGCTGAGGGTTGTCTTTGATATGCAGAGGGATTGGACAAGCTTTATAAATTGTATAGTTCGAGTTGGGTATCAACCTCTCAGAATCTCTTGGGGACCGTGTGATAGTCTCACTCCACGTGCGTGCAGTTCATCAATGACTCAGAGGAATTCCAGTACAGGGTGTAGTTTATAGTGCTGAAAATTGCAAACCGCCAGTTATTCACATGCGTGGGTTACAAGTTGAAGTTCACAGGTGGCCTTGGGCACAAGGCCAAGGTCTCAGTTTGGAGAGTTGTTTGGTACCACTTCTGCAGATGGCTGGGACAAAGAGTGCAGGTCACAGCTCACATAGGTGAAGGACACCAATCAGTCTGATGAACGGGGACAGCAGTTGCCTGGTGGTTGCTCTCTGCGAAGGCAGTATCACCAATGGTGTCCTCATACATCAAGAGGTGTGTGGGAGGTGGTGGGTGCTTTGAAGTCTCTGGGCCTAATTCATAAAAGTAAATGTACAGGCTTGTGCAAGTTTACGATTTTTTGCAATTCACACAGGAATGTTATGAGTAGCATCTTTACGACTGCGGAGACACCGCACTCGACTGTGGTATCAGTGCAATCTCGTGGCGGAGACTCCACACATTTAAAGATACAACTCATAAAATTGTGTTGTGAATTGAAAAAATGGCAAACATACACAAATGTGTATGCTTCTCTTAGAGAAACATGTCCACGGTGTCCCTACATGCTTCAGCCTGACTATGCCTGTACTACATGCAGGAAGATGAAGTACTTTTACAATAACCATTCTGTGCCCTTATTGTTGGATACTAATGTGCTAAGGGGGAGGGTTGTTGCATCCATGTTGATCGTTCATTTCCCTCTACTTATTAATTGTTTGTCAATAGTCTATGTGTACATGGTGAATACCTCCATGGCCTTGACAGCTCGGTCGCATATTGGCTCTCCACTAACCCTGGGCGTATGGGTTTAGCGGGCTATGCGTAGGTTTACGGAGTTGCAAACAAACTCCGTGGAACTACGCCGCCCGCCTCCACCCCTTATTAAGGAGTAAGTTAACAATAATTAAAAATAAACTTAAAACCACCTACCTCTTTACTGCGGCGTCCCTGGGCTGCCCTCCTCCTCTTCCTTGCCGTACCGGTAATGCTTAGGAAAACTGCGCATGCACATTTCTCACATGAAATGCGCATGCGCGGGTGCGGGAGGTAATGTTTAGCAAAATGAAAGACGAAGAGCAAAATGTAGCAATATCAGGCAGGTATTGGGCACAGCGGTCAAGTACGGCTTTCCCCTGTCCTGTAACATCTCTCCTTTTCTCTTAAATAGGAGGTGATATCTGCCTAACAGTTGAAGACCTCACTATAACTTCAAAGGTGTTGTGGGGCAGTGAAGTGTGAGCTCACTATTTTCCAAGGTGTACAAAAGGGATCACCATTGAGCCGTTCAACCAAAAGGTCATAAAACAACGCCCAGCTCCCTGGTAATCCTAGGTAGGGGTGGGAGGAACTCATTAAAATGTTCTCTGTGGAATTCAACTGAGTTTTATAAATACTTAGCGAGATTCTCTGGAGTGTCGTCGATGGGTGGAAATGGCCACGTCAAGCTGCTCGCACTGGGATTTATCACGGTAGTGTACTGAAAAAAAACCGCACAAACTGCACCACGCAGTGCGCAAGAGGGTGCAGCTACACAAGTTGAGTTTGCTGCTGTTCATGTAGATTTCTGACTGCCTTCTTACTGCAAATGATTTTGACCACTCACAACTGTCCATGTTTGAAAAATCTCACCATATGTCCTCCTAGCAACCTGAAATCACGCTATAAAATAAATAGATAGTAAATATCTAAATTGGACACCATCCTCTGGCCATTGTCAATGAGTTGCAGCCCACACCTTTTACAATTGTGCTCTCAGAGCATGGCTATAAGTAGATGTATGGTGAGGTATGCAATAGCGCCAATGTTCTTTAACCGAGGAGATTACCTTTAAATAATAAGAAAGAAAGAAAGAATAATAATTTTACATGACATAGGAAAAAGAGTGCTGTACATTTTACAAATAAAGACAGTGCTACAGTGTCATGGGTGTCTTTGAAGCTGTTTGTTCCTAGCTGGAAAGTATTGAAAAATGAACCCTCTATGTCCAACAAGGTATTGTTTACCAGTGTTCACCAGTGCCTCTTATGCGATGTTAAAACACCTATGTCTGGGTAGGAGCAGCTAGTGTCAGAGCCAGCCACGGTTGGTCTTCTTCCAATACGAAGTAACCCTAAAGCTGTGGTTTGGAGTTTGCTTGTAGTAATGCATTCAGGAAACTCTGGTTGGATTGTGGGATTGTAGGATTGAGTTATGATCATCAATTACTGGCCAACGCCCGCTGTTAGAAAATATACCAATACAAGCTCATACGATAACTTGAGTAGAAGAAGAAAACCTGCTTTTGCGTCTAGATCATGCTTCTCCTATCGATCTCCCATGAGACGGGTCTGTCAGTATAGCGTCCAGTTCACTATCTTGGATTAGCTTGTATTATCTGCATAACTGAATGAAATTTGCTACAAAAGCATCAAATATAAGAAAATTAATTCATTTCCACACAACCAAAACCCTTATAGATCATCTCACTGGATCTTGGAAACTTAAATTGATGCAATCGCTTAATAGTGTCCCCCCTCCTTATTCTTTGCACCCCTTAGAAATTGATTGATTCATCACCACTAGAACCTTGTTCAAATTCTCTAAGCACACCTCTACCTCATTACTGGCTCTCTGCCAAAAAAAGGGCACTATAGATAAGATGGAATTTTAGTCTGTCCAATGCATATACACAGAGTACCTTTCGGTCTCCTTGAACGTCTGCACTCCCACCGGCAATATGAGAGATTAGAGTACAAAGCCTGCACTGCATCCAGACTCGTTTGTTTTTTATTTCTAGGATTCCTCCAATGAAGCTCAATTCAACCAGCCTTTAGAGTTTGCAATTTACTTTAGGTTTTTAAAAGTACTTAAAGGTGTACATTTTGTCACTCTAAGTCAAAGGGGTTACATTGCCTTATAATGCTCTCTAATAACTGTAAATATGTATTTTGCTTCTCATTAATCATATAATATTTAGGTGTAAATGTTAAAAACCCCACTCCCCATCAAGGTTCAATATTATTTTATTTCACAGTATGTCTGTTTGTAGTGTGTTTGCTGCCCATAACTAACTAACTAACTAACTAACTAACTAACTAACTAACTGACTAACTAACTAATGAACTGGAAGGTATAATGGGATACAGCTGACTTTACAGAAAAAAAAATCACTACATTATGGAACGTGTAAGGGGGATACTCATTTATCGTGGTACTGCACAATTCTACCATTTGCGGTCCCTCCGCTATGGCAGACGAGCATCACCACACAAGAAAAAGAAAGCGATAATAACAGTGTAATTATCATTTTCTTTTTCACTATTCTCGTGCGATTTGAAGGTGTGGGCGGGGAGGCACTGTGCCGGACGCAGAGCAGGGGGCCCAGAGAGGAGATCACTCTAAATTATGCATGACTGTTTGGCCGGCCATTTTGGACCAGCCAAACTGCCATGCCCTCTTTGCATGTTCCTCACCAGGCTGTGTGAGGAACTTGCTCAAGCTCCCATTGACAGTGCTCAGACCAATCACAACGCTGCACTGCAGCGTTGTGATGGCTTATGGGAGGAAGCCTCTGTGCTTCCTGTTCCAACTTACGTCATGTCCTGGACGTGAAAGAAGAGGATGCAGGAGAGCTGGCCGCCTGGAAGATAAGTATTTTTTTTCTTAATTTTTTCCCCTTTTCTCTTTTGTATCAATCCCCCCGCCTGCCCAACCACTACTCCCCGGTAGCAGCCGCTACTGAGTTTTACATACACAAAATACATACCGCATAACACACGCATGGCTTATGATCTAGAATAGGCATTTCGTCATGCACTGGGAGCCATCCTTAATATTGAATTCTTAGAGGGGAGCCCTTTTCATGGCCATAGCAACTGGGATTTAAAGCAATTGGAATTACTACCACAACCCAACTGTAAAAATACAATAATTCCAATTGATCATCAGAAATTAGTGTCATAACAAAACAGCTAGCAGATTTCTTTTGCCTACTTCTGTCTCCTGATAAGTGTCACAGTTACCCATGTTTAATATGTGCAGCATGCTCTCAGTGATTCTAGCTGGCTGGCAGTTGGCAGGTTTGCAGCCAGTTATAAGAGAAGTCAAGAAAGGCAGATGTTTTCAGCTACACTGTGTGTCCTTCTCCTGGAGCATACTGATTGGGTAGAATCCAGAAGTAGGGTTTTTAATTTCTCTAAAAGCTCTCTGATTGGCACTTGCCTGAGGGTAAGGATATATTGGAGCTCATTGAAGCGAGGCATGGTAGATTTTACATTAAAAAAAAAAGATTGATTAGATTCAGCCTGGAGGCAGAGTTTATATGTCAGTGGGAGCTCATTGATCAGGCGAAATCTAAAGGCTATGATTGCATCACCCGTGGAAGCCCGTGGTTGAATGGAGCGTTGCGTTGGACGTAGCATTCTTTCTACAAACTGATTAATCAAATGAAGCCTAAGTGTAGAGTTATGCATTCTACTAGAAAGTGACCTGGAGGAGGGGTTTGCATTCAGTGTTTTATGTGAATTACCTATATTTGGGTATGTTGAGGTTTTGACTGTTGGGTTGGGTATTGGTGTCTCATTGTGTGTGTGGGGGGCATAGGTTTGGGTGAGTCTTTCAGTCTCTGTGTCATTGTTATGTGTGCATAAGGTATCTTTTTGTCTAACATGTTTATAGGAAAAGGTTAGTTTCTATAATAATCGCTATGCAAGTAAATGTAGAATGTACCATGTGGCAAGAGATTATATGTCAGAATATTTGCCTGACATAGGTACTTGTAGTAAATATTGGCTACAAACTTTTCATCCCAATGAAGTTTATAAACGAAAACCAACACCCATGGGACAGTATATTTTAAATGATATTTAAGACACAATATTTATGCCAGAAAATATGTCTGTGAATGAAATTCTAATATACAACCAGAAAGGAAGGGGAGAAGAAGACTTGCTTGTTACAGATAACTGTAGCTAAGATCAGGAGTCAACTGGATTCCTGGATATTGTGCTGATAAAAAACAAAATTCCTAACCCATCTTTAAACTGTGTTGTTCACTTGTGCCTCACTTGTTTTAGGGCCTTTGTGATTTTAAGTAAGCTAGAGATAGGGGTTTACATTTGGTCTAGTGGTCCCTTTTTTAATGGAGCCCTCAGATGCAGTATTTTCACTCTAACTTATAAGTGACAGCCAGTGATCTTGTAAAGCGGTCATGTGTAAATGCTTTAATTGAAATTGATTGCAAGTGAGTCCACCCGCTATTAGAAGTGATTGAGGGCTCTAAGCTCTATTCCTACAAAAATGCTGAAAAAAAAACTAGTCATGGAGACAAGTGAATGAACAATTTTTGCAAAAACTCACTAAAGATCCAGGGATTCTGAAAGAGACTGATGCAAATTTCAATACGTTCGTTGTGTGCAAGAATTACTTTCCCCAGGGATGTTGAAACTTATTGTGCCTAAGAAAATAATGAAACAATGGATGCAAAACAGTGGATTTTTCAGCTTTGTTTCCGAACAATTAACTTAAAAAACTTCATTTGCTACATGCTGTTAGAAAATGTGTTTGTGCAGCAACTGTTCATTGCATTTTGTGACACTTCCAAGTAGATTCTCAGTCATATGTTATGGCTGAAAGAGTACTTGGAAAACCAAGGCGAGCAAATCAAAGGATTTATAAATCTCACAATGACAGGAGAGCTGTGTATATCTAACAGGATCATACAGCCATGATACTACTCAACTACACGTGTGCTGTGCTTACAACAGATGCAAAAACAACAGTTGATGGACAGAATGCAGAACAATGTCATACATTCACCCCAGTACAGAGATCTGGGCCTGAATCCATCGTTTTTTTGCACTCCACATCACCCCAGTTCAGACATGGCCATATGCAAATCAGCCTTGACTCTGTGCCTCATGGGAACAGTCCAGCCCGAACTGCCAAGCCATGTCTTTCCTGGACCGGAATCAAGCATCCTAGGACCGGTTTCTGGCTATCAGCCGTCTTCAGCCAGGATAGCTTGACTCCAGTGGTGTGGAGAGCATGGGACTCATGTCTGAGCATACCCATCTCACTCAGGGTGACAAATGCAAAAACAACAGTTGATGGACAGAATGTAGAAGAATGTCATACATTCACCCCAGTACAGAGATCTGGGCCTGAATCCATCGTTTGTTTGCACTCCACACCACCCCAGTTCAGACATGGCCATATGCAAATCAGCCTTGACCCTGTGCCTCATGGGAACAGTCCAGCCCGAACTGCCAAGCCATGTCTTTCCTGGACCGGAATCAAGCATCCTAGGACCGGTTTCTGGCTATCAGCCGTCTTCAGCCAGGATAGCTTGACTCCAGTGGTGTGGAGAGCATGGGACTCACGTCTGAGCATACCCATCTCACTCAGGGTGACAAATGCAAAAACAACAGTTGATGGACAGAATGTAGAACAATGTCATACATTCACCCCAGTACAGAGATCTGGGCCTGAATCCATTGTTTGTTTGCACTCCACACCACCCCAGTTCAGACATGGCCATATGCAAATCAGCCTATACCCTGTGCCTCATGGGAACAGGCCAGCCCGAACTGCCAAGCCATGTCTTTCCTGGACCGGAATCAAGCATCCTAGGACTGGTTTCCGGCTATCAGCCGTCTTCAGCCAGGATAGCTTGACTTCAGTGCTGTGGAGAGCATGGGACTCGGGTCTGAGCATACCCATCCCACTCAGGGTGACTGTAACAACCGGATTTTTGGGATAGGCAGCCACCAGCCGTGGCTAACTTAGTCATTACGCAAACACACTCTTCTCAGGCCGCTATTTACAAGACATTTAGAAGACTCACCTGAGAAAGTGAAAAGAGGCTTATTTACAAGCCTCTACAGTTAGAGATATAGCTAACATCTAAGGAATTCCATGTATTATATCCTATGATCTTTACTTTATAGCCCCACGGCAATCTGACCTGGGCCAACCTACCCCCTCTTGCGTCGGAGGGCAGTTTATTCTCTTTATAGTCGCAAGACTTTTCTGATTTAGAGTCGCCAGACTTTTGATTTACAGTCGCCCGACTTTTGATTTAGAGTCGCCAGACTTTTCTGATTTAGAGTCGCCAGACTTTTCTGATTTATAGGCGCCACACTTTTGATTTAACGTCGCCAGACGGTTCCCTAACTCTTAGGATCAATATCATCTATACTTCCCACTGGTGAACCTGTTATTCCCCAATGGCGTATTCTATAGGGATCGGCGGTACACCTAAGGTATACCGACGATATTTACTATTCTTAATTTAGAAGAGCTATCTGATTAGGACATTTGGGAGTTCCTTCCAGCCATAGGCTACACAATCTCTCATTTCTCAGTTACCTGCTAGAAGGGTCCACTCACCTGCTAACCTGCCAGTATCTGGTTAAAAAGAATGGTTAGTCCTGTCTTGGAAACAACACTCAAACATATGGATCGGATATTACATCATTTATTTATACAATTAGACACATCATTAGCAAGATAATTATAGTTGCAATTAGCCATCATCTACAACCTAATAAAGGAGAAAAAATTGATTATTAGTTATAAGTTGTCTACACTAGCTTAGAACGCCTCACCTTAAACGTGCGTCTTTCCATCTCAGCAGTGGAGCTGAGCCCTCTCTCTCTGTCTTGGGTCTTCACTCGCTCGGGACTCTGCTCTCCCACTATGGCTCACGAATACACGTCTGCACCGCTACGCCTCGTCTACGCTGCCTTGGTTCCAAAACTCGAACCCTCTTCTGGACTCGCTGTGTTTCTACCACTCCTGCATGTTGACCTTACAGGATTCTCCTCTTCAGTAAAAGCTAGCAATTAATCACCAGCTCTCGGACCAACTTCATCGGTCTGCTCCGCACGTTGCTCTCTTACTATCTACTCCTTGCTCTTTGATAATATCTCTCTCTCATTCACTATGGAAATTTCCAACCGTAGGCCGACTCCCACCAAATTCCTGTACCAGTCTCTGGCTTCTCACGCCGTCGGCTGTGGCCACCTGCTTGTTGCGTCTTCCACCAATCCACCAGTGAACAAATTACATTCCTTCGATAAGGGCCGGTCTCGACCGGTTTTCCCACTAGCGAATAATAAGTTAACTCAAAATATTGTTCTTGCTCTGGAAGCGCCTCGCACAGACGAGGCAGCTATCTAAAATGGATGAGACAGCCATCTAAAATGGCTGCTCTCTGGTTTTGGGCCTACAGGCCTAACTAACGGTAAAAAGGCACTAACAGCCTGATTCATGTAGGTAAATTGCACTCGCAAAGGGCCAGAATCTGAGAATCTGGCCCTTTGCGAGTGCAATTTTTGCATTTGGTATTCATGATACCAAATGCAAAAATCGCTATATAAGAAATCGCATATTTGCGTGGAATGGCATTTAAGGAATCTCTAATAGAGATTCCTCAAATGCTATTCATGACACAAAACAAAATAGCGATTTTGGACTTTTGGGGCCGCTATTTACCGACAGGTCAGACCTGTCGGTAAATAGCAAAAACTCAGAAAAATGCTTTTAAAAGCATTTTTCAAAGTTGCATGTAGCACACACACATGTCCTTTGGACATGTGTGTGTGCAACACCTGTCCAAAAGTACATTTTAGGGGTGCTACAGGGCGTCCTTTGGACACCCCTGGCACCCTTAAAATCGCTATCTTAGTTGCGAGTAGCAAATTGCTACTCGCAAATCCCCATACATTCCTATGGGCCTCTTGGCCCATAGGAATGAATGGGGAGTATTTGCGAGTAGCAATTTGCTACTCGCAAATAAAGAACATGTAGGAATCGCTATTTAAGTAGCAATTCCTACATGAATGCCGTTTTGCGTGTCCTCAATAGCGAATCGCTATGATTCGCTATTAGGGACACGCAAAACGGCCTGTACATGAATCAGGCTGTAAACCCTGTCAAAGCGCATAGCTAAGCCCTATTAATAAATGAAAAGGTAGCTAAGACTGAAATTATAGTAGATTATAGTCACTTTTAGTCTAAAGAAAGGCTAGAAATTACCCGGGCCTTACAGTGACAAATGCAAAAACAACAGTTGATGGACAG
Organism: Lissotriton helveticus; assembly: GCF_964261635.1. Taxonomy (NCBI): domain Eukaryota; kingdom Metazoa; phylum Chordata; class Amphibia; order Caudata; family Salamandridae; genus Lissotriton; species Lissotriton helveticus. The sequence continues at coordinate 436,242,291 of NC_136062.1, read as the reverse complement.
AATGCAGGACAATGTCATACATTCACCCCAGTACAGAGATCTGGGCCTGAATCCATCGTTTTTTTGCACTCCACACCACCCCAGTTCAGACATGGCCATATGCAAATCAGCCTTGACCCTGTGCCTCATGGGAACAGTCCTGCCCAAAATGCCAAGCCATGTCTTTACTGGACCGGAATCAAGCATCCTAGGACCGGTTTCTGGCTATCAGCCGTCTTCAGCCAGGATAGCTTGACTCCAGTGGTGTGGAGAGCATGGGACTCACGTCTGAGCATACCCATCCCACTCAGGGTGACAAATGCAAAAACAACAGAATCACGTTCTTGCATGAGTACCATCTTTCTTGCAGACAATCCATTAAGGCGTGACTTTTTCCTGTCTAAGGCTGATTTTCTTCAGCAGGGAAATAATACCATGGCAGTAATTGCATGTGGTGCCAATGAGCTCAGCATTTATTATCATTAATATATAAGCTAAAGATAGTCCAGATATAGCACAGATTTGTTTGAAGCATCAAATTGACAGTTTCTACATGAACATATATTTCACCTTGAAATACAAATTCACTTCGAATAAATAAGGTCAGCTCCATAAACAGAATTATGTCAAGAAAGGCAACAATGAGTCAATAAACCATCATTCTTTATTTAGAGATAACCAGACTTTTGTCAAGAATACTACAATATGGCAGGCATGGACAACTATTAGCACAGGGAAAGTCAGAATAATGCAGATAGTTTTTGTTATATCAAACTGCAACAATAGGAGGTCCAGAATATTGACCACCACTCTACCATCAAGATAAGTATTTGTCATGATCCACAGGATGCAATTACCCTTGTCGAGGGTACTGCTTGGGAAGGCATTACCAGGGACCTAGTGAGCATACATGTTTTCAGGATAAAACAGTCAGCTGGCTGACATAAGGTGACAAATGGAAGGAGACCTCAAATCTCCGATGAGCGGACCCCACTAAAGGCATGATTGAGCAAACAGGATTCCAAGTCCTATGGAGCCATAGAATCCTCACAAGAGTTGCAAATGGTGACAACCATCTTGAAAGCTTAGACCATAACTTTCTGGTGGCCCACAGAGCTATTGCTGGCAAGCATGATATATAGGTGCTGCAGCCAGGACTATGTTGTCAGAATTCAAAACCTTCACAGTCTGTTACTGCTTGGAAGTTGACAATTTCCTGCACTAGATTCAGAGAAAGATTCTAACACAAGACTACTATTTATAGGTATTGACTTTGTCATTCATTAAGAATTATTAACTCTTATTTACACCTGTTTATATATATAAGAGGTTTGGAAAGGATTCTCATCTTGCATGGACTTTGAAAACTTTTCCTAGAGATGTATAGCATTAAAGTACTGTTTAAGACGGGAAAGTAAATGCTAGTTGTTCGACGAATTATATGATATTTAATGCACATTTATTATGTTACACTTTATGAACCATATCATGCTATGAATCGAATGACATGCAGTCCCACAAACAAACCACCAAATGGCTAAAAATTGCTAATTATTTAATTCATTCTAAAACACAATTTATCCTAGAATTCTTCAGAAATCCATTGTTTAATGCTAAATGATTCACTATACATTGTGCGATTTTTAAACAAACATATTTGTTTATTAATCAGCATTATTTCATAACTGCCATCATTAGTCTGTTTCGATATTTGACCCCTATGCGTTTCGGTCAATTGACAGCCCTTCCTCATGGGTGATAGTGCAGACAACATTTTCATGTTAAAATCCTCAAACTGTAGTGTTTCCAGTTCTTGCTCCTGAACCCAGCCAATCAAGGGGAGGCTCCCCAGGCACAACGGAACCATGTACCACCATCTTGGTGGGGGCATATGCTCAATGTCAGTGTGCTTGTCATCACGGAATGCCATTTTGAGGGTATTTAAATCTTACTAGAGCAGTGGCCTAGTCTTTTTAGATGTTGTGGTGTGTTACGTCATAGCAGCTTTTTTTGGAAGGGTGTTTCTCTGCAGTTTCAATGGGAGCCTTCAGCGCAGCGTGGGGCACACATGTTCAAAGTTTTTTTGTTTTACACTGTGGAAATGTGTTCGACGGTCATTTACAGAGCGGATAAGCAGATTCTCTGGAGCAGTACTGTCAGTAATAAATTATTTGGTGGCAATTGATGCTATTAATTATTCTCTGACCAGAATAGCTGCCTTGTTATCTAATTGATTGGGGGAGGAAAGTACATTTTTTTACCATTTACCAGTTTTGCAAGCTCCTAATGTAGATGATGCTGGTGATGCTAGTGTGTGGAATCATTTCATTGAACCAAAAAAACTGTTGGTTCTGCATTTTACCACAGAACCATTTATTGTGTTGAGAGATTAATTTTTAATTCGAGAAAACAGTCTGTATCTGAGTCAATTGATCAATATGTTGCTGCATTAGGAATTCTTGTGAATTATTGTTCTTTTAAAAACTATGTTGATCCGTATATTAGGGACCACATTTTTTTTATTTCACATTGGCAAATGTATTTGTTATGCTCTACCAATACATCTTTAGAGAATACCATCAAGATTGCAAGAGGTATCAAAATATCTATTGAATCTGTAAATTTATTAACCGGTGAAAAACATGGTATCTGTATATGTGCAGTGAAGAAAAATGTTGAAGAAAAAAAGAAATTGCCTTATTCTGGTCATAGTTTGGATTGTTATAGATGTGGATCTTATGCTCACTTGTGGAATTTTACTAACTGTCCTGCGCAAGGAATAACGTCTAACAAGTGTATGTACATTGGTCATTTTATTCGTGTATGCAAAGCCAGCAAAGTAAATCCTGTCAAAGTTAGCAGTTTACTAGATTGTGAAGAATATACATAGAAGCTAAACTGACTAATGTTGTCGTAATGGTAGATGTAATAAGTGAATAAGGGTCTGTTGCTAGTAAAAAGGGACCTTTTGTGAGGTGCAAATTAGGAAAGTAAATTATGTAACATGTTATGGTGGATTCAAGCTTGCCTGTCACCATGATTTCAGATATTACTTTCAAAAAGTTGTGAAGTGATGCAGAATTAAAAATTTCTGACATCAGAGTTGTAGCATATGGTGATTTTGAAGTTGAAATTCTGGGATTTTTTAAGGACATACTAGATTTTTCTGGGAGAAGTATTCACATCAAAGTTTATGTTGCTCGAAAGGGAATTAACATAATGGGTTGGGTGGACCAAGGAAAACTGGGTATCCTGCTAAAACCGGGCACTGCAACACCTGTATTGTCTAAAACACCATTTCACAAGACTTAGTAGGAATTCTTTAAAACATTTCCTGAGGTGTGATAAGATTGGTACTGTCAAAGGGTTCGTACGCGAGATAGAGATAAAAGAAGGAGCTATTCCTGTAGTTAATAAAGTTAGGGAGGTGCAGTTGAGTGTTAGGGCTGGACTGGAAAAAAACCTTGAAGAATTAGTGGAGAAAAGGTAATTTTAGCTGTAAATGTATCTGAAAGGATCAGTGCCATTGCTATTTCCAAAAAGAAAGGGGGTAAAGGCTTTAGACTATGTGCAGATTTGATACAGTTGTATAACAATATTGTCATTGAATGTCACCCATTGCCAAAAATCCAAGAGTTGTCCATGATTGGTAATGTTAAGTATTTCAGTAAAATTGCTCTCAGGGCACTGTATCATCAAGTGCCATTTGAAAAGAATTTTAAGTTACTCAACTCTTTTACAATATCTTTTGGGGCATTTTTATTTTTAATGCTGCAATTTGGAAAGTTTCAGCAGCTAGCATTTTTAAAAAATTGGTGTATCAGTTATTTGAAAGTGTGCCTGGAGTTGTTACCTTCAAGGACATCTTGCTTATCTTTGTTTAATCTGTGAAGGAGCGTAATATAACTTTCAATCAATCAATCAGGAATTTATAGAGTGTGCTACTCACCCGTGAGGGTCTCAAGGCGGTAGGGGGGAGTGCAACTCTGGAACAGTCGAAGAGCCAGGTCTTGAGGCTCTTCTTGAAAGTGTGCAGAGTAGGGGAGCATCTGATGTTGACTGGCAGCTCGCTACAGGTCTTTGCTGCGACGTGGGAGAAGGCTCTCCGCCTGCTCTGGTCCTGCGGATGCGTGGGGTCTCAGCCAGGGCGAGGAACGCTGAGCGGAGGTTCCTTTTGGGTGCCTAGAAGGAGACTCTCTTGTTGAGGTATTTGGGTTTGAAGTTGTGGAGGTATTTGTAGGCATGGGTGAGTAGTTTGAAGGTTATTCTCTTCTTGACAGGGAGCCAGTGGAGGTCTTGTAGGTGCTGGGTCATGTGCTCATGTCGTGGGGGTGTAGAGGACAAGTCTGGCTACGGTGTTCTGGATGGTTTAGAGCTTGTGTAGGAGGGTTCTGTTGATTCCGGCGTAGAGGGCGTTGACTTAATCCAGTCTGCTGGTTATGAGTGCATGGGCGACGGTGTTTCTGCATCCGGGGCGATCCACTTGAAGGTCTTGCAAAGGATGCGGAGGGAGTTGTAGCAGGTGGAGGTGACTGCGTTGATCTGGCGGGTCATGATGAGGGCGGAGTCTAGGATGATGCCATGGTTTTGGGACTGATCTGATGGGGTGGGTGGGTTTCCTAGGGTGGGAGGCCACCAGGTATTGTCCCAGGCAGTGGAGGAGGGTAAGAGCACGAGGACCTCTCTCTTCTCCAAGTTGAGCTTCAGGCAGCTGTTGTTCATCCAGGCTGTGACGTTCTTTATTACTTCCTGGAAGCAGAGTCTAGTGTCTTTGGGGTTCTTCGTGAGGGAGAGGATGAGCTGGGTGTCATCGGTGTAGGATGCTATGCTTAGCCCATGCTGTCTGACGATGGCGGCGAGGGGGGTCATGTAGATGTTGAAGAGCGTGGGGCTGAGCGAGGATCCTTGGGTTACTCCGCAGTTGAACTCTGTGGGTCGGAGAGGAAGGGAGGGAGTCAGATCCTTTGGGTTATGCCGGAGAGAAAAGAACGGATCCAGTTGAGGGCAGTTCCATGTATACCAACATCGTGGAGTCTTTCTGCAAGAGTGCAGTTTGAGATGTGTCGAAGGCTGCGGAGAGGTCTAGTAGGATGAGGGCCTCAGTGTGGTCTTGGTTGAGTAGCATGCGGATGTCATCGGTGGCAGCGAGGAGGGTAGTTTTTCTGTGCTGTGGTTGCTGCAAACATCGCACTGGAAGTAGTCGAGGATGGCATTTTCTTCGATGAAGGTGGTCAGCTGGGCGTTGACTAATCTCTCAGTGACTTTGGCTGCGAAGGGAAGGAGAGAGATGGGCCGGTAGTTTTTCAGGTAGGTCGGGTCGGCCGAGGGTTTCTTGAGGAGAGACTTGACCTTTGCCCGCTTCCAGATGTCGGGAAAGATGCCGGATTTTGCCGGAGAGAAAAGAACGGATCCAGTTGAGGGCGGTTCCATGTATACCAACATCGTAGAGTCTTTCTGCAAGAGTGCAGTTCGAGACGTGTCGAAGGCTGCGGAGAGGTCTAGTAGGATGAGGGCCGCAGTGTGGCCTTGGTTGAGTAGCATGCGGATGTCATCGGTGGCAGCGAGGAGGGTAGTTTTTCTGTGCTGTGGTTGCTGCAAACACCGCACTGGAAGGAGTCGAGGATGGCATTCTCTTCAATGAAGGTGGTCAGCAGGGTGTTGACGAATCTCTCAGTGACTTTGGCTGCGAAGGGAAGGGGAGAGATGGGCCGGTAGTTTTTCAGGTAGGTCGGGTCGTCCGAGGCTTTCTTGAGGAGAGACTTGACCTCTGCCCGCTTCCAGTCATCGGGAAAGATGCCGGATTGGAGGAGGAGTTAATGGTTCAGCCTAGTTCGGGTGTTATGGTGGCGGTGGGTCTGTGATAGATGTGTGATGGGCAGGGGTCCATGGGGGCTCCTAAGTGCCTGTTCTTTATGGTCGTCGTGGTGGTGTCTTTGGTGGTAGCAGGTTTCCAGGAGGTAATGGAGGGCTGGTTGTTGGTGGTGGAGAGAGGGGTGGTGTCCAGAGACTGTTCGCTGAAGTTGTCGTAGATGGCCTTGATTTTAAGATCTAAGTAGGAGCTGAGCTTGTTGCATTGGTCCTGGGATGGCGTGAGGTCTGTGACTTTGCTGGGGGGTTTGCTGAACTGCTGTATGACGTTGAAGAGTTATTTTGCCTTACTGGCATTGGTGTGGATCTTGCTCTTGATTAAAGGTCCGCTCTGTTTTATGCACTGGTGGTATTCTGTCCTGGCGTTCCTGTAGGTGTTCTGGTCTTCGTTGTTTTCCCTGTTCCTCCAGAGTTTCTCGAGGTATCTGCAGGAGCGCCTTGCTTCTTAAAGGTCAGTGATGAACCAGGCGGCCTTCAGGCCGCATTGTTTGATGGGTTGGCGGAGGGGTGCGAGCTTGTCTGCGCAGCTGGAGATCCAGCGGTGTAGTTCTTTGACTGCAGAGTTGGTGTTGGTCGTGGCGATGGGGGTTCGTGTAGGAGGGTGGTGTTGAGGTGTTCCTCTGTGATCTTACTCCAGTTTCTTCATGGTGGGCACAGGGCAGGTTTGGGTGTGGTGGTGGTGTTGAAGGTAAAGTGTACACAGTGGTGGTCAGACTAGAGGGACTGTGTGGTGTGGCTGAAGCGGATGTTTGTCCTTCCTGCGAAGATGGGGTCGAGGATGAGTCCGGCTCTGTGGCTGGGTCTGGTGAGGAGCTACTTCAGTCCGAGGTTGGAGAGGTTGTCCAGGAGGGTGGTGGAGTCGGTGTTGCTGCGGTTGTTGAGGTGGAAGTTCAGGTCTCCGATGAGAATGTAGTCCGTGGAGACAATTGCGTGGGGTGCGAGGAGGTCGGTAATGGTGGTGGTAGAAAAGGCGCGAGGCCTGGGGGGTCTGTAGACGAGGGTCTTGTGCAGCGTGGTTCTGGGGCTGGTCTGGATCTCGAAGTGGAGGTGCACTGTGTTGGAGAGGGGGTCGCTTGTGCTGGCTTTGGCTTAGGTATTCACTATTCTTAAGGAGCGTCGCTTGACTGTCTCATTAGACTGGTTAAATTCCTTACTGAAGCTGTTGACTATTTAGGCCACAGGATTACTTCGAAAGGGATTCAGACCAAAGCTTATCTTCTTGAAGCTCTCACGGACGCTCCAACTCCTAAAGATAAGGATGAACTTAGATCGTTCATTGGTTTAAGTGACAATTATTCAAAGATTTGTTCAGGGGTATGTCACTTTAATGGAGCCACTTAAAGAAATGCTCAGAAAAAAATGAAAAATATGTATAGGGTGGTAATGACCAGTTATCATTTCAAGAAAATAAACAGTTGTAATTGAATGTGCCAGCTCTGAAAACATTTTCAGTACTTTCAGAAATGCTGTAACAGCGGATGTAAGTGCTGTGGATCTTGGAGCAGTGCTGTGTCAAAAAGCCAAAGGTGTAGAACATATGGTTGCGTTTGCATCCAGAATTTTGAAAGTGGCTGAAAAAAGATACAGCTTGTTTGAGAGAGCATTGCTAGCCTGTGCTTGGGACATTGATGAGTTCAAAACTAATGTATGGGGTACGCAATTTACTCTTCGCACAGATCATAAGCCCTTACCTTATCTTTTGGGAGACAAAGGTGTGGCATTAGCCTCTTCACATTTGTTGAACATACCAGCCAGGTTGCAGAAGTATGATTTTGAAATACAATATATTCCAAGGAGAGGCAATTGTGGAGCTGATTGCATGTCTTGGTTGTCTGTGGAAAAGAGAGTAGAGCATGGGGACGAGAGTGATGATGAGTGTGTGGTTGCCACGGTGGACGTTGAGAGACATTTTTGAGGGGTGATTGAAGAAAAGGAACGGTTGTCAGCGGTTAGTCACGATGTGACTATGGCAAAAGTTATGTACTTTTTTCAAAAAAGCAGCCTAATTTTATATATCTCGAAGGTGAATTGTTGAATTTTGCACATGTGGTGATTGAGTTATCTGTTGAAACTGTAGTTGTTATGCGAAGATATGTTTTTGCCGCCTCTAGTATTAAGATCGAGAATAGTATTGTTAGCTCATGCAGGTCATTTGGATTTGTCGTCCACAAAAATTATTCTGAAAAAAAAGTTTTGGTGTTCGGTTATGGATAGAGACGTAGTTACCATGATGGAGACATGTAAAGAATGTATATTATCCAACAAACACTGGAAGTTAAAAGATACCTCTTTGATATCGGTTCCATTACCAAACAAAGCTTAGGAAAAAAATGCTTTGGATTTTGTTGGTCCTATAAATGCTACCAAGTACGAATTAAGGTACAGGATTATGACTATAGATTGTTTTTCAAAGTGGATTTACTATGAATTGGTTGAGGAGATGAGCACTAGGACAGCTATTAATTTGTTGGCCAATATTTTTGCTATTGAAGGTTTGCCAGCTGAATTAATTATTGATAATGGTCTGCAGTTTGTATCAGACAAAATTGAGACATTTTTAAAAGAGAGGAGTGTGAAGCATTATAGGGTGGCACTTTATAGCGCACAAGCCAATGGTGCTGTAGAAAGAGCTAATAGAATTCTGAAAGAAGGGATTCAAACTGCCTTGACAGGCGGAATTAATGTTATGGAGTACTTGAGAGAAAAAATCTGGATGTATCATAACACCCCTCACATGGTAAAAGGTGTGTCACTTTTTGAGGTACTAAGAGGAAGATTTACTAAATCCAATTTCATTCTTGGATGGCAGGTTGACAGATGTGCAGGGAGAAAGAGAAAGATAATTGATGAAAAAATATTGAGAGATAAAGTTAAGCAATCTCTAAATAAAATGATACATCAGATTGATAAGTTGATCAATGTCAAGGAAATCAATGTAGTTATTGGCTTGTAGGTTACGTTAAAAATCATGACGAACAAGAGATTTAAAATTGATTTCAATTTTCTAGCTCCTTTCAAGGTGGTTCAGAGTTCACCCACTGCAGTAAAACTATCTGATGGGCGTTGGTCGTCCATAAGACATTTGTTACCATTGAGTGAGTTTCAACGGTAAATGTAAATTGTAAATTGATACGCACCCGCAAGGGTCTCAAGGCGCTTGTACGAACACCGCTGTGGAACCCATCCTGGCTTTCTCTGTGAGGTGTCCACTCCTGGGCACCCCCAAGGTGGAGGCCAGGCATCCTTAGCGTTGTGGGGGCCGTTGTGGAGATTAAGCCAGCTATTGCCCATATTTGCAGAGTGGGACTTCATGATTGGCATAGGCACCGAGGCAAGAATGATTAGGTCCGTGGAATTTTGAGCCCAAGACCCGCCGAGGCGGGGAATTGAACCCTGGTCCCGGGCTAGACCTCTGCATCAGGGTCTGCCACTCTAACCATTGAGCCACACCTCTCCACGGTAGACTTTGGAAAATAATTTAGGTGATAGAAATTAGCTGTTGCGGGAGCAAGTTTTCAATGATAAATGTATGAATAGGGAGAGTAGATCTGAGGTTGTTGCAGATCAGCAACAGTCTGTAGGCGTGCCTGCGGTATCAATCACTTCACAGGACACCATTGCACCTATGTTGGATGAAGGTTCAGAGGTGCAGAGTCATGCTTGTGCTGCTCCTGTGGTCACCAAACATAGTAGAATTATTTTTTTTTAGTTATGTATCCTAATGATTTTCATTGCTAAATGCATTTCAGTTTTTGTGTTTCACGGAATAGGTTTATTTTGAATGTCGACTCTAATCATATTTTTTTAACGAGTGTCTCTTGCAGGTTTCTTGTGCATTTCTGGCCAATTTTCTCATGCATCTATGGATTTATTTGGCACAACGTGTATAGTAATTGATTTTCTTTCAAAAATTATATTATTGTTCTTATTCTTTCTTGTTTTGGGAATATGTATTTTTGTTTTTTGTTGAAGGGCGAATATGGTGTAGCAGTGATTTTGTGCCCGAGGAACTTGTCATTAGTTCATGGCAAATAGTCACGAGACAAACATTCCAGAACTGGAATCCGATCTCCTGGAGGACTGTTGATCGTTTCGACTTCGGATCTCAGTGCTGGTGGGCTCCATAACTGGAAATAAAGAAGATTTACATTTTCAAATAGGTCTTGCTGGTGTCATGTATTACACCGGCACATCCTCCAACAGGTCCCATGGGAAGAGCACGTCAGGAGGAATAGTCAGAAAGTGTCATAATTGACAGCTTCTGCTTGCGTGGTGAAGTCACTACCTCCTCTGCCAATCAGAAGTGGAAGGAAAAGGCAGGGGAGGAGCTTGCTTGCGCTAGGGCTGGTACTTGCAAAACTGCAGCGTAATTTTTTTTTTACATGCGCACATGGCTGCCTACCTATGTCTACAAGAAGTACATGTGCAGGAAAGCCATGAGTAAAGGGTTGGCAAAAAAAATAAATGAAAAACTGTTAAGGCAGCAGCCTTATATCCAAACAACCCCCAACCCCCCTCACCTCCCCCCGCTCTCCCCCCCGTTTGGTGGTGCAAAATAACAGCAAAATCAAGAACCGAAAAATTGCACTTTTTCAGAGTATAGGGGCACCTCACGAAATGAAATTCTTTTTCCGGTAGTTCTGGACATATTCATACAGTTCCTAATATACAATCCCGTTTTCCCGAGCGCCAGCAGTTTGTCTTGGACCAGAAATAATTGGTTTGAAAGAAGCAAGAGTTGCCAATTCATCAGAGGCGCCATCAGCAAAGCGCACGTACCTGCTCCGCAGTAACAACTTCCGGCTGCTGACTCCGCCGGAGCCTGGAGGATTCTGCGCTCCGCGCCCGCGCGGCCCGGGCTCTTTGTAATTATCGGCTCCGCGCCTCCCCAGCCACGCGCCGGGCCTTGTTAAAGTCGATACCGCGCATCACAAGCAATTTACAGGCTGCTTTGGCATTTTAGATAAAAGAGCTTAAAATGTCCGCCGGGAGAGAACCGCAGTAAGGCGGGACAATCTGCTTCGCTTTCATTTTTCCTATAAATGGAGGAGTTGGTGCTTTTGGATGCTGATGAGAGTCGTGAACAGGCGCGAGTCATCCGGGCATATCCTCGTCGCCAATGTTTGTATTGTGTGCTGCCTGCTTCGCTCGGCTTGTAAACAAAGATGCTTAGATATTTCTGGAACACAAAGGCCGACAAGCCCACTTAAGCGCCCGATGTTCATATCTGATGAAACTACTACATTTGGGCGAATTGGAACTGTCGGCGCAGCACTAAAATGCACGCACACATTTTTAGGTCTGGCATGGCAACGTAGCTGCCTGCAGACGCATTGTTTATTTTTTACAAACACTTTTTTTTGTATTGGATTTTATTCTATTATTAGGTCTCCTACCCCAAATCAATGCTCACGTACACCTGTCACTCACCATCACGGCCAGGAAACATATCTTTGGGAGAACAGTCATGGGTTGGTCTAATATTCAGGGGGAGATTCAAGCCTTTTCCTCCTCAGTACTGCTCAGTCTTTTGGCACTTTCACACCATGTGAAACCTGTCGCCATAATACGTACACATTTCCACTTTGTATTGAGTAATACATAATATACTACTATGGAAATAACAGTAGCCTTACCTCTTACTCTGTATTTCGCAAGAATGTGAAGATTTGGCTTCTCTAACAACTATACATTGCCTTTCTTGGTCACCCACATAGGCTCCAGACTGTTATAGCCCTTTGATGCCTGTGGTTTAATGCGCTTTACAAATTGAATTTACAATTAAAATAAAACTGCAAAGAAAATGACGCACAATTCTAGTGCAAAACAGATAAATAACTTGTGTAAAATATGAGGCAATACTTCAAATGACGGCAACACCACACCAACAAGTCTTTTTCCAAGAATTTTAGCATTCATTTTTACATGGAACCTTCCCACTAGCAGGTGGTTAATCAATGGAGGGCGCTGTGAAGTGTGTTAACTTACACGCAGCACTACCCAAATAACTGTCTCTGAGAATTCACTGTCAATGAATGCTGCTCCCCTTTCGGACACATTCCCATTACTGGCCAATGGAAGGCAGCTGTCACTTACAGCAGCAACAACAGCTGCATGCCAACAGGGGTAGGGCCGGGAGGAGGGTTGTGTAGAAGCATTACACAAGACTCAAATCTATGACACGAGCATCCCTGCAATCTAGCCAAATGCTGCTGCCTGGAGCCATAAATGTTAAATGTTAAATACTTGTAAAGCGCACAGCTGCCCCAGCAAAGGGGCGTCCCGGCGCTGTATACCGCTGTGGAACCCATCCTGGCTTTCCCTGTGAGATGGTCCCTCCTTAGCATCTCCAAGGTGTAGACAAGCATCCCCGGCGCTGATGGGGCCGTTAGTGGAGATTAAGCAAGCTATTGCCCAGAGTTGCTGAGTGGGACCCATGGCTAGAGTAGGCACCGAGGCGAGAATTATAGAGTCCGCTGACCTTGGCCCAAGACCCTGCCGCATCGGGAATCAAACCCTGGTCCCGAGCCAACCTCTGCTTCCGGGTCTGCCGCCTCTAACCAGTGAGCCACACCACTCCACTCCCACCTATTTCTAGCAGGTGCCTCCCAAGGGCAAGGCAGGTGAGAAAAGAAAGTTAGATAATGTCCTATTCCACTGTGCGCTCCATTCCCCAGTTCTGCGTTTGACAGGCCCTTCCGAACACAAGGTTAGGTGCATCCATTGAGGCTAGCATGGAAAGAGGACTTGGCTTCATTCATTACACAAACATATAGGGCCCGATTAGCAGAACTAACCTAAGACAAAATCCTAAACTTACTACCATTTTGGTATTCACAGAAGGCACTTAGGACCATATGTATCAAGCAAATTCGCATTCGCAAAGGCCGAAATTCGCAAAATTTCGGCCTTTGCGAATGCGAATTTGCTAAATGGAATGTATTAAGAAAAATTTGGTGCAAAATAAGGAATCGCAAAATTTGTCGATTCCTAATTTTGCAATTCCATTTAAGGAATCGCAAATTTTGCGATTCCTTAAATGCAATGTATGTAGCAAAAAAAATAGCAAAATGCTCTTAAGGAATCGCAAATTACCACCAACTTCTAGTTGGTGGTAAGTTGTGAATTCCTTGCAAAATGCACTTTTTTGCATTTTTCAAAGTGCCATGTGACGCACATACATGCCCTTAGGGCATCTATGTGCGCCACATGTGCACCCATGCATATTTCAGGGGTGCAACAGGGTGTCCTTTGGACACCCCTGCACCCTTGAAATTATTCTCAATTTGCGATTAGCAAATTGCGAATCGCAAATTGAGAACAACTTCCAATTCATTCCTACGGGCCTCCTGGCCCATAGAAATGAATGGGAAAGTATTCCTTAATTGCGATTCGCAATTTGCTAATCGCAATTAAGGAATTTTAAGGAATAGCAAAAAAAAAATGTGATTTTGTACATACATACCCATTTGCGATTCTCAAATAGCGATTTCTTAAAAATCGCTATTTGAGAATCGCAAATGGGTATCTTGATACATATGGCCCTTACTCATTTTCACAGAAGTTAGGACTCCTAACTTTAGGACTCCTAAATGCCTTCAGTGAATACCGAAATTCTTGAAGTTCTGGTTTTTCTCCGTTTAGGAGTAGTAAAGTTAGGACATCTAACTTCTAGGACTCCTAAACTGAGAAAAATCCTAACTTTAAGACTTTCGGAATTCACAGAAGGCAATTAGAAGTCCTAAAGGTAGGAGTCCTAACTTTACTACTCCTTAACGGAGAAAAATCCTAAATTTAAAACTTTCGGAATTCACAGAAGGCATTTATGAGCCCTAAAGTTAGGAGTCCTAACTTCTGTGAATAAGTGCCTTCTGTGAATACCAAAGTGGTAGTAAGTTTAGGATTTTTTCTTAAGTTATTTCTGTGAATCGGGCCCTCACACCTTGCCAATCTCGGAGGCACATGAATCACCTTTTGACAAATCCACGTTAACCCTAAATATACATTTTTGGCCCAATGACAGATGCCAGGCACTTGACACCATCTACATGTACACCCATTACAGATGACACATATTGTTGGTTGCACACCTTGCAGATCCAGGAACACCACCAGATGATAGTTGCAACATTGCACATATAAACAAGAGGCAGCATTGGATGTATTTGCATCTCTGTGATGGAGCAATGCTGCAGTCTGCAGAGAAAGTGAGTTTCAGTTTCGTCCTCTGTTGCATTCTTTCAAAAGTCGTCATTGGTCACAATGCACCCACAGTGGTTGCCATGACAGTGACGATGGTGAGGATTTGTTCTACAAGATGCTCTTCCACTCAACATAAGATGTGTTTACAGACAAGAACTACTGACAGGAAATTATGGCGCTGCTTATACCATTTTTAATGTCCTAACTCAAACAGGCATCTAAATCTGAACTCACACACCCCTTACCCTTAGGGCTATATTGTTTAAATCTATTCTGCATCTTTCCTCAATATCCCCAAGTGACCCGAAGACAGACTCCAGCTCTTACATCTCTCACTGTTCCTAAATGATGCAGTCATCCTTCAGTTCTTCTGACCTGGAAAGGTGTGTCATTGTATTTCAATATGGAGCTATTTGGTGTCTATTAGGGGTGGCCGGAATACATTCTTTCCATGGAATTAGCAACATTTGGCGACTTGTGTTACTCTTGTAACGTGGGGTTATGACCAAAGCCCGCCCAATACCGCAGTGCCAATTTTGACCCGCGAGCCTTCAGAAATGCGAGCAAGATTTGGCATCCCCTAGTGCCATTTTCTGACGCGGGTGGTTACGGGTGGTCGTGAGTGGTCAGAGAGCAGCTTCTCGAGTAGATTTGCGGCCATTCGAGTAGATTTTTTACTCAAGCAGCTGCAAAATCAGCTTGAATGGCCGTGTGCTCTTGCGCATTGCATGATGCTGTTCACGCTGATTTTCCAGCATGGCTCACACTAGATTGCAGCGTAACAAGCATTTTTTACACCCATTGGTGGAACTCCACAGAATCTAGCAGAGTTGTTATGTAACACTGCAGAATTCCGTGAAGTGACACTCCGCACATTCTGCGCACACCTGGTGTGTATCTTTGACACTGCTGTCTATGTGGAGACTCCTTTGCTACCAACGGAGCATTACAAGGTGCTCAGCTTTGCAGTGTTTGTTCCTGCTACTTAATTATAAATTGGTGTGGAGTTCTTCATGCAGTCTTCCTTACATTCCTCAATATTTACCTCTATCACTCCCCATTTATCATCCAACCTCTTTAATTACTGATATGTTACTTTTTGTTGCTAGTGCACCTTTTATTATTGTCCCATATATTTCCTTGTGAGTAATATGTAAATGTAAATGTAAATGTATTTCGATTTATATAGCGCACGAATCACCGAGGGGTCTCAAGGGGCTTGCTTAGGGAACCCGTCCTGGTATTCCCCTGTGAGATACCCCGGCAGGGTATCCACAAGGTGAAAGCCAGGCATCCCGCCGCGAGGGGCCGTAGTGGAGATTAAGCAAGCTATTGCCCAGAGTCGCAGAGTGTGACTCCGTGAGTCGAGTAGGCACCGGAGCGAGAATTGTCGAGTCCGTGGAATTTTGAGCCCGAGACCCGCCGAGGCGGGGAATCGAACCCTGGTCCACGGCCGATCTCAGCTTCCGGGTCTTCCGCCTCTAACCACTGAGCCATATAGCTGGTGCTGGTGAATGACTTGATGTATTTTGAGCCTGCCACGCCGGAATCTGCTACAAGGTCCTGTACAACATTAATATTTTGGTGCGGCATGAATAGCTTCCTCCAGTGGTCCACCTACATCCACAGAGTGTATCGTGGGGTGAAGTGCCCCAGTGCCAGCATCCATTAAACCTTTTCAGCTAGATCCTTGCATCGCGCATTTGATAATTGCCAATGTCCAAGGGTAAGCAGGAAGTGCAACGCTAATTAGGTGACATCTTTGCTCTTCACATGGACTCTTTGAACGTCGCATGCTTTCTTTTACGCACCACCTGTTGCTATAAGGCAGGGACACCTCTTCGGAGGACGCTGTTCGCGCTCTACAAATGGCAGTATTATGAATATTCTTATCCATGATGTGAGACCATCGGCTATGATGCAATAATGGATGGAGAGGGAGGCTTGACCGCTGCTGCAGGGGGGGACTAGACTTGAATCACAATTTTGGGCTCACGGTATGATCCTCATGGTCAATCCCACTGCTGACTTGATGAGTGTACTATTGATGTGGCTCAGTTGCGAGTCTGTCAGTCTCAGAGGCAAGGCGCTGTTGTGACACTATGGAGAGGAAGGTCAGGCCACAGGCCTTGATGGGATCCTACAGGCAGGGTGCAGCTGCTGGTTTCTCAATCCTGTAGGTGCCGAGATATACTTGCATGGTCGTTTGCGTTTGAAGGCAGAGGTGGGTCTGTATATGGTGTGGATTGTGGAGGTAGCAGCCTCATTTGCCTCTCAAAACACGTGGATTAATTGTACCTTGGCCTAAGTGGTGAGTGGTTATTATTAGGAGTGGAAGAAGGGAGGGCAGTAGTCGAAGTTTGGGAAGCTTCGCAGCAGTTGTGGAGGCAGATGTGTGCTTGTGGTCGATTGAGTTAAAAATTCAGAACAAAAATGAAGCAACATTTTGGACACTTCTTGTTATAGTAGAGGTCTTATCCACTGGGCTGTGCATTTCCTTAAACCCTGCTTCACTGGAAACATGTACCTTAATTGCTGCTGTCTGGGTCAGGAGCTTGTGCATGTCAGAATGGAAAGTCCGTTTGTGTTTGGCATCCCCTCGTAAGATGAGGTGGTCAACGACCCCATTATATGCAGGTCTTTTGGGGCTTTCTGACCCTAGCCTGCTGTTTTCTCTAGACTCAAACTAATTATGCCCCTGTATTCATAGTGCTTGATAAATGACATATAATCTGATTAAAAGATGTAGGTGGACGCAACTCCATTTATTAATTGAAAAACTAATTGGCAACCTGAATTTACAATTAATGCGTAAGAAGGTATTATTAAAACACAATTTAAGCCTTGAGCAAGCAGTTGGAAACACATGTCGGCTATTGACTTAGTCATTGTAAACAATGAAGCTGTGGACTCAATTATTGTTAAGATTGAACTTGGTACTAACAAGGCATTCTCATTTGGGCCAATCATTCTATTAGGCCCATCTATCAGCCTTCATTGTCATGGCTTTAGCAGTTGAATCTCCTCTCCTTTGCAGCATATGATCATTTATAGGCCTGCATTGATTAGGCAAAGATTGCAGCAATTACAAGTTAGTCTTCCAATAGGTTGGGACCTCCAACGTGAGATTTTATGGGAACTCTATTAGTATTGTTATTGGTCCTCTGTCAACTGCTCACATGCTTTGAAAGAGTGGCTAAAATATGTGCAAATCTTGCATCAGATACCTGGTTAAAGCTGTGGACACTTCTCTTTTTAGGTATTTCTGCACATTTAGGTTGATGTATAGAGATAGACATAGCAATCTGAAGTATCTACCATCTGCCATGGCGTTGACTATCTGAGTTGAAACTATTCATAGAAAGTAATGCTTCATTATTCCAGGATGTTAGCAGCTGTATTTGCTTTCTTCATAAAAAATAGGGTGACTTAACCTCTTTGAAGGTGACCCAGTTTTCAGTGACTTACAAGTAGTCTGTAGCTTAACAACTGGTCTACATAAGTAGTAGTGAGATAGATGGACTGCACTTCACTCTACTTTATGGCACCAGTTACCAATTTCTGCACTTGATGGTGCATCTGTGATGCAACAACATTTGAATAATAGACTGTCTTGGAACCTTCAACCGGCCTCCACAGATTCTAGAAACACCTTTCCTTCCACCAAACAAAGGTAGAGGATGGCGAGCACTAACATTTAGGCTAGCTTATCTTTGCATAAATGAACCAGAAAATGAATTCAGTGGGATGGGGACTCCATGCTAAACACAGCCTTGAGTGTAGATTGTTCTGTCTCTTTTTTGTGACAGTACCACCTCAAGTGACCTCCATTGAAGTGGACTGCATAGATGCTTCGGCAACAATTGTGTCCCTCTTTTTCCTGTGCTAAGCTGAGTTTGCTTCAGGTATTGAGCACCTATTACTTGCCACATGGCTGCTTTTGTGACAACAAAATGTTGTTTCTCGTAAGCACTTCCCTCTATCTGTTCAGATTCTTCGTTCTCAGAAACAGACAGAATATTAAGTGATGTTCCCACAGGATTGGAAGTTTGTTTTTCATATGGCCAGTTGGTGTCCAGTACCATAATGTCCATTCTTCCTGGTTTTTCAAGACGCACTGATCGACTGGAAATTGTGCCCTATGAAATAGAGTCCTCATTTTGCATAAGCACGTACAAACCCCAAATCATGAAGGAGAGCTACTTTTTAGAGCCAAAGATAGGTGTGGTGCTACTAGGCTGTGTTGCTTTTCCTTAGGGTGGGATACGGCTGTGGTAGGGGTGTTTGGTGCTGGTTTTGGGGGTTTTGAGAAGATGGCAGCTGGCGGTCTTGGTTCAACTTCCTCGCTACCTGTTAGGCTTTATGGAATGGATTGTGTGTTGAAATATCGGCAACAGAAACATTGTGCTAACAAAGTATCCTAGCCATAATATCAAGAACCCAAATATTGAGAATGTAAGTTCATAGAGGTGACTATACACTTACTAATTCAAAATTTGGCTTGTTGATATTTTGGCCACAGTATGATGATATACTGGAGTCAATCTTGAGGTGGAATGCCTTGGAATGTTCCTTTTGCCCTTATTTTCCTTGGTGTGCCTCCGGGGTGCACTCCAGGCCGCCTTCATCTGAAGGGCCCATGGAGAAAATAAGGAAGTGGGTGTTCTTTTCCTAAAAGGAGATTGTGAAGGTGATGTGTTTGATGTAAGAGCAGACACACCAGCTTGCTATGAGGCAAGTTCATATTCCTACTCTGTTCCTATCTCAGGAAGATGAGGGTAAGCAGCATCTAGTTACTGTTGAATTTCCTGGGATGATCTGGTTTGCTGGGACAATTCTATCTCACCCATGACTGCAGCTCTGACTGACATCCTCTTTGGATTTGGGAGCAGTACCTTTATTAATCTGGGGTGACCCTCCGGCCATCATCTTCCTGGAAAGAAGAGTACACAGCAAGTATTCAGTTTTCCACACCTTACAAGACAAAGGGTGAGTGGTTGATGCAACCGACTGAAGGAACCAAATTAGGCTGAAACTGGTCTTGGGTTGCTATTGTTCAGTTTCAGAGAACACTTAACATGGCATTACAGGCCAAAGGGTTTTTATTGGAGCAGGAGCAAGGCAGATTTGCATACGTGTGGATCTAATAGGAGGCCATAGGAATAGAAATTATTTTTAATTTTGGGACGTTGCCCCAAGTAGTTAATGTTGGCTGAGACTAATTCACACATTCCATCCAATATTTTTTTCTATTTTCATGATGCTAGTCATGGCACAAAATGTCTTAGTTTCACTGACGCTTTCTTGTCAGGAGCGTGTTTCTTAGGAGACATCTTCTTCACTCCTTCTCAAACCACACAAGCACTTAACACAGATGTGTCTTGGGTCTTGAATTAGCTAATTCTTAGACTTCTCTCTGTATCATTCACAGTTTCCTCTACCTATTGGCAATACAAAATATGAAGGAACTTATCCACATTTGGCTGTTATAGTCAATGCAGTGTAAGTTGTTATCCAAAAAATAATATATACCCATGCGTAAAATAATAGTTTCTTCACACAGGGCAGTACTTTGTCCAAAGACAATGAAAAGGTATATAATACACATCTGACCCCAGATTTACTAAGGTCTGGAGTTATCCTTGCGTCAAGCTGGTGACATAAGGCAACACAAGCCCTTACGTCTGATTTATGAAACCACACAAAGCCACCTTACTCTACAT
Organism: Lissotriton helveticus; assembly: GCF_964261635.1. Classification (NCBI taxonomy): domain Eukaryota; kingdom Metazoa; phylum Chordata; class Amphibia; order Caudata; family Salamandridae; genus Lissotriton; species Lissotriton helveticus. The sequence continues at coordinate 436,222,519 of NC_136062.1, read as the reverse complement.
TGGGAAGATGTTCCATGGGTTGAGGATGGGTGTTCCTACGCATGTACACATGTTTTTCGGCTGATTCTCAGATTTGCTTAACCTGGGGATGCAACATAATACTATACCTTACCAGGTGAGGCATAACAATGCGAATATGTTTATTTCTTCTTGTTATTTCCTCTTTCTACGTGTGCTGCATCAGCACACATAGAAAGGCAAAATGCCACTAAGGATTGTTTTTTTTCAGATGGGTGTCCCTTCATGCACAAAAACAATCCTGCTTGTAACACATGTACCATGGCACGATGGCACAGGGGTGACTTTGCTGGTGCTTGGATGCCACAACTGCGCCATTGCAGAGAGAGAGAAATATATAGCACATTCCTGGAATATAGCACATTCCTGTTCTCTTCATTTGATGCAGTGCAGCACGTTGTCCTGCTGTGATGTGCTGCACCAAACATAGATACATCTTTCCCCTAGTGTCCTTCTAGGCCCTGTTGGAGGCTGAGAAAAATAAATTAAGTTATCTAAAAATATTATTAACCATGGCTACTAGGATACAATCCATGTGGCTGATTGTTAGACCCTACTATCCTTAATGTACATTTTGCTTTCACCCCCTTACTTTGCTGAACTCGTTTTTGTTGGTATTAGGACTCTTCACCCCTGCTTACCAGAGGTAAAGTGTTTGGCCTCTTTCCTTAAAACATACATGGTAACAATGGCTTACACCTAATTGGCACATTCAATTTATTTGTTAGTCCCTAGTCAATGGTATCACATGTGCCCACAGCTTTTAAATTAAATGCTACTAGTGGGCAGCATCACTTGTGTCACCCACTAAAGTAGCACTGTGTGGTATCCTCCATTCCTATCTAGAACCTGGAACACTCGGAGTGAAGAGTTGTTCCTGGGTTCCAGATGAATCGGTTGGCTCAAGCTTGTTAGAGGTTTATTTCTTCTCTCTGTAATAAACCTATTTATCTACTACTATCTGGATTCCTGCATCTTCATTTGATGAGAATACTTCACTGGCGACGTGTGGAAACAATCCATGTACTTACAAGCTTGAAGCCCTGCTTTTCTGCAGATCAAGATTTCCGTTATTGACTCCTGGCCGGCGATTCTCTTCTCAGTGTGATTGGAGTTTACTGCAACGTTACTCTCCTGATTTCCGAAAGTCCCGCTTTTCCACGAGTCGCGGTGAGACTTTTATGCATTTATTTCCTTTTTGTGTGTTTCGGCCGTCATCGCCCACACACTCTAAGCGCGCTCCCTGCATTTAACGCATCTGCTATGTCTGCAGCTTGATTGGCTGTGTCTCTATGCGTTCCAGTGACTCTGCGCTGCTTACTTTGCACGTTTTACCAAAGATTCTGCGCTCAAGGCTGTGCGTTCCAGCGAAATTACGTGTGCGTTTTACTGACCTGGGCTGCATTGTGACATCATTCGTCTTTGTACTTCAAGGAAATAAATGGAACTTGTCATTTTCAGTGCCTTCATTGTGACGTACTGAGGAGGAAAATTCATTTTTCAATTGAACAAAGCGTCTCTGTTATTATTTAGATACAAAAGAATGCCGTTTGGGTTGGTGTCCGCCTCCTCGGTATTTCAAAGAGTTATGCATAAGTTATTTAAAGATTTAAGATGATATTTTAGTCTTTGGTAAGGATGTGAAAGAACATTCAGAAATTTTACATAAGGTATTGTCGATTCTTCAAGACAATGGGTTAACATTGACCAAAGAGAAATGCAAATTTGGTATGGATTCTGTTGATTATCTAGGCCATTCCATCAGCAAAAATGGTATCTCACCCATACAAAGCTTAGTGAAAGTAATTGAGGATGCCCCTGAACCCCAAAACAAGGATCAACTTAGGTCTTTCCTTGGTTTAGCTGAGTACTATGCTAAATGTATTCCGTCATTTGCTGATAAAACCAAACATTTAAGAAATTTAATGAGAAATCATCAAGTTTTCAATTGGGATTCTGATTGTAAAAAACAATTTGTTTATCTCAAAAAATGTATAGCTTCTGCACCTGATTTGTCTCCATTCGACACATCGTGGGAATCTGTTATTGTGTCGGATGCCAGTAATGTGGGTATAGGTGCTGTACTTATGCAAAAGCAAAAGGGTTGTCTTGTCACCATTGCTTTTGCATCCAGACCCTTGAGAGGTGCGGAAGATAAGTATTCTACTCTGGAGAAGGAAACTCTAGCCTGTTGGTGGGGAATTGAGTATTTTCGCAAATACGTGTATGGCACTGTATTCAAAGTCAGAACTGACCATCGCCCATTGGTAGACTTATTCACAACTAAGGGGTGTGGAAAGGCAACTGCCAGAATAGCTAGATGTCAATATAAATTACAGGAATTTCATTTCCAGGTAGAGTACATTCCTGGAGTAAAAAACGTGTTAGCCGACTGTTTATCTAGGCTACCTGTCTGTGATGATAATCTTGTTGCAGCAGATGATATTCAAGATAGAGTTATTTCTATTTGTGAAGTATCTAACGGTTGTATAAAAGAAGAACAGTGGAGAGCTGTCTGTGATGAGGATGTTGATTATAAAAGGGTTGTGTCCTTTGTCAAAGACAAATGGCCACAAAAAGCTGATCTATCTCCAGACTTATTGCCTAATTTTCTAATTGCTCATGAATTAACTATTCATAACGATTTTCTGTTGAGAGGTTTGCAACTGGTGGTTCCCCGTAACTTCATAGACGTTGCGTTGAATATGGCTCACGAGGGACATCCCGGAATGTCAAGCATGAAGAGAAGAATTAGGAGCGAATTTTGGTGGCCTGCAATAGATAGGTGCATTGAGAGGAAAGTAAGGTCATGTATAGAGTGCAGTGTAAGTGACAAATCCCAGAAGACGATCAATTACCATCATGATCCTGTTTCTAGACCCTCTGCAGTGTGGGACTGTGTGTCGGTAGACATCGCTGGTCGTATGAGTTTTGGGCATAATCCTGTGTATGCCATTGTGTTAATAGATCAGTTTTCACAGTGGCCAGAGGTAAAGTTTGTACCACATGTGACTTCCAAGATTATCATCCAATTTCTAAATGGTATTTTCGAAAAGGAGGGTTTTCCCTGTTCGATTTTATCTGATAACGGTGTACAGTTCACCTCTTTGGAAATGAAGGAATTTTTCGATAATCATGGTATAATTCACAAACGATCATCTGTTTATTACCCGCAAGGTAATGGCATAGTGAAACGTTGGATTAGAGTTCTATAGGAAGGATTGCAACTTGCATTGTGTAATAGAAAAAATTGCTATGATGCAGTGAGCAAGTTGTTATGGAATTATAGTAATACCCCTAGGAGTGACGGTGATTTATCACCTTTTGAGAAAATGCGTGGAAGGAAAGGATGCTGCAATTTAAATCAGCAGTGGATGAGGGATCTGCTTGTCTCTAAAAATAAAGTAGATAAAGTCCCTATGTTAATGAGATCACATAGCACTAGTAGGGCCTCGTATGCTTCTTGTTCTCAACTCTTTAACATTGGTGATTGGGTACGTGTGAAAAAATGTAGATTTGTTTGATGTGGTGAATCTCGTTTTTCAAACCCTATGCAGGTGGTCAGGGTTGGCAAGCAAGTTGTGGAATTGAGTGATGGGAATGTTTGGAGTCTTTCAAAAGTTGTGAGAGTTTCTAATGTTAATGACTCCCCGTCTTCTTCACTTACTCATGGGAAAGATCAGGGTCAATCCGTTAGTGTCAATTGGCGAAGGAAAAGCCAGGATTCTTCTAGTGCGGTAAGGGCACGAGAATGTTTGAGACCAAGAAAAAGGCAGGCACCCTCACGGTACAATGATTTTTTAATTTATAAATGATTTCTTACAATTTCGAGGAATGTTCAATATAGTTTATCAATCTTTATTTAGTAAATTTTCCTTTAGTCTAAACATTTCGTGTATGATATTATAGTAAATTTCAAATTTCAAATTTAGCTTTATTCGATTTGTTTGATAAAAAAAATCATAAAAGCATACAAGTACATTTTATACAGCAAGTCTAAAAACTTGTCCCCAACGAAGTTTTTATGAGACTCTATAAAACAGTTTTCCAGATGATAAGAGTCAATGATGAAGTTACAGCCGTTGACCTCATGTAAAAACATATGCAAAAGTTAAAACATGTAAGGGTTACATCATGGAATTTCTATATTTCATCACTGACATTAAAAAACGTGAAACGACAAAGATGACATACACCTCATCTAACAAACGTAATTTGTAGTAAGCGTCTTTGCATGTTCTTATGCCCCAGTGTTTTAGAAGAGGTAATAGATACAATTTCCTTGGGGCAGAATACAGATTGCAAAAGAACATAATATGAATATTACTTTGTGATGAGTGATCATCGCATGGGCAAATTAGAATCGAAGCAGTCCAGTCATTTTGTTTAGGGAAAGTGACCATACGGAAAAAGGTGCCAAGGCGCAGCCTGGTGAGAAGCATACGAGGATAAGGTGCAGTTTCGGTCCTAAGGTACAATTGCAAACCTTCGGTGGGAGTAATTCTTTGGTAGCTCAAGGTGGTATTTTTGAGTTTCTCTGCATCCCATCTAACACCTTCCAGGTGGATAATTAAAAGTTTTTTGAGAGACGACCTAGACAAATTTTCAAGGGACTCTGGGTCATCATAGTATTCGGGACGACCAATCTTGGCAAACATCAACCGGACATGTCGCAACCATTTAATTTTGGGTGCGACATCCAAGCTCATGCAATCCCTGATTAGATCTCTGTTAAATTGGCATTCCCTGGTAGTCCAAATTTTGTGCCAAAGCAAACATGGTGACAGCTTTATGAAGTCACTAAGGTATTTGAGGCCAGTCTCAATATGAGTAATAAAAGTTGAAGTAGATTTGCTCACCCCCAATAAGTAACGAATAAAAAGATTCTCGCAAATTTGGAGTGAGGACACGTCTTCAAAGCCCCATAAACCTGCTCCATAAGTGACTGTCGCTAAACACTTGGCTTGGTAAATCTGTATCATCTCAGCAATCGGCTTGCCCCCAATTTTCACTGCAAAAGTTCTCAGGGCACCAATAGCACGGGTAAAGGCAAGCCTCCTAGCCGATACTGCATGTTTCCAGGCTCCTTTTCTCTCAAAGACAACGCCTAGATAACAAAAAGTGTCTGTGGTCTCAATTCTTTGCTCGTCAAGGTATATCGAACATTGCGGCCTTTTACTCTTTTGGGTGCACGGCATGGAGAAAGTTTTTGAGATGTTCACTTTCAAATTTCTATTCCCCATGTAGGACGAGAATTCTCTTACCGCTCTCTGCAACCCTACCCTAGTCCTGGACATAATAGCCGCATCATCGGCGTATAATGGGATGGGTACAGGCCTACCATTGACCGCTGGGTAGTCATTCTGGAGATTTGTTAGATGTTCTACAACAGAATTAATATAAAAACTAAATAGAAGGGGCGCGAGTATACAAGCTTGCCTAACCCCTCTATTTATGGGGAATTTCTGGGTACATTGCCCCTGGGTCCCGAACCTCACCCTGGCACCAGCATCTCTATAAAGCTCTTTGATAAAAACCACTATGGTGGGATCCACCCCAATGAGCTCCAATGTTGACCAGAGCTGCAGATGATCCACACAATCAAATGCTGAGCTAAGGTCAACGAATGTAACAAACAAATCCCCTTTTTTAGCCTCAGTATATTTGGACATTAATAACGACAGATTTAGGCATTGCTCCTGGGTGCCCAATCCCTTTCGGAATCCATATTGGAATTCCGAAATAACCTTATTTTCTGTCTCCCAGTGCTGGATCCTCTTTAGGACTATCCTTCCTGCAATTTTCATAAGGCCGTCTAGTAAGGATATGGGACGGTAGCAAGCCGGGTCGTCCCTGTTTCCCTTTTTAAAAATGGGGACTACAATGGCATCTGACCAGGTCTTAATTAAACCGCATTTGTTTCCCATATTCAGAACGTTGGTTAAGAGGGGAGCCCAGAATTCCAAGTTTGTTTTATAGGCATCCACTGGTGTGTGATCCGGACCCGGAGCTTTCCCTGAAGGACTTTCCCTAATTGCATTTTCGACTTCTAGGGTGGTAAAGACCAGATTAATTGGATACGGCGAAACTAGGGGATCGCTTTGTTGATAATCTCGCGTGAAGTTGTTCGAGGATGCAAGTACCTTTTGTTGGTTCATGCTGTTCCCCTGTCTGTTGGTGTAGAGTTTCCCGTAATGTTCAACCCAGAGCTCTGCTGTAATTGCTACATCTATGCAATTATCAGTATGTATTGGGTTGTATACTGATCTTATCACTTTCCAGAAAAGGTTGGTGTCCTTATTCCTGGCAGCTTCTCCCAGTGCCTCCCAGGCCTCCTTTTTCATGGTTGCTTTTCGGAGGTTAATTTCTCTCTTGTACTCTCGTCTAGCCTCAGAGATTTGGGCCCTATTTTTCGGGATTGCGTTTAAAACTTTCTTCAAGTTCTTTAAGGCGGCTGTGCACCTAGAATCAAACCACCTGGATGCACATCTCCCCTTCTTTTTGTGACTCTTAGTTAAAACGCCTTTTATGTACTCCTGTATATTGGTAAAAGCTGCCATAATCGCCTTAGGTTCCGCATCTTCTTCTAAGCAGACAAATATGTCTTCAAGGCAGGATAATATTAATTTGTGGAAGAAGATGGTGGGGTTCAATTTCTCCCACTTTAACACATAGCCGTTTATCTTTGCTAAGGTGACCTCCAATGGGTACAGTGAGCCGCTAGGTTCCTTTAGTTTCTCTACTTGGAGCCTAACCCCAAAGGTAATAGGGTAATGGTCACTCATTGGATCTTCCCCTATCTCCCAAAAGGTTATAAAGTTGGGCGAGGTGGGGGATATCAGTGCAAAGTCAATTATGGATTCACAACCTCTTCCATTATATGTTGGGGCAAAGGGAACTGGGGGAGAGCATGCCTGATTAACGAAGGTGAGGTCAAAAGCAAACATAATACTGTTAAGGAGAGACCCCAGTTTGGTGTGTGAGAAGTGAAAAGGGCCGTCCTCCTCACGATCTGCAAGGCCGCACAAACCTAACTCAGAAAGTGGGCAGATAGCACAGTTAAAATCTCCCACCCAAATAACTGTATGGTCTCCCGCGTTTTGGTCCCTCACTTTATGGATACGGTTTAACATTTTATTTAAGATGGATTCCATCTCATTTGGTGGCATATTGTTATAGAAATTCACCAGTATGACCTTTTGTGTGGTGCCCCATTTAAAAGAAAGGATTTGAAAATATTGGTCAGAGTGAAAATTATGCACTTTTATATCCCCCACATTCGAAACGTATATACAGAGACCCCCTTTATTGCGGCCCTGAATGGCGGGAGCAGCGGGTGTATGGAACGTTCGATACCCCATGATGTGCCTTTCTTCTACCAGCCAGGTTTCTTGCAGGCAAAGTATGCCATGCTTGTGGACCGTCTCCAACCAGGGTATGTGCTTGATCTTGTTGCCCAGTCCTGCTACATTCCAGGACAATAATGAGTGTTTCAGTTCACTGTCTACCTGAGATATGTGGCCCTCACTCTCTATTAACTGTATGTGACCCTCACTCTCTATTAACTCTACCTGATCTTGAAAATGTGGCCTGCCTAGATGTTGTATGGCTCGGACAGGGGGAGGGTGCTGGGCGGAAGTGGTTGGAACCACCATCAAATGGGTCAAGTTCTTAACAATGGGTGGCGATGTATTGCTATTAGTGTCAGTCATTGTGTGGTCTTGCTCACTTGATCGGGGTGTTTGATCGAGTATTCCCAGTCAATCCACCTGATCTAAGCATCCAAACCTATTCATGGTGTGTACACCTTCCCACCAATTGGTGGGTTGCCATCCCTGCACCTGACCCTTCCATCTGTGGTTGTGGATTGTGGTCCAAGCCCCAGGGTGCTCTACTGGCTGTTTTGGAGGGTAGAAAAAGGTTAGGGGTTTGGCGACAATGATTTGTTCGGTCACGTATTGGTCCCATGTGGTAATGAGATGGGCTGTATGAGGGTCTGCAAAAGACATAACGATACAGTCTCCTGGTATCGATTTGTGAGTACGGCCCACCCAAGGGACTCTCCTGACCATTAGTACCCTACTCTTATTGGTGTGATGGATCTGCCTATTGGTATTTAACCAGTGGATCACTTTATTTTTTAAGGACCACTGGGTTTCAACAATATCGGGGGCAAGCGGAGGTACCCCTGCCAAGATAACCACATAGGGCCCAGCCTCAGGGGGAAGATCAATATAGCCTCCGCGGAAGTTCTGGTGATTTGGGTGTAAATTTGGTGTACGCTCTAAGAGAGGAGTGATGGAATTATTCGCCTTCTGGTCGGCTCTAGGAGGGGGTTTGGGCTGAAGATGTTTTTTAGGGGGTTTTTCCTCTATTTTTGGGAGGTTGGCCGCGACATTTGCAAGTGTCCTAGGTTTAGGAATTGGAGTAGGCTTGGATAACGGGGGGGGTAAGGGTGCAAGAAGAATCGAGGGGGCAGGAGGAACCTCCTTAGGCGCTGTAGCTGCTTTAGTGCCAATGTTAGAGGCTGGAGCAGGTTGGGTACCAGCATTTCTAGCCAGAGGTGGACTCTCGTTAATATGGGGATGTGTTGCTTCCAGCTGTTTTAGGCTAAGCGTGGCCAGGGATACTAACGTTTTATCCATCTCAAGTAAGTGATTCTCAATACGTGACAGTCTGAGTTCGAAGGGTGTCAATAGTTGTTTTAAAGTGACCTAGACTGTCTGGAGAAAGTCTTCATCATCACCCACTTTATCCTTGTCCCTCTCTGTCTTGTTTAGCCCTCCCAGTGTTGAATTATCTGCAAGGATAATGGGATTCTCTACCGCAGGAACCGTGGTGAGGTTACTATCACCCCCTATTTGATGGATAGCTGGGGGTGGTGTTTGTTTAGGATCCCCTGCGTTGGATAATGGTCTTCTATGGTTGAAAAACTGCTGCCTTGCAGCTTTGGCTTTAGCTTTCTTACGAGCATAGGCAGATTTTACATTGTTTTTCTTCTTCGCTGCTTGGCGACCTGGGTTTGTACTTTTTGGTACAAAGAAGGAGGGGGCAGTTGTAACCGGGAAGGTGGTGGAATTACCCAGCTCAGTAGGTGGGTCACTTTCGCTGGGTTGGACGGTCATGGGGGAGAAAATAAATGAGGAGTCTAATACTGGTGGGGAGGAACAATGGGAGGAATGATGAACGTCGGCGAGGATCAACAAAGGAGGCGGACGTTCCACCTGTTGGGGAGATGCAGCAGACGCAATATTTCCCAGGGAGGATTTTTTAGAGTTAGCAAATGTTTGGGAAAGCCTGCGTGCAGCATCTAGCTCCATAGAAACCCTCTTCTGCATTTTTGTAATTTCGGCATCTATTGCCAAGTTTGTTTTTACGAGGAAATCATCCAAAGTGCCATTTGGCTTTGTTAAACCCAGCGCGGTCTTACTGCGACTCCCCCGGGTACACATCATGTGTGACAGTTACAATTTCTCTATGGTACTCACTAGGGTCGATGCCCAGGCACGATAACCTTGAGAAGAACCAAGGGGGGTGGGCCAGGCCAGTCCTCTCTGTCCTCGAACGGCCTCAAACGGTCCCGCCCTTGTCCCGGGCTTCTCCCGGCGCCCTCCCGCGCGCTCCCGCGCAGCTGGGCAGTTGGCTCAGTAAGTACTGACTGAAGGTAAGGGGGAGGCGCCGTTTCCGGTCAGGTGGGGCTGGGCGGGGCGGTCAGGGAGAGCAGGCCAGCTGGAAACGGCCAGGGCAACCCGGGACTCCTTGGATACTGAGTCCGGGTTGCTGCTCGCAGCCCTGTCACACACTCACCGCCCAGCAGCAGAGGAGAAAGCACAGCCTCGGAATGCCCCTTCCAGCGACGTGGGACCCGCGAAGCGGGTTCCACTAGGTGTGATTGAAGGTCCGTGGGCAGGCAGGCAGCAAAGTGGCGTCAGCAGCGAGGAAAACAGCGTCCGTGTGAGATATTATAGTATGATTATATGTCTTTATTATTGTTTTTTTTCTTATATTGTTCAATGCTGTTATACATGTTTCTTTTGTTTTTGCTCTGAGCTATATATGAATTCTTTATTTTCCTAAGAAGGGGGATGTGTGGTATCCTCCATTCCTATCTGGAACCTGGAACACTCGGAGTGAAGAGTTGTTCCAGGGTTCCAGATGAATCGGTTGGCTCAAGCTTGTTAGAGGTTTATTTATTCTCTCTGTAATAAACCTATTTATCTACTACTATCTGGATTCCTGCATCTTCATTTGATGATAATACTTCACACTGTTAATCTTGCCTCAGGTCTGCCACTGCAGCCTATAGTACAGTTTTAAACTGCTATTTTGACCTGGCAAAATATACCTTTTGCCAGGCTTAAACCTTTCTTTTTAATACGTATAAGTCACCCTTCAGGTAGGCCTAAAAGGATCACAGCGCAGAGTGCATGTTAAAAAAGTATGACATTTGGTTTACTTTTTACATGTCCTGTGGATCAAGAGTGTTGCCGTTCCTAGGGGTGGGACGGAGGAGGAGAAGGAGGAATAGCTCCTATAAAGAGCAAGTGCCCTCACACAGCCCAAGGGTTGTCATGCTTCATCATAGGGCGGTGCTTATTGTTGAGTCGGCGCTGCAATGCCCAATGGGCCCCGAGGAGAAATATCTGCCAGAGATCTTCTCAGACAGTAGTCTAGGCCGTTGATGAAGTGGGTGTGTGTGGGGTGGGTATGGGTATTAAAGTGGTCAGTAGAGTGTGAAAAAAGTGTGAGTTAAAAATAACTATGGAAGCCCCATTGAACTAACTTTAATTAATGGGTTCCAAATCATGATTAAAAAATAGTCAATAGTTGGAAACGGAGACATTAATTGTCTCATCAAGTATTTGATGAGACAGGTGGTTAACCTGTTTCATGCCTTAAATTATCAACATTGTTCATGGCATTTCTTTAGGACCTAAAACTAAAACTAACTACTTCAAAAAGAGCGAGAGAAAGAAATTAGTACACAACTAAATATTGGAGTTCATTCACCCTGCCCTTTTTAAATACACCAATCGGTAGTCAGTGCATCTTCAATAAGCAGAATCCTCATCAGTATCAAACCAAATAGAGGAGGCCAGGGAGTCAAACTGCACCGGAGTCCGGGGACGAACAGTGGCGTCTCGACCGACTCTTATATTCGGTGCGCAGAGTGCGGCCGACCTACCCTCCGAGAGTCCTGACCATGAAAAACTCCTAAATTCTTTGTTCATTGTTGTAATGCTTAGTTCTACCATAGACTGACACTGGGTTCCCTATTACATTTAATAAGTGCTAACTTTGGATTGGAAGCACATAATGATATGCTTTTTAAATTCGTACAATTGTAGTTTAAAATCCTCTGTTATGAAGAAACTGGATTTAAAGTTACATTTTTTTGTGGAAAAACTAACTGTGGCTTTCTGCCAATGTCCTGGGTCACATGGCTGTGGATAGCTTGCCTGGTGTGTATTTGTTACATGTATACACTATTGAGAGAGCGAGGATTACATTTGGGATGCGTCCCTATCCCCAGGAAAGCATTCATAAACAAAGTGGACTGACCCACTAGAAAAGATGACTCTGCTATGATATTCGAGTGTCAGAAACCCACTAGGTTTGTAAAAAAAACCCTCACCCACCAACCTAGTCGGTGGCATGCTTCATCATAGTGTTCCCAACCAGGTAGCCGAGTGCCACCCAATTGTCCGATAATGCCTGGATTACAGCGAAGCAGGATTTTGAATTGTGTGAATAGGTGCTGGAAAAAGTGGTGCAGTTTAAAAATGTCTCTTGGAATCCTTACTGACCATTTTTTTATTCCCACTGGCTCTGGACAAGGTTAAAAGATTGCAGAATAAGGAGGACATAAAGACTAATTGATCTTAGTTATCCATATGATCAACATGTTTGGAGGCTTTCTTCAGAACTAGACTCCATGTGTATATGTTTTTTACAGCTGACAAGCTAAGGTGAGCCCTGCTTGCAGTGGTGCCTGCTTACTTACGGACCCACTGGTAAAATATAAAAACCACTAAGACAACAAATTGATCGATTTACAGAGTGCTAAATCGCCACAGACACTGATAACTCATAGAAGGTGGCGTTAAACGGAATAAGAGATTGTAAATCATGCTTTATGTCTTTTTTCTTCTCCTTCTTTTGTCTTACAGGTTTTTATATTTTACCAGTGGGTCTGTAAGTACACAGACACCACTACATGCACGGCACACCTTAGCATGTGTGTTTTTGCCACAATATCACTGTTTTCACACAATCTGGTCCTGAAGAAAGCCTCCACACTCATTTTTTCTGTAGCTGAAACACGTTGACTGTTGGACTTGGCCCTTTTTGCAGGGTCATCCTAGAACTTTTTGCATTCCTCCTGTATATTTTCTGACTTGTTGTTGGTGGTTTTATAACTCTGGGCACTTTACCACTGATGATCAGTGCTAAAGCGCAAACTCTATTTGTAAATTGATGTTATGGATTAGTGACTCCATGATTGGTTTATTTGATTTGCTTGTCAGATCCTAGTACAATACACTGTGTGTGCCCTGCGCCTGTAAATCAAAATGAGTTAACTGCAGTTAACGCTACGCCAGGAACAAGTGTTCCTGGCGTAGCGTTAGCTTCCAGAGCAGGCGACTCCCGTTCGTGTGATCTGGTAAAAAATCAACAGAATTGAGGGACAAAATCAACTTGGAATTAACTCCAACATTACAGAAGAAGTCTGGGTAGATTACCTACAACCAGTTTAACGATAAAGTGAAAAGAATAAAGTAGCGGACAAGGAAATTGGGAATACTACAAGAGCTAGTAGCGACATTCACAGGGAAGAAATGACACACAACCCGACTCTAGCAGAGCAACATGACTCTCACAGGAAAATGCAACATCGTCAGGGGGGTGACCCTGCAGTAGGCTTACACTGCTTATCCTCCATCAAAGAGGAATGCTACGGTTCAACAGCAACTCAGATAAAGAGGCACATAGCGAAGGCAGAATTGCAGGTGCACCAGGCCCCAATGGCATCCCCCCAATGCTGTATAAACACAATGCGGAATACTGGAGCGAAGCACTATCACCGTTTTTTAAGGAACTGAACTGTCCAACAACATTCCTGGAATCCTGGAAAGGATCAATCATCAGTCCAATTTTTAAACAGGGCAGCAGGAAAGCTCCAAATAACTATCGATTAATCGCTCTCATTGACATAGAGGTAAAGTTCTATGCGGGAACAATCTTGGATGATCTTGGGCATCAGAAAACTCTATTATCCAATTAAAACAAAGTGGGTTCTGCCAGGGGCAAGGCACCACAACCAACATCATAGCATTAGCCTTGGTAATGGACACAGCTAGAGAGGCAAATCCTCCCCAATTTCTTTGTTTTATTTACTATACTGCTGGCTTTGACCACGTTGACTGAGACAACTTTGGCAAAAACTGGAAACTTCGGGGATACCAAACTATGCCTGGACCAGCTCAAACTGTTACTTACTGACACTTGGATTAAATTAGGTGCAGGGACACACCTTTTGAACCAATTCGCAAACTCTAAAGGGCTAAAGCAAGGGTGCGTCTTAGCGCCTCAACTTTTCAACCTTTTACTCCACATGTTATTGTCTAATCGCTTATGCGCAGACAACTTAGTGCTGATAAGTCAGACCCCCCATTGGTCTTCAAAATCCCTTGAATACGACAAACAGCTTCTCACAATGGATAGCCCAAAATAAATCCTAAGAAAACTAAATTCATGAGGGTGGGGGGCAAGATGGCCGCCGTAGCTCTGTAGAGAGAAGTCGCACTATCTCTCTCTCCTATCCTAGGATGTGGAAGGACTGGTGAATCCAGGGATGTGGGATCTGGTTAACCTGGTATACCGTGGCGCGGCAGAAGCATTTAACCCAGACTGGCTGAGTGGGCTCCCGACAAAGAAGGTGAAAGGCTGGCTTAGGTGTTGGAAAAGTGTGATAAGCAGCGTGAAAGTACCCTTCAAGATGTCCCAAAGAGCCAAGACGGACAGAGATAAACCAGTGACCGCAGGGCCGATTAAAGGCTCAGCCGCTGCAGTAAGAGAGGGGGCAGTTCCAAAAACTTTGTCTCTGAGAAAACAAACGGAACTCCCTAGTCGGTCTTCGAAGGGTGCAGTAATCAAGAAGCCCGAAAAGCAAGAGAAGAAGTCTGAAACGAGACCTGGGACCCGCTCGGCTGTGATTAAACCGGCAAAAGAATTGTCAATGGACGTGAATGCATCTCCGCGTGCACAAACGGGGATCGCAAAGGACCAGATGCGGCAGGCAACCTTACCGGAGTCTTTTGTCTCGAGAGCACCCCCAGCAGTCCCGCTGATAGAGCTTCAGCTGGTCGAGCTCCATCAGGACGAGATGACGAACGGGAAGGCAGTAGCACCGCTGACGGATTCAGGAGCCCGGAGAGGCAGAAGGGAGCTGAACGCGGAAGCTGAGTCAGTAGACCGCGAGGACGCAAGCGTCGGAGGTTTGGTTGCTGGGCAACCACTGAGCACTGCAGGAACCGGCTTGCCGCGACCGGAGCAGAACGCAGAAGCCGCGGAGGTGAGCAAGGGGGCCGGTAAGAACATCGGCTACAATGACAATGCCACAGATCAGTTGGAAAAGCGCAATAACATGCAGATGCTAGACGCCCTACTATCAGTGGAGATAGGGCCTCAAAGCAAACCTATGCAGGGTGATGGTCCAAGATGGGGTAGCACTCAGAGCCTAACGGAGCAGCAAGGGTTACAGTCGGATCAGGACAATGGCAAAAACACCCAAAATACAGACAGAAATACGAGGGGAGGCTCCCCTGAATTCTTTTCAGTTCATGAGGGTTCAGACACTACAGATGTTAGTGAACAGGAATCTGAAGAGGAGGGGAGCTGCACTGAACAGTCTTCTGATTCAGATACAAGCAAGGGCTCCAGGGAATTAGAGACTAAAAAGAAAAAGAGAGTTGGTGGTAAACAAAGAAATGGAAGGGGATCAAGGAGTAACACGAGCAAGAAGTTATCATGGGACTACTCTGCTACCTCAGAGACCTACCAGGAGAGTGTGCAGGAAGAAGGGGAGAAGGATGGGTGGCAGAAACCTCAAAGCGTAACTCTTGAAATGCTGTTTGGGACTCTAAAACAGATGCAGACTGAGGCAAGAGTGGAAAGTCGAAGAGCAAAAAGAGACACAAAAAAACTTCAAGCTTCATTAAGAAGAGTAAGTAGAAAGCAGGAAGAGGTGGAGGGGAGAGTCTCGCAAGTTGAGGAAAGGACAAGCAGGGTGGAAGATGAGGTGACAGAATGGCAGACTTTCAAAGCGGATCAAGAGAAAGTGGTGGAAGACCTCCAATGGAAGCTAGAAAGTTTTGAAAATCGCCAAAGGAGAAACAACGTGAGACTTTTGGGACTGGAGGAGGGAAAGGAGGGGCAGGACCCCAGAGGATATGTGGTTAAGATTTTGAAAGAGGCTCTTCCAGAGTCAAAATGGCACTGGGATGTTGAAGTGCAAAGAGCCCATAGGTATCCGTTGTTCATTAAGAAAAACCGCGGGGGGCATGAGAGTGAGCGTCCAAGAGCAATGCTGGTTTTCCTAGGTAATTTTTTAGCAAGACAGGAAATAATTGATAAGGCTAGGCCCGATTCAAGAAAGACAGTTGACGGCAATACTTTTTTCTCTAGGCCAGACTTCTGCCACGTTACCGTGGAAAGAAGGTGGAAGTTAAGACAGATGATAGGGCCCTTCCAAAAACAAGGAGCGGAAGCTTATCTGTTGTTCCCGTCAAGGCTGAAAGTAATCAGGAAAGGTTACACCAGAATGTTTACGTCTGAGGTAAAAGCAGCGGAATACTTAGCAGAAATCGCGGAACTTGATAAAGGAAAGGAGAGCAGAACTAGAACCAGAACTCCACCGAGGTCCCCTGTAAGATCCCCATCAAAGACCCCGTAAGGTGGGAATATTAAGTAAATGTACTTAGCATTGTCGGACAGAGGTGAGAACAGGACAGGATAGGAGAGAGTAGCGATTCTGCAGACTACAGGGGCTACACATAGGCCAGGATTGGCCTATTTGCCTGTATTAAGGGGGGGGTTTCTTGAAGGGAGGGGGGAAGGGGGGGTGAGAGGAGGGTGGTGGGGGGGGGAGACAAACACGCTGGTTTTGGGCACAAACATGGTGAAGGTAAAAGAGCTAAAAAAGATGCTTGGAGGAAGGTATGCAATGGAAGACTGGGAAAAAAATATAGGGAAGAAAACAAGGAAACAAGGAAAATCACTAAATGCTCCTGGTATAGGCGTATACAAGAAGTAGGAAAAACTATGAATTATAATGACCTGTAGAATAGTTTCAATAAACATTTGCGGGCTTAATGAGTTAAACAAGAGGTTAAAAACTGCTTCTTTGTTAAAATCGCTAAAACCTGATCTAGTGTGCCTTCAGGAAACACACATTGAGGGTACCAAGGCTTATTTATTGGATCAACTGGGCTTCAAGGTTCTAGCAAAAACTAATCAGAATACAAAAACGAGAGGGGTGGTGATTCTGGGCAAGAGACAGGATACACTGGTTAAGAGGAAACTGGAAGATCAGTGGGGCAGATGGGTTATGGCAGAACTAGTGTTTAGGGGAGAAACTTTTACGCTTGTTTCGGTCTATGGTTCTACTGGAGATGATCCAGACACTTTTCAATTTCTAGACACGGAACTCGCGCAATGGCCAGAGCCCATAATCTTATGTGGTGATCTGAATATTCATGATGCAGATAGTAGTTTTCTAGATCCTGATAGGAAATATATGGGGAGGAAAAGAAGAACTTATAGAGCTTTAGCAGATATGGCAAGGAATAACTCGTTAGAAGATCCATGGTTAAATTGCCATCCGAATCTGGACGGGAGTACTTTCTTCTCATATCCTCATCAAACACTGGTCAGGCTGGATTATTTTTTAATCACGAGAGGTTTGATAGATAGTGCAAGGATAGTAAGAGAACCAAGGATCATATCAGATCACAGCCCGCTAGTATTAACTGTAGTACTTGGGCAAAGGAGAATTAAAGAACTGAGGCAATGGACTTTTGACAGAACGCTCCTCCAGGATCAAACTTATAGGGAGAGAATGAGTGAATGGATTAAGGAATTTTGGGAGATTAATAGAGGTACTTCTACATCGGGGACTGTGTGGGATGCTTTTAAAGCCGGAATAAGAGGAGAAACTTTGAGTTATGTTATCAGTGCTCAAAGAAGGGAGAAGGAGAAAGCGGAGAGAGATAACAAACTAATTAGAGATGCAGAGGAAGAACTTATGAGGGCTATACACACACATTCTCCAATTGAACAGATATTATTGAAGATAGTTGCCCTCAAAGCAGAAGTTATGGATGGGATGGCAAAAAAGACCGTTGAGAAGTATGTAGTCAATAAAGAAAAGGCGTATGAACTTAGCGAAAGAGTTGGTCACATATTGGCAGTACGAGCTAGGCAAAGAGATGGGATGGCTGATATTAAAGAGATCAAAACGATCAGGGAGTCAAGGTTAAGGATGCTGAACAGATTAGAGAGGTTTTCAGACAGTTCTACACGGAGCTTTATATATCAGATGGATATGAAGGAGAGGAGGACATAGGGGCATATTTGAGGGAGATAGAGCCTTCGGTACTGGCAGAGGCAGACAGAAAAGAGCTGGAAGAGAAATTTAAGGTGGATGAACTGGCTGAGGCTTTGAGGGAGTTGCCGTCTGGGAAGGCCGCTGGTCCGGACCAGATTCCAATAGAATTTTATAAAGTTTTCCAACCCTCCTTACTAGTAGAAATGTTTAATGTGATGTTGTTAGCACAAATGGGTGAGTCTGTTCCACAATCCTGGGGGGGCGCAGATATTATTGTTATTCCAAAAAAGGGCAAACCCGTAGACGTTCCGGGCTCCTATCGACCCATTACCTTAATGAACGCTGATGTTAAGGTGTTCTCCAAAATCTTGGCAAAAAGGCTATCTAGGATAATTGAATCCTTGGTTATTTCTTCCCAGCATGGATTTATTCCAGGTAAGGGAACAACCCAACACACTAGGCAAGTAATCACGGCATTTGATGTAGCAAGCATACTGGAAGACCCAATGGCGGCGGTGTTTCTTGACGCCGAAAAAGCATTCGATAGGGTCTCATGGAGATACTTATGGGATGCTTTGAGGTGGCATGGGATAGGACCAGGATTTATAAAGGCTCTGCAGACTTTATATATCAACCCGACGGCTAAGATAAGAGTCAATAGAGGTTATTCGGCAGCAGTTAATATTCAGAGAGGCACAAGGCAGGGCTGTCCCTCCTCTCCCCTGCTTTTTGCTCTATATCTTGACCCCTATATACGAAAGTTGGAAAGTAACCAGCAGATACCATCATTAGTCCTCAATGGTTGTAGTCTTAAATCATTAGCTTATGCGGATGACGTCGCCATCCTGACCGCAGAACCTACAGTTGCCATTAGGGCAATTGAAGTAGAAGCTGAGAGGTTTGGTCAGTTTTCAGGGTACAGTTTGAACATCACTAAAACCCAGATAGTTAAAAATCAATGGGTAATTTGTAATGATGCTAGAGTGACGGATATGACAACTTATCTAGGGGTGCAAATAACAACAGAAATAGATAAGATTGTGGAAAAGAATATGGATCCCCTGGTAGCACAAATGAAAAAAGATCTGGAAAAAATGAACAATCTGCATCTGACATTAGTTGGCTGTACAAACATCATTAAAATGATGATTTTACCCACATTTTTGTATGTGTTCAGGGCGGTACCTTTGCTGTTTGAAGCCAGCTGGTTTAATGGTATGGAGGCTATATGTAACAGGTTTATATGGGCACACGGCAAGACCCGGAGGGCCTATAGGTACATGACACTCCCCAGAGAAAAAGGGGGATGGGGTGCACCAGATTTTTGCTTATATTATATGGCTACTGTTCTGCAATATATTCAAGGTCTTATTGGAGGTAATATTGATGATGTAAGAATGCATACAGATGTCTACAGAGATTTATGCTGTCGCACTGGGGGTAAATGCTCATAATTGTTTCTTAAAATGTACAGATTACAGCTACTTTAAGAGAACTAAGTTCAAAACTGTTAAGGCGGCAGTCACAGTGTGGAATGCATTCTTAAAGAAAGTCAAGGTGGGGAGGTACAATAGGTATGTCTCATTAATTAACAATAGGTCACTCCCTGCGGAAATTTTTGCAGATCATACAATGACAGAGTGGGCTTTAAGGGGGATTACGCAAATAGGAGATCTATTTTCACAGGATGGTTTTAAGCAATTTTCAGAGTTAAGAGACGCATACGGCATACATAATAGGGGATTTTTTAAATATCTACAGGTTAGAAGTTTCCTTAAAAACAAGGTTGGAGGCCCAGCAGGGTTTAATAAAATAGAAATAATGGAGAAAATAAAGCTGATGGGGGATTGCTCTATCAAGTCCTTTTACGCAGCACTGGCGAAAGAAAAGCAAGATGATTTAGATAAATTCAGCAAGAAATGGGTGGACAAACTAGGGGTTGAAAGTAATTTGTTTTATGATTCCCTGAATTTAGGATGTACTATATTATGTGCTGCCCCGTTGCAGTCTCAGCATTATAAGACATTATATTTTCTGTACTTTACGCCTGCAATGATCGCAAAATGGGGGGGGGTTACAGGAATTAACTGTCCCAGATGCAATGCGCTGGAAGCAGACAGTGTACATATTTTCGCAACATGTCCCCAATTACAAACATTGATTAAGGAGATTGAGGGTTTTTTGGCAAGATCACTGGGCATTGTGATATCTCTTACACCAGCTTGTATCATGTTAGGGGTGACTGAAGGGGAGCAGGATCAATATGCTGAATTTTTGTTTGTAATAATGGCTGTTTATAGACTAACAATTGCTAGGGCTTGGCTAGACAAAAATCCCCCAAAAATGCAATGCTGGCTGGCAAATACTCTGTATGCATGCAATATAGAGGAAAAAATTTATGCACGAAAGGGGAGGAGTGGAAGACGACGGGGGAGAAGAATTTGGGAGCCACTATGCAAATGGAAAGAGGCGCAAAGAAGGAGCAGCTAGGTGTAGGGTTGGGAAGATGTTGTTTCCACGGTTACTGTTTTTTTTTTTTTTCTTTTTAGCTGAATGTATTATTGGTAGGGTAGTACTCAAGGATGGAGTTTAAATAATATAATGTATTAAGTATTGTAATGGATAAAATGTGATGCATGTAAAGCTCATAATACTTTGTTATGGTGAAGAAAAAAAAAAAGAAAAAAAAAAAAGAAAAAAAAAAAAAGAAAACTAAATTCATGGCAGTAAATTATCATTAAAAAAAAATCAACTTGGTAGTTAGACCTGCAATGTCTGGACACCCTACTACAAATATCTTGTAATACTTCTGGATCACAAAAGTTCATTTAAACCCCAGCTGGAGTCTCTGCTGAGAAAGGGAATAATGACTTACCTAGCTATGAAACCACTGGAGAAAATGTTGCCCGATCTCACGCTCGATCCCTTGCTTCAGGTATTGCTTGCAAAACTGCAGCCGACATTAACATAGAGTAGCAAATCTCTTAAAGGTAAAGAGGATGCAGCTCTCATCATAGTAATAGCTAATTCTTACAGAGCAATTTATCATTTACCAAAATATGTTTCACCGGCCCAAATACGGCTAGAATTTGGGCTCCAAAAACACTCGGTGGAAAGAAGGGGCGCATACATAAAAAGTTGGCACAAGATTCGTAGTGACGAGGCTGGATCACTAAATTCCGATCTTTGGATCGAGTTTACTTCGCCACCAAAAATCACCAGTCAGGGAATATTTGGTTGACTCCCTTAAGTTACTGGGATTGTGGGATCTTTGGGAAATCCCAGACCACCTATCCTTCGAACAAATTGTAAAAAAGCAACACAAATTGTATCTTTTTAGAACACAAGGAAACGCTTGCTAAAAGGGCACATGGCTGGATAGTGCTCAATGACTACGAAGTACTCAAACACAATCTTACTTACTTGAAAACAGGAGTCCAAATAAGGACGAAGGACATTTTTTTGAAGTTACGACTAGGTGTCATTCCGATCATTCCATATATTCCACCATGCGATAGGAGGTCAGCAGCCCTGTCGCCTATGCGGAAGAGGTCAGGAGGATATCATCTATGTCATTTGAATCTGCCCCAATTTAAAGGACATAAGAAGCACTTTATAACAACCATTTTTCAAGCGGCATGGCACCCAGACCTGCAGGGAGGCAGTAAAGTTGTGCTTCTATCCAGACGAGGTACAGCTAAACTACCGGCTAACAAAATGTTATGAGACAGTAACTAAGAGACTCAAAAACACGCCGCATGCGGTCACTGGCAATAAAATGTAGCTGAACCAGGCACCCCTTGATGCTAGGCCCAAAAAGCTAACGACAGCACTTTACAGTTGCACTGACACTTTAAACCAACAATGGCTACATGCGCAAAACACTGCACTTTATTACGCTGTATAAGGAGGCCTGCTCAATTCAGGAAAACTACTGCCGGCCTAGCTTTTTCTGACGCACAAGCACTTTAGACTTACTGATGTGGATAATGCCCATTTGTGAAATTCCAAACAATGTTTAACTATGGTGTTTTTTATACTGTTTTACTTACTGAATTGTGAATAAGAAACTTTTTATTGTTAGGTGTATGCAAACGTTTTAATTAATCATGCATAATAAAATTACCTACTTACTAACTTAATAGAATAACACATTTGGAAAACAACACAGGGGTTGTAAATAACCTCAGGCCTCTAATATCCCAAAAAATCAATTTTCTTTATTCCCTTATCCCTTGATCTCATAAGATCCTGGAGTCCAAACTCCAGGGCATCAAGCAACAAAAAAGATCCCACATGGAAAATAATAGTAGTGTCTGCCCAACTGTTAGACCCGGGTTCCCTGGATGGATGAGGCAGGTACCTAAGGCCAAATAGGGATCCGCGTTTCCACATCAGGAAAGGAAGGACACCTTCTGAGATAGCCCCTGCTCACTCCCTTGGTAGCTTGGCACGAGCAGCTAAGCTTATCCTCAAGGCAAATGTGTAAAGTATTTGCAAACATGATCACAGCAACCCAATGATGACACCACAAAAGGACTCCACACAAGTTTTATAAAAACAAGTATACATTTTATATAAAAAGATATACGATAAGACCACATGATATAAATCCAACATATGAGTATCTGTAATATTCTGCCTGGCTGGTTGTTAGGCCATCCGGGCCTTGTCAGTTCTGGTGATATAAATAGGCACTTCTAAACATTCCATTGTAGTCCTAATACAATGTTATGCAGCTCGTAATGCTGGAATTAGGCTCTTTGGAATGGAAAAGTAATGCAATGCTTAATGCAACAATCAGGCACTGTGCAATGTAAAAATAATGCAATGCGTAATGCAAGAATCGGGCACCTTGAAATGTAGAAATAATGCAATCCGTAATGCAACAACCAGGTACTGCGGTATGCAGCAATAATGCAATGCATAATACACTAATCAGGAAGTTTGTTATACAGGAATAATGCAATGCGTAATACACTAATCAGGTAGGTTGTTATGCAGAAACAATGCAATGTATCATACGAAAAACAGGTAGTTCGTTATGCAGAAATAATGCCATGCGTAGTACACTAATCAGGTAGTGCTTTATGCAGAAATGATACAATGTGTAATATGATAATCAGGTACTCTGTTATGTAGAAATAAGATAATGCGTAATACACTCCAGCAACGATCACGGTGCCTTTGACAGTCTCTCTGCCACTTGTGCTGACTCGCATACATCCTCTGTCAACAGTTGCCCCCAACATGGGTATGGTATAACAAAAGGTGCAGCTCCGCACTCCAGCACCAGTACTGCCACTCCCTTGACCAGTAAGGGCCACGTTACTAGTTGGAGCAGAGACTCGCGCTGCGGAAATGAGAGAGTCAGAGACTGTCTCCCTCTGAGCCTGCACCCAGCCCCAGGCGTCGACACACGTTACCTGGGGAGTGCAACCTCACTCTCCTCTCCTCTTCCAGCGACTTGGGCCTCCGATGAATTGGCAACCGCGGGCTCGGACCGGCGGCTCAGCTACTCCAGGGCTGGCAGTCTGGCTGCTACTACTACGAAGAACCCAGGCTGCCACAGTGTAAAGGCACACAGTATAGCTTAGACTCCCCTGAGCTTCGGGTGCACGATCACCGGGCACTCCTTACGAAGGTCTCAGGCTGCACGAAGAAAAGGCACACAGCATCGCTGAGTCACACTTTAACTCCAGGTACACGATAACAAGGCAATCCTCACGTAGGTCTCAGGCTGCACCAAGCACATGGACACAGCGTCGCTGAGACTCACTTGGACTCCAGGTGCATGATAACAAGGCAATCCTCACGAAGGTCTGAGGCTGCACCAAGCCCATGCACACAGTGTCGCTGAGACTCACTTGGATTCCGGTGCACACGATAACTGGACGATCCTCACAAGGTACTCAGGCTGCAAAAAGCACACGCACACAGCGTCATTGAAACTCGCTTGGACTCCAGGTGCCCACGATCACAGGTCACTCCTCACAAGCTTCTCAGGCTGCAAAAAGTTCACGTACACAGCATCTCTGAGACTCTCCTGGAAACTTTTGTGTTCCTGAGTTTCCGCAACAGGGAGTCAGCTCACCTCAGGCCCTTCGTGATAAGTTACTTCAGGACACAGCAAAGTTGTTTCAAGCCGTGGGACACAGCACACAGCAAAGGCCAGCCCCAGAACACACAGCAAGGGTCAGTCCTTTCCTTCAGTCTCTTAAGTTATTTCTTCCTTGGCAAGGGTTCCTTTTGATCACAAAGTAGCTCCAGTCTTGTTCAGTCTTGATTAAGCCATTCTCCAAAGTACAGTGGCTTCAGCTCTCATAGTTATACCTCTCAATGGCTTTAAATGCTTTGTGCTCAGGGGGGAACTGACTGGTGCCTCCATGCCAGTGATACCTTCTTCCTTTGATTAGTGGGAGTCTAGATTCTGAATCACTCAGCAGGAGATGGGACTATTGTTTTATGGCAGCAACCCAGGAGATACTCCTCCCCCTACATTCCAGATGCAGGTCAGCCTGTTGCTATCTCACCTACTCCCCTGGGTCAAGACATTCCCCAGAACCTATTGCTTTCCAATCCAGACAGTCAATCCACAACCAGGCAGAGACACACAGAAATGTTAGAGCACACAAACCCAGCCACTTCTAAAAGAGTGGCTTCTAAACACACAAAGCAAAACCCACCTACATAAAAAGATGTGTTATTACATTGTGAGTTCAGGCATAATAAACGTCACCTCTCCATCTTAAGCCTTTAGGAAGATAGGCTGGAAAACATATTACACAGCCTCCCCATTCTGTCCTATGGGCAAGATGGCCTTTCAACATTAAAAAACGAAATGGAGATTATTTCACTGTCAGGACATCGTACACAGCTTAGTACAAGTCCTACCTTTCATAGACATTGCACCCTGCCCAAGGGGGCACCATGGACCTACCATAGGGGTGTCCGATGTGCATAGAAAGGGAAGGGTAAGGTCTGGCAAGTGGGTGCACTTGTCAGAACAACATGGCAGTTTAACAAACTGTGTGCAGGCACTGCAATGGCAGGCCTGAGTTCCCTTTTTAACCTGTTCCATGCTCATGACAAGGTCAGCTCGCCATGCAGTGCACTGATCCTGTGCTAATGACGAGCTGACCTTGTCATGAACAATGGGGTTTTCAATAAATCAGCACTCAGCGGGAAAAGCCTTAGCAGCCAAGGTGTTAAAGGCTATTGGTGTAGGTGGCACAATTAGTGCTGCAGGCCCACTAGTACCATTTTCATTACCAGCCCTTGCACACATAGTGCACTTTACTAGGGACTGTACTAGTAAGGCAAACAAACCAATCATGGACAAACAATTACCAAAATACTTAATACAGGGAGCACTTGCACTTTGACATTGATTACCAGTGCCAAAGAGCCCAACGCATCTAAATTGGCAAAGCCGTGTCAGAAAAAAGGTCTGGGGGGAAAGCAAAAAGTTTAGGAAACTTTAGCCAAAAATGGCTAAGTCCTACACCAAACTTAAGCATTAAACATTTTGCAAAGTAACTTGCTTGATTTCTTTTCCTCAAAAAAAAATGCTACTAATTCAAGAGTGTATTATGTGTATTATATAGCAGTACTTACATATAACGAATGAGTGATGCTACCCTCCAAACTGAGCAAGGACAGGAACAAGATGTTAATACTGTTCAAAAGTTGCTTAACTCTCTATTGAAGGTCCCTCATTTGAAAAAATAAATAATCAAAATACAAAAAAGATACATTGTACAGTAAAATAGTGATGTGAACTGTTCGTGCTGGTACAAATTTTGGGATGTTTACATTGCTCCTGCAGTAGGATTATTACACAAACTACCTCATATATATGTCCACATGCACCAGCCAGCTAAACCTTTTATCCTGCAGTAGCTCAGCTGTAGACAGAGATTACATTATAGGCTACCACGCTGGCTACATAAAAACGCTAACTTCCTTTTTAAATATAGCTCCTTATACAGGCCTTGCCACAATATAGTGCTGTATGTAATAGGTGTTTACCTAATCCAGCAGTACTCACATTCTCCCTGTAAACTAGAAGGTTGCACGAACTCCTGAAAATTTGTTGAATCAATAAAGGTATTTCATTTGAATACAAGGTAGTGTGCAAAGGTCCCTAATCATTCACAATTGTTCACCACAAATGGTTCATTTTATAATTAAAGGCACACAATATCTTGTGACAATTTAAAAAAAATATTGTCTGTTCAGACATACATGGCCCAGGAACAGTCTCATCCATCTTTAACTCGAATCAAGCAGAGCGATATTTACCAAACATAGGGGCATATTACCAACGTTAAGCGATATTTATCGCTAACGATGCTTAGCAACAAATTTTTTAACGCTAAGCATCGTCAGAAATTATCGCAGATAAACCTTGCTATTATCAAGGATTATCGCAAATGCGATAAAAAACGGCCGCAATGCATGAATATCGCTGAAAAGTCAGCGATATTCATGCATTACCGAGCTAATGCTCTTAGCCATGTTATCCACCTCCCATTGGATAACATGGCTAAGAACTGCTCAGGGCAGGTGTTAGTTTTTGGAGAAATTCGCGCTTAGCGCGAATATCTACAAAAGTTGGTAATAGGAGATAGCGATGTTAGCGACTGTTTCCAGTCTCTAACATCATGGCACGCCCACTTTGCATGTCATTAGTGATAAATATCACTGACATGCAAAGTGGGGCCCAAGATGGTCGCTATCTCCTACTAGCTGTCGCTAACTGGTGTTAGCGACAGCTAGGTAATAGGGAGATCATTTTATCTCCGCTTTCTTGGCTTTTAAAGCCAAAAAAGCGGAGATAAACCCCCTTGATAATATGCCCCATAATTTGTGCAGCACATACATTAATAATCTTCAATACTAGTTTGCTCGGTAGCCAGCCCGTGTTACTCCATGGACTATCGGTCACTTAGAGTAAACCTTGCTGTACAGGGTTACTGTAGGGCTATATATGTATGAACATATATATCTACAACTTCAGTATAATACACTCAATCTCCTGAGTTTAGGAGGACAACCTTGAGAGTGACCTACTTACATTAAGGCAGTGAGGTGGCTCTGCAGAATAGAACACTTTACCACGTACTCATTTACTCGCATGCAATCACTCTTGTGTTTTTACTCCGCAAAATCTTTTACAACGCAGGGCTGTACAACGCAATCCATTACAACCCATTCCCTATTACAATGCAATTTACTATTCTTATTCTACCGGGGCGTTACTTTGGGGAATGTATAATAGATTGCGGTGTAAAGCTCCGGTCAGTAATTCATTTTGCGGTGTAAAAAATATGAGGTAATGGCATGCGTTGTAATGCATGCTGGGTAACGGATGTTTCACAGCTCTGTAGCATATGGTCACTCTTAAGCAGACAGGCTGCTAGTGCAGAGCTGCAACGCTTGACCTGTAGACATACTTTTACTTGGGTCACACAGGGTGGCACAATATAGTGCTGCAGCCCTGGTAACCCCTCTTATCACCCCTACCCTGGGTACCACTGATACCATTTACTAGGGAATTACACGGAGTGGTAAGTGCTTGCTAATTTGGTGTACCAATTCACAGCTACAGTGGGAAAGCACTGGCACTGGGACCTGGTGGCAGGTCCCAGAGCACTTTCAGACCTATTAACACAGCATCTAGAGCAACAAGCATTGGGATAGTTAATATGTCTCGCCTTTTGGATCTTGTAAGTTTTTATCGAAGCTTCAGATTATCTTGTGTGCTATAAAATTTACTGTAAGTTCTCGTGTCACTGGTGATAGGTCAGACACACCTAAGCTTGTGTATGTAACATGTAGATGACAGATTGTTATTTTATGTAGATAGTAAAGTGGGTTACTGCTTTTAACACAGAGATCCTTTTGTTTCCTGCAGTTCATGAATTGTAATCATTGTAATATAGCACAGTGAGCTATGAAGGACATGTGACTCCTACACCTTGTAACCCTGTCACTTGTAACTCATCTTGTACAATGATTTGGACATTTATATGATTTATTGTCAACATATAATGTATATAGCTCTGACACCCAGCATTGGGTTGCGTAGCACTATAAAATAAATAAAATAGTTCTATTGAATTGTCATTTGTGTAAATACCGGGACAGACCAACACACCTGACATTCTTACAGTGCATGCATCTCTTATATACAAGGACTGAACAAAGGCAAAAGCTGCCTCTCCTAAGTACCAGTGAAGAATTATGCTGTGTGCCTTTGTTACCCCTGCGTGGCATTTACATTTAAGCGTGAGGGTGCAGGCCACCTCCAGTCAGTATACTCAAACAAAAGGAGGCCCGATGGCCCCTTAACTTCGGCCTTTATTTTTGGCCCATCCGAAGGTGGAAAATAAACCCTCCCTGCCTCCACGATGCTGCTGGAAGGTGGCATTCCATTTATAGCCGTTCACCATCCTTCCAAACCTGTGACCGGAAGTGCTGGTGCGTGAGTGAGCCGGTCACTTTGGAGTGTTTCAGAGACGGCTGTCAGCTCCCAACTGTGGTGCTCTGTGTCGAGGACAGCTAGTGAGAGTGTGGGGTTGGAACAGTTGAAGCCAGAGAAAGGATGGTAAGAGTTGGCCTAGCCGCTCAGTGAGTTAAATACTCACCACTGACATCTACGGCCATCTCCAACTCACAAGTTCGAGTATTCGTGAGGCCCACAGAGCCTAACAACCTTCTGGGTCGCAAAAAGAGTTATAGGGATTCTAGCCATTAGCAGCGTTTAAAAGCGGCCACATGTTACTTGAAGGTCTACATAAATCCATATATGGCACTTTTTTTTTAGCTAATCTTTGGGTGTCCCAATCGCTATGGGCACGCCCTGCCCTCTCACTACCAGCTTGCTCACGGCAGGGCCGGCAGAACCACGAGGCAGGTAATACCAGGGCAGAAAATATTTGCAATGCAATCGGTCTCGCATTTAAATGTGAGATCTACTGCATTTCAAAGAAGCGACCGCCATTGTCCCTGCTGCTTTAAAAAGAAAGCGGGCATGGCGCGCTAAACGTAAGTAAAGCACGTAGCAAGAGATACTCAATAAACAAAATAGTGCTAACACACTTAAAAACACATATCGTGTAACATCCGTAGTAAAGGGGCCAGTCGCCATGGGAGGTTACAGATGAAGACAAGGCGGTAGCAAGGCGGGACTAAGAAGCCTCTTTACGAATCAGCCACCAGCATTTAGTAAGGACACTGACATAAGCCAATGACAAACATGGGCGGAGAGCAGTCGCGGCCGGCAGTGGGAGTACCGGCCGGGCGGTGACGTGGGGAGGGACAGGGTGGGGGGGAGTAATGTATGGATTACGGAGTTTAACAGTTAAGTAAACATATAAATAAATAAAACAAATTTCGCTGCATGCACTGCATCACCAAATGCGATGCAGTGCGTGCAACATAATTCGTTTTATTTATTTATACGTTTACTTACCTGTTAAACTCCGTAATCCATACATTACTACACCCACCCTGCCCCTCCCCCCTCCCACGTCACCGCCCGGCCGGTACTCCCACTACCGGCCGCGGCTGGCGGAGAGTGGGTGGAGCTTCTCTTCCATACTCCACTATAGCAGTCTCACTGAGCAGCGCTTGTGCGCTTACTCAAGCTCGACCTAAAAAGTGGGGAGTGACCATGACAAAAAGGGCACTGTTGAAAAACAACCATGCATTGTGGACTGTAATGGGCAATATGAATGACAGTCCAAGACCTGCGTTCAATTATGACTCACAGTGGTGAGTGGGTAACCAAGGGATGTTCATTCCATTGTGATGTGCCTGGGTAGATCCCAGGCACATCACAATGGAATGCACAATTTTTGTGGTTGTAAAGGGTAGAAAAAGTCCCTCCTTCCGAGGGTAGATGGTAACCAAAGTGTAAGATGTCAAATATTGTTAGCGCAATGCGCCACTTTTGCGCCATACAGATACGTCAGAAATACTGACGCATCTGTAACTCCTTGCGCAATGATGCGTCATAATGTAAATATGACGCATCATTGGTGGTGCAAGGAGGGCGCAGTGAAAAGTGACGCATCACTGTTTTCACGCATCGATGCGTCACTTTTCATAAATGAGGCCCCCAGAATGTAGATATAAAGTAGACTGTGCACTCTCCTTGCAACCAAAAGTAGGGGGAAGTCCCAGCAGGTGCTGATCACATCACACTAGAAAAACACCTCTGGCTCCATATTCACAGTAGCCACCTTGGAGAAGTGCTGGTCCGCAATGCAGGCGCGCTGGCGTTTAAAGGCACGCCCCACATTAATCACAATTGTCACTTGCCATTAATCTGAATTTCCTTTATGCATCTGCTCAAAAAATAATGAGGTTTTTATGCTGCAGTAACTATGCTTGTTAGCCCATTAGTGCAAGGCAGAAGATTAATAGCATAACAATGAGTCTGAGAGGCAAGCGTCCTTATCTGGAGGGCCAGCTCCAGCGCGAGGCAGCCCCCTGCTCCAGCACTAGTGAGCTACATAATTAAATTATTAACCGGAAGCTGGTGACCCTCGTGCCAGCCTGAGCACAATGACCGGAAGTTTGTGCAGGCAGCTCAGCAACTGAATAAGGTACATCAAGGAGAGCAAGGGTTACATTCCCGAAGACATTGGCCCTTGAGGTCACCCTAGGTGTGCAAATAAATGCATTTTTGAGGCGAAACTCGTAATACTGATTCGCAAAATCGGATTGAAATCTGTCCCTGCAAATAGGTATGCTTGATGATGAAAAATGAAAAGCATGCACCCTGATATATTATGGAAGAGACAAACGAGTTTCTGCATGGAGGATTTTTTTCCATTTAAGGTCACAAAAAAACAGTTGAGGTAATAGTGCAATTGGTTGTTTATGTCGTATGTAAAAATAATGCACTTCTTGTAGAACTGCAAGTGTCATTATTTTCTAGGAGTACTTCCGAAACACTCAGGAATCCTCTTAAATGCTGACATTTTCTCAAAAGTTACAAATGAGTCCACGAGAACTTTACTTTTACTTTGTTCCTCATGAGTATTGTTAAACAAACTTCTGTTGCATCACTCAGAGTGGTTTTGCCATAGCTCAGTTTATGAAGCGAGTAACGAGAGAGTAAAGTTGAGTTGTCGTTCTCCTGCTGAACAAACATTTCACCCCCTGCCTTATCGTAATAGGTCCTAAGAAACAATTTCCTGTTGTACTAAAATTATTAGCCATTCAAAACAGTCTGACCAACTATTTTTTCAAATTGTTTTGTAATCACTATATTCAAAGCAGAACCTTGAGGCGAATATAGGTACGTCTCCCAAGCAGCTTAACGTTGAGAACAGTCACATGGGTCACATCAAATTAATGTTAACTTTTGCTAGATTGAATCCTTTACTGCTTGTGCAACAGGGAACGGAACAAATATTGTATCCTAGTCCATATTTCATAAAGATAAGTACCACACAAGGAACAGACTGAATTTGCTGGAAAAAAATGTTTTTACATAAAAAGGAATACAAAAATCACCTCCATTTATGTCTTACATCACCTCTTTAATGCCTGTAAGAAATTCACAGAGGGATTCTTGGTGGACATAAATGTATTTTCCTACTGCAGATTTCTACACAATGCAGAGAAATCTGTAGCGGGAAACCCCACTGAAGGCGTGGATAGCGGGCATTCCAAGGTGTGTTTTGCCTTGGAACCTTGAGAAGACGCACACATTTGTTCACTTCCAAGGTCTATTCTGGCACCCTTCTACCCTGGAGATGGTGTGCCATTTCCTTGAGCCAACAGTTGGACTTACTCCCTTTACAGACTAGAAGGGGGGGAGGGGTCATCCAACGACTTATAGTAAAGGTGCTTTTTCCATGGGAACATTTTACACTGTTGAGAAGAGGTAAAGAAAAATTGTGTATTTGCACTGAGATTCATTACTCTTATGTAGAACTTGCAGCACTGGTACACAGAGCATGTAAGATTTGCCCCATGAAATTCCTAGCCGCACGCTTGCACCTGACCCGTAATACTAGGAAAGTTGATAAATTCCAATGGAACGTAAAAGGAAGCTTGCGCAGGAATCTAAGGGCCTGATCTAGAGTTTGACAGAGCCAGACGTTCAACCGTACGCGTCCATGGAGGTCTGTCCTCCCTGTTTAGAGTTGGGCGGTTTGACGGACCACGTTTTTCTTACCCTGCCAACAGCGGAAGTCAATACTCAGTCTGCTCTATTTAGAGTACAATTTCAGCTGACAGAAACAATGCAGTTCATCCTCCAAACCTATGTTTGGAGGAAACAGAAGCTAAATAAACAAACCCTACCCATACCCCCACTCAACCTACCCAATGACCATGTCCCTGCAGAGGCGGAGGAACAACAACACAATGCACAGCAAACTAGAAGGTTTGTGTAACTTTTGTTAACTTTCTATATGCATTATTGAACTACCAATGCAACTAAAATGAACTGTCTGTCCACATGTCTCACAACACCTATCTTTTTAAAATACTTGTGTAACTCAATACCACTACCGCCCGCCTCAGATCTATAAGCTATTGCACATTACTTTTAAATGTACACAGTCAACAGAATATATAATGCAAAAACACTAAAACTAAGCTTTTTATGTTTATTACTAAGTATATGTAGACGTGCAATGACACTAAACAGAAGTGGTCTGATTAAAAACACCTAATATGAGGCCTCCCTTGATCCTTGTTGACCCACTTGCCTCACACCACATATTCATATGTTATTATTATTATGCGTTCTTATATAGCGCTCGATTACCCGAAGGCATCTCGGCGCTTGCCTTGGGAAACCGTCCTGGCTTTTATCCCTGTGAGATACCCGTAACGGGCATCCCCAAGGTGAAAGTCAGGCATCCCGCCGCGGGGGGGCCATAGTGGAGATTAAGCAGGCTAATGCCCAGAGCTGCAGAGTGTGAACCCGTGA
This sequence comes from Lissotriton helveticus, assembly GCF_964261635.1. Classification (NCBI taxonomy): domain Eukaryota; kingdom Metazoa; phylum Chordata; class Amphibia; order Caudata; family Salamandridae; genus Lissotriton; species Lissotriton helveticus. The sequence continues at coordinate 436,189,931 of NC_136062.1, read as the reverse complement.
TTCAAGTAGGCACCGAAACGAGAATTAACAAGTCCGTGGATATTTGGGCTCAAGACCCTGCCGCGTCAGGAATTGAACCCTGGCACCGGGTCTGACCTCTGCTTCAGGGTCTACCTCCTCTAACCAGTGAGCCACACTTCTCCTTATGTAAGAACCATGGAACCAAAACAGATATTACCAGAAATCACTCACTGCTATTTTACATTTTAAATATTACACATAATAACAAGAGCAGAATAAACACCCACATACCAGACATTGTACTAATATAGGCATATATGTGGACACAAAATCATGGCATGTACTCTATATGGACCTTGATACCTGATGGCATTTTGTCACCCAAGTAACAACACAAAATACATACCTACCCCCCTGTGCATCCCAGAGATACTACCTCTCACACCAGCACACCCCAGTTCCATAACACACGTTGGTAAGGGAATGAACTGCATCTCCCACAATGCATCACCTAGGAAATCACAAGACCTGGCCATTGAAATGTGAAACTACATGCAGAAAATGAGTAATGTATTTTTTAGTATTGATATAGAAAACATGGCTTTGATACATAGGGCCTGATTTATACTTTGGTGGATGAGTTACTCCACCAAAGTGAGAAATATCACTTCCGCTATTTTACAAATACATTACATTGGGCGACACTTGTAATATGGAGATCAGCATATCTGTCACAGTATTCAGTTGATCAAAATGTAAACAAAGGTGTCATACCCAACATCAATGTCTTCAAAGGTGCATAAAGTCACTCCACTGTCGCATTTTCATGGCCTCCAGCTGCCCATCCTAGTTGGTGCAGGCTACTATAAGAATGTACCACATCCTGAGGTTTAGATACCGCGACGACCCCTTTTTCTGTTGAGTGGATGCTCCCAGTTGGTTTAGGGTGATAAGGCGTGTCCAATGATAAAGGTCTTCTCACTATTGTCGACAGTGGATGGTTCTCTGTCAGTAGACCCTCTGTTGGTGCTCACTCCTCACAATGGTCTGCTAGATCTTCTCCTTGTTAGGGGGCTCACATACACAGAGGGAGATAAGTGCAAAAAACAAAATGCTATGTACAAACACGTAATGAATAACATTGCAAATTTTAAAAGTACACATTCTTCACCTATCCCTGTGCAAACTTCCAATCTCATATTCTGAGCCCTTTTGTCTTATTTTAACATGTCATAAATGATGTCATATGTGAGGTGATAAGCAGTGTATGACAAGGGCAGAAGTTATTATTTTTTGACTGAACTAGAACCGGTTTGCTGTTTCTATGTGTGCTGAACAATGCAGCACACATGGAAACAGCAAAAACGAGGAGAAATTAAACATACCTCTTTGTTGTGGCAGGGTTTTCTCTGGTTTTAATTTTGGCACTGCCCCATATTTACAACACCCTTGAAATCGGTCTTATGATGCTTGATTCCTATCCAGGGAAGACATGGCTTGGCAGTTCGGGCTGGACTGTTCCCATGAGGCACAGGGTCAAGACTGATTTGCATATGGCCATGACTGAACTGGGGTGGCTCGGTGAGCAAAATAACGATGGATTAAACCCAGATCTGTGACTGGGGGTGAATGTTTTGCCATTGTGCAACATTCCGTCCATCATCTTGTGTGTTTTGCTGTTCACCCTATGTGGGAAGGGTATGCCCAGACGTGGGTCCCATGCTCACTACGCGACTGGAGTCAAGCTATCCTGGCTGAAGACGGCTGATAGCCAGAAACCGGTCCTAGGATGGTTGATTCTGGTCCTGGGAAGACATGGCTTGGCAGTTCGGGCTGGACTGTGTTCATGAGGCACAGGGTTAAGACTGATTTGCATATGGCCATGTCTGAACTGGGGTGGCTTGGTGAGTAAAATAACGATGGATTAAACCCAGATCTATGACTGAGGGTGAATGTTTTTCCATTGTGCAAAATTCCGTCCATCATCTTTTGTGTTTTACTGTTTCTATGTGTGCAGCACAAATAGAAACAGCAAAACACCATTGAATGTTTATGTGCAGGAAGGTGACCCTTCCTGCACATTAACAATCATTAAATAAAAATGGTGAGTTGCAACTTCTAGGTATGCTGCATTCTGCAGCAGACATAGAAACACCATTATTGATTGTTTATATGCAGGAAGGAACACCTTCCTGCACATAAACAATCTTACCCTGCAACGCAGGCACCCTTGCCAAATGGTCCAAGAGTACCTGCGTTAGAGCTAGGCAGCTGCATTTAGCACCAGTGCAGGGTAAAATGGAAGTTTGAGCCTCAGCTGGACTGTTCCCATGAGGCACAGGTTCAAGACTGATTTGCATATGGCCATGTCTGAACTGGGGTGGCTTGGTGAGCAAAATAACAATGGATTAAACCCAGATCTGCGACTGTTGGTGAATGGTTTGCCATTGTGCAACATTCCGTGCTTCATCTTGTGTGTTTTGCTGTTCACCCTATGTGGGAAGGGTATGCCCAGATGTGGGTCTCGTGCTCACTACGCCTCTGGAGTCAAGCTATCCTGGCTAAAGACGGCTGATAGCCAGAAATCGCTCCTATGATGCCTGATTCCAGTCCAGGGAAGACATGGCTTGACAGTTCGGGCTGGACTGTTCCCATGAGGCACAGGGTCAAGACTGATTTGCATATGGCCATGTCTGAAATGGGGTGGCTCGGTGAGCAAAATAACGATGGATTAAACCCAGATCTGTGACTGGGGGTGAATGTTTTGCTATTGTGCAACATTCCGTCCATCATTTTGTGTGTTTTGCTGTTCACCCTATTTGGGAAGGGTATGCCCAGACATGGGTCCTGTGCTCATTACGTAACTGGAGTCTAGCTATCCTGGCTGAAGGCGGCTGATAGCCAGAAACCGGTCCTAGGATGCTTGATTCTGGTCCAGGGAAGACATGGCTTGGGAGTTCGGGCTGGACTGTTCCCATGAGTCACAGGGTCAAGACTGATTAGCATATGGCCATGTCTGAACTGGGGTGGCTCGGTGAGCAAATTAACGATGGATTAAACCCAGATCTGTGACGGGGGGGAATGTTTTGCCATTGTGCAACATTCCGTCCATTATCTTGTGTGTTTTGCTGTTCACCCTATGTGGGAAGGGTATGCCCAGACGTGGGCCCCGTGCTCATTACACCACTGGAGTCAAGCTATCCTGGCTGAAGACGGCTGATAGCCAGAAACCGGTCCTAGGATGGTTGATTCTGGTCCAGGGAAGACACTGCTTGGCAGTTCGGGCTGGACTGTTCCCATGAGGCACAGGGTCAAGACTGATTTGCATATGGCCATGTCTGAACTGGGGTGGCTTGGTGAGCAAAATAACGATGGATTAAACCCAGAACTGTGACTGGGGGTGAATGTTTTGCCATTGTGCAACATTCTGTCCATCACGTTGTGTGATTTGCTGTTCACCCTATGTGAGAAGGGTATGCCCAGACGTGGGTCTCGTGCTCACTACACCACTTGAGTCAATCTTTCCTGGCTGAAGACAGCTGATAGCCAGAAACCGGTCCTAGGTCTCTTGATTCCGGTCCAGGGTAGACATGGCTTGGCAGTTCGGGCTGGACTGTTCGCATGAGGCACAGGGTCAAGACTGATTTGCATATGGCCATGTCTGAACTGCGGTGGCTTGGTGAGCAAAATAACGATTGATTAAACCCAGATCACACATTAACAATCATTAAATAAAAATGGCGAGTTGCAACTTCTAGGTATGCTACATTCTGCAGCAGACATAGTAGTAACAAAACACCATTATTGATTATTTATATGCAGGAAGGAACACCTTCTTGCACATAAACAATCTTACCCTGCAACGCAGGCACCCTTGCCAAAATGGTCCAAGAGTACCTGCGTTAGAGCTAGGCAGCTGCATTTAGCACCAGTGCACGGTAAAATGGAAGTTTTAGCCTCAGCCTTGTGTTTCAGAAGTTGCAGAGCATTCCATTAAGCCAAGAAGGATAACGTTGTGCTCCATCACTTTTATTGTAAATATGCCCCATAGTTCAAATTTTTTTTTTTAAGTTAGTGATTCTGAATATAAATTGTGCAACTGCATTCTTCCACAATTGACTTCTTGGTAGCAAGGGTAAACGACAGAGCAACAGCACTTGGGAGGTCCCACTTCTTTGCAGAAGGGATAATCTATAGAATGAGAAAAAAAATCACCTTATATGAGAATCCAGTGAAACATAATGCATAAGGTAGTCGAAGCGCAGAAAATAAGCTTGAGTTCAATTTACTAAAGGCTAATCTAGTACCACTGATCCTAGACAGCTACCTGCAGGGGCCCTGAATGATTAATCAACAAAACAGCAGAAAAGTTTAGCTGTGGCCATCATAATTTCCACCACAACTTTTAGGGTCTACATTCTTATATACACCTCAACCCTTTCCAGCCCACAGAGGTAGACCTCTTTGAGTTCTCTCGTTTGCAATAGTAGTAGATGCCTATTCGTCCTTCTTCTGCATGTTTTTAGAGAGACAAATTTGTTGAACAAGAAAATAAAGAGAATTTCAGACTCTGTCTGGTCGAGGTGAATTGAGAAGTTTCGGAGGAAACCAAAAGATGCTAGGATGCAATTATCAAAATGCTAATCACGTAACACTGCTAGTGTTCATCAGATCAAATAATCAATCACCTAAGCACAAAACAATAAGTTGACGTGGGCTAAGTACATCTCATCCATCACATGCATCATCATTTGGCATCCACTCATCCGAACTGCCTGTTGGAAGTGTGCAGCCCCTATGGGACAAAGGGAGAGCCAGGCAAAAAATCAATGAAATGAATGAAAAACAACAACCATGTCCAATAGACGACTACAATCAGACACACACACAAATAACCATATCAGGAAAATATATTCCGAGAAAATAAAAGAAGAAAAAAGGGTTTCTGTTAATGCTCATAGAAAATGACTTTTAAAAGTAGAATAATCAATAATCACTGCATGATAATTAAAGAAAACGTACCAGATTACAGGGAAGGGTTTGTGCCCTTATATACCCAAAAATTGTCATAACTGTGTGCCTTAGCAAAGAACCATAAAGCAACAACAATAGCGTACAAGGACATTCAATCACGATGAAAAACATAATAAGAGCACCGAAATATAGAAATAGTGAGAACAGATTAAAATAAAATGTAGAACTTCCCCAAATGCAAATAGTGCATGGCAACAATTACCCCTGCAAAATACCTTTACAAGTTGAAGCAAGACACGAATCAACCATCTCACACAAACATAAACATAAAATGATGGGAAGCAAATGGGGAAAACCAAAGAAACATGTCTGGCTGCTTGGGTCTTGACTCCTGGAGCCACCCCAACTCTATCCACCAACAGGCATATACAGACAAAAAGATAATCTAAATGTTGTATTAATTTGAGGCCATTGCAAGCCCTCAAATGATTAAAATACAATCTCTAGTACATCGCCAATTACAATTTGAAGAATACAATAAAAAAGATATCCAACTCCTAAAGCACACTCTGCTCCTAATAGTAAAACACCACAGTATGGAGACACATATGGAAAAAATTCACAAAACACTAGGAAAATAAGGAAATATTTTTAACTCCAGGCCTCCATCATCCAAAAAGGTAAGTTAACACTTTATCTTACATGGGCCTGTCTGCGCCCTCTCTAGGATAACTGACAAGAACCAAAATGAAAAAAAAAAGAAAAAGAAACACACATAGTGGTGCCTACCAACACAAGAGTGTGTGATCCTAATCCAAAATGGACTAAGAGCTGGACAAAGCCCAGGAAGGACTCTTCCGAGCAGGCACAGGGAGCTGGTGCTCTATGTGCAGTAGCCCCACTCTCTTAGGCACTTTCACTGTAAACCCAAATGAATAAAATAAAAATAAAAAACAGAATCATCTTGCACTCAAAATGTACACATTCTGCTTTGGCAAAAAAAGTTAATGCAAGAAAACGTTTGAGTTATTTAATTGATGGCCACTCTAAAGAAATGCAAAAACAACAGTTGGTGGACAGAATGCAGAACATGGTGAGCAAAAGAATGATGGATTTAACCCAGATCTCTTGACTGGGGGTGAATGTTTTGATGTGTTCTGCATTCCGTCTATCAATTGTGTCTCTTTTTCACGCTAAAGAAATGCGGCTCTTATTTAAGCCGATTGTGTTGTTGTCGCGAATCGATTAGAGTGTTCTCGCGATCCCACGAGAAAGGTTTTTTTTCTCTGAGAGGACATCTTGTTTACGTGAGGTAGTGTAATGGTGTAATCTCGTGCAGTCTGAATGCACTCTATATGATACAGCTAGTCTTGATAACGATAAGGGACTGGCAGGCTAGTCTTTGACGTTCCTTCAGCTGCAAGTTTACATGGTCAAATGTCTCTTGCACCTGATAATTCAAGCCACAGAGTTAAGAATGCTTTCAGAAATTGTGTTCCTATAATTTTTTTCTCTGAGCAGACATCTTGGTTACATGATGAGGTGGAATCACATAATCTCAGGCATCAGGTATCATTTTTGCTCCACTGGTGGATTTAATCTGCAGTGGTTGTTGTTTCTACATAAGGCTGGAAGAGGGAGCAGTCCCTCTATATTTAAAAATCACTTCAGTTTAAAGTTTACTCTGCAGTGATTTTTAAATATAGAGACTACTACCTCTTGCTGCCCTGTTTAGTAGCCACTGCAGCGCCTACTCTTCGGCTCTCTTACATATTCTGCAGAGTATGTAAGGGCATCGCGAGGCGGCACTGCTCCCCTTTCGGCCTTTCTATCCATTATCGCTTCACTTACTCATTGAGGGCGTGTATGGTCACCACCCAGGGCCAGGATGTGTCAAGCCAGATCCTGGCAAAAAAGCATAAAAAAGAATTGGCTCGGGGGAGTGGCTACGGCGCCAGAGGAAATGGCCGCAGTTCCGAGGAGCTCCGTCGGTTCGTAATCGCAACGGGAGCCCTCCGAGTGCTTTAAATAACCTCTTTGGACCGCAATGACGCTGTCTTCTGCGACGGAATCCCTGCTTCCCCTGTAGCCTCTTTTACGCCAATGCGAGACGAGCGGAAGGGACTTTATTCAGTTTTTTATCCTTCGGGGGTTCTCACCTGAGATGCGGCGCCATTTTGGATGCTTGGACGCCGGGTAAGAGCTGCGCATTTGCCGTTTCGCGCTGCTCTCGACCCCGTGTTTGTGGAATTATCTCTCCTCAGGCCTGAAAGGTATGCCTACTCCGGTAATATCAGTCTTCTCTTCACTGGCTAATTCTTTTATTCCTTTTTGCCTAAACTGTTATCTCTGACGCCATTTTGAGGAGGTTTTGTCTTTCATTGCATGGACAGCAACATTCTTCTTTTTCACTTCATACTTATTTGCTCTGGATATGTTTTTATGCAGTGTGATTTTTAACAACTAAGCTAAGGAACACTGTTATCACATTACAGAGTAAATGGTTCTCTGCTATATTTTTGACTTTTCTAATACCATGTTTTTCTTCAACCGTCATCACTTTGCTAATCACAGTTTTTAGTCAGCATTCACCACTTCTTGCTACTTTTGTCAATTTTTCTCCGTCAGTGATACTAATGTTTTGCGCCAGCATTTTACTTCATCATTCAGCTTCCATACTTGAGGAATTTTTTCTGCTCCAAAAAAGTCTATAGTCTTAATTCTATATTCTCAATGGCAATGCCTCGCCACAACCCTAGCTTCTCCTCAACATATTAACGCTGCCAAAGTTCCTTTGGAAGACAACAATCCTTTTAATGTTTTGCAAGACAATATGGACAATGTATCAAATCACTGTCTCTCCTCCAGGTGCTTGTCTCCTAATACTTCTCATTCAAATGTCAAAACTTCTTCTAAAATACCTTCATCTTCTACTTCAACTTCAGGAAAAAGGGTTAAAACAAATCCGCCATCGCCGACCAATATAGCCTCTTCTATCTCTATTGAACTTCTCCTGGAGGAAATTCGTTCACTTAAACCTTAAATGCACGAAACAAATTCCCGCCTTCAAAATTTTGAGGATAATTGGTCGCACTCTGAACAAAAGGTGGAACATCTTGAAAAGACAATTGCTTCAGTACAGGTGTTTACAAACCAGATCCCCTGTATGCAAACGGAAATTCAAGATCTCAAACAACAAGTTGAAAATTTAGAAAATCGAAATCGGCGTAACAACCTACGCATTTATGGCCTTGCTGAAGGTCTTGAGGGGTCGGATGCCATATCCTTCTTTCAATCTTTCTTACCTACGCTCCTTGGTCTTCCAAGTTCTCCAGCTTTGAATATTCAACGAGAACATCGTCCGGGCCCATCTTCTCGTTTACCTAGTTCTTCTCCTTCGACAACAAAACCTAGAGGTGTTATTCTGTATTTTTTGGAGTATACGGACTTACTCAAAGTGCTACAGGCTGCCAAGCAGAAGGGGAAGATTACCTGGAATGGATCTCATCTTTTCTTTGCGCAAGATTATGCCAAAATTACAGCGGATCGCCGCAAGAAGTTTCTTGAGATGAGACCTGCTCTTCGGTCCTTGAATGCTCATTATGGCTTATTCCATCCCTGCCTCTTTAAAGAGACTTACAACAACAAGACGACGACTTATGAAGATACAGCGAGGCTTCAACAATTTCTTGACTTTTGTACAACTGATTCGATGGACATCCCTCGAGCATCACAGTGATCAAAGTTACTTTATTTATGGAGCGATGTTCAACATGATGTTTTCCCTTCACTTACCCCTGTTGTATCTTGTATTTTGTAGTTTGTACTTTGTGCTCTGAATTTTTGAATTATATTTTTGTTTTTGGTATTTTATTCTTATTCTATTGTGTATTCAGATGTTAATTACTGTTTCTTTGTATTCCTTTTAGATGCTGACTTTGCGATCCCTTCATCTCTGTGTCTTCATGTTTCACTTGGAGGATTTGTTCTCCCTTTGGAGTCCTTGGTCCAATGTGCTGCTTTCCTCATGTAGTTCCACCAGCCCCAGTCTCATTGTCTCCTTGTGGTATGTCCTTTTGTTGTCCGTTTTTATTGTCAAATGTTTATACTATCTTGGATTCTTGTTTCTTATTCTCTTATCTCTCCGATGTTTTCTCCCTTGCTCCTTTCTTTTTCCTCATATCGTTTTCTCCATTTCACCTACTATTATACTACTCTTTTTATCTCTCTTCTTGTTTTTCTCCATCTTTCTATATTTCACAATACCTTTCTTATTTCTCTTTTTCTTACTTTCATACTCCTTAATTTCTTACCTAATCGTTTCTTCTATTCTCATATTTTACTGCATACAGAGTTCTTGAATTATTATAATGATTATTTAACAATAGTTCATGTTCTGCTTGATAAAAGCTTATTTTACTGCTTTTATACCATTTACATATGTTTGTTTATAATGGTTCACCTTTAGAGTCGTAAAATGGAATGTTAAAGGAGTTACTCACCCTATAAAATGACAACACGTGTTAACCCAGTTAGCTAGATTAAAGACGGATATTGCTTTCCTTCAAGAAACTCATTTATCAGACGCTGAGGCAGCCAAATTAAAGAGAGGTTGGGTTGGTCATGTTTTTTCTTCCCCTGCTTTAGTAAAGAAAAATTGCTCCTCTATACTGTGTCATAAAAAACATCAGGCTTCAGTAGTTCATTAAGAATGTGACCCTGACGGCCGTTGGGTAATTGTTAAATTGCTTATTGATCACGTACCCCTAGTGTTATTCAACGTTTATGCACCAGTTAAATTAATAATAAGTTTTGGCCTCTTATTTCTGATAAACTTCTTATGTTTGATGAAGATTATGATATTTTTGGAGGTGATTGTAATCAGATTCTAGACCCTATCTTAGATAGACGTTCCTCTGTGAAATTTTCCAATACCAAGATGCACTCTCAATTCACCTCTGCCATACGACGCAAAGCTTTAATTGATATTTGGAGACTTTGTAACCCAGATCTACTGGAATATTCCTTTTACTCCCCTCCCCATAACTCTCAATCCAGAATAGACTATCTTTTTCTCAGTAAACCTTTATCTCAACTTGTAGTACACGCTGAGATTGGTTCCATTCTCATCTCAGATCATGCCCCAATTTTTGTCGATTTTGATTTGCTCCCATTCTCTCCCAATGCTGGTAGATGGCGTTTTAATAATACTTTATTATCAGATCCCAATTTCACAGGCCAATTCACCTCTTTTGCTTCTGAATTCTGTTCTATTAATTCCACCCCAGAATCCTCTCCAGTGATGATTTGGGACCCATTTAAGGCGGTAGCTAGGGGCTTTATCATCAATTTCGTTTCACGTAAGAAGACTTTTTTTTAAGCTAAAAATGCCCAGTTACTGGCAAAAATTAAAACACTGAAATATGATTATTATCGCTCATCTTCTGACCTTTCCTTAAAAAATCTTATTGAGGCGAAAATGTCTTTTAATAAATCTTCAACTGAAGCTGCATCCTCTTACCTTTTAAAAAGCAGTTCCCGCTATTACAGTGGTCAGAATAAGATGGGCAAACTACTTGCCAATTATTTAAAAATTCATCGAGAACGAACTAAAATTGAATCCACCCGCAACAATAATGGAGATTTGTTCTTTAAAGATAAAGATATTTTAAATGAATTTGTTTCTTTCTATAAAAATGTGGATACGCCAGAATACCAACCTTCATCTGTTGCACTCTCCTCTTCCTTTCAATCGATACCTTCTTCTCATACTCATGATACGGATTTTGCCCCACTAGAATTAGATATTACTTTATCTGAAATCAAACATCCTATGTCGGTTTTAAAAAGAGGCAAAGCACCAGGTCCAGATGGTTTTACCATTTAATTTCATTCTTACTTCGCGTCTATACTTCCTCCTCATCTCTTGCTACTTTACACCTCTTTTATTTCGGAAGGATCCTCCTCAGGATCTTTTCAGGACGCCTTAATCTGTCTAATTCCTAAAGAAAATAAAGATCCCTCTTTTTGTAAAAATTACCGTCCTATTTCCTTAGTTAATTTAGACTACAAGATTTTTGCTAAGATTCTTGCTCTTCGTATCGACCCCATTTTACCCAATATTATTGGCCCCGAACAGTCAGGTTTTGTGAAAGGTCGCTTATCCTCAGACAATTCTAGAGTTTTCTTTAATATCTTAAGTAAAGCTTCTTCCCTCGATTATCCCATTGCTGCAATAGCATTGGATGCTGAGAAGGCTTTTGACAGGATTGGATGGGATTTTATGTTTCCGGCACTTAAATGGATTGCATTCCCTGCTAAATTGATCTCTCTTATCTCCCTATTGTATTCTGGTCCTAAAGCCTCTATTTTTGTTAATGAGAAAACATCTGACTCTTTTTGTCTTTTCAGAGGAGTCCGTCAAGGCTGTCCCTTATCTCCTCTTCCTTTTATTGTTGCTTTAGAACCTTTCTTAACAAAAATTCGATTAGATAACAGGATTACTGGATTTAAAATCGATACTACACATGTTAAAATGTCTGTTTATGCGGATGACATTCTTCTATATTGTTCAAATCCCTCTATCTCTCTTCCAGCTTTTCTTTCTTAAGTTGATATCTTTTCTAAATTATCTGGATATCGTCTTAATTCGGATAAATGTGAAATTCTTCCTTTAAATGTTCTTTGTTTAAAACAAGATTTTGTCTCTACTGGTTTCTCTTGGAAATCCTCTAAGATTAAATATTTAGGTTTATGGTTCTCTCCCACTATTCCAGACACCTTAAAGGAAAATTTCGATGTTCTTTCCAAAACTCTCTCGGCATCTATTGATCGCTGGCATGCCCTCTTTCTCTCCTGGTGGGTCCGCCTAAATTCTATTAAAATGATGCTCTCCCCACTAATTCTTTATCTCCTGTCTATGATTCCGGTACACATTCCTGGTTTCTACTTCAAAAAAATGGATTCCATATTAAACAAATTTCTTTGGAAGAATAAATCTCCTCGCATAGCTCTTAATGCCCTTAAAGCGGATAAATCTTCTGGTGGCCTCACATTTCCTGATTTCAAAGCAAACCATTATGCTTTTTCTCTGAGACAATCCTCCAAATGGCTTTCTCCTGATCAATGTGTTCATCCTTCTCTTTGGTTGAGTATTGAAAAACACTGTATAGCTCCTTTTCCTTTTAAGGAAGTTCTTGCTTTTACTAATACTTTCTCTTCTCAGCGTCCTTTAGTTATCTCTCACACACGTAGATTACTGATTCCTCTTCTGCCATGCTCCTATCCCTCTTTTAGCTCGTTAGATCAACAACCTATCTGGCATAATCACTTATTACGCATCAAAGGCCGGACTTTCTACTGGAAAACTTGGGTTTAATTTGGATTAAACAATTGGTTTCTCATAACACACCTTTATCCTTCTCAGATCTTCAATTAAATTCTTTCTACCTTCTTCCTGTAAATCTCAGTATGACCTGCTCCTTCCTTCTCTTTCACAATATCTTCTTTCTTTACCATCTGCGCCCAATATTCCTCCTAGATGTTCTACTCTTTTTCCTTTACTGTGTATCACTACATAGGCTTCTTCTCTTTACAGATCTTCATTCTTCTTCTCTGACAGGGTTAAGGTGAAGTCTAAACTGGCCTGGGAAAAGGATCTTTCTGAATGTTGGCCTATTCCTTTTTGGGACAAATTGTGGTTAAAAATTCATAAAACGTCAAGAGCTTCCAATACTTCTCAAACTCTTTATTTTATTTACAAACGCCTACTTTTCACCCCAATGAAATTAGCCTCCTTTTCCACTGACTTTCTGCTGGTCCTGTAAAGCCCATTCAGCTGATTAAAAACACATGATTTTTGATTGCCCCTCTCTTTCCTGTTTTTGGCTCCTGGTATGGTCTCAAATAAATAAACACCCAAATTCCTTTTTCCATTTCCAACATCCTTTTGGGTTCTTTATCACATTCTTGGCCACACTCAAACACGACTCCTTCATTAATTGATTTGCTGCTTGCAATTGCCCTTCACTTAAAACCTCAAATTGGAAACAGGCTGACAAAGTTAGTTTTAAAGCTTGGTGGAATGCTGTCTGTTTCCATCATAGATTAGACACAAACAATGTTACTCCTGTATCTTTAGCCATTAAAAGGGATCTTTTATGCTTCCCTTATCTTCGTATCTGACAACTATTGCTTCTTCTTCGGCCATTTCACCTACTACCTCAGGTGAAGTTCGAAAACCTCCATGAAGTTTTTTGTTGTCTTTACATTTCCACATTTATTTTTTGTTGTTACTCCTTTTATCTTTTTAATTATTGCAGTTTTGGAATTTATACTGTACAGTTTTTCTTTTTATTGCTTTTTTTGATGTATTATGGTTTGTGATTCAAGTACTTTGCTTGCTGGTACTGTTTTATTAAGATATTCCCTTCTTCCCCTTTCCCCTCTACCTTTTCGCCCCCTTTAGTAGTATTCATTTTGTATTATTGGTATTTAATGTTCGTTATTACTCTTAATATGTATTCTCTACTATTTCTGTTAATAAAGTTTAAACTTAAAAAAAAAAGAATTAGCTCAAAATTCGGGTGAGATAGACTTTCTCCGCACACCTTCATGTGTCACTCTGATCTGGAGCCGCTCCAAGAGGGCACCTACATTATAGTATGTTTACTCTGGTTTGAATGTGGTCCATATAAAAAGGGCTCCATGTGCTAATCAACAACTTCTGGTGATCGGTGACAGTCCAGATTAAAAGAACAAAGATGATGGTCCTGGTAAATCTATGCTATGGAGGTGACATGTCTGAGGAGTCATTCTCTTGTCTTCTAAATGCATAAAATGGAGAAATGAAAGATAAATACAGGTTTGACCCAGACTGCAAACAAATAGTTCTAAATCATCTTACCATTATTTTAGAACAAGTTTCTTTTTCCCAATTAATATATCAGTGCATCATTTTTTTTTGCAATCTTACTAGTAGAGGGTCGACCAACTAGAAAATTAATTGAATGATTTGTTGGCAATTTAAAATATCAATTCGTCTCAGCTCCCACAAGATTGTGTGAATGAAGGTATTTTTGGAAATGTAAAATACATTGTTCTCCTCAGTTATCACTAGGAGTGGGCATTGAATTGGCGGAATTTTTGTCATTCCGCGTTACTCTTCAATGCTGAGTTCTATGTAAATTCTGCCAATCTCCGCGTGGCAGATTTTGTGTCCAGCGCCAAATTGCAGCACAAGTAGTGAGAACTGCATATTTACCTCTGTCGGCGGTATTGTGTGGAACTTGCAGAGTTTTTGTGTAAGTGCTGAATACCCAGAAGTGAAACTCTGCAAGATCTGCCCACTCTAAGTTATGACAGCCCTGCTGTGATTTCTAAACAGGGCTGGACAAGGAAGCAGTCCCTCTCTGTTTAAAAGTGTGTTTTAAACATAGAGGGACTGCTTCCTCTTCCTGCCCTGTTTAGAAATTAATGCAGTGCACACCACTCAGCGCCCCTACATACTCTGCAGTCATTATTGCAGAGCATGCAAAGGCACCAAGGGGTATGCAAGGCAGAGTGATATGCAGTGACTTCTAAAGTTTAGACATCACTGCATACCACTCAGTGTCCTCATCCTTACATACTGTTCAGTAATGATCACTTCAGAGTATGGAAGTGAGGAAAATGATATTTTGCCTGACCAAAAATGTCCACTACATATACCCTATGTTACATATATGTGCATGTCACCCATGCATATTTCCTTGTAGTGGCCTGAATCACTAGGCCTCTGCAAACATGTTCTGCATTAGAAATGCCAGTCATCAAGTCTCCCAAACATTAAGTTAGCATAAGGCCCATGTATTTGCATTGCATTGTGCACTTTTAAATAAATATTGTAATGAACCCATTTTGTGGCGCAGCCCGAGCCACTTTTCTGAAATAAGGGTGTTTCATGACTCCTGACACTGAAAACTGCAGTCACGTCAGCAAGAAGCCTGCCAAGACAGTGTTATGAATAACAGTTATCTGTTTGCTGTACAGAGTGGCATCCCTGCCCGGTGAGGAAAAGTAAACAGAACCCGTCCACGACAGATAGGGCCTAGCCCTCTGTCTCAGCCCCCACGCAATGAACGGAGAAATATATGCTTTTTCTATATTTCTAGTGATGAACAACCTTTGCTTCAGATAATACATCCCCTGACTCTAGATCAGTTGTACTGGACGTGCTGGTCGCCCTGACATAATTGAGATTCCTCTACTAGGTTGAAAGTCAGCTCCCCTCCCATTTACACGTCAATTGCACGTCATGCTCAAATTGCACAATTAGGACACAGTTCGAGCTGGTCATGCCAACTCCTCCTCTGTGTACCACCCACCTATGACACCTACCTATCACACACCTGTGACTCATCAAGTACACACCCTCATGCACGCCTCCATGCTCTTACCTCATTTTCTATCTTGCTCTGCCTAGCCTATGTACAAGAAATGTATATATACTATGTTCAGTAAATAATTGTTAGAAGACCCTTCCTGAACCTCTGTGGTGATGGAACTAATTCTCCCTTTGACTCGAGTTATTGGAATAAAGCCCATTTTAACTCAGATACCACGGACTCTGCTTCTCACTTGATGCATGCAAATTGTTAATGCCTAGAAATTCAGCCAGGGTAATATTTTATTTACCACATAATTTGGCGCCCGAATAGGAACATATCCCTTTCCCCCCTCGCCGGAGTTGTCGGTCTAGTCTTTGCCCCCTTCTACAGCCGTGACGGACTTCAAAGTGCACACGCGATCGGGATTTCCCGCTACTCCCTCAGGCCCAGGAGGAGGACGGACTGCGACCAGGCATCCATGCGAGGCGGTGAGGAACGCTGATCGTCTCAACCGGAGGCCCAGCCCGTGAGAGAGCAAGGTCCGAGGTCTCCAGAGGTCCACCTGTTCCAAGGCGCAAGCGTAGTCAAGTCGAGTTTCCGAGGCCTTCAAGTTTCAAGTTCTGCTTTCCCGGTGAGTACCACTATGGGGATTGCATCTAGTTTCAAGACGGGCTCATTTTAGATGAGAACGGTCAAGACGTGTCCACGGTTAAACGTGGGCACGGTCAAGACGGGTTCACGCTATTTGTGAATCCGGTAAAGACGTGCCTCATTTTAGATGAGAACGGTCAAGACGTGTCCACGGTAAAGCGTGGGCCCGGTCAAGACGTGTCTCTTTTTTGAGACCGGTATGGTTGCACTGTATTTTCAGTGCACAAAACCGTTTTTCAAGTACATGTTTAACTCTCTGTAATGGTATCTGTTTTCGTGTTTCAATGTTATGTTGTTTTAGTGTGAATGATTGTTGATTGTTACAGTCTATTTTTGTGTATTGTGTTTCCACTGTTCCAACATGCCACTGTTTTCAAAGTTGCGTCAGATAGGGACCAGAAAAGGTATACTAGAATAGACAGTTAATATCCGGCCTAGAGACACACGTGGTCATTTTATGTATAATAAGCATGGGCTAGACGCCATTTGGAAAAAGAAGTCAAGACCCTGTCAGAAAGATGCCATTGAGTTATGGCGCAAGGAGTCACATAGGAGAACAGAGAAAGAATTCAACAAAGTAGAGAGAAATAAACTAGCAGAGGAAAAAGCCAAAGAAAAAGAATCACGTCCTCTCAGAAGAACTAGCTAGAGTTAGAGTTAGAGCTATAAGTTTACTGTGGAGTTCCTTGTAAATATGCCTTGTAAATAGCGCCTTGTAAATATGCCTTGTGAATAGCGTGTCATTTTTGTGACTTGTTGAGTTTCTTGTAAATATGGCTTGTGAATAGCGCCATGTGGTTATGTTTTGTGCAGAGCATGTTATCATCAGGTCCCTAGCCGTTACGTTAGGCAGGAGAGAGCTGGATCTCTTTCAAGTGCTTAGAGAAAATGTTTTGAAGATGTGCGTATGTGTTATGTGATAACGTGGAGAGATGAGTTCATGACTTTCCCATGTACTGCAGTCATTGGGGAATGATTGTGCTTCAGCTGCCAAAGGGTTAATATCTTTTATTGAGAAGGCAGTATTTGTTTTCACATGCTGTTTATCAATGTGTTGAGGGATTTTGGCGTTTTTTGGTGTTTGCGGGGGCGTGTTTTTGAGCGGAAATTCGTACCCGTTCCAGTGGAGGGATTTGGTTGCTTTTTGGTGAGGATTTAGGGAATCGCTTGGACTACTGTGATGCCAAATTTGAAAGGGATCTGAGCTGTGGAAGTGGTGGAAAAAGCATGTTTTGTGCGGAGGTGCGATTTGCCATGTTATCCAATGGGCGTATTTCTGAAAATTGAGATAAAAGTTTCTTTGACTTTATTATTCTGGGTCTGCCTATGCAGATGTGCTTTGTCAGTTTGCAGATTGAAGAGGTAACTTCTAGCATGGAGAGTAAAGAAGTGTATTTGTAAAGGGTTTTGCCTTGGGACACTTGATTTAATGTGTTTGGCTCAGAGGTCGGTAAAGTTGTAAAATACACCAGTCGGATAAGGGTTTTGCACGGAGGGTGCTTAGATGTTTTCAGGGTTGACAAGAAAATATAAATCAGACCCTTCATAGAATGCGTTTTTAATTAGTGTAATAGAACAGTGTGTTTTTTAAATAGGAATGTTTCTACAGAATATTTTTCCCAATGCAAGCTGCCCTTTAGAATAGCGTGTGAATGTTAGCATACTCACTTAGGAAAATGGCTCTTTGTAAATTAATGAACGTGGCCCTTTTGATAGCTATAATACGCTACCATCTTAATGCATTGCTAAGAGTCCCCTATATTAGTTTAATTTGCATTCATTTAGTTTCAAGGCTCACCTATGTACTTTGACAGGCTGCTTCAATTGATATGTGCAGAGAACAGTCCCCACTAAAATTAGAAAACATGGCCTTTGAAAAAGTATGAATCTGGCCCTTTTAATAGGTAGAATAGAAAAGCTTGCACACTTGCTTATGAAAATATTGGTTATACAATGCAGAATTAAGGAGTTTGACATGTTATTTTTAAAAAAAAGTAAAATATGGTGTGTTTCCATGCCATGATTGTTTTGTTCTGTCTATTTTTTCCCTTGCAGCTAGTAGCAGTACAGAATTATTTTAAAATGCTAGCATGTCACTCAGTTACAGAAAAATATGTCTTTATTAACTTTCTTTTTACCACGTTTTAAATTTGCTTCAGCTAGTTAGAGAATAATGGTTCTGGCCTGGGAAGAGATATGTTATGACGTACAAGGAATGTGTTTTTCGACCTTGAGACACAGTCCGTCCGAGATGGCCTGGCTCCCAGTAAATGTTTATGTGAAGGGAGGGCTTTTTCTCTCTTGGAGTGCCTGTCTTGTTGCTATTGGCCATAACCCAATTCTTTCCGCGATCCCTTTGTTTTTGTAAAGGGAGGGCTACCCTCCTCCGTCTCCGACACTAGCTTCCTTCGCCTGTAGAGGGTGGAAGCTTGCATTCCAACCAAGCCCACTCTTTAAGAAACTTGGCAGACGCTTGACTCTTTCAATGAGCTCAGCGTTGGCAGCGACCCAATTTTAGAGAAGCAGCGACGAGTGAGAGGCTTGTCACCTATTTGTTATGTTTGACACTGAGCCAGCTCCTGGCTCTGAGGGGAGGGGTGGGTGAGCAAGGAGTGAGTTCTTAGCGAAGTTACCTCCCGAGCCCCGAGACTTGTGTACAAAAAAAAAAAAAAGTTGCTCTTCTGAACAGTCAACATTGAAAGCTTCATTGACTTCAGACAAGGTCACGCTTGCAAATGAATAGTTTAAAGTAGTGTAAGCAGAATAATTGGCAGGAGTCTTGCTCTTGCGATGGGTTCAGCATCTTGCAGTCATTCAATTTTAGATCACAGTGTAGCCCGGCTTGGAATTGATTCAAAGCTCCGAGCGCGAACATAATTCTAGAGGGAGGGGCTGCTTCTCAAAGGAGTGAGGAGTATCGAGGCTTCTAGGCCTTCTGTCTATGACAAGAATACTTTGATTTTATTCAAATACATTTAGAGAACATATTGTAGTTAGTATGGTCATACTATTACCAGGATTTAGAGTAGGATCTTTTTTTATGAGCTGCAAGTGCTTTTGAGAGGGGTTCCCCAAAATAAAATAGTGTTTTTCTATTGAGAATTCATTTTTCTTTATTTATTTATTTTTATATAATTATTTCTGCTAGATTGATGTCAGAAAGTCCTAGCATTTACAGTCACTCATTGAAAAGACAGCTAGACAGTATTCACATGCCTGCCAACACAGCACTGATACAGTACATAAACGACATTCTAATTACAGCAAGATCAGAACCAGACTGTGACATTGCATCTCTGACAGTCTTGCACTTTCTGTGTAAAGCAAGTGGTGTACAACACTTGCTTTCCAGGGAGGGTACACCCACCAGGTATACAGCTAACACGGTAGACAGCTAACACAAGAACCATACAGCTCATTACTAACCTTTCAAAGCCACAGCCCAAGACACAGAAGGAGGTTCGTGCATTTATTGGCCTCACTTCTTACTGTAGGCAATGGATTCCCCAGTATGCATATCTAGCCAAACCACTCATACAGTTAACTACACAGGAGGCAGCCTGTGACACCCTTGGACACAAGAACACACCTTGGCATTCGAGGAATTAAAAAGAGCTTTATGTCAAACGCCAGTTTTAGCGATTAAAATTAAAATGTTATGCTTTTTGTAACTGAACAAGATGGAGCAGCGTTATCTGTCCTTACACAAGATCAAGCCTTGTGCTTAATTACTGGTACACTAGATCCAGTGGCCCAGGCTTTGCCTGCGTGCCTGAAATCAGTTGCAGCAACAGCTCTAGCCATAAGACAAAGTGAATCAATAGTATTGGGTCACCCTCTGACAGTACAGGTACCACAGGACACAGACTCAACACTTGACTGTAGCAAGACTGACAGGACATGAACTGACATTATTTCAGCCACACATAGAGATCAGACGTTGTAACATTCTGAATCCTGCGACATTTTTTTTTTTTTTTACAGCTAACACGGTAGACAGCTAACACAAGAACCATACAGCTCATTACTAACCTTTCAAAGCCAAAGCCCAAGACACAGAAGGAGGTTCGTGCATTTATTGGCCTCACTTCTTACTGTAGGCAATGGATTCCCCAGTATGCATATCTAGCCAAACCACTCATACAGTTAACTACACAGGAGGCAGCCTGTGACACCCTTGGACACAAGAACACACCTTGGCATTCGAGGAATTAAAAAGAGCTTTATGTCAAACGCCAGTTTTAGCGATTAAAATTAAAATGTTATGCTTTTTGTAACTGAACAAGATGGAGCAGCGTTATCTGTCCTTACACAAGATCAAGCCTTGTGCTTATTTACTGGTACACTAGATCCAGTAGCCCAGGCTTTGCCTGCGTGCCTGAAATCAGTTGCAGCAACAGCTCTAGCCATAAGACAAAGTGATTCAATAGTATTGGGTCACCCTCTGACAGTACAGGTACCACAGGACACAGACTCAACACTTGACTGTAGCAAGACTGACAGGACATGAACTGACATTATTTCAGCCACACATAGAGATCAGACGTTGTAACATTCTGAATCCTGCAACATCTTTTTCCCTCAAGTACAGTAAATGCACCGCCACATGAGTTATGTATATAGTGACAAAACCAAGACAAGACCTGACAGATATTGCACTTCTAGAACCAGACCTAACGCTTTATGTAGATGGATCATGCATGAGAACAAGTACAGGAGTATTAGTAGCAGCCTATGCTGTGAACACTGCTACAGAAATCATAGAGACACAGAAAATAGACACACTATCGGCTCAAGCAGCAGAGCTCATTGCTCTGACACAAGCCTGCATAAGAGCAAAGCACTTGAAAGTGAACATTTATACTGATTCACAATATGCTTTTGGTGTTGTTCGGGGTCCTGTGGCAAGAGAGAGGTTTTTTGACCTCCCATGGTGCCAAGATTCAGCATGGCCAGCTTATTCAAGCCCTGTTAGAAGCCATACATTTCCCTACAGCCATTTCTATCCTGAAATGCAAAGCTCATACCAAAGTTACAGACACCATTTCCCAGGGTAATGACCTGGCAGACCGGACAGCCCAGACACCAACAGACATGACAAGGACAGAGGTACCATTACTGACATAAAGCATGACAGTCAGGGATCCCACACAAGATGTACTCGACATACAGACACATGCCACAACAGATGAGATAAAGAAATGGACTTTACAAGGAGGGGTCCAGACTAACCAAGGTTAGATGACTAAGGGAAAAGGTACATTGTTTTCTTCTCAGCTCATAGTCCAGCACACTTAGGAGAAAAGGCAATGCTAGACAGCTTACAGAACATCTGGTTTAACAAGCACATGCGTGCAGCAGCGAAACAAAGTGCGAACATGTATGATCTATTGCCACTTCAATCCAGGAAAAGGCATTCCGGTGGAACAAGGCGGATTTCATCCTCCTGACCGCCCTTTTGAGGTTCTCCAGATGGATTATATCCAAATGGACAGATGTAGAGGTTACAAGTATGTCTTAGTAGTAGTTATGCACTGTCTAGATGGACAGAAGCATATCCAGTTCCAGATTATACTGCTGTTACAACAGCCAGACAAGTAGTGCGCAGTACTTCCCCAGATATGAATTACCTCATGTGATCTATTCAGATAACGATCAGCCATTCTCCTCTGAACTAATGAAACAAGTATCCCTTCTGTTAGGTTATACATGGAAATTCCATTGTGTCAGACACCCAGAAGCAGCAGGCCTTGTAGAAAGACATAATCAGACAATTAAGACATAGTTGCTGAGATCTGTACAGACAAAGGCGTGGATTGGATGGTGGCCTTGCCGGTTGCCCTCTTTTACATGCGTATGGTAGCTCATTCCAGAACAGGCCTATCTCCTTAGGAAGTATATATGTGGGGTACGCCTATGCCTAGAAAAAAATAACTGATGTTGACAGTAATATGCTGACAGATTACCTGGCTTCCTTGATGTCTGCACTACTCTCTTTTCATTCACAGGTTGCTGCTGCCTTCCCTGACACCTGACACCCAGGTCAAGGAACACGCCATTGTCCCCGAGAGTTTTGTATGCATCCGGACTTTTGATCGTTCAAGTCCCCTCGAGCCTCGTTGGAAGACGCCGAAGTTGGTGGAAGGACGTAAAGGCCGAACTCACCTTCATCACTACAAAAGACACTTTGGACTATTTGGAACTTTGGAACTTTTAATAAAGAACACTGACCTTTGCTAGAAATTACCACTCAGCAGGAGTATAAATCAAAATTAAGATCTAGTAAGTCAGACGTAGTTTAATTGTTTAAGCCCACCCGGTGGTGAACCGGTTAGACTAAGTTTTCTGACATGAATAAGATCACAAACAAGAATAGTAAAAACGAGAATAGTAGGAAGAGAGATAAGAAGGAAAAGTACTGCAAGATATTACGCAGTAGATGTATAGTTACCTTGATCATCCTTTTCATTCTGTGCATTGCTATAATTGGTGTTAGTTTATTGCTACATGTTTTCTTTCCCATTTCCTCACATATACATTCTTCCAGTAACAGTTCCGCAGAGCATACATTTAGTGACCTGCCACCCCATGAACTGTCATATCGACTTGCACTACGTAACAATACCTTTATTCGAATGTTACACCATTCTCACCAGACCAGCAATGCGACTGATTGCTGGGTATGTGGCCAACTGCCCCCTTATCAAGAGACGAAAGGAGTATTGCCCTTCTACCCTTTACCGTTCTCACACAATGGTTCGTGTGGAGCATGGTTTGATCTAATGACCTCAATAGATAGAAAGTACATAGCTTATCCAGGTGGCTGTATATATGGAAACCTGAATAAAGTAATGAATGAAGCATGTTTCCCAGACAAAGACGGATTCCCCCAAAGGAAAGGAACTGTTCTAGAAAATGAGGAGTATGAACAAGGAAATGCATCTGTTAATTTTATAATGTTAAATGTTCAGCCCAAGCAAAACACAGGTCCACCGTTTATTTCAGTCCTGCCAGCTAAAGGTGATTTATGTGTTAAAAAGAAAGGCTCAGTACATATGGGACATAGCGAGTGTAAAGTTGTAGTAGAGTTTGATGATAAAGGACTTTCTTCTTTCAAAACATCACGCCATACCTAATTCATTTGTGGTCAGACAGCCTAACAAGTCCCACCCCAGTCTGCCCTTAGACTGGGGTGGGACTTGTTATATAGCATTCCTATTGCCACCTGTTTTCTTGGCCCCATCCCATTATCATAGAGATTCACAACTAGAACATGTTAGACAAAAGAGAGAGACAGATCCTGCAGGGATTGATCAGACTGAAACAGCTTGGGAGCAATATACAGATTTCAACAAAGGTTTCTTTTTCTTCGTTGGCCCCGTCCAAAACAGTAAACTGATACGCAGGTTAACAAGAACTCTTGAAGCAGTAGTGAATGTGACTGCATCTGCCCTGGCGAACTTAACCCAGGAACAGTCTGCTATGAGACTTGTCGTTCTTCAAAATCGCCTCGTTCTAGACGTCATCTTGGCGGATACGGGCGGAGCTTGTAGAGTGATCCGATCTAGTTGTTGCATTTTCATCCCAGATAATGCACCATCTGTGTACGAAGCAATAACAAGACTCCACAAAATTGCTCATGCCATACATCAAGACCCAGGCACATGGACCTGGTCCAGTTGGTTCTGAAGTGTAATATCGGCATGGGGATGGAAAGTTATGTCCTTCCTAGGAATGGCCCTACTTATGGTATTTGGTTGCTGTCTCTGTCTGCAGTGTAGCCCAGCCATTTGCGGCCTGTGTGCTACTGCCTGTATTCCACATCCACGTAAACAAAGGATAAAAGATGAAGAAATGATGCTGTATGATCAACTATACGGGCTCATGAATATAGATGTATCCTGAAGGGTTAAGTAGGTGACAAGGAGGGAATGAGGAAAATGATATTTTGCCTGACCAAAAATGTCCACTACATATACCCTATGTTACATATATGTGCATGTCACCCATGCATATTTCCTTGTAGTGGCCTGAATCGCTAGGCCTCTGCAAACATGTTCTGCATTAGAAATGCCAGTCATCAAGTCTCCCAAACATTAAGTTAGCATAAGGCCCATGTATTTGCATTGCATTGTGCACTTTTAAATAAATATTGTAATGAACCCATTTTGTGGCGCAGCCCGAGCCACTTTTCTGAAATAAGGATGTTTCATGACTCCTGACACTGAAAACTGCAGTCACGTCAGCAAGAAGCCTGCCAAGACAGTGTTATGAATAAAAGTTTTCTGTTTGCTGTACAGAGTGACATCCCTGCTTGGTGAGGAAAAGTAAACAGAACCCGTCCACGACAGATAGGGCCTAGCCCTCTGTCTCAGCCCCCATGCAATGAACGGAGAAATATATGCTTTTTCTATATTTCTAGTGATGAACAACCTTTGCTTCAGATAATACATCCCCTGACTCTAGATCAGTTGTACTAGACGTGCTGGTCGCCCTGACATAATTGAGATTCCTCTACTAGGTTGAAAGTCAGCTCTCCTCCCATTTACACGTCAATTGCACGTCATGCTCAAATTGCACAATTAGGACACAGTTCGAGCTGGTCATGCCAACTCCTCCTCTGTGTACCACCCACCTATGACACCTACCTATCACACACCTGTGACTCATCAAGTACACACCCTCATGCACGCCTCCATGCTCTTACCTCATTTTCTATCTTGCTCTGCCTAGCCTATGTACAAGAAATGTATATATACTATGTTCAGTAAATAATTGTTAGAAGACCCTTCCTGAACCTCTGTGGTGATGGAACTAATTCTCCCTTTGACTCGAGTTATTGGAATAAAGCCCATTTTAACTCAGATACCACGGACTCTGCTTCTCACTTGATGCATGCTAATTGTTAATGCCTAGAAATTCAGCCAGGGTAATATTTTATTTACCACAGAAGGACGTTAAGTGGTGTTAAGCTGCGCTCTTTCCTGAGCACAAATTGTATCCTTGCATCCATTTTTGGATGTGAGGGTGTATTTTGAGCTAAAAAAAAAAGTGGCAAATGCGCACTCCTCCCGTTGAGGCATTCCACAGAATTTCCTGGAATTTTAATGTTAGTCTGAAGAATTCCATGGACTCAAACTCCGCCAGTTCCACCGACCCCTACAAAAATATTGCCCATGTCAAATTTGTAGTAAAGTGTCCTCTGTCTAAAACTCAAAAAAGGACCAGAGGGTAGATGGTACTTTTACTAAGTATGTATATGTTAACATAGCTGGTAAGAAAGGGAGTGTTGATCTCAACCTCATGGTACCAAATATAAATTTGTAGAACATTGACAGAAAAAAACAGAGAGAGAATACGGGTACCTACCGAGTAATACAGTAGTATTATGTGGGGGTGTTATTCCAGGCCCTAGGTGTGTAGACAAATAAGGTTTGCCTTCTGGTTTCTTCTTTCCAGCATTTCTGTATTTCTAAACTGATGAGGTCACAGCTTCTAGAGTGGCATTTTCAGCCCAAGGCAGCTAGGTTTTTTGTCGGATATGCCAGGGTATTATTTTGGGATTGACTGTAGATTAAGCAGCCACGCCTAAATTTGTTGAGGGTTTAGCAGGATAATCATTAAAGAATCATTCAGGATTCTTCAGCTGCAAGTTGATGTGGTCAAAGTTCTTCATTCACCGGATAAGACAACTCAATGAATGGAGAACACTTTCAACAGTGTCACTGTGGTGTCCCTGATACTTTTCAGCAGAGTGTTGTTTCCATCTAGTGGGCGCATTGTTGGTCTGAAGTGTGACTTGCATATGAAGGGTTTCAGTTTCAGAATAGGGAGTTGGTATCATGCTGTATTGATTTTCTTAGTGATGTCTAACTTGATGGACCGGTCTGTGCTAAGGGCGAATCAAAGTGATATATTTAGTTTCAGCTGGGGCTAAGCCATCATGGTTTATGTCTGCTAGCCAGGCTCCAATAATATGTCTTACACGTTTGGAGAATAGGAGCAACTCAATTCTTGTAAAATTGTAGGTAGATGTTGAAATCCGGTGATGATGTTAAGGAGGGATGCAAGGGCATCTCTTTGAAGAGAATTCATGATGGATATTTGTAAAATGATGGCCCATATTATCAAGAAAGGGCGATACATTATCGCCGCTTTTATAGGCAGAAAACTGCCACTAAAGCGGCGATAATGGGCTTGATAAAATGCCCTTGTGAATTCCCATAGAAGCCCAGGTTAACACCAGAACCTGGGCTTCTATGGGAATTCACAAGGGCATATTATCTAGCCCATTATCGGCGCTTTAGTGGCAGTTTCCTGACGATAAAAGCGGCGATAATGTATCGCCCTTTCTTGATAATATGGCCCAATGTCTTTGCAGGAGATGGCCTAGAGTGCATTGATGATGTTCATCAGTTTGGCATGCAAGAAGAGAATGGTAACAGGGCACTTGAGGGTAGATCAATGAAGGATTGTAGGTGGAGTGCATGGCTGCTTCAAGCGGTCCATGTGGTACCTAATTTTTCTTTCTCGTCTAGCAAAATAAGGGATTGATAGCTTGGTTTCCTAGTATTTGTGGGATGGTAGGGTCTGCAAGTGAGTTAATTTAGTGCTTGACAGTTTTAAGGGAGTCTGCTTTTGTTTATTGCTTTGAATAATGCTGGCTTGTGAAAGCATGAGTTTTTGAAAGAGTGAAGTGTTTCAAAATAGCCTCAAGACCTTTGGCTAAACTGATTGAAACCTTTTTTATTCGCTTGCTTCATGCTCACCAACTGAGCATGTGATCAACTCTAAAAGGCAAGTTTCATGTTTCTGTATGGTCACAGATCCACTAGGTGACTTGCAATAGCCTTATCAAGTTTTTTGGGGGTACTTTTTTCATATATTATGTATGTTCAACGTCATCAGAAACCCTATTCTTTTTCTCAGTGGTGACCGCAATCAACCTTATTCTTTTCAAAATTAAACATACCAATCTTGATACTTTTCTATTGATGACATCCCATTCCCATTCCTTCTTTCTGAGCAATGTAATTATTCTATCTTTCATTCGCCTCTCTATACTTCCCACAAACCATTATTGGGGTTGCTACCAACTTCTCTGCATGATCAAACTTTACTCCTTAAACATGGCTGTACCTGTCACTAATTGCTACCCAGCAACACCAGAGCTCAGTTTGGCATTCATAGTAATCAGACAAATGAATGAGCTGGGTCTCTTGCCATGAAACATATTCTCCTGCTGATTACCTCCAACCAACAGAGATAAGAATACAGTCGTAAATAATTTCTCCACCAATACCCATCTCAGCTCTACCACTGCAATACAAAAGTAGTGGAACTTTCTTATCTGGTCTCTTTCATAGAGACAATCAACTTACTTCTGCAGATTCAGAAGGAGTGCAGCAAAGCTGGGGGAAGTGTCCTCCTACGATGCATTGATCCAGGCCATAGGTGCCAACACCCAGTATATGCAGACCCTAACAAACATAGTGGCCGCATGACTTTAGGATGAGCTGGAGCAGTTGAGACAAACTAAGGATTTGTTGAAGGTAGAAATATGGAAGGCAGCAAACTGCCTGGCATACCAGCACACGATGTACTGAGCTAAATGCAGTGCATGGTAACACTCACTTCAGTGGAAAGTCCTTAGTATTCATCATTGTTGGAGAAGCCAGTGTTTTGTGTCTCGACACATATTTCAGGATTGTTGTCCTACTTCAGTAGAGAGTATGAAGTTAACTTTGGAGGTGCTGGCAATTCTTCTCACAGTCCTCTCAGGTTTAGTACCCCTCCCAGAGCACAGATGCACTTCAGAGCTCGTCAGTGCAACTCTTGTGTAGTGTTTAGTGATTTCTTGAGTGATACATTTAACCCTCCATGAAACAACCAGATTTCAGTTGGTCAGATTCCTAAATGCTGTCCACTGTTATCGGCTGTGATCTACAGCTCACACGTTCAAACCCTAGCATGGCCAACTCAGTCATTCATGTCGCAAAAGTCAGTCAATTGAGAACCATTAAACTAGATAACAGTAAGTAGCAAAGAAGGCACAGACCAAAAGTAGATGTTTTTTCTCTTTAATCTGCAAAGTGCACCAACTATCATGACGGCATATTCCTTTTCAATACCTACCTTGCGCTGAGCCATTGCGAGATACAACATACATATGCATCACATGCTAGAGAGGAGAGGAGCTGGCCTAACGGCTAGGGTGCTCTACCTCGGACCTGGGGATCTGGGTTCGAGTCTCGGTAACGACACCAAAAACCTCCTGTGATTCTGGGTAAATCACTTAATCTCCCCGTGCCTAAAATGAATGTGTGTCCTCATGTACCGTAACTGGTGCTATGTAAAGCGCTCTGATACCCGATTCAGTTCGGGTCTAGTTCGCGCTATATAAAACTCTGTAAAAAAAGAAATACATAAATAACCTGGTGTGAGGTAATGAAATAGAAGATGCACTCTGGCCTACATACGTCTAATAAGTAGGTGTGGGTGGTAAATTCTGCTCTGCCAGCAGAGTTTGTAGAGTTCTGCCCACTCTGCTTTCTGCTTGGAATGTGGAATTCTGACAAAACACCACCAACCGCAGCTGGGCAGAGTTTTTTCTTGCATGTGGCTCACAAAAGTTAAGTTGGCGAGTAAGAATTTGTATCCCCTAGTGCGTTATTTGGGAGCTAGGATGGCACCTGGTGAGATTTTCTCAACACAGAAGATAGCGGGCAGTTGGGACCATTTGTGGTGAGAAAGCTGGCTTTTTTGGTGATTTGCAGGGATTATACCCAAAAACAGAACTATACGCAGGATTATAGTACCTTGGTATATAGGGAATAAGTCATCCTACAACATTAGTACCCTTGAGCCCAGGACTGACTAGCTAGAGTATCTCATTTGCTCTCCTACTCACTCACAAGGAAAAAGGTGATTAGACACCCCAGTCCACAACACTCCCAGATCTCGCAGGAATCGCTGTAACAAGACACACACATTTGCTCGCACTCTTGTAGTTGTCCACAATAAGATCTAACAGAGACATGAGACAGTTTAAAATATTTATTTTAACTAACATGCCCTAACATGAAGTATACGTGCCACAACAAGCAGGAAACTGCATAGTACAAAGACAGTCAGCATAGCAGCCAGTCCATAAATCATGAAGGCAGATATCATTATGAAAAGACAATAGAGCCTAACCACCCTCCTCTTGCTAGGAAGCAGTATTATTATATAGTAGAAGATCTCTGGGCTTTGTCAGCAGACCCCATACCTTAGCGTATAGACGGTAGATCTACATCATAAGTGTTGTCTCACACTTCTCCCTGGAAAGGTGCCTCTCCAAGTGCGTGCTACCTATTTGTGTATTCCAATAAAACTAAAGTA
Source organism: Lissotriton helveticus (assembly GCF_964261635.1). NCBI lineage: Eukaryota > Metazoa > Chordata > Amphibia > Caudata > Salamandridae > Lissotriton > Lissotriton helveticus. The sequence continues at coordinate 436,160,595 of NC_136062.1, read as the reverse complement.
TATTTTCCTAAACAACAGCTGTATGTTTTGTCTAAGGGCTAAGGCCTGGCAAGAAAAAAATAACACAGATATTTTTGTGCGACCTTGCTCACAATGTTCAAGTTTAGGGTTGCTTAAAATTCGTTATGGGTTTGTCCTGAATTGTTTTCTACTGAGTTATTCAACAAGTCGGTTCTTATTAAATGGTTTCAGCTCGTGAAGAGGGCTCCGTATTAGTCAGGCCACTGACTTGTTGAAACATTTAATAAGAACCAACTTGTTGAATAACTCAACAGTAGAAAACAACTCAGGACCAATCCAGATCGAATTTTAAGCAACCCTAACCTCGTCATACATGGAAGGTTGATCTTAAACATGGAGACCTTCATTTCTGGATACAAGTATCACCATTGTGAAGACTTCTATATGGTGTAACAATCTGTGAATCAGTCTGGGTTTCTCTAGGATCTCTTCTCATTGCCCCAGACCTGATGAAGACCAGCACTGACCATACAGTAGTGCAGTACTAGGGTTGAAACATCGACAAGTATACCACGGACCAGTCTAAAGATTCTGCGATGAAATTCACTTATCCAGGCCACAGCTCTATTTAAAAACTTGCATTTCTAGCCGTTACCTATCCCCCTCTTCCCCCAATTACTTTGTATATATGACACCACCACTAAGTCAATGAGCACAAAATGTCACCATTCTGCACACAATATTTCTTACATGTGTTGTTTTGACAGTCTTACGAAAATTAATTTTGGGTATTTATGAATGATGTAATTTATAAAAGCTCATACAATACCATTGATGGTCTTTTGTTTGTGTTGTTGTGATTAATTGGTCTCTTTTATGAATAGACTCTTGATTAAGTCAATTGTTTGAAGAAATAATAATCACCCGACAGAACCATTTTTGTATATTTCTTATATAACTGCACAGGTTCTGAGGGATATTGGGTTATCACTGCTGTGGGGTTGTGCTCGCACGTTGTCATCTCACCGTTTATTTACTCTGCTTTTATGGTGCATTTTCCCGCCAGACGCGTGGGATTTGCATGCCGGTAGCTGGTTTTCGGTGCTTTTTGTACCAAGATTTATTTCGTTCGCAATTTGCATTTTTGCGGCGCGGTATTGATTTTAATGCAGTCAGTTGACGCGTTATACGGAGACCATTTTATGGTACCGCTGTGTTGAGAATACTTCGTTGACACGGCGTAGTTTTCCCGCGATAGACTGCGATGTTGGAAGTTACTTTTGCAATGGTTATCACACGTTCTTGAGAATATGACCCCATGAGTTTTGCCAAACCCTAGAAAGAAGTACAATGCATCCTAAAATAGCACTAATGGACACTGAAATGCTATATTGAAACACGTCAGTATGACCAGTACAGTAGGAAAGTAATTAGAAAGCTGCACTCTATGCCCCTCCTTCACAGTGATTATATCTGACAATCAAAGCCCAGAAATTATTAACTGCAGATCTGTGTGTTCCGTTACCAGTGAAATGCGATGTCCGTCAACCCACCGCGGCAATATATTATTCATTAAAGATACATAAAGCCTAATGTGTTCAGCCTGAAGTGCACTGTGCGGAGATTACAAAGGGAGTCAAGCCATGATTTATTATTTTAAAAATCTATTAACTTGTGCCCATGTTACGTTCCTTCCAGGAACACCTTTTCACCTTTGTAATGTAAAGGCATAAGCGTGGCAGGGTGTCTGCCAGAGCAGAAAAGGGCGACCATTAGTATTTGTGACGTTAAAGCTTAAGGGAAAATGTGAACCTGTAGATGTGAAAATGTGAATGTGTAGAATGCCCACATGAGAGTCATTTACAGGTTAAAGAAACTGAAAATCAAGGGAATGGTTGAAACAGTCTGCACCTCTTCCTCAGTTATTTATAAGTGATTTACGACAATCGCCTATGGATTTTCCACAGGAAAACAAGCAATAGTCTATGTGTTCAGTAGAAGTCTAATTACAGAATAAACATTGAAAAGTAGGGGACTCTTTTATTGTTTGGTGTCTGACCGCCCAGCCTGTCGGGTCAGCGAAGGTCAAGTCCCCCTTTCACAATGGCAGACCCAGTGGCATCGCTTGGCCTTTAGCTGTCCCAGCCTTTGTCGTCCCACGGCAGCCGTAAGAGTGGGGGGAGGGTGCCGCCCCCAAAACTCCTGCCACCTGGAGCTGACCCTCCCCCTTGCTAAACCACTGAGTGGACTGCCCACTTTTACTTCACATGACTGGCAAGGTTCTCTGTGATCAAAGTTCATCCATTATCCATTAAAACACATTTTTCAGCAATAAACCATAAAAAATATGGAGGCATATTAGCAAGAACCTTGTTAAAATTATCGCCGTTTTAGCGGCAGTAAACTGCCGCTAAAACCGCGATAATGGGCTAACTAATATTAGGTATAGATTCCAATAGAAGCCCAGGATGTCCTACACATCTTACCTGGGCTTCTATTGGAATTCTATAACTCATATTAGCAAGCCCATTATCGCTGTTTTTGCCCCATGGTTGCTAAAAAGTAGTAGAACAACGTATCAGGTTACATTGGTTTATCCACAATTGGAATATTTAATGTATCTGTAAGTTCCTAGTAGAGTACTCTACCTGTGCCCAGGGCCTGTAAATTAGATGCTACTAGTGGGTATGCAGTACTGATTTTGCCACTCACACAAGTAGTCATTTAAACATGTCTACAGCCTGCCACAACAGAGCTTTTGTGTGCAGTTTTACTGTCATGTCGACTTTGCATTTAAAACCATTTGCCAAGCCTTTTAACTCCCCTTTTATTACTCATGTCACCCCTAAGGTAGGCCCTAGGGAACCCAAAAGGGGAAAAAATAAATATTATTTGTTAAGAAATAAATTAAAATGGTAACATCTTGCTGTGTAAGTAAAAGGTGGGACATGACCTGATAGTGGAAGACACATGAATTCGTTTTGTGAAGCGTACACCTCTCATCGGTGAGCATTGGTATTCCGTAACACATTTAAGCTGCAATTCCTGATTCATAAGTTTGAGCTCTGCAATGTTTTAATACATATAAGTCACCCCTGGCCGAGGCCCTGGGCAGCCCAGAGGGCAGGGTACAGTGTACTTAAAATGTTGAACAGGTACTTTTAAGATTTACATGTCTTGGTAGTCAAAAACTCTACAATTCGTTTTTCACTGCTGCAATGGCTACCTCTCTCTTAGACTAACATTGGAGTAACCTTGTTTGGTGTCTTTGAAATTGCAATTAAAAATCCTCATTTACAGTGAAGTCGGATTTTAAATTATAATTTTGAAAATGCTGCTTTTAGAAAGCTTTTACAAAGAATGAACTATTTTATGTAGCGGTTATGAATGGACTCATTGAACATAATAGGAATGTAAGGGCAATAATGCGAGTATCATAAGAATAAAGGATGTGGAGGGGGATGAACATATGGTATTCTGGGAGTTGTAGTGACACCATTTTTAAGTAACTGAAGAAGCGTAGTTCAGTTAGTCCGTTCTCAATGTCAGTGTAGAGTTTCAGTGTACACATGTGTAATTAATCACGGGTGATGCTGAACACGGGCGGGAATATAAAAAAGAACGCTTTTGCATTCATAAGATTCAGCTCACATTACAAGCGTCTTTGCACGCTAGGAAAATAGAAAGATGGAATGGTTTGTTTTAAAAGAACGGGGCGATTCGCAGGCCATGGTAAGCGTACCGCAGTTTATATTTATATTCTTGTTTATGGTAAACACCAGAGAATCATTTGGTATATATATGGGGTGAATTCATTGGGAAACGATTTGCTGGAGTTAATTTATGAGATTAAGGTGGGCATGTAAACAGATTGGGGCAGTATATTGGTGGCTTCTGAGCATGGGTTGTATTCTTGCGAAAACATTTTGAAGATATGTTTTTGGCTCATAACTGATGAATTTCGTTTTTTTAAAAGTAGTGTAGTGTTTCATGAACTTATTCAAGTCAGCTAAAATTTGCATTTGTATTTATAGACTCACCTGAAGAAGGGAATTCACTTCCCAAAATGCATTGGGTTGGAGCAATAAAAGTCATGGCGTGTGGAACCCACCTGAAACTCCTGAGCTTTTGTGAAACAGCAACGTCTAGATTAAGATTGAATAAGATGAATTGAATACAAGTCAAGAGTAATTGAAAAGAATGAATGGTTGAATAATGAAAAAATGAGAGTAAAGCATATGAAATTGATTCATTGGATTCAAACTACAGTTGTGGCTTTGCAGCCTGGTGGAATCGAATTGGGTTCCCTCTTGGCTTTTAGAAAGTTGGCATTTTCCTGCCTTAGCCATTTAATGCCTGTACCTAGGTAACATGACTGGGTATCACTTTACAGCTAGGCTTTGTGTATTACTCCTAGACAGATAAACACAATAGGGAGATTAGGTGGGCCTGGATGGACCATCACTGGCAGGATGGGAGGGAGGAGCTGGGCACAGACCTACATACAGCACCAAAGTTAGACTCCTGCCTCCACACTTAGGGCTGCATATCCACTGTAGTTAGTCTGGAGCCAGGACATGGAAGACAGAGTATCTGGGTAATTCAATGGGAAACCTCTAGAAGGTTCTCCCCCACTTCAAAGGCACACCTGTGTAGAAATTCTGGACTTCATACACTAACTCTTCCGTAATCTTCTCGACCTAAGGACTGCTGTGTTGCCAAAGGACTTCCACTGTGCTGGACAGCTGCCCTGCTGGACTACTGCCTTGCTGAACTGCTGCCTTGCTGTGTTTACCTGCTGCCCTACTGCCTAGGTGAGAAGGTCTGGACCTGCATCTCTTGAAATCAGTATCCCAGAGTGACTCCAAGGCCTAGTTGACTGGCCTCTTGTGTTGAGCCTCAGTAACAGCTGGCTCCAACAACCATGACCCAGCACCTGTGCTCTGCCATCTGTGAGTCTACCCTGACAAGCAGAATCATCCCAGACTTGGTCCCCTGGATGTGGGCCTAAAGTGCTCTGCTAGCCTCTGTGGACCCAGTGGAATAAACGCATTTCCTCTGCTGTGCAGCGCGACCCCAATCTGAAATGATGTATCAGAGCTAATGTGTTGATCAGAACCGTTGCATCGCATTCCATCACTGCATCGTAACCGCTGCACCACAATGTATCCTTGTCACAGGCCCTCGCATCCCTTATCGATGGCAGCTTTGACAATGATGGTGGATTATGCATCGCAACCTCGCAGCTTCTCTGCAGCAACTTTGCATTGCAAGCCCTGGTCAACGGGATCCTGCACAACAGCCTCCACGTATCTCGGAACTAGCGCATCGCTTCAGCTGCGCGATGTACCTCCGACGCAGATCCTCGCAACATTCCACGAAACAGGATTTAAGGTACTTTGTTCGGTGAGTCTAATTGGGTCCCTGTTGCTGGCCAGGTCCAGCGTGATCAGATATCCACAGTTGGCTGTTTACTACTTTTGGCACTATTTTTACTAAAATGTTTAAAATGTATTATCTCTGGTTCTACTGATTGTTTATTTTGTTTTGGTCTTGTTTTATTTTATTAAAAATCTGTCTATTTCTCTAAACTGGTATGGGATTCTTTTATGGTGTCTTTTCTATGTGGTTCTGTACCAAGTGTTGCTCACATGCTTTGCACTATGCCTCTGAGTTAAGCCTGACTGCTCTTTGCCAAACTACCAGAGGATTGATCACATGTTAGTTTAGGGTTTGATTGGTTCTTCACCCTGAGAAAAAATTTGGTTATTTGAAAAGGGTTTCACCCCCCTCAACCAGAAACCCAATGTCCTACACAGCACTAAAACAGTAATAAATTGAAACATAACTCCGAAAGAATTCGACTCCATTTTAGAAAAATAGAGAAAAACGAACTAAATTATTTGATGTTAGGAGTTAGGTCCCCTCCTCTTTCTTTTTTCATGTACAGCCGGTCACCTGGTCTGAAGTAGGCGGGGCATGGGGCATAAATATTGCACCTACCTTCCTTTCCATGCTTGGTTTTGTTTCCCAGTCGCCTTTGCCTGGAGATTGGTACCAGTGACTTTTTTTTGTCTATCGTCCTTGGATATACTTTGAATTCCGTCGTGCCTTCCAGTGGGATCGACGGCTGTCGGTCCCGATTTTGTGACCTCTCCCAGTTGTATGCTGATGCTTTGAAGAGCATTGGTTCAGCGTTCCTGTCTGCCTTCCCTCTTCCGTGATACCTTTTGGATTCATACGCGGCTGCGTATTGGAACTGAAGACGCTTCCGCTATTTTCAGTAACCTCTCTACCTCGTTGTGTGAGGTTTCGGTCGTTTTCTCCGGACTGTGTCGACCGAAGAGGTTGCTTTGTTTGTTTTAGTAGCGTGAGTAAAGTCGGTGGCCATCTAATTGCGCTTATTCCTGTTTATTTTGAGCCCTCGGTTTGTGAAACTGTCAAGACTACCAAAAAGGTTTTTTTTCTGTCCTTTGACTTTTTCCCCTGTTTCTATACGGAGGTGGGAGCCCTCTACTTTTTCTCTGGATTATCAAGACTGTTATTGCTGCTTCTCTTTACTATCCTTGCTGGTTGGTTCAGAAGACGCACAGAGATCTTGTTGGGAAGAGGGTGGCTCCAAGAGACGGAGGGGGGATTTGCATTGTACATGATCAGAGAAGCAGCTGATCTATAGTGTTGTTCTGTACTAATCCTCAATATTGTTTGCTCTTGTCATTGACTCCAGGTATCCCTTTGGGTGTGAGTTTTTCGCTTCAACTGAGGCCAGTCAGCAGCAGGAGCGCTCAATTCCTCTGAAGTCCAGAAATCCCGTATTTCTTCCATGTTTTGTTCTTCTCCCACCCTCTCCCTGCACCCCGGTGACAGGTGTGCTGTATTCCAACTCAGTACACCGCATAGGGGTTCGGGTAGAGAATTGGGCTAATCTTCGCCTCTGCAGCATTGGGTACAGCCTGATGGTAAAGGTAACCTTTGACACCAAAAAGGTAAATCTCCAAACAGCAGAACCAGAGTTGTGAATTTTTAAAGTTTTCAGTGAAAAATATCAACTAAAAGATTAAAGCGCCAACCGTGGGCCTCTGGTCGTGAGACCACAGCACAAATAAAAATTATGTCTAACTCCGATGGAGCGCGATTCGGACACATGAAGTTGATAGGGCCGGGTCTCAGCTTACCTTCGGAATTAGAAGACATTTTGTAGTAAAAAGGTTTAGAAGTTAGTGGGGCAAGTTAGCTGGTGGTGTTCGAGAAGGAGGAGTTGTCATCAGGGAGCCACCGGATGAAGTTGTGTTGAAGATTTCCATGTTCTGACATAGTCACTTTATTTGAAAGTCAAAAATCTCCAGCAGGACAAAGCTGCAGGCTGTAGCCAATGAGCGCTCCACAGGGCCGGATAGCTCTTCTAAGAGGAGTCATGGAACATGATTTACTATTTTTGAGAAGACTGTAGCGGGATCTACCACAAAGTCAGGCTGACTATCGATACATCTTGTGAGCAGGTAGCTCACGGTCTCCTCTCAGGGCACTTTTGGACTGGACATTTTTTAAGTTCCAGGTTTTGAGTTTTGGCTGTTCGGGCACCTTTAGCACCACTTCCAAGAATCCAGCACTGGATAGACACCGCTTGGATGGCAAGGCTCACTTCATAGGAGGTCCATGTGCAGGGTTAAAGGTGTTGGGTGTTTGTGTGTCCCTGTAGCTCTGAACAGGCGCCCGTCCAACTAGCCCTTGGAGTCACTCTGTTAGTCCTGGGTTCAAGCAGCAAGTCAGTCTTTAAGCAGCAGATCAGCCCTTTCAGGGTTCTAGGCAGGCGTCAAGCAGCAGGGCAGTCTTCAGGGAGCAGCAGGGTAGTCTCTGTAGCGCAACTCGCTAGCATATTTTGAACAAATTAAAGGTGTCCGATCTCAGGTCTATCCAAAAGGAAGAGTATTAGAGCTGTTTGCTCCAGCACAGCTTTTTCTAGGGCCCTGTGCTTGTCGCATACATTTAGACATATATCGCAAAAGCAGGCTCCCCATACTGTTGTGACATATCCGGAATGAAGCAGGCACCACCACTCACCTCAAGATGGCATCATACTCTGACTAGCTAGTCCATGGCTCCCTGGGACAGACCTGTGAAAGGCTGCTAATTAATAGAGTTGTCCTTGTAAATGATGGCTTTAATTATTTTATCAGAAGACTTTTCATTTTTGTCAAATGTGTGCATGTTTTCCCCTTACAGTCATGTTTCAATGTTGTTGTTAAGTTAGAATAATCAGGAAATCTTTTTCCATGTATTTCTTCTCAGAAGACTATAAGCTTTCACCTGAGAATCATTATTCTGGGAAACACCTGTAATTTACAGTGCTTAGTAGTGGCAGTAGTGCGGAATGAAGCACTATATTAAAATGAAATTGGTAGAGCTATCATTATTATTATTCACTGCTCTATTTCAATAGTTTCAATGTTTCTACCTAAGCAGGTTAGGTGCTTCAATAGTTGCACTTTTATGTAATAAACCACTTCTCTGGAATAGTATATGGACAATTCTTTGGGCCATCATTCCCCATTGTCAGACCTGACATATGTGCCAAGATCCATTTATTATGTTTGATAAAAAGACCAGTCTTGGCTGTTTTATAATTAACTCCAAAATGTAGCCTCACTCAGATGACCTCTACTTGTGTCAGAAAGTGATACATAGTAGAGTTCAAATCTGTGGATCATTAGTAACTTTGCAGGGCCTGCCCTCGGGTTTGACATATGTATTAAAAGGAAGATCTGTGGGATTAAATAAAAAGTTCTTAGTCTGTGCAAAACCCTAACTCTGCAAAAAAACTATGAAAATATTTCTCAAATTAATTCCAGGTATAAGAGATATGTGAGAAATTGGGTTAATATTTGACTGGGGTTTGAGCCCTAGGCAAGCAGCGCCAGCGATGCGGCTCTATGCAACGGATCCAATCCACACACCAGCGGAGATATGTCAGTACTAATTAGGGTGACGCCGCACAGCAGAAGAGATGCTGGATCCGCTGCATTCACAGAGGCTGGCAGAGCACCTTAAGCCCACACCCAAGAGTCCAGGACTGAAGTGGCACCCCTAGACAAGATAGACTCAATGATTGCAGAGTCCAGGTGCAGGTGTAGGTGTAAGGTTGTTAAAAGCCTGTTATGTCCCTGAGGCTTCAGATCAGGAGGCCAGCCAACTAGCACTTGGGGTCGCTCTGTGTGCTGGGTAAAAGTGATGGATAGTCCAGTTATTCTCTCCCAGAAAACAGGACAGCGGGTCAGCTCCTTGTAGAGTGGCAGTCTTTGTAGCAGCACTGCAGTACTGCTTCCGGGCAGAGTATCCACAGGTCCAGAAGTGTACTGAAGAGTTGGCGTCTTAGGTCCAGTATTTATACACAGTTCTGCCTTTGAAGTGGGAATATCTTCTAGTGGCTTGTCTTTGAACTACATTCTTGGCCCTGGTTCCAGACTAATTACTGGGGATATGCAGCACTTTGTGTTGAGACATGACACAGTCTATTCACGTGTAAGTGTGGCTGGGTCCAGCCCCTCCCTCCCATATTGCCAGTGATTGCCCATCCAGTCACACCTAAGCATCCAATTGTGTGTGGCTGTCTAGGAAGAATACACAAAGCCTAACTGTCACCCATACCCAGTTATGTGGCCCAGTCCAAACTGTAATTTAAAATTCGACTTCACTATTAGTTAGGATTTAAAATTCCAAATTCAGGGACACCAAACTTTCAACTGGTTACCTGTTTCCATATGAAACTTATACTTATAAAATGTAATAAGGTAACTCCAATGTTAACTTATGGCAGTAGTGAAAAACGAATTTAAGAGTTTTTCAATTACAGGACATATCAAACTTAAAAGTACATGTCCTACTTTTTAAATACATTGCACCCTGCCCTTTAGACTGTGCAGGGCCTGCCCTAGGGGTTGACATATGTATTAAAAGGAAGATTTGGGCCTTGCAAAAGTTTACTTTGCAAAGTCGATATGGCAGTTTAAAACAGCACACACACATGCTGCAACGGCTGGCCAGAGATATGTTTAAAGTGTTACATAAGTGGGTGGCACTAGCAGTGCTGAAGACCTACCAGTAACATTTAATTCCCAGGCCATGGGCACAGGTAGCGCCAGTTTACTAGGGACTTACAAGTAAATTAAATATGCCAATTGGGTATAAGAAAATCTAACATGTTTTAAGGAGAAAACGCAAGCGCATTATCACTGGTTAGCAGTGGTCAAGTGTAAAGAGTCCTCAGGCCAGCAAAAATACAGTTAACAAAAACAGGAGGTCTGTGGGTGAAAACCTAAAGGGGAAACCACATCAAGGATGTCAGGTCTAACAGGACACAACTGGGCTGAACAGCACTTGGTTTAATTACTTATTTTTCAACAGACTACCTTGAGGCCAAAGCCCAAATGCTGCAACTTAACTTGTAAACATACCTCTACTTAGCCCTATGTGGCCAGGATTAGTCAGACTTTTCTGACCACAAGGCACTGGTCCATTGTCTCATTCAAACAACATTTAAGCTCTGAGTTCTTTAACAAGGTTAAGAATAGTAGAACAGCAACTTCACCACTAGGCCTCTTACAGCCACAAACATTCAAGATCAACCCAGATCCAACTGCTGTCACAACCCTCACAGTGACCATTATTAACAACCCCTTAACATCAGCCACCCTCATCTGCAATCACAAAATAGCCTACCTATGACCTTAAATTAAAATGACTAACCTAGATTCAGAAGATCCAGCTACCAAACCTTAAAAAAATCCTTCAACCTTAGATGCAATAAGAACACCAGTGACACTTAGGTGACATTAAAGCTGGATAATACAAGGCAGCGTGATATGTCAAGACCACACCAGTTCCTCTTAGCCTTTGACTGAGGATGCTAAAAGAATGCCTTAAACTTAACCCATAAAAGACAGAGATCCTGACATGCAAAGATTGGATAAACTACCTGCCTGTCTACAACTATTTGCCCCGGGAAAGTTGAAAGAAGTGCGGAACCCGGGACTGATCAATAACCTCAGCCTATCATTTATCCCCAAGTGAAAAAAATCACAAAAAAGTGTATTTCAATCCATGTGTCCTCTGAAATTAATGTCCTCTGCAGAATCCAAACTCCCATTGCCCTCATTCTGTAACCTTCAGGCTTTATAAATGAAGTACCCAGAGGTCCCTGTTTGGAAGAGACTCTAGAACACTGCAGCAAAACAACTCGCACACATCCATTCCTCTGTTTATTTTGTTTTTATTTATTAGGTTTTCATATAGCATACAGAGTTCAACAATATGTATGTCACAAAGCCAACGTAAAAAAATTAAAGATCCTGTCATCAACCAGATCAGTGATATACCTGTCCTCACATACATTCATTTTTTTCTGTTACACATGTTACAGTACAGTTTATACATGACCAGATTTATCCATCTACACTTTCAGAGGATGAGCCTTGATCCTTAGTCCGTAGTTATTGCATTAACGGTTCCCATATATCTCTTGGTGTAGATGGTGCTGGTAGTTCCTCAGCGTATAGTTCAAGGTTCTCCCTGCAATACACGAGGCCTTATTCCAGTGATCTGAGTGTGGAACAGTCGAGCATTCCCATGTCATTGCCACCCTCCTTTTCGCCAGCAGCATAGACACTCTTATAAATTTACCAAGGGCACCCTTCAGATGTGGAGTAAAACACAAGAGGCATATCTGCGGGGTAAATTGTAGGGTGATAGTAGTCACAACCTGAAGTCTGTTCAGTACCTTAGCCCAAAAATCGACCACTCAGCCACACTCCCAGGCCAGATGCCAGAAGTCTGCTCCTGAAACCCCGCTTCTCTTGCATGCATCGCTGTCGCGAAGGCCATATTTAAACAATTTAGCTGGAGTATGGAACATTTGATGAAGGTATATGAAATGAATTATACGTAACCTACCATTTGATGTACATGCGCTAGTGAGTTGGCAGCAATATATTCCCATTCCTCTTGCGTTAGCTGAGGGTGGAGCCTTCCACCCTCCATTCCATCTGGCGAGGCTCCTACCCTCCTCTATTACCTTCTCATCCCTGGCTTCTCTATACAGTTTAGATATCAGCTTGTGCTGCATGGGGCTAAGAGCAATTGAAGAGTTTGCAGTGTCTGTGGCTAAGCTGGGAAGGTATGATAATGTGCTTGTATTGCCTTCTTGAGCCTATGGACTATAAACAGGAAGAGCGGTGATCTGTTATGAACATATCTCATCTCCTGTTCCATAACGAAACTCCCACTAGGAAGCAGATCCTGCATGCTGTCAATACCTGCCAATACCAGTGTGTGGATAGCACCTGCTACTTGTGTGACTGATAATGCTGCATGAAGTGCTAGCGGGAGTGAGAGGGCATACATTGGGAGTTTCGCAGCCAGTCGGGCCAAATCCTGCCAGGCGGAATAGTAGTGTCTATGGTATTATTTTCTTGTTTGGGAGTGCCTCTATGAGCATGCAATATCATACATTTTAGTGGAATCAGATGTGCATCCCTTCTTCGACTGCAACATGCGGTGTGATGATTGTAGCAATAGCACGCATATTGCGCTTGTGCACATAGATAATATAAATACATGTCAGGCACACTGAAACTACCCTTTCCGTAATCCAGTGTTTAAGTGTCCCAGCACAGGCAGGGCTGCTTCCTTCCCCAGACTAACCTCACCAGCAGTAAATGTCCAGTATTTGTAAAGCGCGAACAATTACCCGAAGGTGTCAAGGCACTTTGGGCCGTCGGGAAGATTAAGCGAGCTATTGCCCAGTCACATGGTGCTGGGCAGACCCCTGCCGCCGGAGCCGGGGATCGAACCGTAATCCCCACCGTCCAGCGTCAGTCACCCTGGCCACTGCACCACACCTCTTCCACAGCAGTGAGCTCATTGTTTTAAAGAAATGCTGGGTTAACTTTATTGGTATGTTGCTAAACAAGTATAAAAAACAAGGTAAAACAGAATGTCTGACATAATATCGACAGACAGAATATCTACATACAAAAATATCGACACAAAAATATCGAAATCAAAAATATCGAAATGATATCTACATAATGGTAAGTACAAAAATATCGAAAAAATAATATCGTAGTACAAAAATATCGAAATTAAAAATATCGTTTTTTTAAATGTATTAATAATCATGTAAAAATAATTTTAAAATACATATAATTTAACAAATATTAAATAAAAACATTAAAACATAATTAAAAGATTAAAAGTAATACATATACATTTAAAATAAATTAAAAACTTAATAATTTAATGTCATTTTATTTTTTTTAATTTCATTTAATTCATTTAAAATAAATTTAAATTTATTTTATTTTTACCCTGTACGCCTGTACCCCAAAAACCCAAAACTGACCCTGAACCCTAAAAATACCCCTGTACCCCAAAAACCCAAAACTGACCCTGAACCCTAAAAATACCCCTTTACCCAAAAACTGAAAACTGACCCTGAACCCAAAAAATACCCCTTTACCAAAGAACTGAAAACTGACCCTGAACCCTAAAAATACCCTTTTACCCAAAAACTGAAAACTGACCCTGAACCCTAAAAATACCCCTTTACCCAAAAACTGAAAACTGACCCTGAACCCTAAAAATACCCCTTTACCCAAAAACTGAAAACTGACCCTGAACCCTAAAAATACCCCTTTACCCAAAAACTGAAAACTGACCCTGAACCCTAAAAATACCCCTTTACCCAAAAACTGAAAACTGACCCTGAACCCAAAAAATACCCCTTTACCCAAGAACTGAAAACTGACCCTGAACCCTAAAAATACTCCTTTACCCAAAATTAATTAACATTATTTAATTACCAATTAATTATTAATTAACAATAACAATAAAGTAAATATATTAGCACATTAGCTATAATTAATTTAATTTACTAATTAATATTAATTTTTCCCAAATAATTAATTAACAATAAAAAAATATATATATTAAAAAATTACTCTAATTAATGTAATTAACTAATTAATATTAATTATTTACCGATTAATTATTAATTAAAAATATGTACAAAATTATATTAATTAATTAACTAATTAATATTAATAAATTACCAATTAATTGATAATTAAAAATATGTACAAAGTTATATTAATTAATTAACTAATTAATATTCATTAATTACCAATTAATTATTATTTAAAAATATTTACAAACATATATTAATTAAATAACTAATTAATATTAATTATTTACCAATTAATTATTAATTAAAAATATTTACAAACATATATTAATTAATTAATTATTATTAAATTACTTCCCACCCTATTCCCCTATAAACCCACAACCCGCTCTAATACTAAAACGCAAAATGTTAACAAAATTACAAATTTTCAAACATACATTTCTAAACATATTTAGCAAACATATAAACAACAAAATGATATACATAAGACTAAACAACAAAATTTCGATATTACTAACATACATACCTTAATCTCGATATTCTGTCTGTCGATATTATGGCACATCGATATACTATACCATCGATATTAAAACATCGATATTATTGTATATCGATATTTTAATTTTGATATTTTGTCTGCCTACCAGTAAAACAACCATCTTGATGAGTGCTATGTGGTCAGCCAAGGAAAACAGCATCCTTGTCCAGCGGCCAACCTGCTATTGGCACATGTGGCACCATAAATCAGACGACCAAACAATAGGAAAGTCTAAAGCAATTGTATTTCCAGTCAGTGGGACTATCAGCGACTTATTCCAATTAATGATGAGCCCTGAGGAGTACCCAAATCTGATATATTCACGCAATATGGGCGGCAAGTATATCTGCGGTTCTCTAACGAAAAGCAGCATGTCGTCGGCGTATATCGATATGTCCACAGGCCTGTGTGCAAAGGGCAAAGCCGCCTCTCTGTGCGCTGCCGAATAATGCAGGCTAAAGATTCCAGCATTTGGTAGAAAAGGAGTGGCGAGAGAGGGCACCCCTGTCTGGTACCTCTTCCAATCCGAATTTGGTCAGACGTGTTCCCACCCACTCCACTCGTATGTGTGCCGTGGGTTTCGTATACAATAATCATACCCATCTGCTGTAGCCCACAGGGATTCCTATGCGCTGTAATATTTAGAACATGTATCCCCATTCTATAAAATCAAATGCTTTAGCAGCATCTAGCATAACTGCCCCCGCTTCGAGATCAGGGTCAAGTATATGGAAAATCGCAAAAATTGGTGGCAGATTGTGCGATGTAGATCTATCTGGTATGAACCCTATTGGTCCGGCAGGACCACGTTTGGCATTAGTGGTTGTAGTCTAGTGGCAAAGATGTTTGCCAAAAAGTTTGCGTCTATGTTAATGAGTGACAGAGGGCGGTATGTCTCACAGTAGGAGGGTTCCTTGTCTTTTTTTCAATAAAGTTAAGATCAATGCTTCCCTAAGGGTTGTTTGTAGGCTTCCCATTAAGTAGGCTTCCGTGTACATGTCCAGCATGTACTGTATTAACTCAGCTGTGAATTTCTTATAAAACTCGCACCCGGGGCCATCTGGCCCAGGCGCTTTCCTGTTTGGCAGGGAACAAATTTCCTCTCGAATATTAGCAGCCTCAATCGTTTGACATAAATCCTCCTGCTGCCCAGAACACAGCCAGGCCATGACGATGTCTGCCAAATAGTTATCCAGTTCCATTGGCCCTGCTTCCCCTTTAGATGGGTACATCTCAGTATAGCACCATGATTGCCTGAATGTAGTAGTGGTCCTGTCCAGTATTATCCGTGATTTTTGTTTTTTCAATGTTTTCGGTCCTGGACTTAATCTTAACAGCTAGAGTGTGTCCCTGCCTGCCACCTTCACCATACGCACGAGCCACGTTCCTCTTAGAGAGATAACCCACCCAGCTTATCATATTCCAGAATAAGTTCCTTGATTCGAGCTAGCGTAGTCGCATTTGGGGAAGCCGCTTAATCACTTTCGAGCTTTGATAATTTAGATTCCACTCTGGATAGCTGACCTCGAATATCTTTGACGATACCCGATGCTGTGCTTATGCATGCACCCCTGATAGTGGCCTTGAAGTACTCCCACAGAGTAGCATCACTGTCCACCGTCCCCTTATATAAGTCAAAATATTTTATTTTATCCTCTCTAATTGTGTTGGTGTACAGCGCGTCGAGTAGTGCCTCTGATCTAAAGCGCCATGTAAACTGACATGGGGCGCTTAATGGGATGTGTAGGGTAACTCTGACTGGGTTGTGATCTGATAACATTCTAGGCAGCGCAATTATCGGGTGTACCCATACATTAACTTCATTACATATCAGCCAATAGTCTAACCTCAACCAGCCGTAGATGTGTATGTGTCTTCCTGTTGGACTTTGGCCCTTAGGGCAGGTTCACCCCGAGACTTTTTGCTTGAAATGGTGACCTGGCAATGGTGATTTTTGGGATTCTGCGCACTTTCACTGTGTCCCAGTGGAAAGTGCGTGCGCACTCTGAGTGCATGTGCTGAGCTAGGCCTGCCCGCCCATAGGAATGCATGGGGAATGTATGTGTCCCTGGTAGTTCCTGATGCGTGGGGTGTACAGGCTTGAGTCTGGTATGTGTGAACTCGTGAGAGTGAATGCTGCGAGATGGTGTATGCAGCATGTATGTGTCTAGTAGCGAAGCGCCATTTCTAGACATGGCTGTACGTGTGCTGTGAGGGTGCTGGCGTGTGATTGGCTGGAGCTGGCTGGCATGCCAGGCTCCAGGAAGTCTGGATGGGTCTGCCCGGTGGTGAGTGGGAGATTTGCATGAGTAATGTGTGGGAGGAGTGTACCTGTGTCCTGGATGGGCTGGGTTTTCCCCACACAATGCTGGCTCCGCCCCCCTGTGGTGTGTCTAATGACCCAAGCCCTGCCAGTGAATAGAGAGGGTGGTTGTGGTAAACAGAGTACTCAAGAACCAGCTGCGACTGGTTCCGCCCCCACTCTGCACCCTTGAACAAAGGAATGCACTGTATAAAAATGGGGCTGTGTCCCCACTGAAGTTGTTCTCTTCCAGGATCCTGAGGGGGCTGCTGCTGCTGCTGGGCCAGAGGACCGCCACTTGGGGTGTCTCCCTGCCTGGAGACCCAGTGTGCTGGCTCTGGGCCCAGCCTTGCCCCCCCTGCCTTGCTGAAGGACTGTGAGGGCCTGAACTTTGCCTCTAGCGCTTGGAAGCGCTTCCTTGTGGCCCTTAGCGCTTGAGAGCGCTTTCTCTTACCCCTGAAGCGTGTGAAGCGCTTTATTTGCGGCCATAGCGCTCAGAAGCGCTTTGCTGATCAGCTGAGCGCTGGGAGCGCTGTCGTTGTCCTTCCGCGGCTGCCCACGCCGCTTTTGCTGATTTTGGAGTCCCCTGGCAGGTGCCCACCCTGCCCGGGACATTGCCGCCGTTTTGATTGATAATTTACCTCGAGGGAGGCCACCCCTCGGTAAATTCATCCCCCGCCTGCCTGCCTAAATCGGGCCGCCGCGCTGCCCGCGGTGACCCGGAAGTGAAGGGCCGGTCGGCCAATCCGTGCGCGGCCCCGGGGGGAAGCAACCGGAAGTCCCGCCTCGCCGCCGGAGAGGAGAGCCCAGCAGCGAGGAGAGGCGGCGGGAAGGTGCCGGCGGGGCCCCGTTGCGGAGAGGAGAGCCCCGCCGCCCACAAGAGGGAGAAGTGTGGGAAGGGAGCCCCTGAGGAGCGGGAGCTCCCGTGAAGAGCCGCCGGGCAGAGGAAAGCTGCAGCGTCACGTCCCGGTGAGTGCTGGTGCTGGGAAAGGGGAGAGGGGGGCGTCGGGACACATTGCCGGTGTCCGCCCGCCCCCTCTCCTTAGCGCGACCTCGCGCCTGTGATTCTTGAGAGCCTGCGAGGCTCTTGGCAGCCAGTGTGGTCTAAAGCCCTAAGAGGGCTCAGGGGGCATTTCCTTGTGCTTCGAGTCCCCAGGAGGGGGACTCCAACACGCCCGCATTTGTGCTCGAGCCTAAGAGAGGCTTGAGGCACTCCCAGTGTCCCGGGTCCCCCGTGAGGGACCCCCACAGCCCAGTGAGGCTGCACCTGTGTATTCAGAGCCCAGAGAGGCTCAGGGGCCATTGGTTTACTAGGAGCCCAGAGAGGCTCCACAGCGCATGTGTCATTGAGAGCTCAGAGAGGCTCTAGGGGGCACATCTTTGTTCTGGGGCACCGAGCCCAGCGAGGCTCCCACGTTGGCCCCAGTATTGTCTCACACAGCTGCCCAGCACTTCGTGGGCAGCTGCTCCGTTTAGGCCCTGACATTGGGACACAAGGACAGTCACAGGTGGTGACTTGTGAGATTGGCGCAATTATTATTGTTTTTACACCTCTGAATGAATGTTATGCATTGCATCATGTGTTTTCCTCTTCCACCCCTACAGGTATTGTAATACATAGGTGGTTGTTTTCTCCCTAGTACAGGTGGTGCTAGTGAGGTCCTGGTTACCAGTAATTACTGGTTGTGTGCTATATTCTATGTACTAAGTGCTAGTTCTGAAAGTGCTACTTCTGATTCCTGACAGTGGTCCAGGTGGCCCTGTCTTGTAAATATCCCCCTGTAAATTCTGCCCGTGCCTCTGGCACATTGTAAAGTGTGTGTTTTATCTAATGTGTTTTGGTGTAATACAAAGGCTATTTTTATATAACCTTGTGTGGAGTTTCCTTTGTGGTGGGCCTTTGGTTGTTGTTGCTGGGGTGCGTGCGCAAATACTTAACCTACATCGCCTCCAAGTTTAGCCTTGCTGCTCGCGCCACGTTACCTAGAGGGTGAGTAGGGGTTATCTTGGCGTGTAACTCCCTTGCCCTGACTTGGGTGTGGTGGTCTCTGACTGACTTTGGCGAAAGCCCTGGCCAGCCGGGGATCCCATTTCCAACATTGGCGGCAAGCGGCGGGATAAGGATTTGTGTTTGCGTTGTACCTTAGTAGTAACTGGCCATACCACAAAACTCTGCATTTAGATGACCACATTTTAGGGGATTGTTTTTGAAATTCCATTG
The DNA here is from genome assembly GCF_964261635.1 of Lissotriton helveticus. Classification (NCBI taxonomy): domain Eukaryota; kingdom Metazoa; phylum Chordata; class Amphibia; order Caudata; family Salamandridae; genus Lissotriton; species Lissotriton helveticus. The sequence continues at coordinate 436,141,613 of NC_136062.1, read as the reverse complement.
TTTCTTCTCCTGAAGAGTGTCATTTGATTGTGTTCAGTACATTTGTCCCCCGCCCTGCTTCCAGAGTTTGGTACCTGTGTCGCTTTTGGTCAGGTTGAGAAGTCAGGGGTGGTAGAAACTGCCTTACCGATCCGAGGGGAGGGTGTGTGTGGATGAATGGTGTGTTTTCCTGGACGCATGAGTATGAGTTCTCTTTGATAAGGAGATTGTTGAAGTTTTGGAATTGTGTCCTCTTACTTCAGATTGTTCAGTCCCCTGTGTTGCACGTGTCTGTGATCATCTTGCCAAGATGGAGTCTGCTTTTAATGTCTGGGGTCTGTTTTTGCATGAACTGAGAGAGTTTTGCGAAGAGAGAGACATTGCAGTGAATGAGTCAGACACCCAGTCCCAACTTAGGGGTAACCTAATCCAATGGCAGAAGGATGACTGGGAGCGTGAGCACAGTGCGGAGAGGGCCCGGGTCTCACACCATGAGGGTGGTGGGTCAGAGGGGAGCCCTGAAGAGTCTGAGGAGGAAGAAGATGACAGCACAGGGACGCCAGCAGAGAGTGAGGACCCCATAGATAGGGAGTCCCTTGCTGGGTCCAGTTTAGGAGGCAGCGCCTCATCCCTTTCCCTGTCCCCAGAGGAGCTGGAAGATAGGAGGAGAGAAAGGGAGCACCAGCTGGCTTTAGAAAAGCTCAGGTTGGAGCATGCCCAGGCTATGGCACAGCTGGGCATTAGAAAGCAACAGCTGGAGGTTAAGAAGCAACAGCTAGAGACCGAGAGGGTCTTAGCGCAGGAAAGGATAGAGGAGGCTGAGAGGGCCTCCACCAGAGGCGAAGTAGCTCTGGAGGGTAGACTATCCCCTGCGCGCAGTGTTGAGTTTCTGGATCCCCCAGGGAGGGTTGGGTCCAGTGGTGGCAGCTATTTAAATCTCAGTCTAGAAAGTCCCAGTTCCCAGAGTATGGTTCCTGTTTCCCCAGAGGAGGAGAATAGGTTGAGGTTTAGGAACCTTAGGAAACCGTCTCATCAGTCTTGGGAAGACTTTGAGGATGACTGTTGTGAAGCCCTGTGTGATTGGGTACGGGAGCCCACGAAATGTGATTGGGACCTATTGTTCGATATGGTTCTCAGAGAGCAGTTGCTCAGTTGTTGTTCACCAGGGTTGCGCCAACACCTGTTAGGGTGTGGATTGTCTGAACCATGTGAGCTGGCAGAGGAAGCAGACCGCTGGGAAGGGACCAGAGGTTCTGTAGAGTCATTGGTGAGTGACTCCAAAAGTAGTGGGTCAGGGATCTTCCAGCCCAGCGTGGTGGAAGAGGCTCAGTGTAGCCCAGCGAGGTCCCAGTATAGTGAGAAGGGTGGAGGGGCTGACTGCCTGGCTCAGTGGAGCAGGAGTCAGTGGGTGGCTGAGAGCCCCCAGAGGCCCGAAGCCCTGTCTCAGAACCTGGGTGGTTTCTTGAGGGAACACCAGGTTGGGGACCTAGGCTGTCCTGTTAGTCCATTTGAGGAGGATCTCCTAGTGAGTAGAGGACCTGGAGCGTCTGTAACCAGAGCTCCTGTGGTTCTAGAGTCTGGCAGTACCGCTCCAATAGGGAGGGTACAGGAGTCCAGAGTGAGGAGTGATTGGGGGAGTTCCCCAGTGGCTGGACCAGTGGGTCAGGGACTACCCAGTTGGGCTAGGTTCCCGTGTAGTGACCATGGTAACACCACTTCTGGTCTGGGGGATCGTCACGCACTGTCAGGTGGACAGAGGGCGGGAGATCTGCGCCAGACAGACAGTCACGCAACAGATGTGACATTTGTTAGCCTCAGGGGGATTGCGTGTGAATCCCCAGAAGTCCTGGAGTGCCAGGCAACTGTTCCACCGAAGGTTCTAGACCAGAGGTTGGGAGGCCAGGTTCAGGATCAGCCTGACCTGAAGGGTAGGACGACTGTAACCAGTGTCCTGACCGGTTCTTCTTCCAAAGGAACTTCTCCAGGTGGGAGAGGGCAGACCTCTGGAAGGGGGTGCAGAGGGTGGGAGAGCCCACCTCTGACCCCGGTGCAACCTGAGTGGATAAGTCCTGGGTTGGAATGGCGTTCTAGGGGTACCCCTCGCAGAGGGAGGAGGAACCCTAGGAGAAGAGGTAGGGGGAGGAGAGCCTTCCCCGAGACTCCTGGTCCGCCTGAGGTTGTAGGCCCTAGGCTGGAGTACCAGTGGCAGTCTAGTCCTGTCTTGCAGACAGGAAGAGTGGAAAATGGCTCCTATGTGCCAGGGGTTACTACCCCCCGCTCTGTGAATTGGCATGGACCAGTGGCACCTGGGTGGCCCAGGGCCTGGTCCTGGCCGCGGACAACTTGGGAGTACCAGTGGGGTAGCCCAGTTGGTCCAGACAGTGTGTTTAGAAGGAATCCCATGGGTTCACCGTGGCGTAGAACAGGAGGGTGTCCCTGCAGTTGCGGGCCTGCGTCCGTGTTCTATCGCCCCAAGCAGGGAAGTCCATCACGGTGGTGATTGGTCTCCCCTGCGTTTTGGCTGGAAGGGCGTTATGTTGGACTTTGGCCCTTAGGGCAGGTTCACCCCGAGACTTTTTGCTTGAAATGGTGACCTGGCAATGGTGATTTTTGGGATTCTGCGCACTTTCACTGTGTCCCAGTGGAAAGTGCGTGCGCACTCTGAGTGCATGTGCTGAGCTAGGCCTGCCCGCCCATAGGAATGCATGGGGAATGTATGTGTCCCTGGTAGTTCCTGATGCGTGGGGTGTACAGGCTTGAGTCTGGTATGTGTGAACTCGTGAGAGTGAATGCTGCGAGATGGTGTATGCAGCATGTATGTGTCTAGTAGCGAAGCGCCATTTCTAGACATGGCTGTACGTGTGCTGTGAGGGTGCTGGCGTGTGATTGGCTGGAGTTGGCTGGCATGCCAGGCTCCAGGAAGTCTGGATGGGTCTGCCCGGTGGTGAGTGGGAGATTTGCATGAGTAATGTGTGGGAGGAGTGTACCTGTGTCCTGGATGGGCTGGGTTTTCCCCACACAATGCTGGCTCCGCCCCCCTGTGGTGTGTCTAATGACCCAAGCCCTGCCAGTGAATAGAGAGGGTGGTTGTGGTAAACAGAGTACTCAAGAACCAGCTGCGACTGGTTCCGCCCCCACTCTGCACCCTTGAACAAAGGAATGCACTGTATAAAAATGGGGCTGTGTCCCCACTGAAGTTGTTCTCTTCCAGGATCCTGAGGGGGCTGCTGCTGCTGCTGGGCCAGAGGACCGCCACTTGGGGTGTCTCCCTGCCTGGAGACCCAGTGTGCTGGCTCTGGGCCCAGCCTTGCCCCCCCTGCCTTGCTGAAGGACTGTGAGGGCCTGAACTTTGCCTCTAGCGCTTGGAAGCGCTTCCTTGTGGCCCTTAGCGCTTGAGAGCGCTTTCTCTTACCCCTGAAGCGTGTGAAGCGCTTTATTTGCGGCCATAGCGCTCAGAAGCGCTTTGCTGATCAGCTGAGCGCTGGGAGCGCTGTCGTTGTCCTTCCGCGGCTGCCCACGCCGCTTTTGCTGATTTTGGAGTCCCCTGGCAGGTGCCCACCCTGCCCGGGACATTGCCGCCGTTTTGATTGATAATTTACCTCGAGGGAGGCCACCCCTCGGTAAATTCATCCCCCGCCTGCCTGCCTGAATCGGGCCGCCGCGCTGCCCGCGGTGACCCGGAAGTGAAGGTCCGGTCGGCCAATCCGTGCGCGGCCCCGGGGGGAAGCAACCGGAAGTCCCGCCTCGCCGCCGGAGAGGAGAGCCCAGCAGCGAGGAGAGGTGGCGGGAAGGTGCCGGCGGGGCCCCGTTGCGGAGAGGAGAGCCCCGCCGCCCACAAGAGGGAGAAGTGTGGGAAGGGAGCCCCTGAGGAGCGGGAGCTCCCGTGAAGAGCCGCCGGGCAGAGGAAAGCTGCAGCGTCACGTCCCGGTGAGTGCTGGTGCTGGATAAGGGGAGAGGGGGGCGTCGGGACACATTGCCGGTGTCCGCCCGCCCCCTCTCCTTAGCGCGACCTCGCGCCTGTGATTCTTGAGAGCCTGCGAGGCTCTTGGCAGCCAGTGTGGTCTAAAGCCCTAAGAGGGCTCAGGGGGCATTTCCTTGTGCTTCGAGTCCCCAGGAGGGGGACTCCAACACGCCCGCATTTGTGCTCGAGCCTAAGAGAGGCTTGAGGCACTCCCAGTGTCCCGGGTCCCCCGTGAGGGACCCCCACAGCCCAGTGAGGCTGCACCTGTGTATTCAGAGCCCAGAGAGGCTCAGGGGCCATTGGTTTACTAGGAGCCCAGAGAGGCTCCACAGCGCATGTGTCATTGAGAGCTCAGAGAGGCTCTAGGGGGCACATCTTTGTTCTGGGGCACCGAGCCCAGCGAGGCTCCCACGTTGGCCCCAGTATTGTCTCACACAGCTGCCCAGCACTTCGTGGGCAGCTGCTCCGTTTAGGCCCTGACATTGGGACACAAGGACAGTCACAGGTGGTGACTTGTGAGATTGGCGCAATTATTATTGTTTTTACACCTCTGAATGAATGTTATGCATTGCATCATGTGTTTTCCTCTTCCACCCCTACAGGTATTGTAATACATAGGTGGTTGTTTTCTCCCTAGTACAGGTGGTGCTAGTGAGGTCCTGGTTACCAGTAATTACTGGTTGTGTGCTATATTCTATGTACTAAGTGCTAGTTCTGAAAGTGCTACTTCTGATTCCTGACAGTGGTCCAGGTGGCCCTGTCTTGTAAATATCCCCCTGTAAATTCTGCCCGTGCCTCTGGCACATTGTAAAGTGTGTGTTTTATCTAATGTGTTTTGGTGTAATACAAAGGCTATTTTTATATAACCTTGTGTGGAGTTTCCTTTGTGGTGGGCCTTTGGTTGTTGTTGCTGGGGTGCGTGCGCAAATACTTAACCTACATCGCCTCCAAGTTTAGCCTTGCTGCTCGCGCCACGTTACCTAGAGGGTGAGTAGGGGTTATCTTGGCGTGTAACTCCCTTGCCCTGACTTGGGTGTGGTGGTCTCTGACTGACTTTGGCGAAAGCCCTGGCCAGCCGGGGATCCCATTTCCAACACTTCCAATCTGTCTATGTTGCATAGTTTCCATGCATCCGTTAGTCCTATTTCAACCTACCCATTGTTTATGACCAGAGCCGCCATTTGAGATTGCCCCCCTGTTTGCTCGATTTGTCCTTACTGGGATCTGGATGTGTGTTCAGGTCACCTCCCCATATAATTTTGGCTTCAGGCCACTCCCTCAAGATAATAAATATGCCCTCAAAACTATGCAGGTGTGTCTGTGTTTGGTCCTTAGACATTCACTATAGTGAAGAGCGAGCCAAAGAATTTCCCATGTACAACATCTGTGCAGGATTTGATAACAGTTCCTGCACATGAACAATCATTCATAGTGTTTTTCATTTTCTATGTGTGCTGCACAGCGTAGCACACATAGAAACAGCAAAAACAAGGAGCGAAAAAAGCTTTTCTCCTCGTTTCCCCATGTTGAGACCAGGTTTGCCCTGGTATTAAGTTTGGTGCAGCTTCCTATTTACGCCACCCTGGAATATATGGGCCATCGTCATAATCTAAGGGTGTTGCGGCACAATGCCCACCGCAACACCCATTCCTTACACTCAGTATAGCGTGAAAGGGGGCCTTATTTACAAGTCGGCCTTAAGCCACTAAAAGTGTCTTAACACCGCCTTGTAAATAAGGCAAAGGGTTTATCACCACAGGTACGTCATCAAAAGTGACGTTCCCATGGTCAAGCTAGGGGCTTGTAAGTATGCCCCAATGTTTTCTAAAAGTCAGCAGTTGAAGCTGTAAACGCTAGCCGGTGAGAGGAATTGATAAAGGTTATGTTCAATGGAGAAACAAACACAATACTGACAAGATGCAACATGGAAAGCCATTGCCTAAGAGGCTCTTACTCAATGCTGCAGACCTCTTGAGAGCTTTGCGACTCTTGTGCCAGAAGAGGGGAATTCTCCTCCCTTTCAAAACAACATATTCCAAACCGCACCTCCTCCCTTGTACTTTCACATGTGTGTGTGATCAGCTTTCCATCCAAAGCCAAGATATTTAACGCAGAGGTACGATCCAAACAGAACATTGCAGAAATCTAAGATACAACAACAGTGCGTTTGATCCAAGATGAATCTAACATTGGTGAGAACAAAGGGGCATATTATCAAGGGGGTTTATCTCCGCTTTTTGGCTTTAAAAGCCAAGAAAGCGGAGATAAAATTATCTCCCTATTACCAAGCTGTCGCTAACACCAGTTAGCGACAGCTAATAGGAGATAGCGACCATCATGGGCCCCACTTTGCATGTCAGTGATATTTATCACTAATGACATGCAAAGTGGGCGTGCCAAGATGTTAGCGACTGGAAACAGTCGCTAACATCGCTATCTCCTATTACCAACTTTTGGAGATATTCGCGCTAAGCGCGAATATCTCCAAAAGCTAACACCTGCCCTGAGCAGTTCTTAGCCATGTTATCCAATGGGAGGTGGATAACATGGCTAAGAGCATTTGCTCGATAATGCATGAATATCGCTGACTTTTCAGCGATATTCATGCATTGCGGGAGTTTTTTATCGCATTTGCGATAAACCTTGCTAATAGCAAGGTTTATCTGCGATAAAAATCGCCGATGTGCGGCGATAATTTTTGTCTCTAAACAAGTTAGAGACAAAAATTATCGCTAGTTGTTGGTAATATACCCCAAAGTTTTAAAAAAACACACCCAAAAGGATCCAGTGAAGATACTATTTATCAAGAGGAAAAGTGGAGTTTGTTGACAGAGGTTCTCACTTATCTTATGTCAGACTGTAAACAAAATGCTATTCAACAATTTTGAGGATTCTTTCACAAAATGGTCTAAAAGGATCTCTTATGGTTTACAAAGCTTACACACCACCCATATTTAATGACAGCAAGCGATTTCTACGGGTCATAAAACTCAAAAGTTAGATTCACAATTGGATTGTTTTTCATCATCTTTATTCTTTAGCTGCTCGTGAAACTGGTGAAAGTGGACTGCTACGAGAACCAGGGGGAATTACACGCCCAGATGGCCAAAGGAAAATGAGAATAAGGCTGATAAAAGTTGGTGCCTGAAAAGAAGGGGATCTTTGATCGAACACGCATATACATTTGGATTAGACAATAAGAAATCACGAAGAGAGCAAGAAAAGGAACAGGACACCGTGTTTTAAAATTGACTTTGCAGTAGATGTGCTATACAAATAGACTGAGGAGATATGAGTGCATAAGGAGTACTCAGCACCCGACGGTTGGATGAAGATAAGATGTCTCATAAAATGAAGTGTTGCCCTGAAGAAGTCCCATGTGAACGGGGACGAAACCTGTACACTGTATTCCATCTTAAAATTATCTTCCTGTTTTATCACGAGATTTAAGAAACTAAAGAATAAAGATGATGAAAAACAATCCAATTGTGAAACTAACTTTTGTGATATATGACCAGTAGAAATCGCTTGCTGTCATTTGCCCTAAATATAGGTAGTGTGTATGCTTTATAAATCATAGTAGATCCTTACTGTGCTCCTCAAAATTGTTGAATGGTATGTTTCAGCTTGGGTCTTTTCGGTTGACCCAAAGGAGTGAGCACTCTTGGAAAACATTAGGGACAAACGATGTGCAGGCAAAGTTAAGGCCATAAGCGGAGTTTTGCTGTATTATTGTAAACAAACTGCTGCTGATTTATACTGATCTTAAGTCTAACACTGAAATAAGATTAGTTAGAAATACAACATTTGACGTGTGGTGAGTGGTAGTAGAAATTAATCAGTTTTGTTTAGCAGCCTCAGCAAATGATTTTAGGAAAAGTTGTAGGTTCTTTAAGTTGCTGTGATGGGTTCATCACTGGCCTCACTGCCACAGGTCACAAGGCTTATAATGTTCACCTACACAAGGACACGAGCTCTGCCTCCACGGCATCCTTTCAAGAACACTGGGAGTTCGGCGGTTCTCTTCAGAAGGTATCAAGCCGGAGTGGTTAAGTGTGCTTCTCTTTGTGCACCTTGTGAAGCGAGGTGTGTGTGACGTCCTCTGACTGTTAGCTTCTGAGGACAGGCTCACAGCAAGGTTAACTTTATTATGGCGATAAACAATAGCTTTGTATTTGTTTAAAAGCTTGCAACCGCACTTCCGATAAGAGCGGGCCAACTTGTCAGACTTGCAGTGTGTCCAAGGTTAACCTTCACAGCAACAAATGCCCACAGTACATAATACATATCCCCTGTCAATCACTAGTACACATACTGCATGCGGCCAATGCACTAAGGGCCAAATGTATCATGCAAATTCGCATTCGGAAACGCCGAAATTCTCAGAATTTCCGCGTTTGCGAATTTGCCAAATGGTATGTATTGTGGAAAATCTGGTGCAAAACAAGGAATCGCAACATTTGCAATTCCTAATTTTGCAATTGCATTTAAGGAATTGCAAATTTAGCGATACCTTAACTGCAATGTGTGAAGCAAAAAAAAATGCACATTTTCCTTAAGGAATCGCAAATTACCAACAACTTCAAGATAATGGTCATTTGCGAATTCCTTGAAAAATGCAAATATTTTCATTTTTCTAAGTACCATATGACGCACAGACATGCCCTTAGGGCATGCATGTGCGCCACATGTGCACCCATGCTTATTTCAGGGGTGCAACAGGGTGTCCTTTGGACACCCCTGCACCCTTGAAATTATTCTCAATTTGCGATTCTCAAATTGCGATTCGCAAATTGAGAATAACTTCCCATTCATTCCTATGGGCCTCCTGGCCCTTAGAAATGAATGGGAAAGTATTCCTTAATTGATATTCGCAATTTGCTAATCGCAATTAAGGAATACTATGAATTCCCCAAAAAATTGCGAATTTGTACATACATCCCTATTTGCGACTCTGACATAGCGATTTCTAAAAAATTGCTATTTCAGAATCGCAAATCAGGTTGATTATACATATGGCCCTAAGTTTATCAGACTTGCTGGTAGCGGCCCATCTATGATCGATACTCAGAGGTGAAAACTCGCTGCTTCAACTGCGGCGAAAGCTCCAGGCAGCTCATATCAGGGAAAGGGATGTGCAGTTACGGCTAGAGGTGCTGGAACTGGGGAATCAGGTTCGAGTCTCAGCGTTGGCTCAAAATCATGTGATTCTGGGCAAATCACGTACTCATCCAGTGTCTAAAAAAACAAGACTGCGTTATGTGTAGCCTCAAAAAGGCAACACAGATGTAACACTGAAAGCACATTTGTACAATAACAGCCAAGTATTCAGAGGTACAGGCAAGCGTCGGACAAGGGTGGAGGGATGGGGAAAGAAGCACCACGCAGACGTAGGAGTGGGAAAAATAAATAATACCTCAATCACAGTGTGAGCATCAAACTTGCACTAATTAAGTTGAATCCATCTGTGCTTGGTCCAGATCCCCAAAAAACAAAGGCAGTGAGTTTGGGGTAAGATAGACCTGTACTGAGGATTGCACCTCACTTACATTGCTGTGTGTGGTGTGTGTGCCTTGACGCAGACGATAGGGATGAAAGAGTATGTTAAGATTGGCAGAGCCTGAATGATGTCCGTGAGGACAATCAAATATAAGGGCTCAGAAGGTACCCTAGTCAGCAAGAGATTACAGTGGGTGATTTGAGAGGAAGGCCTTGCTGAAAAAAATAAAACACATCTTAGATATAGGGCCATGGTTGAGCGATGCAATCATCGGTAGTAAAAAGGAGAGTTAAGAATCAACCACAAAAGTCCATCGGCGAGACCCAGGCATGGGTTTCTCTGCACAGAAATGCGTACTAAATGGGAGAGGATGTAGCGTAACAGCCAGAGCTGTGGACTTTGGAGTGGGTGAACCCGGCCAAATCACTCAATCTCCCCATGCCCAAAAAACAAAATTGTGTAACGTGTGCATTGAAAAAACACAGTTTACATAACACAACGTGCTCTATAAACTATTGTTACTATGTTTCCCTCAAGTACTGTTGGATGCACAGAGGAATTTTCACAAGATGAAAGTAGCAGTACAGTTGATGGTGATAGGTTAGTTGATTTCAGAAGAGTGTGGCAAGTGTCTTGGTTATCGAAAGTGGCTACAGAACTTACCAAGGAGTCCTGGATGACAGGGACAATGAGGAAGAAAAGGTCGATATGGAGAAGATGGTGTAGTTAGTGTGTTGCGAGGGCTTTGGATCCCGTATGAGCTCCTGCAGTGGAAGTGGTAAATGATTTGACAGAATTGTTAATAGAAGGTCTGGCATTTAATTCAGTGACTTTAAGTAGGTTGGCAATCTCAGCAGGACATGAGTTGGTGGATGGGATAGCAGTTGATCAGCATGTGTTGGTGAAGAGTGTATGTACGGAGATTTCTCCCAAGGAAAATTATGCTACTCTATGCGATATCTCTCAGATGTTGAGGAAAGTGGAAAGTTAGGTAGAAAATTATGTTTTCACTTTGAAGTGGTTTCCTTTAGGAGAGTAACAGATGTTAGAGCCTTAGAGGTAACCTTTAGGAGTTTCAGACCTGAGGGTGTTTGTTTTATATTGCAGAGAAGGACTAAGACTATGCCAAGAACTATTTTTTATCTTAGCATGTAGAGACATGACAATTTTTGTGTAGTTTGTTGTTTGAAAGAGTACGAGAAAACAACTGAGAGGTTGAGGAAGCAAGGATGTTCCCAGTTGCGAATTTGTTTAGACAACCTTTTAAGGCTATGTTTCGGCACCTAATCTGGCCAAAAGAGTTGAGGAGGTGATGAGAATAGCAGATATTGATATAAGCATATTTGGGTCGATTGCTAGTAAGGCTATTTTGAAAGGTTCCAGGCTAAGTAGGATCATGAAGGCTGCAGATTGGTTTAGTGAGTCAACATTTAAAATACTTTATTTTTAAACCTGTGGAAAATACTGTACAAAGGGTATCAGATGAGCTATGATTATGCTTAATATTGGGCTCCAGGACTTAAAATGCAGATTTTACACAGTTTTAATGGGAAGAAAAACAAGATTTTATTAAAGGCACGGAAGCGAATGTTATCCTTTCTTTAATTGTGCCCAGCCTGTCTTATGTGTTTGATTTTGTATTTAACCCCTTACATGCTGATGACGGCCCCCGGCCGTCATGCACCACGGTGGGCGTGTGCTGATGATGGCTAGGGGCCGTCATGAACCTGCCCACTCAATAAAAGTGCCACAACGGCGCAGAATCGCGGCCGCGCCCAAGGGGTTAAGGACAAAATTAAGAAGACGATTTATCGACAAGGAATCTCACGCATTTAGACGATTTCGCTTCTGGTGGGTATATAGTTTAATATGTTGATGAACTTTTGATTTATTCGCAGCAAGAAAGGAAGAAAGATGGCTGTGTGTTCTGTGAATTAATGCCTGTCATAAGGGTTCTAGAGTTTTGTTTTTTATTTAGATTCTATGTGCTTGTTGCTACTGTGTATGAGGCAATAAAAGAGATCATGCATAATATTACCTTTAATAAAATCATGATTTTCTTCTTATTAAAACTTTTGAAAATCTTCATTTACTCAATATAAATTAATTACAGACTATGGAGGGAACTTGACCAGCTCTCAGTTTATCAAATCAATGGTGCGAATGTTTATAGTCTATTCTGCTTAGGTGCTATTGAAACCATCAAGCATGTAACTTGCCGATGTAGTGTGTGCAGGATCAAGACAAAGTTTATACAAATTATATAGTCTATAAAATGATAATATTAGTAGATCAGACACTATTAGCATTGTAAAGTGAGTGAGTATATCCTTGCCACTAAATATCTACGGTATCTCCAAGAAGGATCTGACTATAAAAACTCTGTCGGGTACAGTAGCACAGAAATATAATTAATGTCAAGCTTTTAAATAGGTCAATCCAGAAGCTACACTTTTCTTAGCAAAATGAAGATAACATAACTAGAAGTCTACTTTGAGAGGAGAAATAAAAATGTTTATATTTTTCACAGCCACTAGCTGGAAAGCATACAAGGGCAAGCATGGGGATGTAAATAAATTCAATTATAAAATACCGATGATCCTTATTTCGGGCCATTTTCTTTGCTGCTTACTTCGTTTCTCAAATCAAGGGTAATGAGGGCGGGGACACCAGCATTATTTGGCCATCCTGCAGGCCTGATAAGAACAATGTAAAGAAACTTATATCTAGTTCCACAACTATTGCTTGGGTCCCTGGCACCGAAGCATATTTACGAAACTGAATAAGACACGTGTTTCGCTCTGAGGGAGCGGTCTCTGCCACCTAGAAGATGTGTAGAACTGACCAGTAAAAGATTCCTGAGCTAGAGTGATCTCTTTCAGACCTTACATCGCACAATTTTAGTAAAGTAGGGGTGGAGTGTGTGGGTTGGATTCAGTACAGTTATGCGTTTATTCAGGCAATCTCTTTATCAGGATCCTCGGTGCTGCTTTAGTGAGCACTGCTGGACAAAGCTTGGAAGATGACCTAGAGAAGATGAAACTTCCTACTCATCTTATCCTATATGACACACAGGACTGGCACCAGGCCTAAAGAAGGTAGCTGCCAGTGCATGCCTACTGGAGACTTTGTGTGCTGCTGTGCAATACAGATCCAACATTAATGCAAATGACATTTCTGCATTGTCTTCCACACCATCAACTCACATCGGATGTTCTCATGTACGCAATACTCTCATTATCTGATTATACTTTTCTACTTACTGTGGTGAGTGTGCGGTCCTGATGTGAGGTTCGTGCAGTGGATTCTGGTGGGTAAATGGCGGGACATAATACGGTTTGATTCGGGCTGGAGACTGATGTCTCTTTGACTTTCTTTGTCACAAATATCACTGTAGGCTAGACAGTGGAAAGAATAATGAAATGTCCCTGCTTTTTAACATATCTAAAATGGCAATGAACCAGCCATTGAAGCCATGATCACGGCCCTCGGCCGAGCCTGGCACTTCTGCAAGGAAATCTGAAACTAAGTGTGTACAAATGGCAGCTTTCACACCTCATTTCTCATTGAACTTGGCCGTTTATCCATCCATCTATCCATTCATCCATCGATGCATTCATCCTTTCTATCCCCATCTCCAAGCCGGGTCTGGTGGCTTAGTTGACGAATATGCCCACCTGTGTTTGACCTGATGGTCACAGGTTCAAATCTCATCTGGTCTACTCAGCCTTTTATCCTTCTGAGGTCGATAAAAGGAATACCATTGAGTTGGTTAACAATAACTATCTGTTATTCAACACCAAGAGGCCTACGGATGAACGTGTGCTTTATAAATACACGTTATGTTTCTCTTCTTTCTCACCCCTTTATATCAATCCATTATTCTATATAGCCACCCTTCTCTTTATCCTAACTTCAATCCATCTTTCTCCCCATTTATCTATGCATGCAACTCTCTGACACTCCCATCTCTTGGACTACCCATCCTTAACTGCATCCCTCGCTCCCTTTGATCCTCCCCCATTTCATTTGAACCATCACCCATATCTCCATTATGTTATTCTCAGCAATGACATTTTCTATATTTTGTTTCGAGACCAACAGTAAAAAGTGGCATAAATAGGTGTTCTGTTACACACACCACCACTCAAGCTGCTAAAGTGGGGGTTCATGAAATCGCTGATTGCAGGTTTCGCGTGTGAGTATGAGACATCATGCATTGTTTATCTTATTTGTGCTGGTGATTTTAATATTACACTTTTCCAGTTTTTAGATTCCAGGGTTTGTGGTTTTAGTGATGGCCATACACATATCATTGCACATTTTTCTCACTCCGCTTATGGTGATGCATTAAGTGATCTGGTCCTTAAACATAACTTGGTTTTTCAAAGTGTCGTGTGTGGCCTAGAGAATGCTAGAGTAGCCACGTTCACAGGAAATTCATCAGGTAGCACTAGAGATTTTTTTCTAGTAACAAATGGATTGTGTTCTTATCTCTCTGATTTTGCAACAGCCAGTAGCTGTGTGAGTGATCACAACCCCCTTTCCAATAAGTTGGCCTTCCACAGTAATTCTACTAAAATAAGTTACCCCAATAATTTGTAGTTGTCTAAGAATAAAGCTCATAAAATGAAATGGGAGAAGATTGGTCCAGTAGCCTTCAACCAAATTATTGTAGGTAAGGCATAGTATTCTAAGTGGTAGACCCTGACAGAGTACCTGACCATCTTGTTTTTGAATTGTCTACGCCAACCACAAACCATCCTGACCATCTGCTGAGTGGCCCAGCTCCTTACTTTGGACATGAATCTATCCGGAATGCTGCAAGAAGGCCCTGACTTCTCGCTCCAGTGATCATTGCCTGAACCACTCAGGTCAAATCATGAACTCAAGAAGAGATGCCCGAATACAGCCAGCTGCATCAGTCCATCCGTCCACTGTTTATCCATTTTATTTTAAATTTTTTCCCCACAGGTTGGCCTTGATGTCCATTCGTATGGAATTTAGGAGGAATGTAGGGGTATATTACCAAGGGTGGCGATAGGCAATTATCGCCGGTTTAGCGGCCGTTTTCGGCCGCTAGGCGGCTATAATTCTTTCGCTGTTGATGTTAGCGACAGCTATTAGGCGATAGCGAGCGGTTTGGGGCCCCCTTTGCATGTCAGCGATATTTATCGCTAATGACATGCAAAGTGGGCGTACCCAACCTGTTAGCGACTGAAAGCAGTCGCTAACGTCGCTATCGCCTATTAGCAAGGCAGGCGTAGCGATGGAAATATTCCCGCTACTGCCAAAAACCAACGCCTGCTCAGACCAGTTCCTAGGCATGTTATCCAATGGGAGATGGATAACATGGCTAAGAGCATCAAGTCGCTAATGCGTGAATATCGCTGTATTCTCAACGATATTCACGCATTTCGCCACTATCGCTGGATATTTTAGCACAATGGAGAAAAACGTTGCTAAGAGCATGTTTTCTCTGCTAATATATTCAGCGATAGGCAGCGATAAAAAAATCGTCGCTAAGCCTATTTAGCGATAAATATCGCTACTTGTTGCTAATATGTCCCGTTGTGTCCTGCTGGACATGTAATGATGCGGTCCCTCTTCAGAGACTGCTCTAACAGCCACTCCACCCCCATCCATCACAGGCGTCACCAGTCAGGTGGCCTGCCAATTAAAGGGGCTGAGTACATGTGCCCCCAACTAGTTTAGCAACTACACATCCAGTGCCATTGTCGTTATTCCTCACTCACGTGGGACTATGGCCGACAACTCTACACCTGCTGTTGCACTTTCCAACGTTTTTTCTATCTTTCTCTTCCTACTTTTTTCACTTTGTCGGTACGTCCTTCACCAGCTCGTGGTCAATGTCTGATGAGGAAAAATAAGCGCCGCTCCCCAAATATAAATGCTGTTGACAACCACCGCCTCAAATTAAGCACTAACTCCAAGCGGTATTCATACATTGCAAGGGTGAAAATGTTTAGCAATATCTCTAAATGCTGTTGTACGACTAGTTACATGGAAAATTGCATCTTTTGGAACTTGTGTTGCCTAGAATATGTATTCATGTGGGAATTGGGCACATAAATGAAGCTAAAACCCAATCGGACACCACCAGAGGCATTCCGACACCGAACCCAACCACAGCATCAAACAGTGAGACATTTTGGAATATTTATGCTGGAGACTGATTGGGCAGCAAGTCTGTGAAGAGAACTGGAGCGTTTTCAATTTACAAGGGGATAACCTCTTTAAATCCTATTTATGAGTCATTGTTTAACTCATCGTTTTTTTGTTCCAACAGGTCGGCTGCACGTGTCGTCGTTCCCACTGACGTCAGCCGGGATGCAGGCCTTCTTTGGGTTGCTAAGGACCACAGTTCCCCAGTACCCCCTGGCTTCCAGCCGCTGCTGGCATACCTCCATGCTCCACAGGCAGGGCTGATCTGCGCGAACAACGCTGCAGAGGGCTGGATGAGAAAGCAGATCGGTATTTATCGAGATTATTAAGCGCCGCATGCCGCCAAGGCCGCTTCGGGGAACTGATGTGATGTTGTTTGCAGCATTAGGTCTCTGCGCCAGAAAGCAAACAGATGTGGCCTGTCCCAGCAGGAAGACCACACATTCAGCACAAACGAGGACAAACTGCCCATTGGCATCTTTTATTCAGGAGAGACCGGAAATAAGACTCCGTTAGAACACGATGTACTTGTTGCAGGGTGTAGCGACGTGCAATGCACGTGCAGTGCTGTCCGATATATGCAAAGAAATGCAGGTCAGTGTATATCAGTCATATTCACATGCAATACAAACAGAATTATACAAATGCATAACGACGAGCAGACATGCACAAGCAGCACAGGCAGCTACTTGAACGCCCAGTGCAGGCAAAAAATGATTGCACATATAGTGCAGATACGTGAAAGGATATACAATGCAGCAGATGTATATGTGCATAAAAAGCAGGAAGATACGTCCACAAAAAGCAGGCTTGTCCATCATCACTTAGATACTAATTATGTTTCTCTCATTTCCCTGGCTATCAAAAGAGATCTCCTCTGGCTCCCTCTAACCAATTACTTATCTTTAGTCACTTCTTCGTCCACTACCTCTAAATTTAATTCAGATGAAGTACAGAAACCACCTTGAATTTCTCCACTGCCTTTTTACCACTTTTGTTAGTTAATTACTAATTGTCTTTTGATTGCTGTTCTATTTGATTATTCTTATTTTTAGTTATTGTTATGCTTACGATGATATGTCTATTGGTACATTTTGATTGATTTTCTTCTTTGCACTTCTATATTTTGTATGCCAGTTTATAGTTTCCTTTATTGTACATTATGTTTGGTTGTAACATTTTAACTGTTGTCTTCTGTTCTGCTCTGTTTGTTTTTCAATAAACTCAAACTTAAAAAAGAAATCAGACAGACCGCGTTTTTATTGGGCATTAGCATCGCTGAAATGTATGCACACAGAGCCTCACACAAATGTATGCACACTTAGTTCAGCCAAATGAATGTACACTTAACACAGGCAGATAGGCACCGAGATATATGTTCATTTATTGCCAGCAGGAGTATGCCATACAATGCACACAGGTGCTCCCAGAGCATGCAAGTGTGTGTACTGGCAGAGCGGGCAGACACATTCACCTATAATGCATGCATTCATCTGTATATGCAAAGGGAGTATATGTATGCACAGGGGACATTGGCATGTATATGCACATAGAAGGCAAGCAGATGTAAGCACACACAGCACTAGCAGGTGTATGCAGTGCACATACAGTGAAGGAATTCTTGAGTGAAATGTGGACCCTTCCTCACATCTGACTGGGCCAGGTAAAGTGTAACTTTATGCTACCAAATGGGCCTGATTTCTGTCTCGGCGCAGAAATTTCAGGTCCATGCGTCGATAGTCTGCTCAGTCCTGGTTGTTTCTTTTAATTCTGCACTCAGCTAGGAGTAGGCGGACACCACAGCTCATGTACTGGCCTCCTCCCTTGGTGCCTGCTCATGCTGTGATTGGCAGGCCATTCCAACAATAAAGGAGTGTGACAGGCCATGGCCAGAATTGGGATTTGCCTTCTGGAAGAATTCATTTAGATGTTAGTTTGGAAACACCCTGATGGCTGGTGCCCACTTCCATTGGGCACTAGATAGGGACATCAGTCTTGCTAGAGACACTAAGCTGCTTCTGGCTTCCCCAATCGTAGCTGGTCTAATTCCCGACCCCCTTTCAGTCCATCAAGGGGATGCAGGCCTTCTGCATGTGACTGTATTAATCAAGACAGAGAACATCCACTTTTTTTTTACAGAGATCTGTTAAGTGGCACTTAACATTTGGAAGAACTCATTCTAAGAGGTCTTTCAGGAGAAGTGATGAGGGTTCTCTACCAATACAAATTATTGTATTTCATTTGTGCCATGTAAGAGGATTTGGGTTATGGCATCCTGGTGGACGGTCCACTCCTTGCCAGGCCCTACATCATTGTCGAAGATACTGTTGATGAGGGCTTGCGGTGCAATATCCGGCATAAAGGCAGCGTCACACAACAGAGGAGCTGCAACAGTTCTGAGGAGCTGCAACGCGAGATACTGAATCTTCGCCGAGGATCCCATAGATGAGAGATTGCATTGCAAAGTCCAGCATCAGGATGTGCCGCACAGCCGAGGAGATCCATCAGTTTTGAGGAGATATGGGCAGTGATGCGGATTCCTTGCACCGGGCACCATGCAGCAGAGGTGATGCTAAGGGTTGCACCACAAAGCAGAGGAGATGTGTTGTTTCAGCTGGATCCACAGATGGGCTGGCAGAGTTCCTACAGGCCCACTTCCAAGGGTCCACGACTGGGTTGGCACCACTTGGATGGGTAGGACTCACATTTTCAGTCCAGGTCCTGGTTATAAGAGACTAGCCCTTTGAGTCACTCTGGTGGTCTTGAGTTTAGGTAACATTTACAATCCTGCTCACCCAGGAGGACAATGGAACCTCAAGGGAAGGTCCTAGTATGAGTACCAGACAGAGAATTAGTTTTATCATGCAAACTAGAATCAGAACAAGAAGGATACAGTGACCTGTCATCATAGCACTACACAAGTCGTGATATGCTCCACTTACAACCATTGTTCAATGTCACAACATTCCTCTGGATAGAAATTATGACAAAGGACCCATAAATTCAGTGACTCCCTTTCTTTGCCACCTGGGTTTCTTGACCATCACCCAATCACCCACACATCATGATATTACCCTTACAGATTTCTTGAAATTGTATCTCTCCTTACATCTCCCTTGATAGGATTTAATCCTAGCATCCTCCTCCTCCTTATCCAGGGAAATGGTATCTTTCAAAGGCAACCACCCCGAGTTTAGCTTGGAGTGAGCTTGCCTTCCACGCAAAATCTGGAAAGGAGAACTCTGCATGACATAATTATTAGTAGTGTGATGTGCCCACCAAGTGTCACGCTGGACTTCCTGGAGGGAGACCTTTGATTCTAACGCTCTTTAAACGCACACCTTGACCACCCTATTCATACGTTCAGCAAGACCATTGGCCTGTGGTGCATACAGAGCTGTTCTAAGATGGGTTATGACAAAATATTTTAGGCGATCTTGTATATCTTGGGAAGTAAATGGAACACCGATATCAGTGATCAAAAACTCAGGAATACACCGGAGCTGGAAGCACGCTGAAATCAACGCCCTCCTCGAGAAGCCCAAAGCGACCCCAAGGACCACAATAACTTCCAGCCCGTCTCCCTGCACCCATTCCCTGGGAAGGTCATTGAGAAAATCATCAACATGCAACTGGCCCACCACCTGGAAGAGAACAACATCTTGGACCCGTCCCAGTCCGGATTCAGACAAAATCACGGCACCGAGACAGCCCTCATCGCTGCCACAGACGACATCAGGTGCCAACTAGACAATGGCGAAACAACAGCCCTCATCCTCCTGGACCGTTCAGCCGCCTTCGACACGGTCTGCCATCGCACTCTAAAGACCTGTCTCCTAGAAGCTGGAATCCAAGAGAAGGCACTTGACTGGATCATGTCCTTCCTCTCCGGCAGAAACCAGAGCGCCCGACTCTCACCCTTCCGATCCGAAACCTCCGACATCCTCTGCGGCATCCCCCAGGGCTCATCCCTCAGCCCAATGCTGTTCAATGTCTACATGGCCCCCCTCGCACAAGTGGCCCGCCATCACAACCTCAATGTTATCTCCTACGCTGACGACACCCAGGACCCACACACCGCCAAAACCAACCTCCACAAGGAAATGAAGGCCGTCGCCGACTGGATGAGGCTCAGCCGTCTGTAGTTGTACTCGGACAAGATGGAGGTCCTCATCCTCGGACCCACCCCCTCAGCCTGGGACGACTCCTGGTGGCAGACCACACTGGAAACAGCACCAACACCCACCAACCATGCACGCAACCTAGGATTCATCCTCGACTCCTTCTTCTCCAGGAAAGCACTCCACAACGCTGGACTAGCCTACCTGAACAGCAGACTCAGCTTCCACACCTCCATCGGCCGGCTCCGCTCCTCCAGCCTCGCCCTCGCTGCTGTCCCCCGCATCCAACGAATGACCTCCGGCGGCAGATCCTTCTCCTACCTCACCGCTAAAGACCTGGAACACCCTCCCTACCCACATACGGCAGACCCAAGACCTACACGCCATCAGAAGACTCCTCAAGACCTGGCTCTTCGAGTAGTAGCAGCACCTCCCTCTCCCCTCAGCGCCTTGGGTACCCCTCACTGGTAAGTAGCACGCTTTACAAGTACTCTGATTGATTGATTGATTGATTGATTGTCCAAGCGGTTTTTGAAGGATGATCTCTTGGGTAATCTGATGAGGTATTGATGTCTGCGGGTGGCGTCCTTGTGGGCTGCGTGGTTGCCTGGTGTGCGTTTGTGGTGCCATATCTTCTCCAGTTTCCGGCATGCGCGTTTGGACGTCTGGAGCTCGTCGGTGAACCAGGTGGCTCTCTTGCTTGCGTGGCTGTTGGAGGGTTTTTTGAGCGGGGCGAGGGTGTTAGCGCAGTTGTTGATCCACTGTCTGAGGTTGCGGGGTGTGGCGTCTGGGTTGGTGGGGTCGGTGGGTGGGTTCTGGGTGAGGGTGGTGATCAACTGTTCATTGGTGACTTTGCTCAAGCAGCAGCGAGGTAGCTGTTGGGTGTGTGATCAACTCCCTCGACACCTCACAGTCCGGCTTCCGAGCCAAACACAGCACCGAAACCGCCCTCATTGCAGCGACAGACGACATCCGAACGCTTCTGGACAACGGAGAAACAGTTGCCCTCATCCTACTCGACCTCTCCGCCTCTTTCGACACAGTCTGTCATAGCACCCTCATACAACGCCTCAGCAACATCGGCATACAAGGAAAAGCCTTGGACTGGATCATCTCGTTCCTCACCGGGAGAACCCAGAGAGTCCGACTCCCCCCATTCAAATCAGAGGCCACCGAAGTCATCTGCGGAGTACCACAAGGATCATCACTTAGTCCCACCCTCTTCAACGCTTACATGAGTCCCCTCGCATCCATCGCGCGACACCACAACCTTAACATCATCTCTTACGCTGACGACACCCAGCTGATCCTTTCCCTCACCAAAGACCCTAACACCGCCAAAACCAATCTTCACGAAGGCATGAAAGAAGTAGCCGAATGGATGAAAAACAGCCGCCTAAAACTTAACTCAGACAAAACAGAAGTCCTCATCCTAGGATCATCCCCCTCTGCCTGGGACGACTCATGGTGGCCATTGGCCCTGGGCACGGCACCCATACCCACAGACCACGCACGTAACCTAGGCTTCATCCTAGACTTCTCCCTCTCGATGACCAGACAAGTCAACGCCGTCTCATCCTCTTGCTTCAACGTACTTTGTATGCTCAAGAAAATCTTTCGTTGGATCCCCACCGAAACAAGAAAGACTGTCACCCACGCACTGGTCACTAGCCGACTGGACTATGGAAACACCCTCTACGCCGGAACCACAGCCAAATTACAGAAAAAACTCCAACGCATCGAAAACGCATCAGCCAGACTCATATTGGACATCCCTCGCCAAGCTCACATTACCGGTCACCTGAAAGACCACCACTGGCTCCCCGTCAACAAGAAAATAACGTTCCGTCTCCTCACCCACGCACACAAGGCCCTCTACAAACTAGGACCCGAATGCCTCAACACACGACTGTCCTTATACACACCCACCCGCCAACTAAGATCCTCCAATCAAGCCCTCGCCACAGTTCCGCGCATACACAGATCCACCATGGGAGGAAGATCCTTCTCCTACTTGGTGGCCAAGACCTGGAATTCTCTCCCCACTCACCTCCGCCTTACACAGAACCACATTTCCTTCAGAAAGGAACTTAAAACCTAGCTATTCGATAAATAATGCACCCCATCCCCCAAGCGCCTTCAGACCCTCTGGGTGAGTAGTGCGCTATACAAATAACTTGAAGGTGAAATGGATGCAGCGGTGGTCGTCCATTGGAGTTCGTTGGTGTGGTCGAAGGAGACGTGGGAGCCTCTGGAGAAGACGGGTCCAGCATGTGGCCGGCGGCATGGGTGGGTGCGGTGACGAGTTGTCTGAGGCTGAGGTTGGTGAGGTTGGCGATCAGGGTGGCGGAGTTGGCGTCGTTGTTGTTCTTGAGGTGAAAGTTCAGGTCCCCGAGGAGAATGTAGTCCGTGAAGGCGAGTGCGCGGGTGCTGGAGTCACTGAACTGAGCCCAGGGTCCGGGGGGTTTGTAGATGAGTGTTCCTCTGAGGGTGGTGTTGGGGTCGGTGTGGATCCGGAAGTGCAGGTGTTCGGCGGTGTTGAGGGTGTCATCTGCATGGGTGGTGACCTTGAGGGTGGAATTTTGGACGATGGCTATTCCTCCTCCGATTCCGTTGGCGCGATCCCTGTGGGTGATCTTGTAGCCATCCGGGATGGCTATGGCGATGTCGGGCGCCGAGGAGTCGTTCCACCAGGTCTTGATCAGGAAGGCCACGTCTGGGGCGGAGGTGTCGATCAGATCCTTGATAAGCGCCTTGAGACCCTCCCGGGTGAGTAGTGCGCTATACAAACGGCATGATTGATTGATTGATTGATTGAGATCCCATAGCTCGACGGCATATTTGCGTGCGGAGCGTGTGTTGAGGAGTATGCAGCGGAGGTGGTTGGGTCAGTCCTTGGAGGTTTGGTGGTTCTGTCGCAGGTGAAGCTGCAGGTGCGGCAGGAGAAGGGTCCGTTTCGTGGCTGCCTGGTACTAGGTGTGATCTCAGCCGGCGTTGAGTGCGTGGCGGTTGCTGGCGTCGTAGTGGATTCTGGTGTCATGGCGTTCGCGGGGTCCAAGAGTTCTGGTGCTGGGGGCGGTCCAGGCACGGAGGAGCGCAGATGAACTTGCCTCTGGCGTGCCTCTGGCGCGCCAGCGGCACGGTCGCCCAGCGGCCTCCATGATAAGGCAGGGAGTGAGGGACAAGGAGAATTGAATCATCAACCCCCCTGCTCATCACCAAGTCAAAGCCGAGACCCGAGGCCAGGGGCCGGACTAAAGAAGCAGTCGAGCACTGATAGGCTCTGTTGCTTGGTACTAAAGCAGGTGCCTGCTACTGCACCCAGAAGCAGAAGTGACTCAAGCAATGAGAAGTCTCAATAGCATATATGGAAAAAAGGTGCCTGCTGATGCACCAACGAGAAAGAAAAGAAGAGAGTGAAAGTGTGACCAGTCAGTTCACAGTGAGAACTTACCAAGCCCAGAAAAAGGGAAGTTGAAGACAGGTCAGCCCTGAAAGGTGCACTTGAGCCACTGATGGAGTGCATCTAGTCACTCAAGCAAGCCGCTGAGGTAAAATTAGAATGACCGGTGACAGCCTAGCAAGAGAACTAAAAGAAAGCTTCACGCACAGAGAAACCAGTTCTCTGCCCCAAGCTTCTCAGCACAACTGTCCAACAATAACCTATGGCTCAGCAGCCACGGGCATCTTGGTTAAAGGATGCAAAGGATGAGAGAAGCTGGCCACCGTCACTCCAAGTTGTCGACAACCCAAGGAAGAATGCCTGAGATCATCGGGGCAAGTCACTACCACCAGTCGTACAGGTTCATCACACGGTTGCGGACTCCATCATTGCCAGTTCCTGTCTCTTGCTTCACACTACCACCCATAGAGTATTGAACAATCACAGTTGAGACCAACACTGAAATCAGGCTGCAGCTCACCAAGACTGTGTTCAAGGAGTCAAGCAGCAGTACTGATACAAACGAAGTGATAGACTCTGACAAATTACCTGACCCTCTTGTTTTTGAATTGTCTACGCCAACCGCAAATCATCCTGAGCATCTGTGGAGTAGCCCAGCTCCATACTTTGGACATGAATCTATCCAGAATGCTGCCAAAAGGCCCTGACTTCTCTCTGCCAGTGATCATGTCCTGAACAACTCAGGTTAAATCATGAACTCGAGAGGAGATGTCCTATCACAGCCAGCTGCATCAGTCCACACGTCCACTATTGACCAATGCTACATTTTATCCAGTTTATTTTGGGTTTTTTTCCACTGGTTGGCCTTGATGTCCCTTTGTTTGAAATTTAGGAGGAATGTAGTGTCCTGCTGGACATATAATGATGCAGCCCCTCTTCAGAGACCGCTCTAACAACCACTCCACCCCCATCCATCACAGGCGTCACCAGTCAAGTGGCCCTGTTAATTAAAGGGGCTGGGTACACGTGCCTTGAGCCACTTTAGAAACTACACATCCAGTGCCATTGTCGTTATTCCTCACTCACGTGGGCCTATGGCCCACAACTCTAAACCTGCTTTTGCAACGTTTTTTCTATCTTTCTCTTCCTACTTTTTTCACTTTGTCGGTACGTCCTTCACCAGCTCGTGGTCAATGTCAGATGAGGAAAAATAAGTGCTGCTCCCCAAAAATAAGGGTTGTTGACAACCGCTGCCTCAAATTAAGCACTATCTCCAAGCGGTATCCATACATTGCAAGGGTGAAAATGTTTACTAATAACTCAAAATGCTGTTGTATGACTAGTTACATGGAAAATTGCATCTTTTGGAACTTGTGTTGCCTAGAATATGTATCCATGTGGGGATTGGGAATATAAATGAAGCTAAAACCCAATTGGACACCATCAGAAGCGTTCTGGCCCGAACCCAACCACAGCATCAAACAGTGAGACATTTTGGAATATTTACTGCTGGAGATCGATTGGGCAGCAAGTCTGTGAAGAAAACTGGAGCGTTTTCAATTTACAAGGGGATAACCTCTCTAAGGGCCCGTTGTAGGTAATCTCATTTTACAGATTCCTAAATACCGAATTTTGCCGATTCGGTATTTAGGAATCTGTAAATATGACGTAGGGAAAAAATCGGTAACATTTACTGATTCGGTAATATTCATTATTACCTATTCGGATTTACCGATTTGTTAATAAGGAATACCTTCCCTTTCATTCCTATGGGCCTGTAGGCCATTAGGAATGAATGAAAAGCCATTCACTATTACCGATTCGGTATTAACCGAATCGGTAATAGCGGGAGCATATACAAGGGTGTGAGGGTGGCACATTGACACCCTATTGCACCCCTGCATCGTGCATGTGTGCACATGTGGTACACATACGTCTGCCACATGGCACATTGAAAAAAGCAAATTATTGCTTTTTTTAAAGGTATTCGGTATTTACCACCAACTTGTAGTTGGTGGTAAATAATGAATTCTTAAAGCAAAATTGGACTCACTTAAGTGCTACCTACGTAGGTTTTAACCGGACGAGCACTTTGCCAGGGCCGGTTTTGGTTCCCATTCCGGCCCTATCCACAGGCAGGGCTGTTCTGCGTGAACAACACTGTAGAGGGCTGGATGAGAAAGCAGATTGATATTTATCGAAATAATTAAGCGCCGCATGCCGCCAAGGCCGCATCGGGGAGCTGATGTGATGTTGTTTGCAGCATTAGGTCTCTGCTCCAGAGAGCAAACAGATGCGGTCTGTCTCAGCAGGAAGATCACACATTCAGCACAAACGAGGACAAACTGCCCATTGGCATCTTTTATTCAGGAGTGACCGGAAATAAGACTCAGTTAGAACAGAATGTACTTGTTGCAGGGTGTAGCGATGTGCAATGCACGTGCAGTGCTGTTTAATATATGCACAGAAACGCCAGTCGATGTATATCAGTCATATTCACATGAAATACAAACAGAATTATACAAATTCACAAGCAGCACAGGCAGCTACTTGCACGCCCAGTGCAAGCAAATCATTGCACATACAGTGCAGACATGTGAAAGGACATACAATGCAGCATATGTATACGTGCAGAAAAAGCAGGAAGATATACGTACACAAAAAGCAGGCACACCGAGTTTCTTCTGTGCATTAGCAGCCCTGAAATGTATGCACACACAGAGCCTCAGACAAATGTATGCACACTTAGGGGCATATTAGCAACAAATAGCGATAATTATTGCTAAATGCGCTTAGCACATTTATTTTTATCGCCACCTATCGCTGGATATTATCACAGAGATAACGTGTTATTAGCAACGCTAATCTCTAGAGTGATAAAATATCCGACGATACCGGCTCAATGCGTGAATATAGCTGGAAATCCAGCGATATTTAGGCATTATCGCTAATGGGGACTTAACCTGAATATCCACCTCCCCTTGGATATACAGGTTGGTAGGCAGACAAAATATCGAAATTAAAATATCGATATGCAATAATATCGATGTTTTAATATCGATGGTATAGTATATCGATGTGCCATAATATCGACAGACAGAATATCGAGATTAAGGTATGTATGTTAGTAATATCGAAATTTTGTTGTTTAGTGTTATGTATTTTATTTTGTTGTTTATATGTTTGCTAAATATGTTTAGAAATGTATGTTTGAAAATTAGTAATTTTGTTAACATTTTGCGTTTTAGTATTAGAGCGGATTGTGGGTTTATAGGGGAATAGGGTGGGAAGTAATTTAATAATAATTAATTAATTAATATATGTTTGTAAATATTTTTAATTAATAATTAATTGGTAATTAATTAATATTAGTTAGTTAATTAATTAATATAATGTTGTACATATTTTAATTAATAATTAATTGGTAATTAATTAATATTAATTAGTTAATTAATTAATATAATTTTGTACACATTTTTTATTAATAATTAATTGGTAATTAATTAATATTAATTAGTTAATTACATTAATTAGAGTAATTTTTTAATATATATAATTTTTTTATTGTTAATTCATTATTTGGGAAAAATTAATATTAATTAGTAAATTAAATTAATTATAGCTAATGTGCTAATATATTTACTTTATTGTTATTGTTAATTAATAATTAATTGGTAATGTCATGTATTCCTATAGGTTCTGAATCGATCCCCCTATTCCTGACCCTATTCTGGTTAAACTAACTATCAAGTTAACTAACAATCAGCCCATGAGGCAAGAACAGCCCCCATGATGCAGAAACCGTTATCTGACGCAGTCACACTACGGCACAGGAACGTGTTATCTGATTAGGTCATAACGCTTGAGATCTAATTAGACAAGCGACATTCCTCCAGCCCCTGATAAGGCATACGACGTTCTCATAACAAATCAAACCTATGACAACCTGGAAAATCCGTGCGGCCATTGTTTTGATTTCACAGAGAACTTTAGTAAAGAATGTGCTAACGAGCAAGTCGTATGACATCTTTATTGACGTATCTATGTCCATCCTTACGTCAATCTCGGCACCTTTAAGGTATAAATATTGCCGATCTTGCCCTATGCAAACACACGCGTGGTGACAAGACGGAGCAGCCATCCTTGCCGAAGCCGAGAGCAGAAGCAGACCCCGCTGGCGCAGCCCCGCCTTCCTGACGCGCTGAGAGACGCGCTGCTATCTCAAGCCGAGAGACCCAGCACCGGCGCTTCTGGGCAGCCCTCGCAGGCAGCCTGGAATATCGAGAGCAGAGAAAGAGATACCATTCCTCATTCATCCTAACTTCCAGGTACAGAACTGAATAACCCCTCACAGAGAATTCTTTAGTTATTCACTTGGCAAAAACAAACTTAACTTAAACTGTAACTTTCTATTCCCGCCCACGCATTAGACTTAGGTCAGGTACACGGGGTAGGCGTATTTAGAAACACCAGTTGAGTACGTTTAGTCAAATGTATATGTGTATGTAAATATATTTTAATCATTTTAAACATCATATGGCTCAGAAACCATATCAATGTTTTTACAGTATTATTTTATACTATTGCTTTTAATGTATGCACTTTACTTAACTATAAGTATTGCAATAATATCGATCCATTTCTCTTGTACGAGAAAAGAGACTGATCAATAAATAACACCTTTTTATTGAACACGCCCGTCTCTTCCTTTTCTCTACAATCTGATGAGACTAAGAATGCACGTACTGACTGAGTAAAATAATTGCCTTGTGCTCACACGACTCTCGAGATTGACTCTTGATTAGGGGAGAGCAAAGTTGTCATGTTCTATGGTTGTCAGAAACTAAATCCCTTCTTGTCTAATCAGGGAAGTTAATTCCTCCTTGAACATTCGAGAAAGTTTCTAGCGAACTCTGAGCTACGCTGGCAAACCCAAAACTTAAGTCTAGTATCGACAGTAGTAGACCTAGTTAACGTCTGGCCTAGGCCATTACTGCTGTAGGTACTATTCCAATGCGCAGAGCCTATTGGGAAAATAGGAGCTACACTACATGGCGCCCAACGCGTTTGGAAAGGGCGATAAAACTAACGTAAAACATTTAGAGTAACTCAGTCGTGCTTTCTCACTCAGACCCCTTTTCCCAAATACTCCAAAGACGTCTGGAGTGGGTGAAAGGTAATATCCTCCAAAACCTCGCAGGAGGGAACTCCTATGTATGGTTCTTGGTATAGTCAACGTTGAAGGATAAACAGTTCCAAAATATTGTGCATCTAATCTCTGTTTCCATAAGAAACCTGATCTGCAAATAGACATAATACCATCCTGTCTGTAAAATGGCAGAGAGTGATGATGAAAGAGAGGCAGTTAGATTAGCAACTGAACTCGCAGCCGCGGATGCTACTATGCAAGACGCGGACCCGGAGATAATACTCATCCCGGTCATCAAAAGGAGATCTATAACTCTAAAACTTATAGAAAATGGACTGACACCTAGAGGTGGCACAGTCATATTCGTAATTGAGGCACACGAATATCGGCAGACAGAGGTATACTATTCATGGATACATTTTCCAGCAGCAAATGCTGTAACAAAGTACTTCCACTATTACAAAATAGAGGAACCTCCTGAAATGTACACTCCTTTCGAGGAGGTGGAAGTACCACTCAAATTCCAAGAGCATTTGCTCTTATTTGATGGCGCCCTAAAACACAATAATCACATTACAAGGCTCGGTCCTTTAGGTAGACCAGGAGCAACGTGGCCGGTCTTAGCCGGATACACACCACATCCAGACATCGATAGGATGCCTGCAGCTGAACTATTAACACAGCTGAAACAATTAATAAAAATTCACAGACAATTAGTACAATATGTGATGCGGACTTCAACAATTCAGCCAGCGATTAAACTTCCACAGCTGACCCCTCACCAGGGGAACACAAATAAAATTACACCACAGAACATCCAATCCTGCCTAGGTAAAGTTCCGGCTAAACGGGAACAGATACCATTCTGGTTGGCACAAAAAATTACCCAAATAGAGGCGGTGTTTCCTGACACCACCCCGCTAGAAAAACACAGGATTCTGACTATATGTCTCCCAATGGGCATCGCACCACACATAGAGGACTGTGGCACTTGGGGTACAGTCTTTGCTTCCATCTACACAAAAACGCACGGTGTTCCATCCATATCGGTGATACCAGATGTGCTAAAACAAATTCAAGATGAATACGGTCCAGAACCTGCTTTAACTCTTGGTATGAAATTACTGAAAGACTTCAAGCAGGTCTCGGCTATATTATTAGCCAACATAAAAGGTGAAGCAGCAAACGTGGCGATCCGCCAAAGGTTAAAAGAGACAGATATAGCAGACCAACCAGCTGAAATTGCCAGAACCATAGAAAAATCTTATGAAGAACTAGGTAGAGACAGTTTAGGTGGAATACCAGTAAAACCGCAACTGACTGAAAGTCCAGAAAAAATATTTTTTAATAATAATTCACCAAAAAAGAACTGGGATGGAAACAAACAATCCAATCCTAAAGAAAAGAAATTCCAGTCCAGAGGAAGGTCTCCAAGGCGAAGAGAGAAATCTCCAAACCGAAGACAGAGGTCACCGCAGAGTGACCCCTCTGGGAATAGATATAACCTTAGAAATAGGGATAATATTAAAAAACCTGATAGATATCAAGACATTGATACCCGTCCCTCTCAATCTTTTCAGAATTCCTCGCAGAAATCGGAAAGAAGAGGACGATCAGAACAAAGAGAAGAGCACGCCAAGTCCAAAGACAAGGAACCTGCTCAGCTAAAAAAGAAATTATAATTTCCAAAAAAGAAGGTAGCCAGTATCAAGGTAGTTAACAATGCCGAGAATACTGAGGACACAACTGAAAAACGGAGAGTGGGCTCAGACAATGCTAGACAGCGCAGCAGAGGTGAGCATAGCTCGCAAAGTCCTTATGAATCATCTGGAGACAGTGGACACGAATGAATATCTTCAAGTGGAAACTGCAGACACCAGAGTTAGCAAACCCCACAAGATATACGAGATAACATTACGTATAGAGGGAGATAAGACTAGGAAAATAAGGGGACTATTTTGGGATAACCTCTCCAAGGGTTATGACATCCTCCTAGCTGAAAAAGACTGGCCACCAGAGTTTGTCAGGGAGTGCCCTCATGGCGAAGAAGTAATTATGCCTGCCTTCTCGAATCAAATCCCGATTCATAAAAAATATACACTTGCTAGAAACTGGGCAGTGGCCTTAGCACCTGCTTTATATAAAAATCATGTAGGATGGGATGAGGATACTCCTCCTCACAAAATCCAGTTAAAATCACAACCTACTGCACAAAGGCAGTACCCAATTAAGCAAGAAGCTAAAAAACAGGTAAATGAAATACTAGATCAGCTAGAATACCAGGGGGTGATTGAAACTTGCACCTCACAAATGAACAATCCTTTGTTTCCGGTCTCCAAACCAGACAACTCATATCGTCTAGTTTTGGATTACCGACACCTTAACACATGTTGCAAAACTTTTGCAGTGCAAAACTCACACAGTGCTGCACTAATGAATAACATAGTGCGCAAAAAATACAAAACAACCTTGGACATCTCCAATGGATTCTTTTGTCAAAACATAGCACCAGAGAGCAGATACTTAACTGCATTCTCAGTAAATGGCACTCAAAAACAATTCTGACGGTTAGCCCAGGGGTACAAGAACAGCCCGGGGGTATTCTCAGCGAGAGTAACAGAATTACTACAACTATATGATGATGAAGCATTATCTTATGTCGATGACATTTACTTAACAGATGATGACTTGGAGACTCACTTGAAAAGGGTGAACACCATAATACTTGGGTTCGCTGCAGAGGGTTAAAAATTCAACTTTAAAAAGTCCAGAATTGCCCATCTGACAGTCCTATTCTTAGGATATGAGTTATCAAGTGAAGGTAAAAGCCTGGCAGACAATTTCCTAGAGAAATGTGCCGTAATCCAAGCTCCTAAAACACTGAAAAACCTACAGTCAATTCTAGGCTTCCTAAATTTCGGAAGAACATACATTGCAAATTACGCAGAAAGGGTCAAACCCCTTTATGATCTAATTAAACCAGACTTTAAAAGATCTAGTTGGACTCAAACACACACAGAAATTTTGATATCCTTACAAACAGACATGCTAATTAAAACAAAATTAGAAACACGTGATAACACACGCAATCTTGTGATTCGAGTCATCCCAGGGAGATGCGGATTCACATACCTAACCTCTAATGAGGGAGAAAAGGTACCAATTGCATTCAAATCACACTTGTACACTAAGGCTGAAATTAAATTTAGCCCAACGGAAAAAATTCTTACAGCTACACAGACAGCTATAGCAAAAGAACGAGCCCTGGCACAAGGTAAACGAATAGTAATCGTGACACCAATACCAGCCTTAGAGGCGGTAACAAAGGCAAGCATTCCAAATGCTAAAGCACTCCATCCGAGATGGATACAATGGACTAACTCTCTTGCTGCAACAGACGTGGTGTACGAATTTGATCCTTACTTAAAAACACAAGAATTTCTCCAATATGAATTTGAATGTCCTCAGCCAACCGAAATTCTGCCTTTAGATCAATACGGCTGTATAATATATACAGACGGATCAGCACAACCCGCAGTAGGGGGTAAACAAGCTTACAGTGCTGCGTGCGCGATTGTTAAAGGTCGTTGGCACGAAGGGAAATTTAAACCAACCCTCACTAAAACACAATCCCTAGGAGATTGTACAGCTCAGCGAGCTGAACTACTAGCATTCAAGATGGCGCTTGAAAATACCGATCGAGAATTCCCCACGCTCATAGTGTGCGATTCGTATTATTGCGTTCAATCTTATAATGAATACTTGCAGATCTGGCTTCAGAACGGTTTCAAGGATGCGAAAGGTGGCACAATCAAGCATAAAATGCTCTGGGAACAAGTAGCTCTTTTACAAAAAGAACTACCAAAGACTCACGTGATACATACACTGAGTCATCAACGTGATGGCGTTCACGTTGCAGGGAATTCATTGGCTGATGAGGCCGCGAAGGCAGCT
The DNA here is from genome assembly GCF_964261635.1 of Lissotriton helveticus. Classification (NCBI taxonomy): domain Eukaryota; kingdom Metazoa; phylum Chordata; class Amphibia; order Caudata; family Salamandridae; genus Lissotriton; species Lissotriton helveticus. The sequence continues at coordinate 436,109,360 of NC_136062.1, read as the reverse complement.
GTGCAAACGGCTTCCGTACCTGCCGTCACCCGGTCAAAAACAAAAATAGACAGCGAAATTTTACAAGCTGTCAGCGCTTCAGAAAAGGATTCGATAGAACCACTCCCTAAAGGCTTTCCAGTAAAATACTCATACATAACTGATGCAAACAATGTTCCTTTTGCTCGAATCCCTGGAGTGGGGGATAGGGCAATTCCAAACATGGAACATAGGTTAGGACTAATAATAGCGGCACACGAAGGGCTTGCTTCTATCCATGCTGGCGTCTCAGCCACAGTATCATTATTAAAACAGAGATACTGGTGGCCACAAATGAGAAGACAAACGAGGAACTATGTTCTAGCATGTGAAATATGTCAAAAAATGAAAGTATCAACGGTGAGACGTCCAGCACAGACGCCCCTTCTAATCTCGGATAAACCATTAGCCTGTGTTTATCTAGACCACTGCGGTCCCTTACAAAGGGATGGTAACTATAAATATATCTTGGTCGCAGTGGATTCATGCACGAGATTCATATGGATGTGGCCCCAGCGAACGGCTGACGCCAGAACTGTTATAAAAGATTTGCGAGTCTTTATCGGCACATACGCAATTGGCATGCTGCATTCGGACAATGGTCCTGCTTTTAGCTCTCGGGCTTATAAGGAGGCCATGGTCAGCATGGGCGTGCAATTGCGGTACTCTTGTCCATTTCACCCTGAGGGGAACGGAATTGTTGAAAGAAAAAACCGTGACATAAAGCAATCTATAACGGCAAAGGTATTAGGTTCGGGAGCTGGGTGGGTCAAACATCTAATAAGTGTCCAACGTAGTCTAAATAACTTGCCAAGAAATTCTCTGAAGGGATTCAGTCCGTACGAATTATTATTTGGAACTAGAATGATTATCTCTGACCTCGACAGTCAGACTTCAGTGGTTAAAGAAAAAAGCTTTGATGTCAAAGACCGTTTGGCTATTTTGCAGGACTTAAACAAAACAAGAAAAGACCTGAGCAACATACAGTTGAAACAACAGCCAACGACCACTGAAGAATCACCACCTGTCCCAGCAAGACCTGTCTGGATTCCAAAAGTCGGGGATCTAGTCAGGGAGAAGATCGCGGTAAAGAAGGAATTTGGGCCTTCTTACAGAAAAGCAGTTCCTGTCTTGTCTGTCAACGGGACAAGATCAGTTATACTACCGCCACTTGCTGGAAAAAAGGAGAACCGAGTTGTATCCATCGACCTGGTAAAACCACAACATGTGGCCGATAACAAACAGTAGGCGAAGTGGACTCCCAATAAGTAGCAGAACACCAAGGTTTGCTACCAGTACAGAGGTCCTAACAAAGAGGCTCATCACATTCGAAACGCCTACAGAAGAACAACAAGGACTATGCAACAATGCAATAGAACTAAGACCTCTGAAAACCCAAATAAAAACATTTAGCAGAGACACACCAATCTACAATGAAGTACCGAGTGACAATGCAAGAAACAAAAATCCTGAAGCAATTGGAACAATTGACAGAACTGCATCCGGGTACTTCATCAACTTCGATGATTCCTCTGAAAGCCTCAGTGAATCAAAGACACAGCCATCATCAAAATCCTTTAAAGACAAAGCTAAGGAACTTTTGAAACAACTAAAAGAAACATATCTGATTTCTCCATGGATTGAATTTTGGGTGGGTTTTGGTGCATTTATCCTCATACTTTGGCTCATCATGGTATTTACTTTGGGACGCTTCATTGAGGGAAAATATGCTAAAATGGACACAGCAAGTCAGAACATCAACTTGATCCTCAAACCACACACATCTTCACACGTCGAGAAAAGAGAACTTTCTTCAGCCAACTTCACAGCCAATCCTATACCTGGTGGGGTAGCCTGGGACAACACTGACTATGAAATTTATGGTCCGGTCGAGATCCTGAAATATCCACACCAAATCAAGATCTCCTTGAGTGACTTTGCAAAACCAAACTCATTTGCTGATGATTGGGACTTCGAAAGCATTAATAACATGATGTCTGACTTAGTAATGTCTGCTAAATTTACAAAACATGATTATTTGCATGGTTCTACAAATTATGATAGTATGTATTGCTATAACCACTATGGTAACCATTTTTTGCATAAATCTGCACAACCTAGAAATGTTTTAAATTATAATCAATGGGAACATTGTGCAACACCTCCAAAAGGGAGCTCCAGAACCGTTTATGACAAATATTCATATTTTTCAGGTTTTAACACAAGTAATGCTGAAACATTTTATTTTAAATTGTCAAACAAGACAGGGATGAAAACCATGATAACCAACACATAATTGATATATTCAGATTCATTCTTTGAAAAAATGAATACTTTTGGATTTGATTATTGGGACAAAAATGTTGATTTGAAAAGTGTTTGGGGTACAAAAGAATGGCAAGTACAGGGTTTAGAAGCTTTGTTTAGAGCCTGCATGATCCCAGAACAAATGATATTTTTAAATGACACTGTTCAACAAACCACCTGTCTTGGCTTAGCCAAAATCAAAGATTTAAATAATCCGTCTATTCCAAAGCCAACAATGTTTAGCAATAGCTCTGATACAGATGAAGAGATAGACGTAAACCATATATTATACCAAAACAGAACACATCCTGATTGGAAACAATGGTTGATCTGGCCCACAGATACAAATAACTGTCAAGATAGATTCCTGAATAGAACACAGGGTTTCAAAATGACCAGGCCAGACCCTAGATATCCCCAAAGACATCACCCAGGGATAATAACAACCTACAGTGTGGGCAAATTATGCCTTCAATGGCTACAAACTTCCACACTGCCTGAAATTAAGCAACACCTAACTTTACTTACCGATGGTGCTGACTTGCGTGATTTCGTAATGGGACCACGCAAACAGCGTCAAAAGCGTTTCATAGCAGCCTCTGTATATGCAGCATACAATGAGGCCTGGAAGGTTACTCAAATTGAAACAGCAGAAAGAATACGGGAAATTGACCGTATTAATTTGGAAAAATCACTTTCTGTAGTGGACAATGGGTTAATGACTCTGTCCTCCAGAATTTTTTCATTGGACAGCATTGTGTCTTCAGCAATCGATATATTATCGCAAGACTTACTGTTATTACAACATGGTCAGTCACAATTGTGTTCTATTGTACAGCTTGGCTGGACGTTACAAAATCTGCGTTCAGGCTATGTGCCTTGGCGTTTAATCAACACAACGTCACTATTCCAAATCTTTAACCTTACTGATAGACAAATCGGTATGGCGCAAAAGGGTGCTGATTATACAATCTTGAGCATTGAAAAACTAGAAAGATTACCAATGACAATGTCAGAACGACCTGTCAGTGAATGGATAATCCACGGAATCATAAATATTCCAATCTCAACCTTCAGGTTTCAATACTGCCAAAAATATATACAGGCTGGCATGTACGAGAAATTGGGAAAGGGGTACCTTAAAACAACTTGGAACCTGCCCTATTCACATGCATGTGTCAGTAATAAAGGACAGAAAGTGTTTCTTAGTGGCAACAATTGTGCTATGTCACTAAGCGGCACGCTTCTGTGTAACGGAATTAGTTTGCATGGAGCCTGTGAAGGGAATTCATACAACCTTTCATGTCACCAGCAAGGCGCACCTGCAACTGAAATAGAACCATTCTTTCAAAGACTCTATAATGGGAGTTACATTCTTATTGTAGACCGCAGATGTTGTAGTCTTATGCCCGGGACTCCTTATCTAGTCACTACGACTGCGAAGGTCAAGTGCTGTGGACGTTCTTTGTTCCCCAGCTCCTTTCCAGACAGGGAGGCAAGGGCATGGCCCAATTTGAAAATTACTTCTATTCGAATAGATACTTTAAGCAGAATGAAAACAGTGCTTCTTCAGACGCCTACAAGGCTCACGTCATCAAAAGAAACGTATGATCTACAAGTCGCAAGGACGACTGCAGAGATACATACATTATTATCAACTAATTCCCCCATACATTTCGCGGAAATCCTGAGCGAAATCTTAAATATTTCTGATACCACTGGGGTCTCAAATGTATTTAAGACAGTATTTTCGATGGCATTAACACCATTCACAGCCATACTGGGTATTTTTCCAGATTTCGTCCATTCGATTTTTGGCATACTTCCCCTGATCCTGGGACTAATTGCAGGAATCCTATTCTTAGTCCTTATTTTTCGTTATGGCAACCCATGTCACAGATCAAACTCTCGCGACAATGGAAGATACGATCCTAGCCATTGGATACCGGGACTGGATATCAAAAATCCTGGGACTCTCCCGGCTTAGAGACCTGAACATGACTTGGTTTCTATCATTTCGACTAATGTGGCAAAGGTGTGTTTTACCTGTACTAAGGTGTCTGCTATGCGGAGAAGAATGCGTGTTAGACACCTGTCTGACGCTACAATCGGATGCGCCAGTGGATGCAGATACACTGTTGGTTCCTACCAAGGTTCACGCTTTGTGCTGCCCTCAAAGGCTGCCAATCCTGATGACGGCATTCCTGGAATCTTCACCACTACGATTGAAGAGTAGTGAAGTTCAAGATGAAAGCAGCATCGATCAGGTACGACCTTCTGTCAGCAATGCGAATCAGAATGCCAATGCAGACAATCATGCGCACGAATGCATGGTTACCCCTATTTCCGACTTAGTGGAACTTTCCCATGAAGCTGTTGACAGTTTTTTCGAAAGCCTTAATGATATGATGTTCTCTCCAGAACAGAAATAGAGACTTTTGAGCAAGCTCGCACACGGCGTTCCCTGAATTCGGCCTTCAACTTTAAAAATAAAGTCACATGAACAATTCTTCCCACCAGTTCACGGACAACAATTTTTTAGCAGCCGCAAATTATTTTTTACAAAATTTTCGGGACACTTATCTTCTGCTTAAAGTAAGAAACTATTCCTAGAGAACTAAGATTTCTATTTTTAGATACTTTATGAACTTTAGTTGCCCGCTGGGATGTTCACAAATATTTTATTATGTGATGAAATGGTCTCGAACTTCCTTTCTGTATAGCCATATTAAGAGCCATTTCATGTGTATTTCTCATATACCAATAAGCAATAATGCATAAAAATGCGTGTTTACTTTTGCATTTAATTCATAGCTTAAGTGCATACAATATATATGACTGCAATTTTTCAGTATATTTGAAAATTTCAAAATGCATTTATGTATTTTGGGGTGGTAAGGTATACACTATACTCTATAGTATGTTGTACTATGTTATACTATGCATAGATTAGTAGATATGACCATAGTTAGCGTGGAGTGGGTGTCATGTATTCCTATAGGTTCCGAATCGATCCCCCTATTCCTGACCCTATTCTGGTTAAACTAACTATCAAGTTAACTAACAATCAGCCCATGAGGCAAGAACAGCCCCCATGATGCAGAAACCGTTATCTGACGCAGTCACACTACGGCACAGGAACGTGTTATCTGATTAGGTCATAACGCTTGAGATCTAATTAGACAAGCGACATTCCTCCAGCCCCTGATAAGGCATACGACGTTCTCATAACAAATCAAACCTATGACAACCTGGAAAATCCGTGCGGCCATTGTTTTGATTTCACAGAGAACTTTAGTAAAGAATGTGCTAACGAGCAAGTCGTATGACATCTTTATTGACGTATCTATGTCCATCCTTACGTCAATCTCGGCACCTTTAAGGTATAAATATTGCCGATCTTGCCCTATGCAAACACACGCGTGGTGACAAGACGGAGCAGCCATCCTTGCCGAAGCCGAGAGCAGAAGCAGACCCCGCTGGCGCAGCCCCGCCTTCCTGACGCGCTGAGAGACGCGCTGCTATCTCAAGCCGAGAGACCCAGCACCGGCGCTTCTGGGCAGCCCTCGCAGGCAGCCTGGAATATCGAGAGCAGAGAAAGAGATACCATTCCTCATTCATCCTAACTTCCAGGTACAGAACTGAATAACCCCTCACAGAGAATTCTTTAGTTATTCACTTGGCAAAAACAAACTTAACTTAAACTGTAACTTTCTATTCCCGCCCACGCATTAGACTTAGGTCAGGTACACGGGGTAGGCGTATTTAGAAACACCAGTTGAGTACGTTTAGTCAAATGTATATGTGTATGTAAATAAATTTTAATCATTTTAAACATCATATGGCTCAGAAACCATATCAATGTTTTTACAGTATTATTTTATACTATTGCTTTTAATGTATGCACTTTACTTAACTATAAGTATTGCAATAATATCGATCCATTTCTCTTGTACGAGAAAAGAGACTGATCAATAAATAACACCTTTTTATTGAACACGCCCGTCTCTTCCTTTTCTCTACAATCTGATGAGACTAAGAATGCACGTACTGACTGAGTAAAATAATTGCCTTGTGCTCACACGACTCTCGAGATTGACTCTTGATTAGGGGAGAGCAAAGTTGTCATGTTCTATGGTTGTCAGAAACTAAATCCCTTCTTGTCTAATCAGGGAAGTTAATTCCTCCTTGAACATTCGAGAAAGTTTCTAGCGAACTCTGAGCTACGCTGGCAAACCCAAAACTTAAGTCTAGTATCGACAGTAGTAGACCTAGTTAACGTCTGGCCTAGGCCTTTACTGCTGTAGGTACTATTCCAATGCGCAGAGCCTATTGGGAAAATAGGAGCTACACTACAGTAATTAAATAATGTTAATAAATTTTGGGTAAAGGAGTATTTTTAGGGTTCAGGGTCAGTTTTCAGTTTTTGGGTAAAGGGGTATTTTTAGGGTTCAGGGTCAGTTTTCAGTTCTTGGGTAAAAGGGTATTTTTAGGGTTCAGGGTCAGTTTTCAGTTCTTGGGTAAAGGGGTATTTTTAGGGTTCAGGGTCAGTTTTCAGCTTTTGGGTAAAGGGGTATTTTTAGGGTTCAGGGTCAGTTTTGGGTTTGTGGGGTACAGGGGTATTTTTAGGGTTCAGGGTCAGTTTTCAGTTCTGGGGTAAAGGGGTATTTTTTGGGTTCAGGGTCAGTTTTCAGTTCTTGGGTAAAGGGGTATTTTTAGGGTTCAGGGTCAGTTTTCAGTTCTTGGGTAAAAGGGTATTTTTAGGGTTCAGGGTCAGTTTTCAGTTCTTGGGTAAAGGGGTATTTTTAGGGTTCAGGGTCAGTTTTCAGTTCTTGGGTAAAAGGGTATTTTTAGGGTTCAGGGTCAGTTTTCAGTTCTTGGGTAAAGGGGTATTTTTAGGGTTCAGGGTCAGTTTTCAGTTTTTGGGTAAAGGGGTATTTTTAGGGTTCAGGGTCAGTTTTGGGTTTTTGGGGTACAGGGGTATTTTTAAGGTTCAGGGTCAGTTTTGGGTTTTTGGGGTACAGGCGTACAGGGTAAAAATAAAATAAATTTAAATTTATTTTAAATCAATTAAATGAAATTAAAAAAAAGAAAATGACATTAAATTATTACGTTTTAAATTTTTTTTAAACGTATATCTATTACTTTTAATTTTTTAATTATGTTTTAATGTTTTTATTAAATATTTGTTAAATTATATGTATTTTAAAATTATTTTTACATTATTATTAATACATTTTAAAAAACGATATTTTTTAAATTTCGATATTTTTGTACTACGATATTATTTTTTCGATATTTTTGTACTTACCATTATGTAGATATAATTTCGATATTTTTGACTTCGATATTTTTGTCTCGATATTTTTGTAGGTCGATTTTCTGTCTGTCGATATTTTGTCAGACATTCATACAGGTTAAGTCAGAGTCTCAGCAGGCATAAGTTTCCTTCCGATTTTCGCGATTAGCGCGATTTTTTTAATCGATTCGCCTCCCCTGCTAATAGGCGATAGCTATGTTAGCGACTGCTTTCAGTCGCCAACAGGTTGGGTACGCCCACTTTGCATGTCATTAGCGGTAAATATCGCTGACATGCAAAGCGGGTCCCAAACCTGTAGCTATTGCCTATTAGCGACAGCTTGCTAATAGGGCGATAAAAATATCACTGCTTTAGTGGGAATAAGTCCTGCTAAAGCGGGGATATCACCCTTGCTAATATGCCCCTTAGTTCAGCCAGATAAATGCGCACTTAAAACAGGCAGATATACAAAGAGATATTTGTCCATTTATTGCCAGCAAGAGTATGCCATACAATGCTCACAGGTGCTACCAGAGCATGCAGGTGTATGTACTGGCAGAGCGGACAGACACTCACCTTTAATGCATGCATTCATCTGTATATGCAAAGGGAGTATATGTATGCACAGAGGACATTGGCATGTATGTGCACTTAGAAGGCAAGCAGATGTAAGCACACACAGCACTAGCAGGTGTATGCAGTGCACATATAGTGAAGGAATTCTTGAGTGAAATCTGGACCCTCCCCCACATATGACTGGTCCAGGTGAAGTGTAACTATATCCTACCAAATGGGCCTGATTCGGTGCAGAGATTTCAGGTCCATGCGTCGGTAGTCTGCACAATCCTGGTTGTTTCTTTGAATTCTGCACTCAACTAGGAGGAGGAGGAAACTACAGCCTCCTGCCTTGGTGCCTGCACATGCTGTTATTGGCAGGCCATTCCAACATTAAAGTAGTCTGACAGACCATGGCCAGAGGTGGCATTTGCTTCCTGGAAGAATTCCTTTAGATGTTAGTATGGAAACACCCTGTTGGCTGGTGCCCACTTCCCATAGGAACTAGATAGGGACATCAGTCCTGACACTAAGTTGTTACAGGCTTCCCCACTCGTAGCTAGTCTAATTCCCGACCCCCTTTGAGTCATTCAAGGGGCTGCAGGCCTTCTGCATGTGACTGTATTAATCAAGACAGAGAACATCCACTTTTGTTTACAGAGATCTGTTAAGTGGCACTTTACATTTGGAAGAACTCATTCTAAGTGGTCTTTTAGGAGAAGTGATGAGGGCTCTCTACCAATACAAATTATTTTATTTCATTTGTGCCATGTAAGAAGATTTGGGTTATGGCACCCTGGTGGATAGTCCACTCCTTGCCAGGTCCTACATCATTGTCGAAGATCTTGTTGATGAGGGCAGGAGGCAGCAGGTCAGCACAGCGGGCAGCATTCATTCAGGGCAGCAGTCCAGCAGAGTAGCAGTCCTTTCAGCAGCACAACAGCTCTTCATGGCAGAGTTTTCCATGGTCAAAAAGTGTACTGAAGAGTTGGTGTCTGAGATCTAATATTTGCACCTGGTGTCTCCTTGAAGTGGGAGGAGCTACTACAGGTTTCCTTTTGAAGTACACAGGTGTCCTGCCTCTCCTGCCCCGGTTCCAGACTAACTATAAGGGGTATGCAATCCTTTGTGTGAAATCAGGACACAGCCTAATTAGCTATAAATGGGGTGGGCCCACCTTGGCTGCCCCTCCTGGGGCATCCAAGCACACCTAAGCTCTCTTTTGTGTGTGTGGCTGTCTAGGAGTATTATACAAAGCTCAACTCTCAGATACACCCCATCATGTGACCCATGTACAGGAGAGAGACAATAAATGTTTTAGGCAGGAAAAGACCAACTTTTTAAAAGTGACATTTTCAAAAATTGTAATTAAAAGTCTGACTTTACCATAAAAGAGGATTTTTCACCACAGTTCCAAAGACACCAAACATGAACTATTCCCTGTCCCCTTTTAGAAGTTTCAGCTTATTAAATGTAATACTGGAATTCCAGTGCTATTCTGTGAGAGTAGCAGGCCTTTCAGTAGTGAAAAACAAATGTAAGGATTTTTCACTGCCAGGACATGTAAAACTTCAAAGTACATGTCCTACTTTTTAAATACATTGCACCATGCTCTGACAGCTGTTTGGGACCTACCCTAGGGGTGACTCATATGTACTAAAAAGGAGGGTTTTGGCCTCACAGAAGGTCTATTTTTCCATGTTGAAAGGGCAGTTTAAAACTGCCCACAGAGGCTACAATGACAGGTGTGTAGTATTTATTTATTTATTTATACAATTTGTAGAGCACGCAAATACCCATGGGTGTCTCGGCGCTAGGGACAGCGAGCAGGAAACAGAGACTATAGACTATTAGCTGAATAGCCATGTTTTTGTCATTTTTCTGAAGGCAAGTAGGGTCGGGCCAGCTTTGATGTGAATAGGAAGAGAATTCCATAGCTTGGCCGTGGCGACAGTAAATCGCTTATCGCCCCACAAGGCTGTCTTTGTGTGGGGAACCCTTAGCAAATTGGCTGTAGATGACGGTAATGCCATGTTAGGGACGTAGGCACCCAGGGCCTCCTTCAAGAACAGAGGTCCGGAGTTACGCGAGGCTTTGTATGCAATGCAAAGGGCCTAGAACTTAATGCGTTTTTTATCAGGAGCCAGTGATAATGTTAAAGTATATGAGAGATGGATTTCTATTTGTGGGTTCCTGATAAGATTCTGGCAGCTGAATTCTGGACCTGTTGTAATTTGTTGAGTATTTTACTCTGTGTATTTATGAAGAGGCCATTACAGTAGTCGATAGTCGACATGACAAGGTGTTTACTAGGGTTTTCCCAGCATTGAGTGGTAAAAAAGGTAAGAGCTTCTTTATCATTCTAAGTTTAGAGAATGAGACCACCGCATTGACATGAGGTACAAAGGACAGTTGTCATCAAATATGCCGCCTAAGTTTCTGACCTTAGATACCGGTAGCAGAGGGAGTAATAATGATGACAGCCACCAAGAGGGGGACCAACATGGCGACAGGTTGCCAAAAATGGGGCGCTAGAGGGCGCACAAGCGGAATGGCTGCTTAGACGCGCAGCTCCCGCTCCTTGGTCGCTAATCCTGCACTGATCCTTCGCCACAGGGTGCAGAAGTGCCCGAATTTTACCTTACATGCTGTAAGGGACTGAGAACTACACTCGACCCAAGTTTGGGGTCGCTGCGAGGACCGGCGCCGAAGATATCATCCCTTGAAGTTTTGCCGGCAATTGATCTGGAGCCGACGTGTCACGGAGGCCGGCTGCGACGGACTACACGACCCCGGGGATGACCACGAGGCGATAGGCCGCGGTGTCGGGAGCCGCCGGGAGTCAGTGTGCCTGCTGCCTGGGGACGCGGGGTGAAGACGCTTAGCTGTGGCCCCCATCCGAGCGCGGCCCCCCCCCGACATCGGACTCTGCTGGCTGTCCCTACAGGTGGGTGGATGCATGTACCCAGACTGGCACTGTGAGGCGGGACGACCTCGGGCGCCTACCGCAACCACCTCCACGCCGGCGATATCCCCGCCTGGGGGCTGGATGACATAACACCTGCCTCTGAACCACCGTGGGGGGGGGGCCCATGCCTGCGCTGACTTCCCGTATCCACTGCGCACGGGCCTCGCCAAAGTGAAGCTGCTGCCGGCCCCTGCGCCTCTGGGGACATACCGTGGGGGGGATCCTGACGCCCCCATCTACTTTCCCGCCTGAGGTAACGTTGCTGGGCTGCTCATTGGACGGACCCCGATTTTGAACAAGCCCTGAAGTTGTTCCTGTCCATATCGGACTCTGCTTCTTTTTGTGGTCCTTATACCTGGGGGTCCTCTAACAGCATTCGTGGCCTGCATGTCCCGCGAGTGCCCGCTATAGCGCCATTGACACCTTATCACGGACCACCTAGGGTGCGCAGGGGGTGCCTGAGGCTCACCACCGAACGCCTATATATCCCCGGCGGTGGTGCTGTTATCGATGGTAGCTACATAGCGCCCTGCCAGAGAGGTCTGCACGAGGGTATTACATTGGCGCGCCCCCTGCGCCAACCCTACGACTCAAGCGCTGATATACCGCGGTGCTCCGGTGCTGCGCCCTGTTGCGCCATAATGAGGCCTGACAACCGCCAGTCCAAACTCAGCTTCGATGGTGCAAAAAAAGGCGCGAAACCGCCGCCGACGGACCCTGGGCCTAGTACGACCGCTTCAAAAGCCACCACGTCACCCGCCAATGACATTGATCTGCACAGCCTGTTCCAAGAGATGCGCCAAGGGTTTGCCACTGTCGTTGAGAAGGTCGTTGGGGTCACTGCCCGGCTAGACGCTTTGGTACATAAGGTGGATCGCCATGAGGAGAGGCTCACGGCTGCGGAACAGCGCATCTCTGACAACTCGGATGCCACCTCGACTCATACGACGCAATTGGCCAGAATGGATAATCTGCTCAGGGTCATTGCGGCCAAAAATGAAGATTTAGAAGCCCGAAGCCGCCGGAACAACATAAGAGTCACCAATGTGCCGGAATCTACAGACACGGGCAGGATGGAACTCTTTATTGAGAAGTTGCTAAAGGGATCGATCGGAGATGACGCGTTCTCGCCTCAATTCATCGTGGAGAGAGCGCACAGATCTCTGGCGCCTATACCGCAGCCCGGTCTTCCGCCACGGCCGATAATTGCTAGACTACTAAACTATCGCGACCGCGATACTGCATTGCGAGCGGCCAGGTCTCAAAGAACATTGCAGTTTAATGGAATTTCCTTCTCCATATATCCGGACTTCACAACCATGGTGCAGGAGGGACGGCGCAAATTCCTCCCAGTGAAGAAGAAACTACGAGAAGCCCAGGTGGACTATGCGCTGTTATATCCGGCGAAGCTGCGGGTAACACACCAGGGGAAGCAACGGTTCTTCACGAACCCGCAGAAAGTGGAGGACTTTTCGAAGATGCTCCGGAAGACACGCAGGGGGGGGCGTGATGTTGCAGAAGACCAGGAGGACGGAGACCCACCTCCGGCGCTACAGGAGTGATGCCTGCTTGCTACACCTATGCTGGACACATCTTATGTGCTGCTTATACCTCTTCAATTGTTATGAGCGTGGATAGAGCGGCAGCTACGCATGCTGGACCTACACTGCCTTCATATACCTGTGGTAATGTATACCAAGGACCACTCTCTTGGGCCTAGCCTCCACCAAGGGCGGTATAGTATTGGAGCTACGGCCTGGGTAGTGGCTGTGCGCACTCTATGCTGTTCCCCTACTGGGTGTTCCCCTCAAGTCTGCTGATGTTTTTACTGTTGTTGTTGGGGTTGGGGGGGTGGGGGGAGGGACGTTGGGTGGGGCTCATTGGCTACTGGCATGATTGGGATGCTGGGGTGGGAGGGGGGTGGGATGTGCTATTCAGAGGCATTCATCGACTGGACAGATTGTTTTGACTTTACTCTGGTGTGGGCACGGCGGATGGCGAGACGGATTGGGCCGTATCTACTCGCCTTGGCTGGGACTATGGTGCTTAATGTTGGACTATCCATGCCTACTCTAACTGCTGATGCACGTTTAACTTGCATTTCCTGGAATATACAGGGTTTGAATGACGCAAAGAAATGTCGCAATGTCCTTGCTTATCTTGATAGACATCACGTCCTGGTTGCCATGCTGCAGGAGACACATCTGTCACCGCAGGGGGGGACCGCTTATGCAAGCAGATGGGCTGGGACTCGTATTTTCTCCTCTTATTCCACTTACGCGAGGGGGGTTGCTATCCTTATAGCCCGCAGCGTACCGTTTCAGAAGCACGGGGAACTGATTGATGGGGATGGGGAGATACGCAATGTTATGGGGCAGACTGGGATGTGACACTTACACATTTGTTGTCGTATATGCACCAAACATAGATACTCCTGAATTCTTTACCACGCTATGGGGAAAGATCATGACTGCTGGGTCGAGACACATCGTCTGGGGCGGGGACTTCAATCTAGCGATGGTGCCAAGGTTGGACAGAGCGGACGGAGTCTGCTTCTATAAACCTAGAGCGCGGGAGGCACTTGAGGGGGTGATTGTGGAGGGGGGGTTTCTAGACGCCTGGAGACACTTGCACCCATATGGGAGGGAGGGCACTCATTTCACCTCATACACAGGAACCTGGGCGCGCCTAGACTACTTCCTGATCACCAGTGGAGTGGCTGCGGAGCTGGTGGGGGCGGTGCACCTGCCGAGAACATACTCGGACCACAGTCCTGTCTTGCTACATTTTCGCACACGGGCTGGGACACCCCACGACCTCACTGGCGGCTCCACCCAGACACTTTATTAGACAACTTATTTCGCACTGAACTCGGGGAGGAAATTGAAGCCTTTTTTCCCAGGAACAGGGGATCAGTTGACTCCATAGAGCACATATGGGAGGCATTCAAGGTGACCATTAGGGGACACTGTATTTCTAAGAGTCACGGGGTGTTGCGGGATATCCTTAACACGATACACACACTAGAGAAAGAGCTACGTGCACTAGAGCTTCGCATGGTTGTTGAGGATGGGCCAGAATTACACGCGGCTTTCAGAGAGGCACTGACAAAGTATGAGGAGGAAGCTGGCAGGGAGGCTAGGTTCCGCGGCAAACACTGGCAAGCTAGGAGCTATTGTGAGGGAGATAGGCCTGGGAAGGTACTCGCTGCACTCACACGACCTGCGTGCGCACACAATGTCCTGCTTGAAATTGCAGATGGGCACGGATCCACAGTCAAGAACACAGGCGAGATACTCGAGATCTTTACGACACACTATCGCTCGCTCTACACTTCCACCATGAAGCCCGACATGTCTTATGCTGCCTACTTGAAAGATGTGGCGCTCTGCTGGCTCAGTGATGGGGATAGGGTGTTTCTGGCAGAGCCTTTCGAGTTGGAAAGGTCTGGGAGGCCATAATGTCCCTCCAAAATGGCAAAGCCCCGGGCCTAGACGGCTTTCCTGCCGAGTTCTACAAGGCCTACATTGATATCATGGCACCTGTCCTTCGTGAGGTATACTCGGAATCGCTCTCTGACGGTATACTCCCTTGCTCCATGCGTGAGGTCGTGATCACCTCCCTCCTGAAGCCTGATAAAGATCCGGGCTCCTGCAATTCCTATCGGCCACTCTCCCTCTTGAACTGCGATGTTAAAATACTCGCTAAAATGCTCGTAACCCGCTTGTCGCTGCTGATGACCAGGATAGTGCTGCCTGACCAGTCGGGCTTCGTGGCTGGCCGTTCTACATCTCACAATCTCCGCACTCTATTCTCTTTGCTTCGTACAGTTCATCCCGATATGCCTGTTGCAGCCGTTTTTCTCGACGCCACTAAGGCTTTCGACTCGGTTGAATGGCCCTACCTGTTCTCAGTGTTAGCCGGTATGGGGTTCCCCAAGCTGTTTATATCCTGGGTTCGCCTCCTCTATACCAACCCCACGGCAAGGGTGTTAATTAACGGTCATCTGTCGCAACCCATTGCAATCACCAGGGGCACACGTCAAGGGTGCCCGCTGTCTCCCCTCCTGTTCGCCATAGCTGTTGAACCACTTGCTTGTCGCTTGCGACAGCTACACCGAGATGGAGCGGTGCAGTGCTTACAACGTCAAATTGATGTGTCGCTATACGCGGACGACATCACGCTGTACGTTAAACACCCCGAGATACACCTTAATCCCCTACTCAGGGAGTTTGTTGCATTTGGCGGAATGTCTGGTGTCCATATCAATTGGTCCAAGTCACAATTCTTCCCCCTGACTGATGCAGTAACTGACTTTCCTCTTGATTATCCCCTGGAGTGGTGTCTGACTGACC
The DNA here is from genome assembly GCF_964261635.1 of Lissotriton helveticus. Classification (NCBI taxonomy): domain Eukaryota; kingdom Metazoa; phylum Chordata; class Amphibia; order Caudata; family Salamandridae; genus Lissotriton; species Lissotriton helveticus. The sequence continues at coordinate 436,093,858 of NC_136062.1, read as the reverse complement.
TCCGATACCTGGGGATCCGTATATCCCGAGACAAAGACGAGACATTACGGTCCAATTATGGGGTGGCGATGACCAAGCTGACTGCCACTGTGGATCGCTGGATCACCCTGCCGCTATCCATGGCTGGACGAGCATCCCTCATTAAAATGGTTATCCTTCCCCGATTTCTTTATTTTTTCTCAATATTCCTTATTTCCCTGGTGCCTATTTTTTTAAAACCCTGAAGACGGAGCTGCGCAGGCTATTTTGGGGCGGCAAGAGTCCCCGGCTTAAATGGTCCACACTCACACTCCCCTACGATAGGGGTGGCTTTGACGTCCCCGATTTCGAGGCATATTATCAGTGTGCACAGGCGCATTTTGCCTATCATTGGATGGCGCCTACGCCTTTCATGCCACACGTCGCGGTAGATGACTGGATAGTGCATCCTCTCCCGCTCAATGGGCTGATGCACTGCCCCGAAACATCCATACCTACTCCGAACACCTCTGTCTCCTGCACCTTAGATGCGTGGCGCCGCATAACCAAGAACTTGTCATGTCCCCTGCTTTACTCGCCCAAACTGCTGCTCACCTATCATCCTAATCTTACCCTTCTGTTGGAGCAAGGTTTCCGCAACCTATGTGCGAGAATGCGCATTGCTTACTGGGGTGACTTGTTTTCTAACGGTCATTTTAAGTCAGCGGAACTTTTTTTTGCGACGCATAGCCACACCCCACTCGAGCTCTTTTATTATATACGTCTGCGAACGGGGATGAGAGATATCCTGCCTGACTTTCCCGACGAACCTGAGGTTCTGGCTCCACTTCATTTCATGCTTAGCTCGCTAGATGGGGCTCATCTAGTCTCCGGCCTTTACCGCCAGCTCCGAAGCACGACTTCGACGCTGGATTCTAATGCCTGAATGCACTGGACTACGGAATTGGCCACTGACATCACTGACGAGCAGTGGCACTATTGCTGTGCGCTCACCTCCCACATCTCTGCCAGTAGCAAACTGAAAATTATACATTATAAATTCGTGCAGAGGGTGAATTACACGCCGGCGAGGAAACACAGATTCGGCCTTGCGGCGGATGATCTGTGCGAGCGATGCCGCGCTGAACATGCGGACTTTTTGCATTTGGCATGGGGATGCCCCCAAGTGGAGTGCTTCTGGCGACAGGTCACAGGGGCCCTCACTGAGATGACGGGGGAAACGGTACCAGCAGATCCATTGATGACACTACTTGGATACACTTTGCAGATCCCTAGATCTTGCCGAAAATTTGTGGATATTGCACTGCTTTTGGCCAGAAGGCGCGTGGCGTGCCGCTGGGGACTTGGCAGAGCGCCCATTTTCAAAGAATGGCTGGCAGACCTAACCTACTGTCAGGATCAACATAATACATTCGCTGAGCTGCTGCCCATCTCGAGTAGGCCTCGAGACGTCTGGGGCCCACTGGTGAGCTATTTGCTCACACGCTCCAATGACGCGGACTCGCCTGCAGCACCCCCTCCTACTGTTTAACATCCCAGGCTGAGTTTTCGGACATGACCAGTGCTCCCCATTCTGTTATCGCAGTTCCTACGGGTTAGTCCACGCCGAGGGCCCCCTCCTCACACGGCATACCGATTAGACCTACTTCCCGGTCTTCACGCAGCCCTAGCAGATGTGGATCTCTTCCTCTTCGTATGCCTGTCACCGCCCCCCAGGCCACCCTGAGATCACACACGTCATATTCTACACACACAACATATTCCCTCCACTACTTCACATTTCTACTGATACATGCATTGCACTTTCTGGAATTGATGGATAGTCATTAGGCTTGCTGCGCTGTGCTTGTGGTACCTCGCCCACCCCCGCCTGCCTAGAATGCCACACCAACACATCACTATTTTCTTTTTTTGACCTGCAGTGAATTGCCTCTTAGTCTTTACACAGTTGGGGGTTTCTTTTATGTTAACTGTTACGGGTAAGGTCAACTTGCTCAAAGGAACATGAGTAACCACATAACCTGTTCTGCTGCTGCTTATCCTGCATTGCCCTACTATGCCGGCAGTAATCTTTATCCCCTAGCTTGAATATGCTATGCCGTCGGGCCTCAGGGATGCCGACCATGAGGCTGTGTTCATGATTAACCTTTTTATGCTGCCGGCCTCCGGGTTGTAGGCGTGAAAAGCTGTGTCGTGTGATTTTCATTATGCAATAAAGCAGTGTTTGAACCCAAAAAAAACCACAAAAAAAAAAAAACAGTTTGCCAAAAATCATTACCTCAGTTTTCTCAGAGTTAAATTTTAGGCAATTATTGGCCATCCATGTACTGATGGCCAACATGCCTTCCTGGAAATTGGCTGCTACTGGCCATCAGTCATTATGTACTGCAAGCACTAATTGTGTGTCATCAACGTAAGATGTGAGACCCATCCCCTGTGCTTTGATGTCTCTGGCCAAGTCCGACACATAGATATTAAATAGTGTTGGACTCAGTGAGGATCCTTGCGGGATGCCACATGGGAGGGTAAATTGTGGAGAATTGAAAGTGCCGAGACACACTGATTGGGTACGATTGGTGAAGAAGGTGAACAGGAGGTCTCTGGCTGTGTGACTTATACTGATGTTTGTGACACGGTCGATCAGGGTAGCATGGTTGACCATGTTAAATGCCGCCGAGAGGTCTAACAGAATAAGAACAGCGGCGCCCCCTTGATCCAGTATCATCCTAATCTACTCTGTTGCCTTATAAGCGCTGTCTCGGTTCCATGGCCCTTGCGGAAACCGAATTGCGTGTCATCCAGGAGCTTGTGATCTTCGATGTAATTGGATAGTTGGGAATTCATGACCTTTTTGAAAGTTTTAGCTGGGAAAGGTAGGCTAGCTGTAGGTCTATAATTCTTAGTTTCAGCAGGGTCGAGATTGTGTTTTTTTAGCAGAGGTTTGATGATAGCTCTTTTCCAAATCTGGGGGTAGATGCCAGTCTTAAACATCACGTTACTGATGTTAGAGAGGCTGGGAGCTATAAGATCTGCGATGGGTTTTAGAATGGCAGTTGGGCAGGGGTCAGGTGTCAGTGGCAGAGCCTGATTTGACGATAGAGACTAGTTTTATAATCTGGTCCGGTGATATGCTATCAAATTCTAGGAGGGCTTAAGAAAGCCATGATTCGAGTGCTGATCTTCCAATGTTTTTACCCTCCTGTGTGAGAGGTACACATTGACAGTTGTGTGTTACTAGTGTTATCCGCAATTCACAAATGTTGACGCTTTACCCTCCTGTGTGAGTGGTACGCGTCATATTCACGCCATGTATACTGCTGAATCTTGATCAACCTGTTTTATTCACTTATTATTTCAGGTTGTGCATCTGATATTCTGAACCCGTTGATGAACTTTTTGATGATCTGTAGACGCCTTTACCCTCATGTGTGAGAGGTACGCGCCTCGATGCTTTTTGTTATTGCTCTAATGAACATTGTGTTGTGACAAACACCCCTGCCACAACGGACCTATGATTAACACACACCCATGGTTGCCACTTTCATATTAGGTGGCACTGCTGTTTTTTTAAGTTTTTAGACTTATACGACATACTGCCTTTCCGACTCGGTTATTTATCTGTTACATTTGTCTGTTTATTCATAACATTCTGGAATAGTATGCACATCCATCTTCTTCCGTCTCTCCAGTTTACCTAAGTCATACCAATGAGTCTTTTTTCACTCTTAGTCCCCACATTCAGCGTGAGACAACGTACACGCGCCGAGAGTTTCTGTCTCTCAGAATTTAAGCTGTCCCGCACATTACACGGCCCTCTGCCTTTGAACGCGCACGGCTCTTGATAATCCCGGGACGCCCAATACGAAACTCCCGCAGGTGCTTACAGCGTGGCAACCTAACAGTTGCTTTCTTGCATGTTTGATCCCGTTGAAGTAGGGTTCTATATATGTAACGTTGGGTCCCTATGTTTTAGTATTCCCAGAACGTATGTAGCTAACCGATGTCGGCGGCTTTTCAGTCATTATTCACTTCACGGGGACGTTGGATTTCTTCCGGCCCCTGTACGTTTTTCAGCAGTAGTTTGAGCTTTGGCCCACTGCGTGTCTCTCATCCGAGGTTTCCTAGCCCGGTGTTTTCTTTTCTTTTGCAGATTCACTCTTTGCCTTATCCGTTCTCTTTGCAATGGACCTTTTGTGCCCATCTTCCCATGAATAACTTACCTTTCACTGTAAACATTTTTCCCTATGCGTCTCCCCTTTTTTTATTAATTCACATTCATGTATCCCGAGTATTAAATCCCTCATTTTTATCTCACACTCTAGGAAGTTTGCCCCCCACTTTACCCCTGTCCTGCGGAAGACCCCCAGTAAGGTTTAACCTAGAACGTTTTGGAGTTGAAAAGTCGACAACCTACATACCTGCCAGCTTTTACCGCAACCAGAAGATATTTACAGAGGCTCTTTAAGCATGGCAATGTAGAATTTCCAGACATTTGCTGCATTGTACTCTGGCTCTGTGTGGAAGCTAGTAATTAGCTTTTTTTGTAGATAAGGGTCATATGACCAGCACTTTATCCCTTCCCTATCCTTGCACTCATTTTTCACTGACACCTTCCCTTCCTCACCCATTGGGGCACAAATGTTTTTCTGAATAGTGATGTAAGATTTCTGGATAAACGTAATCCGAAGGCGCATTGTGATTAAATAACGGTGTACCTATTCGACTGTCTGACTTTTTGTTTATGTTCTCCTTGATTCTCGCACCAATTGTTTTCCCTGTTTTTAATAAATGTGTACTGGGACCCTTTTCCTATTTGTAACGATCATCCATCTTGGGTTGAGGGGCGAAGTTAGTATAGTTGTCATTGACCTTTTCAAAGAAGTAGCTGGCAAGTGAGTCTCATAGAGTTTGTGCAGGGGCTGTGGCGGCGTACGATGATTGTCCTGATAATTTGGCTACTACCTGATATAATTGTTTGTTAGAGTCTTGCGCAGATTCTGTCTCTTCAGTGTAGTATTTAATTTTCTGCTGCACAATAAGCAATTTATATTTGGCGAGTGCCTGTTTGTAGCGGATTTTGTCATTATTTTGTAGCCTTTCCGCCAGTATCTTTCAAGGTTTCTACATAGTTGCTTCTGTAATCTGAGGGCCTCTGAAAACCGAGGGGCAGAAGGGGAGTGTTGATTTTTGGAGGCTTTTTTAGAGGGACCAGGGAATTCAGTGCATGGTGAAACCATTCATAGTAGTTTGATGAGGCAAGATCAGGGTCTGGTGTCGGGGCTGGTTGTGTAGATAGCAAGGTCGATTTAAGGAGCTGCGGATCTATTCTATTCCAGGCCTTAAAGAAATTATGTGTGTGTGAGGTGGAATTTTCGATAGTTTTTTTATTACTTTTGATGTTAAATAGTACAGCACAGTAATCAGTCTAGACCAAAGGTAGAATATTCTTCAAGGAGATAATTTGATTATTAGAGTACATTCCGTCTAGAGTGTGACCAGCGGGGTGCGTGGGGCTGGTCACCAATTGCTTGAGGCCTACTGCTTCTAATTCTGAGAGCAGCGGGTTGGTATTGTTATCTGAGCCGTTTTCAAGGTGGAAATTAAAATCACCTAAAATAGTAAAAGTAGGTACGCCTGCTAGAGGCGCCAGCATGTTGCCCAAGGTAGAGAGAAAGTCTGCCCGAGGGCCTGGTGGGCAGTATAGCAGAATGCCCTTAAAAGGTTGGGACGGGGTAAGCATGATGTTCAGGGCTTCACGGGTCAGAGAGGGAACAGTCTCTATCCTGGCTGTATATTTTTATTGCGATAAAAGATCCCTACTCAACCTCCTCTTTTGATTGGTCTGTCTTGTCTGTAGTCTAGATAACCATTGCTAAGGTCATTGCGCAGGCGGCGCGTCCGCTGTGCGTGCGCTCGTGCATCAGTTTAAGTACCGGTGTAGCGTGAAGAGCTAGTCCGCTAACCAGTGCCGGCAGTGTCCCGCCCTTGATGTCACCTCCCAGGAACGCCCTCCACTCAACTGCACTTGCCGAGTCGGACCGGGGCGTGGGTGCGGTATCAAGGTACCGTGAATAACTGTGCAAAGTGCAGTTTAGAAAGACAATAAACATAAGATTTCGATTCAGTGTAAAATTCTGAGTAAAAGTTAAAAGCTGAAGGTTTTAAAATGCACATAGTAGATTGAGAAATACAAAGCTAGCAGCCCCACCTACAATCAGGGTTGTGCCGTATCCGCTGCATCAGGGCCGGCTCTAGGCTCACGGAGGCCCTGAGCAGGGAGTGTAGGTAGGGGGCCCGAGGCCGCCAAATCCCTGCCAGGGGCCGCCACGCAAATATGTATCTAAGGATATATATTGGCGTGGCGGACCCTGGGGTTTGGCGGCCCTGTGCAGGTGCACAGCTTGCACATGCCTTAGGCCGGCCCTGGCTGCATGTGCGCGGGCGTGGCTGCGGTGTCAAGGTACGGTGAATAATAAACTGTGCAAAGTGCAATTTAGCAAGACAATGAGCATGAGATTTCGAATCAGTGCAAAATTCTGAGTAACAGTTAAAAGCTGAAAGTTTTAAATTGCACAAAGTCGATTGAGACATACACAGCTAGCAGTACCACCTACAATCAGGGTTCTGCTGCGTCCGCTGCGCTTGCGCTCGGGCATCAGTTTAAGTAGCGATGTAGCGTGAAGAGCTAGTACGCTAACTGGTGCCGTAAGTATCCCGCTCTTGATGTCACTTCCCAGGAACGCCCTCCGCTCAACGGCACTTGCCGAGTCGGACTGGGGTGTGGGTGCGGTGTCAAGGTACGGTGAATAATAAACTGTGCAAAGTGCAATTTAGTAAGACAATGAGCATAAGATTTCGAATCAGTGCAAAATTCTGAATAAAAGTAAAAAGCTGAAGGTTTTAAAATGCAGAAAGTAGATAGAGACATACACAGCTAGCAGCGCCACCTACAATCAGGGTTCTGCTGCATCCATAGTATATGTAATCGGCTAATTAAGTGGTTGGCACATGCAGTGTTTCAGGCACACCAGTAGAATTTAATTGACAGGTCCTGGGCACATGTGATACAACTTTACTAGAGACTTATAAATAAATTAAATATGCCAATTGGGTGTAAACTAGATCTGCCATGTTTAGAGGAAAGAGAACACATACCACAGCACTGATTAGCAGTAGTAAAGTGCACAGTGTCTTAAGGCCAACAAAAACCAGATCAGAAAAAAATTGAGAAGTAAGGCAAAGTATTTGGGGGAAGGCCACATTAAGGCTGACAGGTTTAACAGCACCTAAATGGGAAGTGCTTTTAAGTTTTGTTTAATAAAATCTGACTGAGCACAAGTGAAACTTTTGTCTATTTTGGAACACACCTCCTATAACAGGTGCGACTCATGTGAAGGATAAAATCAATCTTTTTCAACCAAAAACTGCAGAGGTTGTTAGTTTACAAAAATGCAATGTGTACCATGCCATTAATGGCATTCCTGTTCCTTGAAGACAGTTCAATTCCAGGAACGAAACAAGCACAATTAGTCCTACCTGAATGGCCAACACATATTGATTGAACACTGCCTCAATAATTATAATAGTTTTCTCGTCGAGAAATTTCCCAGATGCAAAATCTGATGGTGACTGCTTTGTAAGTTCTCAGCAAACTGTGGAACACAGCTCCTTGTGAATATTTTGTGCATCCGTGTTTTGTGACGGTGAGTCTTTGGGTGTCTAAATGTGGAAAGGCTTAAAGTAAATAGCAACAGTGTTGTTTCCCATTTTCTATAGAAAAAGCTTCTATACGTCGGGATTTGTTTCCCTGCATGATTGCATTATCAATAGTAATTTATTGTGCCTAGTCACATACATTTAGCAAGATGAGTTGGAAGTTGAACCATTTTGGCAGACTTGGATGCTGTTCCCTTTTTGGGCTCAAGCTAAGATGACTTCTGCAAAATCTTTCTATTGTAAACAGGTGCGAGCCAAGAATGGGAATTGAATCAGAAAAACAACCTGTCTTCCAATGTATCTAAAATGTTCTATGGCTTAAACATTGAATTTAGAGGTTAGTAATAATTATGTCTGTTAAAATAAATTCATTCATTCACTGCCTGCCTTCTTTTAAATATTAAATGTAAACCTATGTGTTAAAGATTTATTTACATGCAACAGTGTCTCAATTGGAGAATGTGCAAACTTTATATTCTGGCTGACAGGTTCCAGGTTCTATAATGACTTTCCTTGCTGTCTATGACTGACATTCGAACATGTACTCTAAAGCAACAGGGATAACATTGTCCGTCATTCACAATTTCGTATACACTGGGGTTGTCTCAGAAATTCAGCATTTGAACACTGATGCTACCCAAGACAGGCACTCTAGTTATGAAGGTCTCTGGGAGAATAGGTCACCAGTCTAATAAATCTGTGTACATAATTAAAAGTAAAGTTATAATCCTGACTATTTCCCTTGCTGGGTAAATCAATACATCTAAGATTTAACTAGTATTTAGCAAGTCTATCTTAACACCTTAACCGCGGCCGAAAATCTGCCGCAGTGCGGCACTCTGAAGATTGGGCGGGGCCGCGTCGGCCAACAGACGTGCGCAGCACTACGGAGGTAGTGCTCGCGACGGCCGTTGGCCGGCAGAAGCAGCGAACGGGTTAAGATTGTAATCTGAATAACTATTAGCATTTTCTCAGTTTCTCAAATGATCGAGAAAGGATAGTGCAGTCATTGTACAGTCTTATGTCTTACTTGATCTTGTTATGTGTAAACTGTTGTACAAAGATCTGGACAGGAAAAAGTAAACCAGCAGAGGTTTAGACCAGTGCTTATTGTGTAAAATATTAAGTGCCAGTGTTCTGAACAGAAGGCTACTGCAAGTTTGCACTACCCATCACCCCTGTCATCGCTGCCAAAACAACTACTAACCATCTCCCTCACCTGCAAGTGCGCAGTTCAGATTATTCCAGGTCCCCAAAGCTAGGGCAATGGCGGGGGTGGCAGGAATTAGTAATTTTTAATGTGTATTGTATTCATAAACAATCTTTGTTCTGCTCATCTCTAAATTAGATGAGCAGCGCCACCATGTGACAGACTGTCATAAGTGTGGTGTTGACAATTATTGCCCAGCACTGGATACTACTGTCTCAAATTAAGCACTGGTTTATACATATTCAGGTCCTCTGGATATTTACACGGTTTGTTTGCAGAGGAAATCTCTTAGAATTACAATTACAATGGGACTGTTTAATTCATACCCCTCTAAGATGAGAAGAAGAAGTCTGGGTTTTTACTAGAATTTTTTTTTTTTTTAGGTGACAATCAACTCAATTCATGAAAGCTTCATTCGATGTTACAATAAAAATCATAAAAGCACACATTAAAAGCACATAACTTGTAAGTTCATCTGTATTAAAATAAATATAAAATCTACAAGACCTTATCATTTAAAATATTCGGGTTAAAAATGTGCAATTAGAAAGTCATAGGCAAATCGATTTCCTAGATTTAATTATAGATTTCAAATAACAAGCTATCGACCATGTAAAGTTGCTGTTCTCTAGGAGTTGTAACACTAAGAATGCTGGCCCAGATTGTTTATGTACAAGAGCCCTTAGAATTGGTAAAATCCATTGTTTTCTAGGTTCAGTGTAAAATTTACAAAATAAAATAACGTGTATTGCTGATTGTGGTGATAAAACGTTTCATGGGCACAAACACAGAATCTTCGACCAGTCATTCATAGTAAGGTAGCTCGTTAGACTATGAAAGACAGCCAATCTGAAGCGGGTTAAAACCATCCTATCATACCCTCCTAGCGTGGATTTTAAATAGGGTTGGCTAATATAAGTGGTTAACATCAGCTGATTCCCCTGCACTGTGGTCTATAACATTTCTGTGAAAAATCTAATAGTTTCTAGGAACATTGTGTTAAATCTAGGGACAAATGTTAAGGTGCTAAGATCTTCATAGTATTCTGGGTGCCCAAGGTCGGCCATAAAAGTTTAAATATATTTCGGTCAGAGGATGCATATTGCCCGATGTAATTTGAAACTATCCCATATAATGCCCAGGTTGAGACTTGTTTTGGGGTTAGTCCATACCCAATGCCACAGTAGTATGGTTTGGGTTTTTATAAGATATAAGATCAGATATATCCCTCATCCACAATTCCGCATGGCATATATAGGTTATTGTACTGCTAGGGACTGCCAATAGATATCTGAGGAAGGTTTCTCGACTAATAGTATGGACTGGGGGTCTTCATATCCGCAGCCCCATACTCAGCCGTTGAAACACTTTTCACTTTATAAATATGTAATAGCTCTACAACCGGCCTTCTCCCCAGTTTTCTCACAAAATTGGCCAGGGCAGCAGTGGTTTTCATAAATAATAGCTTTCTTGCTTGCTTGTACAGCTGGGACCAGCTCCCCCTATGAACAAATAGGATACCGAGATAAGAAAATCTCGGTATATTCTATCTTGTTATTATCAATTATGATATCCCAGCCTTTTGAGCTATCATGCCCACATTTCATTATATATGTTTTAGTGGTGTTCACACTGAGCCGCAGATTGTGCACAACATTTGTAAAGTAAGAAACAAATCTTTGTAGTCCCAATTGAGTTTGTATTTAACAACAAGGGGTGGTCATGGACAGAGTTTCTGAATTAAGCAGAATACTCTCACCCAGTCAAGAGATCAGGGCTAGATCCAACACCGTTTTTTAGCTCACTGCACCATCCCAGTTCAGAACCTGGCTATATGCAAATTAGTCTGTTCCTGTCCCAGTGCATGATGGGAACAGGGCAAACCAAACTACCAAGCCAATTCTTACACTGGGAAGGAAACAAGCTTCCGGGGACCGGTTTCTGGCATTTCAGCCATCGTCGGCCCAGCTTGCTTGAATCCTGATGGTGCAATGAGCAAGGGACTCACATCTGAGTATACCCTTCCACGCTTAGGGTGGACAAAATATTTAACAACAAGGGGTGGTGATGGACAGAGTTTCTGAATTAAGCAGAATACTCTCACCCAGTCAACAGATCAGGGCTAGATCCAACACCGTTTTTTAGCTCACTGCACCATCCCAGTTCAGAACCTGGCTATATGCAAATTAGTCTGTTCCTGTCCCAGTGCATGATGGGAACAGGGCAAACCAAACTACCAAGCCAATTCTTACACTGGGAAGGAAACAAGCTTCCGGGGACCGGTTTCTGGCATTTCAGCCGTCGTCGGCCCGGCTTGCTTGAATCCTGATGGTGCAATGAGCAAGGGACTCACATCTGAGTATACCCTTCCACGCTTAGGGTGGACAAAATATTTAACAACAAGGGGTGGTGATGGACAGAGTTTCTGAATTAAGCAGAATACTCTCATCCAGTCAAGAGATCAGGGCTAGATCCAACACCGTTTTTTAGCTCACTGCACCATCCCAGTTCAGAACCTGGCTATATGCAAATTAGTCTGTTCCTGTCCCAGTGCATGATGGGAACAGGGCAAACCAAACTACCAAGCCAATTCTTACACTGGGAAGGAAACAAGCTTCTGGGGACCGGTTTCTGGCATTTCAGCCGTCGTCGGCCCGGCTTACTAGAATCCTGATGGTGCAATGAGCAAGGGACTCACATCTGAGTATACCCTTCCACGCTTAGGGTGGACAAAATATTTAACAACAAGGGGTGGTGATGGACAGAGTTTCTGAATTAAGCAGAATACTCTCACCCAGTCAAGAGATCAGGGCTAGATCCAACACCGTTTTTTAGCTCACTGCACCATCCCAGTTCAGAACCTGGCTATATGCAAATTAGTCTGTTCCTGTCCCAGTGCATGATGGGAACAGGGCAAACCAAACTACCAAGCCAATTCTTACACTGGGAAGGAAACAAGCTTCCGGGTACCGGTTGCTGGCATTTCAGCCGTCAAATTGAGTTTGTGACATCAGAAATGCTTCATCTGCAATAGTAATACAGTTAATGACCATCTGTCTATCTGAGGGAGGTCCTGGCACTGATTCGCCAGCACGTGGCCTAATTGATTTGTGTACAATGTAAAAAGAAAGGGAGCCAGGACACAACCTTGCCTGACCCCATTACTAATTTTAAAACTGCCCGTACATTCCCCAGCTATCCCATGTTTAAGACCCTTGCCTTAGCATTGTTATATACCTGCCTGTGAAACAATATAAGGGTGGTTTCCACGTCCATATCTTCTAAAATTTTACAAAGTTTCTCATAAATGACGCAGTCGAAGGCTGCAGTAAGGTTACCAAAGGCCAAGTATAGCCTGCCCTGTTTGGCCAAAGTCTACTTTCCCTGGGTTTAAGCCCTGTACCACCATGCCCAGACCCTGTCTGAAACCATATTGTTGGTCTGTTATAATGCTTATTTCTGCGGACCAATCTTGTAGTCTGTTCACTATGATACGACCTACCACCTTAACCAATGAGTCCACAAGGGATATGTGTCGGGTAGCATGCAGGGTTGTGACATCCCTTTTTTTTAAAATTGGGACCAGAGTACATTGTAACCGCATTACTATGAAGCCAGAAGAGCAACACACTGTTATTACTTGATTTAACAGGGGTGATGATTGGTGATACTTACTAAATCTGGTAAATACCACACTCTATGGTATCAGTGTTTACTACTAGCAGGGATTACCCCAGCCATATCATTTATAATGAAAATCTAAAATTTCAGTAATTTCTTCCCATAATTATTGTACGCTTTAAATTTGTTTTCATTGATAGTTGTGCGCCCATTTTGTTCCATTTTATCAATAATGGTTTTAAAAACATTTTTTACAATTATATATACACTTGCTCTGTTTTAAAGAATGTGATGAACACTAAAGAAACCGAACTAAATAAAAAGCCAGGACTACAAACGTTGTATTGCTGTGACATTAAACCATCTGTTCCTCCTAAGAAAGGTTCATACAAACTTTTTTTATGTGCAGGTCACCCTGAGTTGTCCTGTTCTCCATTCCAGGTCCTGAAATAGCTAATCAGCAAAGAACAATGAACTTCTAATGAATGCCAGTGTCCCTGTTGTGAACCAGCAGGGTACACGGTGTAGGTTGAGTGCATTAACGACTGTCCACAATTGAAGAGTCGACTTGACCTACTGAGCTCTTGTCGGTGGGCGATGGATGGCGGGTCAGTTGCTGCCCTCTGCCTTCAGCACTGGCTTCTAAAAGGCACAATCTATTGGGTGACCATGGATTTGATCACAGTTCTTCAGGGCCATTCCTCGTGGTGAGACATAGCGACTGCGCTGTAGCGAAACCAAGCATCAGCAAAATAAATCTAAATTCTACTCATTTTCAGGGAAAAAGGTATGGTTCAAAGAGACAATACTGTACAAGTGCTGCTTACTTTTTTGTAAAGCTCAACTAGACATCATCAGATAAAGAAAAGTTCTTTGATTGTTTTTGCCGGTGAATGTCAGTGGTTAGGCCGCATTCAAGAGTCTTTACTTGTAGTGTTGGAGCAACATTCTGGAATCCTTATAGCTGATGATTGTTGAATTTTACACATTCATTTATGTATTTATTGTTTTTATATTGAGAGTACAAGGCTCATTATACACATTATCAACGTTTCAAAAAATGCTAATAGAGAAACTTACAAGAATTACAACCATGTATACAAAACGATTGTCCAGTCGAAATAGAATACACTGAAATAAGTTCAGTTATTTAAACAATAGTAAAACCTAGGTGTTATAGAAACACATTTTAGAGGGTGTCAAGACTTCAGGAAACAGGCCCGTTCGTATAGCAATGAAAGAAGAAGTCAAGAACAAAAGGTGGTGCTCCTGTTAGCTTCTGAATGCTGCAGCGGTGATGGTGTGTATCGCCAGCTGAATAGAATTCAAGAACTTTGTAGCAGAGCCCAGAAAAAAGAGTCAAGGTTTATGTTTGTTGAGTTAAAGTGTGCCATGCAAGAACCTCCTGCGAGCTTCAGTCTCTTTGCCCCAACATAAGACAAACTGTTGCACAAAGGGAGGCTTTGAGATGGGGAGTTTGATGAACTTTGGAGACACCAGACAGGAAGGCATTCCCATAGCCTACTCTTGAGATAGTCAGGTCTGGGTCTAGATCTTTGAGGGCCTGATATATCTAAGCTAATGAGTCACTGCGCAGGCATGTTGGCGCATTTGAGGATACTGAGGGGCATATTACCAACGATTAGCGATATTTATCGCTAATGAGGCTTAACAACGATTTTTTTAACGCTAAGCATCGCCGGGAATTATCGCAGAGATTACTTGCTATTAGCATGGTTTATCTCAGAAGTGATAAAAATCCTCGCGCTAACTGCGAAATGAGAGATTATCGCTGGAAAACCAATGATAATCTCTCGAAGTTTGGCGTTAGCTTGATGATAGGGGCTCACTAACTTAGCCATGATATCCACCTTCCATAGGATATCATGGCTAAGTCAGGAAAATACCAGGTGTAAAAAAAAGCAGCGCTAACCGCGGTTAGCGCTGCTTTTTTTTATCACTAACAGGGTTAGCGAAATCCTTGATAATAGGAGAACTGTCGCTTAACAACATTTCTCCTATTATTTTTCTCTGGAACGCCCCCTTTGCATCTCGTTAGAGATGCAAGTGGAAGCGTAGAGAAAAAGGGTGCTAACATGCGAATTTGGTTGTTAGCACCCTGTTGCTGATAGGGAGATAATTTTATCTCCACTTTCTTGGCTTTTAAAGCCAAAAAAGCGGAGATAAATCCCTTGATAATATGCCCCTGAGTCTGGGTCAAGAACAAATAGAAGAGATTTTGGATGAATGACATTCTGAAAGCATTATTGTAAGTGATTGATGATGGTGAAGCAGCATAATGAGAACCAAACCCAGGACAGCCATTATAAACTATACAAAATGTCATTTGACACCGCAGAGTTGAAATGAGTGGGACAAAAATTCATCTTTCAAAAGGTTGTAACAGATCTATGAAACAAGAATAATCAAGACCTAATTGTCAGCTGAATTGTCAGGAAGACATTGGGGGATCAAACATCTGCATCATAGGGCTATGCAGCTGGAATTACATTTGGCAATGCTGTTGAAATAGGAGTGGCTTCAGATATGTTTTTATTTTAATCCCTGAAGCCTGCATTAGTTCTGTTGACTGGGCATACAGAGTCCCAGGCCCTGAGTGCACTAACAAAGAAGGACTTCATGAGAGTTCTTGATTTCTTGAAGGTGAGTATCATGATAGGTAGGTACTTTGCTGGAGCTACATTTGTAGTGGTTTCCTCCCTAGATGATGGGCTGTTGAGCTTCCATCTGTGCAGTGGTTTTGATTTCTTTATGGAATGGATCACTCACTGAAACTTTCCCTCTAGGAAGGTTTGTCCTCCTAGTTTTGGGAACCCTTGACTTTGTAAGGGTCCATTCCTTGGACAGCCTGCACTAATTATGCTGACACTGCTGCTTGCATTTGCTCCATGGTCTATTGTGGCTGTTTACCTTTGCGGATCACACACTGTTTCTGGATTGAGGTACCCCTCTGACACGTCAATAAGGCCACGCCAGACCTAATTGAACTTCTCCTTTTTTTCAGTTCAAAATAATTTTATTAGGATATAAGGAGGTGTCAATACATTAAAAAAAAAGAAATAAAAACATGTTGTCAAGAGTAAATAAAGCAAATTACAATTGTAGGATTGAGTCATAACAATGAAAAGGCAAGTATGAGAATTACAAAGCTATCAGATAAGTAACACAGTGATGGATAATGTTCATGATGGGGATGATAAAAAGAAAAAATGACTGTGAAGAAGGTAAAGGAATGAGAAGGCATTTAAGGGGGTTTAGAAACCTCTTGTTGAAGAGGGGGTAGGCGAAAGGAGCGTTTTGCACAAATATCTAGATATAAAGTTACTGGGAGCCATAAGTCATGTCTCTTCGGGGCGAGAGATAGCGGGTGAACAAAAGCTGTGTCAAGTCTATGGTTGTGACAGACATTGTACCACCAGGCCTTAAACGTGATGTTATTAGAGTGCTTCCAATTGACTGTAATCTGTTGGAAACCAACAGCTAATAATAAGTCGATAATGCGAGTATTTGACTCAACATTATCCCAAATGGAAGACAGGCGACCCAAGAAAATGTTTTCATAGGCAAAGGGAGTTTTAGTGTGGAAGATGGTATTGATTTGATTCCAGACCTGGATCCAGAAAGCGTGTGTGAGGGGGCAGGAGAAGAGCATGTGAAATAACGTGGCCTGAGGTGCGGAACAGGACCAGCAGGTATCTGGGGTCAAAGGGAACCTTTTATGCAGCTAAGTCTTTTGACTAAATCCCCATCAGCCCTCTCCGTCTTTTAGCCCTGGACCCTGTTAGTTCTAAGAAACCGCAGGTGTATGAGCGCTCTATAAGTATTTTAAAACTCAAACTCATAGATGGTGTTAACAGGAGCCGATTATATATAAAGAATAATGTTTGCGTGAGAGAGGCAGATCTAGAGGATTTGCGAAGTTTAGTCCAGATTTTGTCCCAAAGAGAAACAGGCCATGAGAGGGCAAAATCAGATTCCCACTGCTCCTCCACTGTAGATTTCAGGCGGGGAGAGGGGGTTCTATGCAAGTATTGATAGATGGAAGATGCTGTAGGATCTGCAAGTAAAAGGGAGTGGAGTGGCAAGGTCGGAATCGGTGAGCTAGTGGAACTAGTAGGACAGGAGAGGGAATCGTAGGCAGATGTAACCGCCTTTTTGAGGATTAGAAATTTACGAGCAAAAGAGGGAGGGAGAGAGAAAGTCCGACTTAGATCCGAAAAAGATCTAAAATCAGAACCAAGGAAGAGTTGGGAGACCCAAATCAGACCCCGCTCCGACCAAGTCTTCCAATAAAAAGGCTTCTGATTAATAAGGACACTATTATTGTGCCAGATAGTAGTATTGAGGAGTTCTGTAATTGAGGAATGAGGGGCCGGGGAGGTGCATAGCAGTAGTTTGGTAGTGTATTTGTGTGTAGGAGTTGAAAGGTTATGGGGTTTACGAGAGAAGGACAAATACTCAGCAAAAGAGAAAGGCGATATAAAGAGGCATTCAAGTTCAACCCAGACGGGAGAAGGAGTGGTAGGATCCTTCAACAAAAGGGAAGCTTGCTTCAGGAGGAAGGCTTTGTGATAATCAGGGAAATTTGGAAAATTAACCCCCCCCTTCCGATTTGTGAAGACGTAACCTGAATAAGGACATTCGTGCTTTCTTCCCGGACCACAGGAAGGAGGAAAGAATGATGTTAATTTTCTTGAAGAACTTGGCAGGGATTGGGATAGGAATGTTGGAAATGATGTATAGGACTACAGGGGATGTATGACGTTATAACGCATACTTTTACTCCGCAGACCATTACAACGCGACTTTTACTCCGCATACCGTTACAACGCATAGCGCCTTGGGGCGCTGGATAGTGGTAAGTATAATTTACTATTCTAACTCCAGTCCCCGTGGACCCTAGGGAAGGTGTTGGATAGTAAATTATACTTATTCCCTATCCTAGAGCGCCCCCCAGCGCAATGCGTTGTAATGGTATGCGGAGTAATGGTCGCGTTGTAATGGGTCTGCGGAGTAAAAGATCCGTTGTAACGGGTGTATACCGACTACAGGGGATAGCATAATTTTGATAGTATCAAGACGTCCCCACCATGAGAGGTAAAGGGGGTGCCATCTGGAGGTAAGGTCAGATAATTTTTGAGTGCATTTAGTGAGACAAAGTGAAATAGTGTCAGAGAGGGAAGGGGTAATATGCAGACCGAGGTACTTAATATGGGCTGGGCTCCAAGTGAAATGGGAAGCTTCAAAGTCGGGTTTGAAAGTGAATTTGGTAAGAGGGAGAATTTCGCACTTATCATTGTTTAACTTATACCCCGAAAGTTGAGAGTAAGTATGAACTTCATCGAGGAATGCAGGGATGGAAAGCAAAGGTCTGGATATAAAAAGGAGAATGTCGTCTGCATAAGCGGCAAGTTTTACATGTGCGTGGGGGGTGAGAAAACCATGAATATTTGGGTTTTGGCGGAGTCTGGAGAGGAAAGGTTCTAAGGCTAGGTTAAAGAGGAAAGGGGAAAGGGGGCAACCTTGACGAACCCCTCTGCGTAAATCAAAAAAGGGAGAAATCAGACCATTAGCACAAACTGCTGCTCTAGGATTAGAGTAAAGGAAAGAGATGAGAGAAATTAAATGGGGGCCAAATCCAAACCATTTTAAAGCAGAAAAAAGGAAAGTCCATTTAATTCTATCGAAAGCCTTCTCGGCATCTAAAGCAATGGCCGCCAGGGGATCAGTAAGGCGTGACGATTTGGAGAGGATATTGAAAACTAACCTGGTATTATCGGTGATGTAGCGACCTTTGACAAAGCCGGACTGTTCGGGGCCAAGAAGTTCTGGGAGGAAGGGATCTAATCTAATGGCAAGGGATTTGGCGTAAATGTTATAGTCGATGTTAACTAATGAAATTGGCCTATAATTTTTGCAGTGTTGGGTATCTTTGCCCTCCTTGGGTATGATGCATATGTGTGCATCGGAAAAGGTTCCAGAGGAGGCACCAGCAGCTGTGAAAGAATCAAGGAGGGAATACAGCTTGGGTAATAGTAGAGTCTCGAAATGTAAATAGAATTCGACTGTAAAACCGTCTGGGCCTGGAGCTTTATCTTTCTTGAGGGAATGAAGTGCGGTGTGTAATTCATGAGGAGAGATGGGAGTTTCAAGTTCAGATAAGTCAACAGGGAAGTTTGAGGGCGGTCGGATGGTAGTAAAAAAGGTATTAAGGGAGTCAACAGAAGGTTGGGTTTCAGAGGAGTAAAGTGTGGAGTAGAAGCGAGAAAATTCCCCCAAAATATCAGCGTCTTTATGCTTGAGGACAGAATTAACATCAAATACAGCTTCAATATTCAGTTTGTTTTGCTTAACCTTCAAATAATTAGCAAGAATCTTCCCCGCTTTGTTTTTCCCACCATAGAATTTCGAACTGGACTTTAATAAATACAAAGAAGCATCCTCTGTGGATTGTTTGTTAAACTTCATCTTGGCGTTAACAAGGGCAGTCAAACTCTCTTGGGAGTGGGAGGTGTAAAATGCATGTTCTAAATTTTTAATCTGGAGTAAGAGATCGCTGGTGTACTTGCGGGCAGACTTTCGTTTTGCAGTTACATGGCTGATAATGAAATCTCTCGCTGCGGCCTTATATGCATCCTAAATAGTATGTTTTGCCAAAGAGGGTGTATCATTAATGTTAAAAAATTCAAATGAAAAATCAATGAAGGAGGAAGTAAACTTGGGGTCAAGAAGGAGGGAGTTATTAAAACGCCATCTCTTCGGGCCAGATGATTTAGGTAGGTTGTCAATGTTAATCGTAACCGGGGCATGATCAGACAGCAAGATGGGGCCAATATCAGCTCGGGTAAGGGTTTGGGACAGATGGTGAGAGAGAAAAACATAATCGATGCGTGATTGCGAATGATGAGCTGGGGAGTAGAAAGTGAATTCTTTGGAAGTGGGGTTACATAATCTCCAAGCGTCAATAAGTTTATGCTGGGAGATAGCATGTAAGAAAATTTTGTGTGATTTGTTAGGGACAAAAAATGACTTGGAGTGTCTATCCAAGAAGGGATCCAGGGGTAGATTGCAATCACCTGCTAGAATAAAATTGTCAGCAATGCATTCAGTGATACGAGTGGAAAATGAAGACCAAAAGGCAGAATCTCCACCAGTAGGAGCATAAACATTGAGAAGGGAAAATGGAGTACCTTTCGAAGAGAGTTTGACAAATAACCATCTGCCATCGGGGTCAAATTCAGACGTCAAAACAGAATGGGAAAAAGATCTGCGTACTAACAAGGAAACACCATTGCTCTTACCATCACCAGGGGCAGAAAAAACAGCTCCCACCCAACCTCTTTTCAGTTTAGCAGCTTCAAGGTCAGATAAGTGGGTTTCTTGTAAGAAGGCTATATCTACATTAAGTTTGGCTAAATGGGAAAGAATTCTTTGCCTCTTAATAGGAGAATTTAAGCCTTTAACATTCCAAGAAACAATTCGTACAGACATCAATTAAAGATAAGAAAAGAGAGTACGAGAAAGATAAAGAAGTGTAACGAAGCTTTGTAAATGAGTATAAAGTGGATTGATGAAATTATAGAGCAGGGAAAGAAGGAAAATAGGAAAAGTATGAAAATTGAGTGTAAAAACATAGAGAGCAAAATTGCCATGAAGATAAAAAATAGAAAAAACTCAGTACAGAAAGGCAATAAAGAGGGAAAGCATTGGAATAAAGAGGGGAGGCCATGAGTGAGCCAAGAAGAAGAGAAGGCAATATGAAGTGAAGAGATAAGAAAAGAGGGAGGAAATAGTAAAAAATTACAGGAGAGTGAGTGTAAATTTAAGAAAGAGGGAAGAAAAGATGATGTGAAAGAGAATTGCAGAAAAAAACTAGAAAAAGAGAGAAGCAGCTGAAGAACAGTAAGAGAATGAGATAGGGAAATCAAAAAGAAGATCAGGAGCAACCTAAGAAAGAGCAACACCAAAATATCCAATAGTAACAAAGAAAAAATCAAGACGAGAACATGCGAAACAATAGGGATCATGTCAACAATGGAAAAGGAAAATGCAGGGAGGTACTTACAGAGGATGTTGGGGAATGAGTATGGTCAAAGGGCAGGACACAGAGGAGGAAAGATGGAGATGAGAGGAGGGAGGAAAGGCCAACCAACGGAGGACAGGTATACGGGGCCACAAGACGTCCAACCGGAGAGATATGATGGAACACAGAAAAATAATCTGCAAAAGATAAGGAAAACAATGAGATTAGAAACAAGCAAACGGCATAATTTCAGGCAAAAAACAAGATTAAACATATTAAGAACATGTAATAAACCAGTGCAGGCGATGAACAAGAAAGTTATGCAAACAACTGAGGAACCTGTGGAGTTAAAAACACAACAGCATAGATAAAACTAGGAACCATGAGTATCAAAGTAATCAGAAAATAGTAATAACGAGAGTCAAGGTGGAAATGCAGAGGAGGGGCCGGAAAACTCCATATCAGCAGACCCACAGGAATTCAGAAAACTTCGGAGTCGAAGAGGATCCTCAAAAGTCATAGTCTTGTTATTATAAGTGACTTTGAATAAGCAAGGGTGAAAAAGACCATATCTGGCTCCAATAGAACGCAGATCCGCTCTCATGTCAAGAAATGCTTTACGACGTGAGGCAGTAGCTTTGGCGTAATCCTGGGCAAAAAATAAGGTGGAACCTGACCAAGTGAGATGAGGTATAGCTTTAGCCGCTAGGAGAACCTTCAGCAAATCTGTATATTCAAGAAAGTACATTATTACACCTCTAGGCTTCGTTGCAGGAGAGATGGTAGAGGGAGCTCGACCAAGCCTATGTGCTCGTTGAATATTAAGAGAGGTGCCCTCGGGGAAATGCAAAAGCTTGGGCAAGAAGGATTTAAAGAAGGCAATGGGATCATTCCCCTCGCAACCTTCCTTCAGGCCGTAGAGACGTAGGTTATTGCGTCTATTCCTGTTTTCAAGGTCCTCCACCTGCTTCTGGAGTGACGAGATAGGCGTATCCATGTGGACCACCTTGGTGGCGGCTTCCTGGAGAGATGAGACAGTCTTTTCCACCGTGGAGACCCTGGTATCCATTAAGGACCAATTATCAGTTAATGTTTGCAGCTTGGAATTTGTCTCCTCCATAAAGGGACGTAGTGCTCTTATTTCCTCAAGGAGAAGCTCCATTGAAATGACTGATGTAGGCTTTGGGGGAGATGGTGGGTTCTGTTTCAGCCTCTTGGGATTAATTTTCGATCCTGACTGAGGAGGAGCATCCATGGTTAAAGACGGTTCACAGATGGAGGGGTCTGCGGAAGCTTCTAAATGAGCCAACGCAGTGAAGAGTTTCGAATTTTTAATAAAATTACGTTTGGGGGTTTTGCCAGAGCACTCCGCCATGAAAACAGAGACAGAAAGGGTCACCAGTGAGGCACAGACCGAATTGAAATCACTGCAGGTATTAAGAAAGACCAGCAAAGTCAATAGGAGGAGGAGCCAGGATGGGATCCAAAGAGAAGCCAGAAAAAATTGGTAAATCAGTACAATGAGAATGAGGAGAGCGAGGTTTGCACTGGAAGCGTTAAACAGCTGACGTAGTGTAACGCCTAAGATGGCTGCCAAAGCTTAGGAGGAGACAACAATCCAGGCAGGAATAAAAAAAAAAAAAACGATTCCAAAAAGAAAATAGAGTCACCTGTGAAGCCTGTATTGGGTTATCTTTATTTCCTGAAGGAATGTGGCATTTTCAATAATGCGCCGGTGTCAGAAGGCTGTATGCGTCGTAGACTCGTTCCTCAGACGAGCGCCGTCAGATATGTCCAAAATGGCAGTCGCGGCCAAAGCAGAGCCGCGACCGGAACAAAACGGGAACTGCTGGGCGAAGTCGAGGGAGTCTGGAGGAGGCATATAGCTTAAATGAAGCTCGAAGTGCTCCGGTGCCGTCTGCTGCGCAGCATGGTTGTTAGTGAGGGCTGGAACTGACAAAAATCTCCGGTGTGAACGGAGCTCTACCCCGGAACCTCCATCCGTCTCGGGCGCTAAGCCACGCCCCCGAACTTCTCCTTTTTAATGCAGCTACTATGATGCATTGGCTAATTTTCATTCCACCCCTGTCCTGATGATGACCCCTTAGCATTGCATAGATTTGAAACTGTTGGCAGCTGAGGAACACATTAATTAGTTCACCTTTTGGTGCAGAAACCCTCCCACCATCTTAAAACGTTATCCCTCCAGGATTTCCTGGCATTACTCCCCTAGGTTCTTCATGCCATTTTTGTTTTTAGGGTGATTACTATAGTGCATTGCATGCGCAACTCACTGACAGCCATGTGTTCACACCACACTTAGCACTCACTACACATATCGCACTTATTCTTATTGTTTCTTTGTGTAAGCTGCATACAAACATATATGTTTTTTATTTTATTTTTTTGTACACATTTTGTACAAATTCAACTTTTGGTCACATCTTTCCTTGTTGGCGATGTGCGCTGAGAAAACATTATCTAAGTATTGTGCAAATGATCAGTTTCTGTCCGAATTACACCTACCAGGACATCGTTTTATTTTTGTATTCAGTGAACTTGTATTTCTGGGTCCACTGGTAGCTTCTGTAGTATACAGCTGCTCCCTAGATGACGGGCTATTGAATTAGTCAATGGCAAGATACCAGTTTGGAGAGCTTTGTATACTCTGCAGAAAAGTTTAGCAGGGCTTCTGGCATCCATGGGGAACCAGTTGAGAGTGGCCAGGACTGTGGGTTCTAGTGACTAATCTAGCGATTGTGCGAACTGAAAAATTCAAACAGACTTGTATATTTTGGGAACACTGACTAAAGAGATCGATTTAGTGATTGTTTGTGATCAAGCAAAACTCTTAAGTCTTTAATAATGGTGAATGTTGATGAAGGAGCAACTTTCTAAAATCTTTGTTGTTAATTGCTGACAAATGCTGCTATTTGGAGGACATTTTGGAATACCTATTGTTGTTGAATCTTAGAGATGTTGGGACATTCTGGAACACATAGGGCCTCATTATGATGTTACTCGGAAAGCCCCGAATGCAGAGCGGAGGCTTTCTGAGTCACATTGTAGGTTTCATTTTCAACCACAGCATTCCCTGTGGACGGCGTTTCTGCCGTCCGGATTACGATGTCAGTTTCTGACAGGCTTTCCATGTTGGGCTTTCTGACATGAAAGCCTGTCGGAAAGCAACTCCCTGCTGCCTCCAAATGTGGCCGAGGGGCACCTATGGAGCCCCTGTGATACCCTGCACCACATGCAAGGCACCTTCAGGTGCCTGCCACATAGTGCAGGGATGAGTAGATTCTCCCATTCCTCTATGGGAGCTTGTGCCACGTCAGGATTATGGCAGCAGCACAAGTTTCCATAGAGAAATGGGAGTATGTGACTGCACCGTGTGCGGTCGCAGTGTAATACTTCAGTCGGGACCGCTGACCGGAGGTCAGTCAGTTCCAGTTCCGCAATGGTGTCAGGCAGAATCATGTCCACTCAACACCATTGTGGAACTGGGTCCGCCCGACATAGAATTGAGGCCTTTATTGTTTATGGTGATTATGGGTGGCAGAGGGACAGTCTAATATACTTGTGTTATGTGATTTTTAGTGACAGGAACATTCTGAAATTTATGTTGTTGGTGATGAAAGAATATGAGGATATTTTTATTTAGGTAATTGGCTATTCTTAAAGGGACTCGCTTTAATATTCATTGTTGGTGGTTAGTGGAGGGACATTCTGGAATCCCTAACTTTGGTGTTTGGTATTGATCAATGATTATTAAGGAATTCTTACTGTTGGTAATGAAACAATATTTAGCACTTATTATTGTAGGTTATTAATTAGGGTATAGGGATATTCTGAAATAACTTTTGCTGGTGGTTGTAGGCGATGGAGCGCCATTTTGAAAACGTTAATATTAGTAATGCAGGGACATTCCGGAATCTACATTGTTGGTGATGATTGGTGACCAAGGAACATTCTGGAATCCTTATTGTTGCTATTTGTAAGGGTGGGCGTAGTGCGCGTAGCAGGGCTACGCGAAGCTCTGCAAAGTGGGGTGGGCGCTTCGCCCACCCACACACTTCGCGTAGCCCCGCTACGCGCTGGCTGCCTCCCTCCAGCCCTCTTCTAGTCCCATATTTTTTACTATTGAAGACTTTAAAAACAAAAGAAAAATACACTTACCTGGATGCGGTGTCCCGGGGCTCCCTCTTCCTGTTGACCCGCCGGCTTCTACATAGGGATGCGCATGCACGGGCGCCCGCGCATGCGCATTTGTAGCGAGGAATGCGCATGCGCAGGTGCCCACGCTTCCGCATTCCTATGAAGAAGTCGGCGTGTCAACAGTAAGAGGGAGCCCCGGACGCTGCATCCAGGTAAGTGCTGTTTCTTTTATTTTATGTCCTAATTAGTAAAAAATATGGTACTAGAAGAGGGCAGGAGAGATGCGGGTGGAGGGTAACTTCGAGCCGCCTCGAAGTGAGCATAGTGTTGCCTACTATGCCTACTTTGCAAAGGGCGAAGTAGGCAACACTACGCACACTCCGTGGGCGGAGCGAAGTCTTTTGCCCAGGGTTAGCTATTTGTTGATTGTTAGAAATGGGGGTCTCTAGCTGGCAGAGGTAGGTACCTTTGTCCAAATCGGGACCCTTGCTTCTACTCACAGACAGGCTTATCTCAGAGGCAGTGTGTAAAGTAGTTGTGAACACATACAGTAATACTGTAAAAACACTACAAATGGACACCACACCAGTTTAAATAAATAAGAAATCTTTATCTAAACTAAAACAAGACCAAATAACAAAAATCCACAATACAGTACTAAAAATATGATTCTTAAAAGGTAGAAACAGTTCAGTTCTTAGAAAATGTGTGATGCAACACTTTTACACAAAGTATCTTGGGTGTGTCAAAAAATGCAAGAAAAAAGGGTCACAGGGAAGGTGATGCGTTGATTCCTTACACTCAGGGAAGGTGATGCGTTTGTTCCTTGCTACGTGGGAGGTAATGCGTTGGCTATTTACTGCTGCGCAGGGGAGGTGATGCATCAGTTCTTTATCGGAGAGGAGATGATGCATCGGTTTCTAACGGTGTGTGGAGGTGATGCATAGACTTCTTACTGGGTCCCCAAACAATGCTACAGACTTGAGGCTTCAATGCATTGCGTGACGATCTGGTGCGATGCATTGGTTCTTCTCCAGCCCGGCCTGCATCAGAATCGGTGCGGTGATCTCGGACGTAGGAGATTGTTGCCCAGGATTCAACTCACGGCAGACACTTTAGCCGTGAGCAGGCGCTGCAACATTTCTACGGTGCCGGCGATGCATCAGAAATAATCTCTCGCACCACTGTGATGTGTCGGAAACATGCGATGCGTCGATTTTCACTATTCTCACAGTTTCCAGTTTCAAAACAACCTCCAGAGGCCCAGACCACTGGCTGGCACCTCTCAGTAGGTCATAACTCCCAGCAAAGGAGTTCAGGCGGAACTGGGGACAAAGTCTTAGTGTTCCTGAGACTTCAGAACCGGAGGAGAGCTCTACTCCTTTCCTTGACAGCAAGTAGCCACTTCAGGCCAACCCCAGACAGCAAATAGCACAGGGGCAGTATTTCTCCTTAGTTTCTCCAGCTCTTCTCCTTGGCAAAGGTTCCTCTTGATTTCCAGAAGTGATCTAAAAGTCTGCGATCTGGACCCCTCTTTTTATACGTTTGGGCCCGATGTAGGTAATTCTTATTTACCACTTCTTAAATACCGAATTTTACCGATTCGGTATTTAAGAAGTGGTAAATATGAAGGGGGGAGATGTAGGTATTTCCAGATGTGTAAACACCGAATCTTTAAGATTCGGTATTTACCGAATCTGGAAATACCGAATCGGTATTTACTATTGATTCCTATGGGCTGTGAAGCCCATAGGAATCAATGGGCAATACCGATTCTGTAATTACAGAATCGGTAAATACCGATTTTAGCAAGGGTGCAGGGGGTGTCACTTTGACACCCTCTGGCACCCCCAAAACAGGCTCGGGTGCCATGTGGCAGGCATACATGCCCCAAGGGCTGGTCTACTTGTCATATGGCAGAGGTGTGCATGCACACATGTGCATGCACACCGGAATCGGTATTTTACCATCAAATTGGATTTGATGGTAAAATACCGATTTTGTAAGGCTTGTGGGACTCAGAAGAGTCCCACCTACATCTCAAATTTACCGAATCGGTAAAAATACCGATTCGGTATTTTACAGATTCTGTAAAATTAAGGGCCCTACATACCATTTCTGAAATACCGGTCGGTAACGGCCGAAAATACCGATTTTCGGCCGTTACCGACCGACCTACATCTGGCCCTAAATCTCTTATTTCTTAAGTGCAAAGAAACTCTTTGTCAGTTCTGTCCACTCTGGTGCAGCTTCCTGGCAGGAGGTGGATACAGCATTGTGGAAGGCGGACATGGCCCATTCAGGTGAAAAGAAATCTACTCCCCCTACTCTAAATGCAGCACAGGTCTGTTCAGCCCAGCCCTGACTCATCCAGACTCTCTGGAGCCACTGCGCATCCCCGGCCCCTGTCACTCCAAAGCTAGACAGTCAATACACATCCTAGCAGAGGCACAATGTATAGCTAAGCAAGAAAATACCTACTTTCTAAAAGTGGTATCTTCAAACACAGAATGTTAAAAAGCACCCTCACTAAAAGATGCATTTTAGCATTCTACGTTCAGGCATACTAAATTGTCTTTTCCTACCTTGTTCCCAGGGGTAGGTATGCTGATAAGATCTCATAAGCAAAACTCCCAGTTCTATCCTATGAGCACAGATATCCTTGCAATAGTAAACAAGCATTTGCAATGCAATAGGTCTCGCATTAGGAATGTTTGAGCTATTGGTATTGTAAATGACACATTTCGTATTTATGAGTTGGTTTTGAAACTAGGTAAATTAATAGCTTTGTCATTTACAATGCCAATAGTTATAACTTTCGCAAATGTGAGAACTATAGCATTTGTAATTCAATATGTGTTGTATTTACGTGACTTAGATGTATTGATATTACAAATAATGGCTTTTTTTTAATACTTAAATAAAACGTATTGTAATATATAATGGCAATAGCTTAAACTTTTTTAAATAACTTTTGTGAAGATTATGTTCAGTGTATTTTAATGTGACGAAAACCCAAGAACAGAAGTGAAATATTAACATCTTTTTGTGACATTTGTAATAAAGCTTGAAACATTGAAAGAACATATTTGAACCAGTTGTTGAATGGTTGCACAGATTGACACTGTGGTGCCCCTGAGTGATGCTGTGGCAATGAGGGCCATAGAGTGAGGGCGATAGAGTGAGGGCGATAGAGTGAGGGCAAAAACAAAAGAAACAATTAGAAGTCTGAAGCAACAACGAGAAAGAAGAAAAGTAAAAATAAAATCAAAATAAATACGCCTGAGAAGCAGGGCCTTGCAGTAAGACCATTTCAAAGAATAAGAGATGAACTAACAAAATGGCAATGGAATCGATCAGCATCCGGAAACTTTCTCGTGGATTAATACCCCTTAACAGATGTTTTTCAAATAAGCTTTCCTCAACTAAGCAATAACCTCTCTTGCTGCACAAAAGAGATTTGTCAGTTTAAGAGATAATGTGAACGAATCAAACTTAGTAAGAGCAATCCCCGCTGGTTCAAGATGCCTACGGCTAATGCAACTATGCACAGTGACTTTCTTTTCAAGAAACCGCTTTCGAAAATATCCTCCTGATCAGGCTATTGGAGAAATGATGGGAGTTAATTTAGATTACAGAAGAGTCATTGACTGACAGCAGCAGGAACACACTGGAAAAGTACCAAATAACGGGGCTAAATAACAAACAACCAGCATGCGACAAGTGACAGACTTCCAACTCTTAATGAGGTTTCAGTTGACGAAATTTCTAGAGCCTGATCACAGTAAAGGAAAGTCGCTCACCACAAATGTTGGGACCTCTGAACTTTTAACTTCTCCAATGCACACCAGATAGTTGACAGTCTCTAGCTACATTGCTCTATGCATCTTTTTTGCTAGTGGAATTACCCATGCCTGTGTAGTTGAACGCATCCATGTGCACCTGAAGTCCCTTGACAGTATTTCCATAGGAAACAGCTTCAGTAGAGCACGCATGAGGGGAAAAGAGAAGTGCGAGCAAAGAGCTAGAGAGAAAGAGAAAGAAAAAGAGAGATTGGAAAGTAGGCAGAGAAAAGAAAGTGAGAGAGAGAGGCGGAGAGAACAGATAAGAGGAAAGAGAGAAAGACAGAAGGAAGACATACGCAGAGACGAAAGAAAGAGGGCAAGTGAAAGAGTACAAGAGTGAGAGGAAAGCCGGATGGCACCGGGAGCAGCAGCATCCAGCGGGAGGAGCTGGACACGCTCTGTGGTGGGAGAGGGGGAGGAGTGTTGTGCTCATGCCTGGCGTAGCTAGGGGGGGGGGGGCGAGGGGGGCGGTCCGCCCCAGGCGGCACCAGTTTTGAGGCGGCCACGCGTGGCGGCCTTTATAATTTATTTGGTGCCTATGATACACTGGTTATTCGGCTGCGGTAGATCAGTAAATCCCACAGAGTTCCGATAGAAGCTCGTGCGAGTCACTCGAACGTGAGGTCTAAAATACTCTAGGAATATTATTTGTTTAACCCCGGGAGAGCTGGAGAGACACCTGCTAGGTCAGCTGACGTGTTACAAGTGTAAAGTATACACTAAGGAGGGCGGGGAGGGTGAGGACTAGACCCGTTGCACCCGTTCATAAACCGATCATGCACATTTTACCCACATTTCGGGTAGAAATTCCAAGTAAGTGCCTGCAACTTATTGTGCAAACGTCTCTGCTTCAGATGCCTTCATCCAGGGAGTTGTATTTACAACGCGAAAAATACTACAATGTGCACTAACAAGTGCTTTGAAAAATGAAAGTTAGTACCGTCATTAATACTTTTTAATAAAATAAGTATCTATTTTAACATAAGTAGTCGTTATGCAAGTGATGATTACATAGTACGGCATAACATAGCATCGCACACAGGAGCGCAGGCTTTTTATTCTCCCCAGATATTTGGGACCAGTAGATTCTGATGCTAGATGAGTAAATATTTGATTAATATTCCCTTTTAAGTACCAGCTGGCCATGAGCACCCCGTGACCTGTGAAAAGTCTGAGAACGGTATAGATTTTGCCTTTCGCTGTGATTGTATACGTTATCAGTTTAGCGTTTGCAGAGTAAAAGATGAATGTTGACAATAATGTACTTGAAACGAAAACCAGATTTTTTCTATAAGTCAAGGGTGACCACGTGTATTATATTCTCAGACAATCAGAGGGCTGGTGCACCAACAGAGTTCTTTCTAAACCAGTCAGAGTCTAGTGTCCTTACAAGGGAGAGGCAGAGAAAGGCGACTCTAAGCAGCAGAGTGTTCCCAGTTCCAAGTAATATGACCACTGACATAACTTCTGTTTTACTTCTCTGAAATGGTTCCTTTTGAAATCTAGACGCACGTTTAAAATAGCATGCATCCTATGTAAAGATGGCTTGCCACATGAAACATTCAAGCTATCTGACATAATAGCTCATACAAATCTCTGGTAGCACGAGGGACCCGAGGTGTAAATCCCCTTTACGTATAGAAACCCCTCAATTCATAACAGTAACTCTCCCAGTCCCAAGTCATCTTTCTCTGAAAACAATCCGTTATCTGGAACGCCGGTGCCTTCTCGACATACACCAGCCTTATCTCTTCCCAACTTTTTAAAAAGACAACTCAAAATTGGCTGTTTCTAACATAACGTCACGTGTATTTGGTGCACGTTCATCCGTGGTCATCTTGGCGCTGAATAACAGATGTATATTTTTACACAACTCAATTGTGCTTATTGTATCGGACTCAAGAGGATGAAAGGCTGAGTGGACCTGCCTGGATTTGAAACTGTGACCATGAGGTCAAACACAGGCCCCCACAGTGGACGCATTACTCCACAAAACCACTAGACCCGGTGAACTCCATCGCCAATAAATTCCTATGGACGCCCGTTAAAGTGGGGAGAAACACCCAGTGGGTGTGCTACACACTTAAATCATTTGACCTCAGATGAGAAACATCCCTTTGTATTATCTGGATGTTCCCGGTAGGTGGTAGTGGTTTTGTAAGAGTCCTTCTAAATGTCCATGTATTTTGAGTAGATCCACCAGATGGAAGATATAAACACCAAGGACATACTGCCAGGACAGGTCCCCAGCAGGATTTTCTTTCACACATTCCAGGCTGTTTGCATCTCAATAGCTGAAGGTGCTTCTTCTGAATTTGCTTTATAAAGGATTCCGTCCTTGTAGTATCTTGTCTCTCCCAGCCACCTACAAGTATTTTTTATCTCTTTCAAGCAGCGCTTTCCCAACCTTGCCAGGCTCCTGTAAAAACTATGTTATGTTTAGAAGCCAATTACATGTATGGTGAGTCACCGTGAGTGACATGGCCGACCAGATGGCACCCTGCTAAGCACCTTCCTTGATTGGCATTCTGGTAGGAGCCCACAGCTGCCTATGCATGGCCGCACCATGTCCTTGTGGAGGCACAAGGAACATCAGCAGGAGCGGCAACGTTGACCTGTATCTGAAATCTGGATGGGACCGAGATGATCATCAGTCAGTCACCGGTGTATTCAACTGTGTAGCCTTTGACCGTGTCATGTATGTGCATGTAACTTGCATGATCGAGGTAACTATTAGCAGCAATACTACGTGTCTCTCGGACATCTTTCAAGTGCTCACCATCCTTTTTCCCCCAGCACCGCTCCCCCCACCAAGGGGCGGCAATCGGAGGGGTAGCCCCGGGCGCCACAAGCTCTAGCTACACCAGGTAACAAGAATTAGTTTTTTCATAAAGTTACTGCCTTATTTCAGTTTTCCAATGCAATGTCCCCAAACTTCCAAGCAGGCCAAGTGCTGCCCTACCACCTTTGGTAGGAAACCATGGAGGAGGCATGGTGCACGTGTGCACATGTGCACGTGTCCGAGAGGATCGCTATTAAAAATAAAACAAGCTGCTGCTGTCACGGAGAAGCACTTCTAAGAGTAAGAGTGGATAACTTCCCATCCTTTAAAGCTAAAACCATCCTTCACAGAATTCCTCCTCAGTTCTGCATTTCAATCGGCACTAGCAACACAATCATGGTTGGACTCAAAAACATCCTCACCTGC
This sequence comes from Lissotriton helveticus, assembly GCF_964261635.1. Lineage (NCBI taxonomy): Eukaryota > Metazoa > Chordata > Amphibia > Caudata > Salamandridae > Lissotriton > Lissotriton helveticus. The sequence goes on along the minus strand of NC_136062.1, from coordinate 436,062,077 downwards.
AAGTCCACCGTCCTCAAGAATGCTACAACACCTGTAATGCGGGTGGGTAGTAGTTACTGCAGGATTTAGAATTCCGATCCATACATTAACAGAGGTTTGTGGGCAGGCAACGGTAGAAAATACGACTGGAGCAAGGGATTTCCACTAAGTGACAAAAAGAATGGTTACAGGAGTCTCCACATGGCGACACTGGGAAAAAAGCTTTGGCCGCTCGGCCGGGCCACGAAATAGAATAATAAAAAAGGGGTTTTCTAATCTACTCTTTAGTCAAGACCATGTAACCAATTATAAGAGAGAGGTTAGGACGCAGTGCTACACACTAATGAGACACCGGAAGCCAGGTGAGACTGCCCGGGACTGCCTTCTTGAGGGCGTGACACCTGCACAGACAGGAAGCGTACGGGAGCCTACCCCACGCTCCTGTGATGAGGAGGGAACCAGCGTGTGACCTAGCGGGGCTCACCTCCCGTGCTAAGGGAGAGCCCTGCCTGCTGCTGGGCCTGGACCGCTGCCGCCAGGAGTATGGGTAGAGAAGCGGAGAGAGCCCGAGGCACATTGCCGGTGCCTGCCCCCGCCGCCTACCAAGCCCGTGCAGCCGCCACCACCGCGGGACGAGAGGAGTCCGACAGACCTGGTCAGTGTGGTGGGGGGCTGTGTGTGTGCATGTGAGCCCGTGAGTGGGGGGGGTGCGTGCGTGCGTGCGTGTGTGTGTCCCGACGAGTGGGGTGGGGGGGCTGTGTGTGTGCGCGTGAGCCCGTGAGTGGGGTGAGGGGGAGGGGGAGCCCGTGAGTGGGGTGGGGGCGTTGTGAGTGCGTGTGTGTGTGTGCGTGCGCACGTGTGTGTGTTTGTTATCCGCTAAATTGTTACTGAAATTGAGGCGTGGGTCTTCGGATTACGTTTGCATTGCTCACACACAAGCACAATGCCGGTGAAACCTTTCTAGCAGGAACACAAGTCCCCTGAGCTAGCCTTGTTTACAAACTCTTACCTAGGGCCAGTTTCTGGTTTTTAGTTGGGTATTTGTATAGACCAACATAGGAGTAAAGGGGTTTGTTTAAGCTCTGGTTTCTTAAAATGGTTTTTGGTGGATGGTCTAGAAATGCCGGAAGGTTAAGTGCTGTAGAGTTTTTCCTGCCTATGTTTTGTCTCTTTTGAGGCCACAGTGAAAGCATAATATCTAGCAAATTTTAAAGAAAATATCGAAGTATTCTAGTTCACATGCGGAAGGTGATCCAGCACGCCTCTGCGGGGAACCGTCGTTCATGAGGTAAAATGGATCTGCGAAGTGCCCCGTATGCGTAGCTATCCGCTAAAAGAAACCTCAAAACAGCGGCCACCCGAACTGGTGTGCAGGGGCTCCTTTAAAAAGAGCAGGCAGGGAAAGAAAAAATGCCAAGATTAGCAAACTCACCACGAGTCAAGAGAAACCACCCCACGTTACCTTTTCTAGGATGTGAAAATGTTAAAGCGACTTCACCTGATGACATACTTTTTACTGATGACATCTTTTCTTGTGTGGAAAAGGACCGTGACCATCTCAAGCATATCTTTTGTATATAAAACGAAAACATATGGTTTTTGGAAGCTGCCTCTCCCGGATACTGTTCACGCGTTGGGCGTGACAGCATGGGCGCGTGGAAGCACAGGCGTGCGGCCAGCGTGTGTCACTTGTGGCTGGGGGTGTGCGCGTGCTGTCCTCCCTTGTGCACAGACGCGGCCGTGCCACTCGCTGCACCATGGAGGTGAGCCGGAGCACGGGCTGCGGCAGAGGCGCGCGGTCCCGAGGGGGTTAATCCTGAGAGTGCACAGCCATCTGGCTGGGCTGGTTTGTTACAATCGAGCAGATTATGTTCGCAGCCTCAGAGTTGAAGGTTCCTCTCCCGTGGAGCAGCGCTGGGGACCTGGCAGGAGCGCCAGCAAAGCGCGGCCACTCGGGGACTTTGTGTGTGTGTGTGCGTTATCCGCTTCACGGCAATGTGGGACAGGAGATGTGCACGGCGTGTGGGTGAACGTGCATGCTCACATGGGGGAATAGCCTGCGCGTGCACATCCCCTGTCTCACATTCCCAGGAAGTGGATGACAAAAGATGCTTCGCTGGACGCAGTGCTTCTCACTGCTACACCAGCTCGACCTAAAAATGAAATTGGCAGTATTTCACTATCAGGACATGCCACACACATCAGGGCATGTCCTACCTTTCACATACACTGCACACTGTCCACAGGTGTACCTTGGTACCTTGGGTGTGACTGACATGTAAGGAAAGGGAAGGTTAGAGCATGGCAAGCGGGTCACTTGCCAGGTGCACACAGGCACAGCAGTGGCAAACCTGGGTTACATTTACAGGCTGCTTATGGCACAACCAGTGCTGCAGGCCCACTAGTAGCATTTGTTTTACAGTCCTAAGGCACATACAGTGCACTGTACTAGGCACTGACTTGTAAATCAAATCAGCCCATTATGGAAACACCAATCCATTACAACAAATTACAAAGGGAGCACTTGCACTTTGGCACTGAACAGCAATGGCAAAATGCCTAAAACATCTAGACCAGCAAAACGTAGTCCAACACACAGTATAAACACAGGAGGCAAAGGCAGAAATATTGGGGAAGCCCACACTAATTATGCCAGGTCTAACATTGATGACATAGAGACAATTTATAATTCTTGCTATTGGTGATGGAACAACATTCTGGTCTCTTCATTGTAGGCACTTGGTTCTTGTAAAATACCATTCTAGAATTTTTATTGTTGTTGGTGGTTTGCGATAGAGCAACATTTTGAAATCCAAAATATTGTTTATGAAGAGAGGACATCCGTGAATATTTATTGGTGGGGGAAAGACATTGAGGGCCTCATTTATTGGTATAATGTATGCCAATGTAATAATTGACGCAAGAAAGGGTCGTAGAAGTCACGCAGTGAAAGCTATGAGATTGCACTGCGCCACCTCTAGGATGCAAATGCGTCAATATCTTACGCTGCCTCACAGCAGGCGTAAGACTGACGCAGGCCCTTTCACATGGGGCTTTTCCCATATGAAAGGACACATTGCTGGGGTTGTGTCACTTTTGTGACACACTCCAGAAATGCGTCACTTTTGCGCCATACAGATACGTCAGAAATACTGATGTATCTGTAACTCCTTGCGACATGATGCGTCAAACAGTAAATATGACGCATCATTGGTGGTGTAAGGGAGGGCGCAGTGAAAAGTGACGCATCGCTGTTTTCACGCAGCGATGCGTCATTTCTCATAAATGAGGCCCTTGGTTCCACAGTGTTTTTCGGGATTATTGTTGTTGATGGAATAACAGTTAGGAATCCTTACTCTTTGTGAGTGGTTATAGTGGAGGGAAATTCGGGGCTCCTTAATGTTAGTTATTATGGATGAAACAGGATTGAGTGACGAAAATTAAGTTGTTCGATCTTCGCTGATTATTTATATTAAAAGTAGTGACCTCAAAGACTCTCTCAACTGGAGTCTCCTACCCCTAACATTTATGTGTGTAGTAGTAAGAAAAGTGTAATACAAACCGTACATTATTGTCAAACTCTAAATACATAACATAGGAAGTAAAATTAAATGTAAAAAAAACAGGTAACTCCATCAATAGGGCAAATTTTGCTATCAATTAGCATAATGTGAGCTGAGAAAGTATCACACTTTAAAATGGTGTAGCCTGAAATCCCAAAACTTCAAGAAATCACCACAGAAAGGTCAGTGGCTACCTTCAAGATATATCAGAATACACCAATGTCAGGAGCTCCCACTCATGTTGTGGTCACCACTGGTAGATGTCCTTAGCCCCCAAAGGAAACTCCTGTGTTTGCATAGAAAAGGAAAATGGACTGCCCCCCCCCCCCTCTTTACTGTAATTATAGGGAGGGAGGGGAGGGATGTTAAGAATTTGAGAGGCAGTCTAGAGAATCTCTTGCTCCTGAAAAATAAAGATAAGAGTCCTCAATGTGTGCCTTCTGAATCCTTTCATATACCAACCTCGGTATTACATAATCATTCTTGCTATGCATTAAACTAATTTAAAAATGGGTACTAGTATTTTGTCTCATAATAATGGATACCTCAGCAATTAGGAAAATGAGCAAAGACAAGCTTTAGCAGAGATGCAGCAGAAACCTCTTTGCATAGGCATGCCTTAACGCTAGAGCTGTGCAGAAGTCTTTGTGCTATTGGAATTTTATGATGTTCATGTTTCCGAGTGATGTTGCACCCAGGGTCGTTTTTTATCTCAATATGCCGTAAACCAAATGTGGGCTCACACTAATGCGCAACCCTTTTAACAATTCAATATCTTTTTACTGCATTCTCTATCTTTACTGAGTAATATCCCATGATTGCGTATTGCAGAGGGCCAATTGTGCATTTTCTTCTCAAGGTCCACAGCCGTTGTCTTCTCTGCTTAATCTTATTAGGGCCACCAAATATTTTTTAAGCGTTTCCTATAAGAGCTACATATAAGTGGCAATACTTCAGTTTCCCAAACACCATACAGATGATTGCTGACGGCGAACCGAGAAATCTTACTCAGTTTGCGATTCTCAAAGCTTGCAGTGCTCATATCACCCATCACTGGGAGCTGGGGAATTTGGAAAAATAGGGCACTGACATAGGAGGCAGAGAAAGCGTCAGACACAGCACCAGTGTTGAGCGCCTAGATATATGTCTGTGATTGCATGAGGTTGCACATTAAATCCGTATCTACTGCCTTTACAGAAGCTTATGTTTATGAAATTTGAAACAGAGGAACAGCGACAATATTATTTTCGCCTAGGCTTTTGATATTAGGGTTTAATTGATGGAAAAAGAAAGGAGACACATGCAAATCTGTGTGGATTGGGGCTAGTAGATCACAAAAGATCAGAAGGGATTTGAGACGGTAGACGACCAGCTCCTGACAGCTGCCTCACATGTTGAGGGTTAAGTACAGTCAGTTCCAGGTTATGGCCAGTAGAGGGAGCACAGCACCTCCAGGTCACTATAATATGGCCAGGACCTAGCAAGATTGTGCCTGGCAAACTTTCAAATGTTGAATGGCTCCAACCCTTCCTTTCGGAGCACCTTTTCATTTGAATCTCCACTTCTACCTGTTTCCTGAGGGCCTTCAGCTGAGCCTCTGAGATGTTGTGGTACAACACCAACCATGTTTGCAGTGCAGAAGGACTCTCATCAGGAGTGTAGCTTCAGGGGCAGTGTACGGGATGTGACACCCTGCCAGATAAATGCATTCTTGGCTTGCGAGTTGGGACTTAGGGCCATATGTATCAAGCACAAATTTGTTCGCAAACGCTGAAATTCGCAGAATTTCGGCGTTTGCGAATGCACTTGTGCTAAATGGTATGTATGTAGCAAATGTGTGTGCAAAATAAGGAATCGCAAAATGTGCGATTCCTTATTTTGCGATTGCATTTCAGGAATCGCAAATTTTGCAATTCCTTAAATGCAATGTAAGAAGCACCAAAAAAGTGCAATTTCGCCTTAAGGAATCGCAAATTACCACCAACTACAAGTTGGTGGTATTTGGGATTTCTTTGAAAAATACAAATTTTTGCATTTTTCAAAGTGCTATGTGAAGCACATACATGTCCTTAGGGCATGTATGTGCGTCACATGTGCACCCATGCTTATTTCAGGGGTGCATTAGGGTGCCCTTTTGACACCCCTACACCCTTGAAATTATTCTCAATTTGCAATTCTCAAATTGCGAATCGCAAATTGAGAATAACTTCCCGTTCATTCCTATGGGCCTCCACCTTTTGCCACACTGCTTTTTAGTTGGGAAATGTATGATTTACATTACCTGAATTCCATTGCCTAAGCGACACCCCTAATTCTCACTGGTGTTGTGTGTTTTTCTCCCACCTTACTCAACCCCACAAGATCGTCGCCAAAATTGTTGTGAACCCTCATGGAGAAACAAGTCTTGAAGCAGGATGATGTAAGGTGAGTTTAATTGTAATGCACAACCTGCCAACTGTCGAGTGCCATCAACCTGACATTCGATAGAACTACAGAATATAGAATGCAACACATGGCAATACTTACGAGACCGCTAAGAATGCATCATAACACCCCTCAACCCCTTTTCCCAGATGATCTGGGAGGTTATATTCTGTTTGTCTCTTGGACAGTCCTAAAGGAGAGATGGTGGATTTATTGTCTGAGTCCAAGCCTGGCACTCCCTCGCAGGAATGGACACATTCCTGACACTTGAACCCTCCCTCCCAATTGAAGGAATTGTTTTGTTTATCATTTCTATATATTCCTATTTATTATTCATTCTATATATTTCCATATGAAATTTCTCATTGCATTATTGGTATCTACAGACCAGAGTTATAAAACAGGTTCATACATACATGCGACTGTAGGTAAATTGTTATGTCTATGTTTATCTTAAATTGTAAGTATGTGTAATGGAAGAATATGTAATATAAAAATGACTCATATGGTACGCTAACTTGCCCTGCCTCCTCATACAGTGCTTGCCACCACTGTGTCACACGTTCTATTTTTTGTCATGTGTTTTCAACTGGACCCATCCACATAATGCTCTTTTCTGTACTGTGCTTCAGATCCACAAAATTAATCTTGTGGGTCTCTGAAGATTGAGAAGCAGAGTCAGCCCTGTCAGGATTATAATCAATTACTTAAAAGTTGTACACAAATCCAAGTTCAGTGACTCAACCAACTGAGATATCTTACCAGCTCACTGCGCGTGTTATTATAATCTGTAAATTTGGGGATTTTCTGTCCAGTCCTATCCTTAACTTTGCCACTTCCCCCACCCTCCAGACTTCTCTCTTCCGCATACGGCCAAAGTGGATTCATTTCAGTGTCTGCCTTCCACTAAGGAAGAGCCCCCGCTATCTTTAAATGGGTTTTAGTGCTGAGCTGCTCAATATCCAATGCATAAATTAAGATGTATTGAAAAAGAATTAAGCTTAATTAATAGTAAAGACGCGGCAGTGGTCCGGCGATAACCTCGGTCGCAGGCTGCCTGTGAGTCAGAGCTCTTATTAATAGTTCCACAAAGTGTAATTGATTCTCCATCCTTCATGTCTGACAGTCATGGGCCAGGCAGATAAAAAAAGGAAAACCTAAGGATTTCATCAGAATGATTTTGTAAATGTCCGGATGCTAGTGTATTGCGAGGGCGTCTTGCTTCACGCGTCTGGTGTGATACGTATCCTTAATGGCGCCAATGAGATCACAGTTTTTTTAGTTGACTCCAGAAACCACTCAGGGGAGGCACTATATTTTCATTAAATTTTATTTAAATTCCTGAAAGGAAATTCATATTTTCCTCCTTCCCTTTCCAAATTTCAGAGATGGTGGGTGAGCTAATATTTCCAGCCACATGTGAAACTTGAAACAGAAACGAAATATTCTCCATCCACTTTTCAGTATGTAAGAAACATAATAGAGAGGTTTTGTATAATATCATTATTTCTGAAAGATATTGACTTGTGGTATTGAATACTTTGGCAGTGTTACTTCTTTTTAATTGACAAGCTTTGGATAGTTAACATTATTTTAAAAACGTTATCATTTCCTATGTTTGAAAGACTGCTAAATTCATTAATTACTTTAAAATAAAACAATGCAACAGTTTTACAAATGTTGCCTATATGCACGTTTAGACTGGGTTATTAAGATTTTCGACTTTCCAAAGCTCATAAATGAAAGTTTAAAATTTTCAATAAACAGTTATACCTTTTTGTAAACTAAAATAATCCAGAGACATATTCACTAAAATCTTTAACTAACACTCCTAACTTGTGTTTTACATCAATATATTTTTGTGTTCAAGGTCATACCAGAGTAGAAGCGCCCCTGTTCAAGACGTCTTCTTTTATCTCAACTGATATTTTAAGGTGCTAATTACAAGTCAAAACGAGACTTTCAGACATTGGCAAGAAGTGTTGTCAACACTCACAGAGATACCGGACATGGAACCCATCAATCATTTAAAGATTTGAATAATTCAAAACACTATCTGGATTTAACCTACTCTAGTCATGTTATTTGGTGAACAAACAGGCCAGTGCTACTGACTGTCCAGAGTGTCGGCTAAAAGGTAAACCTCTAACACAAGAATATTATTTTCGGCCAGGTGTGGTAGTATACCCAGAGGCCCCTGTGAACGTCACTGTTTTATTTATGCACATGCCCTGCACCCACTCCTACACTTAAAGTAGCCATTCCGTGCAGGGCAAATGACAATTGGCCTTGCTACGTCTTGCGTCACTAACAATCAATGATGACAGGCATTCTAGAATGTTCCTTTGTTTCATGATTTCAGGTTGGGTTTTGAGGCCTATTGTGACGTCGTTCAGTGGATGGGCCCCTTTTCGCGCGTTCTCAGAGACATTAAACTTTTTTAAAGTCACATCTCTTTTTAGGGAGTGCTTGTGGTGCTGGTGGCCCAGAAGTTAAATATGTAAGATCTTGAGTAGATCGAAGCGCCCGCACCCAGATCTCCCGACTGTTCTGATACCTCAGAATGTATCAGCGGTAATACATAGCACTTATTACAAGTATATCTCTAAATGACTGTTTTTCAAACTTCACTGTGGGGAATACTCTGGGGGTGCAGAAAAACGGCACTTCTAATCACTGCACAGACAGGGGTTTGCACAGAGATGCCAAAGTACGAAGGCATGCATAACTGAGTAAGAGGCAGAAAATAAGAAACATCAGTAAAAAAGAGAAGGGAAGAGAACCATTATGGAGAAGATTGCAGCCCACCTGCCCCTAAAAAAGGAGCTACAAACACCCCAGTGGCACTTGTTTCTACTGTCAAACATTGACTAATGCAGTGCGCTCTTTTTCAATATCCAGAAAAAGATTTTTAAACAAACTGTAGGTTCTCCAAAATGCAGCTGCTCAGCTGTTGCTGGCCACCTCAAAACATCAGCCAGTATCACATGCCCGGCCTCTGCTGCACTGGCTTCCTGTAAACAAACAGATTGAATTCAAATCCCTATGCAATGCCTTTAAGGCAATGCATAGGGACTTAAATCATAGATTACAATAGTATGTGCCCAACAGTCATTTATGGACGTCAACGGCATTTCATCTTGTGATTCCCAAAGCTAACACAGCCACCTGAGGTGAAAAGGTTTTGCAGCGGGCACAGCCTGGCTATAGAATTCTGAGGCATATTATCAAGGGGGTTTATCTCCGCTTTTTTGGCTTTAAAAGCCAAGAAAGCGGAGATAAAATTATCTCCCTATTACCTAGCTGTCGCTAACACCAGTTAGCGACAGCTAGTAGGAGATAGCGACCATCTTGGGCCCCACTTTGCATGTGAGTGATATTTATCACTAATGACATGCAAAGTGGGCGTGCCAAGATGTTAGCGACTGGAAACAGTCGCTAACATCGCTATCTCCTATTACCAACTTTTGGAGATATTCGTGCTAAGCGCGAATATCTCCAAAAGCTAACACCTGCCCTGAGCAGTTCTTAGCCATGTTATCCAATGGGAGGTGGATAACATGGCTAAGAGCATTAGCTCGGTAATGCATGAATATCGCTGACTTTTCAGCGATATTCATGCATTGCTGCCGTTTTTTATCGCATTTGCGATAAACCTTGGTAATACCAAGGTTTATCTGCGGTAAAAATTTTTGTCTCTAACCAAGCAATAGCAATAATTATCGCTATTGCTTGGTAATATGCCCCTCTAAGTTGCCAGATCTTAAGAAAACGTCAGAGCTTCTCTTTTTCCATAAAACCCTAAAAACGTGGGGGCATATTACCAACAAGTAGCGATATTTATCGCTAAATAGGCTTAGTGACGATTTTTTTATCGCTGAGCATCGCTGGAATTTATCGCTGAGATAACGTGCTATTAGCAACGTTTATCTTCAAAGCGATAAATTTTCTGGCGAGAGCGGCGCAATGCGTAAATATCGTTGACAATACAGCGATATTCACGCATTAGCGACAAAATGCTCTTAGCCATGTTATCCACCCCCATTGGATAACGTGGCTAAGAACTGGTCTGGGCAGATGTTAGTATTTGGAGATATTTGCGATTAGCACGAATATTTTCAACGTTACGCCTGCCTAGTTAATAGGCGATAGCGATGTTAGCAACTGTTTTCAGTCGCTAACAGTTTGGGTACGCCCACTCTGCATGTCATTAGCAAAAAATATCGCTAACATGCAAAGCGGGGCCAAACTGCTCGCTATCACCTAAAAGCTGTCGCTAACTGCTGTTAGCGACAGCTTGCTAATAGGGCGATAGAATTATCGCCACTTTGAGGCTGAAAACGGCCGCTAAACCGGCGAAAATTCCCTATCGCCACCCTTGATAATATGCCCTGTGGCTTTTTGATAAGTAACGCTTTTATAGTTTAGCTCTCTGTCCCCGTCTCAGCATTCTTTTCCTCTCCTTTTCCCCTCCTTGTGAGAGCAATAGTGCCTAGACACCTACGGGTAGTAGTGCGCTTTGCAAGTTAAAATTTCCTTTCATTTACAAATAACATATCTTTCATTTTCCTTTATTTTTCTTTCCAACTAAAAAATAAAAAAAACTCAGGCATACTACCTCTGCCATCTGTATAAACTCACTTGCATGCTTTTCCAAAACAGCTTCTATACGGATACACGCAATTAAATGTGAAAACATTAATATTTCAGTGAGAACTTCTGTGTTTTTTCACATCTCTGCCTCTGTCTGAAAATATTTTTCTTGAAGTTTTAAAAGTGTCACTTCTTATTTTAAATCAAGTAATTGTAAGTTTCAAAGTCTTCCGCAGTTCGATAGCAGTTTGTACTATTAAGCAGCAAAGATAACAGCACTGCTTATGACAATATTGATGTTTTTATTTTCGTCTTTGCTCCGCTGCTGGGATTACAAGCTCAGGAGCATGAAGAAAGTAAAAGGAAGTAAACACATCTCTGCAAGTTTCTAACACTGTCTGCTGTGTTTTAGCTGATGCTCGCTTCTCTGTGGGAAGTCTGTAGGCTGCCTCCCTGCTGGGCTTCACTGAGATGAGAAACATTGGGCCTGATGTACAAAACTCCAGGGGGCTTATTTATGAGAGGCTTAAGCCCCCGGAGCATAGCTTTTTTTTACACTAAGTCAGCGCAAACCTCTCAATCATACACATGAGGTGACGCGAAGCCACTCTGCTGGCTTTGCATGGCCTCATAGATTTGGAGTAAGACAAAGCAGCGCAAGTCGCTGCGTTGCCTTAGCTGCTTCCAGGAGGTGTCCCATGGGTGTTGTGAAGGGTGTTTCCACACAGTACCCATGGATGTTGACACTGACTCATATTTACTTAATCACATAAACCTGGGGCAGCGCCAAAACTTTAAACCTCTCCAGGGCATATAAAGGAGAAATATTTTTATTTTTCCTAATTTTCTCCTCTTTCCATGTGTGCTGCATTTTGTAGCACCCATGGAAAGAGGAAAACGTCTCTCTGGAATGTTTTTGTGCAGGAAGGTGCCCCTTACTCCATAAATACAATCCTGCCTTCAACGGCAGCACCCTTGCATCGTGGTGCAAGGGTGCCTACACTGGAGCTTGGCTGCATATTGTGTACCAGTGCAGGGGTAAAGGAATGCACCGTACTTCATAAGTAGGTTGCATTCCTGTCCTTTCACACTGGCATACGGCAGCGTAGCAAGAAGACTTGCCGCGCTCCTCTAGACCAATAAATGAGACCCCGGTGGAAAAATACTGGTCGCCGATTACTATAAATATTTTTGCTACCAGTATGAAATATCTACCGACAGGTCAGTTATGCAACACTACCATTCTAAGTGGGGCACATTCCAAACCTATCTCATGAATATTAATAAGGTAGGTAGAAAAATGCAATTTACTCCAATTGCCTGCCATTATAGGGATTATTCCCTGCTGGGGTCAACAGACCACCATTTATCGGATCATTTTTAAATTAAAGTAAACTCTTTTTCAAATGCAGTGCATTTTCTTTAATGAAAACATTACAAGCAGCCATTTTTCCTTAAAGGAAAGAAGGCTGCATACAAAAAAATAATAACTACATTTTTAAAAGTCTGTTTGAGAGTTGGTAGTGGTCCTTAGGAGCACTGCCAGTCCCAACCTACTTTTTAAAAATGCACTAAAGAGAACTGGCAACAAGTTGGGAGTCAGTAATTTTTCAATGTGTTGGGGTCCCAAAACAAACTGATACATCACATACCAATTAGCAATTTAAGACAAAAAGTGACTTAAAAAGTCAAACCCTGTGGAAAAACAATAGTTTGTGGTGAATGAGCATCCAGGTGTTTTCAGGCTGACTTTGATGGAGCTGAGCTCAAATACCCCAAGTGGGTTGTCCCTATCAAAGGTTTTACTATAGGGCTTAGGGTCAGATGTGGGTAGGCTATTACCGGTCGGTAACGGCCGAAATCAGCCGTTACCGACCGGTAATAGGCTTTCCAGATGTAGGAGGCTATAAAAGAAGGATTCGGTAATTTACCGAATTGGTAATGTAAGGAATCGGTAAATTACCGAATTCTTAAATACCGGTTCGGTAAATTACCGAATTCTGATATGTAGGGAGCACTCAAATGAGTGATTTTCCTATTTTAGGATTCGTTATTTACCACCAACTACAAGTTGGTGGTAAATAATGAAAACCTTTAAAAAAGCATTTTTTGGCTTTTCCAACAGTGTCATGTTGCAGACATACATGCCCTTAGGGCATGTATGTCTGCAACATGTGCACCCATGCACATTTGAGGGTTGCAACAGGGTGTCAAAGTGACACCCTGCCACCCTTCAATGTTTCCCCCAATTACTGAGTCAGTATTTACCGATTCGGTAAATGACATTCATTCCTATGGGCCTCCAGGCCCAAGAATGGGAATTACCGAATCGGTAAATACCGATTCGGTAATTACCGAAACTTACCGATTCGGTAATTTCAATAGAAAAATTACCTACATCCAATTTGCCTGTTCTTAAATACCAAATCGGTATGATTCGGTATTCAAGAATCGGTAATCTGACATTGCCTACATCTGGCCCTTAGAGTTTTGCAGATGAGTACTCTGTCACAAACATGAAGGATAGCCTGTCCATCATATTACAAGTTGTTAACGATATAATGTATTCGTAATAGGATGGTTGGGATAGCCATCACTCTTATGATAGAGAACCCATCCGTCCAACTCTAAACCAGTCCTGCAGCTCCCTGGCCCTCAGCACAGGCTTCTGAACACCGGTCTCACGTCAAGCAGGTCTCCCGGAAAATGTTGTCCTCTTTAGTCAGTGCTCTTAGGGTCAGGTGTCCTTCTGCTTTCTGCACCCATGAAGCAGGTAAACCCTTTAAAGCTCCAACCGCTTGGGCTTCAAATGGCCATTATCATTGTGTGACATAACGCAAAATGATGAGGCCCCCCTTCAGAATTTGATAAGAGGCCTGGAGTTTCTCATATTTCACAGATATTTATGACCTTGGGCTGAATAGGGCCCTCCTTAAGGTTGTGACCCTGAAGGGTTGAGGGGCAGCCTACATCGGAGAAAGCTGCATTATGCCCCTGCATTAATTTTATACTGTATCACACAACATAACACTATCCAAACCCACTCCTCAACCTACTACATTAGACCATGCCACACCACTACACACAGCATAAATCGCAGTACTCAGAACAACATCTTCCACTTATCAACACCAATCTACAAACAACTCATGTGATAATACTATATAACATACCACAATGTGACAGGTCACATACTTCATAACACAAAATACCCATGGTATAGCAGCGGTTCCAGAAGACCCAGAGTAAGCAAGGAAATAGTGGTATGGTAGTAAAATACAACAATAAGAGACTCTGAGGCCCGGTGTAATTTCACCGGCTACACCATTGATCATTATGCCCCTGAAAAAGCTGCATCACATCCTTACACACAGATTGTATCACAGCACACATCACTTTTCACTGCAAAACAATAGGACCACTCCACACTCCTAAACCCTACAACATAGCCTGTCATGCAAGACAACACCAAACCATACCAAATTACATGACATCATATAACACCACACCTCAACATAAACAACACATTCCCATCCAACACTATAATAAGCACATCATGTTGCACCCAGGGCTGTTCGTACATTAAAGCCACTGTAGGCAGCTGCATTAGGGCATAAACACAAGGAGGAACAGGAGGGTGCCATCATGAATCAAATGGCCTTACAATTTCCTTCTTGCTAGGTGTGTGGAAAGCGTACAAATGGCAAACTGTCCACTTTATATAGAGCTCCAAAAATCCTTGGACTGGGGTGCACCGCACTGTACCATACCATGAAAACCAAAACACCACACTTCATTCCATCTCAGCATAGCACACCTACTGCTCACATTAGAGTCTATGTCACCTGACATTTATGGCATCCAAAAGTAACTGCTATCAAGGCCTTAGTAACAAACTACTAGCTGTCCAGATCTTCACGCAGTTCTTACCGTATGCAAAATTTGTGAGGACACCCAAATTCTTTATTGACATGTGAGAGGCCTGCAAATGTCAAAGAACTTCCAGGCATGTATGTCACATACCTACCTACATCTCCAGGACTCAAGACATTCATTTTGTAAAGGTTAAAAATCATAGTCAATGTCTGGTACTTCACACTGGTTGCAATGCAGCTTGTATGAGGAAAGTGGGGGGTGAGAGAAGAACAAGAGTCACTTCAGGGAGCATCCGTCTTAGATGGCTTTTGTAAGAAACTGGGTTAGTAGTTGAGGAGGGGTGTTAACCCTTCTTAACCAACGACCACAATCTTTGTCAGGGTGTACCACAAAAGTCACAACATTAACATGGTGGCTACACATAAAAGCAGTCAGGATTAATTTAAAGGCGATGTGTAAAGTATTTATACAGAACACAAACAGTAATAAAGTGAAAATACAGCGCAAGAAAAATTCCAAACCAATTTAGAAAACTAGAATATGACTTAATAAATAATTTGAGACCAAAACAAAAAAATACAATCAGTAGAACTGGAGATAATGAATGTAGAGAAAAGTAGAGAAAAGTAGCACCAAAAGGCATAAAGCACCATTTAACAGACACCTGGTTACACTGCACCAGTAAAAAGTTGCAAGTTCAAGCCAACTGCTGGAGTACAGGCTGGGCACAGGACTAAATTTGGCCTACTGAGTAGAGTACCTATGTTTTTAGTGCACAATCTACTCAGCATTACTTTGCGGGGATGTGCATCACTTGGGGTCGGCTTTAGTAAATCTTGCAGCTATGCACGAGGCTTTTAGGAGCTTGGTTTTGCTGGGCGTTGGTTCCATTGTAGATTTTTACTATGTGAGGTGGCTTTGCTTGGCTTGGCGCCAGTCAAATGAAGATTGCAACTTTAAGGCGAGACTTTACAGGGCTTCTCATTGATTCGCGCAAGATTTGTGGAGCCTTCAGTTATGCCAGGAGAAGCTCTCTCTGATGCCAGCCAAGGCCCAAGGCCTGGGGTTGCACCTTTTGGGGATCAGGAACTCACTACCGAAGGGGCCAGCTGAGCTCCAGCAGGACCAGTTGCAGGTCCATGCAGGTGCAGTGCTGTAGGTCAGCTGGGGAGTTGCAAGCAGGCCTCCGGAGCTTGTTGTGTCCCTGTAGCTCAGAAGAAGAGATCAGTCAATTGACCCTTGGAGTCACTCGGGTATCTTGCCTTGGATGAATGTAGCATGTTCAGTCTTCCTTCTCAGATACAGAGGGCTTGCCTAAAGCAGCAAGGCAGTACTATGGCAGTAAAGCACACCTTCTGTAGCGTCCACAAAGCTAGGGGTATACTGAAGAGATGGTCAGAGGGTCCAATATTTATACCTAGTGCCAGCTTTGAAGTGGGATAAACTTCTAGCCTTCACACACATCTGTTTACGGAATTTCCTTACTTCCCTTTCTCAGACTCCAATGGGTTTGTGGTGAAAAAAGGCTGGTGTCAGGTTCTTTTTTAGTGTACTACAGGAAGACTCTTTGAAATGTAATTAGGGTAGGGTACAGCTCTGCCCCTCCAGTTTTGGCTGCATAGCCCATCCTGAAACATGTAGTCTCCAATCTATTTATCAAAAGTAGCGCCACATCTTCGAATGACATATACGGTAATATGGCACATTGTTGCTTTATAAGTAACAGGCAACACTTACTGTTGCCATGCTGATGATGTCGGATATTTTGTTTGAGGCCCTTCCGCTGCTTGTTTTGTCAGCTGTGGCTCAGATTGCTTTAAAGTTCACAAAAAAGGACAACATCGCATCTCTCTATGCACAACAAAAAAACTGGAGTTCTTGGATGTTTTTTGATAAAAAATTCATACTTCCCAACAATCCCTTGATCGAAGCCCACCGTGACTATTCAGCTGATTTGCTCCATAAGTACTTGTGAAGGGTCCTCTTGAATCGGTCTATAGCAGGAAAGATTTTTGACCTGCCTGTGTCCTATCGTATGACCGAAAACGATGTATTTAAATGAAGGACACAGGCAGGTCAATGGAATTATTTTTGGAAACTAGAAATTGACCCAACAGAGTGCTTACGAGTTTCATTCTTCAACTAGCTGTAGTAGCACTTAAGAAAAAGTTCTTACGGTTTGAGGAGACATTCTACTGGCAATCAGAGGGACTGCCATGGTTTGTCCCTTCCCCCCAGAAATGGCTGTATTCTACATGGCTAGGTACGAGGACAAATTTGTATATAATACCTACCCGTACAAGAAGAACCGTTCTCAATGGTATTGTTATACCGATGACTTGTGGTGTCCCTAGAGCGGGACGGAGTTAGAACTGAACAATTTTCATGAGCAGCTTAACCATCGGCACCCAGATATCCAATTCACGCTAACTTAGAATTGTACAACATTAACGTTTCTTGATGTAGAGGTCTTCGGCCATAGGCATAAACTTGCCTCTGCTCTTCACAAAAAAGAGACAGACAAGAATGCCATCTTGCATTATCGCAGTTTCCATCCTAGGAACCTTAGAGATAATCTTCCCTAAGGGCAACTACTTAGGATCCAAAGGAATTGTTCCCGCAATGATGATTTTCAAAGACATGGAGAGGTATTTTGCGAACAAATGATGGAACGGAGGTATCCGAAAAAAAATTGCTGAGACATGCATTTAAACGTGCATGGTGTACACCAAGAGAGTCTTTGCTTATCAAAAAAGTTAAATCAAAGAAGGAGAGGTTAGTGTGCGTCTCAACTTATGGACCGCACACTAATGCATTCCGGTCAATCATAAGAAAGAACGGGAACCTAATACAAAATTCGGAATTACGGATTGATGTCCCGCTCTACGTGATTAAGAAAAACATGAACATTGGACAAAGAATTGTAAGTGTTGACTTACCCCCTACCGGTAAAAAAGATCTTAGATCATTGTTCAACAAGAAGCCGTTGACGGGCCACCGTAAATGTGGCACCTGCACAAACTGTAACAGTGAAATTGCAGGTACTGACTTCACACACATTGGCAGTGGAAATGGAAACAGTTCTCTAACTGTAAAACCAAAAAAGTTATTCATGCAATTGTGTGTCCCTGCCCATAGATTAACATTGGTAAAACTACGCAAGTTTCGTCAATGCGTAGCGCGGCATCATTAAAGAAAACAAAAAATAATGTGGTTACAGCAACTATGGTAAACTACTTTATTGACTTCATTCAGTAGGAACTTGAGTTCAAATGAACCATGCAAACTGTCACAAAACCTTTACAAAGTGGGGGGGGACACTGATAATTTACTATTAAGAAAAGAAGCTTATATGATAGCCCGTTTCAATAGTATCACCCAAGTACTGAACAACATGACTGAAATGAGAAGATGCTAAAACCGTTCCAGTCCAGGTTTTGCATTTCCAATGTGCACCATGATCCATTCATTTATAGGAAATCAAAGGATAGATCTTAATATCAATGCATACATAAAATTCTGATAGAGACTGGTAGAGTTTCTCCCCTCCGTTTACATGTTGTACCTCCCTTATACATTATAAACTCACTTAACCATAATGCAGTGTGAGTATGTCACCTCCCTTTTAAAAAAAAAAAGTTCAGTGACCAGGAAGTGATTTTAGTTATTAAAACTGGGGATGAGGCACCACTAGAAATCTCACTTAGCTGAATACAAGTCCACGTATATTTGTTAAACTTAGGGACATTGAAAAACTCCCACATAGAACAGGACACAAGCAGATATCTCATTTTGTGTTGTTTACAGAGAGATGTGATGCAGTCTGTTTTTTTGTGAACTTTAATGCAATCTGAGCCACAGCTGACAAAACAAGTTGCAGAACGGCCTTGAACAAAATATCTGACATCGCCGGCATGGCAAAAGTAAGAGTTGCCCGTAACTTACAAAGCAACAATGTGACATTTTACTATATATGCAATTCAATGACGTGGCGCTCATTTCCATTCAGAGATCACCCCATGGAAGCCCAACTAAGCTTCCATTTACCGCCAAAAAGCATAACTGCTGCATTGGTAGAAGTATTGCCCGATTGGCGCAAGTAAGTCCCCTTCTTTTTTCCTTCCAGCCATAAAATAATGAAAACCACTAAAACCCAACATGTGACTGATGGTATATCCCTTCTTATTTTAGGTTGTGATACTTCCATTTTAACTTGCATCTTTTTGCCTGCAACACCTGAATTACTAACTCAAATCGATCAGGTACTTATAAAACATTATTTTGTAGTTTGAGTAAATTGGAAGTGTAGAGCCCCTTCACAGGATCAACGTATGCCCCCTTTATTTTTTAGATAAAGCAGTCCACGCCATGAAGAGAATCCCATAAGCCACCCTGGGAATCGAAATGCGTTGACATTAGACAACACGGGGACTGTTGTGTTTGATTACATTTTTCTACCCAGTGGAAATGCTTTTTGAATTGTCTCACTTCTGGTTTTCATTGTTTTGTTCCCCATGATAGCAGCTAATAAACTCAGTTACATAATGTGGATGTTAAAGGATATCCAAGTTGCTGCTTTGTTTGTGAATTAATGTAATAATAAATGGATGTAACCCGAAAAGTCACTGGGACGCGGGTAGCTATAGGTACAGAAAGAGGAGGTCCCAGGATAGATGTAATTAGTATAGTGGGGAATAGAAAAAAATGGAAACAATAAACTAAAGTAGGAAGTACATTTGTTGTTTAATCACAAAGTACCGCATGTGAAATTAGCCCTCTTTCACTGGGACGCTACGGTCAGCCGAAACCAAGCAGTTAGCTGTACGGCACTCATTACCGGTGAAGCGACGCTTGCACAACTACCTGGCTACTCTCCCCAATGGGCCACATTCAGGAGCCATTAATTAGAACCTTTGGGAGACTCGGAAAATAAACATACGTTTCACTGCCCTACCAACACCAACACCCCCCCACGTGTCCTGATGAAGACCCTCCTGTAAGGGATAACCTATTCCTACTTATGTATGGGGTTGAAACATCTACAACTGGATCCCTCATCAGCTTCCTGCCCTAGCTACAAATAAATTGGTTTTCCTACTTGGAAGCATGATTGTGATTAAATACAGTACCATTTATGTGCTTTTCTTGTGCCCGGCACAACCTTAGCCAGTCTCAGAATATTTATGCAAAGGAGTATTTGTGACTTGTACTGTAGATATTTTATTTGTGCGATACTGTTTACCACGTCTACCCTCACTTCCTTCTTCTCCCCCTTCCCCTCTTACCTTGGGCACTATGACATGTTGATCTGTGCATTTATGCTACGTGCGCTAATTTCACATGCAGTACTTTGTGATTAAACAACAAATGTACTTCCTACTTTAGTTTATTGTTTCCATTTTTTTCAATTCCCCACTATACTAATTGCAACTATTATGGGACCTCCTATTTCTGTACCTTGTTTGTGAATTAAGAAGACTGGTGACATACTGTTTGTATAATTTGTTGCTTTGTATCACTTGTTCCTGTATTTTGTTTGCATCACACTATTTCACCACAAAGTTTGTATGTTTTTGTTTGCTCTGTGGCATAAAGAAGTGAATGAATGAATGAATTTTATTTTTGCTTAATTACTTAAAATCTTTGCCAAATTGTAGTGAATTATCCAGAATTACAATACAACATGTATCTCACGACAATATAAAACATTTGTCTAAACGGAATATTTAAGACTATCGTTTGGTCAGTATTACCAGACCAGATCTAAAATGTGCCCTTGTTCTTATATTCAATGTTTGTTTTTTTTTTTTAATTAAATATTAAATATTAGCAAAGATCCGTATTCCGTGGGTTTTCATACAAAAATAATTTTTATTTAATTGCGGGGCACAGTTGCCACCCCACAGTTTTCCTCTGTGTTATTTCCGATTAGGGCCATTCGTGTCATGTTCATATATTTGCCAAATTTCGCCAGATCTGAAGAGTCCATGATTGACTGAAGCAGTGCCACTACATCGTTGCATCTACTGGTCCCATGTCTCAGGAACATTGGTTTTACCAGAATCGTCGTTACTGTAGTAATGCAGGGCAGCAGCATAATAGATGTACCGATGAATCTTCCCTATAATTACCCAGTCTGCAACTGACTATATTGTTCAATGATTTCCAAGCCAGATTCAGTTCTTTTTATTGGTAGGGGGACTAGATGCGCCCATTGAATTTCCTTCAAACCCTTCCTTCCTAGAGAGCTGTTCGTGTATGACTGGATTTTATGCGACTCGTATGCTTTAGTTAGGCCGGCCCGACCTCTGTTTACCTTCAGTCTTGCTATATCATAATAAGTATAATTTGTTATAGACTGAAATGCATCTAACTTCTATGACCCATCATTTAAATGTGGAGTAAAGTACATAGAAATGAGCAGCAAATAAATGCCTCAAGCCAATATCAATTGAATTGTTGGTTCATAGTCTGTTAAATTAATGTAGCAGCATTTGAAAGTTGATGGCTAGGACACTACTCGCTCTTAGTGTCCAGATGCCTAGGGCCAGACTGCTTGTTGCTATAACTTTCAAAAATTGGCATTCTCAGAATTGTGACTTAAAATCTGACTTTAACATTAAAGTGGGTATTAAAGTAAAACATCATTTGAGTGTAAACATGGCATTTCTACCTGCTGCCACTCAAAAGTTATCAATTAATAAATACAATAAGATAACTGTTAGAAATGGGATTTCTGGTTGGTTAAGGCTTGCGCCAAAGCCAGGCAGAAACCATCACTCTAGTCAGGGCAAGGGAGTTACATGCCAAGATAACGCCTGCTCACCCCCTTGGTAGCTTGGCACGAGCAGACAGGCTTATCCCGGAGGCAATGTGTAAAGCATTTGCGCAACACACACACAGCAGCAGCACACTAGGTACACCACAAAAAGGAACTCCACACAAGGTAATATATAAAAAGAGCCTTTGTATTACCATAAACACATTAGATCCTACTCACACGGTTACGGTTTGTATTACCATAAACACATTAGATCCTACTCACACGGTTACACCGTGCCAACTGACACTGGGCAGTATTAACAGGGGGATTATTTACACCAGGACAGGGCCACTTGGGCCACTGTCAGAATCAGCACTTAGTAGTACTAGCACTTAGAATAACTGTAGCACAAAATAACAATTGTGGAAAACAACCAGTAACCAGTGGTAAAAGGTAGGTACACACTACGCAATCCTAATCACCATAGGCATAGATCACACAGGAAAAAATAAAGTCACTAGCATAAATTATACTAGGCAAAAAACCTCCTAATCATGAAAACACAGTTAGAGGTATTACAGGCATAAAGGCATTGCACATTACGCATACATCACATTAGGCAATTATTATCAAAACATAGTATGTTATCACATTGCGCAAAAATCACATGAGGCATAACCATGTACCCCAAGCAAGGGCACAACACATGAAACTGTCCCCAGGCCAACTTGGCCGCTCAGGGGCTCAAACGCCCTTTGCCCAGCAGAGTCAGGGCTACAAGCTGCAAAGGCAGCAGTGCGCAGGCCACAGGGCACCACCTAAACGTTGCATCTGCCTACTAAGTGCAGGGCAGCTGGGGAAACTGGGCCTGGCACCAGCGTGCCTCCTGACTATCCTCTGAGGCTCCTAAAGAAACAACATTCCCCCAAAAACAACGCGGGAGCCTCGCAGGCTCTGATTCACAAATGTGCCATAAGTGGGAGCCTCGTGGGCTCTAAATCAAATGTGCCCCAAGATGCTGAGATTAACATGGGAGTCCCGTTCTGGGACTGCTAAAGAGACAATGTGACCCAAAAATGCGGGAGAGACCACGGGCCCCTCTGGACCCTTTAAACGCTGCCCCCAAACGTTGGAGCCACAGGGCTCTAAAATGAAATATACCCCCACAGTAACAGAAAGAGCGGGTACAGGTAGGCGTGTGGCCCCACTCTGGGGCTCCTGAACAATAACACTCCTCAACGGTGGAGCGGCTCGCCCTCCCGCGAGTCCGCTCAGCAGCTGTGCGTCTCAATGAAGTAAGTACTGGCAGGAGGGGGGCAGGCACCGGCCTTGTGCCCCAACACACTCCCAACCTCCGAAGACTGAGCCCCACTCACTGGGCTCTGCTGCGACGTCTCCGCTCTCTCCCCAGCCATCAGCAATTCTCGAGTCTCCTGGGGCTCTTCGACGCCGGGGAGCTCCACTCTTCGAGTGCGGTGGGGCTTCTACCTCGGACATAGGAGTCCTGCCAGCCTCTACACCCTCGTTCCGCTCCTCATTGACACCACAGGCTTCCTCTGGCAACACAGGAGCCGCACCACGCTCCAGAACGGACTTGCCACTTCCGCAGCAGCTGCGCTGTGATTGGGTGCCCCGGTCAACTTCCGGTCGTCCCGCCCACAACCAGGCAAGGCTGCCTAGCTTCCTGGTCAGTCCGGCAATGAGACTTCCTGGCAGCAATGCGGGGTGGGCACCCGTACGGAGGCAGCAATCAGGCCAAAAGCGCGGGGTCAATGCGGGGTAGGCTCCCGTTTGTATCAAAAGTGTCCACATGCGGGGCGGGCACCTGCTGCAGAATATCAATGGGCACCAGTGGCGGCAAAAACAAATACCGCAGTGCGGGGTGGGCACGCGCTAGGACACAAACTCGGCAAAGTCCTTGGCAGGGGATGCGGCACGAAATGCGGGGTGGGCACCCGTGCCGCAACAAGCACAATCACCGGGGGGGTACTCCACGCCGGGGGTCCCCCCCACCTAAGTGGATTGCAGCCTCATGCAATAAGCCCTCCACAGTCCTCCTGGGCCAAAAATACAGCGCTCTGCAAAAACAAGTAAAAGCGCCCCTCCCGAAGCAAAAGAGTGCTCAGAGGCCCAGCAGTCTGAAGTACAGGGAACGTCTCTTAGCAGGCAGGGGGACAAATGCTGGGCCCAGGGGCCAGCTCACAGGGCCCTCCAGGCAGGGAGGCAGTCCCCAGTGGCTGTACTCCAGGCGCCCAGCAGCAGCAGGGCCCCCCTCCAGTTAGGTCAAAGAGAGAACAGAAACATGGGGGGTCACAGCCTCTTCTTATACAGGGATTCCCTTTGTCTCAAGGGTGCAGTGCAAGGGGAAAACCAGACGCAACCGGTTCTGGAGCACTTTGTTGTGCTCAGCCTCTCTACCCATTCAGAAGACAGGCTAGGGACATCAGTCGCACCACAGAGAGAGGAGCCAGCATTGTGTAGGCAAGGCCCAGCAATATTCAGGTCCCAGGTGCACTCCTCCCTCCCTTCAACATGCAGATCTCTCCATTCACCACCGGGGCAGACCCATCCTGACTCCTGGAGCCAGGTACACCAGCCAGCTCCAGCCAATCACAAGCCAGACAGCCAATTCACTTTTTCTACACAGGCAGGCCAACTTCTAGAAGTGGCACTTCCACACCAGGCACATCAAATCTGCGCACACCGTCGCGCAGCATTTAATCTCACGAGTTAACACATACCAACCTTGCCCCTGCACTACCCACACATCAGAAACTACCATGGACACATACATTCCCCATTCATTCCTATGGGAGGGCATCTCCACACGCCCTCAGATTGCGCACGCACTTTACACTGGGACACAGGGTTAAAATGCGCAGAAGCTCAAAACAACTAGTATCAGGTCACATTTAAAAGCAAAAAGTTTAGTGGTGAACTTGACTAAAGGGCCAAGTCCAACAATAACCTAATATTATCCAATGGGAGAGGTAGGCCTCACAGTAATGAAAGCGAATTGAGGAGTTTTCAATATCAGGACATGTAAAATTAAAAAACACTTCCTATCTTTTAAATACAATTAACCCTGTCCTAAAGGATCTTTAGGCCCTACCTTAGGGATAACTCATAGGTATTAAAAAATGAGATTTAGGCTTGGTAGGTCAAATTGACAGTTTAGTACTGCACACTGGCTGCAATGGCAGGCCTGAGACATGTTTTAAAGGGCTACTTGAGTGGGTGGCACACTAGCAGCATTTAACTTACAGGCCCTGGGTACATGTTGTACCACGTTGCTAGGGACTTATCAGTAAATTAAATGTGCCAATTAGGTGTAAACCAATTGTACCATGTTTAAAGAAGAGTGCACAAGTACTTAAGCACTGGCTGGTAACAGTAGAGTGCATACAGTCCTAAAAGCCAACAGAAATGTGTTAAAAACAAACAGGAGGAGAGGAGGCAAAATGTTTAGGGGTGGCTCTACATACAGGCCAAGTCGAGCAGTGGTTATCCACTTCACTACCAACTATATCGTTAAGGAGACCAGTGGTTCTGTCCAGTGCGTAGTGGGGCATGGGGGGGTTGGGACTCTCATGAGTACTATATATGCCTGTAAAACCTGCTGGCCACAGTGTGCCTGTCGTTGTTGCTGCGGTTGCCACCTATATTCCAGTGGCATGACTTGGAGTAGACAGCGCCCTGAAGTCCCCTCGGGTCATAAGCACTCTCTGTGAATGCACTGAAATTTTAATCCAGACATTGCCCCACGCTTCTCTGTCTGGGCTGAAATTCGAGGCTGGGAAGACCCTATCCCCTGCGAGGGCAGGTCCCTTATAAATATTTCAGAACTCCTCCGCTCTGTTAGAAACCAAGTATCAGGAAAGGACAAGTGGAAGCACCGCTGGTGCGCGCGCTGTTCCCACCTCCGCTCTTCACAGGTCCGAAGCTTTCTTCTCACGCGCCGGGTCGTTTCCCACCTCTCGAGGGCGGCGCGCGCCTCGTCTGGCTGCTTGTAAGCTGATGGGTGTTGCAGAAAGTGAGAACTGAGAGCCGCCTGTCTGGGGCCTCTGCTGCTGGTGTGAAGAGCAGGGGAGTCAGAAAAGTGGTCAGGCAGATTTAACCCTTCGAGGCCCCGTTCTCGGCGAAATCACAACTGATGAGACATATGGTGAGAAACTAGTGCAGTGCGGATTCCTGGGCTGGTTGTTAGTGCACAGCAACCTTTTGTGCACATTCATAATGTCAGTCGCACCATGTGCGCCAGGTCAGGAGGGTGCCACATTTGGACTCCTAGACTTTTTATTTAATACATCAACGCATTATCGGACTTGTAGCCCCGTGCTGCAACGAAGCACTATAAAATCACAAAAGAAAAATGCATTGTAAAAAAACTGACAAAAACTCTCCATGTTGTATAAAGATAATCCTATATAGAGTTTGACTAATGCAAATTCCGTATTTTTTATGGTTTGGTTTGTTATGTTACTGTAATGGTTTTAACTAACAGGAAAACAGGGATGTATGACGTTACAACTCATACTTTTACAACGCATACCATTACAACGAAATTTTTACAACGCAAAAACTATTACAACGCATGTATTTACAACGCATGTATTTACAACGCAGGTACCTTTACAACGCATACCATTACAACGTAAGTATTGGTAAGTATATATTAATTTTTTTAATTTAAAATAATTAAAAATAATGTATTTTAATTTAATTTAATGTAATGTTATTTAATTTAATTTAATTGATTTAATTTAAATGTAATTTTATTTTATTTTTACCCTGTACCCCTGTATCCCAAAAACCCAAAACTGACCCTGAACCCTAAAAATACCCCTGTACCCCAAAAACCCAAAACTGACCCTGAACCCTAAAAATACCCCTTTACCCAAAAACCCAAAACTGACCCTGAACCCTAAAAATACCCCTTTACCCAAAAACCCAAAACTGACCCTGAACCCTAAAAATACCCCTTAACCCAAAACTTACCCTGAACCCTAAAAATACCCCTTTACCCAAAAACTGAAAACTGACCCTGAACCCTAAAAATACCCTTTTACCCAAAAACTGAAAACTGACCTTGAACCCTAAAAATACCCCTTAACCCAAAAACCCAAAACTTACCCTGAACCCTAAAAATACCCCCTTTAACCAAAAACTGAAAACTGACCCTGAACCCTAAAAATACCCTTTTACCCCAAAACTGAAAACTGACCCTGAACCCTAAAAATACCCATTTACCCAAAAACTGAAAACTGACCCTGAACCCTAAAAATACCAAAAACCCAAAACTGACCCTGAACCCTAAAAATACCCCTTTACCCAAAAACTGAAAACTGACCTTGAACCCTAAAAATACCCTTTTACCCAAAAACTGAAAACTGACCCTGAACCCTAAAAATACCCCTTTACCCAAAAACTGAAAACTGACCCTGTACCCTAAAAATACCCCTTTACCCAAAAACTGAAAACTGACCCTGAACCCTAAAAATACCCCTTTACCCAAAAACTGAAAACTGACCCTTAACCCTAAAAATACCCCTTAAAAAAAACCAAACATATAAAATTTAAAATATAATTATATACTTACCAATACTTACGTTGTAATGGTATGCGTTGTAAAGGTACCTGCGTTGTAAAAAAAATGCATTGTAAATACATGCGTTGTAATGGTTTTTGCGTTGTAAAAATTTTGTTGTAATGGTAGTGCGTTGTAAAAGTTGCGTTGTAAAGGTTGTTTCCCGGAAAACAGTAACTATGGAGTCACCTGACCTATGTACACTTTCTGGATGCATCCAGTGTGCAGTGTTTCCACTCATATTCACTTCATGAGTGTGCATTGTGCTCATTCTATGAATACATAGGTAAGCGCACCCTCTGGGGCCACAATTCCTACTCGTTCAGTGCTCCTCACATCTGTGGACTCTTTACAGACTCTCAGAGAACCAATAAACCCACTGATCTTTTGAAAGTAGGTGTCTCTTAAGCATCGTTTTAATAGACCAATATGCCTGCTATCAATTATTGCTTATAACCAGGTAGAATCTTCATTTATTGTGCACTGATTTTTACTGGACATTAGTGAAAAAAGGCTGAAGTGGAAACCAAAATCGCCCTGCCAAAAATATTGAAAGCGGCCTCAAGCTGCAAGAGGCATCGACTACAATAGAGGCATTGGGTCTGGCTGGGTCACAGCCCATCCTGCTCTGAAATTAGTCTGCGAGCCTGGCTTGCTTCTGTGTTGGTTCAGACACATCCTGGGCACACTTTGTAGTCAGGTGATCTTTTTGGGGAGTTCTGTGTAAATTACAAGTCTCTAGTCCGAGGAAGCTATGGCTGGGGTGTTCTTGTTGATGGACTTGCAGGAGCGGGAGGATTTCTTCTACAAGATGGTTAAAACTTGGCACCTTGGCCATGTGGGTATCTTCCTAGAACAGACTATCACCACTCATTGTGCTCTAGAGTATCTTAGTGAAATGCGGGGAGTAGAATATGGTGATCAATAAAAGAAAAACAGAGGGAGCAAGGGGAAGAAGCTATTTATTTGCAGCTGAGATGTATTTCCTGTAAGATAAATAAAGAGAATATCAACTTACTCTCTAATTTTCTAAATTTGTGACTTTTACGACCACACAGGTTTGTAGAAGAAGAGTCCTCTTCCTGGAATCTCGCATCTTTATGGGAACACATAGAACTCTCCCATATCATATCCCTAGTCAAAGCATACAATAGCAACAACTGGGAAAGGACCCTGTTAGAATTGGGATTTCTGGTAGGCTAAGGCTGACGCCAAAGCCAGGCAGCAACCACCATTCTAGTCAGGGCAAGGGAGTTACACGCCAAGATAACGCCTGCTCACCCCCTTGGTAGCTTGGCACGAGCAGACAGGCTAATCCAGGAGGCAATGTGTAAAGCATTTGCGCACGCACAAAACAGCAACAACATCCTAGGCACACCACAAAAGAAACTCCACACAAGGTTATATAAAAAGAACTCCTGTATTGTCAAAACACATCAGATAGAAATCACACATGTACATTGTGCCAACTGGCACGGGCAATATTCACAAGGGATTATTTACAAGACAGGGCCACATGGGCCACTGTCAGAATCAACACTTTTAGAACTAGAAATACTGTTAGAATTAGCACTTTGTAGATCCTGGAATAATAAGAAGTTTCACACATGATGCATAGAACATTCAGGGGTGTAAGGGAAGGAAACACATGATGCATAAAACCATTCAGTGGTGTAGGTAAGACACATAATGCATAAAACACATTCAGAGGTGTCACAGGCATAATGGCATTGCACATTACGCATAACTCACATTTGGGCCTAACCGGTAAAAATACAGTAGGCAATCTCCTCCCTAGTCTTAACACAATAGACTCTCTCCCTAAGCATAACTCACATTTAGGGGTGTAACTCACAGTGAAGTAAACTCTCACTAACATAAACCCACACAGGAAAAGTAACCTGACAATCACAGTAACATCACATTGCGCAAAAATCACATTAGGTAATTACCATTATAAGCATAGTAAAATCACATTGCACAGAAATCACATACCAGCCCCCGGCCAACTGGCCATCCAACAAGGGGACTCAAAAAGCCCTGTGTCCAGAATGTCAGGGCGCGCTGCCAAAGCAGCGCCAGTCAGGGGTGCGCCACCGGCGCAATACCTAAACGGTGCTGCTGCCCACTAATTGCTGGGCAGCTGGGAAATAACAAAACTGTGGCATGGGCCCTCAGTAGCCCTTCAAGCAAATTGCGCCACCTGTTGGAGCTATACAGACTCTCTAGACAACAATGCCCCTGTGGTCATGGGAGCCTCGAGGCTCTAAACACATCTGTGCCCTCTAGAGCGTTTCAGGGCTCGCAAACAAATTACTCCCACAAGCCTTTTCGGGACTCTCAAAACAAAGGTGCAGCTTGAGCCTCTCGGGGCTCTCAGCAAGAATGCAGCCTCACTGGGCGGTGGGGTCCCTCACGGTCGACCCGAGAACACTTGGGGAGCCTTGAGCCTCTCTTGGGATCTCGAGACAAATAGGCGCTTCTGAGCCTCTCGGGGCTTTGGACACAAATGTGGACGGGGAGCCTCTCGGGCTCAAACAACAACTATGCCCTTAACATTGGAGTCCCGCTCGGGGAACTCAGAACCAGGTGAGGCCCCATGGGCCTCACAGCGTCACCGGCCTCGCACTGGAGGGGAGGGGCGGGCACCGGCAATGTGCCCCGACGCCCCCCTCTCCTTCGACAATCACTCACCGGCTGTCCACTGCTCTGGAGCTCCCGCTCTTAGGGGCTCCTGCGGCTGCGTCTCTCCTCTTTTCCCAAGGCTCCCCTCTCGCTCGGGAGCCTCGGCAGGACACGGCAGGCTGCTTTCTGCTTCTTGGCTCCTCGCCCGATGACGCGCCGGGAGGCTTGGCCGGCTGGGCCAATCCCAGCGTGGCCTTGGCTGGCTGTCCGCGGCATCCCTCACACGGGACATTTGAAATGCCGGGTGGGCACCGGCGAGAGGGGTGACCGCGCTCCCTGGCGCCATATACCAAAGCAAGGTCCACAAATAGAGCGCTCCCAAGCGCTAGGGCGGAAATAAAGCGCTCTCAAGCGCTATAAGTACAATAAAGCGCTCTCAAGCGCTAAAAGGACAAGAACAAGCGCCCTTAAGTGCTAGGAGTAAAAGGGAAGCGCTCTCAGTGCTAGAAATCAAATACAGCGCTCCCAGGCGCTATAGGGGCAGAGTCCATCATGCCCCCAAGGCAAAGACTCCCATAGCAAGGGGGTCCCATCATCCATCAGGGGGATCCCAGGAAAGGGTCTCCAGAGTCCAGGACGTCAGCAGTCCATCAGGTATCCAGGGGCTGGGCAGGGGCCAGGGAGGCAAGCCTTCCCTTGGGTCCAAGCAGCAGCACGCCCCGGGCAGGATTCAAGTCAAAAACAAGAACATTTTGTAAGGGGACACAGCCCCTTTTTATGCAGTAAAATCCTTTGTCTAGCAGGGTACAGGCAGTGTGAGAACCAGCTACAACTGGTTATGGGGAACTCCTTTCACTGGCCAGGCTAGGAACATCAGATGCACCACAGGGGGTGGAGCCAGCATTGTGGAGGGAAAACCCAGCACTATTCACTCCCAGGTGCTACCTCCTCCCACCACTCTAGTTGCAGATGCAGTCATTCAACCAAGGGCTGACTCAGACAACCTCCTGGGGGCTCCCCAGCCCCTGTCACCCTCAAACCAGGCAGTCAATCCACAAGCCGGCTCAGGCACACTCCTGGAGCCAGGCTCCAGCCAATCACGTGCCAGCAGACTCACTACACACGCACACCCATGTCTAGAAGTGGCACTCCCACACTAGACACATTCATGCCACATACATCATTACGCAGCAATCAATCTCACCAGTTCGCACATACCAAACCCGACCCTGCACTCCCCACACATCAGGAACTACCATGGTCACACATATTCCCCATGCATTCCTATGGGAGGGCAGGTCACTCACCACACATACACAGAGAGCGTACGCACTTTACACTGTACCACGGTGAAATAGTGCGCAAAGGCCTAAAATCACCAACACCAGGTAACAGAGGCTGGAAAAAGCAAAAAGTTTCGGCGTGAACCTGCCAAAAGGGCCAGGTCCAACACAACCCCCTTCCAGCCAAAATGCAGGGTAGACCAATCACTCCACTGATGGGCTTCCCTGCTTTGGGAGACAAAACACGGACACGGGCCCGCACGGCAGGGACACCCTCAGGTTTTCCGCCACTCTGAACCCGCATGTATTTCTCTCAACAAGAGCTCTCTGGCACAACTAGGATACCCCACTGGCACTCTCTAGTCATCCTCGGCCAGGACCAGGCCCTAGGCCATCCAAATGTCACAGATACTGACCAATCCACAGAGTGGGGGGGCAATAACCCCTGGCACACAATAGCCATTCTCCACTCTCCCTCTCAGTCTAGCTACAACTACCACTGAGCCTTCAACCTAGGGACCATACCCTCAGGCTGACCAGAGGTCACGGGCAAGAATGCCCCACCCTACCTCTACTTCTGGGGTTCTGCACCCTCCCAGGGAAGCACCCATCAGAACACATCTCTCCCACCAGATCAGGACCTCTCTCCTTCACTGGTCTACCATATGGGATCTGGAAACTATTTCATTTCGGCGGTACAAAGCACACAGCACAGTCCCTCTTCAAGCAGGTGGGGGGGGACACAGCACACAGCAAAGTCCCCTTTCCTCTACCTTGGTGAAAACAACAATCTGCAGGTGGGCCCCAGAACACACAGCAAGGGCAGCCTCCTCAGTCTCTTCAGCTGCTCTACTTTGGCAGAGATTCCTTCTGG
This sequence comes from Lissotriton helveticus, assembly GCF_964261635.1. Lineage (NCBI taxonomy): Eukaryota > Metazoa > Chordata > Amphibia > Caudata > Salamandridae > Lissotriton > Lissotriton helveticus. The sequence continues at coordinate 436,030,510 of NC_136062.1, read as the reverse complement.
ACCTGCAAGTTTCCTAATCTCCCAAACTAGGATCTAAATCCTCAAGTTGCACCGGGGTCAGAGACAAGGACACCGTCCCTCTGTACCCCCTTCCAGAGTTCTGCACCCTCCCACCTTGGAGCGGTACCCCTGGCAGAAAAACCCGGTCAGGCCACTGATTACAGATACCCTTCTCTCCAGGTCAGGCTGAACCTGAACCTGTCCTCCCTCCTCCTCGGGGAACCACCTCCAGAGGCCCCAGAAATGGTCAAGCACTCTAGATGGTCAAATGCCCAGCGAACCAGGACTTCTGCACCCTCCACTTAGGAGTGGTACTACCCAACACCAGGACCGCCAGAGTTCTGGTTAAAGAAACTCCCCATCCTCTAGACACAGGTAGATCCTCCTCAAATGACCTGTAAGTGCAGCTCAGGCCTCTGACCTGGCGATCCCTTAGGGAACCCTCCAGGCCCTGAGACAGGGTTTCAGGCCAACGTGGGACACACCGTCCCACACTCACTCCGCCTCCACTGAGACAGGACGTGAGCCCTTACACCCTCCTCATTCTACTGGGACCTAGCTGGGCTACACATGAACCTCTTCCCCTACACAGGATCATCAGATACACAAGCCACTACTTTTAGAATCACCCCCCAATGCCTCTGCAAGACATCTAGCACACCGCCGGATGTCCACCTTCTCGTCTAGTGCCTCTGCAGGACCTCCTGCACACCACCAGAGGTACACCACCTGTGCAAGCTCCTTTTAAAAAAACTCACACAAACTCTTCTAGTTCAACACACCACTCTTCCACACACTCCCCCTCCAGACTGGTGAGACAGTTCCTCACTGCCCCTGACTCTCAACCTGTACCCCTCTTACTGAGCACCAGGCACCATACTCTGGGAACTGGGAATGGGACTACATGCACTGGACACATTTTAGCTGCCACCACTGGATCCTACCATACTGGGGAATCCAGACACACACACTACACTCAGGGGATAACCACCCACCTGAGCTAGCCATTTCTCCTCCACACTCCCTCTCTTCCATCTACCCACATAGGGACAGGAATAGGGATTGGGCACTGGACCCAGCAAGGGATTCCTGATCCATGGGAACCTCCCCCTCTACTGGTGTCCCGCCCTGTCAATTTCTCTCATCTGCCACTAAACATAAAGTGCAGGAACACCATTTGAAAATGACACTCTTGAGGAAAAACAAAATCACAAACAATAATCACAAACATGTCACTCTCTAGAATGCAGAGTTTTGTAATGTAGCCAGTTGTCGCTGTGGCACTGCGCAAACACAAGTCCTAATCCCACCGCTGCCACCAATGTTAGAACTGGGATTTCTGGTAGGCTAAGGCTGATGCCAAAGCCAGGCAGAAACCACCATTCTAGTCAGGACAAGGGAGTCACACGCCAAGATAACCCCTGCTCACCCCCTTGGTAGCTTGGCACGAGCAGACAGGCTAATCCCGGAGGCAATGTGTAAAGCATTTGCGCACGCACACAACAGCAACAACATCCTAGGCACACCACAAAAGAAACTCCACACAAGGTTATATAAAAATAACTTCTGTATTGTCAAAACACATCAGATAGAAGTCACACATGTACATTGTGCCAACTGGCACGGGCAATATTCACAAGGGATTATTTACAAGACAGGGCCACATGGGCCACTGTCAGAATCAACACTTTTAGAACTAGAAATACTGTTTGAATAAGCACTTTGTAGATCCTGGAATAATAAGAAGTTTCACACATGATGCATAGAACATTCAGAGGTGTAAGGGAAGGAAACACATGATGCGTAAAACCATTCAGTGGTGTAGGTAAGACACATAATGCATAAAACACATTCAGAGGTGTCACAGGCATAATGGCATTGCACATTACGCATAACTCACATTTGGGCCTAACCGGTAAAAATACAGTAGGCAATCTCCTCCCTAGTCTTAACACATTAGACTCTCTCCCTAAGCATAACTCACATTTAGGGGCGTGACTCACAGTGAAGTAAACTCTCACTAACATAAACCCACACAGGTAAAGTAACCTGACAATCACAGTAACATCACATTGCGCAAAAATCACATTAGGCAATTATTAATATAAGCATAATAAAATCACTTTGCGCAGAAATCACATACCAGCCCCCGGCCAACTGGCCATCCAACAAGGGGACTCAAAAAGCCCTGTGTCCAGAATGTCAGGGCGCGCTGCCAAAGCAGCGCCTGTCAGGGGTGCGCCACCGGCGCAAAACCTAAACGGTGCAGCTGACCACTAATTGCTGGGCAGCTGGGAAATAACAAAACTGCGGCATGGGCTCTCAGTAGCCCTTCAAGCAAATTGTGCCACGTGTTGGAGCCATACAGACGCTCTAGACAACAATGCCCCCGTGGTCGTGGGAGCCTCGAGGCTCTAAACACATATGTGCCCTCTAGAGCCTTTCGGGGCTCGCAAACAAATTGCCCCCACGAGCCTCTCGGGACTAGCAAAACAAAGGTGCAGCTTGAGCCTCTCTGGGCTTTCAGCAAGAATGCAGCCTCAGTGGGCGGTGGGGTCCCTCACTGGGGACCCGGGAACACTTGGGGCGCCTTGAGCCTCTCTTGGGCTCTCGAGACAAATAGGCGCTTCTGAGCCTCTCGGGGCTCTGGACACAAATGTGGGCGGGGAGCCTCTCGGGCTCAAACAACAACAATGCCCTTAACGTTGGAGTCCCGCTCGGGGTACTCAGAACCAGGTGAGGCCCCACGGGCCTCACAGCGTCACCAGCCTCGCACTGGAGGGGAGGGGCGGGCACCGGCAATGTGCCCCGTCGCCCCCCTCTCCTTCGATAATCACTCACTGGCTGTCCGCTACTCTGGAGCTCCTGCTCTTAGGGGCTCGTGCGGCGGCGTCTCTCCTCTTTTTCCGGGGCTCCCCTCTCGCTCGGGAGCCTTGGCAGGACACGGCAGGCTGCTTCCTGCTTCTTGGCTCCTCCCCCGATGACGCGACGGGAGCCTTGGCCGGCTGGGCCAATCCCAGCGCGGCCTTGGCTGGTTGTCCGCGGCTTCCCTCACACGGGATACTTGAAATGCCGGGTGGGCATCGGCAAGAGGGGTGACCGCGCTCCCTGGCGCCATAGACCAAAGCAAGGTCCACAAATAAAGCGCTCCCAAGCGCTAGTGCGGAAATAAAGCGCTCTCAAGCGCTGTAAGTATAATAAAGCGCTCCCAAGCGCAAAAAGGACAAGAACAAGCGCCCTTAAGCGCTAGGAGTAAAAGGGAAGCGCTCTCAGCACTAGAAATCAAATACAGCGCTCCCAGGCGCTATGGGGGCAGAGTCCATCATGCCCCCAAGGCAAAGACTCCCATAGCAAGGGGGTCCCATCATCCATCAGGGGGATCCCAGGAAAGGGTCTCCAGAGTCCAGGACCTCAGCAGTCCATCAGGTATCCAGGGGCTGGCAGGGCCTAGGGAGGCAAGCCTTCCCCTGGGCCCAAGCAGCACGCCCCTGGCAGGATTCAAGTCAGAAACAAGAACATTTTGTAAGGGGACACAGCCCCTTTTTATACAGTAAAATCCTTTGTCTAGCTGGGTGCAGGCCGTGTGAGAACCAGCTACAACTGGTTATGGGGAACTCCTTTCACTGGTCAGGCTAGGGACATCAGACGCACTACGGCTAGTAGAGCCAGCATTGTGGAGGGAAAACCCAGCCCTATTCACTCCCAGGTGCTATCTCCTTCCACCACTCTAGTTGCAGATGCAGTCATTCAACCAAGGGCTGACTCAGACAACCTCCTGGGGGCTCCCCAGCCCCTGTCACCCTCAAACCAGACAGTCGATCCACAAGCAGGCCCAGGCACACTCCTGGAGCCAGGCTCTAGCCAATCACATGCCAGCAGACTCACTACACACGCACACCCATGTCTAGAAGTGGCACTCCCACACTAGACACATTCATGCCACATATATCATTACGCAGCATTCAATCTCACGAGCTCGCACATACCAAACTCGACCCTGCACTCCCCACACATCAGGAACTACCATGGTCACCCATATTCCCCATGCATTCCTATGGGAGGGCAGGTCACTCACCACACATACACAGAGAGCTTACGCACTTTACACTGTACCACAGTGAAAAAGTGCGCAAAGGCCTAAAATCACCAACACCAGGTTCCAGAAACAGGCTAGGAAAAAGCAAAAAGTTTCGGGGTGAACCTGCCAAAAGGGCCAGGTCCAACAGACCCTCATCTCTTCCTACACCTCAACCCCACCGTGAATGCTACCGGGATTCACCCCAGGACCTATCCTGAGTATGGAGGTACCTAGAAACCTTGCTTGCCACTTTCATGTGGCCACCAGCTCCTGCTTGTTTCAGACTGATCAAGTGACACCGCTGCTGCCCAGGTTTTCCCTCCGGGGTTTTCCCGCTCATCTTTCTTCCTTCCAACAGATACCCCCTCGCCCCAGGACACAGTGCAACCTGCACTGCGGGCATGTAAGAGACAAGCCGTCTGTGCCTGGAATGCACCCAGCTCCAAGACCTCAAGCCGGCCTGCCCCACTCCGAAGATACACCCTCACTAAGCTGTACAACCTAGGCCGCCATAACCAACACTGCCACTCCGCCAACCCACGCAATCACAACACTGAAACCACCCTGATCCCAGCCACCAATGACATGCAAACCTTCCTCAACCGAGGAGAAACACCAGCTTTGATTTACCCGGACCTCTCGGCCACCTTCGACACCTTATCCCACCACACACTAATCGAAAGACTCCACCACACCAGCATCCAAGGGTTCTCTCTCAGATGGATCACCTCCTTCCTAACCAGAAGAACACACAGGATCCACCTCCTACCTTTCATCTTTGAATCCAATGAGATCACCAGCAATGTCCCCCAAGGCTCATCCCTCATCCCCACTCTCTTGAACATAGATATGATCCCGCAGGAATACATCGTCAGACCTCACGGTCTCAACATAATTTCCTGTGCAGATGACACCCAACTCTTCCTCCCACTCACCAATGACCCCACCACCACCAGAACCACCTTCTACAGATGAATGACAAATGTTGCTGACTGGATGAAGAATAACTGCCTGCAGCTGAACACAGACTGATCTTTGGTAACAGCAGCCGCACATGGACGACTCCTTGTCGCCATCAGACCTAGGACACGCACCCTCTCCTTTCAGCCATGACAGAAACCTCGCAATGATCATTATCAACAAGCTCGCCATGAAATCACAGATCAGCGCTGTCTCCTCCGCCTGCTACCTCACTCTGTGCATGCTACTTTAGATCTTCTAGTGGCTACCCCTACACACAAGATGCACAAGCCCTCATCACCAGGCAAGTGGATTACGGCAATGCCCTCTACGTAGGAATCAATGCACACCTTCTACAGAGACTTCAGACCATATAGAACACCCCAGCCAGACTCATCCTCAGTTTTCCTTAATGAACCCACATCACACCCCACCTCATGAAACTCTACTGGCTCCCTGTACAGAAGAGATGCCAATTCAAGCTGCTGTCCCACTTGCACAAGGCTGTACACTATCAAGGACCTGCCTACATTTACCACCGCCTGAACTTCCACCTACCATCGAGAGGACTACGCTCTGCCTGCCTTTTGGTTGTGTATATCCCCCAAATCCATCCTTTTTATGCAGTAAAATCCTTTGTCTAGCAGGGTACAGGCAGTGTGAGAACCAGCTACAACTGGTTATGGGGAACTCCTTTCACTGGCCAGGCTAGGAATATCAGATGCACCACAGGGGGTGGAGCCAGCATTGTGGAGGGAAAACCCAGCACTATTCACTCCCAGGTGCTATCTCCTCCCACCACTCTAGTTGCAGATGCAGTCATTCAACCAAGGGCTGACTCAGACAACCTCCTGGGGGCTCCCCAGCCCCTGTCACCCTCAAACCAGGCAGTCAATCCACAAGCCGGCTCAGGCACACTCCTGAAGCCAGGCTCCAGCCAATCACGTGCCAGCAGACTCACTACACACGCACACCCATGTCTAGAAGTGGCACTCCCACACTAGACACATTCATGCCACATACATCATTACGCAGCATTCAATCTCACCAGTTCGCACATACCAAACTCGACCCTGCACTCCCCACACATCAGGAACTACCATGGTCACACATATTCCCCATGCATTCCTATGGGAGGGCAGGTCACTCACCACACATACACAGAGAGCTTACGCACTTTACACTGTACCACGGTGAAAAAGTGCGCAAAGGCCTAAAATCACCAACACCAGGTTCCAGAGGCTGGAAAAAGCAAAAAGTTTCGGCGTGAACCTGCCAAAACGGCCAGGTCCAACACAACCCCCTTCCAGCCAAAATGCAGGGTAGACCAATCACTCCACTGATGGGCTTCCCTGCTTTGGGCGACAAAACACGGACACGGGCCCGCACGGCAGTGACACCCTCAGGTTTTCCGCCACTCTGAACCCGCATGTATTTCTCTCAACAAGAGCTCTCTGGCACAACTAGGATACCCCACTGGCACTCTCTAGTCATCCTCGGCCAGGACCAGGCCCTAGGCCATCCAAATGTGACAGATACTGACCAATCCACAGAGTGGGGGGCAATAACCCCTGGCACACAATAGCCATTCTCCACTCTCCCTCTCAGTCTAGCTACAACTACCACTGAGCCTTCAACCTAGGGACCAAACCCTCAGGCTGACCAGAGGTCACGGGCAAGAATGCCCCACCCTACCTCTACTTCTGGGGTTCTGCACCCTCCCAGGGAAGCACCCATCAGAACACATCTCTCCCACCAGATCAGGACCTCTCTCCTTCACTGGTCTACCATATGGGATCTGGAAACTATTTCATTTCGGCGGTACAAAGCACACAGCACAGTCCCTCTTCAAGCAGGTGGGGGGAACACAGCACACAGCAAAGTCCCCTTTCCTCTACCTTAGTGAAAACAACAACCTGCAGGTGGGCCCCAGAACACACAACAAGGGCAGCCTCCTCAGTCTCTTCAGCTGCTCTACTTTGGCAGAGATTCTTTCTGGACCTGCAAGTTTCCTAATCTCCCAAACTAGGATCTAAATCCTCAAGTTGCACCGGGGTCAGAGACAAGGACACCGTCCCTCTGTACCCCCTTCCAGAGTTCTGCACCCTCCCACCTTGGAGTGGTACCCCTGGCAGAAAACCCCGGTCAGGACACTGATTACAGATACCCTTCCCTCCAGGTCAGGCTGAACCTGAACCTGTCCTCCCTCCTCCTCGGGGAACCACCTCCAGAGGCCCCAGAAATGGTCAAGCACTCTAGACGGTCAAATGCCCAGCGAACCAGGACTTCTGCACCCTCCACTTAGGAGTGGTACTACCCAACACCAGGACCGCCGGAGTTCTGGTTAAAGAAACTCCCCATCCTCTAGACACAGGTAGATCCTCCTCAAATGACCTGTAAGTGCAGCTCAGGCCTCTGACCTGGCGATCCCTTAGGGAACCCTCCAGGCCCTGAGACAGGGTTTCAGGCCAACGTGGGACACACCGTCCCACACTCACTCCGCCTCCACTGAGACAGGACGTGAGCCCCTACACCCTCCTCATTCTACTGGGACCTAGCTGGGCTACACTTGAACCTCTTCCCCTACACAGGATCATCAGATACACAAGCCACTACTTTTAGAATCACCCCCAATGCCTCTGCAAGACATCTAGCACACCGCCGGATGTCCACCTTCTCGTCTAGTGCCTCTGCAGGACCTCCTGCACACCACCAGAGGTACACCACCTGTGCAAGCTCCTTTTAAAAAAACTCACACCAACTCCTCTAGTTCAACACACCACTCTTCCACACACTCCCCCTCCAGACTGGTGAGACAGTTCCTCACTGCCCCTGACTCTCAACCTGTACCCCTCTTACTGAGCACCAGGCACAATACTCTGGGAACTGGGAATGGGACTACATGCACTGGACACATTTTAGCTGCCACCACTGGATCCTACCATACTGGGGAATCCAGACACACACTACACTCAGGTGATAACCACCCTCCCGAGCTAGCCATTTCTCCTCCACACTCCCTCTCTTCCATCTACCCACATAGGGACAGGAATAGGGATTGGGCACTTGACCCAGCAAGGGATTCCTGATCTATGGGAACCTCCCCCTCTACTGGCGTCCCGCCCTGTCAATTTCTCTCATCTGCCACTAAACATAAAGTGCAGGAACACCATTTGAAAATGACACTCTTGAGGAAAAACAAAATCACAAACTATAATCCCTAACATGTCACTCTCTAGAATGCAGAGTTTTGTAATGTAGCCAGTTGTCGCTGTGGCACTGCGCAAACACAAGTCCCAATCCCACCGCTGCCACCAATGTTAGAACTGGGATTTCTGGTAGGCTAAGGCTGATGCCAAAGCCAGGCAGAAACCACCATTCTAGTCAGGACAAGGGAGTCACACGCCAAGATAACCACTGCTCACCCCCTTGGTAGCTTGGCACGAGCAGACAGGCAAATCCCGGAGGCAATGTGTAAAGCATTTGCGCACGCACACAACAGCAACAACATCCTAGGCACACCACAAAAGAAACTCCACACAAGGTTATATAAAAATAACTTCTGTATTGTCAAAACACATCAGATAGAAATCACACATGTACTTCGTGCCAACTGGCACGGGCAATATTCACAAGGGATTATTTACAAGACAGGGCCACATGGGCCACTGTCAGAATCAACACTTTTAGAACTAGAAATACTGTTTGAATAAGCACTTTGTAGATCCTGGAATAATAAGAAGTTTCACACATGATGCATAGAACATTCAGAGGTGTAAGGGAAGGAAACACATGATGCATAAAACCATTCAGTGGTGTAGGTAAGACACATAATGCATAAAACACATTCAGAGGTGTCACAGGCATAATGGCATTGCACATTACGCATAACTCACATTTGGGCCTAACCGGTAAAAATACAGTAGGCAATCTCCTCCCTAGTCTTAACACATTAGACTCTCTCCCTAAGCATAACTCACATTTAGGGGCGTGACTCACAGTGAAGTAAACTCTCACTAACATAAACCCACACAGGTAAAGTAACGTGACAATCACAGTAACATCACATTGCGCAAAAATCACATTAGGCAATTACCATTATAAGCATAATAAAATCACTTTGCGCAGAAATCACATACCAGCCCACGGCCAACTGGCCATCCAACAAGGGGACTCAAAAAGCCCTGTGTCCAGAATGTCAGGGCGCGCTGCCAAAGCAGCGCCAGTCAGGTGTGCGCCACCGGCGCAAAACCTAAACGGTGCAGCTGACCACTAATTACTGGGCAGCTGGGAAATAACAAAACTGCGGCATGGGCTCTCAGTAGCCCTTCAAGCAAATTGTGCCACCTGTTGGAGCCATACAGAGGCTCTAGACAACAATTCCCCCGTGGTCGTGGGAGCCTCGAGGCTCTAAACACATATGTGCCCTCTAGAGCCTTTCGGGGCTCGCAAACAAATTGCCCCCACGAGCCTCTCGGGACTCGCAAAACAAAGGTGCAGCTTGAGCCTCTCGGGGCTTTCAGCAAGAATGCAGCCTCACTGGGCGGTGGGGTCCCTCACTGGGGACCCGGGAACACTTGGGGCGCCTTGAGCCTCTCTTGGGCTCTCGAGACAAATAGGCGCTTCTGAGCCTCTCGGGGCTCTGGACACAAATGTGGGCGGGGAGCCTCTCGGGCTCAAACAACAACAATGCCCTTAACGTTGGAGTCCCGCTCGGGGTACTCAGAACCAGGTGAGGCCCCATGGGCCTCACAGCGTCACCAGCCTCGCACTGGAGGGGAGGGGCGGGCACCGGCAATGTGCCCCGTCGCCCCCCTCTCCTTCGATAATCACTCACTGGCTGTCCGCTACTCTGGAGCTCCTGCTCTTAGGGGCTCGTGCGGCGGCGTCTCTCCTCTTTTTCCGGGGCTCCCCTCTCGCTCGGGAGCCTTGGCAGGACACGGCAGGCTGCTTCCTGCTTCTTGGCTCCTCCCCCGATGACACGACGGGAGCCTTGGCCGGCTGGGCCAATCCCAGCGCGGCCTTGGCTGGTTGTCCGCAGCTTCCCTCACACGGGATACTTGAAATGCCGGGTGGGCATCGGCAAGAGGGGTGACCGCGCTCCCTGGCGCCATAGACCAAAGCAAGGTCCACAAATAAAGCGCTCCCAAGCGCTAGTGCGGAAATAAAGCGCTGTAAGTATAATAAAGCGCTCCCAAGCGCAAAAAGGACAAGAACAAGCGCCCTTAAGCGCTAGGAGTAAAAGGGAAGCGCTCTCAGCACTAGAAATCAAATACAGCGCTCCCATGCGCTATGGGGGCAGAGTCCATCATGCCCCCAAGGCAAAGACTCCCATAGCAAGGGGGTCCCATCATCCATCAGGGGGATCCCAGGAAAGGGTCTCCAGAGTCCAGGACCTCAGCAGTCCATCAGGTATCCAGGGGCTGGGCAGGGCCTAGGGAGGCAAGCCTTCCCCTGGGCCCAAGCAGCAGCAGGCCCCTGGCAGGATTCAAGTCAGAAACAAGAACATTTTGTAAGGGGACACAGCCCCTTTTTATACAGTAAAATCCTTTGTCTAGCTGGGTGCAGGCCGTGTGAGAACCAGCTACAACTGGTTATGGGGAACTCCTTTCACTGGCCAGGCTAGGGACATCAGACGCACTACGGCTAGTAGAGCCAGCATTGTGGAGGGAAAACCCAGCCCTATTCACTCCCAGGTGCTATCTCCTTCCACCACTCTAGTTGCAGATGCAGTCATTCAACCAAGGGCTGACTCAGACAACCTCCTGGGGGCTCCCCAGCCCCTGTCACCCTCAAACCAGACAGTCGATCCACAAGCAGGCCCAGGCACACTCCTGGAGCCAGGCTCCAGCCAATCACATGCCAGCAGACTCACTACACACGCACACCCATGTCTAGAAGTGGCATTCCCACACTAGACACATTCATGCCACATATATCATTACGCAGCATTCAATCTCACGAGCTCGCACATACCAAACTCGACCATGTACTCCCCACACATCAGGAACTACCATGGTCACCCATATTCCCCATGCATTCCTATGAGAGGGCAGGTCACTCACCACACATACACAGAGAGCTTACGCACTTTACACTGTACCACAGTGAAAAAGTGCGCAAAGGCCTAAAATCACCAACACCAGGTTCCAGAAACAGGCTAGGAAAAAGCAAAAAGTTTCGGGGTGAACCTGCCAAAAGGGCCAGGTCCAACAGACCCTCATCTCTTCCTACACCTCAACCCCACCGTGAATGCTACCGGGATTCACCCCAGGACCTATCCTGAGTATGGAGGTACCTAGAAACCTTGCTTGCCACTTTCATGTGGCCACCAGCTCCTGCTTGTTTCAGACTGATCAAGTGACACCGCTGCTGCCCAGGTTTTCCCTCCGGGGTTTTCCCACTCATCTTTCTTCCTTCCAACAGATACCCCCTCGCCCCAGGACACAGTGCAACCTGCACTGCGGGCATGTAAGAGACAAGCCGTCTGTGCCTGAAATGCACCCAGCTCCAAGACCTCAAGCCGGCCTGCCCCACTCCGAAGATACACCCTCACTAAGCTGTACAACCTAGGCCGCCATAACCAACACTGCCACTCCGCCAACACCAGCTTTGATTTACCCGGACCTCTCGGCCACCTTCGACACCTTATCCCACCACACACTAATCGAAAGACTCCACCACACCAGCATCCAAGGGTTCTCTCTCAGATGGATCACCTCCTTCCTAACCAGAAGAACACACAGGATCCACCTCCTACCTTTCATCTTTGAATCCAATGAGATCACCAGCAATGTCCCCCAAGGCTCATCCCTCATCCCCACTCTCTTGAACATAGATATGATCCCGCAGGAATAGTCATCGTCAGACCTCACGGTCTCAACATAATTTCCTGTGCAGATGACACCCAACTCCTCCTCCCACTCACCAATGACCCCACCACCACCAGAACCACCTTCTACAGATGAATGACAAATGTTGCTGACTGGATGAAGAATAACTGCCTGCAGCTGATCACAGACTGATCTTTGGTAACAGCAGCCGCACATGGACGCCTCCTTGTCGCCATCAGACCTAGGACCCGCACCCTCTCCTTTCAGCCATGACAGAAACCTCGCAATGATCATTATCAACAAGTTCGCCATGAAATCACAGATCAGCGCTGTCTCCTCCGCCTGCTACCTCACTCTGTGCATGCTACTTTAGATCTTCAAGTGGCTACCCCTACACACAAGATGCACAAGCCCTCATCACCAGGCAAGTGGATTACGGCAATGCCCTCTACGTAGGAATCAATGCACACCTTCTACAGAGACTTCAGACCATATAGAACACCCCAGCCAGACTCATCCTCAGTTTTCCTTAATGAACCCACATCACACCCCACCTCATGAAACTCTACTGGCTCCCTGTACAGAAGAGATGCCAATTCAAGCTGCTGTCCCACTTGCACAAGGCTGTACACTATCAAGGTCAATTCCTTAATTGTGATTCCTTATTTTTCGCAATTAAGGAATCGCAAAATGCAATATTGATGCACGTGCCTGAAAATGGACGTAACTGACTACCCTCATTGGCACAATCAGACGATGAGGCACCCAATGCTGGTATATTTGTTGTAGTATTACTAAGCAAAGCTAGACGCAGCTTTTTTCACTGTCAAACCAATATATTCATGAAGGGAATGTTTATAAAGCGTCTACTCAAGGTCACCTGTGTTTCTTTAGTCATTTCCTGTTGAGTGTTGGTAACCAATTTTGCACATTTCATCACGTCCATAAATACAAAATGAAGTCCAGCCGTCCCTGGACAGCAGACAGGCCCAAGCCTGTGCCAATTTCTGATGTCTTGCTGAGTCAGGAGGAGTGTACCGCAAAATGATGCCCCCCCTCAGAATGTGTAGAGAGGGATCAGTACCTCCCATACCTTAAAGCAGGCGCCTAATGCCCCTTAGGCTAAAAGGAATTTAAATGGTCCCACCACAAATCCTGTCAAGCTGTTGTGGCTGGGCTGGGGCCACTGGGCCTGTCAGACACTACAAAGGACTCTTCCTAAGCAGGCCAGATTGGCCGTAGCAGACATCAAGCATTTCCCTGGGAGGCTGGAAGAGTGGGAGCCTGTTTTGGACCTGTGGGGTGCAGTTTTGTTACTGGGGCTGGTTTTGCAGCAGTGCTAAGGGCTGGTTCAGCAGCAGTGTTTCACACTTGCACCCTCACTCGCCCCCTGCCCCCGGGGGCCGGTCTGATAACTTTGCCAAGGCTGCTTCGTGTTCTCAGTCCTGCTTTGCACCTAAGCACCTTTGCAGCAGCACAGCATGCTTTTTCTTTTCTCCACGTAGGATGTTCTTTTGCCAATGCCTCCGTCTATTGCTTTGTCTTTTGTGGAGAATGTGGCCATTCCACAGGTATGAACGCAGCAGTGGGGAATAAAAGCTGCTGTCCTCAGCTCTCTGCGCATCCACAAATGGAAAGCAGGAGTTCTCTCTTCCAGAGCACCAAAAGTGAGACATTAAGTCCCATCACAGGGCTATAAAGGTGTTATGCCTCTTGTATCACCTGCAGGATACAAGAGGGAGGAATCTCGGACTGTGAAAGTGTTTATTTAACTTACAAATCACGCCAAACAAATCCCTATCCGGGATTCTTATATACCGCCCCCCCGGAAGCTTAGGACAATTTGTAGGCTCACTGCTAGAAACCACAATTACATCCTGTGCCGCGACACCTAATTTTATTCTACTAGGGGACTTGAACCTTCATTTCGATGACTTCTCCGACAAAATAGCAGGCGATCTTAAATCAGAGCTTAATGCATTTAACCTCCACCTAAAAAACTTTGAAGCTACACATACAAAAGGACATCTTCTCGACCCGATCTTCTCAAACATCCCTCAGCTAGAAATATCTCCCTCTCTCCCCTTACCTTGGTCGGACCACTTCCTTGTCCCGTTCGCATGGCAAACCAACACCGACTGCCCGCAGGCTCAGGTACCTCGTACTCTGGAGAGAGCATGGTCCAAACTCTCCCTTGAGAGCTGGACCCTTGAACTAGAACACACTGCCCCTCCCGCTGATCCCAACCCACTGATAGCTGACACTAATTTTACCAATTGGCTGACTAATACCCTTGACTCAGTAGCTCCCAAGAAAAAAATGAAAAAGAAGAGCAAGGCTTTCAAATCACCATGGTACTCTCAAGAGCTTAGAGACCTAAGAAAAATCTGCAAAAACCTAGAAAGTAGGTGGAGGAAAGATTGGGCCCCCCTCAACAAAGAGAAATATAAAGCAGCCATGAGGATTTACAAATCAGCTCGGAAAACAGCCCAAGCTTCCTTCTTCGAAGAGAAAATTAGAACGTCCTCCAACTCATCTCGAGAGATGGTTTTCGCTCTCCCTGGAAAAGGACAATTTTAAAAACCTGCATAACTGCCTCGCAGAAATCTAAACATGGATGTGCGACTCTCGACTTAAATTAAATGGCACAAAACCAGAACTCATGCTTTTGGGCCAGCAAATGACATCCCTTCCCACCTCCACCTGGCCCATGTGCCTAAGAGATTTCCCACCACCAAAGAAAGAACTCAAAAGCCTAGGGGTATGGCTGGAGCAAGACCTCTCCCTTAAGACACAGGCCAAAAAGACTGCTGGCACCTGTGTGGGCCTACTCCGCTCAGCCCGTAAGATTCTCCCCCTACTTCCGACACAATTCAGAAAGTTACTCATTCGGGGTCTTATCTTATCCAGATTGGACTACAGTAATGCCCTCTTTATGGCCGCTCCAGAATCTACCATCAATATCCTTCAGCGAATCCAAAACTCAGCGGCTAGGCTGCTGACAGGCACCTCCCGGAGAACATCTGCCAAACCAGCACTCGAAGCTCTTCATTGGTTGCCTGTCCGGGAAAGGATCAAGTTTAAGGCTCTGTGTATCACCCATAGATCCCTTCAGGGCAAAGGGCCCCCTATCCTTGGAAAAATGCTCTATCCCTACAAAACCCCCAGGATCCTGCGCTCCTCCCAGGGTAACCTGGCCACGGTTCAAAGAGTTAGGAAGGCCCGAACTGGAGGGCGGCGTTTTTCGGTCACCGCTGCAACCCTGTGGTACTCCCTGCCGATCAGTCTTCGATCCGAACCGACCTACTTGAAGTTTCGTAAACTCCTGAAGACACACCTGTTCCCACAAGATCCGTAATATCACCTGTCACCCCCCCCCCCCTAGTCCCCCTCAGATTTCCTCTGCACCCCAGCGCTGGGACGCTCCCGGGCAGCCATGCGCTTTATAAATCCTTTTTCATTCATTCATGCCTGACAGATTTAGAATTTTAAAGTAGAAACAATTGTACTCAGAACAATGCATGCCATTAAAATCCCAATACCAGAAGCAGTTGGTTTTATATTCCAGTTATGAGTTAACCACTCATAATGTGCAAACTACATGAATGGAAAGAGAGATGTTGCATCATGACTTAAGAAGTTTTCAGCACTATTTAAATGCAATTATAAAACATACAAAAATATACATCTGTATGGCATATGTGCCTTCTACGGGAATCTAAGACTCAAGCTCTATTTTCAGCAGGGATTTCATTGTTTTTCATCCTTCTGGTACTGATACTATGGGTAAATAAGAACATTTACAGTCCTGCAAAACAGGAAAATATCCTTAAGAAAGTGCTGTGCAGGACAGGAGTTATATATTTCGTCAAATGAAAAAATAGTTTCTAGAAAAGTTAAGGCTGTGTACTACTGCATCGTTGATTTAAAAGTCTCAAAAGCATTACAATGCATCAGTTTCTTTATTTTGAAAAACCAACACTCTTACAAGTACCTTAACTCTTCCTAATTAATGGATAGTTGTGTCATGTGTTGCAAAGTAACAATGGCCATTTAGAATTAGAGAAGGGCTCTGTGCTTTTTCTTTAAAATCACCATAATTGCTGCACTTAAAAATATTTACAATTAGAATTCATTAAGTGTTGTAGTGTACACCAGTGTACCCATAACTTTGGAGTAAAACTTTGCAATACGTGACTTTCAGTGACTAAGACCGTGGTTACAATAGATCCAGTTAATTCTGATAAGTGTAGTAACTCCGGCACATATAGAAATTACAAGTTTTGTGGCACCAACCACAATCGCTCACTTTTTCGTAGGTAAATTTAAGCTGGGAAACAATGAAATTTACAGTGGGAAAAATGTGGATCTGCATGCAATGACACTTTTATTGGAAAAAACTCACAATTGGTGCTATTTATCGTATGTATGACGTTACAAAGCACACTCTTACAACGCATACCTTTACAATGTATTTTTTACAACGCAACATCCATTACAACGCATGCCATTACAACGAAATGTTTCAAAACTACATTTACAACGCATTCCATTACAACACATAATACCTTTACAACGCATACCATTACAACGCATAACATTACATTGCATGTTTGGTAAGTATTGGATAGTGTAGGGGTAAAAATTACTATTCTAACTCCAGGGGGTGCAACAATAGGGTAAGTTTTGGATAGTGTAGGAGTAAAAATTACTATTCTAACTCCAGGGGGTGCAACAGTAGGGTAAGTGTTGGATGGTAATTTTATGTGTTGTAATGGTATGCATTGTAATGACTGAGTTGTAATGATATGCGTTGTAGTGGTGTACGTTGTAGTGTCATGTGTTGTAATGGTTGCGTTATAATTGCATGCGTTGTAATGGATGTTGCGTTGTAAAATGTTTGTTGTAATGGTAGTGCGTTGTAAAAGTTGCGTTGTAAAGGTTGTTTCCCCTATGTATCACACCTGATAAATTGATCCTCGCTGTGTCAGATTTTGTCAGGTGGGAGGAAGCAGTTGCCTCCTGTGTATTCATAATCAGAAACTAAGAAGACTTATGAAGTCTGAATATGTGTACTTTTCTGTGTTTGATTCCAAGAGGATATGTGTTTGCAATAGTATTTTTCCTGAATGACAATGCCTTTTTGATGGTCTTCTTTCTTAATCAGAGGAGAATGATTAGCGTATCTGACTATTCCAGGGTCTTACGATTTTTATTCTGGAGACCCTTATTCACAGTAACTCAGGATGCAGAATATGTCGATACTCTGCTCTATCAGTTGGGTGCAAACCATCATCATTGGGTCTTTAACACCTAGTTTTCAGTTCTCCAGGTGGTCTACGTTCCTCCACCTGGAGGGGGGCCATCTGGCTTCAAGACAATTGTGAATAAGAGGTGGGAATTGTGAAGAAAAGGTGAGTGAGTTTAACATTGCCTCCGTTCCTTTGTCTAGTTATTTATTAGACTGTAAGGGGGCAATGTTAAAAATTGTAGGAGGTGTTTTAGTGGATGTGTTATTGAATCATAGCACCTGGTGTAAACTCAGGTGATAAAGACCCAAACATGATGCTATTCACCCAAATGAAAGGGAGGAGAATCAACATATACCTCATCCTGAGTTAGCGTGAATAAGGGTCTCCAGAATAAAAAAACTTAAGGACCCTGGAATAGTAAGACACATTATTTATTCTCCTTTGATTACGACTATGGAAGCAAAATAAATATCTGCTTCTCTCTCCCTCTTTGGATTATACAGTTGTTTACTTCATACACATTTAGTTACCTGATGTAAATGTGATGGTGTGTCAGTATTGAAATAACTCACATTTTGAATCTACATTCATTAATCGAAGTGAATATTCTTTTGTGCAATTGTACATTCCTAGGTTCAGAACAACTTTGTACAAATGTTAATTTATTACAATGCACCTGCATTTGCTTTTCTAAGAGAACACTCATTGGAGCAAATACACATCCGATCAGGCCCAGTTTCACATGTAATAAATAGATTGCATTGTGTCGTGGTTGCTTTATTATATAGTGGTATACTTCTGATGTGGCCCTGTAGCACTTCTTGGTGGATGGGTAGGTAGCTTCTCCTATGATTGTGCTCTGTTAGAATACTGAAAGTTTTGTTGGAGAGGAAATGAAACATGAAGAAGTTATGCTACTGCAGACATCAATAGAAAGTGATATAACATTGTGCATTGTGGAGCAGTTCAGGCCCAAATCTTATGCTGATGCAAGAGAGGTGAATAGTTCACTGGAAAATAGAGTGCATGCCCAGCAAGGTCTTACTTTAGGGAACACCTGTGTTTTCAAGCCTGATAGAATTCATGGTCGCAGCCCACAATCATGTATTCTGATGTTCATAAAGAACATGACTTGAAGAACAAGAGCAGGAGATTGAATTAGCCAAGAGTACACATAATCCAAAAATAAGTCTTGCCAGCAGGACAATGAAGCACACACACACATTCATACCAAAGAAGTAAATAAATGGTTGTTTTGCATTGTTCGTACTGTAATAAATAATGTGTAGGAAATAGGTTAAAAGTTTATGGACACAGATTATGAGATATTTTCTTTAATAATCATGTAACTGCTGAGTAACCTATATTTTCAAATTTTTTAATAAGCATTTGGCATGTTTCTTTTTAATTGGCTCTATAAGCTTGAAGGGAAATCCCTGGAAACAGACCCTATGATTCCTTACACCAGTCTTTCAGTCTTTCATCACACAATCATATCACCGCAGTCTTTGTACTAAGTACATTGTCAGACAAGATTGTTACGCTTGCATTGTTTTTATTCATATAAAAGGTTATCTTAGCAATTTAAAATTTCGGGAAAGTTTTCGAAAGAACATACATAAAACATTAAAAATTATTTACATACATTTTCAATATTGCATATCATTTCATATCATTGAACAAAAAAATACATCACATCTATTCTTGTACCAGGACAAATATTTCTCCCAACAAAAAAAGGAAACAAGAGAAAATGCTCCCACTTCTTATAGTGACTACTGTTCTCTCCCCTATTCTCTGAGCAATACTAATGCTCTATTTCTCATTTTCTCCTCTTGATCCAATAGCCCTCAAACTCTCGTACAGGACACACAGTACAGGATTTCCCTTGTATCTATGGTTTCCCAGGCTTTATTTGGATTCTTTCAGTGACAAAGGCGTCAACGCGTTGCGGTGGTTTGGGCCAATGGGTATGGTGCCACCTTCTTCAGGACAATATTTCATACAGGTATACTTCTTAAAATAGGCTCAGATATTTCTTGCCAGAAAGTGACGATGCTTGATGTAGCATGCCCCGTGCACTTTCATGTGTACTTAGGAACAGTATGATGATTTTCCGGGCTAGAATGGTTCTTATAATAAGTTTTCTGTGTGGATGAAAGAAGAGTTTTCTCCCTCCTTCCCTCTTTTGCAGGCCACGCTGATTAGTTGTATCCTCTTAAAAGGTCTTTATTGCTGCCCCATATATCTCCTGAAATGATAGACAAAGTTTTCTAGGATTTATTTAAGGAGCTCTGACGGTTGGCAGTCTCGTTCTTTGCGTCTAGTTTGCCCCGTTATTGATGGTTGAGGTGCAAATTCTCATGCACGAAAGGACCCTGCTCCTCGTCCGCTCTTCGATTTTCAGTGTAAGTGACTGCAGTCAAGCAGCAACTTGAGGTACCTGTGTAGAGATAGCTACTCTCCCTGCGACAGTAAACCTGCTTTTATCTTGCCAAGAGGAGTCCTCTTTTTCTTCGTCTCAGTTTACCCTCAACAGTTTATAGGGTAAGCAGGATGAAAACAGTATTGCTTTTAGCACTCATTGAATGCTCTTGTTTTCATTTATTACAAATTGCACTGTTAGACCTAGCACGATTTAAAAAATAATGTTCTACTTTATGTGTCAATGACATGACATCTTTCAAACACACAGGACAGATTGCATCAACCTAATAGGACTTAAAAAGCCCCACATCTGTAAGCAGTTATTTGGAAGTTTTGAAAAATGAGTAGTAGTTTATGCATATTCCTTTATTTATTGTCATATCTATGCGGTATTTAACTGCACACATAATTGTATGTTATTTGCGGAAGATGAGGTTGATCTAAGAAACAATTCTCTTGCTGTCTGGCAGGGGATGTCTCATGTTTGAGCCCTGGAACACAGAATTTAGAAAATGTATTAATTGGTAGTGACATAATGCCATTAAATAATCTTGGATTTGAAATGCTTCGGAGGCGATAAGCCTAAAACTCAACCCATGGTTGCACAGATCTGCTGAAATAGCACAAAAGAAGCGTTATCCATGCTAACCCCACATCATACATGGAATTCCATTAGGGTTTACAACGTGTAGCAGTTACTGCCCTTAGTTTACCGGTAGTGCTACCCATTAATACAGGGGTCATGATGGAAGTTGCAGGATCAAAGACAAACCAGCATTCTAAAATCCCTGTTTATTTATTTTATTTAGTTTACACTGCCTTCCCTGGATACTGGGCAGCAAGAAACTACGGGCCATATTATCAAGAAAGGGCGATCCATTATCGCCGCTTTTATTGGCAGGGAACTGCCGCTAAAGTGGCGGTAATGGGCTTGATAATATGCCCTTGTGAATTCCCATAGAAGCCCAGGTTCTGGTGTTAACCTGGGCTTCTATGGGAATTCACAAGGGCATATTATCAAGCCCATTATCGCCACTTTAGCGGGAGTTTCCTGCCGATAGAAGCGGCGATAATGTATCGCCCTTTCTTGATAAAATGGCCCTACATGCTAGAAGATCCAGGTGTGTCAAATGGGCGACTTTTGCTGCCATTGGCTGTGAAAAGAGGGTGTAGTCAATTCAACCACTCTTGGCATTTTATCTCTCATGGCAGTAAAGTACTAACAACCAAACGTGCAGCATACTATGAATGCCAACAGGAGAAAGTTGTAAAGTACTAATACCTTTCATAACAATATGTGGCTAGAGTGCATGAAGCATAACTGAAGTTGGTTGATATAGATAGCATGGTCAGTACATTTCTGTAGATTCTTGTCCAAAGCAAAGGGAGGTTGAAATAAGACTTCTATTGGCAAAATGTTCAATAGCTGCATGGGAAAGTAACTCTAGAGAGTGGGTTTGAATGCATGAGGCTGGCATCTAACAGGAGCATGAGGCTAACTCAAAACAACTATGAAATGGTTTTGGAAACACAAGAGTAATAATAGTTTTGGGAAAAATACTGGGTTGGAGGCAAAGTATTATCTAACCTATTATGGTAGTCAGGAGATTTGGTACAATTGCTAGGCCATGCAAATCTAATCCAACACTCATTTATTTTCAGAGGTTGAGTACTGTCTTGTCCAATCAGGAAGCCTTTTCTTCAAGACAGAAAATACTTATGCTTAGTTTTACATATTTAAAGCATTCCCTCTTCTCCTAGCCCCACTTTCTCTCCCCACCCCCCTAAAACATTTTTACAGACAACATCCACACACTCCACCGCCTGCCCTGTAGTCACTTCACCCCATACCTCAAAGAGCTCCACTGGCTTTCAATCCAGAAGAAAGTGCTCTTCAAACTCCTCACACACACATCCAAAGCACTACTGTAATATGTATACAAATGTGATACACGCGCTTACACGCGCACAAGCTAATGTTTATGTACACGTGCATTTGCATGCGCTATTGTTTTGTTTCAATTCCGACTTCATGCGCACACTTCCTGTTAGGTGCGCATGAAGTCTAATGTTATAGTATTATTTAAATATGCATTCTCGTGAGGGCGACCTTACTCTCTGGCATGGACGGTTTCAATTGTCAGTTACCATTCATGCTCCGGAGAGGAAGGACGCACTCCCGTGGTGTTCTGTCTACTTACTTTGAATAAATCTACTTTTATCATCAGCTGATTTCTGTGGATTATATTTCCTGGAAAACATCACACATTACAATTGGCGACGATTTTCGGCCTTTTTGTGGATTTATGAACATCACCATTCATTTGTGCCCCTCAAGTTTCACTCGATCTGCTCCTTCAACTGCTCTCTCTCTCTGGCACAACGCTACTTCCAGAAAGGAAACACGTGATTCAGCTTTTAACCTCCGAGCCTTGTTTCTCTTAAGGGGATTGCATGCTTTTCAAAGACCTCTTCCAATTGGTCTTCTTTTGAACGGCCACGCCCCCAAATGAAACAATTGGCTTTTCACCTTTTCCTGCTGGTTTAGGGAGTTAGAGCACAATCGTATATTTGTAAACGATTTTACTGTCTTCAACAACAAACTGGAACCCAACTCTTCTCTTTAAAGGAACTGTAAGTCTCAAAAGAAAATATTATTTTCATTCTTTCTTCCTGATTTATACTTTCACTCAAAGAAAAGTGAATAATACATTATTAATTAACAATTTAGATAAAGGAAGAAGTTAAGCTTCAATTTTACAAATCAAAACCCTTATTTGTAATGGCAAAACAAGAAATATTTCAATTAGAACATTTCTTGCCTCATCAGGGTAAACCTAAAGAACCCTGGAAACTCTGGATTAAATCTTTTGAAAACTATTTAGTAGCCATAGACGCAGAAGAATATTCAGCTAAACGCAAACTTGCCATTTTATATAATTTCTTGGGAAGATTTGGACGTGAAACTTTCAATAATTTGCCTCTCACTATTCCACCCCCAAGTGGAGGTGAAGGATGGAATATATATACGGATGCTAATTAGAGATTAAATAAGAAATTTTTGGAACAGCCAAGTGTGATGCTAGAAAGATTTAACTTTAGAAAGAAGAAACAGAGTTCAGATGAATCTGTTGAAGACTATATATCAGTTCTCAGAAATTTAGCATCTGAATGTAACTTTGGTGCAGAATTAGACTATCACATAAGAGACCAATTTGTTTACTCTTGTTTTCATAAGAAGATACAGGAAAGGATTCTTAGTTGCAGAGACCCAACTTTAACTGAGGTCATTATCATAGCAAAAGGAATAGAGAGATCTATCGTCACCTCTTCTTGCTTGAATCAAGATAATGTTTCTCCTATTAATGTTGTTGAACATGATGCTTCCGTTAATAATATTTCTTACAGGTCACGCTTTTCAAAGCCTTTTCAAATTAAACAAAACAAAACGTCATCATATTGTTACAGGTGTGGATCTAGATCGCACTTAGGTGATAGTCCCATTTGCCCAGCTTTGGGCAAAAAGTGTACCAAATGTGGCAAGACTGGTCATTTTTATAGTGTCTGTAAAAACAAGAGAGTTATCAGAGTCAGTTCTCTGGATACAGAGAAATTCCAAATGAAAACTCTGCTGAACATAATCTCATTCTTTCTGATAGTATGGAAAGAATGATGCTTTCTGTTGACATTGATGTTGTAGATTTAAATTCTTCAAAAGAAAAGTTCAAAGAACCATTAGCTGAATTTACAATTGGTGATTTAAAATTAGAAATGATGGGTGATTCTGGAGCACCAGTCACGATCATTTCTGACACTTTGTTTGAGAAACACTGGCCTGGTAAAGTATTAGAGAAATTGGATATTATTCCCAAAGGTTATGCAGGTCAAAAAATTGAAATGTATGGATATTTTATTGAGTTTGTGTCTTGCTTGGGGAGAAAAATATCTACAAAAGTTTATGTGGCACTTCAAGGTAAGCTCATTATTGGATGGCAAGATTTAGCTAAAATGGGTTTAAAATTAGTTCCTGGTGCTAAAAATCCCATTCAAATCAATAATGATGTTTCTATTGATGTCATAGATAGTTCTGAAACAAGTGATACCTCATCTTTCACAGGAAAGATTCTGAATGAATTCTCAGATGTTTTCACAACACTCATTGGTAAGATTACTAAGGTGGAACATTTTATAAAGTTAAAAGAGAATGCCATTCCCATTGTGCATAAAGCTAGGCCCATTCCTTTAAGTGTGAGAACTGATTTGAAAGCTTTACTTGACAAATTAGTGAAAGAAGGAATCATAACTCCTACAGACTTCTCTGAATGGGTGAGTCCCATTGTTATTGTGCGAAAAAAAGATAATTCGATTCGTTTGTGTGCTGATTTACGCTCACTAAATAAAAACATAGTAGTAGACTGCCACCCATTGTCCAAAATTCAAGATCTACTGTCAAATATTGCAGGTGCCACATGTTTTTCCATCCTGGATTTGAAATCGGCATATCATCAAATTCCTTTATCCAAACCTTCCACTGACCTTACAACCTTCATAACACCCTTTGGTGCATTTAAATACCTTAGATTGCCCTTTGGTTTAGCCTCTGCCGCGAGTGTGTTCCAGAGATTCATGGATCACATGTTGGCTGGCATTACTTCAGTCCAGGCTTACCAGGATGATGTCCTTATTTACTTAAAAAACAGGAATGAACACATTTTTACTCTAAGAAAAGTACTTGAGAAGTTCAGGGAATTTGGAGTTACACTTGGTGCAGATAAGTGCAAATTTATGGTTCAGTCACTAGATTATTTAGGACATACCATTTTAGCTTCTGGAATCAGCCCTAAGTTTTCTCTTACAAAAGCTATTGATGAAGTAGTAGTTCCTCATACCAAAGATTTGCTTAGGTCATTTCTGGGCATGACGGAATATTATTCTAGATTCATATCCAACTACGCTCAGGTGGTTCAACCATTACGCCTTTTATTAAAGAAAAATATTCAGTTTACATGGAATGATGATGCACAGAATTCGTTTGAATTAATTAAAAAGTTAATTCTTCAGGCTCCTGCTTTATCACCATTTTCACCTGGTTTCAAATGTATATTATCAGTAGATGCGAGCCAAAAAGGATTAGGAGCTGTCTTATCTCAATGGGTGAATGGAAAAGAGAACACAGTGGGTTTCTCTTCTAGATCCCTCTCTATTGCTGAATCTAACTATAGCACGATAGAGAGGGAGACTTTAGCTTGCACCTGGGCTGTGGAAAAGTTTAGGACTTTTATTTGGGGTACACAATTTGATATTCTGTCAGACCACAAACCCCTAATTCATTTACTATCAGGCAATGGAACGGGTAGAGCTTCGTCAAGGTTGGTAAGATTGTTATCGCGTTTGCATGAGTATAATTTTATTATTAAGTATATTCCGGGTGGTCGAAATGGCAGAGCAGACTGTTTATCAAGATTGTCTTTAAAGGATGACTGTTTGCCTTCAAGGTTTGATGATGTTGAATGTGTAGTTGCCACCATTGAGGATGTTATCACTGTTCTTCCTCATATAACAAAGGATGATTGGATAAAGGCTTTTGTAGAAGATTCTACTCTTCTAGCTGTTAAGAACATGATTGTAACTGGCTGGCCTAAAGAAAGGTCATTACCTTCTCCTTTAAAATCTTTTGCGCAAGTCAGTGATGAACTGTCCATAGTTGAGGGTCTAATTATGCGTGGAGATTTAGCAATACCTCCTTTTTCCTTACGGAAAATAATTTTTGACATAGCACATGAGGGCCACTTAGGCATAGGTGTGACAGCTAGAAGGTTGAAAGAGAGTTTTTGGTGGCCTGACTTAGAGTCTGATGTTACCAACTGGGTAAATGCTTGTAGTACATGTCTTGTTTCAGACAAGCACTGGAAGATTGCAAAACTTCCATTATACAATGTACCAACACCTAAGGAAGCTTGGTTAAAAGTCGCATTAGATTTTGCAGGCCCCTTTGATCTACTCCCCAATGATAAAAAGTATATTTTGGTATTAGTTGATTATTATTCAAAATGGGTGGAATTTGAGTTTTGTTCCTCAGCTTCATCTAGTGCTGTGATCAACTTTTTATCTAGAGTTTTTATGACTGAAGGTTTTCCCAAAGAAGTAGTAACTGAAAATGGTTCTCATTTTACCTCAACAAGTATGGAAACATTTTTCTTGTCTCATTACATTAAGCATTTGAAGGTTGCTTTGTATTCCCCAGCAGCTAATGGTTTAGTTGAACGAATGAATAGAGTCATAAAAGAAGGAATACAGACAGCTTTAACTGAGAGAGTTCCTGTGGATGTTTTTCTAAAGAAGAAACTTTGGGCATATCTCATTACCCCACACACGACCTCTGGTGTTTCCCCCTTTAGACTTTTGAGAAAAAGGGAACCAAATGGTACTCTGTGTCCTTCATGGATTAAGGATTTAAAGAAAAGTGACAACTCATGTTTGGTTTGTAAAGATAAGGAAAGAATGCTCAAGAGTGTAGCTTTCAAACAAGCTGTTCAAAAGAAATATTATGATGGTAGGAAATGCAAAAGTGATTCTGATTTTATAATTGGAGATTGGGTGTTGATCAAGTCTCCAATGAAAGTTAAGAAAGGTCTTTCCAAGTTTTCTCTTCCAGTACAAGTATTGAAAGCTTCAAAAGGATCTTTGTTCCTCGGTCAAAGAGGTTGGTGGAGTAAAAGGGTTTTGGTAAAATTAACACCAGATCAAGCTAGAAAGATTATTAAAAAAAAAGAAGTCTTATCTGATGATTTGCACTTTTCAAATTTTTTAGAGGATTTGGGTGTACAAAATGAGTTTTCTCTTGAATCTGATTTTGAACCTGAACTTCAAAGTGTACAAAATGAGTTTCCTCAAAATTAAGTTGAACGGTGTCAAGAGTTAAGAAACTCTTTGGTTAATCCAGCTCTGTCAACTAATTCTTTATGTACTGATGTTACATATACTGAACAAATAAGACCAACACGTAATTGCTCTTTTCCTTCTAGATACAAGGATTTTTATTTATCTTAACTTTCTTCATTTGTTTATGAAAAGGGGAGGGTGATGTAATATGTATACAAATGTGATACACGCGCTCACACGCGCACAAGCTAATGTTTATGTACACGTGCATGCGCTATAGTTTTGTTTCAATTCCGACTTCATGCGCACGCTTCCTGTTAGGTGCGCATGAAGTCTAATGTTATAGTATTATTTAAATATGCATTCTCGTGAGGGCGACCTTACTCTCTGGCATGGACGGTTTCAATTGTCAGTTACCATTCATGCTCCGGAGAGGAAGGACGCACTCCCGTGGTGTTCTGTCTACTTACTTCGAATAAATCTACTTTTATCATCAGCTGATCTCTGTGGATTATATTTCCTGGAAAACATCACACATTACAATTACACAACATTGGCCCCACATACCTCAACAACCGTATAGGAATTAACAAACCTACCAGACACCTCTGGTCAACTGGACTCCTACTCACCCCTCCACCCCCACATAGGCTGAACCAGATGCTGGGCACATGCATTCTCCTGCCTTGCTCCTAAGCCCTGGAATGACATGGACCCGCACATCAAAGCCACCTGCTCAGTTATTGAATTCTGCAAGAAACTGTAGACCTCCCACTTCATCTAGCTCCGATCCTTGATTGGCACTTACAGCTCCTGCTTTAGCGCTAGGATACCATCCTGGGCTAGTCACACGCTATAAAAATACACAAAACATATCTTAAACTCTGTTGGCCTCTGTTTCCATATCTGCCAATTTCTCCCTCCAACTTCCCATCCCGGCCCCTCCTCGGCTAAAAGTAACTATTCCATGGATGCTCATGAAAATACTGCCTTTAGATACTCTTGGCCTGATTTGAAGTTTAGTGGTTGGGTTACTCATCACAAAGTGACGTATAGCCTTTCTGCTGTATTTCAAGTTCCATAGGATATAATGATATTTTAATGCAGCAGATAAGATATTCGGCACGCTTGTGACGAAGGAACCCTGTCCACCAAGCACTAAATCAGGACCTATGCCAGTTCCTGCTTCCCAGGGGATCTCTTTGCATTGACCAGCTAGCTCAGTTTTATGTCTAACTCTCTCTCTGTCAGCCATTCCCAATCTTCTTATTATCACTCTTTGCCTCAAAATCTACCTCTTACCCTCTGCAGTCCTGTTCTTCCCTCTTCATTTATGATTTTTCCTGTGTTCTCCACCTTTTGGTGAGATGCCTGTATCTGAATACATGTTGCTACGACTAGGGTGACACCAATTTCTAGGGTAAGATTTGCTTTATCCACAAAGCTCATTCTTGCTTCCCTCCTAGATGGGCAAAATTGCTGCAGCATGATAGGCGCACCCCTTTAGTCATCATGACCCACATCAAAATATCTTCTCTTAGGTCACACTATAATCCCACCCTCTAGCGCCCAGGCACTGCAGAAGCGTCTAAGGTGTTAGTGACTATTATCTTCACCTCACTACACACTTAAGTGCACCAACATATGTCGTCATGAGCACCTTTAGGTGTTAAGGATTCGGCCACCATTGCTCTGGGTCAATGGAAGTGCCAGAAAATGCATTTATTCAGAACTGAATGCATGTTTCTTCCGCCTGTTGATGCAGCCTCCTTCAAAATTAAAAGCTATGGTCCATATTTATGGCAAAGTCACGGGCGCAGCACAGAAAGGTGTACTATGCTGCGTGACAGGTAAAGGGCAGAATGCAGCACACATAGGGCCTCATTTATGAAAAGGACGCATCGCTGCGTGAAAACAGCGATGCATCACTTTTCACTGCGTCCTCATTGCGACACCAATAATGCGTCATATTTACAGTATGACGCATCATGTCGCAAGGAGTTACAGATACGTCAGTATTTCTGACGTATCTGTAAGCGCAAAAGTCACGCATTGCTGGAGTGTGTCACAAAAGTGACGCAACTCCAGCAATGCGTCCTTTCACATGGGGAAAGCCCCATGTGGAAGGGCTTGCGTCAGTCTACGCCTGCCGTGAGGCAGATGCAAGATTTTGATGCAACAGCGTCCTAAAAGTGACGCAGTGAAATCTCATAGATTTCACTGCGGCACTATTACGAGGCTTTTTGCGGGGGAACGCCCCCTCTGCATACATTATACCTGACGCAGGTATAATGTGGCGCAGGGGTTTACAAAGTGACGCATCTGCTTAGATGCGTCACTTTGTAAATAGTGCGCAACAGGAGGCATGTTTTACGCCGCCGATGCGTCACAAAAAGTGACGCATCGGAAGCGCAAAAATGAGGCCCACAGAGAGAGGAAGTAAGGAGGAGAAATAAAGATGTTTCTCCTCGTTATGCCTCAGCTAGGAAGGCGTAGCGTTTTGGCGCATTCCCAGGTCTACTTTCAGTAAATCTGGTAATATGTCAAAAAACTTCGATATTGCCTGGGAACACCCACGCAATGCCCAAGGAACGCCCCCCTTGCGCTGCGTTGTTACTCTTAATCTATGAAGCGAATACCAGACACTTTCAAACACATTTCCCCAGTTAAAAACTATAGAAATGATCCCCGAAAGTATAGTCTTATAATCTATGAAGCTGTTCAGGTCCCCGCAATGTGTCCTTGAGTGGCTTCATGTATCTCATTTTGGGGTTCTGCCACGCGAGCACCACGTTTCGTGGTGCAAGCGCGACGCAATTCCACTCGTAAATATGCCCGTGTGCACCTTTTCACCATATGTGCACTACTTTCTCATTTTAGGACGACTAGCCTATATTTTATTTGTGTCAATCTCTGGCCAGGGCACAGGGGATGATAATAATAATATCAACAGTAATCTTATTATTATTATGATTGTTGTTGTTATGGTAATTATTACACTGTTATTATCACTACATTGAATGACTGTGTCCTTGTGCTCTTCAGGCACTGTGTCGTCACATGGAACTCTGCACGTGTGGATTTGAAATAGAAAGTCGCTGATATTGCGATATTTGCTACAGACGCCTGTCTCTTCGATCTCAGCTCAGAGGGACCTGTGAAATGTATGGAAATGTACATATGTCGAGCTCTTCTTTGCAGTGCGGCTTGCACCTCCCTCTGCTGGAGAGCTGCGGAAGTGCAGATCAGAAATGTGTTTTTGTGCCTGTTTCCTGCAGCAGCGTTCGGCTTGACTGACTGCAGGTCCGGCCGCCCTGCCTGGCAGAGACTCAGAACCTTTATTGAGAATCACTGTCTTTTCTTCTGAGTAAATTCAAAGAAAGCAAATGTTAGTGATGCCTGTTGTGTGCTTTCCACAGAGAGAACAGGTTTGAAAGTCTGAGTAGTGAAGAGAGAAAGGAGTTCCTTGGCAGCAGTAGGGGAAGCTGTTGTTCTAGTGTTTGTATGTGTGTGTGTGTGTGTGTGTGCAAGCCTACAATGCTTTTACCTGTCCTGCATTGTATGCATTATGGTAGCCTACACTACTGCTTCCCCTGCTGCACGTCTGCTGTTTGTGAATGAAGCTTGGTGAACACATTTTCACTATTCACTATTGGCACAATCAAGGAAAGAAAATAGCATTGTCCTAGGGAAGCACCACAGGATACAAGGGGCAGAAGGGATTCAAAAAAGAAACGCTCCACACAGACAACACGCGTGACAGGGATACCAGCAGTGTAAGCGTCCCTCAGGTGACGTGAGTTAACCCTGGGCAGGTGGCTGTCCGAGTAACAACCAGTCTACGGGGCCGATTCACAGAACTCACTTAAGACAAAATCCTAAACCTACTACTTTTGGTATTCACAGAAAGCATTTAGTAGTAATAAAGTTAGGACTTTGTCTCAGGTTTGACTTAAGACAAACTTAAGACAAACTTAAGACAGACTTAAGACAGACTTAAGACAGACGTAAGACTGACTTAAGACAAACTTAAGACAAAATCCTAACCTTACTACTATTAAATGCCTTCTGTGAATACCAAAAGTAGTACATTTTAGGATTTTGTCTTAAGTTAGTTCTGTGAATCAGGCCCTACGTTTCTGTCCTCACTTTCTCTCCTACATCAATACATCCCAAGGATTCAGCCCTATTCACCTCAGGCCCACTCACCAAAACACTCAGGAAAATACCATCTACCTTCGACAGCAGGTGTGCTGGATCCCAGGTAGATGACGTCACTGACTCACGTGAGGCAGAGGGCCACATTGCGTTCATGCACAAGATGATCCTCAGTCCCCATAACTGATGTAATAACTCTTGGGACATATTATCTACAAACTGCGATAAACAATGCATAATGCTCTTATCGCATTTTTCATTATCGCCCTCTATCGCTGATTTACATCGCCGTGTTAGTGGCGTATTAGCAACGCCTTGCTAAAAGGCGAAGTGCAATCTAGCAATAGACTGCGATAATCATTATTAGCATGTGAAATCCTGCGATGATTTCACAGCGCTAATGAAATGCTTGTTCATAGGTGAGTGTGTACCTAACCACACAATCCACCTCCCATAGGCAATACTGCTAAGTCAACTTTTTTTAGGCATTGAAATCATGCGCAAATGGGGGCTTAGCACACGTTTGTTATCGCTTTGCTTGTCAGGGGCAGCGTTGTTGAATAAGTGATGTTGGTTTTGCGAGCATTTCGCATGTTGTCTTAGGAGGGAACGCCTACTTTGCATCTCATTAGCGATATATATTGCTGTCATGAGATGCGTTACAAAATCGGCTGCTAACATGCGCTGATGCATGTTAGTGTCGCCTTGTTAATAGGGCGATAAGAATATTGCCGCTTTAGGGGCAATAAGTGCAGCTAAAGCGGCAAATCTGCCCGTGATAATATATCCTCAAGTGTAATGATTCAGAACTTGATTGCATTTTTGCCTCTATATATATTATTCGTACTCTAAGCTGTACTGTGTAAAGTTGATTCTTAATGTTGCAAGAACAAGAACTGTTAAAAAAAAGGTTAAAAAAAAGATCCCAACACAGAATGGGCCTAGGCTGAATGTCTTTTTAAATGCCAGACCTACACCTATTTTCCTTTGCTCCAAAAATGTGCCATTTAATCCTAGATGTATCAGTTTGAATTTGTTCTCCTCTTTGGCAGGGAAGGGAGTCTGCCCTTTAAGGTCAGGCAAGAAGAAAGTTGACCAAATGGGGCAACCATGATATGCTTGTTGCGACGATGGGCACTGCAGACTTTTCCTGAGGAGTGATTTGTGGTTTGACTATGTTTCATAGCCCAGGGGTACTATGGTATAGACAAATATGGTTTTTAATAGTTTATGGTTCCACTGCTTCCTTCTAGCTCCAAACCCCTTCTTAACATTAGTTGTTCCAACCTCTGTTAAGACAGCCCTGAACCGGCCATCTGGGTGAGAAGTGGGCAATGGCGGTCTGCAGAAAAACATGGACCTCTACTAGGTGGGAAACATCCTTTACAACGCAACTTTTACCACGCAGTGCTTTTACATTGCAACTTTTACAACGCAAACCATTACAACGCATTGCGCTGGGGGGCGCTCTAGGATAGGGAATAGATTTAATTTACCATCCAACACCTTCCCTACTATCCACGGGGACTGGAGTTGGAATAGTAAATTAAACTATTCACTATCCAGCACCCCAAAGCGATATGCGTTGTAATGGTAAAAACTGCGATGTAAAAGAATGCGATGTAAAAGCATGCGTTGTAATGTCATACAACCCTGCTAGGTATATGGGCCAATGCCACCATAGCAGTGGAATAGCGGAAGAAAGATGCATAGTACGGGCATTCATGCCAACACCCCTTACTCCACAACTACAATACTTCCCCAGCTGCACACACACCTCCAGTGCTCTATTTTGAAAATACATGCAGGAATATAAATACAACAGCATTCTGCTGGTCAATACAACCACATGTTATATAGTATGTGTAGGAAACTAGGTTGTTGGTAAACTGGGTTGTGAGCACTGGTCAAGCTACAACCGTAATCCTTGTCATGGTGAGGCACAAGCCAACCCTAAACTAACCTATGCTCAACCCTGTGGTTGCTTGGCGCAGAGCAGTCATACTTAACCTAGAGGCAATATGTAAAGTATTTGTATGCACTTCAAACAGCAACACATTGAAAACACCACACAAGGAGGATCCCACACCACGTTAGAACTATAGACTTTTCTTTCATAAATAAAACAAGACCAAAATGACAAATATCCACTCAGGAGAGCCAGAGATATTCAATTTTAAAGGTTTTAGTGAAAATAACACCATAAAGAACAAATCACCAACTGTGGATACCTGGTTGGCCGGACTGGGACAAAGTCCCACATTTTGGCCGACTGCAATGCAGTGCGGGCCCGTTACAGGGACCCAGTTAGTTAAATGTAAATGTAAATGTATGTGTCTTGTAAAGTGCACTGCTGCCCTGAGGCGTCGTGGCGCTGTAGACCACTGGGGAATCTCTGTGAGATGGTCCCTACTGGGTATCTCCAAGGTGAAACCAGGCATCCCCGGCAAATGTGGGGGGCTGTTGTAGAGATGAGGCAAGCTAATGCCCAGAGTTGCCAAGTGTGATCCCTGGTTAGAGTAGGCACCAAGGTGAGAATTATCGAGTCCGTTGACCCTGGTCCACGACCCTGCCGCGTCAGGAATTGAACCCTGGTCCCGGGCCGTTCTCTGCTTCCGGGTCTGCTGCCTCTAACCAGTGAGCCACACCACTCCACCTTAAGTACTGGTTTGTGGAGCTTTGTAGGGATCTATGTCATAGACACGTTGCAAATTCGAAACAATGCAACAGTTCCAAGATGTGGTGATGTGAGGGCCAGCGTCATCGTTGTAGGCCTGTCGGCAGGGAATGCGATGTGAAGTCCAGCGTCAAGAATGTGGCAGGCAGTTAGGCAATGTGTTGCTT
Source organism: Lissotriton helveticus (assembly GCF_964261635.1). Taxonomy (NCBI): domain Eukaryota; kingdom Metazoa; phylum Chordata; class Amphibia; order Caudata; family Salamandridae; genus Lissotriton; species Lissotriton helveticus. Next base: position 435,997,076 of record NC_136062.1, on the reverse strand, counting down.
CTGAGGCAATGCAGAGTACGGCATCATTGTTGAGGCTGCCATCGATGAGGGATGTGAGGGGTTGCGCCAAGGATGCATTATACAGTGGTGGTTCCAAAGGTGTTGTAGACTGCAGAGCCGATGCAATTCTTTGCATCGGCTCTGCTTGGGGTTTCGCCATGGAGTAGGGATATGTATCGGTTCCACTGGATCTACAGGGGCAGACAAGCACCTTAGATCCACTTCCAAGGGTCCAGGACTGAGTTGGTACCACTTGTCAGGGTATACTCACAGACGGGAGAGTCTAGGTACAGGTGCAAGATTATTGGATGCCTGGTGTTTCCATGAGGCTTCATATCAGGAGGCCAGCTAGGTATCCCTTGGAGGCAGTCTGGGTTCAAGAGATGCAGGTCCGGTCCTTCTCTCCGAGGCAAGATTGCAGCAGGTCAGCACAGTTCCTTCAGACCAACAGTACAAAAAAGAGGCAGTTTTTTCAGCGGCGCAGCAGTTCATCTACCTTGTAGATTATACACAGGTATAGAAGTGTACTGTAGAGTTTACATCTGAGGTCCAGTATTTTACCTATTTGTGCCTTTGAAGTGGAGGAAATTTCTAGAGGCATGCCGTTGAAGTACACAGGTGCCCTGCCTTCCTGGTCTTGACTTCAGACTAACAACAGGGGGTATGCAGCCCTTTGTGTGGAGACAAGACACAACTCACTCTAGTGCAAGTAGGACTGGGCCAAGTTCCTCCCTTCCATCTTGCCAGTGATGGCCCATCCTGTCACACTGATTGTGTGTACTGTCTAGGAGTAATACATCCACCTGTCACCCACATCCAGTCATTGTTAGAATTGGGGGTCTCTGGATGGCACAGGTATGCACTTGTGACAAACAGGGACACTCTCCTCTAGTCAGGTAAAGGGAACTACTCCTCAGAATAACCCCTGCTCACCCTTTAGGTTGCGTGGCGCGAGCAGACAAGGCTAATCCTCAGGGCGCTTAGTCAGTTAAGCATTTATGAGCACATGCAGTAAAATCACAGACCCACCACAAATGGACACCAGGCGTAGGATTTCTATCAAAAATACGTGTACTTTATGTAAAAATAACTTTCATGTGCAGGATTACTTACAAGACCAATATAACGTAAAGAAATGAGGCCACAAGTTGTAATTAGGCAATAGTGTTTTCGTAAGGGAAAGAAATCTTTCAAGTCCACCTACCCAAAGCGGGTCTTGACCTTGTAGCACAGTTCGTGGATGACTGGGCGCTGTGAAGCGCGCTGGCGTACTCTGTGCTGGACGGAGGCAGGAAGGCCTACTGAGGCTCATGCGCCTTGTGGTACGGAGCGTACAGCGCGGTCGGCTTTAGTGCGGGGTACGAGTCACAGGGCGGCCGTACGACTCGTTCGTGTTGACAAGGCGATGCAGAACAGAACATTGCGGACCACGAGTCCATGAAGGGCACTGTACCTTGATTTGCGTGTTGTAGATTTGGCACTTCGCTCCACACGGCGTACCTGGGGGGAACAAGTCGTGCTCTCTTAGTACGTGCCGGCGGGCGAAGCGTACCTTCGGATCTTGGGGGGCTTGATGCTTCCGGGCAGGCAGGCGCGGCACAGGGCCTACAGTACGGAACGTACTGGGGGTCTCTTCAGGGTGCGGCGCGGCCTATCTCAGGTGCTGGAGGGCAAAAGCGGGGCGGCCGGGTACGTTTCAACGTACGGGCTGTCCGAGGCGAAGGATCGCACTCCGATTCTGAATTCCAGTGGGAGGGGCGAGGGGGCACACCACGCGCTCCAGTGACAGGCGAGGTAACAGGAGAGCAGGCGGCCCGGCTCGACAGGGACAGAGCAACTCGAACACGAGCGGGGCTCTCAGCGGGCAAGGGCAGCCAGGCTCCTGAGTGTCACGGCCCTAGGAGGGGGCGAGGGCGCCACGGGTCACAGTTCCGATGGGAAGGAAGCACATAGCTTGGCCAAAGACAAGCGAAGGCACGATGAGCCCAATGGTCCTGGGGCTCAGGTCAGGGGGCTAGTTTAATCAAGCCCTTGGAGATCATTTCAGGCACAAATATAACAAAGTCCTTCTGGTCTTTTCCTCTCCTTCCTCAGCAAGGCACCACTGCAGGCCAGTCCTACAGGTCAGGGACAGTCTTTCCTCCTTCAGCTTCTCTTGGTCCTTCTAGTTGGGCAGAGGTTCTTCATGGTAAAACAGGATCTGATTTGTTAGGAGCAGAGCTCCTCTTTTTATAGACAGTTTCTTTTGTCTTTTCAGGCAAGGGGGGCCTTTGCATAGTCCAATTCAGCTTTGGAACACTTTGTTTTGCAGACTCTGGCTTCTTCTTTCAGAGAGCAGGGCAGGGACATCAGACGATCTCCATGGGGTGAAACTAGCATTGTAGCGGCAGAGCACAGCCCTATTCAGAGTCAAGGGGCACTCCTCCCACCTATCCTGGAGGTAAACCCTCTATTCACCACCTGGCAGCCCAGACTGTCCCCTGGAATCTCCCAGCCCTGTCACTCACAGAAACCAGACAGCAGATACATATTCTAGCAGAGGCGGGCTGAAATGGCCAGGCAAGCAAATGCTAACTTTCTAAAAGTAGCATTTGCAAACACAGGATATTAAAATAAACTTTACTAAAAGTAGTATTTTATTATTCTGAGTTCAGGCATACTAAACTTGACTTTCTACCATGTTCCCTGAGTCTGCTGGGATAATAGAGTGTAATAATTCCACAGCCCTTTATGGCCTATGAGAACAGGTAGCTTTGCAATAGTGAAAAACGAATGTAATTAACTGTTAGGACATGCCACACACATCAGGGTTTGTCATACCTTTTGCTTACAATGCACCCTGCCCTTGGGCCTACCTTAGGGGTGACTAATGTGAAGTTAAGGGTTTGTCCTACCTTATGCTTACAATGCACCCTGCCCTTGGGCCTACCTTAGGGGTGACTAATGTGAAGTTAAGGGAAGGTTTGGAGGCTAGCAAGTGTGTGCACTTGCCCCGCCAGCATGACAGTACCAGACTGGACGCAGGTTCTGCAATGGCAGACCTTAGACACAGCGCTGCAGGCCCTCTAGCAGTATTTGTATTTACAAGCCCTGGCTCTCCTATTGCACTTTACTGGGGACTGACAATAAATCAAATGAGCCAATCATGGAAATCAATTAGAGGTACACTTTACATTGGGAGCACTTGCACTGCGACCCGGATTGGCAGTGGCGCAGTGCCCTGAGCAGCCAACACCAGCAAAACATCTGAGGCACATCAGCAAAAAGTGGAAGGGAGACTCACGCCAAGGTGCCAGGTGTAACAGTCATGTGACCCAGGGACAGGCTGCAGGCACCAATCGGTGGAAAGCCATAAAAGATGGGCCCAGCTCCTCAAGATATGACCTTGCCCTGATATGCAATTCCCCTACCTGGTGAGATGCCCATGCTTGCTGCTATTTCATCACAGGGAGGAGAAGTGCCCTCCCAGGAAAGTGCAAGAACACCCCCAGTGAGGCCCGTACTCGAGTTGCCTCACTGTGCCAATCAGAAGCGCCCTACTGAGCGACAATGCCCAAAGTCTAGAGAAAGCTGCTGCAGCCTTCTGCGGTGGCTGTAGCACTAGCTGTTAGGTGCTCACTATATCGCACCTCGACCCAGGCGACTACTGCCAGGGTCAGTCCCCTGGGAAACCGGAGCTCTCAGATGTTTTGCTGGTGTTGGTGTCGGAGCTCTCAGCAACGACTCAACAGCAGAGGAGCATGCACAGCTTGTGCTGGTGCCCCGAACTGCCCCAATGAACTGTGCCCTTGAGCGCCTTGAGACTTTTGTGAAATGTGCGCTATACAAGAAATTATGACTATGACTATGACTATGCCCAAGTGGTAGGTCAGAGGTCTGGGAGGTTTGCCTGACAGTCAGGAGGGACACAGCCAGCCCCTACAATAAGAAGTGAAGAGCAAGGGCGCTCCTGGATTCCAGCCCCGCACGGGCATCTCCAGAGGCTGGCCGTGGTAAGGAAGCTGCTGCGGCCTCATGAAGAGAAGCAGTTACCACTCCACCTAGTGTTTGAATCGAATATAGCAGCAGTACTGGGATAACTGGATGTAAACTACAAGCCACACTTTGCATGTAGTAAAGCCCCGCACCGGTGTCTCCAGCACCCGCATTGCCACTGTAAAACTGCTCTCTTAAAGCAGCTAGTATTTACCGACAGTATTGTTCGACGCTACAACAAGACCAGTATTGCCTTCGTTTTGTTTTATTCTGCACTCTGCATGTTAAAAAAAATTATTTCTAATAAAATCTTTTGAAATAAAAAAATAAAATAAAAAGAAAATTACAAAGGAATCCCAGAGGGCGCCCAAGCCAACATTCACCCTGCACCTGAGTCTACTGTGCCAGTGGGGCCTGCAGTATCAGTGAGGCTGCCAAGGTTGATGAAGAGTGCTGGCATGCCAGCATGTCACATGCAGAAATGTTTTTTTTATTTCTGAGTTGAGGCTGCCAGGGTGCAGTGCAAACAAGCGACAGCTAAGTAGTGCTGCCAGCACTCTTCAGGTAATGCCCGAAAGCCTCGCCCTAATACAAACGTCCTATGAGAATGTGAATGAGGCCCGCTCCGATGACAATTGCCTGCAGAGACAGAATCAGTGGAAGAGATGACATCAAAAGAAAGCACCAAGCACAAACCTGAAGTAAAACAATGTTCCTCACTAGGTAGCTCCTCGTTTCCCATGCTGCAGCGGAGGCGGTGGCTACAAAGGAAAGCCAGGCAAGTGCAGTTCGCCCCCTAGTGCCAAAAGGCCACCACAATAAGAGACTGACAAGACGTGCCACACCCCCCCTGCTGGATGCATTGTGTTTTAGAGGGGAGAGACTGTGAACCCCCACAAGATGCCCAGAGCTGCCCAGCCAAGAGAAGCCAAGCCAAGAATTGGAACCAAAGGCTACAAGCCCCATGAAAGGTACGAGAACAATGTGTGCTGTACGCACGCCTCCCCAGGGCTGTCTAATGCCACCGCGAGCAGGGAGATTATGCCCCACGCCCCCAGCAGTGAATGGTTACCACCTCAAGCCAGAATAACGGGCATGCAGAGCCCCAGAAGAGGGCACCTGTTGTGATGTTATTTCATGTCTCTCTTCTTTCTTTACCCATTTCCTGATGTTCAGCCTAGTTGTTATTAGAATCTTATGACCTCATAGAATGTTGGGTGTATGATCTTGTTCAGTTGGGGTCAGCAGGCTGAGCAGTTAGGAGGCTGCTCCTGGTGGGGCGTACTTATAGTTGTCATCTTGGCTGTACTTAAAGCTACTGTAACCGGATTATCAATAAAGTGAAAACTTGGAATCTACAACCTTGCTTCCTATGAAGGTACTTACTACAACAGCACCCATGAAGAAAGACAGTGCGCACAAGATCAGAGGTGTGCAGAGAGCTGCACCCAAGAATCTGACAGCGCAGGCAGGAGCCCTGGGGCGAGAGGGAGAGACCGCTCTAAAAGAAAGAAGCAATGCTGTAAGGAAGAGGCGGCACTAGCCGACTGGCCACTGCATCGAATAGCCACCGTTGGACCAGCATTGAGCATTTCACACGAAGTGACCGACTCTGCCAAGCATGCCTGAACAGAGGCAGGAGCCAGGGCCACAACAGTGCTAGCTCGAGGCTCAAGCACTATGCCCTCAAGCAAAGAAGATGGAAGAAGGTGATGCTCCATTAAGGTAGTGGAGCACTGAGAAGATCCCACAGGAGGAGATGGGGCCCGTGAGAGGTCCACAAAAAGAAGCATAGCCTACCTGGAGAGGGCGACTTTTCCCCGAAAAGAAGAATCAGGTATACAGGGAGCTAACCGAGGGCACCCTGGAAGAGACTATGCACCAGAGCTCCCCAGATCCAAGTGGAGAGGAAGGGACTATGGTGGCCCAAATGCAGGAGGGAGGGCGCACTGCACCAGCACCAGCCCGCAGTGGGACAGATACAATCAAGGGAGTGCCCCAACACTGCTGTAAGACAAAGTCGTACATAAGGCCAATTCAGGCAGGATGAGAGCTGCACGTCCCCAAGTGGCAATCTGCCACCACTCCAACATGGAGATGAGAATGTGGCATGAGACCACATCATGAAAGTAGAGAAGAGGGTCCTCCCCCACAGTGGCTGCAGTCACCAGTAGCCCAATACAGGCAAGAGAAGAGTTGCACACTCCGAGTGGCAAGGCCCCACGACAGCTTCCTACCTTACGTTGCAGCCATTCCCAGAAGAGGGAACAGGGGGTCCCAGTAGCTCCCTGAAGACAAGTGACTGATGCCACCCGGCATCTAGGAGGAAGAAGGGAGACTGGAAGTCTTGCCTGCATAGTCCAGAGGCCACTGAATGTTGATAGACCCTATTGTCCTGTTTGGAAGATGGTGCATGCCACTGCACCCAGAGGAAGAACCAAAAAGAAGAGTGTCAAACCTGACACCATGAAGAACTGGACAAACATAGGTGCACTGGAGAGAACAACAAGGGGAGTAATACAAGGACTATACCACTACAAATCAAGAGCACACCTGCAGACACAAGACAGCCACCAAAAGCGAAGTGACATCCCTTGAGACAGCTCAGTGGGAGAATTAAATGTAAGCCACAGCAAGTGGGTACTGCGTCACTTCCAAATGCTTTCCAGTGTGACCGTCAACTCCTTATGAATGAAATGAACTGAAATGAAATTTATATTTATATAGCGCATAGACTACCCTGAGGCCTCGCAGCGCTGGTGTCTGAATCAGAAAAGAGCAGGTTGGCTTGCTAGTAAGATGTTTCGAACAAATGTTTTTTTTAAAGCTTTCTGAATGCCAACAGGTTATTGTTCTTTCTGAGGGCGAGAGGAAGGGAGTTCTAGATTTTTGTGGCATTAATAGAGAAGGAACGACCTCCCCAACGGGCCTTGTTTATCTTATGCAAGGTAGCCAGATGTGATGAGCTAGAGCGTAAAGCTCTGTGGGGAAGATAAGGAGTGACTAAAGGATGCATTATAGCTGGGCCTGTCCTCCAAATTGCTTTCTGAGTGAGACACATGGCTTTGAACTGTATCCTTGCTGCAATAGGAAGCCAGTGCAGTTTCTTAAGAGCAGGTTTGGCGGATTGCCTACGTGGAATTTGGTAGAGCAGTCGGGCGGCACAATTCTGCGTAACCTGGAACTTGTTGATTGTGGCCTTTGGAGCTCCCAAATAGAGAGCATTGCCATAGTCCATGCGAGAGAGTATCAAAGCATGAACCATGATTCTCCTTGCCTGGAAGGGAAGCAGGGGGAGAATCCTCCGGAACATTCTCATCAGACCATAACAGGTGGATGAGGCCTTAGTGGCTTGGAACTTGAAATCGAGGGAACTGTCCAGCCAAACTCCTAGGCTAATCTGTGTCTTAGGAGGGGGGGGGATGTCCCAGACATTTAGGCCTAAGTCATCGGGCATCCCTGCTAGTCACTGCAGATGCCTTGGATGAAGTACAGCCCCAGCAAAGACACTGAGTTTCATGACTGCAATCTCCCTTTAGTCATCCTCACTCCAGGTGACTCACCACTACCTGTCGTGCAGGTCCAATGGCAACCACTAAAGAATTGCCATGTGCATCGCTCAATCCAGAAAAGGAGAAAATCATCATCCAAGGGGGAGCATTGCATCTATAAAGCACTGAGAGACCAAACCACCCCATTAAAGTGAGAGACCAAGTGTCCAGGGGCTATCTGACACCCCATGTGCCCCTATGTCCTGTTGGCAAGCACGCCGACCATTAAGTCACATACCCTGGTGGTTGCATGAGCAATGTCATCGGATCCTGTCAGTGACTCTTTAGTGGACCTCAAGCAGCCCCCAAGCAGTCCTGCACAAGCCACGTGGTATCATGGCAGCCCCACATAAGGGCCCAAAGGATATTTCTGCACTGAAGGATCTGGCACGAGAGATGCTCTGAAAGCGGTGCCACCGACAATGTACCGGTAGGCACCGGGGCTTTGGTGGATGACATCCTAAGCATCGTCGACACCATTCCAGTCCTGGCAGAATGGTCATCATAGTGCCAGGTGCCCTCATGAGACGACTCTGTAGCAGGACTCCACCGATGCTCCTGGTGCACCATGTTTAAGTTGTGCGATACCAACAGGATCACTGCAAGAGCACATGCGTCTGTTCATCAGTGCGTAAGTGGACATTGATCAGATGAGTGAGCTGGCAAAGAATCCGTACTCCATCAATGCATCATTCGTGCCCAGTAATGGCTGGTTAAATCATTAACATGCACCGAGATGCCAGGGTGCTCCCAGCTGCACTTGTCCACCGTTGTCCTGTGGACTACCTCAGCACCAAGAGACTGTGTGGTGTCCTACGTGCATAGTTTCTTTCCATAGGTTGGACTTTGTTTTGTTCTTCATAAAGTTTGGGAGTAATGTAGTGTCATGCTGGACACATACTAGTGTCTCAGCAGGCACTTGTATTGCCAGCCACTCCCTCGAGGACTGGACACACTTGCACCCAACCCCAATTCGCCACAGTCCTCACAAAGTGATGTGACCCTGCTAATAAAAGGGCTCGGTGCATGTGCTTGTGGCCAGTTAATCAAGTTTAACCACTGCTTTTGTGTTATGCTTATTAGTAGTATGCAGGCCTAGGGCCCAGAACACTACAGTAGGCTCCCTAATTGCTTAAAACGTTCACTGTTCTCTATTCCCAATCAGTTAAATGTATGTAAAGTTATATATAGTGTAACAGAATGTGGCGTAAAGGCCTGAGCTGCCGACTTTAAAGTTGGTGGGAGCCAAGTTTGGGCATTGGCATCAACATCCTGTGATTCAGGGAAAATCACTTACTCTCCCTGTGCATACAATGCAGCGGCTTGAGACCCTCATGGTTGATTCCTGCATTTAACAAATCCAAGATGTAATTATTTTATTTTAAACAAATGTACATTTATAGATTACATAAACTTAAAGACTAGTTTTTCAAATTGAGGGTACAATATCCCCCTTTCCTTTTAACTGAGAGATATGTTAGCCTTGTGTTTTCCTTACTGTGGCATCCCTCCATGTGATGTAAGGTATTAAGCCCACCCACTATTATATTTAAGACTTGTGTCTGATATTATGTGTACACTTCAGTAGCCGGCAGCTACATCAGAGGACTGATTACCAGATGTGCACAGCTAGAAACAGGTGGGATACATGAAAAGTGCAGAATCCCAGTGGAATAATGGCTAATTCCAACATGACCAGCTCAAGAGCTGCTGCTCAACTGTGGAATCTTGTATTGTTCACTTGTTTGTAGATAGTCTACTATTTCGTAACAGTTCCTTTCTGTTTACATATACTAGTTAGAGGGAAATTTGTGTGTGGGAGTGTTTGTTTGTATTTGCATGCCTGTGTAGGTGTGTGTGTGTTGGAAATGGGATCCCCGGCTGACCAGGGCTTTCGCCAAAGTCAGTCAGAGACCACCACACCCAAGTCAGGGCAAGGGAGTTACACGCCAAGATAACCCCTACTCACCCTCTAGGTAACGTGGCGCGAGCAGCAAGGCTAAACTTGGAGGCGATGTAGGCTAAGTATTTGCGCACGCACCCCAGCAACAACAACCAAAGGCCCACCACAAAGGAAACTCCACACAAGGTTATATAAAAAATAGCCTTTGTATTACACCAAAACACATTAGATAAGACACACACTTTACAATGTGCCATAGGCACGGGCAGAATTTACAGGGGATATGTACAAGACAGGGCCACCTGGACCACTGTCAGGAATCAGAAGTAGCACTTTCAGAAATAGCACTTAGTACATAGAATATAGCACAAAATAGCACACAACCAGTAATCACTGGTAACCAGGATCTCACTAGCACCACCTGTACTAGGGAGAAAACAACCACCTATGTATCACAATACCTGTAGGGGTGTAAGAGGAAAACACATGATGCAATGCATAACATTCATTCAGAGGTGTAAAGGCACATGACGCATAAACAATACATTCAGAGGTGCATAGAAAGTACAATTGCGCCAAACTCACGTAAGTCACCACCTGTGACTGTCCCTGTGTCCCAATATCTGGGCCTAAACGTAGCAGTTGCCCACAAAGTGCTGGGCAACTGGTGCAGGGAAGGTTTAGAACAACGTTGGAGCCTCTCAGGGCTCCTGGACAAGAAATGGGGCCCCAGAGCCTCTCAGGGCTCTCAAACAAGGGGGGCGCTCGAGCCTCTCTCAGGGCTCGCCAAGCAAAAGGGCTGGAGCCTCGGGGCTCTGAACAAAGAAATGCCCTCTCAAGAGCCTCGCTGGGCTCTGCACAACTGGTTGTCCCCTCTGGGAGCCTCGCTGGGCTCTCAACACAGATCACGGCCCCTGAGCCTCTCTGGGGCTCTAAAGCAAAAATGGGGCCCTGGAGCCTCGGGGCTCCTAATTAACAATGCCCCCTGAGTCCTCTAGGGACTCGCAACGCAACCAATGCCCAGTGAGCCTCTCTGGGCTCGTAACCACGATGGCCGCCGTTGGAGTCCCTCTCTGGGGAACTCGGACTAGCAAAAATGCCCCCGAAATGGTGGAGTCCTTCCTTGGGACTCGGAACACAAATGCAACGGCCCCGGAAGCCTCTCTCAGGCAAGGCACTCACCGGCTGCTTCTTAGACGCTCTCTCCGCTCCCCGGTCAGCTTCTGGGGCGGCGGTTCCTCTCACCGGCTCCTCTCTCCACCGGCGGGACTCGTCTTGAGTCGTGGTGCTCTCTCTCGCTCCCGGCTCTCCTCTCCTCTTGTCCCGGGGCTCTCCTCTCCACTCGGGGAGCCTCGGGAACCCGGCCGGCAGCTTCTCTGCTGCGGGGGGTGGGACTTCCGGGTTGCCTGTCTCGGGCCGCGCTGCGATTGGTCAGCCGGCCCAGTGCTTCCGGGTCGCCGCGGGCAGCGCGGCGGCTCGCTTTTTAGGCAGGCAGGCGGCTTCCCAGGATCCGAGGAGTGGGCTCCCTCGTGAATCCAATAAATCAAACAAATATGCGGCGTGGGCAGCCGCTCGAGCCGCGAAGTGCAGGGTGGGCACCTGCCTTACAGAAGCGCTCCCAGGCGCTGCTGGACAAAATCAAGCGCTCTCAAGCGCTAGGGGGGGCACAAACTACAGCGCTCCCAGCGCTAGGACGAAATAAAGCGCTCCCAGGCGCTAGGAGGAATCTGCAAGCGCTTCCAAGCGCTAAGAGGCAATTCCAGCGCTCCCAGCGCTAGAGGACAGCCCAAAGTCCAGCAAAAGTCCTTTCAAGGGGCAGGGGGCAAGGCTGGGCCCAGAGCCAGCACACTGGGTCTCCAGGCAGGGAGACACCCCAAGTGGCGGTCCTCTGGCCCAGCAGCAGCAGCAACAGCCCCCTCAGGATCCTGGAAGAGAACAACATCTGTGGGGACACAGCCCCATTTTTATACAGTGCATTCCTTTGTCTGAAGGTGCAGAGTGGGGGCGGAACCAGTCGCAGCTGGTTCTTGAGTACTCTGTTTACCTCAACCACCCTCTCTATTCACTGGCAGGGCTTGGGTCATTAGACACACCACAGGGGGGCGGAGCCAGCATTGTGTGGGGAAAACCCAGCCCATCCAGGACACAGGTACACTCCTCCCACACATCACTCATGCTAATCTCCCACTCACCACCGGGCAGACCCATCCAGACTTCCTGGAGCCTGGCATGCCAGCCAGCTCCAGCCAATCACACGCCAGCACCCTCACAGCACACGTACAGCCATGTCTAGAAATGGCGCTTCGCTACTAGACACATACATGCTGCATACACCATTGCGCAGCATTCACTCACACGAGTTCACACATACCAGACTCAAGCCTGTACACCCCACGCATCAGGAACTACCAGGGACACATACATTCCCCATGCATTCCTATGGGCGGGCAGGCCTAGCTCAGCACATGCACTCAGAGTGCGCACGCACTTTCCACTGGGACACAGTGAAAGTGCGCAGAATCCAAAAATCACCATCTCCAGGTCACCATTTCAAGCAAAAAGTCTAGGGGTGAACCTGCCCTAAGGGCCAAAGTCCAACATAACCCCCTTCCAGCCAAAACGCAGGGGAGAACAATCACCACCTTGATGGACTTCCCTGCTTGGGGCGATAGAACACGGACGCGGGCCCACAACTGCAGGGACACCCTCCTGTTCTACGCCACGGTGAACCCATGGGATTCCTTCTCAACACACTGTCTGGACCAACTGGGCTACCCCACTGGTACTCCCAAGTTGTCCGCGGCCAGGACCAGGCCCTGGGCCACCCAGGTGCCACTGGTCCATGCCAATTCGCAGAGCGGGGGGTAGTAACCCCTGGCACATAGGAGCCATTCTCCACTCTTCCTGTCTGCAAGACAGGACTAGACTGCCACTGGTACTCCAGCCTAGGGCCTACAACCTCAGGCGGACCAGGAGTCTCAGGGAAGGCTCTCCTCCCCTTACCTCTTCTCCTAGCGTTCCTCCTCCCTCTGCGAGGGGTACCCCTAGAACGCCATTCTAACCCAGGGCTTATCCACTCAGGTTGCACCGGGGTCAGAGGTGGGCTCTCCCACCCTCTGCACCCCCTTCCAGAGGTCTGCCCTCTCCCACCTGGAGAAGTTCCTCTGGAAGAAGAACCGGTCAGGGCACTGGTTACAGTCGTCCTACCCTTCAGGTCAGGCTGATCCTGAACCTGGCCTCCCAACCTCTGGTCTAGAACCTTCGGTGGAACAATTGCCTGGCACTCCAGGACTTCTGGGGATTCACTCGCAATCCCCCTGAGGCTAACAAATGTCACATCTGTTGCGTGACTGTCTGTCTGGCGCAGATCTCCCGCCCTCTGTCCACCTGACAGTGCGTGACGATCCCCCAGACCAGAAGTGGTGTCACCATGGTCACTACACGGGAACCTAGCCCAACTGGGTAGTCCCTGACCCACTGGTCCTTCCACTGGGGAACTCCCCCAATCACTCCTCACTCTGGACTCCTGTACCCTCCCTACCGGAGCGGTACTGCCAGACTCTAGAACCACAGGAGCTCTGGTTACAGACACTCCAGGTCCTCTACTCACTAGGAGATCCTCCTCAAGTGGACTAACAGGACAGCCTAGGTCCCCAACCTGGTGTTCCCTCAAGAAACCACCCAGGTTCTGAGACAGGGCTTCGGGCCTCTGGGGGCTCTCAGCCACCCACTGACTCCTGCTCCACTGAGCCAGGCAGTCAGCCCCTACACCCTTCTCACTATACTGGGACCTAGCTGGGCTACACTGAGCCTCTTCCACCACGCTGGGCTGGAAGATCCCTGAACCACTACTTTTGGAGTCACTCACCAATGACCCTAGAGAACCTCTGGCCCTTTCCCAGCGGTCGGCTTCCCTTGCCAGTAACTCTGTATCAGTAAATCCAACTTGCAACAGGTGTTGGCGCAACTCTGGCGAACAACCACTGAGCACCTGCTCTTTGACTATAAGATCAAACAAGACTTCAAAATCAGAGTCAGTGTGAACCTCTACCCAAGCCCACAGTGCTCCACAACATTCATCCTCAAACTTCTCCCACGACTGGTGAGGCAGCTTCCTACTGCCCCTGAATTTCAACCTATACTCCTCCTCTTGGGAAACAGGTACCAGACTGGGGGAACTGGGACTGGGATTTCCTACACTGGAATCTAAATAGCTGCCACCACTGGACCCAACCCTCCCTGGGGGATCCAGAAACTCAACACTGCGCGCAGGGGATAGTCTACCCTCCAGAGCTACTTCGCCTCTGGTGGAGGCCCTCTCAGCCTCATCTATCCTTTCCTGCGCTAAGACCCTCTCGGTCTCTAGCTGTTGCTTTCTAATGCCCAGCTGTGCCATAGCCTGGGCATGCTCCAACCTGAGCCTCTCTAAAGCCAGCTGGTGCTCCCTTTCTCTCCTCCTATCTTCCAGCTCCTCTGGGGACAGGGAAAGGGATGAGGCGCTGCCTCCTATGCTGGACCCAGCAAGGGACTCCCTATCTATGGGGTCCTCACTATCTGCTGGCGTCCCTGTGCTATCATTTTCTTCCTCCTCTTCTGAATCTTCAGGGCTCCCCACAGACCCACCACCCTCCTGGTGTGAAGCCCGGGCCCTTTCCTCACTGCGCTCAAGGTCCCACTGACACTTTTGCCATAGGATCAGGCTGCTCCTAAGTTCGGACTGAGTGTCTAACTCATCCACCCCTATGTCTCTCTCTTCACAGAACCTTACCAACTCTCCCATACTGTATCTAAACAGATCACAGACATCAAAAGCAGGCACCATTCTGGCGGACGTTCTAGTGAAGAGATCACACAGGGAACCTAGGGGTCTGAGCTAACACAGGAGTACTCAATTCACAAGGTATTCAGCAAGCTCTCTACCCCAGAGAACTCACACTCACTTGCCTAGTGCCACACACCATTCATCCACACACAACCCCCCCCTCGGACTAGTAAGGCAGTTTCTACCACCCCTGACTTCTCAACCTGACCACAAGTGACACAGGTACCAGACTCTGGGCGCGGGGCAGGGGAACAAATGCACTGGACACAATTGCACAATGCTACCTTCAGGAGAAGAAAATATGAAACTTCCAAAAAAAAAACAATCCCCTTAAAATGTGGTCATCTAAAATGCAGAGTTTTGTGGTGCAGCCAGCCGCTACTAAGGTACAAGGCAAACACAAATCCTTATCCCACCGCTTGCCGCCAATGTTGGAAATGGGATCCCCGGCTGACCAGGGCTTTCGCCAAAGTCAGTCAGAGACCACCACACCCAAGTCAGGGCAAGGGAGTTACATGCCAAGATAACCCCTACTCACCCTCTAGGTAACGTGGCGCGAGCAGCAAGGCTAAACTTGGAGGCGATGTAGGCTAAGTATTTGCGCACGCACCCCAGCAACAACAACCAAAGGCCCACCACAAAGGAAACTCCACACAAGGTTATATAAAAAATAGCCTTTGTATTACACCAAAACACATTAGATAAGACACACACTTTACAATGTGCCATAGGCACGGGCAGAATTTACAGGGGATATGTACAAGACAGGGCCACCTGGACCACTGTCAGGAATCAGAAGTAGCACTTTCAGAAATAGCACTTAGTACATAGAATATAGCACAAAATAGCACACAACCAGTAATCACTGGTAACCAGGATCTCACTAGCACCACCTGTACTAGGGAGAAAACAACCACCTATGTATCACAATACCTGTAGGGGTGTAAGAGGAAAACACATGATGCAATGCATAACATTCATTCAGAGGTGTAAAGGCACATGACGCATAAACAATACATTCAGAGGTGCATAGAAAGTACAATTGCGCCAAACTCACGTAAGTCACCACCTGTGACTGTCCCTGTGTCCCAATATCTGGGCCTAAACGTAGCAGTTGCCCACAAAGTGCTGGGCAACTGGTGCAGGGAAGGTTTAGAACAACGTTGGAGCCTCTCAGGGCTCCTGGACAAGAAATGGGGCCCCAGAGCCTCTCAGGGCTCTCAAACAAGGGGGGCGCTCGAGCCTCTCTCAGGGCTCGCCAAGCAAAAGGGCTGGAGCCTCAGGGCTCTGAACAAAGAAATGCCCTCTCAAGAGCCTCGCTGGGCTCTGCACAACTGGTTGTCCCCTCTGGGAGCCTCGCTGGGCTCTCAACACAGATCACGGCCCCTGAGCCTCTCTGGGGCTCTAAAGCAACAATGGGGCCCTGGAGCCTCGGGGCTCCTAATTAACAATGCCCCCTGAGTCCTCTAGGGACTCGCAACGCAACCAATGCCCAGTGAGCCTCTCTGGGCTCGTAACCACGATGGCCGCCGTTGGAGTCCCTCTCTGGGGAACTCGGACTAGCAAAAATGCCCCCGAAATGGTGGAGTCCTTCCTTGGGACTCGGAACACAAATGCAACGCCCCGGAAGCCTCTCTCAGGCAAGGCACTCACCGGCTGCTTCTTAGACGCTCTCTCCGCTCCCCGGTCAGCTTCTGGGGCGGCGGTTCCTCTCACCGGCTCCTCTCTCCACCGGCGGGACTCGTCTTGAGTCGTGGTGCTCTCTCTTGTCCCGGGGCTCTCCTCTCCACTCGGGGAGCCTCGGGAACCCGGCCGGCAGCTTCTCTGCTGCGGGGGGTGGGACTTCCGGGTTGCCTGTCTCGGGCCGCGCTGCGATTGGTCAGCCGGCCCAGTGCTTCCGGGTCGCCGCGGGCAGCGCGGCGGCTCGCTTTTTAGGCAGGCAGGCGGCTTCCCAGGATCCGAGGAGTGGGCTCCCTCGTGAATCCAATAAATCAAACAAATATGCGGCGTGGGCAGCCGCTCGAGCCGCGAAGTGCAGGGTGGGCACCTGCCTTACAGAAGCGCTCCCAGGCGCTGCTGGACAAAATCAAGCGCTCTCAAGCGCTAGGGGGGGCACAAACTACAGCGCTCCCAGCGCTAGGACGAAATAAAGCGCTCCCAGGCGCTAGGAGGAATCTGCAAGCGCTTCCAAGCGCTAAGAGGCAATTCCAGCGCTCCCAGCGCTAGAGGACAGCCCAAAGTCCAGCAAAAGTCCTTTCAAGGGGCAGGGGGCAAGGCTGGGCCCAGAGCCAGCACACTGGGTCTCCAGGCAGGGAGACACCCCAAGTGGCGGTCCTCTGGCCCAGCAGCAGCAGCAACAGCCCCCTCAGGATCCTGGAAGAGAACAACATCTGTGGGGACACAGCCCCATTTTTATACAGTGCATTCCTTTGTCTGAAGGTGCAGAGTGGGGGCGGAACCAGTCGCAGCTGGTTCTTGAGTACTCTGTTTACCTCAACCACCCTCTCTATTCACTGGCAGGGCTTGGGTCATTAGACACACCACAGGGGGGCGGAGCCAGCATTGTGTGGGGAAAACCCAGCCCATCCAGGACACAGGTACACTCCTCCCACACATCACTCATGCTAATCTCCCACTCACCACCGGGCAGACCCATCCAGACTTCCTGGAGCCTGGCATGCCAGCCAGCTCCAGCCAATCACACGCCAGCACCCTCACAGCACACGTACAGCCATGTCTAGAAATGGCGCTTCGCTACTAGACACATACATGCTGCATACACCATTGCGCAGCATTCACTCACACGAGTTCACACATACCAGACTCAAGCCTGTACACCCCACGCATCAGGAACTACCAGGGACACATACATTCCCCATGCATTCCTATGGGCGGGCAGGCCTAGCTCAGCACATGCACTCAGAGTGCGCACGCACTTTCCACTGGGACACAGTGAAAGTGCGCAGAATCCAAAAATCACCATCTCCAGGTCACCATTTCAAGCAAAAAGTCTAGGGGTGAACCTGCCCTAAGGGCCAAAGTCCAACAGTGTGTAAGTGTGTTTGTGTGTGCATCTCTGCGTGTGTGTATGTATGTCTGTGCATGCATGTTTGAATGTCTATATATGCTTGTCTATGTGTATCTCTGTTTGAGTGACTGTATGTATGCCTGTTTGTATGTCTGTATTTGCCTGTCTGCATGTTTGTGTGTGTGTTTGCCTGACCATGTGTGTTTGCATGTGTGTTTGCAAGTCTGTGTGTATGCATGTTTGCATGTCTATATTTGCTTGTCTGTGTACCTCTATCTGTGTATGCGTGTCTATGTCTCTGCGTGTTTTAATGTCTATATTTGCCTGTCTGTTAGATTGTGCATGTGTTTGCCATTCTGTGTGTGTTTCTAAATCTGTGTGCTTGCGTGCTTATATGTATGTTTTTGCATGTCTGTATGTATGTCTGTGTGTTTGTGTGTGCGTGCGTGTTGTTGTGGGTCTGTGTGAGATTTTGAGTGTCTTAACAAGGAGTTCCATATTATTTTTTTCTTGAATCTGAAAATGCTTGAAGCAGCCACTGTAGTTATAGTTTTGACAAGTCGGTTTCATAGATTGTAGGCAGTCTTTGCAGCGAACTGGAAGCACAGACGCATCTCATATGGACCATCAAACAGGCCAACAGGCATATTTACAAACTCCTTGCACCACCTGTGCGTCACTTTTTTTTGACGCTCAGGTATTGCAAGTTTATATCTAGAAGGCTGGTCAAAACCACCCTGCGTGGCTTTTCATGGCGTTGTAGATAAGGTGAAAGACCACGCAGTGCATGTTGCTGCATTGCCATTACATTGTGGCAAGGAAGCGTGGCATAGGGTTTGCTGTGGGTGTTCCCAGGCAATACCCATGGATTTCGACACTGCATCAGATTTACAACATAGCATGAATCTGGCCCAGTGTCAAAAACATACACCTGCCCAGAGAAAGTGAACAGAGGAGAAATGTTTACATTTGTCCTAATTGTTTCCACTGTCCACGAGTGCTGTATTCTGCCGCATACATAGAACGAGAAAAGCTTCTATTGTGATTGTTTTTGTGTAGGACGGTATCCCTTCCTGCACAAAAATAATTATGCCAATAATACATGGTGCATGTGTGCCTGCGTTGGCGCACAGCTGTAAGTTTTACACCGGTGTGGCTGAGAGGGCAGCAATGCTTCATATCTTGTAAATACTGTGCATTTTCTCCTTTCAAATTGGCATAGGGCAGTACAGCAAGGTGACTTATGGTGCTGTCCTATGCCAATTCATTGTGAATATGCCCCAAAGCCGAGAGCTGCATCTAATACGGTTTGTGTAGACTCTAGCACTATTGAGTCCCAATTCAAATGGATTATTTTATGCTAGGAACTACGTGGTGCTGTCATAAAATTCAACAACAAAAATGTTACAAATGTACTCTGTTTGTGAGAACCAAACCATGACGCTGCCACGACATCAGGCAGACTTGGTACACAGATGTGTTTTCTCTTTGGTGAATCTGTGGTTTCCTCATAGTCGGCCAATCAAAGAACTGGTCAAGTTCTAGAGAGTTCATACCTATTCACATCACCTCAGGTGGGGGGATCACAATTGGACGACATCCCCCCACTTTTCCGTAAAACCAGTGTCTAAAGGCCAAGAAAAGGGTGGAATTATAAATCGTAGGTCCTGATAACACAATCGAGCATATGACAACCACGTGGTCCCACTCCTGACTAAGGAGCTTATTACAAGTTTCCAGAGCCATGGACCTCCATTCTAGCAGTGGTGGTCCGACGGTCGTAAGCCATCCGCTGTATTACAAGTTGGTAGTGTTGCCTGTGAAGAGACTGCTGCTGGACCACCAGCACTGCCAGCACACTGCTGAATGCTGGGGTCGCAGTTGGGAGAAGGCAGCCTCTATTGGGCGGTACAGAGGCGCAACACCGCCGTCCGTATCACAAGTTGGCCAAACCACGAGCCGCCGGTGGGGGTTGAAGCACCACCTAAAGGTCGACGTAAATGAGGGATTTGGGATGCATGCTTACCCCTTTCCAGTACTTTGCAAAAGATTACGAGGTGGATCCCTTTCTCCAAGTCACTCTCTATACAGCAGCATCTTCACCCTGAGAAATAAAACCCATTCTGCAATGAAATACAGGTAATTGCTTTGATACCATATACCCACTACCAGTACTGCCCACGTATTGATCGGACTCCGGCAATGGATAGGTTGAATTTTTCTACATATATCAAGCATATGTGAATATTTGACACATGTGCAGTCGGAATGTACACACAGGCATTGATACATATAGAAAAACATTGCCCATTCCCACAAGATTGCCGCAGCCACACCAACGGCCTTTCGTCAAAGGGAAACGTCCTTTACAACACGGTCGTTACATCACGATGCCATTACATCGCGGTTTTTAGAACGCAAGTCGTAACAACGACTTGCGATGGATGGCGCTCTAGGACAAGGAATAGTATAATTTACTATCCAACACCTTCCCTACTGTATGTAGACTGGAGTTGAAATAGTAAATTATACTACTCCTAAGTCCAGCACCCTCCAAAGCAAGTCGTTGTATCGACTTGCGTTGCAAAAATCGCGATGTAATAAGCATGCGTTGTAATGTCATACAACCTCGTCAAACTTGTAATACAGCAGTCGGAAGAACAAAGGCGCAGCGGTCTCCTAGCAATTGTTGATGTGGTCCTTCGGTGGTCGGAACTTGAACTATTAATAAGACCTTTAATCTTGAACCTGTTGCATTCCCAGACAGTCAGATGCCTAATACCCATTACAGCTAGTCTCTCTGCATGGTGCTATGCAAACCTTTTGCCGGGTCGGGGCGAGGGGGGGGGGGTTTACTTCACTCCCTAGTCTTCCAAGTGAACCATTGTCATGAAGGATATTGAAAAGCTCTGAAACAGTCTACAGATATATATAGGAATATTAAGTGCAATATAGGGTGACCGCGTGTCTTTTTACTACAATCCACTCTACATGCTGACTCCAGTCTTCCAGGAGTTAGTGCTCTGAGGTATCACTGAGGCAGTGTGGACGTTTTGCAAAAAAAAAAGAAAAAAAAAAAGAAATATAAAGTAGCTGCTCTGCTCCAGCTTGCCTTGTGCCCAGTGAGACCGATGAATGCTACCGCTAGGGTACCTTAAATCATATTGACATTTATATTAAAGTGGCACGTTAGCGCCGATCAATTAAAACAGCATGATCAGCTCTTGAGCATCCACAAAAATAAACAAACTGGACAACTTTTGCCTTGTCAGCGGCACAACCGGGCCAGGATAAACCAGTGAGGGCTACCTTTAGATTTGAGGAGAGCACACAAGAGGCAGTGTTGTCTTAGTATGATTTGGGCCCCGGCAAAGACATAGGGGCAGAATTACAAGCCTGTTGCGCCACTTTTGCGCCACTTTTCCCATGTTAAACATTATGCAAAACTGGCACAAGGGCCTTGTAAATAAGCCCCATAGTTTGGGGCCCCCTGCCTGTAATTTAATTGCCCATTTTCTGCTAATTTCAGCTCGCTTGATGTCAAACAAACTTTCAGAAATGGGGTTCACAGAAAAACAATTGAAATATGTATATTAAGGACCCACAACAGGCTTTAAAACGCCACTGGGAAAAGCAGAAGAAACTAAGCGGTAGCAGAGGACAGAGATGCTGCAATATGGACCAAGACTAAGTTGAGCAAGCTACATAGAGAGTTGACTTTCCCAGGGATGCCCTGGGAAGGTGTGGTCCTGGGTAATAGCCCACTTTGCCCATGCCTTAAAACGTCTCTGAGAGGAGGAATTAGAGGTGGTCTTAGATGAAAGGCTGACTGTGGAGCTGGGCAAGGACATCAACAATGGGTCACCAGGGGGTCACTATTGCGACCCCTGGCATGCCCTTTGTGATGATGGGCACTGCCTTCGCGACCCCTAGCTTGAGCAGAGGCAAAATCAGTGGCAGGAACAGAAGCAGCTCGTCCTTATGAACGTCAGTGGGGGCTTCACTTACCTCATGTTTTGGCAATTTTTTACTATGCTAATAGTAAATAATATTACATAACAAATAGCTTGAATATGACTTTCCCTGGCAGCTAAGTTAAAAGATGCTTTTAAATGCATGCATGTTTCCCTGGCAGCTAAGTTAAAAGATGCTTTTAAATGTATGCATGTTGTGTGCGTGTTTGCAGAGAGAGTTTGTGTATATGTGAATGTGTCTGCTTGTGTAGGCAGAGTGTTTGTGTTTGTTTGAACACGTGTATGTATAAGTGTAGGTATGTGTGAGTAAGAGTGATGGTCAAGGAGCATCTGAAGTCACTTCTGCTACCCCTGGAATTATTGTGAATTGACATCATAGAGCCGGGAAACCTGTTTCTAAATAAGACCACCTCATATTCTGTCATTCTAAGCATGTACCCCTTGCTCCTAGTGCCTAGAGAGCCTAAAACAAATAAAGCCAACAAATAGAAAGCAAGCTAACGTGAAGCAAATGGTACAAAAATGGATGGAATGCATTCTCAGGGAAACTCAGAATGTCCCTAAGAAGTATTCAGCAAACCAAACAGCTGTGCTGTCTAGTAGGCTTCAACCGAAAAAGCAGCCAACATACAAATGAAAAGGTCTATGACCATGGCATCTATACTGCCTGGGTGAAAAGGTCTATGATAAGGTGCCTAGCAGCCAGAAAAAAATGGAAACAATGAAAGAAGAGAGTGTACATTGTTCAAACATTTCAATACTGGACCTCAGAAAAAGAAAGCAAATTGCCTTGTTGTGTGTGTGTATGCTAAAATAAATAGAAGCTGATAATGAGTGAGGGCAAGTGGAATTGGGTGAGCATTGGCATGGCATCTGTATTGTCCTGGAGAAGTATCTCCTATGTTTCAGCACTGCGTCAGTAGTGTCTAGGCTATAGTATCTCCTGAGTATCACCATTGTGTGTTGTGTCTGGGAAATTAATCTCCTGAGTCTTGACCTGACATCTGTTCTGTCTGGGTGAAGTATCTACTGAGTCTAGTCAAAGCATCTGTAGTGTCTGCAAGAAACTGAGTATGAGCTTACTGTTTGTAGAGTCTGAGAAAAGTATTGATACTGTCTGGGAGAAGTTTACCCTGAGAATGGCACAATATCTGCGGTGTGCTGGAAAATTATCTCTTTAGTCTTGATACAGCATCTCTAGTGTCTGGGAAAAATATCTCCTGAATCTTTTCATGGCCTCCGTAGTGTCTGAGTGAAATATCTCCTGAGACTTGGTAGGTCATTTATGGTGTCTAGGTAAAGTATCTCCTGAGTCTCGTCATCACTTCTGTAGCGTCTCTGAAAAGCTTCTCTAGAGTCTGGGAGAAGTATCTTCTGAGTCTATGTATGGCATCTGTCATGACTAGGTGAAGTATTGCCTAAGTCTTGGCACCTATACTATCTGAGAGAAGAATCTCTTGAGTCTGATCCTTGAGTTTCTAGTGTATGGAAGAAGTATTTATAGTGTCTGGGAGAGCCTGAGTCTTGGCTTGGCATTAATACTATCTGAAAGAAGAAACTCCTAAGTCTGACCCTAGTGTATGTAGTGTCAGGGAGAAGTGTCTCATGGGTTTTTGCACAATATCTGCAGTATGCTGGAGTAGTATCTCTGGGTCTTTATACAGCAGCTCCAGAGTCTGGGAATAGTGTCTTATGTGTCTATGCATGGCATTTGTCATGACTAGGTGAAGTATCATCAAGCTATTGGCTTGGCACCTATACTATCTGGAAGAAGAATCTCCTGAGTCTAAGCTTAGTGTTTGTAGTGTGTGGAAGAAGTACTTATAGTGTCTGGGAGAGGTAAATCCTGAGTTTTGGCACAGTATCTGTAATGTGCTAGGAGATATATCTTCTGAGTCCAGGCATGGGATATGTCCTAACAGGATAAAATGTTACCTGAGCTTCAGCATGGCATTTGTACTGTCTGGGAGAAGTATCTCCTGAGGCTTGGCATCTATACTGCCTGGGTGAAATTTCTACTGAGTCTTGGCTTGGCACCTACACCATCTGGGAGAAGACTCTCCTGAATCTGAGCGTAGTGTTTGTAGTGTATGGGAGAAGTATTCATAGTGTCGGGAACTTCATGGATTGTGGCACAGTATCTGTAGTGTGCTGGGGAAGTATCTATGGAGCCTGGAAACAGCATCTCTAATGTCTGGATTAAATAATTACTGAGTCTTGACATGGCATCTGTAGTGTCTGGAAATAGTGCCTCATGAATCTTGGTGTGGCATCTACACTGTCTGGATGACATATCGACTGGGTATAAGCATGGCATGTGTAGTCTCTGGAAAAAGTATCTCCTGAGTATTGGCTAGGCATTTATACTGTCTGAGTGAGATAGCTATTGAGCCCAGGCATTGCATCTACAGTGTCACAGAGAAGTATCTGCTTACTATGAGCGTAGTTGTTTTTTAGTGTTTAGAAAAGTGTTGGCACAGTAAGTACAGTGTACTGGAAAAGTATCTCTGGAGTTTAGACATGTCTGAAAGAAGTGACTTCTGACTCTAGGTATGGCAACTGTCTTGACTAAGAGAAGTATCACCTGAACTCAGCATTGCATCTGTACTGCCTTGGGAAGGTATCTCCTGGGTCCTATTGTGGCTTCTCTAGTATCTGTGAGACATATCTCTTGAGTCTTATTGCAGCTTTTATGGAGTCTCTTAGAAGTATCTCCTGGGCGTGGAGTCTGCTCTGTTTGGGAGACGTACCTACTGAGTCTTTCCATGGCATCTCTAGTATCTGGGAAAAGTATTTTCTGAGTTTTGAGCTGGTATTGGTCATGTCTCTTACAAGTATTTCTCAAGTCTCCGCTTAGTGATTGTAATGTCTGGGAGAAGTATCCCCTGAGTTTTGGCATGTCATTTGTAGTGTTTTCGAGAAATATCTCTTGAGTCTTTGCATGGCATCTGAGGTACTTGGGGTAGTATCTTCTGAGTAGTTTTGCCATGACATTTGTATTATCAGGGACATTTTTTCTGTTTCTTAATATGGTGTCCGGAGTGTCTGGGAGTAGTATCTACTTGGTTTTGGCCCCGGAATTTGTAGTGTCAGGAAGACATATCTTATGAGTCTGAGCATGGTATTTTGAGTGTCTGAGAGAAGTATTTCCTGAGTCTATTCACAACATCCATAATGTGGCTGGATAAGCCACAATTGGCCATTATTAATATGATCCCTAATCACTGAGCTGGTGTGTGCATCTATGCTATAATTCTCTTAACACAACATAACATGTATTTATAAAGCACACGCTCAACCAGAAGGGTATCTTGGCGCTGAATAATAGATGTTTATTTTTCAGGATTTAGATGTGGCAAAATCTGCCAGCACTCTTCATAAACTACAGGTGACATCGGCGGACTAAGTTAATGGTGGTCCCAGGTGCAATCACAATTTATATTTCTTCTAAACATGGTTGCAAAGTAGATGCCATAAAGGCATGTTCAATGTAGAATGTCCCTGCACTCCTGTGGACAAAGTGGTTTTGAGATACTGGCCATTGTTTCACATTAGTATTACTGCTTATGGAAAATGGATCTACAGTGTCATGTGGTAGATCATTTAGGGCTGAATTTAATGTATGTATAATTAATGAGCACTCTTGCATGGAAGAATCACAAGCTACTACACCTTCTATAGTTATCTGACAGCAGATAGGAAACAAAACCGAATCCATCAAAATATTCTATGGCCATACACTGGAAAGGAAGTTGTAGTCCCCAACGGCCAACATGAAATTGGCTTGAAACATGAATGGAATGCAGTGTGGATCCCGAGGAAGAGGTTTATAGTAGGAGGCTTGATGCCGCATCCCTTGCAGATTTGATTGGAGCATATGTAAGAACGCAAGTAGTAGTCCTGTACACAAGGAACTACCATAGGACACAAGGAGATGTATAAACTACTCAAGGTTATTGTTTGCCTTAACAAGCCTTTAGTCCTTAGTTGACCACAACCCAAAGGCATGAAAGTACTAATACACCAGAAAACTTCCACATTAAAGTCAAATAAAATATTTCCGGTCTCTCTTAAAACTTAGGTTACATGTTGAATCCATGTCATTAATGATACCATGATCCAGGATATGTAGCACACATATTTTGGAAGTAGTAGCTCTGTTGGAACTTAATTCAATAAAGTTGAATAACGTTTTATGTAATAAATGGAGTCCTTATCAGGGTGAAGTCACAGGCAAACCCAAAATTAACCTGTGCTTAGCCCTTGGATAGCTTGGCATAGAGTAGTCAGGCTTAACTCAGAGGCAATGTCCTAAGTATTTGTGCTACACTTCAAACAGTAACACAGTGAGAACACACATCCAAAGGATACTACACCAGTTTAGAAATAATAAAAAAGGAACAAAAATCCAACCAGTAGAACCAGAGATTTTCAATGTTAAAGATGTCAGTACAAATAGCACCAAAAAGCACAAAGTTCCAACTGTAGATATCTGGTAGCTCCAAATCGGGACAAAGTTACAAGTTCAGGCTGACTGCAATGTAGTGCAGGTCGGCTAGAGGGATCAAGTTAGGCCACTGAACAGAGTGACTGAAATACTGGTCTGTAGAGTGTACGTGGATCTGCGTCAAAGATGCGTAGCACAGTTGACGCGATGCTGCAATTCGCATCAAGTATCCCATCGAAGAGACATGTTGTTACAAAGTCCGACGTTGAGGATGCGTTGCGCAGTTGGGGCTTGGCATCCGCTTCGAAGTACTGCAAGGGTGTGATGGTGTGAGTCCGACAGCGGGCAACAGTTTTGTTAGGTCAGCAATCCAACAGAGTGGCAGTCCTTTGAGTAGCACAGCAGTCTGTCTTCCTGGCAGAGTATCAACAGCTCTAGAAGTGTACTGAAGCATCGGTGTCTGATGTCTAATATTTATACCCGTTTGTTCCTTTGAAGGGGAGAGAAGCTTCTTGAGGCATGTCTTTAATGTGCAAAGGTGCCCTGCCGTCCCTGGCTCCAGACTAACTCCAGAAAGTATGCAGCCCTTTGTGTGGAGAAAGGACAATGCCTATTCAAGTGTGTTGGATAGTAGATTATTAGTAGGGACAAATGTATATCTGCCGCTGGCAATAAGGCCACTAACACAGTATAGGGCTCAGAATAGATCTTTGAAAAGTAGTCCCATGCTCAACCCTTGGTAGCTTGGCCGCGAGCAGGCAGGCTTAACTTCAAAGACAGATATGTAAAGCATTTAAAAACACCAATTAAGTAAATAATTAAGACACAATGCACAATAAAAATCCACCACCAATTTAAAAATAAAATAGGAAATATTTTTGTCTTTGAAATTGAAACCAAAATGAGAAAAATCCAATGTAGGGAACCAGAGATATACATTTTTTATGATTTAGCACTATAGAAACCTATAGTGCCTTATCAGAACATCTGGTCACAATAGACCAGGTCAAAGTCAAAGTTTCAGGTCGACTGTCATGGAGTCATGCGCGGCTACCCCTCGCGGTAGGAATAAGTCAAAGATTTTACATTCTGATATAGAAACTTGTCTGGTGCTTTTCTTCATGGGGTCTCTCGAAGCTCTCAGCCAGTCTAGATTCGGTAAGGGTTCGGCAGATTGCCTTGCGACGTGCTCCCAGTCAAACGCATGGAAGTCCAACTTTTGGAGCTTTCCAGTGGGACAAACCAAGGATCTAGGCAGACTCGCGGTTCGGTGAGGGTTCGCCGGCCTCGAATTTTGCCTACTCCTGATCAAACCCTGGAAGTCAGACCTGCAGAGCTTTTCAGCAGGACAAGCCTGGAAGGCAGGCCGGTTCGCGGTTGAAGGCAGGCGGCATGGCTGGTCCACTTATGGAGCTTTTTCCCAAAGTTGCTACAAACTTCTCCAAACTTCTGAAACTTCTTCCTGAAGTTCCCTAAAGGGTCCCAAAGTACCTCAAACTTACTCCAAGGGTCCGGAAGCTCCAAGATGGTCCTTGAGAGTTGAGGAATTCAGGTTCCACAATCCACTTGGACAAAACCCTTACAAATCCACTGGTAAGGCTCCAGGTCGATGATTCTTGATGGTGATGTTCCAGGTGGGGTCTGTTAACCTGTAGCTTGCAGGGAGTCCACTCTTTAGTCCTTTTACAATAAGGTAGTCCATAGGGCTGTAGTACCAGATGGTGCAGGCTTTAGGGATTGCACAACAAACTTCTCAGCATGGCCCTTTTTGCTCTCTTAGGTTTCAAGTAGTAGAAATGAGAGTCTTTGCCCCTCTCAGATACCTATACCA
The DNA here is from genome assembly GCF_964261635.1 of Lissotriton helveticus. NCBI lineage: Eukaryota > Metazoa > Chordata > Amphibia > Caudata > Salamandridae > Lissotriton > Lissotriton helveticus. The sequence continues at coordinate 435,969,545 of NC_136062.1, read as the reverse complement.
AGTTCTCTGGGTCGAGCAGGAGGTCACTCTTGTCCAATGGGGGGCAGGGTACCACCCAAAATTATGACCACATTCTGCAAAGTGTGGCACTATTTTGTCCCAGGGTGCACCAATTCTTCCAAATTCATCATGGATGATTTTCCAGCCATGTGGGGATGTAATAGAACTCCCCACGAGACAACGAATTACCAAAAATTAAAAGAATTGAGATATATCTTTAAATTCGTAAGTATGAAGATCTAGGCACATATTTTGAATTTACAGATAGTAGGGACTCAACAATAAAGCAGTTTATTCACCGATAGTTGGCTCAAGGTGGATCCCTTAAAAACTATTACAATATGACAATATTTAACAAGATTCAGCTGTCTAGTGGTTAATGGGCTACTACATGCTGCCACCCACGTGGTTTTTATGTGAGGTTGGCCCATAAAAAAAGAGGAGAGCGCTTAATGCTGACGCATACCCCTACCGGGTAACATTGATAGAGCAGGGAGGCCGCCTGTCCGTATCATGGTGAGTGTTTGTCCTTTTTTTTTGTCAGGCGGTAGGCCGTTTTACTATGAAAAGTGCTAGTTTAATTCTGCGAAGTACACAAGTGCTGGGCTTGTATTAACTGTTGTAATTCCAGTTTATATAAATGACATTATGCCGGTAATAGTTTTAGTCCGCGGGCTGGGTTTTTTTTTTTTTGATGCAAGACTTGATTGAAATTTACAACACAATACATAAGTGCGCCTACAACCCTGGGGCCAGCTTTTACTTTTTCTTATGAACTTCGCACATATATGCGTCCGCCCCATTTTCCGCTTCTTGGAATCTACGGATATGCTAACTTTGTTGGATGCTGAAACCATTCTGTACACGGATATGATACCATCTTGCTTTTGTATTTATGTGAACAAAACTCAAATTGTGACTCAATAGTAAAACATACGACATTTCTTCATCAAACCGTTTTCAAATCTATCCTGCTAAGCATCTTACTTCCAATCAGTATGTGGGTCCAATCCCCCTCCCGACACGGCCCGCTCCAGCGCTCAATTTGTATCTTACACTGCCCTTATTCGCAACAATTTTATCAGTCGCCATCCCCAATCAATTAGCTAGCGTCCGCCTCATCCTCAGAGCTATCAATATCGTCTTCCATTAGCGGTTCGCAAATGTCCCCCCTGTAAGTGTTCCATGGCTGCCACTTGCGCGGGTTGGCTCTCACTTTATATACCGCCCGTTGTCACCATAAGTGCATCCATATTCCTGCTACACTGTGTCAAGGTAGGGAGCTCCTCCACCCCCCATTTCTGAGCAATGTCACGTTTGGCCGTCATTAGTCCTATTGTAGTCCACACCCGACCATAGTATGATAAATCATTAGGTCTCCACATATTCAACAAGCACACACGTGGATCCAGTGTCAATGAGGTCTCTAATGTCTGTGAGATGGTGCGGAGCACCCGCTGCCAGTAACCCTCAAGGCCCGGGCATCCCCAAATTGTATGTATGAACGTGCCTTCCTCTCCGCACCCCCTAAGACAGTATGGATGATCTGTTCTCTGTAATTTATGCAGTGTAGTTCTTGCGTAATATATCCTATGTAGGATTTTCAATTGTACCAGACGGAACCTAGCTGATATGCCCGCCTCACGTGGTGATGCCATAGCTGCATTCCAGTCGGATTCGTCCATATCACCGACGTCCTCCACCCATTTCTCCCTTAGCTTCCCCAGTGGGTCGGGCAGGTTATTCAGCACTTTCCAGTATGTCAAGGAGGTCACTCCTTCTTGCATAAAGTCTGTAAGTAAACGGTCCTCAAGCGGTGAGGACTCCGGGAGAGATGTATCTGGCGGGATAGCCGCTTGTAGAGCGTGCCTAATTGGGACGTATCTAAACAGTTCTGTGTGGCCCATGTCATAGTGCTGTTGAAGGTGTGAGAACGGGACCACCCCCTCTCTTGACCACATATCTCCCACCGTCGGGATCCCAATGTTATCCCAGTGGGTGAATCCCTTAGTACGTCTCAAGTGTCCCAGCGCCTTCGTGTCCCACAGTGGCGTTAGTTTCGTTATGACTTCCCCCCATTGGAGTTTCGTTTGTGCTTTGTACCACTGTACTACTGTATGCTTGGTGGGTCCCGTTAATTTCGCTGCAGTACCCTTATGGTATAATGATGCCAGTAAGCTATTTGTGCCCAATTGGTCCCTATCGGTTCTCAATGCCGGGTCGTTCTGCGGGGCGTGTATCCATTGGTTGAGAATCTTAAGCTGAGTCGCCCAGTAGTACAATTGCATGTTTGGCAGGGCGATCCCGCCATCGTACCAGCTCCTGTTGAGTTTGGCGTGTGCTATACGGGCTGGACGATAGCCCCACAATAAACCCGATATCACCGCCGTCACTTTTTGAAAATAACTTGGAGGTATTAGAGTCGGAGTGTTCTCAAGTACGTACAGAAAACGCGGCAGCGCCATCATTTTAAACAAGGCTGCTCTGCCCAACAGCGTCAATGGAAGACCCCTCCAGTGCTTTACGTCATTGCGCAAGCGAAGGAGGGGAGGTTGTAGGTTACAGTTAAAGAATTCTGTAGCGTCCCGGGTAATATATATTCCTAGGTATTTAAAAGAGGTGGTAGCCACTGCCAGAGGGCAGGACTCAGGAAGAGTCGGAAGCGGGCCCCGTAACTCATAGATTGTCGACTTCGTCCAGTTAATAGTGTAGCCGGACACCTGCCCATGTGTGTCACATAGTGCCAGGAGGTTCGGGATACTACTTTCCAATTCCGTTAGGTAGATCAGCATGTCATCGGCATACAGGGACACCCTGTCCTCCCAGGTATCATTCCAGCTGATTCCCTTCAACAATGGCGTCTTCCTAATGGTGACTGCCAACGGCTCTAGAACCAATGAAAATAGGATGGGGAATAGCGGGCACCCCTGCCTGGTCCCCCGTGCCAAATGTATTTCACGGGATATGTGGCCGTTCGCCACCACTTGTGCCACGGGGTCAGTGTATAACAGCCGTACCCAGGAAATAAAGTTGGGTCCGAACCCCATGCGGGTAAGTACCGCAAACAGGTAGTTCCACTCCACCATATCGAATGCCATTTTGGCATCTAAAGACAGTATTGCTGCCGGTTCCGTCAACAACGGCGTTCTTGCCAGTACCCTATTCACTCTACGAAGATTTAGTGCCGTACTTCTATGTGGCATGAAGCCAGACTGATCTGGGTGAATCAATTGTACTAGGTATGGCAACAGCCTGTTCGCCAACAACTTCGCTAGTATTTTAGCTTCGGGATTAAGGAGCGATATAGGCCTGTAGGACTTGCATTCGTTAGGCGGCTTGCCCGGCTTCGGAATAGCCACTATGGTCGCCATCCGCTGGTCAGGGGGTAACGTTCCTTTCTCCCTACTTTCCACATTCATCCTTAAAAGGGGGCCACTCAGGGATTCAGACATCATTTTAAGCCACTCAATGGGTACCCCGTTCGGACCAAGAGCCCTGCCCGAGTGAATCGCGTTAACAGCCAACCGAACCTCCTCAGTTGTCAAGTCGGAGTCAAGGTCATTCGCTGCATCCGTTGTTAGTGTTTGCATTGGTACGTCACGGAGAGTGTCCAGCGCTTCATCCTCTGTCACCTCTACCGTCGGAGTGTATACCTCGCTGAAGTGATCAGCCAGTACGTCCACTATTTTCTCAGGCCGTGTGTGCATTACCCCGTCTACATCAGAAATTTGTATACTTCTGCTGCCCCCCTTCTTCCTATCCAGCCAAGCCAGGAGTTTACTAGCCTTGTCCCCTATGTCATAAACCCTATATGTGGTGGCTGCAATGTCCGCCGTTGTCTGTCATCTCAGATGGTCATCGTGGAGGCGTTGACGTAGCTGTAAGGAATGCAATGTGTCGTTCGATGGGTCTGCCATATGGGCTGCATTTGCTCTTTCGAGCTCCAATTCCAGCTCAGATAACTCCCGCCCCTGAGCTCGCTTATAGTTTGATATCGTTGCGATGGCTTGCCCCCTAAGTACTGCCATGTATGCTTCCCACAGAACTGAAGGGGAGTCGACAGAGGTCAGATTCTCCTCAAAGTAATGTCGGGTCGCCCTCTTTAAGTCTGTACTAATTGATGGTATTTTAAGATATCCTTGATAGATCGGGTATATTCTTCTACGAATCTTTTCCTGACTTGACAGTGTCAAAGTGAGTGGTGAATGGTCCGAGATACCCCTCGGTTTTATCTGCGCGTCATCTATGGTAAGGAGACCACTTCTTAGTGTGAGTAAGTAATCAATTCTAGACAGGCTGTTGTGTGTTGCGGAGTAGTAGGTGTATTGCTGTTCTTCTGGGTGCAGCTGGCGCCAGATATCTACCAAACCCTGTGCCTCCATGAAGCCACTGAATCTATTAGGGCCATCCACTTGTGCTCATGCAGGGAACCTATCACGTGTGTTGTGTAATACTGCATTAAAATCTCCCCCTACAATTAAATCGCCTTCCGGAAGCTCTAAGAGGAACTTGCCGAGGTCCGGCAACGCCACGGCATGAAGTGCCGGTGGGACGTAAACCGAGATCACGTTCAACGGCCTGCCTTCCCATTGTCCATGTACCGCCGCGAAGCGGCCCTGATCGTCTACCTTAGTGGACTGTGGTATGAATTGTGAGGATTTTCGTAACAATATGCCTGTACCACGCGATCTCGAGTTAACTCAGCATGTGCTATCATTTGGTAGCCCCGTCTATCCAGTGCCTGTCGAGCAGTGCCAGTTAGATGTGTCTCCTGAAGAAGGACTAGTGCCTGGCCCAATCTCTTAATCCCCTGAAGAACCAATCCCCGTTTAATCTTGTCTCCCAACCCCCTGACGTTCCAGGACATGATCTGTAGTGGGACCGTCGAAGCAGTCTGGTCTACATCGGTCAGGGCGTTAGCTCATCTCAGGGCCACCATTCTGCAGTCGGAATTAGTGTATCCCTTGCTCTGTGGACGGATCTCTCCCGGGGCTGAACCCAATGACCCCCCTGTGAGGCAATATGTCTGACCTGAGGTGAGGAAGGTGTATGTGGTATACTCACACTTTCGCGTGACGTCTCGTATGGCTTGTGATCCTTCGCAGTGATAGTATCGTGCTGTGCCGTGTTGTCTTGAGTCAAATCGGAACCCTTGTTGGTCAACCAGTCCATAACAATAATAACACCCCTTCCCGTAACTTCCCCCCTCCCTGCCCCCCTGCTATACGGACTCAGAACTGCCCGCCCCCCCAACTTAGCAGAGTGCTTTACCCATCCCCAATACAATATACTTGCGTGCTGGGGTGAAGGACTCTCCGGAGTCAGTGGCCCCTCTTCTGTTCCTTGGAGGCCCATCGCCCAGTGTCCATTGGCAGTCCTTTAGGCAGGCAGTACACTAGTCTCATTAGAACTGTACCGGGAAGTTACTGTTCCTCGTTATCTTCATCGCCCACACTTTCTCTCAATGGTGAGTGTTCCTCCAACACCCCTCCTGATGCTTGGGAATTCGGGCGACGTCCATTATCATGACCCTGTTGTGTCCGGTTGGATCGGCGAGGTTGAGTGGTCATTCTCCAGCCCTCCAGCCAGTCCTGCGCGGTTTCCGGGGTGTCGAAGAACCATGTTTTATTATCTGCCACTATCCGCAACCTTGCCGGAAAAAGCATCGAGTATGGAATCTCCCTCGCTCTAAGTTCTTTCTTCACCTCGAAGAATGTCCTCCTTCTACGTGCGACATCTGCCGTATAGTCTGGGAAGAAAGCCAGCGTAGAGTTCTGGATTTGACAGGGGGGGAAACTCGAGCTGCCTGTAGGATGGCGTCCCTATCTCCGAAGTTGAACAGCCGGGCAACAATGGGCCGCGGGGCCGCGCCCGGTTTCGGTTGGCCACCCGGAACACGGTGGGCCCTTTCCACGGAGAAGAATGTGGACAGTCCTTTCGGCTTTAGTTCATTTTTAATCAGGCCTTCCACATATAAGTCCATTGCCCTCGTGTCTTCAGACTCCGGCACTCCAATTATGCGGAAGTTGTTCCGTCTGGAGCGCCCTACTTGCTCATCGTGCTTCCCCCTTAGTACCTTATTTTCCGTCGATATCCGTTCCACAGCCAACTGCAGCTCCGACACATCCTCCACCAGTGATTTTGTCACAATCTCCATTGCGTTGACCTTCTCCGTCATTTTATGAAAGTCGGCTCTAATTAATGTGATTTCGGTAGAGATCGAGCCCACAGTTGCCTGTACTTGTGCCAAGGCTTGCATTACATCATCTAGTGTTGCCTTCTTACTCCCTGATGCGTCTACGGACTTGCCAGCCGGCCCCCTTCCGGCCGTCTGGGAGGAGGTAGTCTTGTCGCATGCATATTTGTCAATTCGGGTCTGCGTGGTGCGACTTTTCGGGCCCTTTCCAGCCATTCTGATGATCGCCTCGGCTTTCAGACACTCCTGGGGTGTAAGACCACGCCCTTCCCTTCTGAGTGCAACGTTGACTTTTGTTGTTCGCGCCGCTATACTTGGCAGGGTGCCTTCTTTAGTATATCACTGCCCCGGAGTGATTGCGATTTGAGGACTGCGCGTTTACACCGACCCACTTTGACTGGGTTTGTCTATATGGCGTGCCTCTCCACTCTACTTTTGGTCATTCCTAGTTCTTGGGCCCGGGGTTATGTTAAGTGTCGGATTTCTGGGTAGATGCTAGAGTGTCATGGACTTCATGGGTCCCGACGCGTTATATGGGTGTCAGGCGTCCTCCTGCGCCCTCTTTCATCGGTGGTGCGCACGTGATGTGCGGGGCCGAACCCATCAGCAATGAGTGATCTCCCCGCGCACAGTGTCTCTCTTCAGTGCCCTAGAACCCAGGATATCCTCCACTACAAGTTCACCGCGCCCGTGCGGGTCAATCAGCCGCTCCGCGACGTCAATGGTGCCTTTCAGTTATCGGGTGGGGTTAGCGTCCGTGGTGCGCCAATGTCGCCGCCAATGCGGGATTTCCGTGGCACCGCAGAATAGGTTCGAGCCCCAGCAGTCCAGTGGCAGGGTGTTGTCTCGTTTGTCCCCTTCGGTGCCAGTTAACTCACTGAAGTGGCCTCGGTATGCGGGGTTCCGATGTGCAGCAAACGTTTCTCCCGGTATTCCGGCGGTCTCCTGCGCCGCCCGTGTCAGGGTGTGCACTTCGGCGGTTAAAGTTACACGCGAGTTCGGTTGTTTCCCCACCGGTGTCCGCCATCCGCCTCCGCCGCCGTTTCTTCTGAGTCCAGGTGCAATGCGGGCAACCTAGGGTGCATTCAGCGCCATACCAGCTCACACTCAGCGCTGTCTGGGTCTCGGTCCGTCCGATCGATGCAAGATGGCGGCCCTCCTCCTCACCCCTTGTCTCCTTGGCAGCCCGTGATAGTACGGTCCGTTCTTTAAAAAGGGGGGTTAGTAGTCCGCCGCTTCTCCCCCTCCGTCGACTCCCACCTCTGCCTGCTCCGGCCGGTGTATTCTCCGGAGGTCGGTGTACTTTCCGCGACCACAGTCACTGGCCGGGCGCTTCCGGTGCGTGTCGTCCGGGTCAGTTCCACTTCCTGCTGGGCCGCGCTGGAAGGACACTCCCCGGCCTCTCTCCGCAGTTCAGGCCACGCCGGATCTCCGCCAGAACTCCGCTCCCCGATGTCGGATTTTCTTCTAGCTTGCCGCCTCTTGTCCCGCCCGGTCCTGGGCTTCGGGTCTCTCCTGCAGAGATCTAAATTACATCGGATTAGTAGTCGGATTGTAGGAGAGGCTGCCTCAACCACGGAGCCTGTCCTTTATGCTGCCGCCATCATCGGCTGCCAGCCATGCCCCCAGCGGGCTGGGTTTGTATCAATTGCCGTTGGTCCAGCATATGACATCCTACAATGGTATGAGAGATGCTACAAAACAAATGAAATACATGTGACAGAGGGGCTATTACTTCAACATAAAATACTAAGGGCCAGATGTACGATCTATTTTTATATGCGCGAACGGGTTCGCAAACTCGTTTGCGCATGCAAAAACCTATTGGGCCATGTACATAGCCTATTTCGCGAGTCGCAATTTGTTTGCGACTCTCTAAATAGGTTTTGCAACTTGCTATTTGGAAGGGGCATTCCCTTCCAAATAGCGAGTCTCAAAACCATGTACAAATGTTTTGTGGTCACAATTACCACCTACTTCAAGTAGATGGTAATGCATTCGCAAATGGGAAGGGGTGCCCAGGGGACCCCTTCCCCTTTGCAAATGCATGCAAAATTATTTTTTAAGGTCAGGCAGAGGTCCCTGCCTGCCCTTAGAAATTGAAACGAAAACTTTTCATTTTCTTTTTTTTGTAAATGCATGGTAAACAGGCTGCATATTAAAAAAAAACTGCTTTATTTAAAAGCAGTCCGAGACATGGTGGCCTGCAGAGCCCAGCAGGCCACCATCGCTGGAAGGGCTGGCATTCTCAATGGGCTCGCAAATTGCGACAGGCTCATTAATATTAATGAACCTCACAATTTGCGACCCCATTGGAAATCCCAAACAGTGTTAAACACACTGTTGTACATTTCATTTAGCGACTCGCAATTTGCCACTCGCAATGTGTCGCCAATTGCGAGGCGCTAAATGAAATGGTCGTACATCTGCCCCCAAATCCTTAGTACTTTGAGTATTTGTTTTGTGTGCACACGTGTGTATTTTTTTCGAATTACTGTTTTAATGTTTGAAATTTAACTCATACAGATTGCTTGGGGGTCCCCGGCTTCCAGTGGTGACTCAATGGGGGTCCTCAGGAGTCAAAAGTTTGGAACCACTGCTATAGATAATATCCTAGCAAAGATATTGAAAACAGAGTAAGCTTATCAAGTACTTGGGACCAAGCTTTAAGTTATACTGCGGAATAATTATTTTTGCATAACACTACTGCACGACATTGTGATAATCTAAAGCACAGCGTGATCAAAGCACAGGGTGAAAATCACAATACTAAAAGGATAGAGGGGTAAAAACTCTGTAATATTTGAGTTTAATAATTTTATGTCTGATTAAGAAGTTCTACTATAGTTTTGCGTATTTTAATTTTAATTAGAGTATAAAGCAATATTAAGAAAAGGCTTGAACGACTGAAAACAGCTGCAGACTAATGTACAACTGATCTCGAGTTCTATTTCAAAAATATTAAAATGGTAAGAATCCCCTTTGTCAAGGTTGAATTAAGAGTAGCTAGACAGTTGGACAGATATCTGGAATCGTCCTTTTTATATAGGAAACAGTGCCTACGTCTAATTGGCTTTTTAATTTTGTATTTCCTGGAGCTCTATCATAAACAGTTGGAGCTTTGCCATACTATATAGGTATGTCTTGGCCTAAATCCTGCTATAAAGATAGGCTTCAAGTCCAGCGCAAGGATGTATGAATAACTTTTAATAATTCTCTTTGGATAGACAATCACTATGTATATGCCAATCGAAGAGTTCATCTTTCCTACTGAGGGGTTTAGAGCCAATAAATGCTCGAGACGACTTATATATTGGGTCTCATACACATTGAATTAGGTGGGTGTATTGAATGTCTTATTTTAATGACATTATGGAACATGTATTATTTTGTTATTTGGTATTAGTAGTTTGGACAACTAAAGGACTACGGTAATATAAAAAATATGTTCTTTTATAAAGTAATAGGTGTTTACAGCTGAGCTATAAATAATATAAGTCTATAATAAATGTTTTCTGCTATTCAGATTGATTTGAAAATTATGTCCTGAAGAAGGTGAAGAAATAGAAATTGTTCACCGAAATGCTACATCGACATCTCTTACTTGTAATACATTTTACTATGTATTTGTATGACGTCTTTTCTGTAAGAAGATATTTTTAATCTATTGAGAAAATTAATTGTCATGTTTTGGACTCTCAATAGCTGTGTAATTTTAAAAATAAATAATTCATTCATTACACACTTTTATTGTTAAGCTGTTTTCATTTTATATTTCAAAGCAGACAAAACGGTTTTGTTTAGAATTTGTTTAAAAATGTGTTTCTATGATAAATAAGATATATAGCACATGATCCATACCTAATGGAGCTCTAGAATACGGGGCTTTTTTTACCCTCAATACTACTATCTTTGTTTTTCTGATACGGCTACCAGTCCCTTTTCGTTGAATTAGGATATCTCCCTCTTAATTTGGTGATTTTCCAGCAGGGACAGAACAGCTAGCTAAACACACCCCAAGGATGGCTAATCTCCACAGTCTCTCTCCCTTGCATCTGCTCATTCTGTCCTTAAGCCTAGCATCAGGCTGGGTTCAAAAGAGTAGAGTTGTGAATGCACTAGTGTCATCCACTTCCATTGAAGTCTATTGTTTACTACTCCTCCTCCTGCTCTGGCATTCCTGTGTAACAGAACACTGCCCACCCAGCAGAGCTGGTTATTCCCAGGGCTCTTTATCACCTCATCAAAGAAGCCTGGCTAATCTACTTAACTCTGACCAATCAGAGCAGACCACTGGAAGGTTGAATCTGGGCTTACAAACAAGATTTCTTATAACTTTTTGTCTGTAAATTTTAGGAGAAATTCAACAATATCATATTGCTGGATCTACTAATACCATTCTGGAAAACAATTTATATCAGTCTCCTAGCAGAATCTCTAAGTTAATAACTTCTTGCCATGTTAACCAAAGTGTCATGGGATTTGCAACGGGAAAAATTACTTGGGCCATTTTTCCAGCACTAGGGTTTATAAAAACATATTTTATAAGTACGCCTATCGCCAGGATCCCCACTCCTGGAACACCTAGGGGAGACCGTAGGGGTTCTGAATATGTAAGAATATTGCAGAACCTCCCTCCACAGTGCTCCTAGCAGCAATGTCTATTTTGGAGAACCACTTTATCATAATGCTGGGAGTGAAATGTGCAATTTCACTTAACCCAGGGCATATACAACTAATTTTATAAGAATCCCCCTAATAAATAACTGATCCCCCACCCCTGGGACTCTTAGGGGAGACACTGAGGGTACCTAATATGCCCAAGCATTGTAGGTAATCCATGTTTAAGTACCGAAAACACCAAAGTCAAGTTTGCAAACAATTCACTTTTTAAAAGCAGTCCTGCAACACAGAGCTACTACTAAACAACTGACCTCAGGCTTCAGCAGTGCACACATGTGTGTGCAGAAATGTCTGTTGCCCTCTAAACTGCCATACCGTATTATATACTAGGGACTGAGAGGTAGTTTCAATCCCCCTGCCCTATAATGTACTAGTTTATTTACAACAAGGGGTGGTGATGGACAGAGTCTCTGAATTAAGCAGAGTACTCTCACCCAGTCAAGAGATCAGGGCTAGATCCAACACCGTTCTAGCCCAGATCTCTTGACTGGGTGAGAGTATTCTGCTTAATTCAGAGACTCTGTCCCTCACCACCCCTTGTTGTAAATATTTTTGTCCACCCTAAGCGTGGAAGGGTATACTCAGACATGAGTCCCTTGCTCATTGCACCATCAGGATTCAAGCAAGCCGGGCCGAAGACGGCTGTAATGCCAGAAACCGGAAAAAGGAAGCTTGTTTCCTTCCCAGTGTAAGAATTGGCTTTTGTAGTCTGGTCTGCCCTGTTCCCATGATGCACTGGGCCAGGGACAGACTAATTTGCATACAGCCAGGTTCTGAAACTGGGATGGTGCAATGAGCTAAAAAACGGTGTTGGATCTAGCCCAGATCTCTTGACTGGGTGAGAGTATTCTGCTTAATTCAGAGACTCTGTCCCTCACCACCCCTTGTTGTAAATATTTTTGTCCACCCTAAGCGTGGAAGGGTATACTCAGACATGAGTCCCTTGCTCATTGCACCATCAGGATTCAAGCAAGCCGGGCCGAAGACGGCTGTAATGCCAGAAACCGGTCCCCGGAAGCTTGTTTCCTTCCCAGTGTAAGAATTGGCTTTTGTAGTCTGGTCTGCCCTGTTCCCATGATGCACTGGGCCAGGGACAGACTAATTTGCATACAGCCAGGTTCTGAAACTGGGATGGTGCAATGAGCTAAAAAACGGTGTTGGATCTAGCCCAGATCTCTTGACTGGGTGAGAGTATTCTGCTTAATTCAGAGACTCTGTCCCTCACCACCCCTTGTTGTAAATATTTTTGTCCACCCTAAGCGTGGAAGGGTATACTCAGACATGAGTCCCTTGCTCATTGCACCATCAGGATTCAAGCAAGCCGGGCCGAAGACGGCTGTAATGCCAGAAACCGGTCCCCGGAAGCTTGTTTCCTTCCCAGTGTAAGAATTGGCTTTTGTAGTCTGGTCTGCCCTGTTCCCATGATGCACTGGGCCAGGGACAGACTAATTTGCATACAGCCAGGTTCTGAAACTGGGATGGTGCAATGAGCTAAAAAACGGTGTTGGATCTAGCCCAGATCTCTTGACTGGGTGAGAGTATTCTGCTTAATTCAGAGACTCTGTCCCTCACCACCCCTTGTTGTAAATATTTTTGTCCACCCTAAGCGTGGAAGGGTATACTCAGACATGAGTCCCTTGCTCATTGCACCATCAGGATTCAAGCAAGCCGGGCCGAAGACGGCTGTAATGCCAGAAACCGGTCCCCGGAAGCTTGTTTCCTTCCCAGTGTAAGAATTGGCTTTTGTAGTCTGGTCTGCCCTGTTCCCATGATGCACTGGGCCAGGGACAGACTAATTTGCATACAGCCAGGTTCTGAAACTGGGATGGTGCAATGAGCTAAAAAACGGTGTTGGATCTAGCCCAGATCTCTTGACTGGGTGAGAGTATTCTGCTTAATTCAGAGACTCTGTCCCTCACCACCCCTTGTTGTAAATATTTTTGTCCACCCTAAGCGTGGAAGGGTATACTCAGACATGAGTCCCTTGCTCATTGCACCATCAGGATTCAAGCAAGCCGGGCCGAAGACGGCTGTAATGCCAGAAACCGGTCCCCGGAAGCTTGTTTCCTTCCCAGTGTAAGAATTGGCTTTTGTAGTCTGGTCTGCCCTGTTCCCATGATGCACTGGGCCAGGGACAGACTAATTTGCATACAGCCAGGTTCTGAAACTGGGATGGTGCAATGAGCTAAAAAACGGTGTTGGATCTAGCCCAGATCTCTTGACTGGGTGAGAGTATTCTGCTTAATTCAGAGACTCTGTCCCTCACCACCCCTTGTTGTAAATATTTTTGTCCACCCTAAGCGTGGAAGGGTATACTCAGACATGAGTCCCTTGCTCATTGCACCATCAGGATTCAAGCAAGCCGGGCCGAAGACGGCTGTAATGCCAGAAACCGGTCCCCGGAAGCTTGTTTCCTTCCCAGTGTAAGAATTGGCTTTTGTAGTCTGGTCTGCCCTGTTCCCATGATGCACTGGGCCAGGGACAGACTAATTTGCATACAGCCAGGTTCTGAAACTGGGATGGTGCAATGAGCTAAAAAACGGTGTTGGATCTAGCCCAGATCTCTTGACTGGGTGAGAGTATTCTGCTTAATTCAGAGACTCTGTCCCTCACCACCCCTTGTTGTAAATATTTTTGTCCACCCTAAGCGTGGAAGGGTATACTCAGACATGAGTCCCTTGCTCATTGCACCATCAGGATTCAAGCAAGCCGGGCCGAAGACGGCTGTAATGCCAGAAACCGGTCCCCGGAAGCTTGTTTCCTTCCCAGTGTAAGAATTGGCTTTTGTAGTCTGGTCTGCCCTGTTCCCATGATGCACTGGGCCAGGGACAGACTAATTTGCATACAGCCAGGTTCTGAAACTGGGATGGTGCAATGAGCTAAAAAACGGTGTTGGATCTAGCCCAGATCTCTTGACTGGGTGAGAGTATTCTGCTTAATTCAGAGACTCTGTCCCTCACCACCCCTTGTTGTAAATATTTTTGTCCACCCTAAGCGTGGAAGGGTATACTCAGACATGAGTCCCTTGCTCATTGCACCATCAGGATTCAAGCAAGCCGGGCCGAAGACTGCTGTAATGCCAGAAACCGGTCCCCGGAAGCTTGTTTCCTTCCCAGTGTAAGAATTGGCTTTTGTAGTCTGGTCTGCCCTGTTCCTATGATGCACTGGGCCAGGGACAGACTAATTTGCATACAGCCAGGTTCTGAAACTGGGATGGTGCAATGAGCTAAAAAACGGTGTTGGATCTAGCCCAGATCTCTTGACTGGGTGAGAGTATTCTGCTTAATTCAGAGACTCTGTCCCTCACCACCCCTTGTTGTAAATACTATAATGTACTAGGGCCTCATAGGGTAGGTCATGCAAATCACAGGGGTACCACAACACATAGTGTACCCTAGTTTATGTACGTGTTTTCACTGTATTCTAAGTTTCTCTTTCAGCATAGCACTAGCCCTGGCGTTGTTAGGCAGAGTCCAGGGTCATTGAGAGTCAGTGTGAGAAGTTGGCCTGATATATGATGTTTCCAATTCTGGAACCACCTTGTATCAGTCGAAACTATCCCTTATGGTGTCTGGTTGTAAGTCAACCTTGTAGACAAGCTATCTTAATGGTAGCATAGACTAAGCAGCCTTAAAGGTTAAACTCAAGAGGTCGTGTTAAGCGAGCTGTTTTACCAATCACAGTCCTGTAATATCAAATGAAAGGACACCACACAAGTATATATTATAAAAATATATGTGTTTATTTCTAAAAATAATCCCCAGTACTCTTTATGAACAAATGGGCACAAGCGTTAAATCAAAAGCACAGTATAACATACAAAGTTGCACAATTATGGATGAGGGCGGGTGGCCACTCAGACCATATATTAAGAAAGTGGTATAAGAGATACCAATCGAACAGTGGTTAGGCCTAGGGCCTAGGGAATCGCTGGGAGCATTCGGGACAAGCAATGCTGAAGTCGGGAAAAGCCCGCGGGATTCGGGTGCAGTGCTTAAAGCACACGCATGCACCAATGTTAAGTCAATGGTGCGTAAAAGTTACATAAATAGAGTTTTAGGACACTTCCGATGAACCTAGAAGGACAAAACTTTAGGCACAGACCCTAGAGGTGTGTACCAGTGTGGGAACACCGGCATTGCAATGTTACCTCACCCACAGGAAGCGGATGCATAGGGTCGAAGTGGCGTCGGGTTTCGTCACGCAGGTTCTGGGTGCTTGAAGCTGAAGATGCCGCAGGCGATGTGAAGGAGAAGTGTCCGGTGTGATCCAAGGGTGGATCAGAGTAGAAAAGTACCTGAAAGCAGAGGGGACAGAGTCTGGGTCACTCAGCAGTGACCAGGGTGAAACCAGGATGGAACCAGGCAATGTCGGGCGCAATCAGGTGGTTGTCGAGGAGCTTCTCTCCGCTGCCACGTGGGCTCTGGGGCATCTGCGATGTCCAGGAGCGGGTCACGAGCTGCCCCACGTAGGCTCTCACCGTCGGCGCTGTCGGCTTCAAGATCGGAGCAAACAACACTTGGCAAGAGCAATCCACGCGGAACTGGAAGATTGCTTCTTACTCGGACCAGGAGGGTCAGAGCGGGTGCTCCTTTTCAGAGGAGCGGGTGCAAATCTGGAGAAACCAGAATCACAAGTCATATTTAGGTTTTCGCCGGCACAGGGGCCACAAGCCAGCTGGCAAGTGACCAGGCCAACACGTTGAGCCAAAGAAAGCAGAAGGGCCCCACACAGCACTCGTCGAGTGGAGAGGGGTGAGCTTCGGTGCAAGAGTGGCTCAGGGTTGGGGCTTCTCAAACCCCGGTGTACAGCTTCGAGGGTCACTCGTGGGCTGCACGGTCAGCGTCTCGTGGTCTTTACAAGATGGCGTGCCCCACGCTTCCGGTCGCCTCCACGGGTCTCAGCTCTGCAGGGACTGTGGATCGGGCTGTAAAAAGGCAGGCAAGCTTGATCTCGTCGATATCTGTCGCTCGAATTCTGGCGGGAACTGCAACAAAGCAGACGTCGAGGTGCTGGATGGTGCCTGTTTGCACAGGGTGGTCACTCCTTGACCACAAGGGAGATTCTGCAGTCTTCTACGTCGAGTAGGATGTTGAAGGGTCCAGAGTTTCGTTTCTTATGTTTCATCAGGATAATCTAAAGTGCATTGGCACTGCTCCCATTCTTATACCAATCTAGGGGGCTGGAATACCTGCTAGGTCCCCTCCTATGGGTGGGACCCAGGAAGGGGGTGGATACACCCCTTTTCTTTGATTCAGGCCGCGCTGGGACAGGGGCTGGTGGGCCCCAGAACCGGTTTGGACAGATTATGCAAGGGGCAGCCTTGTGCTCCCCAGGCAGTGTCTGGTTTCTTTCAAACCTCCCTGCTACAATCCACTATCTCCTGTCTGGGGGGGTGTGACACCTCCCTGCGACAGGAAATCCTTTGTCCAGGCCTCCTTGGCTGAGTTTTGGTCAGCTGCAGGAGGTCAGACCTGTGTCTGTGGCAGAAGCATCCATTTTGTGGATCTGAGGCTCTTTTAAAAATCAACCGCATTACAGCAAAGTAACATGTCTTCTGCCACTAGAGGGGTGGAATGCTATCCCCGTCGCCAGAACTGGTGAGGGGATAGTATTCCAAATCGTATGACACCTTACACGACATGTTTTGATAAAGCCAAACCAAAGTTGCCATATAACCGCGAGGATTATAATGCACTTAATAGTATATGGTATGGCATTTTCCCGGAACAGCTTAGGGAGTTGTTCCCGACAGCTGCAGACAGGCTCAGCTCATGCTAGAGCTCCATCTCACATTAAACCACGCACTCTGCCTCCAGGATTGACAAGGCCTTCCATAGGAGTGGCTCACAGGTTTATATGTGTCCAGATATAGGTTTAGATATAGGTATACTACATCTAAGCAAGAGGTGATTACACCATCTTGCCCCAGCTGAGTGTTCAGCCAGTTGTGTCAATTTAAGAACCAGCCAGGGGTGGCAAAAGATATGCTGCAGCCCCCGGTAGGCCTTTGATGCACCTATGCCCATGGCACCTATAGTGCACTATATATGGGGCTGACAAGGTGTTCAGTACCAAATTGGTTATGCACCTAGGGTGCATGGAGTCCATTTTAAGAGAGAGCAGAAAGCCTGGGGCTCTGGTTAGCAGGATCCCAGGCCAACTAAGACGAAAACCAGCTAAACACTAGGCATAAAAATAAGGGGTAACCATAGTCAGGTATCCACCTTCCTACATAGCCCCCCCACCCCCAAACGAAAGTAGATAAGGCTATCCTTGACCAGGTAAGCCTATATTGCCTAAGTGGCCATATAAGGAAGTACCTGCACTAGCATGGTTACCCCCTGTCTCATGGTCTACTAAGCAATCCCTCACCCTAGGGGTATTAGAGGGTCTCCACCATAGGGAATCACTACCTTTGGTGTGTTTTGGCAAAGTTAAAGGCTGGTGTTGAGATGGAGTACTGAAGTGAGGCTCCACTAAATTAGGGCTCAGCTTCCTCCAATCCACTTCCACCATGTGTGCCTTTCTTTCCTTGACTGAGTTGCACTGTGCTCTCAGGGTCAACCTCTGGCTGCCTACAGCTGGAGGCTTGGTCCCTTCTGTTGGCTTACTGGAGGGACAGGTCAGGTTTGGGGCCCTTAGGTCCCAGGTTTGGCTGTGCCCAACAGTTTCCATCTGTGGGAGGTCCCTAACTAGTGATAAGGGGGATCCCTCAGGAGTTTTTAACTTTTTCACCTTGCTAGGGCTGCTAGCTTTGGTGCCCCAAATCTGCTGATAGGGGTGCTTTATTTGACAGGGGGCCCTTTGGGGCTCCCTGACTTCCTTGATCTCTGCAGCCCTGGGCTGGCTGAGGCAGGGTAGAGAGGGGCAGGTTACCTGCTCCAGACTGGGTCCCACCTTGGAAGGGTCCACTGACATCAGGGGCTCTGTCAGGCTAGGCCTGACTACCTCTGGGGCAGTTCCTTCACAAGGGGTAAGATCAGTTCCCTGAGGAGGCTGATCCTTTCCTAATGTCTGGTAGGAGGGAGATTTCTCTTCCTCCTCAATGCTCTCTGTTTGTGTGGAGTGATCCATAGTTTCAGGCTTCACAACACAGTAATCCGTTTGAGTTTGGGCTGTGGCCATCACAGCCCCACCAACCTTTTCAGGAAGGGACTCAGTTTGGGTATGGGCTGTTACCATAACAGCTTTGCTAACCTTTTCAGAAAGGGATTCTGCTGAAGATGGGGCTGAGTCTTTCACAGCCCTACCAACCTTTTCAGGAAGGACATCTTGTATTGGGGCTGTAGCCACTACAGCCCCACTAACCTTTCCATGGAGATTTACCATTTTAGAATGGGTTTCTTGTTCCACCTCAGCCCAGGCTGAGATTTCTAAATCATTCCCAAGTAGACAATCTACAGGTAAGTTTGATGACACTGCCACTCTCTTTGGGCCAGTGACACCTCCCCAGCTGAGATGTACTACTGCCATGGGATGATTCTTCTGAACTCCATCAATGTTTTCACCTGATATGTGGCACCAGGTAAAAGTTGCCTTGAGGGGACTAGATTCTCAGTCACCATAGTGATGCTAGCCCCTGTGTCTCGGTGGGCCTCAACTTTTTTACCATTGATGATGGGCTCCTGTCTATATTTGCTCAAAGTGTTTGGGCAATCAGTGAAGTTGGCAAACCCCATGCCATTCTCATAGACAAGAGTATCTGGACTGGGGGACCTGGTTAGGCCAGATTCCACCTGAGCTCCAAAAGTAAACCCACCCAAATTTTTGGGGGTGCTCCCACCACCTGGGGGACTACTGCTGACAGTAACAGGAAGTGTTGGAGCTTTACTTGGAGGTATATTTTCTTTATTGCTATTCCTTGGACAACAGTTGTCTGTTTTCCAGTGGCCAGGCTGTTTACAGTCATGGCAGTAAGGTTTCTTCTGGGTAGAGGAGTTGTTTTGGGACCCACCCCCATCCTTGGAGTTTTGGGGCCCTGTGGGAGACTTGTCCTTAGATTTATAACACCTTTCTCTTGAGCCTTGGAAGTATCCTTCTTTTGGTCATTACCCTGATTCTTAGGCCTAATCCAGGTTCTGACCCATTTGTCTGCCCTCTTACCCAATTCTTGTGGAGAGGTCAGATCTGAGTCCACCAGGTGCTGGTGTAAAATCTGGTTCTGACAATTACTTAGGATCCGCTCCCTCATAATCAAATTATACAATCCTGTATAGTCATGTACTTTGCTGCCATGTAGCCAACCTTCCAGAGCCTTAGTAGCACAATCTACAAAATCAGCCCAGTCCTGGTTCTGTGCTTTTTGGGTGTCTCTGAACAACAACCTGTATTGCTCAGTGGTTAGGCCAAACCCTTCAATAAGAGCACTCTTCAGGACAGGGTAGTTTTTGGCATCCTCAGGTCTAACTGTGAGGAGCCCATCCCTCCCTTTCTCAGAAAAGGAGTACCATAAAATTGCAGCCCACTGATCCTGAGGAACCTGCTGTACCATGCAGGCTCTCTCAAGAGCAGTCATCCATTTGTGGATGTCATCCCCTTCCTTGTAGGGGGGCACAATTTTTGTCAGGTTTCTATTATCATAGCTCCTGTCTTTCTCTCTAGGAATTTTGCTGCCACCAGTGGCATCTAAGCCACACAACTTCTGTTCTCTTGCTAAAGCAAGTCTAGCTTGAGCCAGGGTTACCTCTTCCCTCTCTATCTGGAGTTTGACAGCCCTCATCCTGGTCCTATGCTCTTTCCTCTGAGAGGGAGTCATTCCTCTCTGAGATTCTCTTGAGGCCCTAGAAATATGAGAGTCCCCTGATGGAGATCTCACCCTTCTGTTGCCTGGGAGAATGATGTTATGGGATCTGGAGAGGTGCTGGCCCTCTCCATTCCCAAGTAGGTCTAAGTTGGCCTGGTTAAGCCTGGCAACTACAACCTGGTTACCCCTCTGATCCTGATCTTCAGGTTCCTCTACTTCTGAGTCCGAGTCCTCCTCTTCTTCCTCTTCTTCTTCCTCCTCTGGAGTGGTCTCATTCTCAGGGGGGTTCACTCCATTTCCTAAGTCTGAGGGAGCTGCACTCTCCTTATCTAAGTCATCCTTTTCCAGGATGGCTATCAGGGAAGGAATGGAGGGGCTTCTGCCCCTTTTTAGCCCTCTTGCAATGCACAAGGCATTCAAGTCTTTGTGGCTAAGTTTGTCATAGCTGGAAGTTGCCTTGGTAAGGTCAACTGTCACACGGGCAGAGCCTGAAGCTCTTCCTGTGTCAGACATGACTGCTAGTGAGGTGTAAGTGGTGCACTTACCTACACTAAGTGTTTTCCTACTGTACCTTGCTAGTGAGTTGTAGTCAGGGTGTGCTACTCCCTTTAATCTACAACTACTAAGTTCAGTAGAACTTAAATATGCTAAGCTTTTGATTTATATGTACCTAAGGTACTTGATGTGATCTTTCAATTTGATAAAAAGATTGCAATGGTAAAACAACAGCAAGCTCAAATCCGCCCCGCTGCGCACCAATGTGAGAAGTTGGCCTGATATCTGATGTTTCCAATTCTGGAACCACCTTGTATCAGTCCAAACTATCCCTTATGGTGTCTGGTTGTGAGTCAACCTTGTAGACAAGCTATCTTAATGGTAGCATAGCCTAAGCAGCCTTAAGGGGCTAAACTCAAGAGGTCATGTTAAGCGAGCTGTTTTACTAATCACAGTCCTGTAATATCAAATGAAAGGACACCACACAAGTATATATTATAAAAATATATGTGTTTATTTCTAAAAATAATCCCCAGTACTCTTTATGAACAAAGGGGCACAACATTAAATCAAAAGCACAGTATAACATACAAAGATGCACAATTATGTATGAGGGCGGGTGGCCACTCAGACCATATATTAAGAAAGTGGTATAAGAGATACCAATCGAACAGTGGTTAGGCCTAGGGCCTTGGGAATCGCTGGGAGCTGTCGGGACAAGCAATGCTGAAGTCGAGAAAAGCCCACGGGATTCGGGTGCAGTGCTTAAAGCACACGCATGCACCAATGTTAAGTCAACGGTGCGTAAAAGTTACACAAATAGAGTTTTAGGACACTTCCGATGAACCTAGAAGGACAAAACTTTAGACACAGACCCTAGAGGTGTGAACCAGTGTGGGAACACCGGCGTTGCAATGTTACCTAACCCACAGGAAGCGGGTGCATAGGGTTGAAGTGGCGTCGGGTTTCGTCACGCAGGTTCTGGGTGCTTGCAGCTGAAGATGCCGCAGGTGATGTGAAGGAGAAGTGTCCGGTGTGATCCAAGGGTGGATCAGAGTAGAAAAATACCTGAAAGCAGAGGGGACAGAGTCTGGGTCACTCAGCAGTGACCAGGGTGGAACCAGGATGGAACCAGGCAATGTCGGGCGCAATCAGGTGGTTGTTGAGGAGATTCTCTCCGCTGCCACGTGGGCTCTGGGGCATCTGCGATGTCCAGGAGCGGGTCACAAGCTATCCCACGTAGGCTCTTACCGTCGGCGCTGTCGGCTTCAAGTTCGGAGCAAACAGCACTTGGCAAGAGCAATCCACACGGAACTGGAAGATTGCTTCTTACTCAGACCAGGAGGGTCAGAGCAGGTGCTCCTTTTCAGAGGAGCGGGTTCAAATCTGGAGCAACCAGAATCACAAGTCGTATTTAGGTTTTCTCCGGCACAGGGGCCACAAGCCAGCTGGCAATTGACCGGGCCAATGCATTGAGCCAAAGAAAGCAGAAGGGCCCCACGCAGCACTCGTCAAGTGGGGCCAGGGTTGGGGCTTCTCAAACCCCGGTGTACAGCTTCGAGGGTCACTCGTGGGCTGCACGGTCAGCGTCTTGTGGTCTTTTCAAGATGGCATGCCCCACGCTTCCGGTCACCTCCACAGGTCTCAGCTCTGCAGGGACTGTGGATCAGGCTGTAAGAAGGCAGGCAAGCTTGATCTCGTCGATCTCTGTCGCTCGAGTTCCGGCGGGAACTGCAACAAAGCAGACGTCGAGGTGCTGGATGGTGCCTGTTTGCACAGGGTGGTCACTCCTTGACCACAAGGGAGATCCTTCAGTCTTCTACGTCGAGTAGGATGTTGAAAGGTCCAGAGTTTCGTTTGTTATGTTTCATCAGGATAATCTAAAGTGCATTGGCACTGCTCCCATTCTTATACCAATCTAGGGGGCTGGAATACCTGCTAGGTCCCCTCCTATGGGTGGGACCCAGGAAGGGGGTGGATACACCCCTTTCCTTTGATCCAGGCCACGCTGGGACAGGGGCTGGTGGGCCCCAGAACCGGTTTGGCCGGATTATGCAAGGGGCAGCCTTGTGCTCCCCAGGCAGTGTCTGGTTTCTTTCAAACCTCCCTGCTACAATCCACTATCTCCTGTCTGGGGGGGGTGTGACACCTCCCTGCGACAGGAAATCCTTTGTCCAGGCCTCCTTGGCTGAGTTTCGGTAAGCTGCAGGAGGTCAGACCTGTGTCTGTGGCAGAAGCATCCATTTTGTGGATCTGAGGCTCTTTTAAAAATCAACCGCATTACAGCAAAGTAACATGTCTTCTCCCTCTAGAGGGGTGGAATGCTATCCTCGTCGCCAGAACTGGCGAGGGGATAGTATTCCAAATCGTATGACACCTTACACGACATGTTTTGATAAAGCCAAACCAAAGTTGCCATATAACCGCGAGGATTATAATGCACTTAATTGTACATGGTATGGCATTATCCCGGAACAGCTTAGGGAGTTGTTCCCGACAGCTGCAGACAGGCTCAGCTCATGCTAGAGCTCCATCTCACATTAAACCCCTCACTCTGCCTCCAGGATTGACAAGGCCTGCCATAGGAGTGGCTCACAGGTATATATGTGTCCAGATATAGGTTTAGATATAGGTATACTACATCTAAGCAAGAGGTGATTACACCATCTTGCCCCAGCTGAGTGTTCAGCCAGTTGTGTCAATTTAAGAACCAGCCAGGGTTGGCAAAAGATATGCTGCAGCCCCTGGTAGGTCTTGGATGCACCTATGCCCATGGCACCTATAGTGCACTATATAGGGGCTGACAAGGTGTCCAGTACCAAATTGGTTATGCACCTAGGGTGCATGGAGTCCATTTTAAGAGAGAGCAGATATCCTGGGTCCCTGGTTAGCAGGATCCCAGGCCAACTAAGTCGAAAACCAGCTAAACACTAGGCAAAAAAATCAGGGGTAACCATAGTCAGGTATCCACCTTCCTACAGTCAGTTACCACCAGTACCAGATAACTAAAGTTGGGGGTACACAGGGCACAGGATGACTCTGCAACAAAGTATAAGTAGGGCTGTATCTAGCCCTTCCCTTCCATCCGGACAGTGTTATCCCATCCATACCTAAGCCCCCTATTGTGTGTGACTGTCTAGGAGGAATACGCAAAACTCAACTTTTAGCCACAGCCAGTCAAGTGACCCTTAGACAAGCTGCAGGGATCAATGGCTAAGGTAGAAAAATGGCAACTTTCTAAAAATACAAAAAATGAGGAGTTAGGTCCCGGGACACAGGGTCAGCTGGACCATAGAATAATTTATGAAAAGAGAAATGCCGGCCCTGCGGTTTTTGATGGCTATTTTAATTCAAGCAACAAACCAAATCTTTGTTATGATTTGTATGGTCTGATTTATTTAAACCATTTACTTTTTATATAAATCTCATTAATTTAAAGCATTAGTTGCATGTGAAAAACACTACGTGCATACAATATATACAAAAAACATTTAGCTCAAAAAACATTTGACAAAGAATATTTGACAAAAGAACATGTGACAAAGTAACATCCAATCATTTAGTGTACATAAATATATGAATACAATAATACGAGAAGCGTCAATCGTTATATGGTATTTAGCAAAAACTTAATTAAAAGAATGAAGCTATTTGCAGTGAGGAAAAAGAGACAAAATGAATTGTAACAAATACAAATTTTTCAATTGTCTGATAAATAAACTTAAATCCTTTCTGCTATTGCCGACGCGTTTCGAACTTGCTCTGTCATTTGGCAAGTTCTCATCAGGGCTTTCTCGTTTTAGTCGTCTTTATTTTCGACGCGTTTCGAACTTGCTCTGTCATTACGCAAATCCCGCAAGGGGAAGCGTTGGAGGTGATGGAGATGTACCTTGATACAAGAGACCGTCCTCATCGAGTGCCCACTAGATTTATTCTGCAGTTGGCTGAATTAACCCTGAAAAAGAACTGCTTCTGCTTTAATGGCGAGTTCTTTTTTCAAATCAAGGGGACAGCCATGGGATGTCCCTATGCGCCGGAGATGGCCATATTGTTTATGGCACAGTATGAAGAGAAATTCGTGGCAAATAACAACCCGTATAAGAAATGCATAAAACAATGGCTAAGATACATTGATGACGTGTAGGTCCTGTGGCAGGGGAGCCACACCGAATTGATGGAATTTCATCAATGGTTAAACAACAAACATGGTGATATTAAATTCTCTATGGAACACAGTAATACGAAAATGACATTCCTAGATGTGGAAGTTAGCTGCATTGACGGTCTCCTGAAGTCATCTCTTTTCAGAAAAAAGACGGACAAAAATACTATTCTCCATCACAGGAGTGCGCATCCACGCAATCTAAAAACAAATTTACCTTACGGGCAGCAACTTCGTATCAGGAGGAACTGCTCTGAGGTAACAGACTATGACTTACACGGAGGAAGATTTTGTGAGGAAATGAAAAGCAGAGGTTACCCTAGGAAGCTGCTGAAACATGCCTTCAAAAGAGCACGCTATACCCCGAGGGAATGTCTATTACAAAGTAAAGTGAAGCCTGAAATGGAAAAATTGGTTTGTGTAACAACATTTGGTCCACATACCCATAAAATCAGACAGACCATACTTAAAAATTGGCATCTGCTGGAGGGACTAGAATGCCCCTTTCCCAGACCGATTTTTGCTTTTAAAAAAAACCGCAGTATTGGACAGCAATTGGTGCGTGCGGATGTCACCATTGAAAAACCTAAACATGACTTATTGTCAATGTGGGGATTCAAGCCGATTGAGGGACACCACAGATGTGGCAACTGTGTCTCTTGTGACACAACAATCGAGGGGAGTGAATTCACACACAAAAATGTCAGGTGGAAGAACCAAGGGTTTTCAAACTGCAAAACACGGAATGTCGTGTATGCAATTGTCTGCGGATGCGGAAAATTGCATATAGGAAAGACCAACCAGCAGGTCAACACCCGCATAACACAGCATAGGTCACGAATAAAAACAAAAGTGTTAACCGCTCCAATGGTACAACATTTTGTTGACAGTGGACACACTGAAACAGACTTCACGTGGACGGTTCTGCACACAGTGACTCAAGCCCAACATACCAAAGATGTGGACGATGTCTTACTGAGGAAAGAAGCGTATCTAATACTGCGCTTCAACAGTTTACAAACTGGACTAAACTCGATGTCTGAAATTTCAAGACTATAAACCGCCTGACATAATACACAGTGCTCACGTGTAATCTTTGAAGCAGGCATTCACTTAGGAATACACCAGAATGTAAAGTGGGGCTACAACTCCCACAAAGCCCGGGCAGTCATGTGACACGAATTTCCGATCACGTGTCCCCTTTTTAAGATGGCGACCCAGTCTGCCGAGTGACTCCTCGAATTGGTTTGGAGTGCACTTGGGAGCGAGTTATTCCTCAAGATCTACAACACTTAGGTAAGCACCAAGATAGGTAACATTAAGTGACACCTCGCATGACAGAGTAGCGGGCTCACATTGATCGTGTTTGTCACTACAGAATAAGAAAATCGAACTGAAACCGGCTAGAGGTTAGAACAACAGGGGAGCTGCACTGAAACAATCCAAGCGCCAACAATAAGGTAGGCACTTGGCATTGCTACCCGTTCTAACCGCTTTTTGTATACTCATTTGAATAGTCGAGTCACTTTAAACCCTTCTTGTAGGCGCAAACAGACGTGTCCACCGCCGGCCGGCGGGTGGGAGCAGATTTTTGTCCAACGCACGGCTGATTTGAATACATACCAAACAAAAGTGCAGACTACTGACTCTAAGGTAATTTCCAAGATTGTCCTTTGGCCTCCTAGGCGTAGGCTGTCCAGACCATCACAATGTTGTAATTGGGATTGTTGTAATTTTTCAGAAAACAACCAATATTGACTGAATAAGATCTCTTGAAAATTCGAAAACCCGCTGCCAACTTGAAAATAAAGGTACCCATTTTCGATAAAGTTATGGTAGAGGGCAATGCACATAGGGGATGAAAATGAGGAATACAATAACTCACTCATTTTCTTTGTACATAATTTTCAGACGACTAAAACGAGAAAGCCCTGATGAGAACTTGCCAAATGACAGAGCAAGTTCGAAACGCGTCGAAAATAAAGACGACTAAAACGAGAAAGCCCTGATGAGAACTTGCCAAATGACAGAGCAAGTTCGAAACGCGTCGGCAATAGCAGAAAGGATTTAAGTTTATTTATCAGACAATTGAAAAATTTGTATTTGTTACAATTCATTTTGTCTCTTTTTCCTCACTGCAAATAGCTTCATTCTTTTAATTAAGTTTTTGCTAAATACCATATAACGATTGACGCTTCTCGTATTATTGTATTCATATATTTATGTACACTAAATGATTGGATGTTACTTTGTCACATGTTCTTTTGTCAAATATTCTTTGTCAAATGTTTTTTGAGCTAAATGTTTTTTGTATATATTGTATGCACGTAGTGTTTTTCTCATGCAACTAATGCTTTAAATTAATGAGATTTATATAAAAAGTAAATGGTTTAAATAAATCAGACCATACAAATCATAACAAAGATTTGGTTTGTTGCTTGAATTAAAATAGCCATCAAAAACCGCAGGGCCGGCATTTCTCTTTTCATAAACTTTCTAAAAATGACATTTTCAAAATTATAATTAAAAATTCAACTTCTCATTACAATTCTAAAGGTAGAAGACATGAACTGATTTCCTGTTCCTACTAGAAAGTTACATCTTAATAAATGTAATAAGGTAACTCCAATGTTGTCTTATTGAGAGAGGTAGGCTTTTCAGTATTGAAAAGATAATTTAAGGGTTTTTCACTATCAGGCCATATAAATGTTCAGGCCCTGACTTAGGTGTGATTTCTATGTGTTAAAAAGAAATGTTTGAATCTGGTAAAAGATTTGTATTTTGCCAATCAAAACAGCAGTTTAAAAATAGGTGAGGAAGGCAAAATGTTTGGGGGAAGACCACCCTAAGGCTAATAGGTCTACTAAGCTAGATTATAGTGGATTATTAAATAAAAGATTGGATTGCAACATGGTGTCCTTGAGGACATTGAGATATCTGGTATCCTCACGTAAGAAGTTATGGAGGTTATCCCTTAGTAAAAAAGGACTGTGACCGAGAGGAAACATCTCAACAAGAAGAAATGCTGGCGGATCGCAAACGTCTCATTTTGAGTTGTCCACCTGTGCTACCAAGCTGAGATGTCGGCATCCACACTCTGACATCCATCCTGCAGCCCCCCTGCGCTCCTGGCACCAGCAGATGCGGGGGATCTCATCCTATTTCATTGCTCATTGCTGTTCGCTGGACTGTGATATTAAAAAAGATGTTTCTGTATTAGACAGGGACTTCAGCAGAGGCAGGTGCCTGCTTTTAGCATCAAGGCGCCTCTCAGCGTTTATTGCTGCCGTACAGAGGGAAAGGGCGAAAGCTGCTCATACATGGGAGGACATTTCAATTTCAAAGGTTTTATCTTTTTTATAGGAAGATGCAGCCTGGCTCAATACCACTGCAGAACAGCTTTTAACTCATGCCCAGTTAGATGTGCTCTCCAGCTGAGAGCAGATTCCTTGTCAGAGGTTGGCCCCCGGTGAGCTACTGAAGTTTCCTGTAGTCAACACTTCAAAACATTACTGACTCAGCTGCCGGATGTTGCCCAGTTACACAAGGTTGCAACTAGGTCGAGTACAGCTCGTTATGTTTCAGACTTAAACTTTAATAAACACTTTTGCTGAAAATCCCAATTCATAGTGTTGCTACCCAAAGCTCTAAGGCAGTGGTTCTTAACATTTTTACTACTGTGAATCCTCACCTAATAATCACTGGAACCCGGGGACCCACACGAATCATCATTGGATTCTGCGGCCCCCCACTGAGTCATTATTGAAATCCTGGACCCCCACTGAGTTATTATTCAAAGTCTTGTTCCGCTGCCTAAGCATTTTTGATGATTTGAACCACAAAACAATACAAAAATAAAAAATACAGAAGCAAGCATTCATCAAACAAATAATGAATCATGTATTTAATTCACTGACAAATAGAACCAAATGAAATTTTTTTATTTTAATAGGAAGGGTGGAGCCTTTCTTAATTTAAATAAGGCCATTCACATATTTTGTTTGTTGCACTTACACTGCTCCTACAAATAAATCTGGGAATACGATGTATTTTTTAGCCTCCAATTTCAAATTCCTTCAAAGTTAAAGAACTGTTTGAGATGTTCAATCGTACATTTTGCTTCTTTAGGTAGACTTTTGTATTATGTTAATATTATTTAGTTTTCTAAGCAGTTGCAGACCCCCTCTTACACTTTCCCCAGACCACAGGTTAAGAACCACAGTCCTGGAGGAGGAGCTTCGCGCGCACCCAAGATGGTCGCGTGAGCACAGGGCTCCCGTACCCTCACCGCCTCCTGCGACTATCCTGTATTTTATCCTGGTTTGGACGACGGGGGTTTATTGGCGAAGATGTGCTGATTCTTTCTCTGTTCTCTGAACTTTATTTGGACTTTGGGGTCCAAAGCTACGGATCGCCGCAGTTTTCGGGCCTACTCCATGGTGACGCCCCGGCTTATCCTGTCTTGGCCGGCCGTCCAGTAAGTGAATAACAACGGATTGCTGGATTCGCCTGGGCTTGGCGATCACTTTCGGTTTCGATTCCTATCCAGAGACCTGCTTGACTTTGCCAGTTGCGCAGCAAGCCCGCGGGGTCTTTGCTTTTTGGTCTCTCCGTTTCCGATGCAGATCTATTGTGGCTTCCAGTTCTGAGACTGGCACCGACTTTATCCCTCTTGGTCCTACTCTTGCTGCCGCAGTCACCATTTTTACCCGACGACAGGCGACCCTCAAGGGTTCGGGATCTAAGATGGCCACCAAGCCGGAGAGTGAGAGACGCAAGACCAAAACGGGCGTTCGAGGTAGTGCTTTGCAAACGAACATTATAGACCGGTACACCCTTACTAAGGGATCGCCGGGTGCAGCATCTAAATCCTCGACGACTATTCCGGAAGATTCGTCGATTGAAGACGAACTCTCCCTGCGAGATGTCATGGGTGCCATTTCCGAAATGAAGGCGTCTTTAGGACAACAATATGAGGCCTTGACTCTCAAACTAGACACTGTTTCGATAGACGTCAACTTGATCAGGACGGACCTGGCGAAGACGAACGAAAAGGTCAAGTCCTGGGATCTCAAGACCTCTAGCCTAATCGCTGACGTTTCCGACTTACAAGCCGAAGTCGGGAACTTGCGGAAAGCTAATGACTACTTCTCTGGGCGTCTGGAGGACTTTGAAAGCCGTGCCAGGCACAACAACATTCGCCTGATTGGGGTCCCGGAATCATCAACTGCTGTCTCGACAGACTTATTGGTGGAAGACCTGGTACTGAATCACTTGGCACCTAAGGGTCTCAGTAAATTTTTCGCTGCCGAGCGTGCACATAGGGTCCCTGGTGACAAGCCTAAAGTGGGTGCTAACCCACGTCCCATCATTGCGATGATCTTCAATTTCCGGGACAGAGACGCTATCCTGCAGGCTTCGAGACAGGCAGGTCCCATTGCCTTTGAGAACTCTACAGTCAGCTTCTATCCAGACTTTACGCAACAGGTCCAGAAACAGAGGCTGGGGTTTCAAGGTGTAAAGAAGAGACTCAGGGAAAGATCTATAAAGTATGCCATGCTCTTTCCGGCCCGCCTGCGGGTTGTGCATAATGATCGCACTTTTTTCTTCGAGCATCCTGGGGTCGTAAGTGACTGGCTTGACTCGCTGCCTACGGATCATGAACATTCTGAGGAGTCTGGCAAATCGGATCGAGCGGAGGGTGGCCTAATGGAGCAGGAGTAGATATCGTCTTCGACCCCGTTCCCTTACAGTTGACTTTGATTTGTGTTAATGCCGTGACATTAATGTCTGCAAGTATTAGTCCATGTGGGGGCGGGTGGGGGGTGGGCAGGTCCTTCTCCTCCTAGGTTTTCTTTTCGTAGATTAGTTGGGTGGTTGGGCGACAGGCACACTGCAAGTTAATGGGGCTTTTTGGTCTTCAGCAGGGGTGCGGGGTGGGGGGTGTAGTTGTTTGGGCATTGTTGGGGAATTGGGGATGTTGGTTTGTATTTTATTGTTCTTTGCAAGGCGAAGGAAAGACAAGCTCCTGTTTTTTGAAGTTGCCTCGGGTGTGGGGCGGGGGGGGGGACTGATTTCGGGGATGGGGGGTAGGGGGCTTCGAGTGCTGTGCTGGAACGTGAATGGGTTGGGGGATGGGATTAAGAGGAGGGTGGTGTTGCAACTGCTGAAACGTTTGTCTCCTGATGTTGTCCAACTGCAGGAGACGCATTTGCTCGGCAACAAGTGCTATGCTCTGAATAGGCGTGGTTATCGCCTTGTGGCGCACTCGGGTTTCACTTCGGGATCCAGAGGGGCGGGCATTCTTGTTCGGACCTCCCTCCCCTTGGCCATTGATGATGTCATACTGGATGATAAGGGACGGTACGCCGCCATTGTTGGGCGTTGGGAGGGGAAGGTTGTTATCCTGATTTCCGTATACGTGCCCCCGGGCCTCCAAGCCACCACATTCGCTGACTTGAGTGGACTTATCCTGGGTCTCCCTGAGGGTCTGCTTTTGGTTGGGGGTGATTTTAATGCTGTGGTCTCGAGGATGTGTGACCGTCACCCTCCCCGGGAACTGCCTAAGGCCCAGACTTGGTTGAGCGACTTTTTGGAAACGCTGGGGCTAACCGATTGCTGGCGCTTGCTTCACCCGGGGCAGTCGCAATATACCTTTCATTCTGGTGCCCATGGTAGTCTCTCGAGGCTAGATCATATCCTACTGCCTTCTGCCCATGCTTCCATTATACGGGAAGTTAAACATCTGGCTAGGGGTATTTCAGATCACTCTCCGCTGTGGTTGGTGGTTGATGCACGACAGGGTTCGGCGGGCCGTGTGGCTCCGATTAACCCCTGGTATTTGCGGGATCCCAGGGTCAGGGCTGAGCTAGTTAAGACGCATGATTGTTACTTTGCTGAGAATGTGGGCTCTGTTTCCTCTCCCAGTTTGCTTTGGGAGGCTTACAAAACTGTCATTCGTGGCCAGGCCCTCTCGTTGATTGGTGGTGTGAAGTGGGCTAACCGCGCTGAGGTGGTTCGCCTCGAGGGAGAGGTCACGGCTTTGGAGGGGAACTTGGAATCTGGGATCACTGCTGAGGGGCTACACTTGTTGGAGCTGAAACAAAATGATTACAGGGCTTTGGTTACGGACGCTGCTAAGGAAATGGGCAGGGACCAGCAGGGCCGCCTGTACGATGTGGGTGATAAAGCTGGGAAGCTGCTTGCTTGGTTGGATAAGAGGGAGAATGCGAGCTGAGTAGTCCCTGTGATTGTTGCGGAAAATGGAGAGTGTTATACTGACCCTGCTGATGTGGTTACATGTTTTGCCGACTACTTCCGCGAGGTATATTCCCCAGTGTCTGAGCAGGATTCCCACTTGCTGTTGCGACATATTGCACTTCCCCGATTGTCTGACATAGATAGGGATGCTCTGGATGTGCCGCCTAGTGTGGAGGAGATCGCTGCTGCCATTCGTTCGGTCCGATCCGGTAAGGCATCGGGCCCTAACGGACTCCCCGTTGAGCTCTATAAACTGCGTCCAGATACGCTGGCCCCTCACCTACGCTCGATGTTTCTCGAGTCTTTGGAGGTGGGCGCCCTCCCGCCGGACCAGAGACTGGCCTCTATAGTCGTCATCCACAAGGATGGAAAACCTCGGGAACGCTGTGCCTCTTTTAGACCCATTTCGTTGATTAATGCTGAGCCTAAAATCCTGGCCAAACTGCTGGCGACGCGTTTGGCGACTGTCATTGGGGACCTTGTTCACCCTGATCAGTCCGGCTTTATACCGCACCGCAACACGGCACTTAACCTCCGATGCTTGCACGGCGTCTTGGCGCGCGCCGAGACGCTACGTGAGCCCGCTATCTTGGCGTCCCTGGACGCTACGATGGCGTTTGATACTATAGAGTGGCCATATCTGTGGGCGGTCCTTGCAAAGTTTGGTTTTGGTCCGGACTTCGTTCGGTGGGTCAGGTTCCTTTACACCGACCCCATCGCTCAGGTGGTGGTAAATGGTCGGGTCTCTGCGCCCTTTACATTGGGCAGGGGAACGCGACAGGGCTGTCCTCTGTCCCCTTTGTTGTTTGCCCTTGCCTTGGAACCACTGGCGGCCTGGTTGAGGTGGGAGCCGTCCCTGAAGGGCATTAGGTGGAATCCGGAGTTTGAAGACCGTGTGTCTCTCTATGCGGATGACATTCTGCTGTACCTCACATCTCCTCGTAAATCCCTCATTGTACTGTTTGATGTCTTGACGTCCTTTCGTAAAAACTCGGGTCTTATCATCAATTGGTCGAAGTCCTGTATATATGTCCTGTCGGGTGACCCCCCTCTTTTGCCCAGTGGGTGCCCCATCACGATTGCGTGTGATGGATTTTGATACTTAGGCATTTTTATCACTCTGAAGCCTGAACCGGTTTGACCGGAACTTGTTGCCCCCTCTTCAGCGCCTTCGGGCTGATGTTGTTGCTTGGGGTAAACTTCCTCTCTCCCCCCTGGGTAGAGCGGCGTTGTTCAAGATGATGTCGCTGCCCCGCTTCCTCTATGCATTGCAGAACACGCTTGATATAGTCCCGGCCAAATATTTCCGTGAAATTGAAACCCTACAGAGACAATTGGTGTGGGGGGGTAGATCCCGAATCGCCATTGCTAAACTGACACTCCCGGTGTACGATGGGGGAATTGCCTTACCGGACATCCGTCGCTATTATTGGGCGTCTCAATTGGGGGCGATAAATCACTGTATGTACGGCCCCTTCGCCGAACCCTGCCTTCGAGATGGACCGGTGGTTATTGCCAGGGGGTGACTATAATAGACCCCTTTACTCCAGACTTACCCCTCGAAATGTAACAGGCCCCACAAGGACGGCTGTCCAGGTGTGGAGACATGCCTCCATGGCGCTTGGGTGGTCTGATAAATTGACTCGCGCCACCCCATTGTATGCATCTGATAGACTTGGATCTCTCTGGCAGTCGAAGGGGTTTGACAAGTGGGATTTGATAGGCATTAGTAGGGTTAATGACGTTTGGACCAAAGGCAGAATAAAACGTTTGAGGAATTAAAAACCGAGTTCGCTTTGGGCGACCGCGAATCTTTTCGCTATGCGCAGATCCGTCATGCGGTACTCTCGGTCTTC
The DNA here is from genome assembly GCF_964261635.1 of Lissotriton helveticus. Lineage (NCBI taxonomy): Eukaryota > Metazoa > Chordata > Amphibia > Caudata > Salamandridae > Lissotriton > Lissotriton helveticus. The sequence goes on along the minus strand of NC_136062.1, from coordinate 435,936,147 downwards.
CCTCCGGGAGTTGAGATACCGGAAGCGTCCCCGCTTGAGGATAGGGTACTGGACGGACACGTTCCTGATAGTACTATTTCGCTTATTTATAAAAAGCTCATCAACTCCAGATCCGATCTCCTGGTTCATCTTAGAGAGGTCTGGACCAGTGATGGGCTGGAGCTCGACGACGAGGACTGGCAGGCGGCGATCTCCTCCCCTAAAGAGGTGGCTATCCCGGCGCGCCTTAGATTTGTTCAGCTCAAAATCCTGCATAGAGTGTATGTGACTGGTCCCCGCTTGGTGCACATGGGCTTTTCAGTGGATGGTTTGTGTCGGCGTGGCTGCGGTCTCCTGGGCACATTTCTGCATATCATTTGGGAATGCCCTGAGATAGTGCGATTCTGGACCCGTGTCCATGAGGTGATGAGTGAGGTTACGGGTGTGCGATCGATGCCGGAGGCTAGGAGATGCTTACTGAATGTATGGGAACCGAACGACTATAATGTATTGCAGCTTCGATGGGTGACCTTGGGGAACATGATAGCCAAGAGGGACATTGCACAATTGTGGGGTGCCCAGGGACCACCTGGGATTCGGAAATGGAAACAAAATATGGATTGGTGCATGTTCAGGGAAAAGACTGTTTATGTTTCTCGTGGTACGCCTCGTAAATGGGGGAAGATATGGACTCAATGGAACTCTTACCGTGGTGATATATGTACCCCCCCTCTCCCAGACCCGGATACTGATCCTGTGTCCCCATAACCCGTTGGTTCCTCCACTTATTACTATGTACTAGAATATTTTGCGCTCCCTCTGCTCCCCCGTATGAGACTTTTCATTTGTAGACCCTTTCTGCTTAATGGTTGACCTTTCCCGCTCACACACCACATGGTGCAACGTTATTTGTGATGATGTCTTCTTCTGTTCCTTGTTCCTTGCAAGTTGTTTGTGTTTATGAACTCAATAAAAAAAGTTTCAAAAAAAAAGAACCACAGTCCTAAGGGATACCCCTTAAATATGTGGCCCGTGGTGATTGTGCAAAGAAAAGAAAAAGGTATAACACACAGCAATGACGCGAAAGAAAATATTGTGTTGATTTACCGATCATTTTCAGCTAGTACCAATTTTGAGGAATGCACACACCCGGTAATCAGTTACAACTAGTTCACTTTTATTTTTTTTTAATTTGATCTTGCATTTTGTCCCGTCTTTCCACTTTATTGCAATCCTTGTTCTCAAGCAGGACGAAGAATCACCATGACCAGGCCAGGATTACTAATGTAGTGACTGTGCCAAAGTGATGAAGGAATGGAGGCACGTTCATCTCAGGGTCTTACCATAATGACTTCCTGTAACCTGAGTGAGGAATAAGTCAGAAGCTTCCCCGATTATTCTTTTGCAAGTACTGTTCTGTCCCAAGATGCTCAAGGATTGGCCCGTACCTCCACTGTGCAAAACTCTTAATAAGTAAATCGAGTGATGACATTATTAAGTGACAATTGAGAGTGTGGGAGAGTGGATTCACTCACTCACATCGAGGCAACTATGGGGCCGATTCACAGAACTAACTTAAGAAAAAACCTAAACTTACTACTTTTGGTATTCACAGAAGTTAGGATTTTGTCTTAAGTTTGTCTTAGGACAAACTTAAGACAGACTTAAGACAGACTTGAGACAAACTTAAGACAGACTTAAGACAGACTTAAGACAAACTTAAGACAAAGTCCTAACTACTGTGAATACCAAAAGTATAGTAAGGTTAGGATTTTGTCTTAAGTTAGTTCTGTGAATCGGCCCTGACTCTTCTCCGCTAGCTCATTTAAACCTCCTGATAAGACCCCATTAAAGTGGAGGATTAAGTTTCGAAATGCCCTCCACGGAGCAAAGACTTACCAAGTTAAAGTAAGACATTGGCTGTTCCTCCCCAACCCCCACCTAAGCAGGATGAAAAACGGTCGAGACACTCTGGTCATCCCAACTCTAGCTCCTCCTCAATAGCACCTTCCTCCCACACGTCCACCCAAACAAACCTCCCTTCACTGCCCCTTTTGAAGGCATCACACCTACTTACCCTCTTGCTGTTGTACACCCAGCTAATATGAAAAACAGATCAGACCAGATCTTAACAACAACAACCATAAACCTCAACGTACACATGTGTTTGCATGTAACCAGTCCGGTGGCCCTTAATCCAGCTGCTGTGCATTGGCCTGTTCAAGCCAGGGGACACCAGTAAAATCCCCATGCAATCTCTTTCATTATGAGTTTACTGTGGGTGAGTCCCAACTTATGAGACTCCCCCACAGTAAAAGCTCAACAATTAGGTGCTCAAAAATCAAAAAATCTGGGTGGCCCATAGTGTCAGAATCACCTTTTAGCAGTCCCACTTTAGTTCCGCCTCAGTTTTTCATTGTATACGTTTTTAGGTTCTCTGCTCCGATTCCAGTTAAGAAATCCCTGGAGGATCCACTCAAGCCACACCACCAGCCAAGCGCCATCCATGCACACCACCAGCCAAGCACCATCCATGCACACCACCAGCTAAACGAGATCCATATACATCGCCAGCTATACAAAAGTCTATACACACCGCCAGCCAAGCGTCATTCCATACACACCACCAGACATGTGCCAGCCATGCAGACCTCTAGGCAAGTGACAGTTCATGCAGACTGCTAGACAAGGGTTAGTTCGCACACACTGCCAGCTAAGCACAAGTTCACACAAACTACCAGCAAAACGCAGGGTCACACTCAGCCAGCCATACGACAGTACACACAGACCATCAGCCGAACTCCAGTTCAGACACACACTGAAACATATGCTAATGTCTAGTGTTTTTCTGCCCTTCATGGGCAGATGAGCCTTTAAATATCGCTATCTCCCCAAGGAACCAGATAAATGTGTTCACAACAAAAAAAAGGGAGCAACCCTTGCCTAAGGGGCCTTAAGGGCTGATCCCTGACATGCCCATAAACTTATCTCTGGTACCTGGTGGGCTTCTGCCCCAACCAGGGATAGATCTGGGATCACTGTCCCCCACTTCCACCCTGGGGGGGGGGTAGAAAGATTGGGACTATTCTCTGGGGAAATGGGCATTGGCATCTCCCATTATGGGCAGCCCACAGCCCTCGCTTTTTCAGCAGAGGGATTTCTAAGTGGTGTGCCTTGGACAGAACTATTACGTCCTTGACACTGGAGTAACAATTACATTCAAAGCAAGGAAGGTGTAAATGGTACGCCTGGTCTTGATGCACGTATTGTGACTCTAACTTAAGTAACCATTAAAAACATGCTTAGGCATGCCACTGCAGCCTGTGTGCAGTTTTAAATTGCCAGTCCAAATTGGCAAAATAACCTCTTTTCCAGGCTTAAAACTAACTTTGTAATCCATATAATTTCACCAAAGGTAGGCCCAACAGAGCCCATAGGGCAGGCTGTAGTGGATTTCAACAGTTGGATGTGTCCTTTTCAGTTTTACATTTGCTGGTAGGGTATACAGTATTTTTCACTACTGCAAGGCCTATGTGATAACATTGGGTTACCTGTTATATTTAATAAGGCATAGGTTTTGTATGGAAACAGGTAGAAGTATCTTGTTTTGTCTCAAAAGAATTGTCATTTAAAAGTTTTGTTAATGGTAAAGTTGTATTTTAAGTTACATTTCTGAAAATGCCACTGTAAAAACTTGCCATTTTCTTTTCCTAACCATTTAGTGCCGTTAGCCTGTTTCCCCGGGTCACAGGACTTTGACTAGTTGGCAGTTCACCTTTGTGTATTCCTCCCAGTGAGTCAAAAGGGGACTAGTTGTCGGTAGGATCGGCCATCCTGCGAAGAATAGAGGGGTGGAGCTGTTCCCTGCCCCACTTACATTTCAAAGGAGCTGTCTCAGCACCCTCACAAATCACTTCACACCAGTCATATGTCATCCTAGACCTCTTAGCACTTGGGCAGAAAGGAAGGAAATTCCAGAACCAACTATGTGAGGGAGGAAATCTTGAGGTTTCTTCCACTTCAAAACAGGCACCAGATATCAAAATAGGACCCTCAGACCCACTCTTCAAATCACTCCTGGACCTGCAGGGCAACCCCAGAAGGACTGCCTTGTACTTCAGAGGACTGCCCTGCTGCTTGAGGCCTGCTTTGTACTTCAGAGGGTTACCCTGCTGGTCGAGGCCTGCCTTGCTGTTTGATCACATGACTACTGCTGGTTTAAACTTCCAGAGAGAGGTGTCTTTCCCCCCTTTTCTCGCACCTTTCACTAACTCATTTCCTCTCTTTCCTCTCTTTTTGCCTTTTCTCCCCATTTTTCCCTGCCGCTGCTGCCCTTGCAGCCTCTACCCCCCAGCACTACCAGCCCAATCCAGCTCCCCTCCCCGCTCCCACCTCCCAGCTGTCTAGCCCTCCCTGACCCCTACTTAATGGCGGCCGTGGCACATCCGCAATGCTTGCTCGCCAAAGGCAAGTCCGCCTTCGCCTGTCCGCGACCCGACTGTGACCAGCACCAGCAACCCTGGACCTCCTTAACACCAACACTACGATCTAGTGGCACTCCACGCTCTCAACCCAGGACGTAACAACTGCAAGCTAGCATCACCAGCCAACACCCACGGACCCTTCAGCTGTCACCACTGCCGGAACACCTGCAGCACCGCCAAGACCATGGACCCGGCGCAACCCACCCGCAAGACCACAACCCAAATGAAAACCCTGCAATGCATCCTTCTCAACGTCCGATTCCTCCACAAACATGCAACCGAAATCTGGGACCTCCTCGACAGCACCACCCCGGATGTAGTGTTCTACACTGAAACATGGACCTACACCACCTCAAGACCGTACATCGCCATTGCCATTCCCCAAGGTTACAAGATCTCCGGGAAGGGCCGCCCCACCCGCCCGGGAGGAGGAATTGCCATCATTCACAAATCCAAGCACACTCCCTGACGAGCCCACAGACCTGATAGAACACCTTCACTTCAAGATACTGGCCAGCCCAACCACCACCATCCAAGGAACCCACATCTACCGACCTCTGGACCCCGCCAACTTTTCACCAACTCCATCACGGACATCATCTCCTGCATGCCACCGCGTCCCTCAACTACACCCTACTGGGAGACCTCAACTTCCACCTCGACACCTAGCTGGACCCCTGCACCACATCCCTCCTGGACAACCTCCACATCATTGGACTCTGCCAAATAGTGACCGAACCTACACACTCAGCAGGACACACCCTCGACCCCCTCTTCACAACAGGTAACTCCATCACCTTCAACCACACCACCGAACTCTCATGCACTGACCATCGATGCGTCCACTTCACCTTCAGAACACCCACTATCCACTGACACCTGCACCTGCACCTGCTCCCACGTAGAACCTGAACCAGAATAACTGATGACCAGCTAACCTCATCACTCAGCAACTCCACCCCAACCATCGCAGACACGAAAAACCCAACATAGCAGCCCAAACCCTGCACAGATGGATCTCCAACACCATAGGCCCTCTGAAGAAAAACAACAACACCCACGCCAAGAAAGCCAGATGGTTTACAACCGAACTACGAGAATTCAGGCACACTTGCAGGTGCCACAAAAAGGCCTGGAGGAACACCAAATCCACAGAAGCCTACAACAACTTCAGAGCCACCACCAACGCCCACCACCAACTCATCAGAAAAACAAGGAAAAAAACGATTGAAGACAGAATCTCCACTCACGCACACAACAGCAAAGAACCCACCGCGAGCCCACCGACATTCCTCCCTCACAAGACTTCTGCGACAAACTCAGCACCTTTTTCCACCACAAAATCAAGAGCATCTGCGACAACTGCAACTCAGACAACCAACACACTGAACCCTCACCAACAACCCCTGACACCCTGAAGCCAGCAATCGACAACTGGACAGCCCTCATCACCGAAGACAGACTGAAGACTATGAAGTCAATCCACTCCGGGGCCCCCACGGATCCCTGCCCCCACCACATTTTCAACAAAGCCGTTGACACACAGCGGTTGATGGTGTGGTAGAGCATCATCTCTACCACACCATCAACCGCTCCCTGGCAACCGTCATGTTCCCCGATGACTGGAAACACGCCGAGGACCCCACCGACCAGAAAAACTACAGACTTATCTCCCTGCTCCCATTTCCAGAGAAAGTCATTGAGAAAGCCATCAACAGCCAACTCGCCACATTCATCGAAGAGCACAACATCCTCGACTCCTCCCAATCCGACTTCAGAAAAAAACACAGTATGGAAACTACCCTCCCTTGCTGCAACAGACGACATCCGCACCCTACTGGACAAAGCAACAGCCCTAATCCTCCTCGACCTCTCAGCGGCGTTCAACACAGTCTCTCACCGCACCCTAATACGCAGACACCACAAGGCAGGAATCCAAGACAAGGCCCTCAACTGGAACTGCTCGTTCCTCTCCGGCAGAACGCAGCGGGTCAGACTCCCCCCTTTCCACTCTGACCCTACACCTACCACATGCGGAGTTCCCCAGCTGTCCTCCCTTAAACACCAACAAAACAGAAGTACTCATCATGGGCCCATTCCCCGACGCATGGAATGACACCTAGTGGCCCCCCATCCTCGGAAGCCCGCCCACTCCCACGGACGACGCATGCAACCTGGGAATCAATCATCTTGGACTCAGAACTCAAAATGGACCGCCGATCAACTCTGTCTCATCCTCCTGCTACCACACCCTCCGCCTCCTACGTAAGACTTACAAATGGATCCCCCTTGAACACAGAAAGACCGTTACTCACGCCCTGGTCACCAGGAGACTTGACTACGGCAACGCACTCTACACCGGAATAAACAAAAACCTCACCCGCAAGCTACAGAACATCCAGAACTTTGCCGCAAGAATGGCCCCTGACCTGCCATGACATTGCCACATCTCCCAGCATGAGCTCACACTCCACTGGCTCCCCATCAAAGCTAGAGTAACGTTCTAGATGCTCACCCATGCCCACGAGGTTCTCCACGACAACGAACCAGCATACCTGAACAGCCGACTCAAATTCCACGCACCCCAGAGGACCCTACGATCTGCCCAGCTCTCCTACGCTGTGGTCCCCCTCACCAGAAAGAGCAGATCGGGAGGCCGCTCCTACTCCTTCCTCGCGGCCCCAGCCTGGAACGCCCTACCACTTTGCAAGAAACCTCAAAACCTGGCTCTTCGACAGACCCCCCCATGATATACTGGAGTCTGCACACATTATCTATCTTTCAAGGTTACTCTGCCTGTGCCCGCCACTAGACAATTGGGAGAGGGTTACACACTGAATAAAGGTATGCACTAATAAGAACAGTACATTCATTAGTGTAGCAAAACTAGTCTCCAAAGAAACATAACCTGGAGTAGGCCATGTCCCAGAAAAGGCAAAGAGTTAGTTTCAATGATAATAATATGAAATGGCGCCGGTACACAAAATGGCGCCGTGATTGCTAACTTATGTGAAACAATACAGAGACATAATTTTTGTATCTAGCACTACATAACACTGGCCCAGCATACCTCAATAATCACATCTGCTTTCACAAACCTTCCAGACACATCTGCTAATACGAACTCCTACTTGCACAAATACCACACAAACGAAAAACTAGTTCTGGTGTCCCATACATCTCCTATATCTCACCTAAAGCATGAAACTACCTACCACTGCAAACTAAATCCTCCACCTCCCTTCTTCAAGGAGCTGACGACCTGGGTTTTGGAGTTGTCCCACTAGGCCTCAGTTGTGCTTAGGCTCACACCTGCTTATTGACAGGATGCCCCCCTGGGAGACAGTGCACTTTACAAACCTGCAAAACATAACAAGGAACAGTCTGTCCTTCAGCTTCCACTTCAAGGTTCCTCCTCATATAACTGTGACACATGTTCTCCTAGGGAGTGGTCTGAATAATCCACTATAAACTTCAAGTGTCAATCATACAAGAACAGTGCGTGCAAGTGCTGATCTCTTCCTGCCTATAAACCTCTTCTGAGGCCCTGACTGTACCAGACGCATTCTTCCAGGTGCTTCCCTTCAGCCGGCTGTCTGCACCTGAGTCATTAGAAGGTGTTGACACCCTCTGTGGAGATACTACGGGCCATATGTATCAAGATACCCATTTGCGATTCCCAAATAGCGATTTTTAAGAAATCGCTATTTGAGAATCACAAATGGGTATGTATGTACAAAATCGCATTGTTTTTGCGATTACTAAAAATTCCTTAATTGCGATGAGCAAATTGCGAATCTCAATTAAGGAATACTTTCCCATTCATTTCTATGGGCCAGGAGGCCCATAGGAATGAATGGGAAGTTAGTCTCAATTTGCGATTCGCAATTTGCTAATCGCAAATTGAGAATAATTTCAAGTGTGCAGGGGTGTCCAAAGGGCACTTTGTTGCACCCCTGAAATATGCATGGGTGCACATGTGGCACACATACATGCCCTAAGGGCATGTATGTGCGTCACATGGCACTTTGAAAAATGCAAAAATTTGCATTTTTCAAGGAATTCGCAACTTGCCACAAACTAGAAGTTGGTGGTAATTTGCGATTCCTTAAGGGGATTTTGCTAATTTTTTTTGCTACATACATTGGGCCTCATTTATGAGCCCTTGCGTCACTTTAACGCCGATGGTGCGTCACTTTTTGTGACGCACCAGTGGCTTAAACAATGCACCTTGTTGCGCCGTATTTACAAAGTGACGCATCTAGGTAGATGCGTCACTTTGTAAACCCCTGCGCCACATTATACCTGCGCCAGGTATAATGTATGCAAAGGAGGCGTATTGACGCAAGAAAGAGTCGTAGAAGTGACGCAGTGAAATCTATGAGATTTCACTGCGTCACTTCTAGGACACCGTTGCGTCAAAATCTTGCGCCTGCCTCACAGCAGGCGTAAGACTGACGCAAGCCCTTTCACATGGGGCTCGCCCCATGTGAAAGGACGCATTGCTGGAGTTGCGTCACTTTTGCGACACACTCTAGCAATGCGTCACTTTTGCGCTTACAGATACGTCCGAAATACTGATGTATCTGTAACTCCTTGCGACATGATGCGTCATACTGCAAATATGACGCATCAGGTATGTCGCAAGGAGTGCGCACTGAGAAGTGACGTATCGCTGCTTTCACGCAGCGATGCGTCATTTCTCATAAATGAGGCCCATTGCATTTAAGGAAACGCAAAATTTGTGATTCCTTAAATGCAGTTGCAAAATAAGGAATCGCAAATTGTGGGATACCTTATTTTGCGCCACATTTTGCTTAATACATTCCATTTAGCACATTCGCATCCTCAAAGGCCTTTGCGAATGCGAAATTGCTCGATACATATGGCCCTACATGACAAGGGTTTTTTCTCCAATCCCTACCTCAGTGACTGGATGATGCGTGAGGAAGTTTCTTCCTAGATCCTGTGGCAATTTTTATATTGCGGGTCTAATCTGATATCAAACCCAATTATTGAGGTTTGCATACTTGGTCTTATTACCTGCTTTTGTTTTGCTTATGTCATTATGCAAATCATGTAATATGACATGTGGCTCAAGTAACAAAAGTCTTGCAGGAACTCTGTGATTTGCTGTTTGTGCCACGTATTTTGCTTCCCTCATTCTCCTGCTGACTTTTAGAAATTGAACATGTATTATTGTATCTCTTTATGTCTGTTTTATTCTGTAGAACGACGTTTAAGTAATTTTAGTTTTAACTGAAAGGCATTGTGTGAGTAACTTTTTTATGCAAATTACGATTTTGTACATACAATAGCAACTTCCACCTCCTCACCTGAAAACTCTCCTCTGTACTTTGTTGTCGTATTTGTAAGTTTGGAATCTTTCATTCCGAAGCGGGAGTTTGTATCTTAAAACAAAATATGGACCTGGCATGCGATTAGATTTCTTTTTGCACACTGGGACACTTTTTGAGTGCCTGGCAAGGACATCTAGTGATGGTAGCAGCACTCCAGTGGCCTGATTGTCCTGTGGATGTCTATCAATCACAGATAAGTGTGTCTGCATCGACATGTGCTATGTGCACGTCTTCCTAATGTCTTCTCGTATGCCACTGTTTTCTTATTTTATGTAACCAGTAAACCTAATAAACAGATTCAAAAACAATGTTGCGCTTTTGTGTTTGGAACCTGATAGTTCTTTGTGAAACTGGGAGTAATTTGCGTTACATCAGCATAAACTCATAGGGCCTCATTTATGAGAAATGACGCATCGCTGCGTGAAAGAAGCGATGCATCACTTCTCAGTGCGCACTCCTTGCGACATGATTGATGCGTCATATTTATAATATGACGCATCATGTCGCAAGGAGTTACAGATACGTCAGTATTTCTGACGTGTCTGTAAGCGCAAAAGTCACGCATTGCTGGAATGTTTCACAAAAGTGACGCAACTCCAGCAATGCGTCCTTTCACATGGGGAAAGCCCCAAGTGAAAGGGCCTGCGTCAGTCTTACGCCTGCTGTGAGGCAGGCGCAAGATTTTGACGCAACTGAGTCCTAAAAGTGACGCAGTGAAATCTCATGGATTTCACTGCGTCACTATTACAAGGCTTTTTGCAGGGGAACCCCCCCTCTGCATACATTATACCTGACGCAGGTATAATGTAGCGCAGGGGTTTACAAAGTGACGCTTAGATGTGTCACTTTGTAAATAGTGCGCAACAGGAGGTATGTTTTACGCCGCCGATGCGTCACAAAAAGTGACGCATCGGAAGCGCAAAACTGATGCAAGACCTCATAAATGAGGCCCATGGAATCACCAACATTTCACATTATGAAAAGTATGTAATTCCTGAGATTACGCTATTACACCATGTCACGTGAGCCTACTCTGCACTGCAATATTTGTCTATGTTTGTAGACCCCCAAGGCTTGTTTATAAATTCAGTAGCTGGGTCTCCTCAGCATTTACTTGTGATTGGAGTTTAAATTTGTGGTCGGACTTCGTTGACAGGTAAGATACACTGGGGGATGTGTACAATGAAGAGGCAGAGCATGTTGTTAGCCTCCTTGGCTTAACCACACGCTCCGCCACTTCGGAAACACAAGGCTGCACCATATTTACAAGAATGTGGTGCAGCCTTTTGTTTCCCCCTGCGATGGCGTAAAGTTTAATAACTTAGTGCCAACACAGGCACTCTTGCACCAGAATGCAAGGGTGTCTGTGTGAAGGGGAGGATTGTTTATGTGTAGTAAGGTGTCCCTTCCTGCACATAAACAGTCCTAAAATGCCATTTTGAAACTTTCATGTGTGCTGCTTCGTGCACCACACCTGAAAGTTACAAAATGTTTTTTTAAAGGATTGTTTATGTACAGGAGGGGGCACCTTCCTGTACATAAACAAACCATAGCATTTTTTCTTTTTCCATGTGTGCTTCACCAGTACACATGGAAAAAAGCAAAAACGAGGAGAAAAAATTAATTTCTCCTCGTTTCGCCAACTTAAGACCAGGATTTTCCTGGTTTTAATTTTGGCGCTGCCTCCTATGTAGGCCATCTCTGTACATAGGGGACAATGTCAAATACAATGAGTATTGCGGTGGAACGCCCCCCACAACACCCACTGCACACCCCTTTCATGCTAAGTTAGTGTGAAAGGGTGCCTTGTACATAAGGCAAGGCCCATATCGTCACGGGAACCAGGGGCGTAACACAGGTCCCCGCAGTCCCCGCGGTGCAGGGGGGCCCCTGAGCTGCAGAGGACCCCCTCAGCACTGTGAACGGGCATAGCTGCTCTGGATTAAATTCAGAGTGGGGGCGCCTCGGTGTAATTTGCAGGGGGGGGGGAATCCTTCAATTTTCGTTACGCCTTTGACGGGAACATCACAAAAAGTGATGTTTCTGTGGCGATAGGGGCTTGTACATATGCTCCTCTCTCCTTCCTGAGTCATTTAGAAGCGTTGAGCCTTAAGCAATGTGTAAACACACCTCCACATGAAAAGATAATAGGTTTGGGGCTTCTGGGAATCTTAGCCCTGCAAGTATGAAAATCAACCTTCAGCATTGGCCAGGCCCTGCTTTAGTCTCTGGCTTGTTTTCACTGGAAGGGGATATTCCAGCCCGAAAGGCTGCTGAATCGAGAGTTATTAAGCAACGTAACGCTATCAAAGGATGCAGAATAAGTGGTTGTTTATAATACATGTTAGGAAGGGGTGGGTGAAGCTTTGATCCTAGTCTGAGTGCTTCTGGGCCAGAAAAATGAACATTCACCAAGGGATAGTACACCAAAGATGCAGTTTAATTCAAGCTCAGGTACACCCTAGCTCAATAAAATGATTGAAAACAGGAAGCACGTCAAAGAAGAATTCAGTAAATTCCACGTGGAAGTTCCACAGAACAAACGTGTAAAAAGGTAAATTCACCGATTTTACTATGAGAGTTGAGGAGGCTGGAAGCTGCGATAAAGAGCACTGTTGAGATTCTAAGTAACCATGGGGTATATTATCAAGGGGTTTATCTCCGCTTTTTTGGCTTTAAAAGCCAAGAAAGCGGAGATAAAATTATCTCCCTATTACCAAGCTGTCGCTAACACCAGTTAGTGACAGCTAATAGGAGATAGCGACCATCTTGGGCCCCGCTTTGCATGTCAGTGATATTTATCACTAATGACATGCAAAGTGGGCGAGCCAAGATGTTAGCGACTGGAAACAGTCGCTAACATCGCTATCTCCTATTACCAACTTTTGGAGATATTCGCGCTAAGCGCGAATATCTCCAAAAGCTAACACCTGCCCTGAGCAGTTCTTCACCATGTTATCCAATGGGAGGTGGATAACATGGCTAAGAGCATTTGCTCGATAATGCATGAATATCGCTGACTTTTCAGCGATATTCATGCATTGCGGCCGTTTTTTATTGCATTTGCGATAAACCTTGCTAATAGCAAGGTTTATCTGCGATAAAAATCGCCGATGTGCGGCGATAATGTTTGTCTCTAAACAAGTTAGAGACAAAAATTATCGCTAGTTGTTGGTAATATGCCCCCATGAGTCAAATTCCTTCGAGACCCTTTGAGGCCCAAAAAGTTTTCTCATCTGCAGAATGTCGTCAGGACTTCCTTGTACATAAATTTAGACTGACGTTTGGCGGTATTTCTCCCGTAGGTCATCAAGAGGGGAATCAGGGACTTCTTTCACCTGTCACCATCTTGAGCTTGTCTTTTTTCTCTCACTAAGGTACCACAGATGAGATAAGACTATAAATATTATACAGTGCCCTGTGATAAATATCAGCTCCATTGTGGGTTTGAGTGGATTTTGGACTATGGCAGTGGTTCCCAAACTTTTGTCACCTGCGGCTCCCTTGACCTATTGGCCATTGGCCGTGGCTCCCCATTATGAAATGGCTTGAATACACGGCTACTCTCTCCCTGAAGGTGCTTTGATGCACTTCCTAGTCTGAGTCCCTGAAGGTGCTCAAATGCACCCTTATCCCTGAAGTCAGAGGTACCCTTCCTCTCTGTGTCACTACCAGCTGTGACAACCCCCTGTGCACTACTTCTACATTTGAGATATCCCCTTCCTGTATGCTCCTTTCATATGCGAGAACCTCTCTCCAATGGTGCTCCTGCTGCCAGTGAGACTCTCTCCCCCTGTGTGCTCCTGCCAACTGTGAGCTCCTGCCCATCTGTGCTGCCACCACTTGTGATAAATACACACTTCAGTGTGACGCTGCCAACGGTGAGAACGCCTCCCTGTGTGCTTCTGCTGTTCGGCCTCTCTGGTGCTCGAGCTCTTGTCCATGGGCAGCTTTGTTATATTAGAGGGTTGGGGAGGGTGGGTGGTGCAGTCTAAGCCTGCTGGGAGGCATCCGCCGTAGAGCTGCAGTGTTTGTGTGTGAATGGGACACAGTGCTGGGCTTTTCACACTCATTCATTGCTCATTAGTGCCTGCTGGGAGGTGGATGCGCAGAGCAGTGTGTGAGTGAGATGTGTTCCAGAGTATGCATACGAGATGTGCTTCCCAAAACACGTCCCACCCCTAAGTACTGCATCTGTTTTTTAAACAATTTCACTAAGAATAAAAATAGGAAACAATAGCAAATGCTCCACCCGATTCAAACCATGATCATACAAAAAGGACAACTCTCTGCCCCAAATGGGTTATTCGGTGCCACAAAGACAATCGACAAACTTTCCACATTGCAAAAAAAAAAAATCCCGAACCTGCTACCTTTTCCACTTTGCCAAGCTGTGCGTGGCGCCCCTGGCTACTTTTAACGGCGCACCAGGGTGCCTTGGGGTACAGTTTGGGAACTACTGGACTATGGTATAAGGACGCATAAGAAATGAGTCTCCCACCATAACGAGACCAGTCATTTTTTAGTTCTCATCTGAGACAGTGCACATGCTTTCACTTGCAAAATATTTTATTTGCTTATAGTGGGTTAAGAGCTGACCATTGCTTATGATTGGTTGGCTTAATTGTGGCACTAATTTGCTTCCTTCTGTTTGGTCAGTGTGAGCCGGCTTCACTTCCTTTTCTTACGTTTGGCCCTCCCCTGGAGCATGGCCCAAATATTAGCGTCCTTATACTACTGGCACTTCTGAGCTACTTCTTTCTTTTTGTTGAAGTGCTTCATATGAGTGAATGTGTTTACAGGCCTTCTCTCTCGTGCACTTCTCTCCATGCCTCTCAATGTCGCTCCCTAATACCTGTGTAATGTAATGTATGTGTCTTGTAAAGCGCACTGCTGCCCTGAGGCGTCGTGGCGCTGTAGACCGCTGGAGAACCCGTCCTGGCTATCCCTGTGAGATGGTCCCTACTGGGTATCTCCAAGGTGAAACCAGGCATCCCCGGCGAATGTGGGGGGCCGTTGTAGAGATGAGGCTAGCTAATGCCCAGAGTTGCCGAGTGTGCATTTGCCTCCTCCCACCCTCCCTGTTGTGTCTTTCCCCCTCTCGCCCACTGTGTTATGATAGCCATCTCCTGCCCCTGTGTTGTTGCTTGTCCCCTTCCACCTCCCTCCCGCCCTTTGTGCTGTTGCTTGTCCCCTCATAGCCCCTCTCCTCATCTTTGTTGGTGCTGTACTTTTCCAGCATGTGTATATCTCCTACAACGGATGAAACCTTTGTGCTGGTCCTTAACTCATTCTGCTGCTGCCGGCAAGGCAGTCCAGTAGGTCAATGCACATCCAACAGAAATTGATCTAGTTGCAGTTTACAGAATAACTCTGCATTTCCTCAGATAATAACAGTACCATATAGTAGAATAATAGACCAATCTATGTTTGCAGTAGAACGAGTAGTTTAAAACAACATGTAATGCACTGTTGTAATGATTAAATCAATATCAATTTATCCTGTAGTAAGTAGTCCGGAATGGCCTCTTCTTGCATTTGCACTTCTATTTTCTTGTTTCTGTTTATAGATGCAATGTTAAATAAACAGAAGACAGATCAGTGTAACTTCAAATGTCTGAGCTGGTGCCAAACTTCTCAAGTTGAGAAGATGTCTGTTGAGCTTTGGATTGAGAGCACGAATACCTGCATGATCTTTGGTTACTTATTCTTCAAAGCACACATATAATGGCCATCAACTTCAAACAGTAGGATGATTTTCTTTCACTCCATGGCTTTTTGGGGTATCTTTCCATCTCCTACATACTACTTATATAGCAGTGTATGAAGGACTATTTTACATCTGAAAAATGCACTCAGTCATGAAACATTCGGGCCTCAAGCCTTCATTGAATACAGCAATTAATCATGTTTTCTTTAGTTTTAAGGCATTGTTAAGATGTGATATTATGCTGTACCGATTGGTAGATTCTATCACTGTCACCTGGGAGTGTCTGCTGGCGCACAGCTGGTCTGAGTCTAGCTAAACTTAGAGCCTATTGGGACTACTCGAAAAGCCAGGTCTTCAGCTGCTTGCGGAATGCAAGAAATGAGAAGGAGGCTCTGATGTGTAGTGGCCGATCGTCCCATGCTATAGGAGTGATGTAGAAGGCATGGCCGCTGGATCTGGGTTTCCGTATGGGTGGGATGTGAAAGTAGGAATCCGGATGAGCAGAGGTGTCTGGAAGGTATGTGAAAGCAGGTTTTATTTTTGAGATATGCTGGGCCAGTGTTATGTAGTCCCTTGAAAGTGTGGGTGATAAGTTTGGATTGTGCACATTTGTTAACGGAGAGCCCATGGAGCTCCTTCAGGTGTAGTGTGATGTGAGTGCTGCATGGAAGGTTGAAAGGTATTCTGGTAGCCAAGTTATGAATAGTCTGCAGCCTTCTGGTGACCAAACTAGGGTGGTGTAGTGAGCAATAGAATTATAGCTTTAACCGACATCCTTGTGACTGGGGTGGAATGTTTGTATTGTCCAGCATTCCGTTCATCAATTGTTTCTTTTGCATATGTCGCCCTAAGTGGAAAGGGTATGCCCAGACATGGCTCCTGTGCTCACTACACCACTGGATTCAAGCTAGCCTGGCTGATGAAGGGTGATGCCCTGAAACCGAAAGCAGGATGCTTGTTTCCGGTTCAGTAATGACCTGGCCTGGAAGTACGGTCTGGACTGTTCCCATGGGGCACTGGCTCAAGACTGAATTGCATATGGCTGGGTCCAAAATGGGGTGGTGTATGAGCAAAAGAATGATGGATTTAACCAAGATCCCTGTGACTGGGGGTGAATGTTTGCATTGGCCAGCATTCCGTCAATCTATTGTTTCTTTTACAGAATTTCTTGTTGATCCCAGCAAGGAGGGTATGCCATGGCCCAGCTCGCTTGTGACAAGGATGTGCAGGATCAATTTCCAGGTGCTGATAGGAAGCCATTTGAAAATCTACGTCAGCATCTTCAAGGTATGGAAGAATGAGGCAGTGACACTGTTGACTTGAGAGGTCATGTCAAGTTTGCTGTTGATGACAATCCAGAGGTACTTGGCATGGGTGGTAATGGTTGGTGTCGGTACAAGACCTATTGGCCACCAGGTGGAGTCCTAAGTTGAAGTGTAAGGCAACTGATGCACACGTAAAGAACTCTGATACCTTCGGGTCGACTATTCATTATAAAAAACTACAACAACAAGGAAAAGTCCCCTTCCGGAAGAGCACAATATTGTTCTTGTCAAACTTCACCTTCAGACACTTGTCCTTCATCCAGTGGGCAATTCCAGTCATGCAGGGATTGCCCTCGATCTGAGTACTGTGCATCTTGTCTGCAGGGTAGACAATGAGTTGCGTGCCATCAGCATTGGAGAATCTGTTGATGTAGTGAGAGCGGGTGATGCTAGTCAGAGAGATCATGCATGCGTTGAAGAGATCCGGCATCAAGGAGAATCTTGCGAAACACTGTAGATGAGGTCGCGGGTGTCCAAGGTGTAAAGTGTCAGCGTCATGCTGACTGAATACGTCTTTCCAGTCTAGAAGGAGCAGATCCAATAGAGTGCATGTCCTTTGATTCCGATTTTGTGTTGGAGTTCGATGAGGATAGAGTGGGAGACTGTGTGAAATGTTGAAGAGAGGTTTGGGAGGATGAAGGCAGTTGTGTCCCTTTCATCCAGAGTCATGTGAATGTAATGCGTGGGCGATGAGGGCAGTTTCCGTGCTGTGGTTGGGTCTGAAGCAAACTGATTGGTGTCAAGAAGTTTGTGGGCATGGAGGTATTCAGTGAGGTATATGTTGATGATTTTCTCCAACACTTTGGCCAGGAATGATAGCTGGGAGATCGTACTATAGGTGGCGAGCATTAAAGGGTCCACAAAGTTTCCTCAACAATGGAAGGACTGTTGAATGTTTCCAAGCAATTGGTAAGTTTGTTGAAGAGTTGGAGGCACTCAGAATGGGTGTCAGCATGGAGCTGATATGTTGCATTCCTTGTGGTCATTGTCTAGCCAGAGGTCCGATGGGGCTTCAAAGTGAACGGACTTCATGGCGGCTATGGTTTCTTCCGGGGTGATGACGGGCTATGTGGTTACCAATAGTTCTTTATATAAGATAGGGAGGCATTTGGCGAGGTGCGGGTTGAAGTTGCTGTAAATAGTGATTTTGTTGCTGAAGAATTAAGAGAAACTGTTGCAGAGGTCATTGTAGGGGATGTTGGAGTTGGAAGTGGCCACTGATGAGGTGAAATCCTTTTCATTAGCAAAAATGTATATGCTTCTTTTGGTGCTGGCATCTATGCCGTCCTCCAGCGCTGCGTGTTTAGTGGTCCGCATAATTTGTTTGTAGTGTCTCGGAGCAGATTTGAACTTGGTCCTGTCTGCATTGCCCTGGCTCACTCTCCATTTGCGCACCAGGGGCCTCATTTATGAAAAGTGACGCATCGCTGCGTGAAACAGCGATGCGTCACTTTTCACTGCGCCCTCCTTGCGACACCAATGATGCGTCATATTTACAGTATGATGCATCATTGCGCAAGGAGTTACAGATACGTCAGTATTTCTGACGTATCTGTATGGCGCAAAAGTGACGCATTGCTGGAGTGTGTCACAAAAGTGACGCAACTCCAGTAATGCGTCCTTTCACATGAGGCAAGCACCATGTGAATGGACCTGCGTCAGTCTTATGGCTGCTGTGAGGCAGGCGTAACATATTGACGCATTTGAGTCCTAGAAGTGGGACAGTGAAATCTTATAGATTTCACTGCGTCACTTGTATGACCCTTTCTTGTGTCAGAATGCCCCCTGCATACATTATACCTGGCGCAGATATAATGTAGCGCAGGGGTTTACAAAGTGACACATCTACCTAGATGCGTCACTTTGTAAATATGGTGCAACAAGGCACATTTTTTACGCTGCTGGTGCATCACAAAAAGTGACGCACCAGTGGCGTAATAGTGACGCACGGCCTCATAAATGAGGCCCCAAGTGTCTTTTTTTAAATGTGTCTGTCAGAACCTGAGAGCGAGTCTGAACTTAAGGTGGCATCTAACGTCTTTTCTCTCTTCACACATCAGGTCAGGCTGACCCCAAAATGGCAGAACCATCTTACGAGATGCAGACACCTGCTCATCCTTATCTCCTTGTTATTACGGTGTCGCTGGCTCTTCTGCAGCTTTGTCGCTGCAATCACTTTCAGAGCCCGTGGATGCTCCCATGATGCTCATTCACTGAAAGTGTGGATAGTGCATGGTGGTCCCACCAGGCAACTGATCTAAAATCCCAGCTTCCGGTTCTCCTGGTTGATCTTCAGCATTGCAGATCCAATACTCACCTCCTCGAAACCACCGATATCTTGTCCATTTCTTTGGGCACCTTTCACTCTGCACACATCAATGCCATTGAAAGGAACATCCCTGTTTTTACGGACACCACTACCACCATGTCAAATAATTCCATTACTAATGCCACCCATACCACTACCATCACCAACATTGACACAATTACCACTATCATCACCAACTTAAAACTAATACCACCATCTTTATCACTGGCACCAGCACCATCTCATGCAAAGGCACCTTTTCCACAACTTCCTCCATTAACACTACTATTATCACCATCACTAACACAGTCACCAAGGGCATCGCGGCCATTTTCACCACCACACCATTGCAGCCACTGCCACTCCCACCACCACAGCATCTGAAAACGCGATTCCATACTTTGTGTAGCCCAGATTTAATGGTGTTGCCAATGCTTGTTTTTTTTTATTTTGGCTGGATACAGTAGGAGGACTTTGAGAAACGCAGCTCTTCCACCAGGAAGCACTGGCACCCTCGCCACCCAGGTACCTTCGGGCTCCCAGATAGTTCTGAAGGTGCTCCTTTCCAGGAACAGAACTGCACTTGGGGTTGTTGAGAACAGTTTGGGGACTTGTAGTTATGTTGCGTCCCCCTCTTATGTATCTGTGACTGTTAGTACCAGAAGGCAAAGATTACACATGGCTGCGTGGGACCTCCCTGACTTCACCTACAGAAGGTGATAAAAAGTTGGCGACTATCATAAACGTACCACAATATTTTTAAAAAAAATCTATGTGACATCAGGACTTGGAGAAGGGGGGTGTAGGACAAAAAAGCTGCTATATTATGATAGGTTAGGAGAGGGGTGGATAAGATAGGGGAGGAGAGAGATTGATGGAGATTTTTAGTGGGGTGTGGGGGGGGGCTTACTGCTTTAAGACATTAAGGAGCGAGGCTCTCCTGTTTAAGCGCAAAGGCAACTTTCCTCCGCTCGCAGTCGGGGTGGAGGGCGGAGTGGGGGCGGCCGTGGGTGCTGCTGCCAGACCCCCTCGCGCGCTCTCCGGGGGTACGGGTGCTTTAAGTGGGGTGCACCGCTGGCAGAGCAGCAGGTCGGCCCGAGGACGGTGCTGGCAATGCCTTCAAGGCTCTGCCGCTCCATTAGTATTCTGTGTGCGGGGAGCGGGGGCTGCCTCTGAACGGCAGCAGGCGGCCGGGGAGGTGCAGCAGGCCGGCTCTCCAGGGGACCAGTCCCGCCAGGAGCCTCGGTGGCACCCACAGCCTCCCGCGGGCACCGAGCCGCCCCCGCCGGCCCTCACCCACCCCCCGCGCGTGGGATGCGCATTCTCTCGGTGCGGGGATTGGATCTGATCTGCGGTTTTTCCATCTGTCTCTACCACATCCGACGGGGTCGTAGCCCCCTGGCCAGCGGGACGAGGGAGTCCGGTGCAGGCTGGCACCCCGTGGGCAGCGCCTGGCACCCGCCGGGGCAGTGCCCGAGCCATCTGTGGCGGAGGCAGGTGCAGTGCCCTGAAGCAGCGGCTCCCTCCTGCATCCATCAGTCCCCGCTTCGAGTTTCGGTTGAGTTTTCTGCATCTCCGTACACTGGCTCTCTTCTTGACCATTTTTGGAACCTTCCTTATCTGGGGGCTTTAATGTTCTCTTCTGGTCGTTAACTGCACGAAGAAGGACCGCCACAATCGGATAGCGCCTGGTGTCTACGGCTAGGCGCTGGCACGGGAATGCCCTCAGACGGTAAGGGACCCTGCTCTGGTTTCTGACTGTGTTTTGTGATCAGATTTTGCATTTGCACCCTCCCTCTGTGCGGGTCGGGATGCTGCCTGCTCGGAGCACGCGTGTCTGTCGGCGCCGTGCACCAGCCGTCTTGTGCAGTGCCGGCGCCCCCGCCCGCCTCGCGCAGTGCTATGTGCGCTGTATCTGTGCCAGGGCTGGGGGTGCAGGAGGGGTCTGTGGGCGCAGAAACACGCGTGACTCATGGAAGCAGTCAGATCGTGCCCTGCGCTCATGCGCGCACGCAGGCAGACACAGGTACGCAGGCACATCAGGCGCAGCCGTCTGTGGATCAACAGCCCGTCTTGTCAGGGATCTGAGTACAGACAGCCTTTGATCATCTCTCGCGCCAGCAAGGCAGTCACTCAGTGCATCTACTCATTCATTCATTGGACCGAATTCATCCACCAAAATAAAGATGCTGTCATGTCTGCCACTTCCAACCAGAACAGGAGCCAGCGCGGTATGCGTGCGTCATCTGGGCGCTAGATCAATGGATGAATGAGGGGACCACGTGGGTGCAGTCATTCATTCACGTATTTTGTGTAGCGCCGAGGTAGCTTCAAAGAGCTAATGGATATTATAGGGGACAGGAGCGGCTTGTGGCCAAGGGGAGAAGAGTCTCCTGTATCCATTACCTCTTGGAAGCAACTCTTACACCCTCATGGATAAAGGGAACCTCATTGAGGGATGAATAGATCCTCATGGAGGGGTGAATTGAACCTCGTGGAGGTATGAATGGAACCTCCTCGAGTTCTGAAGGGGGCTTCATGCAGAGATAAATGGAACCTCACGGAGGGATAAATGGAACCTCACGGAGATGTGAATAGAACCTCAAGGAGGGCTGAATTGAACCTTGTGGAGGAATGAATGGAACCTCATTGAGGCATGAATGGAACCTCATTGAGGCATGAATGGAACCTCATTGAGGCATGAATGGTACCTCATGGAGGGATGAACGGAACCTTATGGAGGGGTGTATAGAACCATGTCAAGGGATGAATGGAACCTCGTGGAGGGATGAATGGAACCTCATGGAGGGATAAATGGTACCTCATGGAGGGATGACTGGAACCTCCTGGAGGGATGAATGGAACCTCATGGAGGGATGAATAGAACCTCATGGAGGGATGAATGGAACCTCATGGAGGGATACATGGACCCTCATGGAGGGATACATGGTACCTCGTGGAGGGATGAATGGAACCACATGGAGGCATGAATAGAACCTCATGAAGGCATGAATAGAACCTCATGGAGGGATGAATGGAACCTCATGGAGGGATGAATGGAACCTCACGGAGATGTGAATAGAACCTCAAGGAGGGCTGAATTGAACCTTGTGGAGGAATGAATGGAACCTCATTGAGGCATGAATGGAACCTCATTGAGGCATGAATGGTACCTCATGGAGGGATGAACGGAACCTTATGGAGGGGTGTATAGAACCATGTCAAGGGATGAATGGAACCTCGTGGAGGGATGAATGGAACCTCATGGAGGGATAAATGGTACCTCATGGAGGGATGACTGAAACCTCCTGGAGGGATGAATGGAACCTCATGGAGGGATGAATAGAACCTCATGAAGGCATGAATAGAACCTCATGGAGGGATGAATGGAACCTCATGGAGGGATACATGGACCCTCATGGAGGGATACATGGTACCTCGTGGAGGGATGAATGGAACCACATGGAGGCATGAATAGAACCTCATGAAGGCATGAATAGAACCTCATGGAGGGATGAATGGAACCTCATGGAGGGATACATGGACCCTCATGGAGGGATACATGGTACCTCGTGGAGGGATGAATGGAACCTCATGGAGGCATGAATGGAACCTCATGGAGGGATGAATAGAACCTCATGAAGGCATGAATAGAACCTCATGGAGGGATGAATGGAACCTCATGGAGGGATACATGGACCCTCATGGAGGGATACATGGTACCTCGTGGAGGGATGAATGGAACCACATGGAGGCATGAATAGAACCTCATGAAGGCATGAATAGAACCTCATGGAGGGATGAATGGAACCTCATGGAGGGATACATGGACCCTCATGGAGGGATACATGGTACCTCGTGGAGGGATGAATGGAACCTCATGGAGGCATGAATGGAACCTCGTGGAGGGATGAACGGAACCTTATGGAGGGCTGTATAGAACCATGTCAAGGGATAAATGGAACCTCATGGAGGGATGAATGGAACCTCATGGAGGGATGAATGGAACCTCCTGGAGGCATGAATGGAACCTCATTGAGGCATGAATGGAACCTCATGGAGGCATGAATGGAACCTCATTGAGGCATGAATGGAACCTCATGGAGGCATGAATGGAACCTCATGGAGGGATGAATGGAACCTCATGGAGGGCTAAAGGGGACCTTAAGGTGGCCTGAGAGAAACCTCAAACTGGCATGAGTCAGTGATATATCTCATGGAGACATAAGTGGTACCTCCTGGATGACAGGAACATCATAGTGAAGGATTGAGTGGCACCTCATGACTAATTAGTGGACCCTCGTGGATGAATGGAACCTCATGAAGGCATGAATAGAACCTCATGAAGGGATGAATGGAACCTCATGGAGGGATACATGGTACCTCGTGGAGGGATGAATGGAACCTCATGGAGGCATGAATGGAACCTCGTGGAGGGATGAATGGAACTTAATTTAGGGATGAATGGAACCTCATGGATACAAGCATAGAACCTCATGGAGGGATGAATGGAACCTTATGGAGGGGTGAATAGAACCATGTCAAGGGATGAATGGAACCTCATGGAGGGATGAATGGAACATCATGGAGGGAACCTCATGGAGGGATGAATGGAACCTTGTGTGAATGGATCCTTGTGGTGGCATGGGTGGAATAATAAAGAGCCATGAGTAGAACCTCATACATAGATAAATGTAACCTCTTAGAGGGGTGAATGGAACCTTAAGGCAGTATGAGAGGGACCTCAAAGAGGCATAAGTCAGTGGAATCTCTTGGAGACATTAGTGGTACCTCCTGGATGACTGGGAAGTCATATTGGTGGAATGAGTAGAACCTCATGGGGGGATGAATGGATTCTCATGCAGGGATGAATGGAAACTCATGGAACCTCAAGGTGGCATGAGTAGAACGTCATGGAGGGATGAATGGTACCTTGTGGTGGGATGAATGGATTAAACTGCATGATAACTGGATACATGCAACTTCATGTGCCGTTTGGTGGACAGTATCAGAAGAGAAGTGAATGGAAACTCAAAGAAGGCCCATGTGGAAGGATAAATGGATTATCATGATACATTGATCAATACAGGCAAATGAAACCTATTGAATATATGAATGAATGAAGGGAATCTAGTGTAGAATGTGTGAATCCATCCTTATGGATAAAAGGGTGAAGAGTGCTTCCTAAATGAATGAGCTCAGGAATGGTTAAATGGGTGAATGAGCTCTCACAGATGGATGACTGCAACTTCAACCACGGATGAGTGAACCCATAGCCCATATGAATGAGTACTTCGCAATGAGTGATGGATGGATGAAACCAATAACCTAAAATGGGGGATGTATAGGTGAAAACACTACTTAGTTGAAGGAATTAAACAACACTTACAGGGCACAGTTCCCATGGCCCTTTATCAGCAGGTTAGCCAGGATGCCAGGCCCTGGCACCAGGAAGGAACTTGACCCCTTTGACTGCTGTTTGGTAGTAACAAATAGCAATTATCAACTTTAAGTGGACCAGGGCTCTGGTACGACTACCGCCGCTGCACCAGTGATAGCTCTGCCCCTGCCAACTACGTGTCACCAGATTCATGTGTTTATATATTGTACAGAGCTGTGTATTACGCGTACCCCTGTGAGTGTGAGCCAGGGCTCCTGGGAGCTACAGCTGTGACTGAGGTCACCCTCTCCTCACTCAGCAGTGACTGCTCATTCCAGACTTAGCAGAAATGGCAACAGAGGACACTGAGTTGTTAGGATACATTGTTTCACATTGCTAGGATACATTGTTTCACAATGCTAAGATACATTGTTGCACATTGTTTAGATACGTTGTTGCACGCTGCTGTTTACTCACTTGTATTTACTCTTGCCACCAATGCAGACGTAAAGCTGGGTACAGTATTTCCTAACAAAGGAGTTACAGCCAGAGATGCCTGCAGAGGAGCATGGAACACACGTGCATCCTTGTAATTGCGAGCACATGGGCACTGACACACGCACACACGCACTTTTTGACTCGATCTATGAGGACATGAACTCAACGTAATATTTCAGAATATTCGTGAATATTGTCTCGATTTTTGGTACACTTGGTACCCCTACATACCCAAGTACTCCACTGTAGGGTCACGGTGATGAGATGTGTGTGACGTCACAGGTCGGCGAGCACTACTGCCCATTACTGAGTCTACACGTGCTGCACGGTTTGTCTGCTGTCTTACACGGATGTATGACGGTACAACACCTACCGTTACAACGCGTACCGTTGCAACGCAGGCTTTACAACGCAAGTTATTACAACGACTTGCGTTGGGGGGGCTCTGGATAGTGAATAGTTTAATTTACTATTCCTACTCCAGTCCCCGTGGATAGTAGGGAAGGTGTTGGATAGTAAATTAAACTATTCCCTATCCTAGAGCGCCCTCCAGCGAAAGTCGTTGTAACGACTATCGTTGTAAATCCTGCGTTGTAACGGTACCGCGTTGTAACGGTTCCGTTGTAAAGGATGTTCACCATTTTACACTGTAGTTGTATATTATATAGCGCCTACTTCCCCTGAGGAGGCACTGAGGTGTGTTATGGTGGGGAGCTCGCTACTCAGCAGCCCAAAGTTATTGGTTAACTGAGTGATTATTAATTAGTGTTGTAGATCAGTTGTTTATGGGTTAGAGCTATGCTCTAATGAAACGTAAGTATTTATTCCATTTTCAAGTGGTGAGTTAATCAGATAACAGGAGGTAGTTGTAATTATTAGAGTGAGTCCATGTAAGTGATAAACAAAGGGTGCGGAAACAGGGTGAAGGGGGGTGGATATTGTGGAACAGCAAGGGGGGGTTGCACAGAAGGGGGGATTGCAATATACAGGGATGAGTGGGTAGGTTGGATAAGATTGGGTACTGCAGGATTTGTTGAATCACAAGGAGAGTGTCTGAATTGTGAGGAGGGGTATAGGTAGTTTACTGAGGTACAGCAGACAGTGAGGCGGCAGGCATGTGAAAGGGTGGAGTACGCTCAGAGGCAAAAAGGCATGCAGAGGATGGAGTGTAAGGAGAGTATTACTCAAGATAAAGGGCCATATGTATGAAGGTACCGATTTGCGATTCTGAAATAGCGATTTTTAAGAAATCGCTATTTCAGAATCGCAAATTGGTATGTATGTACAAGTTCGCATTTTTTTAGCGAATTCTTAGTATTCCTTAATTGCGATTCGCAATTAAGGAATACTTTCCCATTCATTTCTATTGGCCACGAGGCCCATAGGAATGAATGGGAAAGTATTCTCAATTTTGCGATTCGCAATTTGAAAATCGCAAATTGAGAATCATTTCAAGGGTGAAGGGGTGTCCACCCCTGAAATATGCATGGGTGCACATGTGGCGCACATACATGCCCTAAGGGCATGTATGTGCGTCACATGGCACTTTGAAAAATGCTGGAAAGTGCATTTTTCAAAGAATTCGCAACTTACCACCAACTAGAAGTTGGTGGTAATTTGTGATTCCTTAAGGGCATTTTGCAAATTTTTTTTGCTTCATACATTGCATTTAAGGAATCGCAAAATTTGCGATTCCTTAAATGCAATTGCAAAATAAGGAATCGCAAAATTTGCGATTCCTTATTTTGCACCAGATTTTACTTTATACATACCATTTTGCTAATTCGCATTCGCAAAGGCCTTTGCGAATGCGAATTTGCTTCCTACATATGGCACAAAGAGAGGAGAGAGAGGAATTCCTCGCTATCAATCAAGTTATTTTCATGCTGGTTTTTTGTATCCATGAGGTAGGATGCAATCCGAGGCAGTATAAAGAAGAAAGGCTGACGGCTGAATACCTGTGGGAAGGTGATACAAGTTGTTCTGTCAGATGGGCTGTTTGGCTTTTGATGGTGTTGACACTTTTGTTCTTTTTACATAGACATTGAACAATATTGCACGTGTTTGCCAAACTCTGTCATGTGGTGCGTCTAGACAGTGGGTTGCAAGGTATGTCTGTTGAGACGTTGAGCAGGGAATAATCAATTGGGTTTGCATTGATCATCCTGCAAGTGTATGCGGAAGATGCTTGTATGTTGAGTTTCTAGGGAGAGGTGATTCTCCCTCATATGATCTCTTGCTTGTAAAGGGATTCTGCTGAATTAGCACTTCCTTGATCTTAGAGGTACCCGGAAGTTATCTGTCTGTGGGCAGGAAATGAGCATGTGTGGATTCTTTATTGGATCACATTGGCAATTACCAGGTCCTAACAATCCTTTCAAACTCTAAGTGATTCTCTGTGGCTCATCTTTGCAGATAGAGAATTCCAACGTTTTGCACTTCAATACTTTTATTTCTGTGAGCAAGAATTAGAAATCTCAGCACCTGCCTGGAACTCACGTTCCTGGGTTGTGAATATTTTGTTGTTTTTACTTCAATTCACTTTGGTCCTTTGCCATTGCTAGTTCTATGGGTGAAGCACAGTCATTTGAAATAATATCTTCTCGCCATTGAGAGCCAGTATAGCACCTTCAAAATTTGAGAAATGTGGGTTCATATTTTTACATTTAGTAGTAGTCATGATGCTGAGTTTTGAATTCTTTGTACTCTTCTGATAGTTGAGAGTGGAGTGCTGTGACTGTGGTACAGAGCGATAGTCTAGTCACGTCCTGACAGGATGAGAGAAAGCGGTGCTGGAACAATATTAGGAGCCAGGGCGCTGCCAGCAATGCTACAGCGCTGAAGTCAAGGCAATTGTGAAAACCTAAGTGTAACCCAATACACACGTGTAGAAAATGGTTCATGCCCATTCAGCAGGAGAGTGGTAAGAGTATGGTATGTAGCCGGTGTGCATTTTTTAACACAATGTCGCATATATATTACTGAAGCATGGTTTGGTAGTGCACTGTCGTTTACAACCAGCATGTCTTCCAATGGAATTGCCATAAACCACACAATGACATGTAGTTTTTCAGCAAATATTTCTCATTTGCAAATCATCAAGTAGACTGTCTTTGTTTTGATCTATTTATATCTTTCTTTTCATCACATTTCATCAATAGGAACAAAACTGTGCTTAATTTGTGCTTTCCTAAACTGCTGATACATCTAGAAATATATGTACAGTTCATTTACAGCTATTTTAAATGTTTTATGTGTATTAGATAACACTGACATCCTACACCTACAGCCTTTCTTTTGATACTTTCTCTTCCACAGAAAGGTTGTCAGATAGTTCACTTTACAAAATCATCTCACTTTGCAGCCAGAGAAATAAAAAAGTACCAATCTCTATGTTAAAAGAATAAGCAGAAATTTGTCAGAAGACAAACATTTTACCTCCTCTTTGAATGCCAGAAAATATGATAAGATAAAAACAAAATGTACATGCATTTGTATAGCTCAGTCACCTTCTGAACTTCTGCAAGGTTATTTGGGGGGTGTTGCAGAACCCCTTGTACCTCTACTTTCAATGTCTGTGGCAACTGATGTTGTTTGAGGAAATACGAGATGGAGAAACGTGAGTCTAGGTGTTTTCAATGTGTAGAAGGTTGACTGGGATAGCCTGTCCTCTTGAGTATTCATGGAAAGTGTAGAATCACAGGAAAGTCTGAGATTGTTTTACGTTTATGGCATTTTTTGGTGTAGGTCTCTCATAATCTGGCCAGAAGATAAAGGATGATAGTTTGACCGATCACCGTAGGTCAGTTTCCCAGTTTTGGAAGCATTGTGCTCAAGGTAATTCCACATCATCCCTTGATCCATGGCTATGAGGCAGGTGTTCAGTTTTGATGTCTCAAGGTCCTGAAAAGAATCTGTGTTTTGCCTGCATAGTTGCAGCAGGTAAGTTTGAAACTATTGATAAGATTTAGTAGTAGTTTCATGTATGTGTTAAAGTGAAGATATGAGATGATAGACTTTTGTAGAACTTTTTTTTAAATGTTAATTTGAAGAAAAAGGAAGAATGTAACCTTGATGTATGTATAATGTATAAATCATGTTATAGCGCGCTCTGTTACTTGGGAGTACCCTGGCGCGAGGATAGGACCTGTTGATGGGATAAGAAGAAATCCAGTTGAGGATGATGCCATATTTGCCAACTTCTTTCGATCTAAGAACTAATGTGTTCTAGTGAATGCAAATTTAGCATGATTTACTTTCATGTAATTACCTAAAATTACAGCAAAAATAGATCTAATTACAATAATTATATGCAATATAAATCCATCCTTTTGTGTTATATCTGAGTTCAAAAGGCATCCAAGTGTCATTTTTTGGCTTGAGAATGCGTTTAACAATACATCTCAAACAAAAGCTCCTCTATCTTTTTGTTTGCACGTGTTTTCTGTAAATGTTGTAATAAGGGTTTACCATGAATGGTGCTTACATTCACAACCTCTGGTGAAAGGCTGTTCATCCCAGAGGTTTGCTAAGGAAAGCAGAAATAAGTCTGTTGGGCGACTCCAATATGTTGGCGGAGACAAGAACCAAACTTCAAAAATCATTGACAGCAACCATTTCTAAATGTATCAGGCGGGGTAGTCCAAGCCTTATAAATTAGGTCTAGAATTGTGTTTTGTGGAAACGATGCCTCCAAAGGGAAAAAAACTACCTAGCGCCAAGAGAACTGTTGGTGAACGTGCACTCTACAAATTCCCAATAACATAACATGACATAACATGACATGGTGAGGGAGGGTGGTGATCTATTTTTCATGTTCTAAAATTGCAAATTGGGTGGTTGATGGGTGTGTATAAAAGTTGTGGATGAATTGGTAGGTGTTGTGTTGAGTGATTAAAGTGTTACATTAAGAGGGAGATTGTGAGATGATGGTGAGGAGGTCAGTGCTCTTTTCTGATTATAAGGTTGTTTATGGTATTAGATGAGGGTTGTTGGTGAATGATAGTCCATTTGGAGTGTTTTTGTGAATGGGATCATGTGTGTTTGGAGGGTAAGGGGATATTAAGAGTTGAGGTAGAGTTGTACATCAGATGTGTTATAGTAGATGTTAGTGGTAAGTGTAGGGAGGGTGTAAATGAGTTGAGATAGGGAGTTTTGATTTGAGGTTTGTTGGGATAGGTAAGATAGATATGGGGTGAGTCCGGGTGTCTAGGGTTTGAGGTTGCTGATGTAAGAGGGTACGAAGAGATAGCACGATATGGAAGCAGAATTGAATTGCTTTTATTGGGAGGATGGAAAATAGACAGGGGAGATGATGGGTTGTTGTGATGTATTAATTGTGGCGTAGATGTGTGGGTAGTGAACCAGGTAGGTCAATGGGATTACAATAGTTAGTTAGGGAGAGGGGACTCAGGGTATGTATGAGAAGTTGTGCATAAATGAGAAAGAGTAGCGTTAGGGGGAAGGTTTGGACAGGTAATATGTATTTGTGGATCCATGTGATGTGATGATATGGTGTCATGTGCTGTAAGGTTTTGTGACATTTTGTAAGAGTGGAACAGGGAGTGGGGCTTATTACAAAAGTAGATGAATTAGTGATCTTGTATGTGGAGGAGGTATAGCTGCTTATCTGTTCTTGAGGGGGTTCTCAGGCAGAGTTGTGGCCCTGGGCCCTTTCCAGACTCTAACAAACTGCTTCCGTATCCTAAACTGACACCCTTTACCCAAACACCTGGGCTTCATGACCTATACCAGTGGTTCCCAATTTTTTCATTCCACGCCTCCCTTGCCTTATTGGTCGTTGGCTGCGGCTCCCCAATATGTTACTTTCTTTTGGCGGCGGGGGGATGTAAACCCAGCCTTCCATTTTCTCCCTGAAAATAATTGGGATGAAGCCGACATAGGTAATATAATGATTGATGTGGGGCTCACTCTTGCGAACCCAATGTGGGGAGATGGGCGGGGGATGAAAAAACCTATTCTCATTGGCACCGTTTGCATGATCGCTAGGTGTAAGAGTGCAGCTTCTGCACAAGAGAGGGCTCCCCCTTTTTAAGGGTGCGTTGTGTGTAAAAGCAGGTTGTCTGCAAATGTTTAGTTTTGCTTTGAGGGCCGCAGGACATTTTATTTCTTTCTTAAGCAGTGCTTAATTTGTGCTACTGGTTTCCGGTGCCTAGCACCGGCACTTAATTTATAGGGCCGGAACTATGCATTTTTTCTACTCACTCAAGCAAGCTCAGCATCACCCCGGTGCCAGCTGCTGCATGTTTCCAGTACTGGCTTCCAGTCGGATGACGGTTACTAGGAGCAGGTGGGGATTCCATCAGACTGGTGGCTGCGCTAGACTGCCTGCTGGCACCGAGAGCCCTGGCTGCATGAAAGCGCCAGCGTATGGCCCCCTTGTGAAACTGAAGTGTGGCCCTTCTGCTTCCCACTGTCTGCACAGGGCCTAATTGTACCTGTCTGAGGAGATGTGAGGTGCCTCTTATAACCCCACAGACCTCCACTCCGCTGTGTACAGTCGTGATTCCTCCCACGTCCCTGCTAAGAGAAGATTCCTGATACTGAAGCTGTGTCAAACTACACGCTCCTGCTGTCTTGTCACTGCAGTCAAGTGATCAAGTTTGACTTCACAGTGAACATAGAGTGCAGAGGATGTCCACTCTAGTTTTCAGAAGTGCACACTCATATTTCACAGGCTTCTCTCGCAGAAGTTAACAAATGTGCATTCCTGTCGCCTGCCTCAGTGATAGAATACAAATGGGCACAAAACAGTAATGGTAGTGCGTTTGAGCTGGGCGCAAATTGTGTCTGCTTAGATATTGCAGCTTTTAGCTTTTAGGTGCTGTTGATAGCTCCCAGTACATATACAATGGTGAAATCAAGGGCGCCACTAATGCTGTTTTTGAGCACCGTTTTACACATTAAACACTGTTCTTAAGTAACACCACTAACCTAAATCCTGGAAGGCCTGTCCACCAACTTGCTGACCTTGTGTGCCCCACGTAGGCCCCATCCTCGTCCCCAGAAAGGCTCTGCCTGAACTCCTAATCACACTGCTGCAGTGCTAACACGTTTCCGTCTGGGAATTCTTAACTTTCTCCTGAACTCCAGTTTCCCAGTTGCTGAACTGCATTACTGAAAGAATAAACAAAACTGCCACTGAACACAAATCAGTGTCCGAAGCATCTTGCCCTTCACCGCAGGTATTACTGTGATTGTGTATCAGTCAGTGGTTTCCAAACTGGTTGCGGCACCCCTGGCTACATTTGATGGCGCACCTGGGTGCCGCGGCGCACAGACTGGGAACCACTGCCCTATACCCTGGGGCAGATTTATGTTGGGGATGCGCCACGTTTGCGTCACGCAACTGCGGCGTAAACGTGGTGCATCCCTATGACCCATTTACAACATTACGCATCTAGGCAGATGCGTCAGGTTGTAAAGCCCTGCGCCACTTGTGGGCGTTCCGGCGCAGGGTGGGCGTTCCGGGGCAGGTACGCCTCGCAAAAGTGGCTAAGTGATTTCACTCAGTCACTCTCAGGCCAATGCTGCGTCAAAACCCTGCGCCTGCTTGAAGCAGGCGTAGGTCTTGATGCAGCATTGGTCAGAAAGGGCACCCCCGAGCCTTGCTGGAGCTGCGTCGCGCTTGCAACCCAATTCCAGCAACGCGCCACCTTTACAGCACAGATGCGTCACGCATCTGTGCCGTTTTTGCCCCATGGTGCTCCACATTGCGGAGCAGCAGCGCAATAGAACTGGCGCATCCCTGGGGATGCACCAGTCATCATAAATCTGCCCCCCTCTGTTTAAATAACCCTAGTGATCAGGTGACCTGGGCCATAGCCTTGTGGACTAGTAGGAATCCAATGCCTACATCCTGATCAACAGAATCCCTTAAGCAATGGGGGGGGGGGCTAAACCCTGACCGTTAAAGGCCACTTTGATAGTAGATTTTTAGACATTCTCTTGTTTAGTAACTCTTTGAAAGTGAAAGCATATCTGGTTGACCCTACATTATATATCATTGCAATGAGTAAAATAGGTCTCTCTCCTCTCTCTCTCTCTCTCTCTCTCTCTCTCTCTCTCTCTCTCTCTAATCTCTCTCCCCCCACTGTACTCTCTCTCTATCTCTCTCTCCTGTCATGCTACCCTACACTGTCTTCTCCCTCCTCTCTCTCTCTCTCTTGCTCATTCTCACTCTCCTCTCCTTTCCTCCTCCCTTCCCCTCCCCTCCCCTCCCCTCCCCTCCTCTCCTCTCCTCCTCTCCCCTCCCCTCCCCTCCCCTCACCTCCCCTCCTCCCCTCCCCCCTCCCCTCCCCTCTCCCCTCCCCTCCCCTTCCCCCTCCTCTCCCCTCCCCCCTCCCCTCCCCTCTCCCCTCCCCTCCCCTTCCCCCTCCTCTCCCCTCCCCCCTCCCCTCCTCTCCCCTCCCCTCCCCTCCCCATCTCTCCTCTCCTCTCCTCTCCTCTCCCTCTCTCTATCTTTGTGATTCTGTGTCTCCCTCTTTCTCTCTCCTCCTTTTCCCCTCCCCTCCCCTCCCCTCCTCCCTCCTCTCCCCCCCCCTCCCCTCCCCTCCCCCCCCCTCCCCTCTCCTCTCCTCTCCTCTCCCTATCTTTGTCATTCTGTGTCTCCCTCTTTCTCTCTCCTCCTTTTCCCCTCCCCTCCCCTCCCCTCCTCCCTCCTCTCCCCCCCCCTCCCCTCCCCTCCCCCCCCCTCCCCTCTCCTCTCCTCTCCTCTCCCTATCTTTGTCATTCTGTGTCTCCCTCTTTCTCTCTCCTCCTTTTCCCCTCCCCTCCCCTCCCCTCCTCCCTCCTCTCCCCTCCCCTCCCCTCCCCTCCGCTCCCCCCCCTCCCCTCTCCTCTCCTCTCCTCTCCTCTCCCTATCTTTGTCATTCTCTGTCTCCCTCTTTCTCTCTCCTCCATGCCCAGCGTAGCCTCAGGTGCTGGGAGCTGTGATGATAGACCCAGATTGCCTTGGCTAGTTCCTCTCCATTATTTAATTTGCTCAAATAGCATTTCATTGGAAGGGCATTAGAGGAGAAGGCTGCGCCTGCAGCAGCCCTGTCAGGCATAAGCGGGGGAAGAACGCATTGCTAAGGTGCTGGCATCATCCTAGGGTACAATACCGATATTTGCTTAGATATGAATAGGCTAACATTTTTACTTAGCGTTATACAAACAATAAAAACCATACAGCTTTGATAAAAAATGTGCACTTTTTCAATTTTTTTCCCATTGTTTGTGATAGAGCGACATGCAGGATTTAGACGTTAATTGTATCTGACACAAGGAAAAGCTGTCAATCCTTTCGATGTCCGGCAGGGTGAGGTTTGCCACGTTGAATGACCACCTAGCCCAAAGTCATTAAAGAAACTTTTCACCTACAGATCTTTAATTTCAGGAGTGTTGCTATGATGGAAACAAGGCTACAACACCCAGAATGTGTCCGTTTATCACACAAAAAGCCCAGGAGGGGAAACAGAATCCTCAATCCCCAGCACCGAGCTGTTCACCTTTAGGATCACCCTGTCTAAATTTCTAAATCTGACCATTGCATTTAAAGAGGAGCATGTTTCTGTTCCTAGATAAATTCTGGGCAACCCTTGACCTTGCTAAGACCAGGTCGCTCCACTGCCACCGCACAGCTCCACCAGTGCGTTGTTGCCTCCCATCGCTGCTGCCGCCAATCATGAGTTCCATTCTGCTGTGCCCCTGAGCTGTGTGACTGTCATTGGCTTTCAGTATTTTGTTGCTACTGTTAGCATTTTGTTTCTTTAGTGCTTGTACTTTTCCCTGGGCAGTTCCCCCCTCCCCCCTTTTTACTTCTGTACCCCAGCATGCCTCTTCTTTCCCGTCGCTGCCCCCTGCAGCCCCGCCCCTCGTCGCCCCCCTCCCGCCTCCCAGCTGCTCCTCCCTCTCTCCCAGCCTTAAATGGCGGCCTCTGCGTGGCCGCGCAGGAGATGCGCGCCGCTGGCGCACCGGAGGCGTGCCAGAAGCAAGCCCTTCTACGCCCGTCCGCGCCTGGACCGCGCCCAGTGCCAGGATCCCTGGACCCCGCACAAGCCACACCTCCAGACTCCGATACAACGCCAACACCCTACATGCTCCCAACACCGGCTGAGACCACCACTGCTTCCAGGCCGCACCCAAACGCACCCACGTACCCTCCACGGGGACCTGTCCTTTCGCCTAGAAAACAACAATGACGCCAACTCCACCGCCCTGATCGACAACCTCGCAAACCTCGGCGTCCGTCAATTCATCACTGAACCCACCATGCCGCCGGCCACACGCTTGACACCATCTTCTCCACCAACACCCACGTTACCTTCAACCACACCACGAACCCCACTGGACCGACCACCATTGCATTCACTTTGCCTTCAAGAAACCAACCACGCACCACCGCACCCAACGGCTCCCCCACCATTGCTGGAGCAAAATCACTGAAGACCAGCTGACCTCCACACTCGCCCAGAACCCACCCACCGACCCCACCAACACAGACGCCGCCACCCAAAATTTCAGACTGTGGTTCAACGACTGCGCCAACATTCTCGCACCACTCAAGAAACCCTCCACCAACCACTCCAGCAAGAAAGCCGCTTGGTTCACCGAAGAACTCCAGACCTCCAAATTCACAAGCCGGAAGCTGGAGAAGAAGTGGCTCCACAACCGCACACCACACAGCCACGCAGCCCACAAAGACGCCATCCGCAGACGCAAGACGCCAAGAGACCTTCTTTCAAAGCCTGCCTGGACAACAACGCGCACAACAGCAAATAACTCTTCAACATAGTAAAGGAACTCTACAACCCCAACGCCAACCCAAATGACATCCTGCCCTCACAAGACCTGTGCGACTCACTGGCAAACTTTTTCCATCGCAAGATCGCCGACATTCACGACAGCTTCAACACCTCACCCGCCTCGACCGCAACAGACCCCACCCCGAACGCCACCTGCACCACCCAGCTGACCTCCTGGTCCGACATCAACGACGACGAGACACGCAAAGTCATGAACTCCATCCACTCCAGGGCTCGAAAATTCCACTCGACCACTCGCATAGTCGAGCTAAATTTAACAAGGTTGAGCTGTTTTTAGGTCCTACTTGCCCTTTCTGGAGAGTAGGAAAACAAAGCAACTTTTGTCCTCTGTCTGAAAATGGAGCAAATGTGACAAGATAACAAGATTTAAAGGAATTTTTATTGATCACAAAGTTAATGAGCAATAAAGATGCCTTTAAATCTTGTTATCCTGTCACATTTGCTCCTCTTTCAGAGACGGAGGTCAAGTAGTTTGCAGTTAGGTCGAGGACATTTTTTAAGGTACTAGTCCTGCAGGACTATTACCATTTTTTGGATTTTTTGAGCCCTGCACTCTGGATCCCCTTCAGACTCCTGCCCACACCACGTTTTCAACAGAGCAGACGCAACCATCGCACCCCAACTACGGAAGGTCATCAACATCTACTTCGACTCAGCAACAATCCTCCTCAAAAATCCCAAGGCGGACCCCAAAGACCTCAAGAACTTCCGGCCCATCTCCCTGCTCCCCTTCCCGGCAAAGATCATCAAGAAAATCGCCAACATACAGCTGACCCGCCACCTCGAGGACAACTACATCCTAGACCCATCCCAGTCAGGATTCAGATGTAACTACAGCACCGAGACAACCCTCATCGCAGCCACAGACAACATCAGGCGCCAACTAGACAACAGCGAAACATCTGCCCTTTTCCTCCTGGACCTGTCAGCCGCCTTCGACACGGTCTGCCACCGCACACTAAGAACACGCCTCCAAGAAGCCAGAATCCAGAAGAAGGCCCTGGACTGGACCACGTCCTTCCTCTCCGGCAGAACCCAGAGAGTCTGCCTCCCACCTGTTGTGTCCTAGCAGACACAGGCAAGGGTTAAATTTGTAAGCCTACACTAAACACCCACCCACCACTGATGTCACGACATCACGTGACACAGTTAATAAAGAGGGCCGAGCGCTCGAGCTCGTGGCTCATTAACCAACTATACATCAGGTGTACGTGTCGCAGTTATTGCCACCATGTGGGCCTAGGGCCCCACGACATTACATTGGCGACGAGGGTGGTGGCTGTGTCCACGCGTGCCACAGCCATTTTCGTCGTGGGGGAAAGGGGGAGAATGCTGCCCGTGTGAAGGGCACCCCCTGGTGAGGCTGCCCCGGCCGCCGAGAGGCCCGTGGGGCGTGTGCTGTGCCCTGGGCCGAGTCATCGATACAAAAGCGGACCGGACAGAGACCACCTGCACCGGCCGCGACTGTGCCCCGGAGAGAAGTGCCGGCCGGGCGGAGCCCACTTGCCACGGCCGCAGCTAAGGAAGGCCCTTCGGCTGAAGGTGAGCCCGCCGGGAGCGAGCAGCGGCCCCAAGTTCAATAAGGCCTGCGGAGCCCACCCGCAACTGTAGCGACGCCCTGCCGGGCATGCAAGAATGAAGCGGAGCCCACCCGCGATGCTAGCCAGACCTGAGGTGAGCCCGCAGGCTGCCCGCGACTGACCAGGGCGACCGGAGGTCCGCGGGAGTCCACCCCGCCTCAGTGACTGCCAGGACTGACGAGGGGGAGGGAGCGGAGTAGCTAACCGCCTCCCGACCCCCCTCGCAACGTGAACAAAACCTGCCTGCAAGCGGAGCCTACCCGCATGGGCATTGTGCCCTGCCGCGAGAAATGCGGCCAAAAATAAACTTTAAATAAAGCAGCGCCAGTGGAGCCCACCCGCGGCCTGCATGAATCGTCCCCTGTCCCCCGCCCTGCGCAGCGTGTGAGTAGTGAAGCTGCCGTGGGCGGGGAGAGGGAAGGTGAAAGTAACAAGCGGAGCCCACCCGCGATCACAGCGACGCCCTGCCGGGCATGGTGAAGCTAAGACAGCGGAGCCTACCCATGGCCTGCAGTGTTCCCCGACCCCGCCGCCGGTGTGATGAGGAGCTGCTGTGGCGGCGGGGGGTCAGGAACAACACGGACAAAGTTTTCCCCACCGGCAGAGCAACCCGAGTAAAGCCGCCCCCCCTGCACAGTGAGTGTGGTCCGAGACTGCTGCGAGGGGGGGGGGCCGTGAGGAGTGGTGGTGTGCGGCCTGCGGCCGCGAAACCTGAACGGGCAAGATCACTGCGGCAAAAGACCAACCCGGAAGGCAGTGC
This sequence comes from Lissotriton helveticus, assembly GCF_964261635.1. Taxonomy (NCBI): domain Eukaryota; kingdom Metazoa; phylum Chordata; class Amphibia; order Caudata; family Salamandridae; genus Lissotriton; species Lissotriton helveticus. The sequence goes on along the minus strand of NC_136062.1, from coordinate 435,897,934 downwards.
TGACATCCTCCCCCGCCGCGCACCGTGAGGCAAGTGGAGCTGTGGAGGGGAGGGAGAAGAAACTGCACACCATGACTGCCGGCAAAAGTGAAATACCCCCTTGTGCAGCCCCACCTCCTACCGGGCATCCACGAAGCCTGCACCATAAACACTGTTGTGCCCAAACGCAAAGAAAGAAATGGGACTTACCTGGTCTGCAGTGACTCCAGCCCCCTCCTCTCATGCACACCCCATGGAAGGCAGCAGATTCTACAAGCCCGGGACTTCAAGAAGGAAAGTCACCAAGAAGAGGCAAGCAGCTGCTGGAAGAAAACCAACAGTCTACACTGCCATCAAGTGGACACTGGATGGTACTGCACCACAAGACAGCACAAGGGACAGCCTACAGGGAGAACAAGCCTGCAGCGACGCGGACGAAGACGGAGACCCATCACCACTGCAGAAGTGACGCCTGTGGCCACAGGTGTTCATCGCAAAAGCAGGAGAGACAACAACCTCACGCTGGACGTCGAGGAAGAGTCAAGACGTCTACCGCAAGCAGCAAGATCCAAAGGCAACCGATAGAAGAGCGCAAGTGTACCCCGGACGCGGACAGTACAGGACAGCGCCTGAGAGTAAGGAAGCCACACCCAAAGCACCAGAAGACGTGTGAGGCAAGTACCCAAGTGTGAAGAAGAAAAGTGCGATACGTACGTGGAAGAGCGACGACACCAAAGAATTGTAGTGTAGTTCCTATCTTCCCAATAGGCTCTGCGCATTGGAATAATACCTACAGCAGTAAAGGCCTAGGCCAGACGTTAACTAGGTCTACTACTGTCGATACTAGACTTAAGTTTTGGGTTTGCCAGCATAGCTCAGAGTTCGCTAGAAACTTTCTCGAATGTTCAAGGAGGAATTAACTTCCCTGATTAGACAAGAAGGGATTTAGTTTCTGACAACCATAGAACATGACAACTTTGCTCTCCCCTAATCAAGAGTCAATCTCGAGAGTCGTGTGAACAAAAGGCAAATTATTTTACTCAGTCAGTACGTGCATTCTTAGTCTCATCAGAATGTAGAGAAAAGGAAGAGACGGGCGTGTTCAATAAAAAGGTGTTATTTATTGATCAGTCTCTTTTCACATACACTGAAATGGATCGATATTATTGCAATACTTATAGCTAAGTAAAGTGCATACATTAAAAGCAATAGTATAAAGTAATACTGTAAAAACATTGATATGGTTTCTAAGCCATAAGATGTTTTAAAATGAATAAAATATATTTACATACACATATACATTTAACTAAACGTACTCAACTGGTGTTTCTAAATACGCCTACCCCGTGTACCTGACCTAAGTCTAATACGTGGGCGGGAATAGGAAGTTACAGTTTAAGTTAAGTTTGTTTTTGCCAAGTGAATAACTAAAGAATTCTCTGTGAGGGGTTATTCAGTTCTGTACCTGGAAGTTTAGGATGAATGAGGAATGGTATCTCTTTCTCTGGTCTCGATATTCCAGGCTGCCTGCGAGGGCTACCCGGAAGCGCCGGTGCTGGGTCTCTCGGCAGGAGAAAGCAGCTTCTCTCAGCGCGTCAGAAAGGCGGGGCTGCTGCCAGCGGGGTCTGCTCTGCTCTCGGCTTCGGCAAGTATGGCTGCTCCGTCTCGTCACCACGCGTGTGTTTGCATATGGCAAGATCGGTAATATTTATACCTTTAAGGTGCCGAGATTGACGTAAGGATGGACATAGATACGTCAATAAAGATGTCATACGATTTGCTCGTTAGCACATTCTTTTACTAAAGTTCTTGGTGAAATCAAAACAATGGCCGCAGGGTTTTGCCCAGGTTGTCATAGGTTTGATTTGTTATGAGAACTCCGTATGCCTTATCAGGGGCTGGAGGAATATCGCTTGTCTAATTAGATCGCAAGCGTTATGACCTAATCAGATAACACGTTCCTGTGCCGTAGTGTGACTGCGTCAGATAACGGTATCTGCATCATGGGGGTTTTCTGCCTCATGGGCTGACTGCTAGTTAACTTGTTGGTTTGTTTAACTAGAATAGGGTCAGGAATAGGGGGATCGATTCAGAACCGATAGGAATACATGACACCCACTCCACGCTAACTATGGACATATTTACTAATCTAGGCATAGTATAACATAGTACAACATACTATAGAGTAGTGTGTATACCTTACCACCCCAAAATACATAAATGCATTTTGAAATTTTCAAATATACGGAAAAATTGCAGACATATATATATGGTATGCACTCAAGCTGTAGAAAAATGCCAAAGTAATTGCATTTGTATACATTATTGCTTATTTGGTATATGAGAATTACACATGAAATGGTTTCTGACAGAAAAAAGTTTCGAGACCATTCCATCACAGAGTAAAATATCTTTATGAACATGCCAGCGGGCAGCTAATGTCTATAAGCTATTTAAATTTTAGAAGCCTTAGTTCTCTAAGAATAGTTCTTACTTTAAGCAGAAGATAGTGTCCCGAAAAATATGCAAAAATATTTGGGGCTGCTGAAAAAACTGCTGTCCGTGAACTGGAGCGAAAATGTTCATGTGACTTTATTTTTAAAGTTGAAGGCCGAATTCAGGGAACGCCGTGTGCGAGCTTGCTCAAAAGTCTCTATTTCTGTTCGGGTGAGAACATCATATCATTTAGGCTTTCGAAAAAACTGTCTACAGCTTCCTGGGAAAGTTCCACTAACTCGGAAATAGGTGTAATCATGCATTCTTGCGCATGATTGTCTTCATTGACATTCTCATTTGCATTACTGACAGAAGGTCGTACCTGTTCGATGCTGCTTTCATCTTGAACTTCACTACCCATCAATCGTAGTGGTGAAGCTTCCACGAATGCCGTCATCAGGATTGGTAGCCTTTGAGGGCAGCACAAAGCATGAACCTTGATCGGGCTCAACAATGTTTCTGCATCCATCGGCGCATCCGATTGTAGCGTCAGACAGGTGTCTAACACGCATTCTTCTCCGCATAGCAGACACCTCAATACAGGTAAAACACATGTTTGCCACATTGGTCGAAATGATAGAAACCAGGTCATGTTCAGGTCTCTAAGCCGGGAGAGTCCCAGGATTTTTGATATCCGGTCCCGGTATCCAATGGCTAGGATTGTTTCTTCCCTTGTCGCAAGAGTTTTGTCTGTGACATGGGTTGCCATAACGAGAAATAAGGACTAAGAATAGGATTCCTGCAATTAGTCCCAGGATCAGGGGAAGTCCGCCAAAAATCGAATGAACGAAATCTGGAAAAATACCCAGTATGGCTTTGAATGGTGTTAATGCCATCGAAAATACTGTCTTAAATACCTTTGAGACCCCATTGGTATCAGAAATATTTAAGATTTCATTCAGGATTTCCGCGAAATGTACGGGGGAATTAGTTGATAATAATGTATGTATCTCTGCAGTCGTCCTTGCGACTTGTAGATCATACGTTTCTTTTGATGACGAGAGCCTGGTAGGCGTCTGAAGAAGGACTGTTTTCATTCTGCTTAAAGTATCTATTCGAATAGAAGTAATTTTCAAATCGGGCCATGCCCTTGCCTCCCTGTCTGGAAAGGAGCTGGGGAACAATGAGCGTCCACAGCACTTGACCTTCGCAGTAGTAGTTACTAGATAAGGAGTCCCGGGCATAAGACTACAACATCTGCGGTCTACAATAAGAATGTAACTCCCATTATAGAGTCTTTGAAAGAATGGTTCTATTTCTGTTGCAGGTGCGCCTTGTTGGTGACATGAAAGGTTGTATGAATTCCCTTCACAGGCTCCATGCAAACTAATTCCGTTACACAGAAGCGTGCCGCTTAGTGACATCGCACAATTGTTGCCACTAAGAAACACTTTCTGTCCTTTATTACTGACACATGCATGTGAATAGGGCAGGTTCCATGTTGTTTTAAGGTACCCCTTTCCCAATTTCTCGTACATGCCAGCCTGTATATATTTTTGGCAGTATTGAAACCTGAAGGTTGAGATTGGAATATTTATGATTCCATGTATTATCCATTCACTGACAGGTCGTTCTGACATTGTCATTGGTAATCTTTCTAGTTTTTCAATGCTCAAGATTGTATAATCAGCACCCTTTTGCGCCATACCGATTTGTCTATCAGTAAGGTTAAAGATTTGGAATAGTGACGTTGTGTTGATTAAACGCCAAGGCACATAGCCTGAACGCAAATTTTGTAACGTCCAGCCAAGCTGTACAATAGAGCGCAGTTGTGACTGTGTTGTAATAACAGTAAGTCTTGCGATAATATATCGATTGCTGAAGACACAATGCTGTCCAAAGAAAAAATTCTGGAGGACAGAGTCATTAACCCATTGTACACTACAGAAAGTGATTTTTCGAAATTAATACGGTCAATTTCCCGTATTCTCTCTGCTGTTTCAATTTGAGTAACCTTCCAGGCCTCATTGTATGCTGCATATACAGAGGCTGCTATGAAACGCTTTTGACGCTGTTTGCGTGGTCCCATTATGAAATCACGCAAGTCAGCACCATCAGTAAGTAAAGTTAGGTGTTGCTTAATTTCTGCCAGTGTGGAGGTCTGTAGCCATTGAAGGAATAATTTGCCCACACTGTAGGTTGTTATTATCCCTGGGTGATGTCTTTGGGGATATCTAGGGTCTGGCCTGGTCATTTTGAACCCCTGTGTTTTGTTCAGGAATCTGTCTTGACAGTTATTAGTATCTGTTGGCCAGATCAACCACTGTTTCCAATCAGGATGTGTTCTGTTTTGGTTTAATATATGGTTTACGACTATCTCTTCATCTGTAGAAGTGTTATTGCTAAACATTGTTGGCTTTGGAATAGACGGTTTATTTAAATCTTTGATTTTGGCTAGACCAAGACAGGTGGTTTGTTGAACAGTGTCATTTAAAAATATCATTTGTTCTGGGATCATGCAGGCTCTAAACAGTGATTCTATACCCTGTACTTGCCAATGTTTTGTACCCCAAACACTTTTCAATTCAACATTTTTGTCCCAATAATCAAATCCAAAAGTATTCATTTGTTCAAAAAATGAGTCTGAATATAACAATTTTGTGTTGGTTATCATGGTCTTGGTTCCTGTCTCGTTCGACAATTTAAAATAAAATGTTTCAGCATTACTTGTGTTAAAACCTGAAAAATATGAATATTTGTCGTAAACGGTTCTTGAGCTCTCTTTCGGAGGTGTTGCACAATGTTCCCATTGATTATAATTTAAAACATTTCTAGGTTGTGCAGATCTATGTAAAAAGTGGTTACCATAGTGGTTATAGCAATACATACTGTCATAATTTGTAGAACCCTGCAAATAATCATGTTTGGTAAATTTAGCAGACATTACTAAGTCAGACATCATATTATTAATGCTTTCGAAGTCCCAATCATCAGCAAATGAGTTTGGTTTTGCAAAGTCACTCAAGGAGATCTTAATTTGGTGTGGATATTTCAGGATCTCGACCGGACCATAAATTTCATAGTCAGTGTTGTCCCATGCTACCCCACCAGGTATAGGATTGGCTGTGAAGTTGACTGAAGAAAGTTCTCTTTTCTCGACGTGTGAAGATGTGTGTGGTTTGAGGATCAAGTTGATTTTCTGACTTGCTGTGTCCATTTTAGCATATTTTCCCTCAATGAAGCGTCCCAATGTTAGTATCATGATGAGCCAACGTATGAGGATAATTGCACCAAAACCCACCCAAAATTCAATCCATGGAGAAATCAGATATGTTTCTTTCAGTTGTTTCAAAAGTTCCTTAGCTTTGTCTTTAAAGGAGTTTGATGATGGCTGTGTCTTTCATTCACTGAGGTTTTCAGAGGAATCATCGAAGTTTATGAAGTAGCCGGATGCAGTTCTGTCAATTGTTCCAATTGGTTCAGGATTTTTGTTTCTTGCATTTTTCACTTGGTACTTCAGTATAGATTGGTGTGTCTCTGCTAAATGTTTTTATTTGGGTTTTCAGAGGTCTGAGTTCTATTGCATTGTTGCATAGTCCTTGTTGTTCTTCTGTAGGCGTTTCGAATGTGATGAGCCTCTTCATTAGGACCTCTGTACTAGTAGCAAACCTTGGTGTTCTGCTACTTATAGGGAGTCCACTTGGCCTACTGTTTGTTATCGGCCACATGTTGTGGTTTTACCAGGTCGATGGATATAACTAGGTTCTCCTTTTTACCAGCAAGTGGCGGTAGTACAACTGATCTTGTCCCGTTGACAGACAAGACAGGAACTGCTTTTCTTTACCGCGATCTTTTCCCTGACTAGATCCCCGACTTTTGGAATCCAGACGGGTCTTGCTGGGACAGGTGGTGCTTCTTCAGTGGTTGTTGGCTGTTGTTTCAACTTTATGTTGCTCAGGTCTTTTCTTGTTTTGTTTAAGTCCTGCAAAATAGCCAAACGGTCTTTGATATCAAAGCTTTTTTCTTTCACCACTGAAGTCTGACTATCAAGGTCAGAGATCAACATCCTAGTTCCAAATAATAATTCCTACGGACTGAATCCCTTCAGAGAATTTCTTGGCAAGTTATTGAGACTACGTTGGACACTTATTAAATGTTTGACCCACCCAGCTCCCGAACCTAATATCCTTTCTGCTATAGATTGCTTTATGCCTTGGTTTTTTCTTTACACCATCCCGTACCCTCAGGAAGGAAGTGAGAAGATTCCCGCTGGACTGTGCTCATTCGGCCATGTTTTCCCCCAGGCTGGTGGGCTTGAGTGAAAACAATGGTCGAACGTAGCATGCTCTTAGCGTATATGCCATTTAGACTCGCAAATCTTTGTATAACAGTCCGGACGTCAGCCGAGTGCTGGTGATTTACATTATAAGTGGAAACTAGCCTGTATATGTTAATCGCAAGCCATTCTTTTTACTGGTAATATTATCTGCCGTAATACGACGAGGTATCAAACTGTTTCTCTCCCCACTGCGATCTCTATTGCAGTTTGGGCAGCGTTTTACAAACATGGTGTGACGCAGGCTCATGCCACCAGTACCGTGATTGTAATTCTTCCAGAGAATCTTTTAATTTAAGGTGTCTGAGACCCTCGCCCATGTGTGCGTCTGCGATTAACAAGTTTCTCCTGTCCATGTTTGGAATCACTCTATCCCCCACTCCAGGGATTCGAGCAAAAGGGACGGAGTTTGCATCGATTATGTATGTGTAATTGAGTGGATAGTTGATCGGTAACGCTGAGCAGTCGCCTTTTGATGACGTTTTCACCGCCAGCACTGTTTCACCGTCAATGTATTTTAATGTACGCTTTTTTCGAACTACGGGAGCCGATTTAGTGGCTGCCGCTGCGGCTGTTTCAGCCAATGAATTCCCTACAACGTGAACGCCATCACGCTGATGACTCAGTGAGTGAGTCACGTGAGTCTTTGGTAGTTCTTTTTGTAAAAGAGCTATTTGTTCCCAGAGCAGTCTCTGCTTTATTGGTGCATCTGTGTCATCTTTGTAACCGTTTTGAATCCATGCCTGCAAATCGCTGTTATATGATTTGACGCAGTAATATGAATCTGACACTATAAGTGTCGGGAATTCGCGATCCGCATTATCTAGCGCCATCTTAAATGCTATTATTTCAGTTTGTTTTTCTGAATTAGTTTCTACTGAGTGTGATTTTGTTAATAGAGGTTTTAGTTTACCTCCGCGCCACACTTCTTTTGTAATCTCACATGTGGGGTTGTATGCTTGTTCTCCCCAAACGGACGGTTGAGCATGTCCGTCTGTATAGATTACACAGGCGTAATGTCGTAAAGGCAGAATGTCGATTGGCAGAGGATATGTTTCTTCATATTCTAGATTTTTCAATTCTTCTAGTTCTGGATCAAAGTAGTAGTATACTTTGTCCGTTGTGATTGAATTCACCCATTGTATCCATTCCGGATTCAATGTTGTTGTTGGTAAATTACACGGTGTTGTTAGTGCCTCAAAGGCTGATTCTGCTGTTCTGACTGTAATGTGTCTACCGTCCGCTTGATCTTTTTCTCTAGCTATTGCGGTTTAAACTGCATGAACAATTTTTTCTTTGTTGCTGAATCTCTGTTCAGCTTTTGTGTACAAGTGTGATTTGAATGCAATTGGTACCTTTTCTCCCTCATTAGAGGTCAGGTATGTGAATCCGCATCTCCCTGGGATGACTCGAATCACAAGATTGCGTGTGTTATCACGTGTTTCTAATTTTGTTTTAATTAGCATGTCTGTTTGTAAGGATCTCAGAATTTCTGTGTGTATTTGAGTCCAACTGGATCTTTTAAAATCTGGTTTAATTAGATCATAAAGGGGTTTGACCCTTTCTGCGTAATTTGCAATGTATGTTCTTCCGAAATTTAGGAAGCCTAGAATCGACTGAAGATTTTTTAGTGTTCTAGGTGCTTGGATTACGGCGCATTTCTCTAGGAAATTGTCAGCCAGGCTTTTGCCTTCACTTGATAATTCATATCCTAAGAACAGGACTGTCAGATGGGCAATTCTGGACTTTTTAAAGTTGAATTTGTAACCCTCTGCTGCGAACCCAAGTATTTTGGTGTTCACTCTCTTCAAGTGAGTATCCAAGTCATCATCTGTTAAGTAAATGTCATCGACATAAGATAATGCTTCATCATCATATAGTTGTAGTAATTCTGTTACTCTCGCTGAGAATACCCCCGGGCTGTTCTTGTACCCCTGGGCTAACCGACAGAATTGTTTTTGAGTGCCATTTACTGAGAATGCAGTTAAATATCTGCTCTCTGGTGCTATGTTTTGACAAAAGAATCCATTGGAGATGTCCAAGGTTGTTTTGTATTTTTTGCGCACTATGTTATTCATTAGTGCAGCACTGTGTAAGTTTTGCACTGCAAAAGTTTTGCAACATGTGTTAAGGTGTCGGTAATCCAAAACTAGACGATATGAATTGTCTGGTTTGGAGACCGGAAACAAAGGATTGTTCATTTGTGAGGTGCAAGTTTCAATCACCCCCTGGTATTCTAGCTGATCTAGTATTTCATTTACCTGTTTTTTAGCTTCTTGCTTAATTGGGTACTGCCTTTGTGCAGTAGGTTGTGATTTTAACTGGATTTTGTGAGGAGGAGAATCCTCATCCCATCCTACATGATTTTTATATAAAGCAGGAGCTAGAGCTACTGCCCACTTTCTAGCAAGTGTATATTTTTTATGAATCGGGATATGATTCGAGAAGGCAGGCATAATTATTTCTTCGCCATGAGGGCACTCCCTGACAAACTCTGGTGGCCAGTCTTTTTCAGCTAGAAGGATGTCATAACCCTTGGAGAGGTTATCCCAAAATAGTCCCCTTATTTTTCTAGTCTTATCTCCCTCTATACGTAATGTTATCTCGTATATCTTGTGAGGTTTGCTAACCCTGGTGTCTGCAGTTTCCACTTGAAGATATTCATTCGTGTCCACTGTCTCCAGATGATTCATAAGGACTTTGCGAGCTATGCTCACTTCTGCTGCGCTGTCTAGCATTGTCTGAGCCCACTCTCTGTTTTTCAGTTGTGTCCTCAGTATTCTCGGCATTGTTAACTACCTTGATACTGGCTACCTTCTTTTTTGGAAATTGTAATTTCTTTTTTAGCTGAGCAGGTTCCTTGTCTTTGGACTTGGCGTGCTCTTCTCTTTGTTCTGATCGTCCTCTTCTTTCCGATTTCTGCGAGGAATTCTGAAAAGATTGAGAGGGACGCGTATCAATGTCTTGATATCTATCAGGTTTTTTAATATTATCCCTATTTCTAAGGTTATATCTTTTCCCAGAGGGGTCACTCTGGGGTGACCTGTGTCTCTGGTTCGGAGATTTCTCTCTTCGCCTAGGAGACCTTCCTCGGGACTGGAATTTCTTTTCTTTAGGATTGGATTGTTTGTTTCCATCCCAGTTCTTTTTTGGTGTATTATTATTAAAAAATATTTTTTCTGGACTTTCAGTCAGCTGCGGTTTTACTGGTATTCCACCTAAACTGTCTCTACCTAGTTCCTCATAGGATTTTTCTATGATTCTGTCAATTTCAGCTGGTTGTTCTGCTATATCTGTCTCTTTTAACCTCTGGCGGATCGCCACGTTTGCTGCTTCACCTTTTATGTTGGCTAATAGTATAGCCGAGACCTGCTTGAAGTCTTTTAGTAATTTCATACCAAGAGTTAAAGCGGGTTCTGGACCGTATTCATCTTGAATTTGTTTTAACACATCTAGTATTACCGAAATGGATGGAACACCGTGTGTTTTTGTGTAGATGGAAGCAAAGACTGTACCCCAAGTGTCACAGTCCTCAATGTGTGGTGCGATTCCCATTGGGAGACAGATAGTCAGAATCCTGTGTTTTTCTAATGGGGTGGTGTCAGGAAACACCGCCTCTATTTGGGTGATTTTCTGTGCCAACCAGAATGGTATCTGTTCCCGTTTAGCCGGTACTTTACCTAGGCAGGACTGGATATTCTGTGGTGTAATTTTATTTGTGTTCCCCTGGTGAGGGGTCGGCTGTGGAAGTTTAATCGCTGGCTGAATTGTTGAAGTCCGCATTACATACTGAACTAATTGTCTATGTATTTTTATTAATTGTTTTAGTTGTACTAAAAGATCTGCTACAGACATCCCATTGATGTCTGGATGTGGTGTGTATCCGGCTAGTACCGGCCACGTTGCTCCTGGTCTACCTAAAGGACCGAGCCTGGTGATGTGATTATTGTGTTTTAGGGCGCCATCAAATAAGAGCAAATGCTCTTGGAATTTGAGTGGTACTTCCACCTCCTCGAAAGGAGTGTACTCATTAGAAGGTTCCTCTATTTTGTAATAGTGGAAGTACTTTGTTACAGCATTAGCTGCTGGAAAATGTATCCATGAATAATATACCTCTGTCTGCCGATATTCGTGTGCCTCAATTACGAATATGACTGTGCCACCTCTAGGTGTCAGTCCATTTTCTAAAAGTTTTAGGGTTATAGATCTCCTTTTAATGACCGGGATGAGTATTATCTCCGGGTCAGCGTTTTGTAGTGCAGTATCAGCTGCTGCGATTTCAGCTGCGAATCTAACTGCCTCTCTTTCTTCTTCATTGTCTGACATTTTACTGTCCTGAAGGTTATTTTGTTTGTTTGCAGATCAGGTTTCTTATGGAAACAGAGATTAGATGCACAATATTTTGGAACAGTGTATCCTTCAACGTTGACTATACCAAGAACCATACATAGGAGTTCCCTCCTGCGAGGTTTTGGAGGATATTACCTTTCACCCACTCCAGACGTCTTTGGAGTATAATGGGAAAAGGGGTCTGAGTGAGAAAGCACGACTGAGTTACTCTAAATGTCTTACGTTAGTTTTATCGCCCTTTCCAAACGCGTTGGGCGCCATGTAGTGTAGTTCCTATCTTCCCAATAGGCTCTGCGCATTGGAATAACACCTACAGCAGTAAAGGCCTAGGCCAGACGTTAACTAGGTCTACTACTGTCGATACTAGACTTAAGTTTTGGGTTTGCCAGCATAGCTCAGAGTTCGCTAGAAACTTTCTCGAATGTTCAAGGAGGAATTAACTTCCCTGATTAGACAAGAAGGGATTTAGTTTCTGACAACCATAGAACATGACAACTTTGCTCTCCCCTAATCAAGAGTCAATCTCGAGAGTCGTGTGAACAAAAGGCAAATTATTTTACTCAGTCAGTACGTGCATTCTTAGTCTCATCAGAAAGTAGAGAAAAGGAAGAGACGGGCGTGTTCAATAAAAAGGTGTTATTTATTGATCAGTCTCTTTTCTCATACAAGAGAAATGGATCGATATTATTGCAATACTTATAGCTAAGTAAAGTGCATACATTAAAAGCAATAGTATAAAGTAATACTGTAAAAACATTGATATGGTTTCTAAGCCATAAGATGTTTTAAAATGAATAAAATATATTTACATACACATATACATTTGACTAAACGTACTCAACTGGTGTTTCTAAATACGCCTACCCCGTGTACCTGACCTAAGTCTAATACGTGGGCGGGAATAGGAAGTTACAGTTTAAGTTAAGTTTGTTTTTGCCAAGTGAATAACTAAAGAATTCTCTGTGAGGGGTTATTCAGTTCTGTACCTGGAAGTTTAGGATGAATGAGGAATGGTATCTCTTTCTCTGGTCTCGATATTCCAGGCTGCCTGCGAGGGCTACCCGGAAGCGCCGGTGCTGGGTCTCTCGGCAGGAGAAAGCAGCTTCTCTCAGCGCGTCAGAAAGGCGGGGCTGCTGCCAGCGGGGTCTGCTCTGCCCTCGGCTTCGGCAAGTATGGCTGCTCCGTCTCGTCACCACGCGTGTGTTTGCATATGGCAAGATCGGTAATATTTATACCTTTAAGGTGCCGAGATTGACGTAAGGATGGACATAGATACGTCAATAAAGATGTCATACGATTTGCTCGTTAGCACATTCTTTTACTAAAGTTCTCGGTGAAATCAAAACAATGGCCGCAGGGTTTTGCCCAGGTTGTCATAGGTTTGATTTGTTATGAGAACTCCGTATGCCTTATCAGGGGCTGGAGGAATATCGCTTGTCTAATTAGATCGCAAGCGTTATGACCTAATCAGATAACACGTTCCTGTGCCGTAGTGTGACTGCGTCAGATAACGGTATCTGCATCATGGGGGTTTTCTGCCTCATGGGCTGACTGCTAGTTAACTTGTTGGTTTGTTTAACTAGAATAGGGTCAGGAATAGGGGGATCGATTCAGAACCGATAGGAATACATGACAGAATCAAATGAACCGCAAGGAACAAAGCTACACTGAAGATGTATCATGACGGTACCAAGTGAAGCCAGAACTTGTCACTGCAATGCACACTGACGTTCAACGGAAGAGTAACACAAAGTTACCCCGCAGCCAAAAGGAGGCAAAGCAACCAAGCACGGTAAACGCCCCAAGAAGCTAAAGAGCCTCACCGGAAGCGAGCACGAGAAGTGCATCCACTGGAGAAGGTCCATGGAGCGGTGAAGTAACCCTCCGGAAAAAGCAGAGCACACGAAGAGCGCAGGCGAAACTGCGCCAACGGAAAAGCACTGCAGCAGAAGCACATGGCGATCCCAATGATCGCGGATAGCAAGAAGACTCACGAAGAGCAAGCTGTCCACCCCATCTGGTAGCAAAGAAGAGCCCCCAAGAAGAAAAGGATGATCCGACAAGCCAGAGGGGCGCCCAAACAAAAAGCCGACCTGCCAAGAGGTTGCCGGAATGCTGACCAGCCATAAAGGCGCAGCGAAGAAATTCTGCCAAGTCAGGATGAATATGTCCTGCCAGAAGACGTCCGTGAACTGAGAGATCAGAAGACCTGGAGAGACGGACGCAACACCAACAATAACTATAAGTAATAGGAGGCAAGAGAGAAGATCGTAAAGACCGGTCCAGTCACCGAAGAAGGGAGAGAAGACAGTGTCCTAAAGACAGGACAAGAGCAGACGGAAACAGGCGGAGTGCACGCTGCTTGAAGAAGCCTGGTCAGCAAGACAAAGGAAGAAAGGTTACCGCACCGTGTCGCGAAAAGGAGAAGGGAGAAGAGTGGCACAATGCCATGAAGAAAAGAACTGTAGTAAGAAGTCATGTGGCACGACGCCATCATTAACAACTTCTGGAAAAGGTGAAGAGAGGTGTAACAAGTCCACACACCTACAAGAAGAAGAAAGGTGACACACCACAACATCGTGTACAGTGACCCGCACGTCCAGGAGAACACTGATAGCACCAAGAACAGAACAGGCACCTATTCACAAGACCCCGATGACCCGTGGATGGTAGGAGAGCACAGGCCCGACCATTGGCAACACCCACCTTTGGGATTGAACGGAAGTCTGGAAGCGGAGGGAGCTCAGATGGCCTGAATAAGGAGAACTGACCATTCCACACCAGCCCGTGGAGATCCAAGGGGCAAAGGCCTCAGGGACACCGGTGGCAGAGGGTCCCAGCACGAGAGATGAGTCCTTCGCCGTCTAACCTGCACGTCCCAGGAAGATGAGGAACTTGTGCGCAAAGGCAAGAGTCAACAACTACCCTTCAGGTGGAGCTACGGACTTTGTGAGGTAGTACCCCCATCGTCTCCTCCATTCACACGCAGACTGTGGAGTTGGAGCAATGCTGTGGAATAATACCCGGCCCAGTGGAAACCTGGTGAAAAGGGCCTCCGGGACATCTCGTGGCAGGAGAACACCCGCGAGAGGGGCGTCCTAGTGAGAAGAATGTCCTTCGAACACTCCATCCTTTGTAAAGTAAAGCCAAGCTGCCTTCAGTGAAGAAACCGACGGACCAGCTGAAGACAACATCATCCAAGTCTAGCATCTGGTCATCCTGTTTGACGTCATCCTCAAAAGCAAGATCTCAGTGGACTGACCAACACACTTCCACGGCGCAAGTAAAGAAGAGCATGCCCGCCGAGAACCAGGACGTCAAGCCAAGAAGAAATAAAGTCTCAGCAGCACTTTCCACCGTCGTCATCAAGCAAGCAGCTGAAGAGACTCAATGTAAATTTGTAATTAGTGTATATTTATGTACTTCCTCCCACAGATTCGGACTTTTGTCTTTCCTTAATTTTTATTAAATTTTGGGAGGAATGTTGTGTCCTAGCAGACACAGGCAAGGGTTAAATTTGTAAGCCTACACTAAAAACCCACCCACCACTGATGTCACGACATCACGTGACACAGTTAATAAAGAGGGCCGAGCACTCGAGCTCGTGGCTCATTAACCAACTATACATCCCGTGTACGTGTCGCAGTTATTGCCACCATGTGGGCCTAGGGCCCCACGACATTACACCACCCTTCTGATCCGATGCCACTGAAATCATCTGCGGCGTACCCCAGGGCTCTTCCCTCAGCCCAACCCTGTTCAACGTCTACATGGCCCCCCTCGCACAAGTGGCCCGCCAGCACGACCTGAACATCATCTCTTACGCCGACGACACCCAGCTCATCCTCTCCCTGACCAAAGGACCCACACTCTGCCAAATCCAACCTCCGCGAGGGAATGAAAGCAGTCACCGACTGGATGACGAACAGCCGCCTGAAGGACGGAAGTCCTGATCCTCGGCACCAGCCCCTCCGCATGAGACGACTCCTGGTGGCCGACCACACTGGGAACAGCTCCAACTGGGAACAGCTCCAACACCCACGGACCATGCACGCAACCTAGGATTCATCCTCACCTCAACTCTCTCCATGTCTAAACAGGTCAACGCCATCTCCTCCTCCTGCTACAACACCCTCCGCATGCTCCGCAGGATATACTAGTGGATCCCGACCGAAATTAGAAGAACAGCGACCCAAGCTGTCGTCAGCAGCAGACTGGACTACGGAAACTCCCTCTACGCAGGAATCCCGGCCAAAGACCAGCAACGATTACAACGCTTCCAAACGCCTCTGCACGACTGATCCTCAACATCCCCAACCGCAGCCACATCACCCTCCACCTCAGACATCTGCACTGGCTCCCCGTCAACAAGAGGATCACCTTCAAGCTCCTCACCCACGCACACAAAGCACTCCACAACACTGGTCCAGCCTACCTGAACAGCAGACTCTACTTCTACACCGCCGGCCGCCAGCTACGCTCTGCCAGCCTTACCCTCACCGCTGTTCCACGGATCCAACAGACATCCTCCGGCGGCAGATCCTTCTTTTTCCTTGCCGCCAAGACCTGGAACTCCCTCCCCACCCACCTGCGACTGACCCAAGACCTTCAGAAGGCTCCCCAAGACCTGGCTCTTCGAACAGTAGCAGCACCCCCACCCACCCACAGCGCCTTGAGCCCCTCACAGGTAAGTAGCACGCTCTACAAATGCAGTGATTGATTGATTGATTGGGCAAGAGTTAAAGCATGTAGAAGCGTACCTCCACTTTTAGGATTTGAGGAGTAAATTCGTCAGGTAATCCAGAGGACCCAAGAATTAACTACATGGATCTGTTGTGCTCGCTTAGTGTTGTCTCATCGATAGATAACAACAAAGGCAGGGTATGCCCAGACGTGGGTCCCTTGATGAGGGCTGTTAGTGCACAACCCGTCCCAGGATGCTTGTTTCTGGTCCAGGGAAGACATGGCTTGGTAGTTCGGGCTGGACTGTTCCCATGAGGCACAGGGTCAAGACTGATTTGCATATAGCTGTGTCTGAACTGGGGTGGCACAGTGAGCAAAAGAATGATGATAGATTCAACCCAGATCTGTGACTGGGGGTGAGTCTTTGAAAAGTTTCAGCACTACGTCCATCATCTCCTTGTCTTTGCTAGGTACTGATCAACAGCAGATACTGAGCTCAAAGAAAGGAGCACATTTTTGGAATAAAGGAGGTTCAAGAGGTGTGTTTCATCACCACCCTTACAGATGTCAATGATGCACTATATCAAGAAGATGAAAAGCGCTAACTGTGTTAGGAAAGAAGGTGATAGAGGAAACTACATTTCTTAGCTTGCAGTAGCTGAACCTGCATGCATGTGTCTGGGATTGTTTAGCACATGTGTGTGATACTCACAGGGTAATCCAAAGGATTTTTTTGTAAGCCCAATTTAATCCTTTATGGCACCAGTGTCCCTTAGTTTATACCACCTTATGCTAATCTGATTGCATCTCCTGTTATTCATAAATGTATGGCTTCACTATGTACAGTCTCAAGTCACTGGTGAGAAGATACATATCTAGGTTTTTCCTATAGGTGTGTTACTCTCCCATCTTGCTATAAATGGTTTTCTAGCACATCTTTGGTGTTGGGAAAACCCACATCATTCAGACTTATTTGTAATTGTAATCTTGTCTTCCTTACATCTAAAGTGATATCCTAGAACCAGAGCAGCCAAGGGCAGTTGTTTCTAACATAGTTTGAGGACTGGTTCCATCAGAGATTTTAAGGAAGTCCACTCAAGATACATTTACAAGCAATGGCTCTAAATCGAAACCATTTATGCTGCCAAGGATTATTATGCAAGGCTTTCATGGACTCACCCATCTTGAACACCCTGGCATTATACCTCCAGTGTGCCACTTTAGCAACGTGGATTTTAAGCTGTGCTGCTGTAGGCATCTTTTCAGCTCACAAGGCCACATCCTCTCACTGAGGCCAGCCTGTCCTCACCCATCTTCTACGTAAACACTTGAAGGCATATGCACAAACTTTGCTGAAGTGCGAAACAACGAGCAAAATCCATTTGACCTATTTTTTGCTGTTTGTGTTAAAGGAACATAGTGCAATGTTATTAGCTCCATGTATCAAACGTAAAAATAAGATTCTAAGTTTCAGGCAACAATATTTTGTTGCATTCTGATTGGTTTAGTGGTGCAAATTGTGCCAAATCAGTTTGAATATTTTGATATGCTTTATTCTCCCCTAGTATATATGAGGTATTTTGTTATAATTGACCCTGCTCCTGGTGGGGTTTTATTCCATCTACCTATCTTCTTATAATGAACCTAACCTTGAACTAAGCTTTAATACATTCAACCTATTTTATACACCTGGCTCCAAGATCTTTCAATTACCACATATTTGTAGAGTGCAGACTTTGTGGAGAAGTGTGGCTCAATGGTTAGAGCGGCAGACCCTGATGTAGAGGTCTGGCCCGGGACCAGGGTTCAATTCCCGCCTCGGCGGCTCTTGGACTCAATTTCCCCGGACCTGATAATTCTCACCTTGGTGCATATTCTAATCATGGCTCCCACTATGTGACTCTGGGAAATAACTTGCTTAATCTCCACAACGGCCCCAGCAGTGCTGTGGATACCTGGCTTCACCTTGGGGTTGCCCAGGAGTGGACATTTCAAAGGAAAGCCAGGATGGGTTCCACAGCGGTATGAATACAGCGCTACGAGGCCTCCGGGTAGAAGTGCGCTATATAAATACTGTACATTTATATTTACATTTTCCAAAAGGCAGCAGAGCGCTGTTTTGAGTCAAAGGCAGGTTTGTGGCCTGTTACTGCACCTTGATGTAGTGTTTTGTTTAAACATGATTGTCTTCCATCCTTTTCAAAACGGAGGCAGGTGTGGAGTGGACTTGGTGGACACAGGAATGTTGTTTCAGAACTGGATGCATCGATGGAAAAGGCGTGTTGCCTTGTTTTGTTCCTTTTGCAAACTTCTTTGCATCTAACCTGATGGTGTCTTGGCGTGGGTGTGCAGAGAGCCACAGCAGGTTGCAAGCAAGAGAATGTCCTTACCGTTGCACTGGTCCAAACAGCGTTCGGTAATATGAGTCCAATAACTATTAGCGCCACTACTGATTACACACGAAGTAGAATAGTGCAAAATGGAATTGGCCTGAGTTTTCACTACTGCCAAATATCGTAATAGGATCTTTGGCCGACAAATTGATAGGATGAGAACATGCTGTGGACAGTAAAGATCAGCTTTATCTTTTTACCATGGGGGTGTTCTGATTTGTGCTATACAGATTCCAAGTCCCCCCCAACCAACAATATTTCCTGGTAACCAACACTTATTAACCTCAGATGTTCTTACTAACAATGCCAACATGTTTTTGCATAGCCCCTGAGAATGGGTTTCTTTATGCTTTTATTTTATATAGTTTTCATATTTCTACGCAAAAATAAAATCAGCACGAAGCCAATTAAGTTAAAAAAAAAACATGCGAGGAAACTTCCGATGTGAGTGTGCGATCGCCCCCCCCCCCCCCACCCTGCCACCTCGTTTGCCTGGATGACATCAGTAGAGGTGTGCCCTCACTTCAGAGGTTTGCACTCATGAGTACCAATGAGTTAGATAACAATAAACATCTGTTATTTAGCGCCAAGTTAACCTTATGGGTGAACGTGCGCTTTCCAAATACACTTTATGTTATGTAATGTTAAGTTGGAGGGGGCAACCATGGCCTTTTTGTGTTGTAATTTCTCTGTTACGTTTTACTTTGTCACACAGCAAGAGTGGGTCTGCTCACTTGTCTGTTCTACAAAATCTTCTAGAGTAACCGCTCTGCCTTTGCAACAAGTTGATAAGTAATCTCCACATCTACAATGAATCCTTGATTCAGTCTGTCTCTCCCTACAGTAAATGTAAACTTCATGTTTGAGTAAATGATTTCCACTTTTAGAGAGCACATAGTTTGCTTTTATTTCCAATAGTTTTTTTTTAGTCGGAATCTTTTGGTTCTGTCTGAAATAGAGAATACTTACATTAAAATAAGTTTAAAAAAAAGTATTTTAACTTGTTCATTTGTTCTGAATTCTCTGTCTTGTTAATAAAAAGCAGCAATCCCTTGCACACGCCAACAGTGTATGTTATATATATCATTAACAGCAACAAAAACAAGCTTTTTCCTACGCTGAAACAGTCACTTCAGTTTAATCTTGAAATCTTTGGCTAAGGTCTGAAGTGACTGTTTCAGCGGAGGAACAAGCATGTTTTTTGTTACTGTTAATGACATATATATAACATACACTGTTAGCATGTGCAAGGGATTTCTGCTTTAGTTTATTAGTGGTTACCCACACGTTGGGGAGGAGGGTGGCTCTCCCTACCCTTATGCACTGCAATCCTAATTTTTCACTAGCAAACACCCACTACATATTTCCCAGGAGCGCCATTATCCTATATAATCCACTGTCCGAAAAGTTCCATTGTTAAAAAAGAGAGTTGGATCAGTTAGAGAAATTTTTGAATCTACTTTAGTACCTATCTTTGTTTTTTTGGTTGGGAAATAGTTGTTATTGGTAATACTAAAGTGTGCTTGGCTTATATTTGCATTTTTATTTTATTTCGAAACGTTTCTGTTTATTTCGTCAATGTGCTTTTCATCAATTTAATCCGTTGACCGCTGCATGAATTCCGCTGCGGTACTCGTGAAATAATGAGTGGGCGGGGTTCGAACGGCCCTCGGCCGTCCTCTGCACACGCCCACTGTGACGTCGGATGGCCAGGGGCGATTCAACACATGGAATGGGTTGAAGGTCTTCTTTACATTTTCCTCACAGTTTTCCTCATAGTTTCAGCGGTATTTCTTTGTTGTTGGCTTTAGATTTGGCAAATCGGATATGAAAAATTAGAGATACAATTGATATGCATACTAATTAAGTTTAGTTTCGTATTTTCATATTTTCATTTATTTATTGCATTTATTTATACGCAGGGCCGGAGTAACTGGCAAGCGTTTCCTTTTAAATAAATAGTGCAAATAAATGGTTTTAATGTATGCTTTAGGCACGCTTTAAAACCAATTGTTTTTTTCTCTGTATATTTAGAAGCGCTGCAAGTCTGCAAGTAGGAACGTGGCCGGCAGGCTCTCAGCATGAACCGCGCTCCCCTCCTCTGCAGCAGTAAAACTGCCCCCACCCTGTCAGCCCACTGAAACGCCCAGTAGTCAGTCTGGCCCTGTTTATTTATTTTATTTATTTTATTTTAGTGATTTATAGAGCGCCTGGTGACCCGAAGGCATCCCCGCGCTGTAAGGACTTGGAGGGGGAAGGTGGGTCTAATTGGGGAACAGGAGGGTTTTTAATTTTTTGCGGAAAAGAAGGTGGCAGGGTTCCAGCCGCAGGCTCCGTGGGAGCGAGTTCCAGCCTGAGGAGGCTTTCACTGTGAAGCGTCGACCGCCAGTGCGGGCCTTCTTGAATTTAGGAGCGTTGGCCAAACGCTCATTGTCTGAGTGCAGGAGTCTAGGGGCTTTGTAGGGAGTGACCATGTCGCTCAGGATCGAGGGGCCTCGGCCATTGAGAAGTTTGTGGGCGATGCACATGGCCTTAAATTCTATCCTCTGTCGCATTGGAAGCCAGTGTAGAGCCTTGAGAGCTGGTCTAGCAGAGGTTCTATTGGGGAGGTTCATTAGTAGCCGGGCAGCAGCGTTTTGAGTGCGCTGGAGTTTTGCCAGGGTAGATTCGGGGGCTCCTAGATAGACAGCGTTACTGTAGTCCAGACGCGAGAGGATCAAGCCTTGTATCAGAAGCTTCCTTGATGGGGGGGGAGTAGCGGAAGAATCTTCCTAATGGAGCGCATGAGACCGAAGCAGATCCCTGCTGTTTTGGTTGCCTGGGTCTTCATGGTTAGTTCGGGTTCGAGCCAGACTCCTAGAGTCTTAATTTCCTTCTTCGGGGTGGGGATCTCGCCAAAAACATCAGGCCAGACCGAGGGAGGAATAGTCGACCATTTTTTGCCCATGAGCATGACATGTTTATAAGTTGCGATTACTGACTTTGCTTCCTAGATGGCACTGCAGTTTTCTCTATTGTGTATTACGTTCAGGGTTGTGCTGACATTTCAGAGCCTGGGGAATGCCATTATTGTGCACTTTATGCTCTTTTTTATTATTAAAATCATTATAATAATATGTGTTCTTGAAATTATGCCTTTCATAACAATTATTTTTATGACTGAAACCTAAAATATATTAATAAAATGTCAACCATCAATTTTGACCTTTATCTGTCAAATGCTGGAACACTATTTATTGTGGTTATACAGGTAGAGCTATCAAAATGTGGAACAAAAAAACTCTTTTTCACATCTTTGATAAATCTAATAAGTAATTTTCGGGAAAATCCTTTTTAATATTAAATGCCAGAATTTGTATATCACTAAGTAAATGAAAAAACACACGTGGTTAAGGTTAAGCACACATAATGACATTACGATGCGTGGTAAAGCTATTAGTGATAAAGACCACATTGTAACCACTGTCCTAATAGACTATTGTTAGTTGGCTGTACCACATTTAGCACCAGTTGCCTCAGTGCCCTCCTCCCATAGTGATGGTCTCCAGACCTTGAAACTGGCAGTGCCGCAGGTGAGTGAGCACCTTTGTCAGAGCTTCAGATTCTTGCACTGACATCCTGAAGGTGATCCCTCCACATTGTTCCATTTCCATCTGTGAGATACTGGCACCTCTTACATAGGCACTGTTCTTGCAGAACATCTTTCTCAAGATGCTGCTGCCAGGCACTCCAATGACCAATGCCATCAAAGGAGTTAGATATTTCATTCTTACCTCTATCTCACTCACACTAATTAGGGGCCGATTCCGATCTCGGTCGGAAGGGCACCGAATCGGGTTCGGCATTAGCGGATCGGATTCGGTGGCTGAATTTCTGTATGGTTCGTACACATTCCGGATGTGGAGGTATGATGCGTACAAGCGTGAAATCTCAGTCCGAATCTGTTCCGGGTTCGAACTGCTCCGTACGTCTCAGTCGTAAACTAACAGTGGCGCGCAATGGAGGCGAATTCCGACAGAGCAAATACGATGCTCGATTCGGACAGCCGGATCGAGTTGGAGCTTCTGGCTCGCAAGAGCTCCCAGAGTTGGGCTTTGGGGTTCCGCATCGACCCGCTGTTCCCCACAGTCTTACGACTCAGACAAAGAGGGAGACCCATGGGTCTCCCCAACACAAGCATAAGGATGGGCGGATTGTGCGAATTGGCAATCCGCGAAATTGCGTATTTACGGATTCGCAATCCGCAAAATCCGCGAACTCTCGCGAATTTTGCGGATTCCTTTTTTTTGTGTGTTCGCAAGTGTTTCTGCCATTTCGCAAGGGTTTTTTACCAGTTCGCAACCGCGAACTTACTTGTCGGGTAGCAACGGTCGCGACCATGTTGTTTCTACGTCTGGTTCATCACAGCACCCTCTGTTTCACCACTGCCACCCTCTGTTTCACCACTGCCAACCTCTGGCTCACCCATGCCACCCTCTGGCTCACCCATGCCACCCTCTAGTTCATCACTGTAGATTATGGGGGGAAAAGCACACCTGCCCTGCCTCAACTGACATGAATGAATTAGGGGCTGATTAATGTGTCACTGAATTTGAACTTCCAGGCTGGCACCTGCTTCCTTATCTGTAATTGCATTCTGTTGCAGTGTAATTTTTTTAACAGGACCTTTGTTGTATACTTGTAGCTATTCTCTGAGCCTGCTGTGAGGGTCAGAGCAGGGTCATAGAATAGTTGCAAGTAGACAACTGAACTCTGAAGGGGCCCCTCAGGAAGCACTACAGGGATTGGTTACTAATGATAAGATTGAACTTTTGCACCTGCTGAGTGATTTCAGTTTTGCAAAAATCCAAATATCCAGCAGCATCCACAAAAAGTAATCCTTCCAGGTCAAGATCCAAATCAAAGCGACCAGCACATGAAGAAAGCACTGGGAGGAGCCTTGTGGACAGGAACAGGAAGTTGGAGACTGTGGGGCACTTCCTTTCGAAACACCCCCCCCCCCCCAAAATGGACTCCTTGCAAAAAAAAAGGGCAGGCAAATGTCAACCTGAGGAGTTGTTCTGATAAAAATCGTAATTTTCAAGGTTTATGCTGCCTGCAGGAGGATTTTTGTGCGAAATTGCAAATTTTGCAATCTCGCAATTGCGAGATTGTCGCTGCCCGCCGCATCTACGTGTTCGCAAGTGTTTACTCCCACAAAATTGTATAGTATTCTAGTTGGCAAGTGCGACCAAGCAAAAAATCCGCTTCGCACGGATTTACGAATTTTCGGCAAATTCGCGAGAGTTCGCGGATTGCGAATTTGCCGAAAATCCGCAAAATCCGCGAGCGGAACGGATTTTACACCCATGCTTAGCATGTATGGTGCGGATGGCACCAACACGCACCCACTGTAGGGGGGCGCACTTGTCCACAACGTACCCATTCAGTCAATGGGAGCTCATGTATGCATCGTACGACTTATATGGCAGTCCAACTGAACCGAGTCTGACAGCATATGGCCACATCGTACTCGCTCGGTCGAACTGCATGAGTCCGGCTCGGTCGGAAAACACCCCGGATCTGGCTCGGTCGGAGTGGTTTCCAATCGAGATCAGAATCGGCCCCTTAATGTTTTTATTTTGGTTCTTGATACAGCGTGTAAGGTGCCTGGACACAGGGTGACAGACAATTCAAGATCTGTGAGCAAGCCACAACAGGTCAAATAACATGAGAAAGTGATCTCTTTGTAGTAAAGGCTTGGCGAGACCAAGAAGAATATGTGGTAAAGATTATAAAAGGACTTAAATGCTCTGTCAAGTCTTTTTAAAAATGGATGTTGACTTGACCTGTCAGATTTCTACCAGACGCGTTTGTAATTCATATTCATGTTTGCTGATGCAGGTTACATTTAGGTAATGCATGCAAGAAAATAATACACTGTATTTACCACACAATTTTCCCTGCACCTGTAAATGTGGGGCCACTTCAATGTGGCAGTTGTAACTTCTGCCAAAACAAATGTGCATGTCTGATGTAACATATGAAGATCTACAGTACAAACTAAATATATTTTTAAAAAATGCCAGATGGAATGCTTGATTAATCTCAGCCACTGGGAATTACTCGGGCCACATCCCAGTCCATTGTTCTGCTCAGGGAGAAACTGGCTGGGCCGTTCAGGCTTAACTGTTCTCACTGGAACAGGGACAAGACTGATATGTACATGCTGGGTCCACACTGAGGTGGTATGGTGTGCAAGATAACGATGGACCAGGATGTAGTGACGGTGAGTACCAGCAGCTGAGATGAATTTATGCATTCTATTCATCACTTTTTCTGTGATTTAATGTGTCATCCTGAGTGAGATGGTTATGCCCAGACATGGGTCCCATGCACACTGTCACTGGAACCAAGCTATGTTTAGCTGATGAACTTCACTAAGCCAAAACCGATCCTGGGTTGCTTGTGTTCTGGTTCAGGGAGGACCTTGCCTGGCAGTTCCAGCTGAACTGTTCCCATTGAAACAGGGCCCAGACTGATTTGTATATGGGTGGGTACAAACTAAGGTGGCATGGTGTGCAAAATAATGATGGACCAGGATGCAGCTAGGGTGAGTACCAGCAGCTGAGATGAATTCATGCATTCCATTCATCACTTTTTTGTATTATTTAGTCCATAGTACAACACAGTACAGGATTGGTGGAGCTAGCTATTTGACTCTGTCCAGGTTTCTGTCAATGAAAGACCAACTCAGGGGACTGATTCTCAAAACATATGTAAGTTCATAAAAGAGTAGTACTGTTTTACCTACCTTTGTGATTTCGCCCTAAACATTCTAAAATGGGATTAAAATGGGAATGTTCAGGTCATTTTCAGGTACAAGTGGTACACCTAAAAAGGACCATTCACACTTTACTCTTTTACTAATAGGGAGTTAGACTGAGACTTACGTGTGATATGAACCTGGCCGCAATGGAGTATAGCGTGGATACAGCTCTCAGATTCAACCCAGTTGGAGGTTATATCTTGGTATTAAGTCGCAAACATTGCAGCCTAAAGGTTTCAGCAGAGCAAGATGTAGGCTGTTGCCAAAGAGGGTTCCACAAGGACAGATAATAATTACACAAAGTCTCTATGAAGTTGTTGGCTTTGGGCAGAAAAGCTCAGAGCCTGCGATATTTTATTTTCATGCCAAGCAAAGCTAGCTCATAGGTTAGATACATTTGGCAACTTCAAGAGTCAAGATTTCTATGTTCGCACAAAGGGGCAGAATACAATCTCAAGCAAATCTTTCTGCTTGACACCGACTTGGAATCAGAGCTGACCGACTCAAGGTCTGCAGTTCCGCCTGCCCGATTACGATGCAACCGAACACTGTTCGGTCGGATTCCCATTGTTTCCTATGGGAGCTCATGTTCTGCCCTACAATCGGCTGAAACACAGGCTCCTATGTGGAAATAGGGTGTGTGTAGAAAACCCTTCACCCTGTCGCAGGCACCTCACGTTGCCTGCCACACAGTGCAGGGTTTTACAGGGGGGTCTCTAGGTACCTCCTCTGCCCTCAACCGGAGGCCGCAGGATGAAAGGGGTCCTGCCAGGGGCCCCCAAAGTCACTTTCTATCAGCCTTTCAATGTCAGACAGGCCAAGGTCGAAAACGCTATCTATTGGGGTGTACGATGCGGTTCCAACCAACATGAATCCTCTGAAGCCGGTTGGAACTGATTGTACGGAGGATGCTTTCCACCCATCGTAATCGTGCCCTAATGTTACTTTTTTGGAGCTCGGATTCCTTCAGTGAAGCAAGACTGCAGCTATGTGCCAAAGCGAGCTCTACGAGACTGGATACCTTCTCAATGAGACCGTGCTAAATTGGATTTACTGCTGCAGAGAAGTACTGAGTGGGATAATCCTGAATCTCCAGTCCACCAGCAATGCACCTCAAGTGGATTGACTTGGAAGGTGTGTCCCAGTCCACTCGAGGTCTGTAAACTAAAAAATCATTAAAAGGCCCCAGATTTTCATGGGTGGTAGGAGAAGTCCAGCCGATAAAAGTTCTCTGGGGTTGCACTAGCCATTTTTTCTGCATTTCATGTATGCCCTACTGCAAATAATCCCACAGTGCCCCTCTCTACTTAAATCCAAGGCTGTGAAACCTTTCTCCATTTGTGCTAAGCCTGCATGTCCACTGCGGAGGAGTAGCCAGGGTAATGAGCAATCCCTCCTCTGTAGTCACTTCAAACCAGTACTGGGGCAGGTAGCTCCCCACTGTGCACTGTGATTGGTGCCTTCCTTACTGGGTGAACAAAAGAAGAGATCCATAAAGGTGTCATCTGACATCTGTCTGTTACAAGGGAGGCCCCTTCAAAGTAAATTGGATTCCTTGGCACTGGAAAAAAAATCATCTAGCCAGAGGAACAAAAAACACCCCACAGGACTTTGTCGCTGGAAACAGTTCTCACACCTCAATCAAGGCTTGAGCTCTCAGAGGGCTAATGCTTGAGGCTAATGTAAATTAGCCTTCAGAGGCTTTAGGAGGGATAATGTTATTATCTAAAAGTACTTTTTCCTTAATCATTATTAAAAATCCGATTTCACCTGTGTCTTGGGCTCTTAATAAATATTACAAAGTTTCTAAAAATTAACTATCTAGGTGTTTCCCAACCAAATTTAACATTATTGAATGTAATAGCGCCTCCCAGTGTTTCTCTATTGAACAGCCATTCTTTCTACAATAAAAATACCATTGCAGTGCGAGTCACTATAAGGACATGTTTAACATCAACATTCTACATGTAATACTTTTAAATAACTTGCACCCTTCCATTCCATTGGGCTATAAAGCCTACTATTAGTCCTGTAAAATGGGTTTATTTCAACAGGGCGATTTGAAGTTTAAAACTGCTTCAGTCTGGCAACAATGGTAGGCCTGAAGCCAGGTTTGCACTGCCTTTGTAATGGATAACAAAATAGATGCTGCAGTTCACTTGTGGCAGTTACCTTTCAATCTCTGGGATCAGCGTGTAGTATATATTAGGGACTGTTGGGTAAGTTAAATATGCCAATTATGGATAAGCAAAATCAACCATGTTAAAAGGAGGAGAAAGGGCACTTTACTACTGGTTTATGGGGTAACGTGCACAGAGCTCTACAACCAGCAAGACCAGATAGAGCTAAAAACTGGGGGTACACCATGCAAAAGATCGTTAGTTCCTATGCTTACCATACTCAGAAATACATTTTTCAATCAACTCCTGAGTCTAAAGTATATGCCTGACTTCAAAATGGCCCTTAAGTTATTAGAGAGAGAGAGGGAACGATCATTTGAAAAAAATACAATTATAAAATGTGTGTCCTTCCTCATTGATCCTTACCGCCTCCCCCACATGTTGCTTGAATAAAATGTAGTTGTTAGATTTTGAAAGAGTGACTTTTTTTAGATGGTTGGCAGTAGTGTTTTTTTATGGAGGTTTCAAGGAAATTCACTATGAATGTTGCTCCTTTATTGCATGTAAGCAGGGTGCTCGGTGGTGTCCTACATGTGGAATAAGACAACAAGGGAATAGAATTTAAGTGAGAGATTTCACCTGCACTTATGCACCAACAGCAGGAATACAAAGTTGGACAGGGACTTGGAGCTCATTCCTCGTGCTTTTAATCAAGAGACCTCAGCAACACAAGAGTTGTGTGTGAGTAACAAAGGTGTCTGCCAAGAGCAACTTAAGAAACAAAAAATGGGTTTTGTAGAGCACCTAATTCCTGTGAGTGACTAGGTGTTGCAGAATATAAGTAAGAAATACTGACATAAAAGGTGAGGATAAGAGAGTTGTTGAAACAGATGAGGTTTCCGGACTTTACAGAACTTAACCGAACGTTGTTCTGAATGGATGTCAAGGGAAAAGTGTTCGAAGCTTTCGGGGGCTCTAAGAGACCTTGGAACAGCAACCAAGTAGGAAGTAGAAGAATGCTGAAAATACAGTGTGAACAGTGTAAATATGTATTTCTTGTGTGTGGAAGATTATACAACTAGTTAGGAGAGTTGGGAACCAGTTAAGTGTCTTAGGATGCACTCAAATACTATACTATACTAATCTAGCTGTAAAAAGTGTATTTTGTAATTGCATGAAAAGGAAATGAGTACAAGTCAGTCTCTGAATATCAGCATCAAAAGACAGATTGAGATCAAAGATGACTCTCAAGTTACGTACCTTAGTAGCAGGAAGAGGGCTAGCCCCGAAAGAATGAGGCCACCAAGGTGAGGACCATCAAGGCGGGTTGCAAACACTAGGGGCAGATTTGCTAGCCCCTTGCGCCTCTTTTACGCTGCCATTGCGTCACTTTTGTGACACAGCGGCGGCGCGGAGCCAGCCCCATGCTGCAAGGTATTTACAATGTGACGCATCTGGGAGATGCATCATGTTGTATAGTCCTGCGCCACATGTAGGCGTTCCGCCACAAGAGGAGGGGGGGCGCGTTCCAGCACAGGAGCGCCTCCTAAAAGTGGCTGAGTGAAAACTACAAGATTTCACTCAGTCACTTTTAAGGCCATGCTGCGTCAAAACCCTACGCCTGCTTGAAGCAGGCGTAAGGATTGACGCAGCATGTTAGGGATAGGGCACCCCTGAGCCTTGCTCGAGCTGCATCGTGCTTTTGACGCAACTCCAGCAATGCACTGCCTTTCCGACGGGGGGGATGCAACACGCATCTATCTGTCCATCCGTGCACTCAATTAGGACATCATTCGAGTATTATCTCGGTCCCCCGCCGTGATCGCTTTTCGCGACGGCCTCGCTAGTGAGTACGTTACTATCGCACCAATCACTGAATTTCAACCACAGCAACTTCCAGCTCTCCCCATTCAGGTGACAACCTGGGAATTCACTCCGGTTGGCGGTGGCTCGCAACCCATGGAATTTGTTGAAACCTAGGATCCCTCCTGGTTTGACAAACAGAATAATTATTGTTTGCACACTGGCATGCCTATTTTCACTGTCCTGAAGATGATCCCATGTATTTAACCCAAGGGATCGAAACGTCGTCGACACTAACTGTATCATATGTTACTAAATTATCTGGATAAAATGTACAATGGTACTACTATAAAAATGAAAGTCTGTCTAAATTATACTAAACACAGACGTCTTCCCCCTTGCCTGAACCACCTCCCCCTCTTTTCAAATTCCTTGTTGTTTATGTGTTGGTCGCAGGTTGCGTCCTACTTGTATTTGTCACTAATTCCCTTTATAAAGCTTATTTTCAAATAAACTCTGTCCAGCTGCACAAAGAACATATTGTCTATTTAGCATATGTTGATAAGTTTTTCTCTACCTGATTTTGTCTAGGGACCACTGTCTTTAGTAACAATCAACTCACCCAAGGTCCCTACAATATTGCTTTTGGGTTCCCTTGTTTTTTTGTAGAGTATTGTAAATGCGGCGCATCAGTGGTGGTGCACGGGTGGGCAGATGCATCGCAACTCTTCTGGTGCATCCCTTCTGATTAGCAGAGATGCGCCAGAAGTAGTAAATCTGAGTTGATTCTGAGTGAGTCGATAATCATCTGCTAGGCAAACACAATCATACAAGATTTGGAATGGTTTGCCATCAGATCCATTTTTCAAACAAAGAAGTAGCTGAGTGTCATCACCATAGGCAGAGAATTGGAACAAACTAGATCTGCTTGGGGCAACACATAGATGTGTAGTAGGGTCAAACGGAGAGCAGATGCTTGGGGAACTCCGCACCTTAGACCATATAGAATGAACAGTACAGGCCTAGTAAAACAAGGAGCTACACCAGTCAAGAACCATGACTTGCAGAGGAGCTAGGTGAAGCCTATCCAGGTGAAGCCTGTCTAGTGGGACGTTATGAGAGACCTCATGTTGAAAGCTGTTAAAAGATCTAATTGGATGTTGACCTCAGAGCCCCAAAAATCCATGATTATTCAATGCCACTACTGGGTGTGATGAATACAGCCTTTATACTCAATATGGATGTAAAGCAGTATGGAAAGAATTGTTATTCTCATAGTACAGGGATAGTTGATGGTTAACCCAGATTTCCAAAATCTAGTTTATCTGTAGCGTTATAAGTGTCCCTGAAAACATTTTCCAACTTTTTACATTTGCATTTAGCTGGGGTTAATTCCACAGAATACCAAGGAGCAGAAGGGGTAGACTAATGTAACTTGCCAATTTTCCTAAGGAGTGTAGCATGTAGGGTGTCAACCACCCATCTGTTAAATTGGTCAGTGGACATGCTGATGCCATGCTGTAATGCTGGTTGTGATGCTATCAAAGTTTAGTTTAATTTTTGCATATCCAGTTTTGACCATGGTGTATACTCTGTGTTCATTCGGGTCAGAGGACTGCATTTTCTGTAATCGAAAGTACCATAAAAAAATTACTTTGTGGTCAGTTGAAGGAAGATCCAGGCTAGGATAGACTCTAATAAGATCTCATCTAGCACAGATATGGTTTAGAGTATGTCCTGCCAAGTGAGTGAGTCCCCTGGACATGTTGAATGAACTTGATAGTGGAAAATGTGTCCAGTTGTACATAGGAAACAGTATCAATCGCATTGTCTGTGTAAATATTAAACTACCATAGAAATAACCTCCTGAAGAGAGGATGAGACATTTTCAGCAGAACCTAGAGGTCGGTAGATGAGAACATTCTTACAAAGTACTTTGCATTCAGGGTGAGAATGATATGCAATGTCTCTGCATCTAAGAGGTTGTATGTTCTAAGAAGATCATGTCCACCCGCCTGTCTGTTTGCAAGGGGTGGTTTACCACACGACTAACAGACCCTTGTGAGATAGCAGACGCCAAATCAGCTCCAGAGTCATCTTTTAACCATGTTTCAGCTATATATACTAAGTCTATTTTGTAGTCCTCAAGAAGAGTATGGATTTCAAGCACATGTTTACGAAGGGCCAGCACATTTGTTAATAAACATACAACAGTTCCTGACTCATCATTATTGTGACTGGTAGTCCAGAGACCGAATAGTGCTGACTGCTGAGATAAAGAGTTGGGAGTTTGAGAGCAGTTGAAATGTAAAACATCAGTAATGCTGGCAAGAAGGAACTGAGAGCAGAATGCCTTCGAGAAAGAAAGAAGAAAGTGGCGGCTTATCCTGTTATTTCACTCATCATATCCCATAGCTACCTTTCTTTCCATGGCTAACTTTCTTTAAAGATAATTCTAAACTCTAAGTACCAGCAGCAGCCTGTTTCAGATTCAGTAAATATGTATGTGCCTAAAAACACATGGGCATATTACCAAGCAATAGCGATAATTATCGCTATTGCTTGGTTAGAGACAAATATTTACCGCTGAGCTGCGGCGATTTTTATCGCAAATAAACCTTGGTATTACCAAGGTTTATCGCAAATGCGATAAAAAACGGCCGCAATGCATGAATATCGCTGAGAAGTCAGCGATATTCATGCATTAGAGAGCTAATGCTCTTAGCCATGTTATCCACCTCCCATTGGATAACATGGCTAAGAACTGCTCAGGGCAGATGTTAGCTTTTGGAGATATTCGCGCTTAGTGCGAATATCTCAAAAAGTTGGTAATAGGAGATAGCGATGTTAGCGACTGTTTCCAGTCGCTAACATCTTGGCACGCCCACTTTGCATGTCATTAGTGATAAATATCACTGACATGCAAAGTGGGGCCCAAGATGGTCGCTATCTCCTACTAGCTGTCGCTAACTGGTGTTAGCGACAGCTAGGTAATAGGGAGATAATTTTATCTCCGCTTTCTTGGCTTTTAAAGCCAAAAAAGCGGAGATAAACCCCCTTGATAATATGCCCCACAGTTTTCAACTTTTTGTTTTTGCTTTTAAAAAGACCTAGAGACAGATCTACGACCAAGTAAATTGCGCCTCACAAATTGCGACTCTTTTGCCAGTCGTAATTTGTGAGGCACAATTTACAATGTACAACAGTGTTTTTCTCACTGTTAGCGATTACCAATGGGGTCGCAAATAAAGAGGCTCATGAATATTAATGAGCGTCTCACAATTTGCGGCCCTATTGGGAATGGCAGGACCTCCCAGGTATGGTGGCCTGCTGGGCTCAGCAGACCACCATGTCTGGGACTGCTTTTAAATAAAGCAGTGTTTTTTTCAAATGCAGGCCTTTTTCCTTAAAGGAAAATGGGATGCATTTGAAAAAAAAAATGAAACATTTTTGTTTCATTTATTAAGGGCAGGCGACTGCCGGCCCTTAAAAATATTTTCTCCTGTGTTTGAAAAGGGGACCCCTTCCCTTTTGCAACCCTGGTAATTTGTGAGTGTTTTGCGTCTAAAATTGCAGACACAAAACATCTGTACATAGGGTTGCGCACGCTATTAGGAAGGGAACGACCCTTCCTAATAGCAAGTCACAAAACCCTATTTTGCGCATGCAAAAACTGTTGTACATTTGGCCCTTAGGGCCTTATTATGAGTTTGTTGGTTCTCCTGCAGCACCCACCGCACTCCCCTCAGGATAACCACCAGGCCTGTGGTATGTCTGCCCGCCAGGATTCTGAGTTGATTCCAGGGCGGGTCGGTGTGAGGGCGGTGCTGGTATAGTCTCACAGTGGCGGCTGGATTTGGAAAGTCTTTACAGCAGGCCCCACCGTGACAGCCCCTGCAGCATGTTCATGCACGCGTGGCATGCATCATTTTGTGCTTGCCACATCGTGCAGGAACAGGGGTGGAATTGCAAGGTGGCACAACATGTGCCCCCACGCATGCACCCCAGGCCAGCAAGCAGCAGGGGGCCCTTTGTTGCATCTCCATCGCCCTATTCATGGTGGGCTCACCTCAATCAAATGGGCAATGGAAATGCAATCGTGCCGCAGCGTACTGCAGCATATTCCTGCCCCTTTCCACTGTGCCACCGACTTGGCAACCTGGATCCCAATGGAGGCAGCAGTCCTGCGGCAGTCTGACTGCTGCACCCAAAATATGGCGGGCGGACCCACAGTGATGGCAGTGGTCAAACTATCACAGCAAGTACGGCGGTCCTAGGAACACTGTACTCGTAATAAGCTCCTCAGTTTAGTAGCACTGAAAATAAAAGGCATTGTTATATTGCTCTACAATACTCATTTTATCATTTTTAGAATTCTGAATAGCTGGGAACTTGTGTCTTTCGTTTTCCCCAGAGTTTTTCCCACTAGTAACATAGATGCTCTTTGCTACCTTACGATCCACTGAGGAAGATGAAATGAATACGAAGGAGTTGGGTATTATTAACACCTGGTATTAAGCATCATTCAACCATTAAGCCTATACTGTGTGATCTCCTCATTGTTGTTTGTACGTAGCTTGAGAGTGTAGATCACTTCTAGCTCTCCACAGCTTTCAGTAAACTTGGATTTCAAGACAGATTGGATTATGGGAGGGACATCTATGCCCAGTCATCACACTCAACTACACAAGATAAAGACACCAGGTGAAGTGGCGGCCGGCACAGGTAAGAGCGGTGAAATAGTAGGGCAGGGGTGGAGCGGGGTGGGGGAAAGTTGAAAGATGATGGGAAAAGTAAACTTAAATAGAAAATAAAATAAAATAAAAACACTTACTTTGCGCTCGGCGCATCACCACCTCGGCGATGGGGTGAGCGCAAGGTCAGTGTTTTTTTAATTGTTTTAATTTAATTTTACCTTTCCCATCGTCTGTAAACATCCCCCCCCACCCCGCACTGGCCGGCCTCCACCCTGCCTCACCACTCTTACCTGTGCCAGCCGCCACTGACCAGCTGTTAACTGATTGTCATCAGATGCAGGGAGTGAAGGAAGGGCTGGAACTTCTCTCTGTTCATCGCCTCTCTACGAAATAACCGACGGCACCAGAAGAAGAAACTGCTCATGTTCAAGGGTTCCAGTAAGGCTCTCCAGATAACATTTATTTGCCCGCCAGCCCGGGCACCAGGGGGTCCTAGACCAATCACAGCCCTGATATCTCCCCCAGCAGATCATTACGGAAACACACACACACATCATCAAACTCTGGCTATCAATATTGTTCGAGTAGCATGGAAAGAATTATAACCAAGACAGCTTAATTTATGCAATCATTGCAGTCGAGGTTTATGTTCCACATAATTATGGATTTGCCACATTTACCACATAATTCATCATTGGGTGCAAATTTTGGACATTCCAACAAAAAAAATTGCTTCTAGCTAAAACAGCTTAAATATTGCTGAAAAAAAAGTGAAACGAGCAGTAGCTGACTATTTTCAAATATCGATTTGAAGTTGTTAATTTGCGTGTTCGGGTTATTAAACTGATAGCAGTGAGGTGAATGTTCTATCCATACAGAAATAATGTGTATTAAAATTACAAAATTGCAAAGTAGTGCTGCATTGTACTAAATATTTAGCCATTTTGTTTCCATTATTTTCTGAAGCCCGCTGCGCAATTGTATCTTCCACTGCCGCATAAATCCACAGGCCCTGATTGTAGCCAAAATGATTCCCACTCATTTTATTGTTGTGCTTTGACACTTTACGCCCTTGGAATGGATACACTGTATCTCCTGCCTCTTTGTGCTCCTTTGCTTCTGTTTGCCATTACAACTAATTTTATTGCTGTTGCTCTCACAGAGGTTTTTTTTATTGAATCATTTTCATATCATTACCCTAACTGATGTGTGCTGCCTTAAATGCAAACTGTGGATAGCAGGCGCTCCCAAAATATATAATTTGCCTGTTAAGTACTTTGGAATCCCCTGATAAGGATTTGAGAGGGCTGTGTAATTGCCAGGCTAATATCCCTCTGCCAGTGGCTTCTGCTGCTTTGCAAGGAGAGCAGAGGAAATAACAGGAAGGGATGTCTCCAGGCCTCAAGTATGCAAAATAAACTCTGTGACTCTTGGATTATGTGGGCAATTTGTGGTAGCAGGACATAATAAATATATCTATTAGAACGGATATAGTTGACTTTTATAGGACATGCCGCTGTGGTTTCATTGGAATGATGTCACACCCATGAATCATTAACTGTTGCAATTAAACAGTTATATAGTTTTGCAAGAATATGGATTTCAGCCAATTGAAAGCCTAAAAAACAAATTCCTTTTTCTAGTTTACTTCTCTCTGGTTGATGTCTATGCGTTTAAATATTCAGAACATCATTCCTATTTGTTTAATTAGCACTTCAGATGTGAACTGCAAAACTAATTTTGTGGTATTCACTGTCCAATATTAGCTCAGCATATAAATAGCACCTGTCCGAACACCTAATTCCTGCAAACAAAATATCCTTTCAAATCAGCACTTTAAAAACTGCAGACTCAATCAGTTACTCAACACTTGATTAGCGGTGTCTTGGGCCTAATCTAGAGTTTTACGGATGGGTACTCAGTCATAAACGTGATGGATATCCCATCTGCCTTATTACAAGGGCATTAGGATATAATACCCTTCCAATAAGTAGGCCTGGGTGGAGTTCTGCCATGCTGAACTCCGCAAAGTGCTGAAAAAACTCTGCTGTGCTCCGTGGAGTTCCCCAAGCATCGAAGTGGGTTAAGTCGCACTGCTCACACTGATTTTTAGGGGCAGGAGTTTGTCCCACGCTGTAAAATCAGCGCATACGAGACCACGCATAGCACAAGAGGGTGCTGCTTCTATACGCTGCTCAAGTAAATATTATATTCGAGTCATTTGGTTTTTCAACACGAGTGGTAGCGAGCTGCCTCGACCATCCGGGTTGAGAAATCTCACCCGGAGGTGGTCTAGCCTATTATTTTCCTTTCTTGCCAACTTAATTTTGGTGAGGCAAACAATTCTGAGCCACTTTGCAGAGTTTTTCTGAACTCCCTACTCTCCGCTAAGCAGGCAAACTCTGTTGGCAGAGCGGAATTAGTCGCCCCCCCAGTAATAAGGCAGATGGGATATCCGTCACATTTTTGGCAGAGTATCTGTGCACCAACTTCTATTTCAGACCCTTTGTGTGATAATAAATAAACTGACTATTCTTCTCAGTGCTCCAGTGCCCTCTGCTATTTCAGTACAAGATCTAAATTAAAAACTACGGCCTGGGGCAAGCCCTAGCCATGAAAGAAGATGGTGGCATAAATAGTGACGTATGTGCTGTTTGGGAACCAGGAATGCATCTAAAAATGGAATCAAAGCATCTTGAAAATCATCAGCCTTAATACACAGACATATTCTGGACCATATTTTGAGTTTGGGTGATAGGATTCTCCATCACTGTCTGCAAACCCTTAGTACACCTGCTCGATTTTGTGATGGGGGGATTATCAGTTTTCTAACGACAGCCTCACATCAAGAACATGACAACCTGCCCTATTTAGAGTGGATGTTCTGATGTCCTTTTTGTCCAGGTAAATCCTGGCTGTAACAAACAGAAAAAATGTCGCTCCCACCCTCTGAAACAATTAGAAGAGTGTGGGGGGCTTAGTTCTTTGTTTTTACAGAAACAATACTGATTTGGGAGTTTTCTTTCTGAAAAACGAAAAAGTTTGGTGTACAGTCACTTACAAAACAGCAAACTTTCAGTACCTTTCCAGGACCTACCATAGTGGCGGCTTCTCTGATCTTGTGGCGATCTTTTACTGTGGTGGCCAGTAAAAAAAGCTGGGATGTCTCAACATGCTACCCAAAAGTTTGAATCCAAATCATTAAATGGCACACACTCTATGCGGAACCAAAGAAGGTTTCCACAGAAACCATATGTCACCGGTGAGCCTGATAAGTCTAACAATGAGAAACCCTACTGCGAACACCCCAAGACAATCGGAATTCCTATTATTTTGATGTCATTTACAAAGTGACGACTATAAGTAAGACTCTGTAGTAAGCCTGACTACAAAATAGCGTCACCACAAATACAGGTGTGCCTTAATGTCTCCCACCTTGTGTGTCAGGCCCCAAAATCTGAGTATTTTTTTACTGTGGCACCAAGCCCCTAAATATCCGCTAAATATCAGACAGCCCTATGAGGGTCTGAGGATCCGTTGTTACCTTTGCAAACCACCCGGGGTATTCTATCAGAACCCTCAACCCAACACCAGTTCATATCCTTTACATTTAAGACTTAAGCTTATCATGTCTTCTGCTTTGTGTAGACACTCCAACGGCAACACCCTCCTGAAAACATGAAAAACAAAAAAATACAAATTTAATGAAATTAAGATTGAAAGTGCAGGAGTCCGGATCATGAGATTATGTAAGGCAAACAAAGTGAAATGCTAGCACTGTCAAAATCCCAAATTCTTTAGATCAGGGACTAAATGGTACAGTCTACAGAGTAGCTCACCAAACTGCAGATACTGCATGCTAAAACACAACATTAATCCCAAATAGTTCTGAATATTATCTCATAACCTAAATTTCATATCAGTCTGGGATGAGGAGAGATGGAGTCTTGACAGCCAAATTGAATTCAAGGAAGTCTTTAGTTCAGTACAGAAATTATAATCAGGCAAATGCCCGGGTCTGGATGGTCCTTAGCCCAGTTTTATAAAGTCTTAGGGGCAGATTTATGTTAACTGGCGCATCCCCAGGGATGCGCCAGTTAATGTGCGCCACAGTGCGCCACAGCTCCGCCACCCATGGTGCGCCGCATTTACAATGCGGCGCACCATGGGGCAAAAACGGCACAGATGCGTGACGCATCTGTGCCGTAAAGGCGACGCATTGCTGGAGTTGCGTCGCAAGCGCGACGCAGCTCCAGTAAGGCTCGGGGGTGCCCTATCTGACCAATGCTGCATCAAGACCTACGCCTGCTTCAAGCAGGCGCAGGCTTTTGACGCAGCATTGGCCTGAAAGTGACTGAGTGAAATCTCATAGATTTCACTCAGCCACTTTTGCGAGGCGCACCTGCCCCGGAACGCCCACCCTGCGCCAGAACGCCCACAAGCGGCGCAGGGCTTTACAACGTGACGCATCTGCCTAGATGCGTCACGTTGTAAATCGTTTGTAGGGATGCGCCACGTTTACGCCGCCTTGCGTGACGCAACAGCGGCGTAAACGTGGCGCAAGGCCTTCATAAATCTGCCCCTTACTCTTTTGAGACCACCTGGACACTCCTTTTTTTCAAACTGCTCCACAATTTTCAGAAAATGACTGAAGTTAGAGGATCAACAGCGGACCCCATGATCTTGCTTATTACCATAGAAGGGAAAACTCTGACAAAAACTAAAAACTCTAGAATTACATACCTGGTAAACCTATGTTTGAAAATCTATGCCAAAGTTTTATCAAACTGATTCGAACATATACTTTGCAGACTCATTAACCTAACACAAACAGTCTATATGAGTCTATATGAGGAACACCTTTTCAAGTGCTCATACAAAGCTCCTCTGCATAACTTGGAAAAAACTAGACAATGTTACACTGTGACAGCTCCTTAGCCTTAGATGCAGAAAAGGCCTTTTACATAGTTTCCTGACTTTTTTAAGGGTACATAAATTTAGCTTTGACACATTTTTATGAGAATGTTCATGGCCTTAAACACTAAACCCCTAGCAAATGTTAAGAACGGAAGGAGTCCTCTTCCATGTTTTTTCACTTACGCAAGGCACGGGACAGGGTTTCTCACTTTCACCAGAACTACTTAGCAATAGACAACAAGGGTGCATTTAATGATTGGACGCACAAAGCAGCAGCATGCACTGATGACAATCTAGGCCCATTTGTATCAAGATTGCTTTTGCGATTCTGAAATATGGATTCGTTATTTAAGACTCGCAGATTCGCTATTTAAGACTCGCAGATTCGCTATTTAAGACTCGCAAAATGCAATGTATGTAGGATATGCAAAAAAATTGTGAATCCTACATGTTCCTCAATAGCAAATTGCAAATAGCGATTCACTATTAAGGAATACCTTCCCATTCAAACCTATGGGCCTAGAGGCCCATAAGAATGAAGAGGATTGCATCCGCAATTTGCGAGTACCAAATAGGTACTCGCAAACTGCGCATGCAATTTCAAGGGTGCAATGGTGCCAAAAGGACTCCCTGTTGCACCCCTGTAATATGCATGTGGCGCACATACATGTCCTAAGGGCACATAGAAAAATACTAAAAAGTGCTTTTTTAAAGGAATTTGCAAATTACTACCAACTAGAAGTTGGTTGTAATTTGTGATTCCTTAAAGCCAGGTCGCAATTTTTTCTTGCTTCCTGCATTGCATTTAAGGAAGCGCAAATGGCGATTCCCTAAATGCATGCACAAAATAGGTAATCACAAAAATTGCGATTACCTTTTTTGCGAATCCCTTTTGGGATGATACTTCCCAAAAGGCTTTTCCCTGTTCGCAAACGGCCGATTCTGCAAATCGCCTGTTTGCAAACGGGAAAACGCTTGATACATCTGGCCCCTAGTATTTAAAGAAAATTCTGAAGCCTTAATTTCTGTACTGATTAACACAACAGAGCAGTACCCTGCTGTCTCTAGGGCTCTTTATATAAAACGAAGTCAGATCACTAAACATATACTGCACACAGGAACTGCTTCCTAATTGCAAGTACCGGCATGACAAGTCTTCCAGGATTCCTAAAATACTGCAGCGTAGAATTAAGTGATTGCTTATCGAATAAGAGAACCACAAACTTACAACATTAATGAAAATTTTAAACATACTAGAAAGTTGTTCTCCTAAATTTATTTTGTGGTAGACAACAGTATCAATAATAAAAATAATGATACCATTCATGATAAATGATCTTATCAACATGATCCTGAATTAAAAAAATCATATTGGGAATGACCATTTTTTGTATGGCATATCTCAATATTCTTGCCTACCTTTACTGACCCCATGTTTGTTGGCCATAAGAGTTTGTGATCTCTCTCTTAAAAATGGTAACATTTACATATCCATGATTAGCACATTCAATTTACTGATATGTCGATAGTACATGGTACTACAAGTACCAAGAGCATGTAGATTAAATGCTATCTTTTGGCGGCAGTGGTCATTGTGCCACCCACTAAAGTAGCACTATAAAACATGTCTCCAGCCCTGTCACTGTAGCCTGGAAATGTAGTTTTAAACTGCCATTTCTACCTGGCAACATAAATCTCTAGGCAGGCCTCAATCTTCCTCTTTTTAATTCTTATAAGCTACCCTTAAGGTAGGCCCTAGACATCCATAGGGAAGAATGCTTGGTATTTAAAAGGAAGGACATGTTTATTTACATTGTGCATCTTTTACATGTACTGTTGGTTGAAGAAAAATTCAAAGTAGTTTTTCACTGCAGCAAGGCAGGCTTTACCATTGGAAACGCTGGGTTATATTATAACATGTAATAATGCTTATTTCAGTGAGGAAGCAGCTAAAAATGTATTCAAGTACTCACTTTAATTGTAGGTTAAAATCTAACTCAATGGTGAAGCCAGATTTTATATTACTATTTCAGAAGTGACAGTGTTTGGAAGTTGTCATTTCTCTGCCTAAGTCAAAAGTGGCTTTATGCTAGCGTCCAGTGTCACCGGACTGCTGAATGGCTCCGCTGTAGTGAGATGTGGATTTCTCCTCGACAGTGGACAAAAGGCTTGCCTGTGGAGGGTTGTTTTCCTCCTTTGGAAGGAGGACATGTGCTCAGCCCCTTCCTGAGCGTCATAGGAGGCCTATCCTCTTTAATTTATTCTCACAAATCCCTTAAACCACACAGCCACCTCCACTTACAAACATGCTGAGCCACTCCCCCAAAACACAAGGGGCCTCATTTATGAAAAGTGACGGATCGCTGCGTGAAAACAGCGATGCGTCACTTTTCACTGCGCCCTCCTTGCAGAGGCAATGATACGTCATATTTACAGTATGACGCATCATGGCGCAAGGAGTTACAGATACGTCAGTATTTCTGACGTATCTGTATGGCACAAAAGTAACGCATTGCTGGAGTGTGTCACAAAAGTGACGCAACTCCAGCAATGTGTCCTTTCACATGGGGCAAGCCCCATGTGAAAGGGCCTGCGTCAGTCTTACGCCTGCTGTGAGGCAGGCATAAGAAATTGCCGCATTTGTGTCCTAGAAGTGGCGCGTCAGCACGCCCCCCCTGCATACATTATACCTGGCGTAGGTATAATGTAGTGCAGCGGTTTACGTCACTTTGTAAATATGGTGCAACTAGGCACATTTTTTACGCTGCTGGTGCGTCACAAAAAGTGACGCACCGGTGGCGTAAAAGTGGCGCACGGCCTCATAAATGAGGCCCTAGGTGAGCAGAATAAGGGTCCGTTGATGAAGCAAGCCATAGGTGGTACTTATGGGAAAGGACTTTAAATGATATCCCACAAGGGCACAGTGACTGTCACCGATTTACCTGGGTGAACAATCCTACACCTGAGAGAGACAGTGGCAACCCAACATTCCATCTTGTGGACTGTAATAGGATCCAACCAACTTCCTCACTTATTGTTGTATATCAAAAGGGAAGCTGCGTGTAAAACCTTACACACACTTTTCACTCCTCCTATTTTTTGCCCTCAATTGGCTGACCTCCTGTTTGAGTTACAGGTACACAACAATCTTTCAGAGGCCCCTTTCCATGCAACTGCCCAGCTGGCAGGTACAAACTGGACATGCTCTGGACCATGCTGCTGGTGTTCGTTGCAGTGAATCTTAACCCCCAAGTGGTGCCCGCAGGTCCTAGACACTTGAGTGTACTCCTCCTGTCCCCAAACTGCAAGTAGTGAAACTTA
This sequence comes from Lissotriton helveticus, assembly GCF_964261635.1. Lineage (NCBI taxonomy): Eukaryota > Metazoa > Chordata > Amphibia > Caudata > Salamandridae > Lissotriton > Lissotriton helveticus. Next base: position 435,856,091 of record NC_136062.1, on the reverse strand, counting down.
GAAATATTTTGATAAATTTCTGCCTGGAAACCGATCTGATTCTGGGAATGCTGTTCATGTGGATTCGCCAGTCTCAGAGGGTTTTGCTGAGCCGAAGTCGACCGACACTGAGTCCTTCTTGGGCACAGAACCCTGACTGCACCTGCCTGGAGCTTTCCTGCCTCCGTCATCAACCCCACTGGGACCTCACTCTTCAGCATCTCGTGTCATCGAACCCTACTCCAGATCCAGCTTGCTTCTTGGCTTGCCTACTGTTCTCCAACTACAACTTTTTCTCTATAAAAGTTTCTTCTCAGAAGGTAAACCTTCTATCCAACACTTTCTCCATCGCAGTCATCATTAACTTTCAACTATGACCCAGTTTAGCTTGACCAGACAATTTGAGTTGCTGCTTTGTATTTATGGTGCTACTTTTTATTCAAATTATTGAAAAAATCAAATTTTCAGTTCTACTTATTTGATGTTTGTCGTTTTGGTGAAATGCTATTTATATATTCTCAATAATGGGTTGGCATTGTTCTTGTATTCTGTATTTACTTTATTACTGCTGGAGGGCTGCATACATTTTTTGGTTTACTCTGACAAGAATTGTGTTTTTATTGGACGTTGTTTCACATTCTATTCAACTAATATTCCATTGTGGGCACTTTTGAAAGAGTTAAAAAAAATGTATTCAATATCTTCCATAGGAAGATGAAGAAACCTACAGTTTGCCGAATAAACCAAGACTAGCCAAAAGACAGTGGGCCCTATTCACAAAAGTAATCGGAGACAAAATCCTAACTTTACGACTTTCGGTATTCACAAAAGGCATTTAGGAGTAGTAAAGTTAGGAATCCTATGGGTTTAAATTTAGCTGATTTTCAAACCTACCCAACATTCTTCTTTTTTAAACAGGGTTCACTTTAGTTTTCTCTAGAAAACCCATTGCAACCACACTGCATATAAATCAGAAGAAATGATTGCCTAATTTTTATAATGTCAACATTTAAATGAAATCCTCAACGCTTAATCAGTTTCCGTGATACCAAGGCTGCGCTGACTGAATATATAACAAATAAGGATGGGACAGTCTAACCGTGTCTGTTTGATGCTGAACATAACAATCAAAATTAAAGGCTTCACAGTACTCTAGGGAAAATAGACTAAGTAAGGAATTTACTGAATTAACGATCAGTACTCTGAAGAGTACACTTGCATGATCAGTAATATGCAAAATGTTTTCAAATTAAACCAATCACAATTCAACAAATTGTTGAAGCTGTAAGCAGCATTATTCAAACAAAAGAATATTGATTTAAATTCTCGTTACCAACGTCGATTACAGTACTTCCAAAACAGGCAATAGAGCCTCCAAAGTCTACGATTTATTAAGCCCTAATAAAAAATTATTTTGCTCACCACACCACCCCAGTTCAGACATGGCCATATGCAAATCAGTCTTGACCCTGTACCTCATGGGAACAGTCCAGCCCAAACTGCCAAGCCATGTCTTCCCTGGACAGGAATCAAGCATCCTAGTACCGGTTTCTGCTCTCTGCCGTCATCAGCCAGGATAGCTTGACTCCAGTAGCGTAGTGAGCACGGGAACCACGTCTGGGCATACCCTTCCCACATACGGCGAACAGCAAAATACAAAAGGTGATGGACGGAATATTGCACATTGGCAAAGCATTCACCCCCAGTCACAGATTTGGGTTTAATCCATTGTTATTTTGCTCACCACGCCACCTCAGTTCAGACATGGCCTTATGCAAATCAGTTTTGACCCTGTGCCTCATAGGAACAGTCCAGCCCGAACTGCCAAGCCATGTCTTCCCTGGACCGGAATCAAGCATCCTAGGACCGATTTCTGGCTATCAACCATCATCAGCCAGGATAGCTTTACTCCAGTAGAGTAGTGAGCACGGGACCCACATCTGGGCATACCCTTCCCACATTGGGCGAACAGCAAAACACACAAGGTGATGGACGGAATGTTGCACATTGGCAAAACATTCACCCCATTCACAGATATGGGTTTAATCCATCGTTATTTTGCTCACCAAGCCACCCCATTTCGGACATGGCCATATACAAATCAATCTTGAACCTGTGCCTCATGGGAACAGTCCAGCCCGAACTGCCAAGCCATGTCTTCCCTGGACTGGAATCAAGCATCCTAGGACCGGTTTCTGGCTATCAGCCATCATCAGCCACTATAGCTTGACTCCAATAGCGTAGTGAGCAAGGGACCCATGTCTGGGCATACCCTTCCCACATAGGGCGAACAGAAAAACACACAAGGAGATGGACGGAATGTTGCACATTGGCAAAACATTCACCTCCAGTCACAGATCTGGGTTTAATTCATCAATATTTTGCTCACCAGGCCACCCCAGTTCAGACATAGCCATTTGCAAATCAGACTTGACCCTGTGCCTCATAGGAACAGTCCAGCCCGTACTGCCAAGCCATGTCTTCCCTGGACTGGAATCAAGCATCCTAGGACCGGTTTCTGACTATCAGCCGTCATCAGCCAGAATAGCTTGACTCCAGTCAAATAGCTTCTATAGCAGCCTAAAATAGTATCATATACTTAGTCATTTTAATGAAATATTCTGAAAGTAGCACAAAGCCAAAGGCTGAATTGAGAGGAAAAAGAAGGAAAACTGAACAATTTACATAAACTCAGACAGTTACAACAAGGTACCATGAATATTGAAAATGCCCCACATAATTCCATATAGTGAAAATGCTATCAATATCTCTCTAAAACATCTCAAATAGTCATGGTGCTTATTGATCAACAACGTTTCGATACCTCATTGTAATAGGGGGATCATCTTCAGGACTTCGAATGTATGCCTGAGGGAAGAAAGGCCGGTCATAAAGACAAAGTACAAGGAAGCTAGAAGGTAAGAAAAAAAAGGAAATAATATATAAGGAGAAAAGAAAAACACAATAAAATAATTTGAAGAAAGAGAGGAAGTGGGAAAAAAAGGGAAACACAAAATGAAAGTCAATAAAAATGGCAAATGGTAATAAATTCGACTGTCTCATACCATGCACGGACCTAGGAAGGGACGTGCAACAAGTGACTGGGAAAGTGAGGCTGTTGTTGTTTTATAACAGGACACCCACCAACAGTACATACAAAATTATACATTTATAACAAATTATAGTTGACAAGACAAAATATAACTTCTCCTAAGTGCAGTTAAGAAGTATTATCATAATATGCAAATATGCTTTCTCCAGGGTTTAAGATGGAGTTCCTACTCCAAAACCATTGCCTACTATGGTAATCTGTGATATTCTATGTACTAAAATAGATGCTTACAGGTTTTACCACATTGTAATAACAATACAACCTTAATATTCAATTTGCTGTAAACCCATTAACTGCTGAAGCTTTTTCACTCTTGTGCTAAGCCCCTTTATAGCAATTTACAGTAGTTTGCATTTAGGCCTCCATAACTCTTTTTTTCATATGTGATATCCACGCCATATTTGTATTCTTTTTTCTGAGCCTCACAGAGATGGTAAGATACCCAAGATGCGTTGATTACCCCTGACGGCACCAATGAAATAGCCAAAATATAGCCAGATTTTTTTTATTGTAAAAAAGGTGCTCCACAAAAAGTGTTTTCCCCAGAAACGGCTTTAACAAAGGTTTGCTATTCAAAAATTACTGTTCCCAGCATTTATGTACTTACAGAGCTGTATAAAAAAAAGTACAACAATTTTGGCATTTTTCCAAGAGGTATCCCCTTTCCTATTGATTCTGAACTCAGCAAGGAGTCATATGTGGATATCCCTCAAGTTTTTCCCAAATAAACGAACTGTTGAAATAAAAAATAAGTAAAATAAGAAGGAAAATAGACATCTTTAATAACATTTTCATTTGTAGCTTATTGTCACGACGGCCAATTTACGCAATCAATATACTGTTAGGTCTGCTGGACATATCTGGTCATGGGGATATATTGGGTTTGTAGGCTCTCCAAGAACCAAATGTACCCATGGAAAACATCTGAGCTGCATCTCACAATGGCTTTTCATTGTGTACATAGTTTAGAGTAATCCTCTGATAAAATATAAAGAATGAAAATGGGTATGAAAGAAACGTACGTATTTCTGAAATGCACACCAAATACTGCATTACAGAGCAGAGGTTTTGTATACTTCTCTGAATTTATAAATACCCTAAGGAGCTTTGAATTAAGAGCGCATTTTGTTAAATGTCTTCTTTCCTTCAATATTGACTTATATTTTGAAGGCACCAATGCAGATAAATCCAATTGGAATTAATAAATATTCTAACATGTCTCACGATAACAATGACACTTCACATGTGTAGCTGGACCTAGCGCCTGTGACACAATACACCTCAAAGCTTGCTCTGGATATAGAGTATTTTACACAGCAGACCTCATGCTTTTTTTTACAATGTGTGCAGCTATGAATCTCGGTCCCGAGCACGTCTGTTTCCCAGGACAACCTACCATACCCAGACATTTCTAAAAACTCGGTAGGTGGGGGTGTCGAGGGTGGTGTCACTTGTGTGACTCTAACATGTTTTTATTTTCCAGAAGCCCTTACAAATTTCAAGCAGTGCCTAAAAACCAAAATGTTCATCACATTTCTATGAGGACAAGTCCAGAATCGGCAGCGAACCACAAATTTCCTACCACACAGTGTTCCTCAAAATCTTCCGATACAAATGGTAGCTCACATGTGTGGGTGAGTTTAGTGCCCACACCAGAAAACGCCCAAAATGTAACATGAACAGATCAAAATTACCCACAAAAAAATACTCCTTTCTGCAATGTTGATGGTTGCGAAATTTGGCCCCTAGCTCAGCCAGCACCCTTCTGAAAACTAGACACCATGGTGAGTCCAGGATAACATGCCACCAGGATTCTTTCCCAAGAAATCCTAACCAGCATTTCTGTGAGGGAAATCTCTGGAATCTGTGGGGAGCCACACATTTCCTATCACCCAGTGTTCCCCCAAGTCTCTATCTATAAATTGTAACCCACTTATGTGGGTTGGCCTATTTCCTACCATCTAGCAGGGTTATATTTTTATGTGGATGTATGGTGGAAGCCTGGGTGGAAGGAATTTGGGGATCCCTGCAGATTCTGGAAATGTATGATACAGATATACTAAATGTGTGATTTTAGGCAAAGATTGGCATTTGCAGGGCATTGCAGGTAAGAAACCAATATAGGATCCATGTGAGGCCTTGAACTCCCTGGGGTGTCTACTTTTTGGAAAAAGTCTGAGTTTAGTAAATTTCCTTAGGTAGCTGCCCAGCCTGAGCCAAAATAACACCACTACCATTTTGCAGATGTTTCCATGTTTTATTTTGGGAATGGGTGGGTGTTAAACGTTGCTCTGCGGGTGGAGTTTGTGGACTTAAGTCACTCCGCACTCCGCTTGGAGTGTGGAGTTTGGCAAAAACTTCACCAGCTACTTCATAGTGGTGTTTACCGGCGCACACCACTCTGCAGGCAATTTTGTTACATGTGCTGTGCTGCTTTAAGTGGTGGTTGTTGTGGGTACTTGTGCTGTGTTGAAGCAAGTATTCTGCAGAAGGTGCAGGTGTTGCCACAGGCACCTCAGTGACAACAAAGCTGTGGCGATTGTCAGAAGGACAGGTGCTCACCTGTCATGGCCTAGATAGAGAGCTGAGAACGTTGTCAGACTGGCTTGTACCACATCAGAATTAACAGAGGGTGTTTACTGAAGAGCCTACGTCAGAGCAGACAGGGAGCCTGGACACCACCGGTCCTAATGCCCCTCGCTGACAGGGAGAGGTATGAACCCGGAAGTTGGGCCTAGCAGCAGATGCAGTCAGCGTCAGGCAGCTGAATGACGCAGGACTGCGAGCACTGTGCAGAATTGGAGTGCACACTAGGCTGTTGGTTGGGGGCGGGGTGCCAAGCTTGACCTGGAGCCATGAGACCCAGCGGGCTCTTAAATTCCCCTGTGCATGTGATAGTGCAGAGCGGAGCCTAGGAATCCTGATATTGAGAGGCTGAGCAATACTCTGCTGCTTGCAGACCTCTACAGAATTTGGCAGAGTTTTTCAGGAACTTCAGGAAATTCCATAGAGGGGAGCTCTGCGAACTCAGTCAAGGCCTAGTTTTGGGGGCTTTTTTGTTGAGGGTGTTAGAGTCAGCCATAAACGTGGGATACCATTATTATCAGGACAAGTGGGGGAATACCTGGTGGTAAGATATGTGTAATTACCTACAGATCCTGGAACTTTCCTTCCCACAAATGTGAGGCAGTTACATGATTTTTGTCAAAGTTTGATGTTGTGCAGGACATTGTGGGTAAGAAATCTTTGTGGGATCAATGCAATATATAGTCCTCTGGGTGTCTAGTGTTCAAAACTGCATGGTATAGTTGGTGCACCTGGGCGGCAGAGGCAGACCCTGAATAATGCAACCTTGCAGCATGGCAAGTAGTAGGTAATTTGGATGTAATCCTACTTTGCCATACCTTACATAAAAATTACAGCAAAAAATATTCAACATTCCTCTTGCTTGCAATGGGATGGGGGCTCTGCACCCTATCTGGGGGGGGGGGCAGAAAGACTGTGTGGTTTTTAGGCCTGGGGATAAACCCTCACTAAGGTGATACACCCACACACACTAAGTTTTTTCTACAACAAAAAATGGATTCCTGGTGTCTATTGCACTCTTTATCTCCCCGGGGTGGAGGAATGGAGGTGCAGATTAGTGATGCGCACACTCATCCACCCTCCGAGGGGGGCGAGCAGAAAGAGTTATGGTGCCTGGTGCAGCGGGAAGAACAGGCGCATGAACAAGGGGCTGCTCTCCCCCAAAACAACACCTTTCCTGGTGTTTAGTGGACCTCCTGGGAGCACCGATTGGGGGTGCAAACCCCAATCCATCCCCCCAGATGGTGTAAAATAACATTGTGATGGGTTCTCTGCCACCCTTTGGTGGGTAAATTGTGGGAGAACACCAATACCAAGGGAGGCAGAAAGTTGAAAGAGCCCTGGGGCAGGGGGAGCAAAGGCCCATGCAGTCCACTCCCCCCTGCAATTCAATTCCTAGAGTCTGGTGAGTAGATCCCTGCAGTGACTCCAAAGCAGGGATCCACTAGAGAGAGATATCATTGGGAAGGGGGCATTCTCTACTTTCCAATGGTACCTGACCCAGGCAAATTGTGCTTGGGGCAGAGATATGCTATCAAGTACTGATTCAGTGAAAGTGAGCTGATCGGCTCATTTCGGTTTTACTTTCAGAGAATTCACTTCAGCACACCATGCACGTTTATAGGTATTTCCTTCACTCCAAGAAAAACAAAAAAGAAACCCAGGCAGCCGCGAAAGAGAATTAGGCTGCTGAGGAAGAGAATTGGGCTGCTGGGGAAGAAATTGGGCTGCTAGGGAAGAGCATCGAGCTGCTAGGGAAGAGAATTGAGCTGCTGGGGAAGGGAATTGAGCTGCTGAGGAAGAGAATTGGGCTGCTAGGGAAGAGAATTGAGCTCCTGGGGAAAAGAATTGATCTGCTGAGGAAGGGAATTGGGCTGCAGGGGAAGAGAATGGGACTGCTAGGGAAGAGAATCGAGCTGCTAGGGAAGAGAATTGGGCTGCTGGGGAAGCTCTTATTCAGCAGCAGGAGCTTAAAAATGTAAAAAGAAAATCTTTTGGTACTAGCGAGCACCGAAAGGGTTCTTTTCAGTCCTCCCAAGCGTCAGCCAATGGCCGACAGATGCACTGCGAAGGTTGTGCGCGACACTCGCACTGAAAAGGGTTAACAAGGCTGCACAATAAATGAACACGCTTACTGCCTGTGTCAAAATATTTCATAATAACATAGAAAATCTATGACACCAGACATAACTTGAACAACAAGAAAACCTAGGGGTCTCTACAGGAAAGTATCATAAGACATAACTTTCCAGTCCAGTGTATCACCTTGAGCACTGGCGTGTTACCATCACTAATACTAAATGGAGCAAAGTGTTCAACAAGAAAACCATCAGGCACAGTCTCCCGGTACAAATATTTGCAAAAATTACATTTGAGTAAAAAAACTACAATCGCTTGAAAGGGCTTAACACGAATTCTCACAGTGCAAATCTCGTAATAGCAGGGTTTATCCGAGGAGGTAATCAAACTACGGTCATCTGTGCGTGTCCACCTAGGAAAATAGCAGTTTACCGAATGTATCACAGTGTACGATCTATCCCACCCATTACTACCTATTGAAGGGCTGGGGCAGAGTCAGTCACACACCAGGCTTACACTGGACATGTATGTGTGACCCTGGTGCAGGCCAGTTGCTCTCCAAAGAGATTGCCTGTCAGATCTGCACAAATGCAAATCTCTCTTTTATACTCTCAGAGCAGTGCGTGCACGAAATTCAAGAAAATACGGTGGCCCTCGGGGTCCCAAACGCGTTCTTTCAGCAGGAAGGCCTACAACTGGTAGATATAATAATGGTATATTCGCTCTGCGCGCTGTGCTGCCAGTGCCTGGAGACAAGGATTCTCCAGTGGGAAGCTTTATATAAATAAATGTATACATACGTAAGTACCAGTGAGACCGCTCCGGCTCCAGATACCAAGATGCCTTCCGGCCAAAGAACAGAATAAATCTCAGAACGCAAACTTAAATAAAATGCAGGTCTAATAATAGCGCAGACGTCCCCCGCACTCCCGTTGGCTGCGCCCGTTCCGAGCCACCTGTAACACGCGCTGATATTAAAAAACAAAAGGCCCGGCCGGGGTTGATTTCAATTTTGAATTCTGATTAACATTTCTGAACTGTGGCAGCGATTTGGGTGGAAATGAGGCATTTATAAAAAAATGAGAAACAAATTGTTCTCCTAATCAAGAGAGTTCTCGCCATGGCTAGGCTCAGGTGTGGAAGAAAATCAGAGATGTGGGGTTTTTTCCAGGCCTCTGACGCAGTTCTATTTTTGAAGCCGCAATGTTATTCTGATCTGCAGGGGAGCCGTGCGCCCCCCCCCCCCCCCCGGCCTGTCTTGCATGAGTGCAGGCCTTCGTACAATGGTGCTCCGTTCCAGGCTAGGGACGGGCAGTCTGGTGGTATTACAGAGGGTAAAACTAGGCCCGTTGTGTAATGCCACATGCATGGCTGCAGTGTAGATGTTGGCTTAGCAGTCGTAAAGTCACATCCACCCCGTACATAAAATGGGTGACCTTTGAATGCCAACTCCTCTGTAAAGTAGTGGCCTCTAGACCCACATACTTGGTAATGAAGGAAGCAGACACAGTAGCATGATTGCTGGTAACTGGCCCAGGGCGCGTGCCCCCGGCCCCTTTTATTAGCAGGGTCACCTGACTGGTGATGTGGTGATGAGTGGGTGTGGATTGTATGTACAGTACACTGCATTCACCACTTGGTGGCATCAGACAGTCACTGGGGGTGCACATGGAGCAAGCGTTCTCCTTATACCTTTCGTAGGCTGACTACCTTTGGGCTTTGCTGCTAGGTTACTTTTGGCCACACTGGACCAGTGGCAGTCTCCTTGGCTGGACAGCTTAGGGCTTCTTGTGGGGGTCAGCAGTCTCTCCTAGCCCCTTAGAGGATTGTGAGGTGATCCTCAATAGCTAGTTGGTTTTCTTTCTAGATTGCGTCGCACTCCTAAAAACTTCTCAGGTGAGTTTTAAGACCAGGTTTTATCTGCATTTTAGTTAAAGTTGTGCCATATTAGTTTGAATGACACCCTCTCCATTATTTCTACTTGTATCAAGAAAGAAAATGAGTAGATAAGATTAAACTGCACACAAACACTCACTCACACCAAAAAACATTAGACATCGATATGTTATATGTTATATATGGATTTGTATCGCGCACTGCTACTCAAGAGTGTCCTGGCGCGTTGGGGAAAACAGTGACAAAGCAGACTGGGGCGGTTACACCACTTGTTTAAACAGGTATGTTTTCAGACGTTTTTTAAAGGTGGATAGTTCTTTTGTGTGTCTTCGTGCATCGGGCAGGGCATTGCACATGGTGGATGCTCTCACCGCCAGGGACTGACCTCCCAGGCGGGCTCTTCTAAACCTAGGGATTACCAGCCGCCTTTGCGCAGCAGAGCGCAGATGACGGGTCGGGAGGTAAAACGCAAACCTAGCACTCAGGTAGGATGGGCAGGGGCCATGAAGAGCTTTATGTGGCCAGGACCAGGGCTTTAAAGCGTACTCGCTGTACAACCGGGAGCCAGTGTAGATCGCTCAGTTGCTTGCAGACACTTAGTCTCCTCGGGATGTCAAAGAGGAGCCTAACCACCGCGTTCTGCACAGCCTGTAATTTTCCCAAGAGATATCCAGGAGAGCTGATGTAGAGGGCATGAGCGTAGTCCTGGCGCGAGAGTATGAGCGCCCTGGCTACAGCCTCCTTTGCAACGCGAGGAAGAAGTGGGTAGGACTTCCTGAGGGCTTTCAGGGTACCAAAGCAGGCTCCTGAGAGTCTCATGATCTGTTCGCGGCTACCCCACAGTCCCCCTTGAGGCAGGGAAATCCCTTGGGCCAAAGGGATTCCCTGAATGCCATCGGAAATTGACCATAAAGGAGCACTTCTGATTTGTCCTCGTTGCATTTCAGGCTAGCCTGGGCCAGCCAGGCAAAGACCGTGGATAGACAACGCTGGGCCTCAGCCGTCTGGAGGTCGTCACCCTTCCAGGTGAAGAGGAGTTGGATGTCATCGGCGTAAGCCATAATTTTGGACCCCATTCTCTCCACCAGACAAATAAGGGGGGGTCAGATAAACGTTGAATAGCAAGGTACTCAGCGTTGACCCTTGCGGGACCCCTGTGGCCACTTTACTGTCAGTTGAGTTAAAGGGGGGTATCCATACTTGTTGGGACCGATCTTCCAAGAATGCCATGACCCAGACAAGGGCTCTGCTCGTAATACCAATATCTGACAGCCTGGCGAGGAGCTGGAGGTGGGGCACCGTGTCAAACGCGGCAGAGAGATCCAACAGGATCAATGCCGCTCTGCTGCCCCATCCAGACCATCCAGACACTCTCTAATGGCTTCAGTAACCTCCACCAATGCTGTCTCGGTGCTGAAGGATGTTCGGAAGCCCGATTGAGCAGGGTGCAATGTACCCGAAGATTCCACACATTTTTCCAACTGTCTGAAGGCCACCTTTTCACACACCTTAGCCAGGGCTGGAAGAAGGGAAATGGGGCGGTAGTTGGATAGTAGGAGCGGATCCGCCGTAGGTTTTTTGATAAGGGGCAGGAGTTTGGCGTGTTTCCATTGAGGGGGCAACATGCCTGATTGAAGTGACTCATTAATCATTATGCCAGATTCTGTTCAGGGCATTACTTAAATAACACTGTAGTAGTTGTGATGAGCAACAATGGGCCATCTGTAACAAAAGTCATTTTGTGATTCTCAAATAGCGATTTTTTGCGAATCGCTATTAGAGAATCACAAAATGCTTTGCATGTAGGATTTGCAATCAATTTTGCAAATCCTACATATTCCTTAATTGAGAATCGCAAATTGCGATACGCAATTAAGGAATACCTCCCCATTAATTCCTCCCCATTCATTCCTATGGGCCTAGAGGCCCATAGGAATGAATGGGAAGACATTCTCAATTTGCGATTAGCAATTAGCGAATCGCAAATTGAGTATGCAATTTCAAGGGTGCAGGGGTGTCAAAAGGACACCCTGTTGCACCCCTGAAATAAGCACAGGTGCACATGTGGCGCATAAAGACATGCCCTAAGGGCATGTATGTGCTTCACATTGCACTTTAAAAAATGCAAAAAAGTGGATATTTTCAAAGAAATCGCAAATTACCACCAACTTGAAGTTTCCTTAAGGCCAAATTGCACTTTTTGGTGCTTCTTACATTGCATTTAAGGAATCGCAAAATTTGCGATTCCTTAAATGCAATCGCCAAATAAGGAATCACAAATTTTTCGATGCCTTATTTTGCACGCAAATTTGCCTTAATACATATCATTAGGCAAAATTGCATTCGCAAACGCTGAAATTCTGCGAATTTTTGCGTTTGCGAATGCAATTTTGCTTGATACATATGGCCCAATGTGCTTGCATCATCTGGTGCCGACACTGTGAACTTATTGCCCCATAACTATTCCAATTGGCTCAAAATGTTAATATCTAAATTAAGCACAATATTGTCCTGAGAAAGTGGCCAACACAGGTAGCCTGTGTAAATATAACCTCCTTGCCCAATTTACTTGTAGTTCTATGATAAAGACAGTCGAGCTAAAAAGATGGAATTTATTTGGTATTCTAGCATGACTACCCATCAAATTCTTGAGTCTATTAGGCAATATTATTTTAAAGTTTTACCGCGTAAACAATTTTTCTGCTACTGTAAGAAATTGGATTACTGTTTGGGGTGGACGACACCCCACCTCAAAGAATAATTACAACTCTTATGTGAGTGAACCCCGTAAAGTCACAAACTTCAACTGAAATCAACATCTTGATAGCTGTGGCACAGAGCAGGCATGCTCAACAAAGTGCAATATTTAAAATATTTCTACTGTACTAAAAAAGTAATTAGTCAATAATATCCCATACTGAATTAGAAAAGTAAAAAAAAGTTAATAAACAAATGACAACAACGTGTCAAAAATCCAATAAGAGGAATGGAAGATATGGATTTTTTTAAAGGTTTTAAGGTTTTAAGTGGAAATAGTACCACAAAGCACATGGCGCAAATGGAAGTAGGCCCCAGTCTACCACGACCATTGGGTTAGAGCAGACTGGGACTAAGGCATGAATTGAGGTCAATGCGATGGAGCTCTAATCACATACAAGAATTAGATTTGGCCTACTAAAAAGTATAGAACCCCAAGTTTGGAATAAAATTGTAAATCCTCGTAAAAAAAGAGACGTCAATTTTTTGAGTTGAAAATCCTCTTTGTGTGGACCTAAGCTGAAACTGTAGCTTCTGCCATGGCGCTGCAGGTTGACACGGGAAGTAGGCTAGTCTGGCTAATGTTCAGTATCTTTTAGTGTTTGGGTGAAAAATCTCCATAAAGAGGCTTTATCCTTTTTTTTAGAGTTGTCAAGATTTCCGTGTGGGACAAAGCTGAAATTCAGCCTCATTCCCTGTAACTGCGGGTCGAATACTTCTCATAGTGTCTACTGCTGAGGCTCTGCAGCAAAATCTTTTAGATTTTCAAAGCTTGCAAGCTTTCTTTCGATGCCCAAACAACCATACACGTACACTTCTTAGTCAGGACCTCAAAGAAGGGCACTTAGAGACTCAGGGACTGCTTAGATGTTGGCGGACAAGTTACTGCATCACAACAGTGAAGGATATCCCATTCGCCGAAATATATATTCCAATACAGCCTATGGGATTTATATTTCGGCCAATGGGATATCCACTACCATTGTGACAGAGTAACCCATCAACCAACAACTAAATCAGGCCCTTAGAGACTTAGAGATTCTCAGAGTATCATACAGAGGCTTACAGCAAAGTTCAGTTCAAGTCCAGTTGCTACTAGGCACCACAGCACGGTTGTAAAAATGCCTCTTGAAGCTTGTTGTGCCCATGGGACCATCCAAGACATCTGCCAGCTGGCCCTTGCAGCCCACGTCTGTTTCCTGGAAATAAGAGGGAGCATGTCCGGTGCTCCAGTGTTTCTCTCAAGTCACAGAGAGCAGGTCCAGTGCTCTTCTGTTCTTCCACAGATAAAGAAAGTGTTCTGATGAGGTGGTTGGTGTTGCCACATTTATGCCTGGCACTAGGTATTGGCCGTGAATGACACCTGGCCAACTAATGGGCTAAGTGTTCCCAGTGGGACACCTACCCACTTTTTCAGTAGTTTCTGTTTGCCTTATTGCATGCCATGTGTCAGTGGATTTTCAAGATCGCAAAAGACGTCTGCCACACTAGACTTGGCTTCAAGGATTGTGAGGAGTGTGTAGGAGACTGCGCTATGGTAATCACTAGTGCCCTCTCACATATAATCCTTAAATCTAATTTGAAGCTGCCCCTGTACCAAACAAAAAACTAACAGACAGTAGGGCAAAGGAATGTTAGAAAAAACACAGGGTCCTACAGCCACAGACAGGAGATACAGAAGAATTATCCTGGCATCATGTTTTAGTCATGTAAACTGCACCAACGAGTTTTATATATACGCCTCAAACAGACCTGTCAGGTAGGATCTGATACAAAGGTATGAACAAAATACCCACACCCTCCACCCTAAAGATTCTGCAGAGCTCAGAGTTGCAATCTCTGCCATTCAGGTCAACCTATTGTGTAGACCCTGGGAATAATTTCACACCTCGTTTACACCTCATTCAGGGCTGAGTCAGGCTGGGAGATGGGAGAAGCTAATTCTAATTAGCCTTCTGAAAGCTCATGCAGATAAAGGGTCACTTTCTAACAGTTAGTGTTCCCTAATATTTATTAAATATCCAACTTCATTATTGAATTGGATACATAGGACAGCTAGGCCTACTACAGTGAAAATAGTTTTTTAGGCCATGATATCTTATTTTGTGTTGTGTTACGGTATGTAGATTTGTATGGCACAGCTTTGTGTATAAGGTTGAGTGAAATGATTGTCCTGATAAGTAGATGGAGTTCATTCCAGCTTTTGGCAGCGATGAAGGAGTAAGCACATCCTCTTGTGTTGGTACTACGTATATGTGAGATTAGTGCGAGGGAGAGAGAGTGGTAGAGCGTTGCTCTCTGGAGTGTTATTAGAGTTGGAGTCGGTCATTGAGGTAGGCTGATCCTGCTTTGTGGAAGGCTTTGTAGGTGTGTATGAGAAACTTATATTTGCAGCGGTTTTGGAAGGGTAGCCAGTGCAGTTCCACCAGGAAAGGGTATGATGTGCATGCTTTTGTGAATGTCTCAACCCAGCATGTACATGGGGGCAGGTAGTTACTCCGACAGTGGCAATTGATGCTTTGAGGCCTACTACTCGCTCAGACCATGGGGTTTGATGCAATGGCTAGGACTGTTGGCGCCAACAAGTGTGGAGCCCACCCTCCTCCACACAGGAGCACAAGGACAAGCAGAGGTACTTTTAGACACCAGAGGGGTGCCCTGAACTATAACTTGATCCCTAACCCTTGCAGGGGGACTAGAGGACCTACCCCTGTCTGCGGCTTTTTCTTGATCACCTGTTTCCCTGCAAGGTTCTAGAGATGGGTCGAAACCCAGCTGCAATGTCTCCAGAAGTAACACATTGCAGGACACACGCCCTGTCCAGGGCACCAGTGTGAAAATGTGACAGCTTCCCCTACCTGAGCTTCTGCACAGGGACCAGCATGCACAGTCCTCAAGTAGGCAGTAAGGTTCCGAGAGATGAGATGTTGGGAGGATTAGATACTGCTGCATAGTTGCACAACCTTTCCTGACTGAGCAGAACCAGATAACTTCTTGCCTAACCCCTCCCAGGTATTGTAGTAGGTCTACCCCTGCTGCTGGGAACGGCGGGGATTGTGAAGGAGAGGACCTGAGAGGCGGGAAAGAAAGGGACTGATGGAGAGGTGACTGCACGAGAGAAAGAGAGAAATGTGAAGGCAACAGAATGGGAAAAAGAAGCGCACAACAGAGAGTGAGAAGAGACGGGCGGTATCACTAATCCCCGGTGGCAGAGGGGCGGTGGACGCTGCGGCAGCTCTCTCATCTGGACCTTTTTAAAAACGAAATTACTGTGACTTTTTACGTGCTCTTAGCTTCATAACCGGGCTTACCTGCTGCTTCTCCCTGCTCCAGCTGGCTGCACCCCTAGCCCCGCTCCGGCACTGGGCCGTTCACCGGAGGGCTGACGGGGCTGCAGTCCACCATCTAGGGAAGGGCAGATATCCCGGGTCAGCGCTCGAGTCATCGCGCCTACAGGACCCTCTAAAGGCTTGTTCAAGGCGCCTGCGCAGCAATCACTAATCCCCAGTGGCAGAGGGGCGGTGGACGCTGCGGCAGCGCTCTCATCTGAACCTTTTTAAAAACGAAACCACTGTGACTTTTTACATCCACCATCTTGGGAAGGGCAGTCACCTTTCCCTACATAAGGACCGCCTCATGCGGATGCGCAGCAGACGTGCGCAGCGGGCGCGCCGAAGTTGCGCCTAAGTTAAGCCCGTCTGCGCCCGTCCGCGGCCGGCCGGGGCTAGGGGCACTCCATCATGCCCCTTTCCTGTCCTACTCGGCCTCGCAACTCTGCTCTTATCAGGGTTCATGGGTTCCCCCCTCCCCACTCTTACTTGGATCACGGAGCTTGGGCTGGCTCGGACCAGGCCCTCTACCTTCCTCCCGGTCCCCCTGCTGCCTTCACTGATTTCCCCTCCCTCCCCCCCTCCCCACTCTTACTTGGATCACAGAGCTTGGGCTGGCTCGGACCAGGCCCTCTACCTTCCTCCCGGTCCCCCTGCTGCCTTCACTGATTTCCCCTCCCTCCCCCCCTACTCACATGCCTGTCCCTACTACTTCGGCTTTTTCCTGCTGAACACCAGGTCTGCTGTTAAGCATCAGACAGAGCTTTTTAGTTTTTTGGATCTTCATAAACCTGACCTCATATTTTTAACAGAGACCTGGTATAGACCAGACTCTCTGCCCAACGTGCTGGCAGCCCTTCCCCCCTCCTACTCGATCCTCCGGGCCGATCGGCCGGAGGGGAAGACGGGGGGTGGAGTGGCCTTGATCTTCCGCTCTGGACTTCATTTTCAGGTTATCCCGTCTCTTCCCATACCTACCGCCAACTGCCTAGCGGTACGTTCGGCTTCCATTCAGGTCCCTGTCACATACGTCTTAGTAAATCGTCCTCCATACCCCAACCCTGGTTTTATTCCTGCTCTTCAGGACCTATTAGCCACCTTAGTAGTTAATAACACAGCTGTTTCAGTGCTAGGGGACTTCAACTTCTGGCCTGGCGAGTGGCGACCTGGCGGAAGACGCCCCGTCAAGAGATTTTTCTCAGCTCCTTTCTAGCCTTAACTTTGTTTCCCATGTCCACTCCCCTACCCATTCCCGTGGCCATACTCTGGACCAAATCTGGACGTTAAACGTCCTTATTTCTATGCCTATTGTCATTCCTTGTCTGTGGTCTGACTATTTTTTGATTTCTTTTCATTTAGACCTTAACTTGACTAAGATACCCTTTTCCCCGAGAAACTCTTGGGCTAGGAATTGGAGCAAGGTAGACATTTCCGCCCTTTGCGCTACGTTGTCATCCTCCTGCCCTGATCTAATGGGCGCCCCTTCATCGACCCAAATAGCCATGCTCAATGGCTGGCTCTCGAGAGCTTGTGACCAAGAAGCTCCTCTGAGACGTGTCACTGTTAGGCGCGCTCATGAGGCGAATAAATGGTTCTCCCCCCTCCTTAAGACAAAAAAGCTGGAGGTGCGCCAAGCGGAATGCGCCTGGAGGCTTGCTTACTGCCCCTCCCGCAAAGCCCACTATAAAACTGTATGCAAGGAATATAAAAACGCCATCTTACAGGCTAAGACTGATTACTTTTCTGAGAAGATCCTTGGCGCTGAGAGCCAGCCCAGGGAAATCTTTGCCACAGTGCGCGAGCTGGCTTCCTCGGACAGGACTTCCCCCAAAATTCCTCCTTCTCAGCTGCTGTGCGATTCGCTCAACAACTATTTTATCGACAAGGTCGCACTGATTAAATCCAACATACCTCCCCCTCCCCCCTCCTTCTCTGATCCTCAGCCCCCGATTAATAGGCAGACAATTAACATCATTCCCCCCTTAACCAAGGAGTCTCTCCTTCCTCTTTTGGCCCGTGTTAAGTCAGGATCCCCAGCCGATGTCTGCCCCGCCCATGTCCTGCGAAAGATTTTCTCCGACTCTTACCTGCCACCTCTGACTTTTTTGAACGAGTCCCTATGTAAAGGCACAGTGCCTGCCCCTCACAAGGCAGCCGCCATTATCCCTATCCTGAAAAAACCAGGGGCTGATCCTGCTGCCCCTGCCAACTACCGTCCGATCTCACTCCTCCCTTTTTTGGGTAAGGTCCTTGAGACCCATGTCACCCAGACACTGAGCCTCTTCGTGGAGGACTGCGGCTATCTTGCTCCCTGCCAGTCTGGTTTCCGCCCTCGACATTCGACCGAGAAGGTGGTCATCTCGGTCATGGACCAGCTCAGGGAAGGACTGGACACTAACACCTCCCAGGCCCTCGTCCTCCTCGACCTATCGGCCGCCTTCGACACGGTTGATAATTCTATCTTACTACCCCGTGTCAGGGCGGCGGGTATGGGGGGTTCGACTCTGGCCAGGATTAGTTCCTTCCTCAACGGACGCACTCAGGCTGTCCATCTAGCCGACTTTTCAGCTCCCCCGCGAGAAGTTCAGTGTGGTGTTCCTCAAGGGTCCTCACTTTCTCCCTTATTATTTAACCTGTACATCCTCCCCCTTGTGCTTGCTTTACAGCAGATGGAGGTCACGGTGTATAATTACGCCGATGACCTCCAGCTGATCTTTAACCTTACCCCTTCCCAATCTGGTGTTTATTCTTTTCAGTCGGTCATGCTATTTATCCGGGATTGGATGAATCATAACCACCTGAAACTCAACCCGGATAAAACTGAGTTAGTCTTGACCAGCGGCACTGGTAGTCCCTGGTCCCCTACCTTTTGGCCCCTGTCTCTAGGTACCCCTCCACTACCCTCTCTTTCTGTCAAAACCCTCGGTATCACCATCAACCATCAACTCACCCTTCACTCCCAGATTAGCTCTGTTGTGTCTTCCTGTTTCTTTATGCTCCGAACCATTCGGAAAATCTCTCGTTTCTTCTCTGTCCCTGCCCTTAAACTGATTCTGATGGCGATGGTTCTTTCTCGGCTAGATTACGGGAACATCGTGTATAACGGTGCTCCCAGCTATGCCCTCCAGCTCCTTCAGGCAATTCAGAACCAGGCGGCCCGATTGATTTTCGGGCTGCCTAAGTTTCACCATTCCTCGCCCTTACTGAAGTCCCTTCACTGGCTGCCGATTAAGGAGCGGGCCTTATTTAAACTAGGCTGTACAATCTTCCAAGCCCGAGCCGCAACGGCGCCTGCCTATATTTCCTCGGCAATACAAGCTTATCAGCCTACTAGGGAGCTGCGCTCATCCTCCATGTGTCTTCTGACAGTTCCCCGCTACAAGAAGAGTCGGATGGGGGGCTTGAAATTTTCTGTCCAGGCCCCTTCCTTTTGGAACTCCCTTCCGCTGGCCTTACGCTCAACTGCCTCCTATATGGAGTTCCGAAAATCACTTAAAACTTTTCTCTTCCTGAAAGCCTTCCCAGCTTAAAAAAAAATCCTCTTGCTCCCCTGCCTTTGGTTTTAGTGTTTACCAGCGCCATGAAGCCGCACGGCATACGCGCGCTTTATAAATTCTTTTAAATTAAATTAAAAATTAAATTAAAAAAAAGACAGCTAATCAGCTTTGAGGGCACACGGAGAAGCACCGGACATGTTTTGCCCTTCCCAGTCCCGTGGGGGACTGCAACGAATGCACACACCAGTGCGTGCGCACAGGAACCACATCTCCCAGCAGCCCCAGTAGTCGCGGACTCCACCGTCACCGTGGCAGCGCCAGGAGGTGCCTTAAAACCGCGACAGGGCTCCCGCAGCGCAGGACGCCAGCTAATCAGATTTGGGGGCACACGGTGAAGCACCGGACCTGTTTTGCCCTTCCCGGTCCCGGGGGGACTGCAACGAACTTACACACCAGTGCGTGCGCACAGGAACCACATCTCCCAGCAGCCCCAGTAGTTGCGGACTCCAACGTCACCGCGGCAGCGCCTTAAAACCGCAACAGGGCTCCTGCGGCGTGGGACGCCAGCTAATCAGCTTTGGGGGCACACAGAGAAGTACGGGAACTGTTTTGCCCTTCCCAGTCCCGGGGGGACTGCAACGAACGCACACACCAGTGCGTGCGCGCGCACAGGAACCACATCTCCCAGCAGCCCCAGTAGTCGCGGACTCCAACGTCACCGCGGCACCGCCAGGAGGTGCCTTAAAACCGCAACAGGGCTTCTGCAGCGTGGGACGAGCATGGGCGCGCCCGGGAAAAGCCCGGGCCAAGGGCGGGCCCTTCCTTGCCAATCATAGCCCGGAAGATGCTGGGCTGGGCCTCATCATTTGCATTATATTATTTGGACATTGTGGGACAACTACCACGAAGGTACTGTGCTTTTGAGCAAATCTAGTGGCTCGAATGTTATTATTCATTTTCATTCTTTCTTTTTTTTAAATCCAACCTTTAAACGGATTAGGAGATCTGGTCAACATTTTAATCTTGTATACAGTCATTTTAGAATCCAGCTAGCCGAATTCATTTTGTTAGTTGGGGTATACTAAATAAGTGTGTTGCTCTGTCCTTAGATATTGTGTCATCCTTGTTCTTATTTAGTATTGTTTTTTTTTCCTTCACTGGGACTATATACATTCTTGTATTTATACACCCTGGTAAGGTGCCCATCCTATTATAACATTGAGCAGGACGAAAGTAAACTTAGGAAACAGAGTGCTGGGAACTTTAGATGCCTTTATCAAGGACGGCCCTCACAGATGAAATACAGAACACAGAACGAAGGCTATCTTTGGACCTGCAACGCTCACAAGATATGCTCTCCTTAACCCCCACATTGGCTAATAGCCCGCGCATTACTATCGAGGAGGATCCCATAGACAATTTATCTCTACCTCAGACACCTCTAAATTTGGATACCGTTGTACCTATTGAACCAACGGTAGTGATAACAAAAATGACTATGAGGGGGAATCAGTCTAACGCCAAATCTGTAAGAGCGAATATTCCGATTAGCAAGGGCCCAAGGGGAACTAAGAATATTGGGACACAGGGAGCCACAGAAAGGACACGTCCACAAGAACATATGCAGACCCTATTTTATCTAGGTCCAGATGTTGCCGGATGGACTATCTATGGGACAGGCGGACACGTTTCACTGGACGAAATTAGAAACAATGTTATCAAAATTATTGGATCCAATCCATAAGAAACTCAGTAATATTGAAGATAGGCTAACTCAACTGGAGGTTACTGTTGGGCGTCATATTATCCCCAGCTCAGATATAATAACCACCAGTGAGCCAGCCATAACAGTGAATGGTATCACCAGGGACCCCAATGAGAGACAAAAGGGAGAGCCACCCAAAATATCTAGGGAAGCTAAAGGGGCTCCAGTACAATCTGTAAGCAATGTTAGCTCATCCTTCGAACGCAACACACTCTCGGATGTAACTGACACTAGAAAGCATCCTAGTAGTAATGGCAATGACAATCCCGTGAGAAGTGACGAGGGGTCTGTTAGTGAGCACCACTTCCAGGACCCACAGATAGTTGATCTACCCCAAGAATCTTCCCAGTACACAGTAATATTAGGGAATGTTCCCCAACTTAAGGACAAGCTAAAGAGAAAGAGAATTGTAATCAACTGAAGAATAAACTTAACCAGTGGTTCTCTAACAATCTAATCTCTATCGGGGCCAGGATGTCCATAGGCATATAATAATGGCTCGTAGAGTCAAATGGATTGGCAATCGAACAATAATGTGAAATGGTGATTGTATTATTGTTAATTTTAATAACCCGAGGATGGCAGAAAAAATTCTGAATGAGTCATAAAATCGAAATGGTTCCAAAACAAAAATTTTACCTTTGGGCTATTTCTATGTACAACACTTGAGTTGGAATCAACAGCACTTTCCCCGACCCTATCCCAGTATGGGTGAGCAAAGATCTCACCAGTCATTAGAACAGGGTAATAGATTCTATCCCTTATCTGGGCTTGAAAACTGTGATTGACTATGGGAGCAGGTGGAAAGGAGTTCAGATATAGTGAACCCTCCTGTAACTTTAAATATGCCATTGTCCAGTGTCGCACAGACGACCCCCACTAATAATTTTTGATCATGGAATATTTCGGGGTTCGCTAAAAAATGTAACGACCCTATCTGGCTAGCCTTTGTGAAACAGTTTAGGATAATTAGCCTACAGGAGACATGGGCTACCAATTGTAATTTACATCTTGATGGATATAAGGCCTACTTTGTCCCGGTCATTCCCTCGGCAAGTGGCAGGCCAAGGGGGGGACTGGTAACATACATCTCTGTTGGCATTTAGTGACAGGTGAGGATGATTTCCCATCCACATCCAAGTATTCTGGCTTTAACTCTAAGTAGGGGGTGGTGTAGGTGGGGTTTACTAAATTTTTATAATTCACAAGCTATCACATCTGATGAGAGTAACATTATTGTCCTGGCCGATTTTATAGGAGAACATATGGGCAATAATCTTCACAGTATGATAATTTGGGGAGATTTCAATATAAACCCCTGTGGAAATCCAACTACCACTAGCATGGCTGATTTAGGTTGCCCCCTAATATCGGGATTCCATTTTGAACATACGATCCAAGGGGAACATCTTAATAATATGCTGATTGAATGTGATATGGGAGTTGCTATGTCCTTAACAAGACCCCTGTCTACATTTATTATACCAACATTTAAAGGGAGCGGAAGTGGAACCTACATTGATTATATATTATTTTCGGCATCCCTAGAATCAGCCCTAAGTGGATTTACCATATGTGTTAATGAATATAGCGATCATAATCCGATATCAGCTCATATAGGTGGCTCTTTACTGGAAATTGCACGCAGTGACCCTGTAGTAGGCTCCTTGAGGACCACAGATGGTACGCGCAGGTTAAGGTTGTCTCAAATTACACCCAATATATTTTATAATAAGGTGAAGAATCACTGTATGGGGGAAATAGCCACCTGTATAACACAAGGAGTTGACTCTGGTAGTATCTTAGCGGACTTTGCTGCTATGACCACAAAAATTGGGGATATGCTGACAAAGAAGGAAGGAAATAGAGCTAAGCAGGGACCGAGGTGGTTCGACACTAATTGCACTAAAGCAGCCAAACACCTGAGAGAAGTGTTGACTACTAATCCTAGAAATCAACAAGAGGCACTCCTGTAGAAATGATTACAAGCTGACCCTTGCTAACCGTAGGGATATTATGAAAGATGAAGCCTGGAAGGAGCTGATAGACTCTAGCACACTAAAAAATAGCTCAAGGTTTTGGCAAGCTGTAAACGGGCCTCTGTTTCAATTAGTCGGAGGGGATGGTTTGGTGGCACATATAAGTGAAGGGGATTGGGTTCTTTATTTTAAAACAATGTTTTATAGACCACTTATGCATACTAATGGGACACAAAGACATAATAATGCTCCAGCTATTATGTTTACCCAAAACGAGATTCTAGATGGAATCGCAGGTTTAACTTCCAATAAAGCACCTGGGCCCGATGGGATTCCTCCTGATTTATTTAAATCTGATCCCAAGTTTTGGGCACCCATTTTAGAGTCTGTTTTTAACGCTGCTATTAAAGAGGGAAGCCCGGGATCTTGGGCATGTTCAACAATAGTGCCAGTATACAAGAAGGGTGATAGAAACAGCCCTTGTTGGTATCGACCTATATCCCTAATTGATTCGATAGTAAAGGTGGTGGGACGGGTCGTTTTAAAAAGACTAACTGACTGGACAGACATCAATGGGATCCTATCTGACTGTCAGTATGGGTTTCGCCCAAGGTGTTCGACCACCGCCCAGTGTCTTAACTTATATTTAATCCTTAATAAATATACGGTAGTGCTTCCGGGTTCGATTCACCTTGCCTTCATGGACTTGTCTTCTGAATTTGATTTTGTCAATAGAACTAAATTATGGCAGTCCATAGAGGCAAGGGGGGTTGATGTGGGACTTGTAAACTTCCTGAGAGAGCTGTACTTATCGACGCGGGCTAATGTTAGGTACACTAAGGAGCTGGAGGTTACCCAGGACTTCCCGTATAAGAATGGGGTACGCCAGGGCTATATAATGGCACCATTTTTATTTAACTTTTATATTAATGATTTAGAAAGCACCCTGGTGGCAATCAAAGCAGATTTCCCCTATATTGAGAAGCGGGGTATACCAGTTCTGCTCTATGCAGATGATGCTGTATTATTGGCACAGACAGAACTTGGGGCCAGATGTAGCTCGCCAATTACGGGTCGTTAACGGCCGATTTCGGCCGTTACCGACCGGTATTTGGGATTTGACATGTAGGGGGCATATTATTTACAGAATCGGTATATTTACCCATTCGGTAAATTTACAGAATCGGTAAAATACCGAATCGGTAAATATACCGATTCTGTAAATCAATATGTAGGTGGCACTGTAATCAGTGCCACAGGCCCTTACCGAATCGTTATTTACCATGGAATACTATTCCATGGTAAATAACGAATTACAGTGTACATGCACATCTGTGCATGTACACCTGTGCCATGTGGCACACAGACATGCCCTAAGGGCATGTCTGTGTGTCACATGGCACACAAGCCCGAAACAGGGGTGCAACAGGGTGTCAAAGTGACAACCTGTCCCCCTTGTAAATTCGGTAATTTTACCGAATCGGTAATTACCGATTCAGTATTTGCTATTGAATCCTATGGGCTTCAAGGCCCATAGGAATCAATGGCAAATACCGATTCGGAAATTACTGAATCGGTAATTACCGATTCTTACAGATTCGGTATTTTTACCGAATTATTTACCTACATAGCAATTACCGAATTGTAAATACCGAATCGGTAAAATTCGGTATTTACCATTCGGTAAATTGCTATTACCTACATCTGGGCCTTGGTTTGCAAACTTTAATAAATGCTTTTAATGATGTTATGACAAAACTGGATTTAAATATAAATTGTACCAAATCATACACTTTGAGAATTGGGAAACGCTCTAAAAGGGCATTTCAGTATAGATCTGGCGGAGACATAATTCAGAGTGCAAATGTTTTTTCATACCTCGGAGTCCTTTTTGATGACCAGCTAAAATGGGACCCCTTGATCCAAAAAAAAAGGGGGATATGGCCCGGGCAAATGCAGCAATCTTTAATTTTGCTTCAAAGGTGAGAAAAAAACCTATAGGAGCCATGCTACAGGTTTATAGAGCCAAAAGTATAGCAATAGCAAGCTATGGTAGTGAGCTCTGGGGACGAGGCTCTATCAAGCCATTACAGATTGAAGAAAATAAGTTCCTAAAGAGACTACTATGTGTCCCTCAGGGCACTCCAAATATAGTAGCTCATGAGGAATTGGTGGTACCTTATCTGTGTGATCTTGTTACAATGCGCCCCCTTGCTGCAATACTGGCTCAATCGGGATATCCCCTTACTCATGCAATACTTAAAGATTGCATGTCGCTCGACAATAAGGCCCGAATTCCCTGGTTCAGCAGTTTAAAAAAGAGTTTTGATCAACTGGGTAGGGGTATTTCAGTCACCAACCAAGAATCCATTTTGAAGAAGGATATTGTATTAATCAAGACTGCTTTTCTGACTCAGAAAATACTAGATAGGGAAGCTGCGGAGTCTATGAAACCATGTGTCTGGGCCTATCTCCCTCTTATCACGTCTCTTTCCATAGAACCCTATCTCTTGGGGACACTCACCTCACATGAAATGTTCTTATTAACGAGGCTACGGATGAACACCTTCCATCTTTTGCTGGCTAGACCAAAGGTGACTTCCAGAGGCCAGGTGCTATCCCCTTGTAGTTGTGATAGGAATTCCCCACAGGATCTGTCACATTTTATGTTTCTCTGCCCATTATATTCTGATCTTAGAAAACTTTTTTTGGTACCAATTTTAAAGAAAATGAACTTTAAACAAGTCAGACCTGCACTGATGTTTTTACAATTATTGCCCATTGATTGTATATATTTTATTGTTCGTTTTTTAAAGTCCACTGTGAAATCAAGATATTTTATGGATATTTAATGTACTTAATTGACTCGCTCTGCTTTTTTACTGTAATCATAACATTAATTAGATATACCTTCCCACTGCTGAATATTTGTTATGTGTATGTGTGACTTTTATGGATTTATAACCTAAATCCGAATAAAGATATCTTGATTGATTGATACCCCTGCTGCCCCCAGTGCATGGCAGCATTATGTTAGCCCTGGGTCCCTGTGTGGTCAGGACCCATGGCTACCCCATAGGCCGGGCACACGCGATGGCAATCTTCCATGAGGTGGGATGTGCCTATATCTATTCTGATACTTTTACTTGGAGATAGCTGACTCCTTGATTTTCTATCTCACTTTCACCTCAGTGAGCAAATGTGGAAAGAGAAATTGTTGCTCCATTATCTATTCACCAACATTTTATTTTGGCTGTGATGTCATAGCAAGAAAAATGAGTCGCAGCCAAAATAAAATGTGTGGAATTACACTGGACACACTAATGCATGATGATACTAGCTCAACCGCAACTAACATAATGCACGCATGGAGGAGTTAGGCTCCTTCCTGTGGTAACTAAATGACACAGACAGATTGGGTCCAGGAGCTCTGGCTCATGAGGAAAATGTTGGTGGATATAAAGGACTGTTCGGTTTCTTGGGGCTTGAAACGTGCTGAGGTACCAGATGTGGAGGTAATCCTTGTGACATTCCTACCCCCTCTGAATGGCATCCCCTTCATGCCTCCACTTGAATTCAAGTGTGCACATTGGATCCGTACCAAGACTGATAGCCCCAGGGGGCGTAACTTGCTAAAGAAGGAGCCGGACGTGAGCCGTTAAACTCTGTGGCAACGGCCCTCTTGACGATATGAATCCAGGCACCCGGGACCGTGAAACTGAGTGGACAGGGCCCAAAGGTCCAAGGTTGTAGGCACACACGGTGGCAATGCTACCTGTCATTGGAGACATTAAGAAGGGTAAGATCAATTTGGTGGCCCTGGACCTCAACCGCCTGTGAGTGGATCACCGCAAATTGGTGGACAGAGTAGAGAACACGGAGACAGCAGAGCAATATTTGCAGCTCATTGCAGGGTAGGGAAGAGTGTGGGTGCGGAATAGAGTAGAAGAAGTGGAGGGTCGATCCCGACATAACAATGTTTGAGTGGTGGGCCTACCAGAGCGATTCGAGTGGCCAGTGGGGTTCTACATGTAGGAATGGCTTCCGTAGGTGGTCATGGAAGAGAAAGCCTCTACGGGCCTTATTTATGAGGCCTTGCAACAGTTTTGCACTTCCGTTGAGTCCCATTTTGTGACGCGGCGGCGGCGTAAAACATGCCTCCTGGTGCACCGTATTCAAAAAGTGACGCATCTACGCGGATGCGTCACTTTGTAATTCCCTGCACTACATTATACCTGCGTCAGGTATAATGTATGCAGGGTGGGCGTTCCCATGTAAGTTAGCCTCATAGAAGAGATGCGGTGCAAATGCGTCAAAAACTTATGCCTGCTTCACAGAAGGTGTAAGACTGACACAGGCCCTTTCAGATGTGGCTTGCCCCATGTGGAATGACACACTACTGGAGTTGCGTCACTTTTGTGACACACTCCAGCAATGTGTCACTTTTGCACCTGCAGGTACGTCAGAAATACTGATATATATGTAACTCCTTGCAACATGATGCATCATACAGTAAATATGACGCATCCAACATGTCGCAAGGAGGGCGCACTGAGAAGTGACGCATCGCTGCTTTCACGCATCAATGTGTCACTTCTAATAAATGAGGCCCTATGTTTTTTACAGTTTAGAGTACCCATAGAGTGGTCTTTGGCCCCCTAAGACTGGGTGCACCCCCAAAGACAGTGGTAGTCAGACTTCGTTACTATCGAGATAAGGATGACATTCTTCAACCAGCTTGTATGCTGAACGCCCTGCCACCTGCCAGGGTCTGTGCAAACATTTACCCTGATTACATTCAGGCAGTCCAGCGCCGGTAGGAAACATTTGTGGACGTGAACCAGCAGCTGCGGGCCTTAAACTTTAAATATGGGCTCCTCTTCCACGCCAAACTGAGGGTGATGGACCATGCCCTCACCCGCATGTTTGCTACAGCAGTGGATGTTTGTAGTTGGCTGGAGGCCAAGGGCTGCAGTTGTCCAATGGGGCAGGAGCCGCCGGGATGGGGGTAATGGCGTGTGCCCAAGCCCAGACAGAAACCCAGCGGTAGATAAGAGGTAGCTCTGATGAAGGATCAGACGATGATGGAAAGGGCAAAGATAATGACTAAACTGCAACGCATCTGCTCGATACCCATGGGCAGCAGATGGGCTTAGCACACTCTTTCGAGGATCTGGAAAAAAACATCTGAGGGCTCCTTGCACAATGGGGAGAATGGGTACAGGCCAGTGGTAGCCCCCATGACTGCTGACTCACTGGGGTGACAGGTAAGGGGCTGGAGGGGCTCCGGGAATTGGCTGGGCAGTTTATATGGCCCCATGAGGCCATTCCCATGGGAGCATGTAGAGACTGCTGGTTGATGGGCAAGAGGGCTGCGCTACTCGTGTTGATTGACACTTTTACCACTTTTTAAGAGAACAATCTTGTTCAGGTTCTTGGTGCAATGTTGGGACGACAGACATCTCTGGCATTGTGGAGGTGGGCAGTTTTGAGCCCGCAGCACAATGTGATTGGGAGGGAGGAGTTTTGGTGAGGGGCATTGTTGTTCGAGGGCATGGGGAGGGAACTTTGGGTCTTGAAAGGGTGGTGCTAAAGACCATAGTAGACTATCAAAGGACTAATGCGGAGTTGGATCACAGATGGCTCAGGCCAGACTTTGATCCTGAAGGTTTGGTCCTGCAACGTCAATGACCTGGGGATAAGCGAGGGGAGGGCTGCTGTGACACAACCCCGATATAGTCCTGTTGCAGGAGACCTATTTGCTGGGTCGATATGTATTGCTGGCGCATGCAGGATTCAAGAGGGCTACCAGGGGGAGTGGAAGTCCTGATTTGCTACCTTCTGCCACTGGAGGTAGTCAATAATTAAGTTGACAAGAATGGGTGTCAAGCCGCAATTCAAGGCCAGTGCAATGGGTTGGAAATGGAGTTGTTGTCATGGTGCTTTTCACCAAGCTTACTTTCCTTAGGCCTGGAGTGCATGGAGTCCTGGCTGGTGGGCACTCCGGATGCCCTGACCATAATTGGAGGCGACCTTTATTGACCTTTACTTGACTGTACAGGGAGACCTCGATTGAGTGATGTGGACAGGTGGCAGGCCGAAACCTGACGTGTGACTGTTCACCTCTGTGGAGGCTATGAATATGATTGACTTGTGCCAGGCGGAACACCCTGAAAGATGCCAGTACTCATATGCAGCCACCTCCCTGGGAGCTATGTCCCGACTGGACTATCCCTTGGTGCCGAATCACCAGAGAAGCAGATTCTTTAGCACTGACTTTTTCACCCGAGGCATATCTGGCTGTTACCCTTGCTGACAGTGGTCCACATGGGCGTGCTGGGTGATGTGGAGACTGGGCGCCTGGAAACTTAGGGACAGGGACATCAAACAGCTAGTAACTATGACTATCAATTGATATTTCACAGGGGTTGAGGACTATTGGCAGCTGATATATGGGAAGCATGTAAGGCCATTCTGAGAAGACAGTTAATTACACGGATGCCAGGCAAGAGAAGGGATGGAGAGAGGGAGTGTCGGAAAATTGAGGAGACATTGCTGCAGCAGGAAGCTGAGTATGTAACCACCCCGCCAAGAGACCTGGCCCAAAGGGTGAAGGATGTGAGGTAGGACTATACTGCTCTGCTACATCAGGAAGTGAGAGCCCAATTCAGAGCCGCTCAAGGCGGGTTGTATGAGGTGGGCAATAGGCTGGCAAACTTCTTGCATGGCTGTCCAAGAAGGAAGAAGAACGGAGGTAGATTTGAGGTATCGGAATCGAAAAACCAGGATTGAGAGAGGCTCCCCAGGACATTGCTCTGGCGTTTGCGTCATTTCTAGGGCAGCTATATTGGGCAGAAACTACACTTGTTTGGGGAGATCTAAATACTTTTATTTGGGACCTTCTGCCCCCCCTGACTCAACCCCAACCAGATGATGGATGGGGTGAGGCAAGACCCCTGACCCCAATGGATTTCCCGTAGATTTTTTTTATGTGTCTCATCCAAAGATGTAAAGCTGATGCTCTCTATGTTTAACAAGGCCATGGACAGGGGTACTCTGCCACATGGCCTTCAAGAAGCCACGGTTGTCCTGATCCACAAGGACAGGAAACGTATTGGAACATTGTGCCTCCTACAGGCAGATCTCTGCAAAAATTGAATAAAGAGATATTAAAAAAATACAAATGATATCTGCCAGCAGCCCCTTGTCCTATAATTACTTGCTTCCAGCACCACTAGCAGGCTAAGCATCTAATTTTTTATAGAGAAGATACATGGGGGTCCCTTGCTGTATAAATATTCCAGGCTTTAGATTGCTAATGACATCTCAGATGACACTATGACCTGTAGGAAGAAGTTTCTGGTGCTGCTCCCCATTCTGTGGAAGCTCGACATTTGCTATGACCTTCTAGAACTAGCCACAATGCTTCTGACTGTGAATGGCAGCCATAGGGAATTTGATGACTTGGAGCAGTTTTTGGGTTCCGCAGGTTCTAAGGATATGGAGACTGTTAGAAATGGGGATCTCTAGTTAGCAGAGGTAGGTACCGTTGTCCAGGTAGGGACCCTTCTTGCTGGTCAGGGCAAGGGGGATACACTTTTTTTAAATAACCCCTGCTCACCCCCTTGGTAACTTGGCATGAGCAGACAGGATTATCTCAGAGGCAATGTGGAAAGCATTTGTGAACACATACAGTCATACAGTGAAAACCCTAAAAAAGGGAACCACATCAGTTTAGAAAAATAAATAATCTTTATCTAAACCAAGTAAGGCCAAAATGACAAAAATCCACAATACAGTAATAAAAATATGACTCTCAAATGGTAGAAATAGTTCTGTTCAAAGCAAATTGCAGATGCAACACTTTTCACACAAAGGGCCTCATGTATGAGATTCTGCCATAGGGAAGCGCAACAGGTCTTCCTGCTACGCTTCCCTACAGCAAAAGAAAAGAGCAGGAATGTGCCATAACTATATAAGATACGGCACATTCCTGTCCTTTTTCCCTGCGCCCTTTGCACAATGGGCTGCTGTGTGCCAACGCAGTCACCTTTGCACAATGGTGCTTGGGTGCCTGCTTTGCGGGTTTTTTTTATTTTATCAAAGGAAGGGAAACCTTTCTGTACAAAAATAATCACAAGAGGCTTTGTCCTCTTTCTATGTCTCTTGCAGAATGCAGCACACATAGAAAAAGGAAAAATAAGGAGAAATAAAGGTATTTCTCCTCGTTGTGCCTCCCTTCCGATCTTGTTCCCATGGGCAGTAATACTCATAAGATGTTATGGGCAAACTCCCCATTCTATCCTATGGGGACAGAGAGCCTTTCAATTTTCTCCCTCTCTTCTCTCTGTGTATCACTTGTCTTTGATTGTTTTGATTAAAACTGTACTTCTGTAAAGGGCTCTGATATCCCTCGGGATCTGGTTCACGCTATATAAAACTTTCTAAAATAATTTTTTTTTAAAATAGTGAAAAACTAAATTGGCAGTATTTAACTATCAGAACATGCCACACACATCAGGGCATGTCTTACCTTTCATATACACTGCACCCTGCCCACGTTGGTACATTGGTCCACCTTAGGGGTGACTTACATGTAAGAAAAGGGAAGGTTAAGGCCTGGCAAGTAGATGCACTTGCCAAGTTGACATGGCAGTACTAGACTGCACACAGGCGTTGCAAGGGCAGGCCTGAGAACTTCTTGTAAGGCTGCTTGTGTAGGTAGCACAATCAGTGCTGCAAGCCTACTAGCAGCATTTGGTTTACAGGCACACACAGTGCAATGTACTAGGGACTTGATAGTAAACCAAATAAACAAATCAAGGAAACATCAATCCATAACAACAATTTACTAAGGGAGCACTTGCACTTTGGCACTGAACAGCAGCTGCAAAGTGCCCAAAGCATCTAAATCAGCAAAACAAAGTCCAAAACATCGCAAAAACACCGGAGATAAAAGCACAAAATACATGGTAAGCTCACACCAATGATGCCAGGTCGAACAGAGACCTCACGATCCTCTGAGCTGCAGGAAAACATCAAGGTGACAACTGGCGTGGGCACCAAGACAGACTCACCTCAGAAAAACACACGCTGGGACAAAGTACTGAAGAGGTGGTAGGGAAGCTCCCCTGCACCCTACTGGGGGCCAAAGATAAGTCCTACTCTCCTTTAAAATTCTGTTGGTGGTCTCCTGTACATGACTTTTAGGTGGGAGTCATGGATCCAGCGCAACTCCTGCTGACATTTTATTAACAAAAAAGCTTTTTTGGTCCTGAGGGGGCAGGACCAACCCAAGAGGCCTAGGTGGTCAGGGTGTTTCTACTCTGCCCCTTTCCTTTTTCTAAAACTGTTTTTCTTGTGACTCAGTTCAACTGAGTCATAAGATGGCTGCCAGCACTTCCTTGTTTGAAGTGTTGGCAGCCAGTCAGATCGTAGGCACAAGATTGGGAGGGGTAGTGGATCCACCACAGACTCAGTTGCATATCTAAAAAATCTTTGAATTTCTCAGCAACTACTGAACGGATTTACACCAAATTACAAAAGGGCACTGCCTTGAACTAACATACCTTCCTGCAAAAGTTGGTATAATTCCGTTCAGCAGTTCGGGCTGTAGCCGTGTCTTAAAGTCCTATGGGAATTAACATTGGGAATACGTGGATTTGAGCACCCCCTGGTTCTCACTCCGCTTGAAGGATCACCCCAAAACTTTTAAGATAGCAGCTAAAGTGAGTGTCATAACAAATTGGAAAATGTCGTGAAGATTGGCCAAGCGGCCCTAAAGTTATTGCCAAAACAAAATACACCTCATCTTTGGAAACTAGGTCCTAACTCTAACTACCTACTGATGACCGCCAGTAGGTAATACACTCATACATATTCAGTGGAACACTAGAAGTCTGCCATTCTGCCCTCTTCATCCTGATTGACCTGGAGACGCTGTGTGGCCATATGAAAAGAAGTACGCATTATGGCCATTGACACAAAGGCGGGCCCGGTAAAGACATTGCTAAAGGCGGATAACATATTGATGACTCTCAGTGCCACAGATGTCTCTGTCCCCTTATTGATCTGCACCATAGACTCTATCACTGTTTTTCAGGTAAATTAATAAATAGGGTGAAGTGTGAATCTTTGGCAACATCCAATTTTCTGACTCGTCTCTGCTGCTTCTGACTACAGCTACAGCTGGAAAGGTTCAAAATTAAAGTGCTTAGGCATATTGATGAACAGAGGGCTAAATACAATATTATCGGCACTACTTCAAAACTGGCCTCCAGTAACAAAACCAGCCCCTAATTCTGAAAAACTAGCCCCCACCCTTCCAGGGTCCTGGGTAAAAGCCTGATGCCTTCTATGGCCAATATGGCCCTACCTACACATATCCCTGTGGGGCTGGATACAGATGGTGAAAATGGTGATGGCAACAAGGTTTAACAATGTCTTTGGCATGGACCTAAAAGGTTGTATGGAGAAAAAGTGGTTGTTGACAAGTTGTCTGCTGGGCAAGCTGCAGGCTAGATCCAACATGGGGCTTGATTATGGCAGGTTGATAGAGAGCAGGGTACCAGCGCTGAAGGTAGGAATGCTCAATGTGGGCGAAATCCAATGTCTTTGTCCAGGAAAGCCTCAAATTTGATGAGATGCTGATCTGTGTTGGTTCCAATGAAGCCCTCTAAGTTCAGACTTAGAAATATTTCTAGTGATCAGATCCTCTTCAGTGGGGCAAACCAGAGTTTTTGCAAAACGTTTCTAAGTCCCAGCTTTTGCAGTTTGGGCGGGAAGAGCACACTCTTAAAACCAGCCAAGGCTCCATGGCCCTGGAGGTACCATTTAGGTGTTAGGACTCACTCTAACAGAGGCCAGCAACCGGTGCGAGGGCAGGTCTAGTTGGGACTGTCAACTGGGCAGTTAAAAGGATACAGGGCTATGGAAGCTTTTTGTGCCCTTGTAGTTTACAGTAGAGGTCAGCCTACTGACCCTTGGGGTCGCTTCTAAGCGTGGGCGCAAAATCCATTCCGCTCGCGGATTCTGCGGATTTTCAGCCATTTCGTCAATCCGCGAATCTCGCGAAACTGCCCAAAAAATCGCAAATCCGCTCGTGGGCAGATTTTGGGCAGTTGAGTAGAGGTATCGCACAAAACAATGGCATATTCTTGGATAAATATGTAGGGCAGGGTTCATTCTGGCATGGTGCTCCTGTCACAAAAATTAAACCTCAACAGGAAGCACTTACAGATATAAATAAAGCAGGTGCCCGAAATAAATAAAGAAGGTGCCCAAAAACAATCGTGAGCTTTGTCGAGGATGGGCAGGTGTGCTTTCTCCCCATATCTACCGCTGAAAATATTTGTGCAAATCCGCAAGTGCGTGAATTTTTTCGCAAACTCGCTGATTTTTTTGCAATTTCGTGCGAATTTGCAGACCACACATCCGCAAAATTCACCCATAATTAGTCGCTTCTAGAGTCCCGAGTACAAGCCAAACTGCTCCAATCCTCCTTCATGTTCTTTACAAAGCAGGACAGTCCTTCTTTTGATTCTCCACAGGTCAAGGAGTTTTCTCAGGAGAGGTCTGTGAGGTCTACTATTATACCCAGTGGAGGGGCAAGCCTTTGGCCACCCCCTAGACAAATTCTGATCTTTTCCTGTACTCTAACTGTGTATGGTGTCAGCCTGACCAGAGAGACAAAGAGGAGGCATGCCTCGGTGTGAGCTTTATTGGCCAGTGACAAGTTAAGTGTCCTATCGAAGCTAAAGAAGGGTTTAGCACAGCCAGTGGGCCACCCTGCTCAAGGAAGAAAAAACACCATGCACAGTCCTCTGTACGCTCTCTAAGAGAAATCCACATATTACTACAGGGGAATAATCAGAGGTCAGGTGGACGCTGGAAAATGGCAGGAAAGCCTTTTGATTGTAGGCAGACAAATTACAATTTTCTAAAAGTGTAATTTCAAAAATAGTAATATTAAAATCTGACTTGGCCATTAAGTTGGATTTCAAATGACTATTAAAATAAATCTTTGAACCGTTTTTTTAGCTGCTCCCAAAATGAAATTCAGAATTATAGGTGGGTATAGCATTGCCTGGCCACAGTAAAAGTCGACTTTGGAGGGTTTTTAACTGTTTGCATGTGTAAAACAATGCATATACATATCCTACTTGTTTAATACCATGCACCCTGCCCTTTGGCCATTGCATTTAGGGCCTTCCTTATGGGTGAGTTGTAAATATTAAAATGAAAGGTTTATGCCTGATAAAAGGTTTATTTTGGCAGGTAGAAATGGCACTTTTAAACAGTACACCCAGGCTGCAGTGGCAGGCCTAGAGACTAGTGGTGGATGGTGGATTTTAAAAGTGGTGGCGCCCGGGTGCAACTGGTAAAGGTACTGGATAATACTAAGGGAGAACGGATGGTGCCGGGGCAAATTAATAGGTGGAGGATATATAAACTGACCGTAAGTATTGGCTTCTGTAAAAACATATATTTTACATTTTCTCTTTATTTTGGGTAAGTAGATATTATATAGAAAAAATATATTTTCAAAGGGTTAAAGTATTTCATGAGAAAATACCACGTTTTTATATATAACAAATTATCAGCAGTTATTAGGAATTTCTCCCATCCACTAATTATTTATCAAAATAAACACACATTAGAGACTACGGGCCCAATTCACAGAGCTAACTAAAGACAAAATCCTAAACCTACTACTATTTTGGTATTCACAGAAGGCACTTACTCATTGATGAGCAAGTGCCTTCTGTGAATACCAAAATGAGAAGTGCCTTCTGTCAATACCAACATGGTAGTAAGTTTAGGATAGTTAGTTCTGTGAACAGGGCCCTACATTTCAGTATTTTGCAAGTGGCAAACTCGAGATTTGTAGAAAAAAGTACACATTCGATATCAAAAAGGTCAAATATTTTCCCTCCCCTCAGGAACGAGTAAATGGCTTACTGGTCAGTTGGAATTTGTAGTCTTGCTGCAGAGTGGTGGATGCGTTTGAGTCCAGGCCTCAATTGTGTTATGTCTAAGAGATGTACCGCAACCCTGTCTGTGACCAGTCAATAGTGCTCTGTCTTTAGAGATGCATTGTGATGCTGTATGCGCTCTGTGAATCTTGCTATGTCTTTAGCAGGTGCATCAGGACGCTGTCTGTGCTCTGTGCAGTGTCCTATGTCTTTAAGAGCTAGCGCAATGCTGTCTGTGCTGTGTTCTCTGCACACTTGGGCTGGTATCATTGCCTTTATGTGGGAGGTGCTTCTACCAATTGTTTTCCTAATCCTCAAATCCAGCTGTGAGAGTCTATAAAGAGAGAGGAGACAAGTACAATGTTGCATTGTCAGAGCCTGCAAAAACAAGCCCTGGGTGCCTTGGGGTTGCCTACATTATAACATTTCCAATTCAGAGGACGTTGTACAATGGTGGCAGTTGTCTGAGACTTACTATCCAAAACAAACAGGTACATGAAAGCTTACACTGACAACCCAGGCATGAATTGGGGTTCATAGAATGTCTACTGCTAGATGAGAAGCACCTGCATGGTAGCAATAGTGTCCAATTTACTGTGGTGCTTTTAGAGTTCAGGGAGAGGAAAATGGAAAGGCTAGGATGGAAACTGGGTGGCACATTGAACAAGCGATAAACTTTCAGAACAGACCTGTTCATGCTGAACGACTACACCAAATGCGACCTGTCAATCCGCTGCCGAACCGAGCATGAAAGGCGCTGGCCGGGTCTCCAAGCTTCCAGGATATAAGCCGATACTTTTGGCTACATTGTGCATGCGCTGTGTGAAAGTGACAGCCTTCAGCTGTCCCCCGCTGCCTCACGTGAACAAACAGATAGGCAACTCACTCTCTAAGCCAATCCTGGCGCTGCTACTGCTGTTACAGCAGCACCATGATTGGCTGGGACAGGTGGCTCACTGCTCATTTCTGAGGCTAGGGGATGCAACTTTGAGTCTCCTCCAACTCACTATGGGCAGGTGGAGGCATCTCTAGTGCGCATGTCGGGCTGGCAGGAGAAACGCAGCTGACCAACGTGACATGCACACTTGGGCCTAGGTGCTGATAACTCTCTGACAACAACCAACTTAAGCCTCACCCCTTTATGCCGCACTGACTTATGACTCATGTGCTCTGCTTGGCTCAAGGCTGACTGCCACAGTGTCATGGGCAGATTAAATAAATAATGCACATTTTGGGGCGGATTCACAAGCCACTTCAGCTACCAGTGGGACTTGTTGCATGACACACTGGCGGCGCAATCTGCTGAGTGAAATTTACAACCACACGTAAAGCCCTCCTGCTTGACTTTACCTGTGCTTGTAAATATCGCCCCTTTTCACACAACACTTTGCGTGTTAGGGGCGTGTCATGGGTGTTGCTGTGGGTGTTCCCACACAACACCCATGTCCACTGATGCATTTCTAGATTTACGAGCAATCGTAAATCTGGTAATGCGTCAGAATGCTACGCCACCCTAGGGGTGGAATAGCGAGATGTAACGAGAAGAAATCTTTAATTTCTTCTAGTTTTTTTCCTCTTTCAATGCGTGTGCATTCTACAGCATGCATTGGAAGAGGAAATCACCTCAATTGATTGTTTATGTGCAGGTAAGTGCCCCTTCCTGCACAAAAACAATCTCCCCACGATACAGGCATCTTTGCAACATAGTGCAAGGGTGCCTGCGCCGACGCATGGCAGCAGTTTGTGCCCCAGCCCAGGGGGAAGCATAGAGATGCGACATATTGTTGTAAATATGTTGCATCCCTATGCTGCGAAACTAACGCGGCACAGCAAAATGACTTGGGGCAGTGCACTGTGTTAGTTTCTTGTAAATCTTGTAAATCCTCTTAATTCGGGTCTCAGGAGGGCAAAATGCAAGTGGGCAACACCCTATTGCCGTAAGGGATGCACCGCAGCTGCTATAGACATGTTTTTGTAATGCAACTTTAGTGGGTGGCACAAGTGCTTCAGCATTCTTGTAGTTGAATTTACAGTTCCTGTACAGGTAGTACCATATATTATGGACTTCTTAGTAAATTAAATGTGCCAATTAGGTGCATGCCAATTTTAACATGTTTGAAATGGAGAGCAGAAGCATATCACCACTTGTTAGCAGGGGTAAAGGTGTCCATACTACATCCTACTATCCCTACATCCATTAACCTATCAAGCCTTTCACTATTCCATCCAGCTGTTCCTCCTACATTCTATCTTTCTATCCTGCCACCCCCTCATAACTCTTTATTTCACCCTTCCATACTATTCATGTTTTATTCCTTATTTCATGTTTCCTTCCTTTTTTCTTTCCGT
This sequence comes from Lissotriton helveticus, assembly GCF_964261635.1. NCBI lineage: Eukaryota > Metazoa > Chordata > Amphibia > Caudata > Salamandridae > Lissotriton > Lissotriton helveticus. The sequence continues at coordinate 435,817,789 of NC_136062.1, read as the reverse complement.
TCTTTCTTTCCTCTTTCTGCCATATAAGCTCTCAGCTCATCCTTCGTTTTGTTTCTTACCTTTTTTACTCAGGATAACTTTTTCTGTTTTTCCCAACTCTGTTTTCCACTCTTGTCTTTATTTCTACTTCTGTTTGCTTTGCCCTTACTGTCCTGTCATGGTATTCCCTTACAAAAGTATTCATGAGCATTGTTATAGAGACTTGTATAGAGTAGATACCCACACACAACTAATTAACATTTATTATGGTCTTTCCAGGGTGGGCTGAAGGACTTGGAGACCAGTTTTGAAAGCCCATTGCTGCTCCTGGTGCATCTGCCACTTTCCTAAGCTCCCCAAGGTTACCTGCAGCAGACACTGGGTGCTTCAAGAGATAGGAAGGGATGGCGCGATCAGAAAGGGATAATGGAGAGAGGAGAGAAGAGTAAATGGGTGGATGGATGGATGGATGGAAAAAAGAGAAGGTACAATGAGGGGAGGGGAGCAGACCGGGCTAAGTCTTTTTTCAAGGGATGCTTTTGGTTCCTTGGTATGGATCTGGGTTTGGTTCTTCAAAACAGAGCTTTATTACACACAAATTGAAAACTATTGAAACAGTTCAACAGATATGCATGCCATGCACAGAATCATGCACCTTATCTATATAATATTCTGTACAATGGTACATTATTTTAATCTTTGTGTGCAAGCCATTGTTACCACTTATTCACGCAAGTTAATATATTTACTTTTACAGAATTTTAGTGCTCTTTTTTTTGCCTTGGCAGTCATACACAGACACAGATTTTTCACATAGAGCAGTAGACTAAAGAATGTACTCCTCTTGTGTTCCAACTGCTGTCGCACTTGGATTGAAATTCTAACCAGCTGTTAGCTACAAGTATTACCGCAGAAACAAAAGAAATTCATTCAATGCCTCCATGGTGGGGTGGGTTGACACAAAAATGTACAGTCTGGTTGCTCAACAGAGTGATCACTTCTAGCATTTCTGACTAAGATCAAGCTCTTCTGCTGAACATCTGGTGGTTTAAGCATGCTCTCTTGTTATCACTCATTGGATGAACAGCTGTACTGAGTGTTCTACTAGAGTCCAGAGTGGCATCTAACAGAGCAATTCTTCACACAACAGCTCTGTTAACTACCAACAAAAAAAAGTTCAATCATGTAAGAAATTGGATTAGTATTTGTGATGGGTGACTACTCACCTCAAGGAACAATCGCAACACGTGTCAGGGTGAACATTCAAAGTCACTAAATTAACCTATCTCAACCCCCTGGCAGCTATGGCACAGAGCAGAAAAGCTTAACTTCGGCCAATTTGTAAAGTACTTGTGCAGTACCAAACAGTAATACAGTCAAAATACAAAACAGTAAAAATGCTGTTTTTAAAAAATAGAGTAAAAGATAATAAACAAAATGTCACCAAAATGCAAAATCCAAAAAGGGGAACCAGGGATAAAAAAAAAATTAAATTTCAAGTAGGAATAGCACCAAGATGTATAAAGTGACATTGACAGTCAGTAGTCGCAGTAGACTGGAACATAGACTCAATTTGACGTTGAATAGGATGGAGATCAGAACGAATACATCAGCCAAGTACATACTGGTCCAAGATGTTACCGTATGATTTTATTCCTTTAAATCCCAGTCTACCACAGGTATAAACTTCTAAAGCCCCCCAGTATCTCAGGGGAGACACTTAGAGGCTCACAGGGTGTCTGCAAGGGTCTAGTCTAGATGCAGTTCCCACTGATCAGCTGAGCAGTTGCAGGAAAGTTCTCATGTAGGTTATATCCATGTTGCAACAACAGGTGGTCAGCCTTATGAAGCTTGGGGTCCACTTCTTTGTCTGGGGTACATGAGGGAGTAGGACCTTTTCTCTTAGATCGCAGACAGCAGGTCCCGTCATTTTCTGTTCTTCCTCATGTACAGGAGTATTACGAAGTGGGTAGCCGTAGGTGCCATAGTAATGCCTGGCATGCACTAGTGGGGTAGGTATGACTTTTGGGCCCACCCTGACCAATAGGGTACAAGTTGCCATGGCCACTTTGTACACTCTCAAGACAGTGACATTTTTCATTCATCCTTAGCTTGGGCACTCAGGGCTGAATGTGTGTGGAGGAAGTGTACCATGGTAATCCTAGTGTTCTCCGTTATCTAACTCTAAAGACCTGTTGGGCTATCACAGTATCCACAGTAAACACAGACAGAAATCTAGTAACTTAAATGTAGTATTTGACAGCAGCCAGACTGTTGATACAAAAGAATTGTTTTGGCATCCTGTTTCCTTTCCATTCACGAGCGCTCTGAGTCTTATATATAAAACCCAGAGGACCTGTCAGGCAGGATTTGACATTCTAGAAGGATTTGAAGGATGCTCATGGCCTCATGTTGCATATTCTGTTAGTTTCAGAAGAGTCATCTCTGCTTACTAAGGTCAGCCTGTTCTTTGCTTTTCCACATCTTTTCAGATGCCATTCACTTGCTGTGGGAAGTAGGATAGCAAATGTGAATTTAGCCTCCATCAACTTCAGGCTGTAAAAAGATAACTTTCTAAAAGTTACTCTTCATAAATATTTGAAAAAAATACCTCTGACTTCAATATTCAATTGGATGTATAATAACTATCAAATATAGCTGTTTCCTTTGTTTTATGTTAGATTTTCCCATTTCTGAGATATTGCATTAGGAAGATTTCAATCTGTATTCTGGTTTTCTATAGTAGAAACTAGGCCTGCTACAGTCAAAAATTGTTTTTGGCAGCTAGTCACTGTAATCAAATGTTATAATTACATTTCTGCATGTCTTACTTTTTAATCCCATTCACCCTGCCTTATTGGTGACAAGGTACACAAATGGTTGACTTATTCAAATTTATGAGGGAGGTTTTGGCCTGTCGAAATAGTTTATTTTGACAAATCAAAATGCAGTTTTTAAACTGACATAGTCATGCTACAATGGCTGGCCTGTAGCCATATTTTTTAGCGTCACTGTTGTGGATGGCACAATAGGTGGTTCTGCAGTTCTCTAATGACATTTAACTTATGGTCCATGTGTACAATCTATACCATATAGTTGGGGCTTATAGGTAAGATACCTCGAATATGCCAATTCAACCATGTTTAAAGGGGGAGCATGCTCCTTCTGCCACTGGTTAGCAGGGTTAATGTGCACACATGTGTAATGCCAGTAACACTACAGGGTCCAGCAAAAGATGAAAATCCTAGGTGACAACATAGAAAAGACGAATTTCCTACAAACTACCTCTCCAGATCAGTGAAAGCACGGAGTGGGAGTTTATCCTTCATGTTGATCATCATTTATTCTGTTTATTTGGTCAATGATTAGGTGCAATTTGTGCTTTATAAATTCCTCAATAAAACCTAACCGAAAAATAGAGTAACTCTATATTTTGTTGCCTGGTGTTGTGTCAAAAACACAACTTTCACACACCTGTCAAATGCTAAGAGAATATATATTTGGATTGAACGTCTAAGAGGGAATGCTCACTTTTGGGACATTACACACCTCCCAAAGTGGTCTGTGCCTGATATGACACACTTGAGGGCAAGAAGGTAGGCAACAACATATGCTAAAGTGGATCCATGTGCTCATTGTGAAAATATATTGATCTTGGTTGCAGTATCGTGATTAAAAATACTATATTCCACGTGACAGCCTTAAGAACTAGTAATGGTATGTCATTATTACAGCAATTACCCCACATCCATATATTACCATTTTTACAATTACTTCTCCTTGATAGCTTCTATGTAGCAATTGCCCCTTGCTCCTGTTAATATTAAAGCACTTACATGTTTTAGCCTGCTCCATATCTCACAGTTTATCACTTTAACACCTTTTACCTCCAGTTACTGGAAGCACTTACACATTTGACTAACCCTTTCACCCATGTGGGACTCTGCTCATGATTTTAAAACACATTAATCTTTTACAGTGGATCTGTAGGTTTATGAAAGAAATATTTCAATTTTCTAAAGCATTGACTACCCAGGGGTGTCTTGGCGCTAAGAATCTAAGACAAACTGAACCAGGTGCATAAAGGGTTAAAATAATGATTACAACATCCAATACTTCATCTGTTTTTAGTAGCCTAAAAAAGTCTGCTGACTTTTAAGATGTGATAGCAATTTGTTCCAAAGCTGACAGGTGGTATAAACAAAGCTGTGGCTGCCCCAGGAAAAGTTGTTAATCCTAGCAACAGAGACTAAAAATGAGGCAGCTGAGCTCAGACTCCCATTTGGTTGATACCATCTGATTTTACTTGCAAGATAGTTAGGTCCTGCACCATGTAAGGCCTTGTAGCCACACAAAGAGCTTTGAAAGCCATCCTTTGCTTTACAGGAAGCCAGTGAAGTTTCATTCTGGCCTTTGACACTGACTTATATTTGGGCCGTTTCTGAGGAGGCGGGGCTGCGTTCTGCAGCATCTGAAGCTTTTTGAGAGCTGATCGTCTGGTGCCCATTTAAAGGGAATTACAATAATCAATATTGTATAGACCAAGAGCACTGACTACTGATTTTTGTAGCTGAAAGGGAATACGTTTTATATATGCATGTGTTCAAAAAGGCTTGGAATCACATAGATGTATGTTTTATTAAACTTGAAGTGGTATAAGTCTGTACACAGTTTATGTGCACACCCTGTTTACGAGATCGTCCTTCTAGCAAATGGTGTTGCAACCCTGTTTGACGGTGTTTATGTGTCGCGTGTGTATTGTCTTACAGTGCTTAAAACTGAGAAAGGAGTAGTAAGCATCTACACAGGGATGCTGTGTGGCTAGTATAACAAAGTTTGAGACTAAGTTGCTTCAGAAATGATTGTATATCATTGTTAGGCCTGGCCCTCTCTGCAGGGTCACCCCCAAACATTTTGACTTTAAACCTACACTTTTGGCTGAATTCTTATTTGCTGGCCTTATGACTCTGTGCACTGTATTACTGCAAACCAGTTGATAAAGTACTTGTCCTTTCTCTTAAAACATGGTACCATTGGCTGCTCCCCCATTGACCCATGTAATTTACTAGAAAGTCCTTAGTACATTAGTACTACATGTGCCCAGGGCCTGTAAATTAAATGTTACTGGTGCGCCGGCACCACTGGATGTGCCACCTACTTAATAAGCCCTGTAAACAAGTTACAGGCCTGACATTGCCACCTCTGTGTGCAGTTTAAATCTTCCAGTCATCCTGGCGAAATCAAACTTTTGCCAGACCCATCCCTTTCTTTTTAATACATATGCCACCCATAGGGTAGGCCCAGGACAGCCCAGAGGGTAGGGTGCAGTGTATTTAAAAAGTGTGACATATAAGTTTAAGTTTTATATGTCTTAGTGGTGAAAAACTCTTATATTCGTATAACATTGGAGAAGCCTAATTACATTTAATAAACTGCAATTTCCAAATTGGAGCAGGTAACTAGTGCATGCCTGATGCCTTTGGAATTACAATTAAACAACCTCTTTCATGATAAAATTGGATTTCAAATTGCAATTTCAAAAAATGCCACTATTAGAAAATTACAAAAAGTAGCACCAATAATGACACCACTTAATGAAAGCTAATTAGGTAACTGGTCACTACTTGCAATCAATGTGATACAATCTCATTTCTTTAATTACTTATTGATATGATGCATCCTCAGCACAGGTCCTCGCCTCCCTCAACAATGGCAGCCACGACAACGACACCAGATTACACATCGCAGCCTCTCAACTCCTTCAAAGTGACGCATCCCTCCAACTGAATCAAGACATCCTCAACTCCAGGATTTTGCAATTTGCAAAAAAATTGTAAAACCAGTTATTTTGTGTAAATGTCCCTATTTTTACAAAAGCTCTCGTATAATCTCAATTATACCCTCTCTTTAACGTTCCATTTATTGACAAGTGCTACAGTGCTGGGCCAATAAAAGGAGGCTTGGCAGTAGACAAGTGTTTTCCTACTCTCTCTGCCTCCATTGCCAATAGCAAAACAAAAGACTGCAGGAGTCTGTGACTAAATAGATATGTTAATGTCCAGACCTCCTTTGACAGTCTTTGGCCCCTGCACCTACCGCCGCCCCACCGTGGCACTTATCTTAGCTCACTTCTAGCTAACAACTTCCTCCATAGGCTGATGCCTTGCACCCTTGCACTTCTCTCTAAGCTCCCTGTGACAACCAATTTAGGGTTAGACAAAGGGGGTGACTGCCACACACTGGCTGGCACTGAGTATACAAGTGGCACCTTACAGACCTGCAGAGATTCAAAAGAATGACTACCCTGCTGTCTGAAGCCTGAAAGAAGACTAGGCCTCTTTGCCTTGAACCCAGGAACCCAGACGAGACTCCAAGAGCCAGTTGGCTCACCTCCTGTTTGAGCTATTGGGACATAACAAGCTAACAGGCCTTCTGTGAAACTACCCAGCTGATCATCACCAAGTGGTTCTGCCTGTGCCATGCTAGTGGCTTCTGCTTGAGTGAGTCCTGACCCCAGTGAGTCCTGATCCACCAGGTTTCAGACCCTTAGCTAATGTCAGAGTGCACTTGTCCAGTCTACAAACTGCAAGACTCTGGGCTCCTTGCATGGAAAAGAACTGTCCCTGTTCTCCGCACGACTGCAAGTGGACTTCGCTGAGGCCGACATAGGACCTGCATACGACTGCTGATGCGACTTTCCCGGCTACAGTCTATGGGCTTCACCTAAATGGTTGCTTGCATGTGAGTAATGACCACACTCCACTACTCAGCGTTGCAAAACTCTGACTAGCGACTAGCTCTTTGTTCCAAAAATGATCTCTCTACAATCCCCCACCAACCCAAAGCTGCAACTAAGGCTCCTTGCATGGAACTGGACTAAATTAGAAGGTAAAACTTCTCACCTAGATAAACCTGGACCCTGTACCCAAACTCTGTTGCGGTCAGCTTGTAATTTTGACTTTGATCCGGACCAAATAACCGGATAACTGTGATTGACACTTTGTGCTGATAGGTGCTATTGTTACTTACAATTTTAAAATGTCATAACAGCAGTTCTAGTTATTGGCTGTTGTTGTTTTGGTATCAATTTATTCATGAAACTACCCTTTAGTTTTCTAAACTGGTTTAAAATGTGTCTTGTGTTGTGTATTCACTTTAATACAGTTTGCGTGCTGCATGATTACTTTACATAGGTTCAGCCCGAAGTCTTTTGTGCCAAGATGTTAGACAGTTAAGCACAAGTGCACATAGTGACTTTTGTGGTTTACTCTGATAAGGAGTCTGTTTATTATTTGAGTGGGTCTCCTTCCTTATTAACACCTTGCATGCTTCGAACGTTCCGCGCCAGTGTGGAACGCTCAAAAAACGGGTGGGGCTGCGTCAGCCAACGGCCGTTTGCAGCACCAGCCAGGTAGTGCTCCTGTCGGGCGTTGGCCGACGGGAGCACGGAACGGGTTAAACTAATAAACTAATCTTCCTACACCTCCCAATGCCCCACCCACGAACAGAATATGATGAGTTTATGTTAGAGTGCTGGAACAATGTGCCTCATAAGGACCACACCAACGCTGTTCCCATTTACTAAAGGATTGAAGACGCACTTCTTCAAAGAAAACTACATCACAATGCATTACCAGTCTACAAACGAGCTTCCTCCAATCTCACTCATTGTGACTTCACTTTGACATGTGCAGCGCTTTGTTGTTTTTGGCTAGGTTTGCTCTCTAAAAATGCCACACACATACATACATCCCTACTTTTCCATTTTATGTAGTGCATAAGATCAGACGGACAGACAGTAGACTAAGCAATATTGGGCCAGATGTAGGTAGGGTTTTACCGGTCGGTAACGGCCGAATTCGGCCGTTACCGACCGGTAAAAGGATTTTGACATGTAGGGGGAAGAATCGGTAAATTTACCGTTCGGTAAATTTACCGATCGGTAATTTTACCGATTCTGTAAATATACCGGTCGGTAAATTTACTGACCGGTATTTTTACAGAATCGGTCAAATTGATATGTAGGTGGGACTCTTATGAGTCCCACAAGGCCTAAGAAATCGGTATTTTACCATCAAACTCAATTTGATGGTGAAATACCAATTCAGGTGTGCATGCACATGTGTGCATGCACACCTGTGCCATATGACAGGCAGACCTGCCCTTAGGGCAGGTATGCCAGCCATATGGCCCCCGACCCTTTTTTGGGGGTGCTAGAGGGTGTCAAAGTGACACCCCCTGCACCCTTGTCAAAATCGGTATTTACCGATTCGGTAAATACCGACCGGTAATGCCCCATTCATTCCTATGGGCTTCAAAGCCCATAGGAATGAATGGAGCATTACCGGTCGGTATTTACCGATTCGGTAAATACCGATTTTTACCGAATTAAGAATCGGTAAATATTTTTTACCTACATCTGGGCCATTGTCTTATAAACTCCATTGAAGAGTTCCCAGTAATTCACCCTTCTTTTCTGCCAATCAATGAAATAAAATATGTGCTACATTTACTTTTGAAATGTGTCAGAAAGCAATGCACAATTTTCGAACACGGGTTAAATGTTTGACAAAAGTACTTTATTTCTAAACGGTATGGATGCAAACCGTCCGATACATTACTCTGCTCTGTTTACCTTTCAAGAGGAAAAAGTAACATATTGATTCTTGGAGTTCACTCATGCTCAAGAAACTGTGGATAGCTACAGACTGTCTGTTCATTTCCTAAGATGGCCAAACTTGTTTAAAAGCATTTCATAACGGTTATATAATGGTTATATTGAAAAAAAGTGGTTCAGCTGGAGTTCAACTCTTGAATTCTTACTTGCATGCTTTTCATATTACTTAGCAAAACATTGGATAAAAAATACAAAACACAAAGGTTTTCCAGCAAGAAGACAAGACTTTAGGAAGACTTTTATCCAAAGGCAGGAATAAAAATGTCTTCTTATTTGGAAGGTATTCCCCTTATTACTGATATTGACAGTCTACCTTGCATTTATAAAGTGTTTTGTAGGCATACCAGCCTCTTCCTGCAGTGCGAGACTGCCACATCCTCTCCAGTGCATTTGCAAACTTGAGAAGTAAGCAAAATTTGGGCACAGTGCTGTTATGCATTGGGTACAACTAAAGCGTGCACACAACAGTGCAAAATAGGAACTTGCACGGGGTCTGTTATCCAGACCAATTGTATTACTTTTTCCCAACTCAAAAGCACTCAAACATCCTTTGAAGGATTACTGAGCCAACTCTGCTGGGATTTGACCCACAATTTTGTTACCCGTGTTTTTACATAGGCCAACCACATCCAATCAACCACTGCAGAGCTCCAAAATATACTAACTGCCAAAGTACATAGAGAACATTAAAAAAGTAGGACAATAGAAACTGACCAGCCAAGACATATGGTGACACCATATGATACACATCTACTCTCTTCACATGGTCTCCTGGTACAGAGCCAATAGTATACAGTGTACAAAAGAAGAACTGGAAACCCCTTCACAGAGTGGGTTGCTGGCTGCTTACTATATAAAAATTGAGAAAAGAATGCCTCCGTATTAAACAGTTACATAAAACTATTTTTTACTCTGCAGATGAATGTGCCTTTTCCATAATTAGACAAGTTAGGGTGCAATGCCTTTTCACTATTTAGTCATGGGAAAATGCAAAACTATCATGAAAAGTTAAGATAAAATTATTTTAATAAATCTAGAACATCCATTTAACCCCTTCGGCGCTGCACACTTTTTCGCCCTGTGTGGGCGATTTAAATAGTGGGCAGGATTCGTTCGGCCCCCAGCCGTCCTCCGCACACGCCCACCGTGACGGACGTCATGCGCACCGAAGGGGTTAAGTAGGTTTGTAACGACTTTAGTTAAAAATGTACTTTGGAGAACGTGTACTATGTTTTGATTGGCAGTTCACTGATTTGCAACTTGTTTGCCTCACATATTCGTGGCTGACTTTTAAAGACACTCTTCTTCTAAAACAAGGACTTGGCTGAGGCCCTAGACATTCAGTCAATGTACCCAGACGAATAAGAAACCAGTTTTAACACTGACAGATGATAGAAAACATCACATCCACATATACTTACTAGAGGGATCCTGCAGCTGGAGGAATGCCAGGGCCATTTAGATTGATGGAGATTGGCTAGGTCCTTGGTAAACTGAGAGAGGAAGTGCTGCTGTGCTGCAGGAAAGCAGCAAAGAACACGTGTTGGGAATTACCCAGTCACCGGTTACTGCACAGGATAAGATTGGCCCCTCACTACCATCTCATCTGATCAATCTCTGACTGAGGAAGAAAACATCTTCAAGAAGGCAACGTCTGCCTGAAGACTGTAAGAAGTAAACCCAAGGAGAACTGGTGGCACCAAATGGCTGGAGCTGCAGTCTAGGGGTACATTGACTGCCCTACTGTAGCTTTAACAGAGTCACAAAGAGCAGCAGACAGCCCGCCTCCTAGAAGGCTGAGTGGACTACTGAAACTGTTGAACCCAGGACTACCAGAGTGGCTCCAAGGGCGAGTTGGCTGGCTTCCTGACACGAGCCTCAGAGACAGAAGGCTCCAACAACCTCAACCATCTGCGAGTCTACCCTGCCAAGTAGTGCCATCCCAGTCCTGAACCCTTGAAAGTGGGCCTAAGGTGCTCTGCCAGCCTTTGTGTTTCTAGCAGAACCAATACATCTCCTCTGCTGCACGGAACAACCCTGAGCCGGACCGACGCATCACCGCACCTGTGCGGAACAACCACGAGCCAGACCGACGCATCACCGCTGCTGTGCGGAACAACCCCGAGCCGGACCGACGCATCACCGCACCTGTGCGGAACAACCACGAGCCGGACCGACGCATCACCGTTGCTGTACGGAACAACCCCATGCCGGACCAACACATGACCGCTGCTGCGTGGATTTTATTTGATTTGCATGAAACTGATTCCAATATGTTTTTGCACCAAATTACTAATTGCTTTTTCATGTGCTTAATATTGTTTTATAGATTCTGCTTTTATTCTTCCGGTCTTCAATCTTACACTATATTTAATTATCAGGAGTAAGACTCCAATGATTTAAATGTTTGTGGAAAGAGTATATTATATGAAACAAAATACTCTTTGTTGAACAATAAAAAGGATATTGCAAGTCACCCCAGAGTATTAAGACCTTATAACGAACTCATCTATGGCATGAGATCAGCCGCGATCCGTGCAGGTAACAGCGGTGGAGCGGTGGGTCTGGGTTAAGGGGGATTTCGAGGGACGATGCAGAAGGAAAATTAATAATTTATTTAACTTTACCTCTGCATCGTCCCTCAAAATCCCCCCTGACCAGGCCCCACTGCCCCACCGCTGTTACCTGCATGGACCGCGGCTCCCTGAGATACCCCTACAATGTACAGCAGAGGGTACTTTATCCCAACTACTACAAAAAATCACACTTCAATCTCATCATGCCCAGGAGTAAAGTTGAAAGTATGGTTGGTTCTGAAGTACATTCCTGAGATGTTTTAGTATGCGAAATCATTGTACATTCCTTATGCTACTTTGTACCCCTCTACCAGGGTCATATGCATGAATACATGTTTCCATTGACATAGAATGGGCAAAACCTTTTGATGCATCTGGCACTTAGGGCCTATGTAGATAGCCCATTTGCGATCGCAGCATTTCAGCATTTGCGATCGCAATTAGGGCAGTGTGCTATATAGCACACAAAGACCCACATGCAAAATAAGGAATCGCAAAATTTGCGATTCCTTATTTTACAATTGAATTTAAGGAATCGCAAATTGCGATTCCTAAAATGCAATGTAGGAAGCACCCAAGTTGTGCGATTTGTGTCTTGAGGAATCGCAAAATACCACCAACTTCTGGTTGGTGGTAAATTGAGATTTCTTTGAAAAATGCACTTTTTGGCATTTTTCAAAGTGCCATGTGGGTCACATACATGCCCTTAGGGCATATATGTGGGCCACATGTGCAAAAATGTTCATTTCAGGGGTGCAACAGGGTGTCCTATTGACACCCTTGCAACCCTGAAATTGCATTCTTAATTTGCGATTCTCTAATTGAGAATCGCAAATTGGGAATGTCTTCCAATTCATTCCTATGAGCCTTCTAGCCCATAGGAATGAATGAGAAGGTATTCCTTATTTGCGAATCTCTATTTGCGATTGGCAAATAAAGAATAATTGGGATTCGCAAAGAAATTTGCTTTAATTCTACCTACATTTTTTTTTGCGATTCCCAAAAAATCGCAATTTGAAAATCGCAAAACAAAAATTACCTACATATGCCCCTTAGTTGTTTAGGACTTGAACTGGTTTGTTAAGTTGCACATTAGATTTTGGAAATGTTCGATCGCGTGTCCCAATCGATGTACATACATTGTCTTTTGTTTTAATTAACACTTTTACCTGTGCTTGTTGATCTGCCCTGCTCCTTCTGGGCACGAGGTGCAGAGACTCGCGCTCAGACATGCCGAGCCACTTGAAATGCAGCCCTCGTCGGCCCCCACACGTCTGCCGCTCTCAGACGCTTTACAGCCTGGCTACAGTTCACTTACTGCGGAAATCTCTTCTGCTCTGCGCCCTGCAAACTATTCCCAGAGCCCGCAGCTAAGGATGGCAGCTACGCTCGCTGCTGTCAGAAATGCCAGCGCGTGAGGCGGCGGAGAGGGCCACAAATGTCCAGATTTATGGATCTGTTCCGGCAAGGCAAAGGCTCGCAGGCTCAGGGCTGGGGAAGGTCCCCCCAAGTTGAGTGGTTTCAAGGGTTACTGGGGGAGAAGTGCACCAGGACATAACAATCTGAGGGGCATAATACCAAGGGATTTATCTCCGCTTTTTTGGCTTTAAAAGCCAAGAAAGCAGAGATAAAATTATCTCCCTATCAGCAACAGGGTGCTAACACGCAAATTCGCATGTTAGCTCCCTTTTTCTCTACGCTTCCCTTGCATCTCTAATGAGATGCAAAGGGGGCGTTCCAGAGAAAAATAATAGGAGAAATGTTGTTAAGCTACATTTCTCCTATTATCAAGGATTTCGCTAACCCTGTTAGTGATAAAAAAAAAAACAGCGCTAACCGCGGTTAGCGCTGCTTTTTTTACACCTGGGGGCATATTACCAAGCAATAGCGATAATTATCGCTAGTGCTTGGTTAGCTGAGCTGCGGCGATTTTTATCGCAGATAAACCTTGGTATTACCAAGGTTTATCGCAAATGCGATAAAAAACGGCCGCAATGCATGAATATCGCTGAAAAGTCAGAAATATTGATGCATTACCGAGCTAATGCTTTTAGCCATGTTATCCACCTCCCATTGGATAACATGGCTAAGAACTGCTCAGGGCAGGTGTTAGCTTTTGGAGATATTCGCGCTTAGGGCGAATATCTCCAAAAGTTGGTAATAGGAGATAGAGATGTTAGCGACTGTTTCCAGTCGCTAACATCTTGGCACGCCCACTTTGCATGTCATTAGTGATAAATATCACTGACATGCAAAGTGGGGCCCAAGATGGTCGCTATCTCCTAATAGCTGTCGCTAACTGGTGTTAGCGACAGCTAGGTAATAGGGAGATAATTTTATCTCCGCTTTCTTGGCTTTTAAAGCCAAAAAAGCAGAGATAAACCCCCTTGATAATATGCCCCTCGTGTTTTCCTGACTTAGCCATGATATCCTTTGGAAGGTGGATATCATGGCTAAGTTTGTGAGCCCCTATCATCAAGCTAACTCCAAACTTCGAGAGATTATCGTTGGTTTTCCAGCGATAATCTCTCATTTGGCAGTTAGCGCGAGGATTGTTATCACTTCTGAGATAACCCTTGCTAATAGCAAGTAATCTCTGCAATAATTTCCGGCGATGCTTAGCGTTAAAAAATTCGTTGCTAAGCCTCGTTAGCGATAAATATCGCTAATCGTTGGTAATATGCCCCTGAATTCTGCTAAAACTGCAATTCAGATGTTTCTAAGTCCTGATAGTAATGGATGTTACTATTGTTTAAATCAAGATGACTGCATTCACCAGCCTCAGAAGGATGGACGGCTGAGTTGGCATTGCCAGGAATCAAACTCCAGACCTGCAGGCCACCGCATATGTTATATATTATCTATTTTCCGAAGACACTTTCAGAACTAATGCCCTCATTCTCAGTCCCCTCCAGGAAGTTAGTTCATCATTGTAAATTTGTAACAACTTCTTGTTCATTCCCCACCCTTGATTGCTGTGTCTGATAGTGTGTTATTGCCTATATGGTTTTACTCTACCTCTCCTGTTTATTTTTGTAATGTACTATTCTGTACCATTTCTCTCATGTAACGTTACTGGTTCTATTGTACAGCACTCTGACACCTACGGGTAAAGTCCGCGCTATATAAAAATACATTAAATAAATAAATTAATTAATTAATGGCAGGGACACTGGAATTGTGCAGGAGGGAGCACCAAATTATGTGGCAGGTTTGGCTAATGTTTGCATCAAGGAATGGAAAATGATGTAATGCTGCATATTTTGTGATAGTATTACTTCATTATTTTGTAACTTTTACAGAAGGAACGTATTACGGTTTGCACAAAGATTTACCCTTATCAGTACCAGTTTAACGCCTCAAAAAGTAATTGAAAAATTACGTGTCCACTCTGGTAAAGAGATTTTTTACAGTGTAGGAACATGTGTTGTCACGTTTTTAGTAACTTTTGAATTATTTGAGCTAGAAACATTTTTATTTTTTATCTGCAGGTTATGCAACAGATGATTATGTTGGAAAGGCGGCAACTCCATATTAATGCGTAAAGCACAGCACAATTGCATAATTCCAGTGGTTCTGAATAGTGGAGACAGTTTATCACTCTCAGCCAACCTGGAGCTATTTAAGGCTTGTAGGAGTGAGGCAAGCTAGAAGAGAGTGATTGACTGAAGAACAGCCGCGGCCCCGTGAAGGGAGTTTGGTAGGGCAGGGAGGCGGTGCGGTGGAGGGGCAGGGTGGAGGGTGGTAAACAACGGAATATGGATAATTGCAGGTAAGTAAACAATTTAATAAATAAAACGAATGTCGTAGTGCGCGCTGCATCGCATTTTGCGAAGCAGGGTCCGCTATGAAATATGTTTGCAGGGAGGCGGTGCCCCTCCCCCGCACCTTCTCCCTGCCCTACCGAACTCCCTCCACGGGCCGCGGCTGCTGAGGAATGAATTGCAATGGCGGAATGTGAGTCTCTTTGTTCTATTCCATGGGCTATGAGGCATCCGGACACTCCCATCGACGCAACCAGCTGGTCCTTGGTGAGTTTTCAAGAAGTGCAAGGGACCCATCGCATCTGATCTGGGTCGAGATATTGTTCCGGATCGTGGGTGATGCTTGAAAAAGCTCATCTTGTGGCCATTCCAGTTCCGAGTCTCTTGATGTCCAACATTCATGTTATGTGTTTGCCACCGAAGTTAGGTTTATTTCCTGCCAGGTAGAATGCCATGGTTGTAGTTACCTCCTGCGGAGTGACACCCGCCAACCTGAGTATGAGAACTTTGTGACAGGCTATGCAGGTGGGAGAGACAATACGTACCGTATCCCCCGGCACTGGGTATGTTGTGTACCTTTTTACAGGGCATTTACAGGTATGACACCTAAACCAATCAAGTAAACACCCAATCCTGACATGTGTAGGAAGGGGGAGCGCACTTCCCTGCTGCAGTTCAGTGGTAAAGTGCCCAGAGTCCTATGGTAAGGAAAAGAGAATTGGCAAATACCAGGAGGACAAAAAGTAAAGTCTTAAGGAAATCCCCCTAAGAAGGGCCATGTCCAACACGCATATTGTAGTTTGAGAGACCAAAGTAACAGACCTTCTCATAGCAGTGGCATAACATTAGCTCCCATGGTGCGGCAACCCAGATTTCTGGGGCCCGCCTGTGGCATAGCCCTGGCCTGGGGGCTTTTGACTGGGTCTGGAGTGTGGGGGCCCCCTCCATGGACTTTGTAGGAGGGACTCCTCAAGTTCTGTTACGCCACTGTATCACAGCCTTGGCAGACACCTATGATATATGTAACTGCGGAGAATCTTCACCTTCTGAAAATCTAGTGATCTCCTTACCTAAGATTTGTTGGTGTAAAATGCAGGGCTCCTCAGCACTCATGTTCTACAGAGACAGAGGTATGTCCCCTTGAAGCAGGAGTTGTGAGTTCTCTACCACCTATCACCAGCCCCGGCCGGTAGTGGGAGTACCGGCCGGGCGGTGACAAGGGGAGGGGAAGGGGCAGGGTGGAGGGTGGTAAACAACGGAATATGGATGATTGCAGATAAGTAAACAATTTAATAAATAAAACGAATGTCGTAGCGCGCGCTGCATCGCATTTTGCGATGCAGGGTCCGCTATGAAATACGTTTGCAGGGAGGCGGTGCCCCTCCCCCGCACCGCCTCCCTGCCCTACCGAACTCCCTCCACTGGCCGCGGCTGCTGAGGAATGAATTGCAATGGCGGAATGTGAGTCTCTTTGTTCTATTCCATGGGCTATGAGGCATCCGGCCACTCCCATCGATGCAACCAGCTGGTCCTTGGTGAGGTTTCAACAAGTGCAAGGGACCCATCGCATCTGATCTGGGTCGAGATATTGTTCCGGATCATGGGTGATGCTTGAAAAAGCTCATCTTGTGGCCATTCCAGTTCCGAGTCTCTTGATGTCTAACATTCATGTTATGTGTTTGCCACCGAAGTTAGGTTTATTTCCTGCCAGGTAGAATGCTATGGTTGTAGTTACCTCCTGCGGAGTGACACCCGCCAACCTGAGTATGAGAACTTTGTGACAGGCTATGCAGGTGGGAGAGACAATACGTACCGTATCCCCCGGCACTGGGTATGTGGTGTACCTTTTTACAGGGCATTTACAGGTATGACACCTAAACCAATCAAGTAAACACCCAATCCTGACATGTGTAGGAAGGGGGAGCGCACTTCCCTGCTGCAGTTCAGTGGTAAAGTGCCCAGAGTCCTATGGTAAGGAAAAGAGAATTGGCAAATACCAGGAGGACAAAAAGTAAAGTCTTAAGGAAATCCCCCTAAGAAAGGCCATGTCCAACACGCATATTGTAGTTTGAGAGACCGAAGTAACAGACCTTCTCATAGCAGTGGCATAACATTAGCTCCCATGGTGCGGCAACCCAGATTTCTGGGGCCCCCGTGTGGCATAGCCCTGGCCTGGGAGCTTTTGACTGGGTCTGGAGTGTGGGGGCCCCCTGCATGGACTTTGTAGGAGGGACTCCTCAAGTTCTGTTACGCCACTGTATCACAGCCTTGGCAGACACCTATGATATATGTAACTGCGGAGAATCTTCACCGTCTGAAAATCTAGTGATCTCCTTACCTAAGATTTGTTGGTGTAAAATGCAGGGCTCCTCAGCACTCATGTTCTACAGAGACAGAGGTATGTCCCCTTGAAGCAGGAGTTGTGAGTTCTCTACCACCTATCACCAGCCGCGGCTGGTAGTGGGAGTATCGGCCGGGCGGTGACAAGGGGAGGGGAAGGGGCAGGGTGGAGGGTGGTAAACAACGGAATATGGATGATTGCAGGTAAGTAAACAATTTAATAAATAAAACGAATGTCGTAGCGCGCGCTGCATCGCATTTTGCGATGCAGGGTCCGCTATGAAATACGTTTGCAGGGAGGCGGTGCCCCTCCCCCGCACCGCCTCCCTGCCCTACCGAACTCCCTCCACTGGCCGCGGCTGCTGAGGAATGAATTGCAATGGCGGAATGTGAGTCTCTTTGTTCTATTCCATGGGCTATGAGGCATCCGGCCACTCCCATCGATGCAACCAGCTGGTCCTTGGTGAGTTTTCAACAAGTGCAAGGGACCCATCGCATCTGATCTGGGTCGAGATATTGTTCCGGATCGTGGGTGATGCTTGAAAAAGCTCATCTTGTGGCCATTCCAGTTCCGAGTCTCTTGATGTCTAACATTCATGTTATGTGTTTGCCACCGAAGTTAGGTTTATTTCCTGCCAGGTAGAATGCTATGGTTGTAGTTACCTCCTGCGGAGTGACACCCGCCAACCTGAGTATGAGAACTTTGTGACAGGCTATGCAGGTGGGAGAGACAATACGTACCGTATGCCCCGGCACTGGGTATGTGGTGTACCTTTTTACAAGGTATTTACAGGTATGACACCTAAACCAATCAAGTAAACACCCAATCCTGATATGTGTAGGAAGGGGGAGCGCACTTCCCTGCTGCAGTTCAGTGGTAAAGTGCCCAGAGTCCTATGGTAAGGAAAAGAGAATTGGCAAATACCAGGAGGACAAAAAATAAAGTCTTAAGGAAATCCCCCTAAGAAGGGCCATGTCCAACACGCATATTGTAGTTTGAGAGACCGAAGTAACAGACCTTCTCATAGCAGTGGCATAACATTAGCTACCATGGTGCGGCAACCCAGATTTCTGGGGGCCCCCTGTGGCATAGCCCTGGCCTGGGAGCTTTTGACTGGGTCTGGAGTGTGGGGGCCCCCTGCATGGACTTTGTAGGAGGGACTCCTCAAGTTCTGTTACGCCACTGTATCACAGCCTTGGCAGACACCTATGATATATGTAACTGCGGAGAATCTTCACCCTCTGAATATCTAGTGATCACCTTACCTAAGATTTGTTGGTGTAAAATGCAGGGCTCCTCAGCACTCATGTTCTACAGAGACAGAGGTATGTCCCCTTGAAGCAGGAGTTGTGAGTTCTCTACCACCTATCACCAGCCGCGGCCGGTAGTGGGAGTACCGGCCGGGCGGTGACATGGGGAGAGGGAGGGGCAGGGTTGGAAGGTAGTAATGTATGGATTACGGATCTTAAGAGGTAGGTAAACATATAAATAAATAAAACAAATGTTGTACACTGCAACGCATTTGGTGATGCAGTGCGCGCAACGAAATTCATTGTATTTATTTTTATGTTTACTTGCCTGTTAAGATCTGTTATCCAAACATTACTACGCCCCACCCTGCCCCTCCTCCTCCCCACGTCACTGCCCGGCCGGTACTCCCACTACCGGCCGCGGCTGCCTATCACTGGTGGTGAGGGGAATAGAGGAGGGATGCTAGCTGCTGAGGAAGTAATTGCCTTCTCTCGATCTGCACTCCAGTACAGCCCGAAGAGAATTGCCCTCTTGTGAATAACATCCTGTAACCCAAAAGCAGTGGAGCTTATTGGCAAAGGTAAGACTTTTCTAAGTGTAGATTTAATCCTACAGTCAGCATGAGTTATGTTATGTTAATTGGTATTTATATAGCGTGTAATCACTAGCAGGTCTCTTAGCGCTAAAGAGAGAGTGATCTGTTGTTTAGGTATGGTGGGAGGAGGGTGAGAGAGGAAAGAAAAAGTGCCAAAGGGACTGAGGCTTGAGTGCCTGTGACAGATGCTTGCACAGAAGGGAGGGAGAACGAACTGTTTGACAGTGTCTCCAACTTGTGCTATGCAATACCCCAGTTGTGTTAATTATTCCATTTGGATGGCTCAATGCCACTCACTAGTTGAAATCTACTGTGCAGCGTCCGAGTGCTACACATTGACAGGCAAAATAACGTATGTACTTAATGATTTTTTCAAACATAAAGTAAAAAATATCACAAATGGCTGAGCAGGACACAGTCATGACATCTTTTATTCCGTAGGTGTATTTCAATATTGAGTCCTATCAGCATTGTGAATAGTTTATGTAGGCCTGCCCAATGCGCTCTAAATGTGTAAATAATTAATAATTCTGCCTCCAACGTGCTCAAGCATTGTAAATGAATCAAGCATCTTAATGTGATTAGAGACCATTTCATGAGCTGTGTTTGGAGCAAAAGGTGGTACCCTCTATGGTGTAGTTTGTGTTTCTAGTTGTTGTTTATAATGAATGTAGAACCCAGCGGTTTCTGACTGGCAGGGATTCATCGAAACCAGTCAGAATCCAGCACTCTAGATAGGATGAGTGCTGTACACGTGTCTGATAACCTGTACTCACCCTTAAGAAGCTTAGCACCAAGCAGTCAGGCTTATCCTTTCAGCTCCCAAGTGTAAAGTATTGGCACAACAACTCCCACATAACACACTGCGTACGCGACAAAAAGACTCCACACCGTATGTATAAAAAGATGGTCTTTGTATTACACATACACTAAAATCAAAACGAGATACACATTGTATAAACACTTCACAGTTTTATGCAATTGTCAAACTTCCCCATTGAAATCAAAAGTGTCATGTGCCCGAATTAGGCCTGGTAGCAAATAATGCCAATTTACTTGTACATTGTTCTTTTCTAATGTTGCCTTTCCTTTGTCACACTGACTTTTGACATAAGTTTGCATTAAAACACTTGGGTTAGTTTCTAAGAAACACAGACCTTGCTGACACAAAAGAACTTCAAGAGAATACTATCACACTGCCTTGGCATTATGGGCAAGGTCTTTACATGCATGATGAAACGTATATTGTTTTGTCCATATGGCGATGCAGCAGTCCATCGAATACAAATGATAGGCAGCCTGATCACATTCACGGCTCGAGCCAAGGATACCCTTTTCTATTTATATCCTTTTTTTCCAAAATACAATCAGAGGAGACACTACTGCTGACTGTGAGGGGTCCCTGCATACTAAAGCTTACACCACACAGCTAACTGACATCTCCGTAAGGGGTGTCCACTTCATTACCAAGATGTGGTCCTACATTCTTACCCACCAGATAAAGGGACTAGATCACCCGGAAGGGGGTTTCTTGTCAGACTATACATTCACACCCTAGACACGCAGGTAAGCTGCAACAGAAAAAACAAAATACAAAATAGTGCTGAAAGCACCAAAAACCATCGAACACATTATCAGTAGTAAAGGACGGACATTCGACAAGAAGAAAAAACATAGCTGGGTGGGGTTATTTGTCATCCAAAGGGAAGTAGCCCAGAGGGTCTTTTCTGACACTTACATTCGCAATGACAACAGATCTGGCTTTGGAAATGAAGTGCATTGGTATTTTTTGTTGTTGTTGCAAGCCTATACCAGAAAACAATGGGCCACTACCTAGACAAAGTCACAATATGCTAGCAATAGAAATTAAAAAAAAAAAACAGATGTGGCCCTTCAACTATGGTTTTATCTAAAAGGTTTTTAAGTTGCACCATGCATTTATGATTTATTATTGTTTGTGAAGGAGGCAAGATTAATTCTCGACCTAACCAAGCATTCAGATGGCAGACAGCTGCAATGTTGCAGTTACTTGGACACTTTATGACGGCAGCAATAAATAATAAGCATTGGCAATGCCAATTGGTCTTGGCATATTAATGAGTTTAGTGGTGTAGTTGCTATTATAAATATATTAATTTACTGTGTTTAGTATCAGATGAATAAGTTAGCAGACCTATTGCATTTTCAATGCTTGTTTAGGCATACTATGAATTCGTTTTTAGTTCATCTTTGCCTGGGCTGCTGACATTTATTTAAAGGTATGGCAGGTTTAATAGAGTACAAAAATGCAGTGTACTGGTGTTTTAGTGTTGCTTGGGGTCACTTACCTTGGCACTGCTGCATACCTTGATGGTTTGGGGAATTGCGTTTCACTGGAATCCATCTTTTAGTTACTCTTTGATCCTCTGTGTGGCTTTTTGTTGTTTTTCTGTTTATTCGAGACAATAGATAGTGAAATAAAAGTTGTAGTTTGTATAGAAAGGTCGCAACAAGTGGGAGAAAAGAAAGACAAAACAAGCATCACGGTCACCCTACTATCCTGCAGTGAGCTGGATGTTGAGGGAGTTGTGTCACACGGCTGCTGCCATAGTGTAGGAGCCCTGGGACATACCATGCCTGGTGGTGGCTGCCGCAACTGAGATCCAGTGCCCGAGTGTGCAGCGAAAGGAAGTATTTGCGGGAGGGCAAATACTGGGACTGGCGAAAATTGCCAAGGCATGTACCTAATTCTGACTCCTAAGCAGGGCACCAGTCCTAAAATCAGACGTGATATATACTGCCGAAAGCGGGCCTCCTGCGAAAGGGAACAGCATTGCCGAAGGACACACAGCTCCCGCTACGGCTTGATGGTGCTCATGTGCTGGTTTGCGCTACAGAAAACACATTGAATAAATATGAGCTGCAAAGTAACACATCAACCCCAAATGCCAATTTATTTTTGGCAGCTTGTGTTGCATCACAAGCACACAGCAGTATCTAGCTGTTTCAGGAAATGTGTGAATTTAGACACATTGTGCCTCATTGCAGTTTAAATGGATTTAGGACCACTCAAAAAGTGCGTCCAACGTTCAGCCATGTATAATTATTTTATAACTTTATGGTATTGTGGGTGCGTGTGCAATAATCAGAGCAGAGTCTGCGGATTGTGCAGCTGTGGATTGCGACAGTGTGTGCCCGGAGGCCACTAGCCCTGGCTGTCCTTAAGGTAAATCGGCCATGCTCCCTGTAACAGTAGTCTGACCTGCTGACATAGCATGACTGAGGGATAAGTGTGGAGAGAATCTGCTGCTGGGCTACACAGTGGAGCTGCTGGTGCACAGTTTGTACAGGCTGTGGATAGGGGGACTGTTGGTTCACTGACGGAACTACCCCCTTACTATGACCAGCTAAAGGGTTCAATGGGGGTTGGTAGCTCGGTTTATGCTATCTATTTCCGCCTTTAAGCGGGTGTGATGGTGCAGGCAAGGCAGCACTCTGAGCCTCGGGCTCCGAGTACCCCTGCTGCAGCCCTGGTACTCCTCCACCACCAGCGCTCTCCGTTAAGTAGCACAGAGCGCTGCTGGCTGAATGAACTCTCACTGGTGCTGTCCTGGGCCACCTGTCTCACACACAGTCACCACCACCCTGTGAAGGGCCTCCACATGCTGCTGCTGCTTGTCGTACTCAGTGCAAGTACAACGGCTCCTGCAGAAGGGCTTAGAGCTTCATGACCAGCAACCAGGATGTAGCCGCCACGGTAGCTGCAGGAAGAGGAGCTAAGTCTGCGGCTGCTGCCCAATGACCGAGCCCAGCGGGCTGCCGCAACCAATCTGAGGAGCCCCCGGATACAGTATGGGGGGAGCTGCGTACACAGCTCCGGGAACCAAGGTTGTTCATCACGTTCACCCTGCCCATGTCTCCAGGCAGGAGAGTGTGGTCTATATGCACGGAAAATAAAAGAACACAGTGGCATAACGCGCCTGGCATGGTAGGGTGTAAGTTAAAGAAAGCATTGGCATTAGGTAGCTAGCTTTGTTGCTGAGATGCCCGTGTGTCAATCCTGCCCCGCGGGTTCTTGAAGCAGCCTGGATAAGTAAACTGTAAAATGTGTGCGCTCAGTATCCATTAATTAATTTTAAAAAGTACATCGCAAAGCCCTTCGCAAAAAAAAAACAAAAAAACATTTACAACCAGCACGCTTTTGAAAACACATGTCTCCAAAAAACGCGTTGCCATTGGAGACGAAATAACCAACTATTAAAAAATTAAAAAATAAAAGTGCAAGGAACCCGTACATAAGCAGTGCTCTTCTGCCTATAGAGTAAAACCTTTGGCGCACATGCGCACGATGTAAAACATCGCGCGCATGCGAGAGTCTGGACAGATCAGGCAAAAGAAAGTGTGAATGCAGGCAACCAATGATATGAAAAAAAAGCATTTACGAATGCAATAGGACTCATATTTACTTAAGTTCTATTGCATTGTAAACAAAAATGTGGGCACCGAAGAAGGCAGGAACGGGAGTGGTTGGTGGGATAGTGGTGGCCAGAGAAGTCACAGACTGCGGGAAGGAATAGGGGAGGCAAAGGAACAAAAGATTTGCTGAAGTAAAGGGGCTGATAGCCATGGAAGGATAAACATGACGGCATGGCAGTGAGGAGGCGCGACTAATACACAGGCAACCAATCAGAATGCAGCATTTCAGTTTGGAGCCAATCAAAAGAATAGGCAGAAAATTGACGGAATTGCCCCCACAATATTGTATAAGGCATCTCTCGACGAGACAGCACATGCGCTGCCTAGCTGAGACCTAAAAATGAGATAGAAAATAAATCGCTACTTAAATGGACAACGAAAGTGCAGGCAAAAAACATAAGCAGCATTTAAAGTTATTGTATAAAAAAAAATATGAATGTTAAAAAGCACACTTTGGTTCAGCTTTGACAGCTTTGTCACAGAACCTAGAGAAACTATTTTTAGGCGGATGAGAATAATATGCACAGTCAGTAGTGTCTCTCAAAGTGAAGGGAGCCAGAACCATTGCCTTATGCTGTATGCTGTGGTGGGCGGGAGTAAAGTATGAATGACAATTTAACAGAACAATGGGTAAAGTAATCTGACCGAAAGCCCCTTCACGTATGTATATTATGTAGGAAAAAAATTCAAACAATTATCTAGCACAACAGATAAAGCTGTCTCCGAGGCCAGACCTAAAAGGTGGGAGTTTGGGGAATAGACTCGTATCCACTGCTACAAAACACATTTAAATAAGTCATACAAATGCATTTCTGTTAATTAAAGCAAAATTATTACATCAACCCACAGAATTACTTAACCTTAAAAGTTACGGATCAACACAACCAAACCATGTGCTTTCGCCAGAAACAAATGAATAATATTTTATTATGTAATTGCTTAATGTGCAGTTTTGCCATTTCTAAGTGCTGTATGTTACTCGTCATATTAAAATCCATGTTATTGTTACTCAGTGTATTGACATTGGAAGAATGAACTGCAGAGGTGGCTCTCTTAATATTTATACTCATGACCTATAATTCACGCATAGATGTCAGCAGTGAGTGCTTAAGCCCCTGAACCATTTTATCGAGCTCCTAAAACTGAACAGCATTATGTTCAAGCACCTAGACTATTCACATGTGCTCAAATGAAAAAGATTGTTTTGAGACTGCAGAGGCACCACTTATTAGCCTGCCCATGCATCCATTGCATAGTCAACTGGGTCGTATTATACATAGCGCTCCAAGGGTGCAAAGGGTGGTTGCATCCTCTTGTTTGTGCTCCCAGGGCACTTTGGTATTACAGAAGGGACCAAAAACTCTTACAAGATATCTTCTGTAACATTGATCCAACCTGGCATTTTGCACATGTCACTGCAGTCCCAAGGGGCGTGCCTGCATGTGGCCTGGCCCTATGCAAATTATGAAATTATTTCATTCTGTTATACAGTGTGGGCTCAGGCACAGAGGCCGGCAGGTGGTGTACTGGCTGTGCTCGACATTGAGGTAGCACACAGTCAGTGTGCCTCCAAGGGTCCAACTTGGGAGGGAGCATGGGAGTCCCATGGATGCCTAGGCATCGCCCCGGAGGCTGTTGTAGTCATTCATTGCACCAGCCTGCAAGTGATCTAGCCTATCTATGATCGGGTTGCTGCCTCTTGTAAAAGATGGGCCGGCTCCTACAAACAGCTTGTACACCTTTCACTAATGGTCCCTTCTCAGTGTTGTTGTGGGTTTGCACCTTCACTAGAAAGAGTAGAAATGTGTTGTCAGACGGCACCCAGCATACACATGCAGGGAGGGGTATATTTATCAAATGATCGCGTAGCTAGTTAACCTTCTGCACAAGATGATAAGTAAAGGGTGATAAATGCACCATATTTAACAATATACAATGCATTCCTGTCATTTCCATGTACTGGCGCACAATGTGCTGCTTAGCTTCAGCACTGGCAGCCTTGCACCATGGTGCAAGGGGGCCTGCAGTGTTAGAAGAATTGTTTTTGTGCACGAAGGGTAACCTTGATGCACAAAAACAGTCTCCTGAGCAGTGGCGGAGAGCAGGCTGGCCTCAGGGACTCACTTAGGCCCGCTAAACAGAGTACCTTAAGTCTTGGTTTGCCGACTCTTCCAAGGATCCATGTGGAAGTTGCATTGTGCAGATGAATCGATGTATCGGTTCGCAGCTGCTGCAAGACTGCGGTGCTAAGTCCTGCATCGTCATTGAGAATTGTTTCGTGGAGGGCTTGTGATGTGAATTTCAGCTTTTAAAATGCACTGCACAGTTGGGGCAACGCGTCGGTTACAAGCAGCTATGATCAGTCATGGCCGGTGCAGGTAAGCTTGGTTGGGTGGTGGAGTGGGGCAGGGGGGAAGTCGAGAGGCGACGGAATAGGTTTTTTGTTGTTTTTATTTTTAGCTATTCCGTAGTCATTTGACTTCCCCCCTCCCACCCCACCCCGCTCCACCACGCTTCTCTGCGCCGGCCTCCACTAGCTGTGATGCGGAGTCCGGCAGCATCATCAGAGCTTCCATCAATGAGGGGTGTGGGGCCCTGCGCCAAGGATGCATTGCACATCGGTTGTTCGGATGTGGAGGCGGGCTGTGATGCAATGTGGGTCTTTACAACGGTTCTGATCCACGTGGCGATGCATCAGTTCTGCTCGGGGTGCACTGCGCAGCAGAGGTGATGAATCAGTTATTTGGATCCACAGGGGCTAGTAGAGCACCTTAAGCCCACTTCCCCAGGGTTCAGGATTGGCACCACTTGGCAGTGTAGACTCACAGATTGTAATGTCCAAGAGCAGGTACAAGGTTGTTGGAAGTCTTTTGTTTACCTGAGGCTTCAGATCATGAGGCCAGCCAACCAGCCCTTGCAGTTACTCTGGGGTTCTGGCTTTAAGAGATGCAGTCCAGCCTTCTCACCCAGGCAGGAGGGCAGAAGGCCAGCACAGCATAGCAGCAATACAGCAAGACATTAGTCCAGCAGGGCAGCAGGGCAGCAGTCCAGTAGAGTGACAGTCTTTTAAGCAGCACAGAAGTCCTTCTACCTGGAAGAGTATCCACAGGTCCAATAGTGTTCTGAATAGTTGGTGTCTGAGATCCAGTTTTTATACCCAGTTGTACATTTGAAGTGGGGGAGAAGCCTCTAGAACTTACCATCTGCAGTCCACTGGCATCCTGCCTTCGGTAAACATCCTTTACAACGCAACTTTTCCCACGCAGTGCCTTTACGATGCAACTTTTACAATGCAAACCATTACAATGCATTGCGCTGGGGGGCGCTCTAGGATAGGGAATAGGTTTAATGCACTATCCAACACCTTCCCTACTATCCACGGGGACTGGAGTTGGAATAGTAAATTAAACTATTCACTATCCAGCGCCCCAAAGCACTATGCGTTGTAATGGTATGCGTTGTAAAACTTGCGATATAAAGGTAGGCGTTGTAAAAGTATGCGTTGTAACGTCATACATCCCCTGGCTTCAGACTAACTACAGGTACCCCCTATGAAGTCCTTTGTGTGGAGGCAGGATTCTGCCTATTGTAGTGTAAGTAGGACTGTACTCAGCTCTGCCCCCCATCCTGCCCATCCATCATTAGTTAGAATTTTTCCTTAATATTACAAAGACATCAAACATGAACTTGACCCCTGTTCCCATTTGGGAATTACAGCTTCATATATGTTATAACATGACTCCAATGTTAGTATATGGGAGAGGTAGGCATTCCAGGAGTGAAAAAATAAATGTAAATGTTTTTCACTACCAGGACATGTCAAATTTAAAAGTGCATGTCTAAGTTTTTAAATACACTGCACCCTACTCTCTGGGCTTTCTGTGACCTACAATAGAGTTCACTTATTTGTATTAAAAAGAAAGGTTTGGGCCTGGCAAACTGTTTTTTTTGCAGGTGGAAATGGCCTGTAATTGCCCGAGACATGTTTGAAGAGATACTTAGGTAGGTGGCACAGTTATTGCTGCAGACCTACCAGTAACACTTTATATGTAGGGCTGCATACTTGAACTACCACTTTACTAGGGACATATAATTGAATTAAATATGCCATGGGGGAAAGTCCAATGTTACCATGTTTTAAGGAGTGATCACAAGCACTTTAGCACTGGTTAGCAGTGGTAAAGTGCACAGAGTCCTAAGGCAGCAAAAATGTAAGAGAAAGGCAAAATGTTTGAGGGAAAGGCACCCTAAGGCTGACCGGTCTAACAGGGAGAGAGCAGAGTTGCACACTACACCGTGCGTGACGCCTGGGCTGTATTACAAGAGGTGCCCTGGGGACTCATCGGACATTTGTATCCACTTGACTAAGCAAGTCAACGCCATCTCATCCTCATGCTTCAACACCCTGCGCATGCTCCGTAAGATCTTCTGGTGGATCCTACCGGAACTAGAAAGATGTTCACCCAGGCCCTAGTCACCAGTCGACTAGACTACGGGAACGCCCTATACGCAAGAACCACAGTCAAACTTCAGAAAAGACTCCAAAGCATACAGAACGCATCCGCACAACTTATCATCGACATCCCCCACCACAGCCACATATCAGCCCTCCTGAGAGACCTGCACTGGCTTCACGTCAACAAAAGGATCACGTTCAGGCTCCTCACCCACGCACACAAAGCGCTCCACAACATAGGTCCCGAATACCTCAACAACTGCCTCAGGTTCTACACTCCAACACGCAAACTCCTCTCCACCAGCCTCGCCCTTGCCACCATCCCACGGATCCGCAGAACCACCGCCGGAGGAAGATCATTCTCCTACCTGGCGGCCAAGACGTGGAACTCCCTCCCCGCCCACCTACGACTGACTTACCACCATCTTACCTTCAGGAGACTCCTCAAGACCTGGCTTTTCGAGCAGTAGCAGCACTCCCCCTCCCCCAGCGCTGTGAGACCCCTACGGGTGAGTAGCGTGCTCTACAAAAGTATTGATTGATTGATTGATACCCACTTGTTGCACCTCTGGGGCACCATGGTTTTATAGAAGAGAACTAAGACATTTATGTAACCTTTTATGAAATAGATTGTGCTGGTGCACATTTCTTTCCTCTGCAGTCACAAGGGGGCCTTCCCTCATTTGCATAGTGGTTCGGACCCCATACAAATAAGCAGAATCTTTGTGTTTTCTCCCACATCTGACAAAGGGTCAGAGGCAAAGGAGTTGTTGTGCAACGGACTAGCTGTGCTTCACATAGACATGGGAATAGCCAGTGCAAAACCCAAGGATGCCCCATGAGGGTATCATGGAGATCCCTGATACCCACTGGCATTACCCTGCCGGTGGGTATAGTCACTCACTGCACCCACCTGAAGAGGGATCCCTGCCCCCAATTAAATGTGAATCTACGGTTGCTGCTTCCCATGTCTTCAAAAAGCCAATCTTTTTTTCAACATAGCATGTGCACTCGAAACGGCACGTTCACTATAATGGAGCACACTGTCCCGTTCTGTATCCAGTGCACCCAGTTATAGGTGCGCTGCTGCGCAGATCAGGCAGTCTGCACCCTAAATATCATACTTTGCAGCTGCAGTCACACACTGTAGCCTATTGCACTCCCATGCACCGAAGCACTGCTTGTTGAAACACGTTCACAGAAATAGGGACACGCAGCACCTCAGACTTGAAGCGTTTAATTTTTTTTTAACGTAATGTGTCCTTGAGTATTTACAGTGTATTTTTAGCCCACTCTGGCAACAAACGTGATGTGATATTATTAATCTTCTCTGTAGTACCTTTTTGTATCCAGCAGGTGGGATGAATATCTGAGTCAGCCCTGCTGGGTCCCCAATCTATGACCTGCAAGTCACCTACATGCAGTTGTGCTTTGTCACTTGAGGCACAGGTTCAAGGCTGATTTGCATATAGCCATGTCTGAACTAGGGTGGTGTGGAGTGCAAAAATATGATGGATTTAGGCCAAGATCTCTGTACTGGGGTGAATGTATGACATTGTTCTGCATTCTGTCCATCAACTGTTATTTTTGCATTTGTCATCCCGAGTGGGATGGGTATGCTCAGACGTGAGTCCCATGCTCTCCACACCACTGGAGTCAAGCTATCCTGGCTGAAGACGGCTGATAGCCAGAAACCGGTCTTAGGATGCTTGATTCCGGTCCAGGAAAGACATGGCTTGGCAGTTCAGGCTGGACTGTTCCCATGAGGCACAGGGTCAAGGCTGATTTGCATATGGCCATGTCTGAACTGGGGTAGTGTGGAGTGCAAAAAAACTATGGATTTAGGCCCAGATCTCTGTACTGGGGTGAATGTATGACATTGTTCTGCATTCTGTCCATCAACTGTTGTTTTTGCATTTGTCACTGGCAGAGGCACCATATTTATGCATTGTTCCGTTACATTGGTGTGCAGTATACATGCTTGTCAGTGCCCCGGCTGGGTGCAGATTAAAAGTGTAGTGTAGGGGTAGCTCAGGTACAGCTGCCAGCAACACGGGCCTGGTACGTGCCTCGCTACCCTGCACTGCTCCGCAGTCACACTGAGGTTACAATTAGCCGCCAGGGCAGGATTGATTAAGTGCTGATGGGAGGACCAGGTGCAATGACAGTAGTTCTTTGCTGTTAGAGATTAGCTTCCTCTAGCGTTGGTCCCCAGAGGTCAAGGTTCACGTGGACCCGTCACCTTTCCTGTCTCCTTTGCAGCTGAGCTGCTTATCCCTGCTCCGAGGGCAGAGGTGAAGGAAGATTAGAACAATGCAGAGGTCCCCGGCCGCAGCTTTGGTGTAAATCCACCATGCTCGCTCGGAGACACGTCTCCCAGAGCTGAGCCTCCCTGGAGAGGAGCGGAGATCCTTCCGCAAGGGGCTTGTCTCATTGGCTGCCGCCGGGGGAGCGGCTGTCCTGTGCTGATGAGTTTCTGTGCAACGTTTACTATTCCAGGGACCAGGGCCAGACCGGCCATAGCGGGCACCGGGCAATCCCCCGGTACGCCGCATGGGTGCGGGCCGGTTTTGGGCCCCTGGGGGCCGTTTTTGTTACAGGGCCGTTTGTGCAGCATAGCTGTAAAATCGGCCCTTACCAAAATCGTCAGAAAACCTGCCCTGGCAAAGAGCTTGGCGGCACCTCCAACCCCCCCGAGTGCGGGCTTCGGGGCCGGCCGAGCACTTTGCCAGGCCCGGTTGTGGTTCTCAGTCCGGGGCTGCCAGGGACTGTGTGCGCATATGCCACCCGGCCGGGTTCATCAGCTGCACCAACTGCAAACGTGGGAGGGAGAGGTCTCCACTGACCCCTGAGGCACCTTTCTAACTGGCAGTGGCAGCCTTAGGTGCTATAGCGCCAGGTGCCAGTATTTGACCGCAAGTGACTGCCCTGCACAGCCCTTGTACCCTGTCCTATCAGCACTCTGAATGGAGTCCAGAGATTGGCTCAGCATATCACAGTATTTACAGCGCTGCCACTAAGCGTGTGCGGAGTGTTTATTGCACAGGGAAAATTGGCAACCTCGGAGGTTTGTTCCTAGACCTGAGTTTCAAATAGTTTGCAGAGTTTTCCTACTTTCCATTCACGTACACCTAGGCATAGATATTTTAGGTTTCGCGTATAAAGTGCAAGCATGTCAGCGAAAGGTATTATCTTGAAAATGGGCTTAGAGCCTGCCCGTTACTTACCAAAACTTACCATTGGTAGGCATCCACTTCACACATGTTTCCTTACTTCTTATTGGTCACTCATTCTGCTTCCTGGCAGCTGCTCACCTCCCCCTGCAGCCTTCTTCGGGCTTCTGTCGATGCCCTGGTGCATGGACTCAGCACAACTACCCGTTTGTGACTAGTGTCCTTTCATTGTCCAAACTCTACTAAAGGTTTGGTAAAGTTCTCTAAAGGAGTACATGGCACTGTATGGTCGCCCCACTCCTCTGTCCATTTTGTTGCCCCCACCAGGGGTGGCTCCTCCACTAGGTCAGGGTAGCATGACCGTACTGCTTTCTCGCAGTACGAGAAGAAGAAACATAAAATGGTACCATTTTATGTTTGGTTGCGTGTAGGCGGGTGGGCAGGGCTGCCCTGAGTGTGCAAAGACTGTTTGGTCAGCCCTCTGGGGCCGCCCAAACCAGTAATGCACACTCTGCCCTTTTCCATGCAGGCTGCATTGCAGCCTGCATGGAGAACATGGCTTCCCCATAAGTGCCTGGCTGGGCGCCGTCCCGACCAATCACAAAGCTGCTTGCAATGTTCTGATTGGCTTTGGGGAGGAAGCCTGGCTGTCTGCTTCCTGTAGGAGGTAAGAGATCAGGAGAGCAGGTGCCAAGAAGACGAGTACCCGGCCGGCGGAAAGGTACGTTCAAAATATTATTATTATTTTTATGATTAAATTAACCCCCCCACATGACCCCCCTCTCAGCGCGACCCACCGTGCCCATCTGCAAGTCATGCTAGCTGCTACTGGCCCCCACCCCTGCACTCATGCTACTTAACAACCCCCGATCCCTCGCAGTATTTGCACATGTTGCATAGCAGTATGTGCTGCTGTGCAACATGTTTTAAAATAATGCTATGACACAGTTCGATTATTTCATGAAGCGTGTGAGATCTTTTAGCCGCTCTGAGAGTCAGCACATGGCATTCTGTTCCAAAAACCTGAGGGCATGGCCTCCCTTGCATGCACACATAACTCAACTCTAGAATGTGCAAGAGACAGAGGGCCTAATGTATGTTTTATTTGCCATAGGGCAATGCAGCAGGCATTGCTGCTGCCCTGCCCTATTGCAAAAGAAAAGGGCTGGGCACAATGGTCTGCCGTACACCAATGCAGGCACCTTTGCACCATGGTACAAGGGTGCCTGCGTCACGGGGATGAATATTTTTGTGCAGAATGGGAAAGCTTCCTACATAAAAACAATCAATAGAGGCTTTTTCCTTTTCCCAAGTGTGCCACCCGTACGCCTTCTCTGCGCAGGTGTAAGTTTTTGTCACTGCCTCAGACTTACGATTTCGCTAAGATCTGGGCAGTGTCAAAAGCCCATGAATGTTGCTGGGAACGTCCCCAGCAACAACCATGGAACGACCCTTTCATGCAGTTTTCTGAGCGAAAGGGGCACCTAATCATAAGATCACGAAAAGCCACGTAACATGGCTTTACGTGGCCTTATGAATATGCCAGTGGCACATTCCGCCACCGGAATGTCAAAAAAGTGACGTTCTGGCGGTGCAAACGTGTTGGTATGGCCTGACAAATGAAATCCAGTGGCTTTGAGGATATGTGTAAGTGGTCATAGAAAAATCCTTCCTCTTTCAACACCATCTACAATCTCCCTTTCTTGCAAGGAATGTCCCTGTTGCTAATGTGTCACACAATCCATCATTGGAAGGATGTGATTTTCTCAACTTTTATTCAATTTCTTTTCAAATGAGCACTGCTGCGTCCTGCTGTTGTCCCCTACATCTCATTGTCTATGCACAGGAAAATATATCTTCTATTTATTTCTTTATTTGTTTAAGTGAAGATACCTTTGAAAACCTTTTTTCCTACTTTCACATACACTAGGGCGACTTGACAGAAATCAGTAGTGGAGCATCCTAGAATTATAGGTATTAGAAAACTGTAAAATTTCAATCAGTTCTGGGATTGGAAGTGTGCATTTATAATTACATCCTTATAGTTATTTGGAATATATAATTAATGGAAGAAAATCAATCAAACTTTCCAGCAACAAAAAAAAAGTGCCTACGCATGCAAGAGTGACTTCAGTTGTGAGGACCGTGTTAGCGTTCAGGATGTTGCTGTTCACCTGTAGATGTTGACCACCACTTAGAGTACTGCTATAACCTAAAACCATTAACACCAGTATGGCTCATCCATCACAAACCCATTAACTTAAAAAAATATTCCAAAACCATAAAACTATTTCCACCATTAAAACTACTCCTATATAATGAAAGCAATTACCAGCCGTATGACTACCCATACTATAAAACCATTTTCACTAATGCTACTACTCCACTACAAAGAAACCGTTCCCAGCTTTAAGTCTACTCCTATACCTTGATAGCATTACCACCTTTTTTTATTTCAAACACACAGAAGATGATTAGAAGGAATACTTGTAATTAGTCTAACCACTAGCAACTGCTCGGGGTGTATTTCAAGGCATTGTACTTTTCCCCAGCATGCACTTCTTATTAGGCCCAGCCATATGCAGATTAGTCATGGACTTACTCCAATAGGAACAGCCGAGCACAAACCTTTATTATTACACAATTGATTCTGGTTTATTTGGGTGAAACTCTCATTAATTCCATGATACAGAATGACTTATATTGCTTTCAAAAAGTTTAATTACTTGCATTCACATGTGGTAGCAACCAACCCATCACTCTTTGTCCCACAATGCCACCTAATTACACCCAGCCATATGCAAATGAGTCTTGGTGCTGTTCCAATATGAAAACTCTAACACAGACTGCCAGGCTAGGTTGTCACTGAATAGTAACACAAGCAACCCAAGACCGGTTTCTACCTAAATGGCCCTCTTCAGTCAGTTGTAGCTTGCTACTACTGGCACAGCGAGCAAGAGACGTACATCTGGGCATGCCATTGGCCAAATAGGATGTTACATCAAACACACAAAAGATGATGGGAGGAATGCTCGCAATAAGTCTAACCACTGGCAATAACTTAGCGTAGCATCACAACACATCATTCTTTTGCCAACTATGTCACCTCAGATTAGACCCAGCGGTATGCAAATCAGTCTTGGTCCTGCCCCAATAGGAGCGGTTCAACCTGAACTGCCTAACCAGGTCCTCTCTGAACTGGAACCCGTGGATCCCAAATTGGTTTCAGTCTGATTGGGTCTTTCCAGTCGGGTGCAGTTTGGTTGCAGTGGTACTGTGAGCAAGGAGCCCACGTCTGGGCATATCCTTCCCACTTAGGGTGTTACATCAAACACACAATATGTGAAGGCAGGAATACTTGCATTGCAACCCATCGTTCTTTGCCCAACATCCCTCCTCAGATTAAACCCAGCGATGAGCAAATCAACCATGGCCCCCCTCCGCCAATAGGAACAGGCCAGCCCGGACCTTTTTTATTTCACCGCTGATGCTTGTTTATTTGGGTGAAATTCCCAGAATGTCCCTGCTTTAGAATTACAGTTATATGCCCCAGTAATTCATGGTGTGGGGAAATAACAGGGAATAATAGGTGTTGTGGTATAACGTAGGAATTTGTATTTCACATTCAAGTCCTGCATATATTTTCTGGAGTTTCACACGAAGAGCTCAGCTGCTGATAGAACAATTCAAAATTCCTTTGGGCCCAATAACTCCTGTTACTGGTAAATCAGAATTATTGGGCCACTGCTAATGAGGTCTTTCTTGTCTTGTAAACTATTACTGGGCCAAATACACAACCGTTACACTTTACAAATTAGAAAAACATATGTCATTCATCAGGAGATAGAGGGGCATATTATCAAGGGGGTTTATCTCCGCTTTTTTGGCTTTAAAAGGCAAGAAAGCAGAGATAAAATTATCTCCCTATTACCTAGCTGTCGCTAACACCAGTTAGCGACAGCTAGTAGGAGATATCGACCATCTTGGGCGCCACTTTGCATGTCAGTGATATTTATCACTAATGACATGCAAAGTGGGCGTGCCAAGATGTTAGCGACTGGAAACAGTCGCTAACATCGCTATCTCCTGTTACCAACTTTTGGAGATATTCGCGCTAAGCGCGAATATCTCCAAAAGCTAACACCTTCCCTGAGCAGTTCTTAGCCATGTTATCCAATGGGAGGTGGATAACATGGCTAAGAGTATTTTCTCGGTAATGCATGAATATCGCTGACTTTTCAGCGATATTCATGCATTGCGGCCGTTTTTTATCGCATTTGCGATAAACCTTGGTAATATCAAGGTTTATCTGTGATAAAAATCACCGCAGCGCAGCGGTAACATTTTGTCTCTGTATGTAATATGCCCCAAAGTTTTCCAACAAAACATGTTTTTGAGGCACTTGTCACCTGTAAAAATGTGATTCTGCTGTGGCTGTCTTCGAACAAACCCTCATTATGGCTGATATCTCTTTAATGGTTTTTTGAAACTTTGCAATTTTTGTAGAGTTCTCCAAGTTTTGTTAAAAAAAACGTATCAATCTGAGGGACAACATTTCCCAAACTGAATCAACTGTAATATTAGGATTAAGGAAAACATCACACCATAAAAAGCCGAACATGAAACCACTGCTCTACAATTTCGTGAACGTCCCGCTAACTAAACGTTGCAATTGTGAATCCTAGATTTTCCCATGTTTAACTTTGAAATGCTCCATAAATCGTCGTTTAAAAAGGAAGGTATTACAAAGCCTGGGCATGAATAGTTAGCCATATTATAATCATTTTCATTCCTTTTATGTATTAGATCATAAAACTGAAACCGTGCATGTTTGTT
Source organism: Lissotriton helveticus (assembly GCF_964261635.1). Classification (NCBI taxonomy): domain Eukaryota; kingdom Metazoa; phylum Chordata; class Amphibia; order Caudata; family Salamandridae; genus Lissotriton; species Lissotriton helveticus. The sequence goes on along the minus strand of NC_136062.1, from coordinate 435,781,686 downwards.
TGAATGGCCTTTATTTATTTACAAAGGCGTAAACGAGCTCTTTGGGGCATATTATCAAGGGGGTTTATCTCCGCTTTTTTGGCTTTAAAAGCCAAGAAAGCGGAGATAAAATTATCTCCCTATTACCAAGCTGTCGCTAACACCAGTTAGCGACAGCTAATAGGAGATAGCGACCATCTTGGGCCCCGCTTTGCATGTCAGTGATATTTATCACTAATGACATGCAAAGTGGGTGTGCCAAGATGTTAGCGACTGGAAACAGTCGCTAACATCGCTATCTCCTATTACCAACTTTTGGAGATATTCACGCTAAGCGCGAATATCTCCAAAAGCTAACACTTGCCCAGGAGCAGTTCTTAGCCATGTTATCCAATGGGAGGTGGATAACATGGCTAAGAGCATTTGCTCGATAATGCATGAATATCGCTGACTTTTCAGCGATATTCATGCATTACGGCCGTTTTTTATCGCATTTGCGATAAACCTTGCTAATAGCAAGGTTTATCTGCGATAAAAATCGCCGATTTGCGGCGATAATATTTGTCTCTAAACAAGTTAGAGACAAAAATGATCTCTATTGGTTGGTAATATGCCCCTTTGTTCTGGTATAAAGGATCTTACTTTTTGTTTATCCTGGTTTGGCAGGGTACTACAATATGTCTTCTTACTCATTACTTTTGGAGTAGCAACACCCTGCTCTGTGATCCAGAAATTGACTAACCTATTTAATATGGCTGAATCAGTGAAATGTAGAGACACTGTAACCTCTTTAGGCCTGATTCCATCAATCGATGGCTCTGTGATCAGCTGGTAAGGACTACCGAAGGTGTGCAGGTCTGGTATTTTGTCATTTTCAGGAGCACTGTGGAGCATATTCACAAAGCCCTATCGCCACCACAACGCCACTTTCAGTGTTGTTGTGATGGCGCTACGGGCCTCACCTTATTCACAATTCAGTGTTAAGCCACTTAACGTGGCTTAACGCTGCCTTGTAAATAAGGCACCCTTTCATGCTGTATTTAGCGTGAAAATGTTGTACAGTGGTTGTTGCAGTGGGTGTTCCACCTCAACATCCATTGATTTCATGCTGCCCCTATTTACAAGGGCAATGTAAATAGGAGGCAGCTTTATAAATAAGACCAGGAAAATCCTGGTGTTAAACAGGCGAAACGAGGAGAAATGCCTTATTTCTCATCGGTTTTTTATTTTTCAGGGCAGCACACATGGAAAAAGGAAATTGCCATGGTTTGTATTTGTACAAGCTTTTTTTTTTTTAAATGACCGGAAGTCACTTTCATTTGTGCTGCATAGCACACATGAAAGTGAGTGAATTGCATTTAGGAATGTTTATGTGTAGAAAGGGAAACCCTACTACACATAGACAATCCTCCCCTGCAGACAGACACCCTTGCATTCAGGTGAAAGGGTGCTTGCGTTGGCGCTAAGTTGTTAAACTTAGCCCCAAACACGAGGCTGCACCATATCTTGGGAAGATGGTGTAGGCTTGCGTTTCCGATGTGGCGGAGAAAGGCGTTAAGTCAAGAAGTCTAATGCCTCTCTCCTCCACTTCCTTGTGAATATCCCCCTAAGTTTGCTAGACTTCGACTGTGTTTATGTATTGGTGGCCTTGTGCTGAAGGATACATTATACGTGACTGCTTCAGACTGCAGGATGCATGCTGTGACAGGCGTTTCATTCCGATGACCCTTGAAGCATCTGACGCTTTGTTGTGATGTGCACCTGTGGGACCTTTTTCAGAAGACCTGGTGCTTATAATGAGCTGTGGGGGTCCATGATCACTCATTGCCAAATACGTCTGGTGAGAGGAATAAATGGATATTACTCAACTGGAGACCCTGAAGGAGGCTGAGGAATCGATTCAAGCAGGAAAGCAGGTGTGGTGGGTCAATGCCCTAGCACTGGCGCAATGTGCTGAAAACTTGGATTGGTCAAGAAGCCCAAAATAGACCTAATATTCATATGACTTGCTGACCAGATGTCCTTTGAGCGCGCACAATTTCAACACTGCCCCTGAGAGTTGTAGTTCTACAGCTGTGGACACCCTCAAATCTGCAGAATGGAAGCTGATATGTGATTGGGTAAGGAAGCTGATGCTACAACTATATATATACTTTCCCTCTCACTTACTACCCCCACCCTGTGCACTTCCTCCAAGACTAGTGAGCTACCCTACGAGCCGACACCGCGAACAGATGAGAAAAGAACATGGATCTTACGCACCCCTTGGTGATTATAGATGAAAGGGGGAAAGGCTGGACACAGGCACAACACTTTAGTTCTAAAATGGTTGGAGGAGAGGCAGAAAAGCAGATTTGTTAAATGAGTAAAGTAAGTGACTAGGGGCCAGATGTAGGTAGGGTTTTACCGGTCGGTAACGGCCGAATTCGGCCGTTACCGACCGGTAAAAGGAATTTGAGATGTAGGGGGCAGAATCGGTAAATTTACCGTTCTGTAAATTTACCGATCTGTAATTTTACAGAATCTGTAAATATACCGGTCGGTAAATTTACAGAACGGTATATTTACAGATTCTGTAAAATCGATATGTAGGTGGGACTCTGATGAGTCCCACAAGGCCTAAGAAATCGATATTTTACCATCAAATTCAATTTGATGGTGAAATACCGATTCAGGTGAGCATGCAAATGTGTGCATGCACACCTGTGCCATATGACAGGCAGACCTGCCCTTAGGGCAGGTATGCCTGCCATATGGCCCCCGAACCTTTTTTGGGGGTGCTAGAGGGTGTCAAAGTGACACCCCCTGCACCCTTGCCAAAAATCTGTATTTACCGATCGGTAAATACCGACCTGTAATGCCCCATTCATTCCTATGGGCTTCAAAGCCCATAGGAATGAATGGAGCATTACCAGTCGGTATTTACCGAATCGGTAAATACCGACTTTTAAAGAATCGGTAAATCCACATCTGGATTTACCTACATCTCGGTACATCTATTTTACCGACTCTTAAATACCGAATCGGTAAAATTCGGTATTTAAGGGTCGGTAAAATAGATTTACCTACATCTGGCCCTAGGTCTGAAGACCTAATGCTTGGGTTGGAAAGAATCTAAGAAGAGGCGACATATTGTGTAAGTCCTACAGCCATCACTTTAATGTGGAAAATCAACGAAAATGTTACTGATAAAGTAAAGTTCCTGGTTTTCATTATGGGCATCGAGTGGATTGAAGTGAGCCGCACCCTATATGAAGAGTTTTGGGGCAGGTTAGGAATCTGCCTAGGTGGATTTGAGGAGGTGGCATCATGACTGAGGAGTCCACACATTAAGACATCCATGCATTATCTCATAATTCTCTTCAATGGCAATGAAACAGCTTCTTGACCACAAGATCAATAGAGTAACTCTTGGAGGTTCTGGACACTTTGGGAAGAAAGCGGGTAGAGGAGGAAAGGGCTCCCCTGGTGCTAAGGAATGCATATAAACACACTAGGATGGCCAGAACCAGAATTCCTATGTGGATTTTTTACTAAAGTTATTTAAAATCTAAATTTAGTATTGAATTAGATTTTTTTTAAAATTATTTTTAAAATGAAGGGGCATATGTATGAAACGATTTTTTATTAGCAAACGCTGCGATTCACAAAAAAAGCATGTGCAAATAAAAAATCGCAAAACGCGATGTATGAGACATTTTCTCATCGCAATTTTAAGGAATCTCTGATTTTGCGACTTTCAATATTGCGTAAGCATTTAAGGAATCGCAAATTGTGATTCCTTAAATGCTGTGCAACAAGTACCCAAGTAGTGCGATTTCTTCTTAAGAAATCGCAAATTACCACCAACTTCAAGTTGGTGGTAAAATACACTTTCTTTCAAAAATGCACATTTTGGCATTTTTCAAGGTGCCATGTGGCACACATACATTCCCTTAGGGCATGTATGTGTGCCATATGCGCACACATACTAATTTCAGGGGTGCATCAGGGTGTCCTTATGACACCCTTGCACCCTTGAAATTATTCTCAATTAGCGATTCTCAAATTGGGAATCGCAAACAGAGAATGACTTCCCATTCATTCCTATGGGCCTCATGGCCCATAGGAATGAATGGGAAGGTATTCCTTAATTGCTATTTTGCAATTTGCTAATCGCAATTAAGGAATACCAAGAAAGCGCAAATTATTTGCAATTTTTTAACTACATCCCTTTTTGCGAATCTCAAATAGCGATTCTCAAAAAATCGCAATTTGAGAATCGCAAAAACTGATTTTGATACATATGCCCGAAGAGAAATATCTCTTTTTAAAAAAGAGCTCTCCTAATTTTCCCTCAGGTGGAGGTGATGCTACATGTATTTCAACTCAATTGAGGTGACTTGTGATAAGACCCTTCTTCTTAACCCTAATGGGCATGTGACATAAAGCCATGTCCCCTGCTTGTCACTGAACAGTCTGATGAGACCTCCCACCCTCCCAACATGCGCTTAATGATGGAGGACAAGCCGAAGTGACCGCAGCAACTGGGGATACAAGATCCCTCTCATCACTCGAGTGTTGATGAAAGCATGCAATTGATTTCAGATTAAGCAGCCTCTTAATTAATATTGACATGACATGACTATCCTTCTTTTCGGCTCTCTGCTCATTCAGAGACAATGATACGGCTTGCACACAGCGTGAAATGTTCCGCTGAGCAATGGTTCATTTCACAGACGCCTCCATGGGAGGCAGTGCCTGGCCCTGCTGGGACGAGCCCACCAGTTAATCAGGGTTTGAAAGCGGAACGGCTACAGTGCAGATGCTGAAGATCAAACGTCACCCGCAAAGCTGTCGCGACTCGACTACGTGAGGGCGGTTCAATAAATTATTACCAAATGTTTTTAATGAACCTTGAAATGCCCAAAACTGGTTTTAAACAAAAACAGTGATATTGGAATATTAAAAACTCAGGGCCATATTATCAAGAAAGGGCGATACATTATTGCCGCTTTTATTGGCAGGAAACTGCAGCTAAAGCGGCATTCATGGGCTTGATAATATGCCCTTGTGAATTACCATAGAAGCTCGAAACTCTCTAGGGACTGGTAAAGATTTTGAAGATGTTCTACCAGAGTTTGCCATGCTCAGGTAGTCTGAGGGCCAGCAAGCTTATTAAAAATTGGGCATCCTTGCTGCTGATGAAAGAGACGTCATCTGCTGAGTACTGGCTTGCGCTCTCCATTTGAGATTAGCTTCAGTGCAGTGAATGGCAGCTGTTTCGGGGAATTCTCGAGACTAATGGAGGAGTTCTCATGAATAAACTTGTGCCTCACAGCATGGCCTTGGCAAGATTGTGGATACATTGTATGTGCTGCTGGCAACATTGTCACAGTTAATTGAGCTGTGTGTTTATATAGAATGTCTCCTCGTAAATTGAGATAGATTGGGGTGGGATATCCCTGGATGCACCGTAAAGAACCAGGGGGCGCAAGGACCTCTTGTGCCTAATAGCTCTGTTTCTAGGTATAGACCTCTGGGTAATTGACGTCATGCAGCATAACACCATATACAGCAGTCGGCGAATAATCTTGGGTCTAAAGTAGTGGGTTCCGAACAACGATATCTCCATGGTGGTCTCAACGTACGACATCCGTAGGCACATGGTATTGCTGCGGGGAACATTTTTCTGGCTCAACGTGGAGCCTCTTTGTACAAATATGTAACTTGTGATTTCACGGTGGTGTATTGCAGTGCTTTTTATTGGACTTGGGAGATGTTTTGCAGCTTTTATGTCTCTGCTACGGACAGCTTCATCTGTCTGTTGGCAGAGCCATTGTTTCCAATACGTGCACACCATTTGCTTAGAGTGTGGTTTGGGTCAGTCCCTTGCTCTTAATTGGATGGCTTTGCTGTCAATCTCAGTTGTCTGCTTTTAATTTGATAGCTCTCCCTCATTGTTGTCTTTGTCCCGGTATGTAACGTTTACAACGAAATTTTTACAACGCACTACCATTACAACGCAGGCATTACCACGCATACCATTACAACGCATTGCGCTGGGGGGCGCTCTAGGGTAGGGAATAAGTTTAATTTTCTATCCAACACCTTCCCTAGTGTCCACGGGGACTGGAGTTGGAATAGAAAATTATACTTACCACTATCCAGCACCTCTAAGCGCTATGCGTTGTAATGGTATGCGTGGTAAAAACCGTGTTGTAAAGGTATGCGTGGTAAAAGTATGTGTTGTAACGTCATACATCCCTTTGTCCCACCCAACAGAACCTTCACCTCAGTTCTCTGATTTGATAAGAGGAGTCCTCCCACTGCTGACGTGATGGGTCCTTCTTTTATCTAGTATGCATTCAGCACTACCCAAGAATGCCTGATCGTCCTAGTTCTCCTTCTCTGCTAGTCTCTGTCCCCACACTATGTTCACTCTCCCACCACTCCTAGATCACTCCTATTCTGCTCCATGTTTTAATATTGTTATTTATTTATTTTTTACAAGCATCCATGTAAATAGTGCTAACCACAGGTCCCTTCCTTTGTTGTGATTGAATGCACTTTTACTTTTTATTTAATTTTTCGTTTATTGTTTGACAATTGCTTGCTGGCCATCATAGATTCATACTGCGCCTGTGTATGGCCACATGTGTGTATGCATTGTCAGCCACCTTGGAATGGGTTTTCTTTAACCAAAGTGGCAAAACTGCTGTCTGTGCATGCCTGCACGTGCACCGTGACTCTTTTAGATGCTAATTAGTAGGGACCAGAAAAGCCAATTTGCTCCCACTTTTAGAGACAATACATATTGGCTTTTCTAGCTCCATGCCTGTTTCGTGTAGAACAGGGGTCTCCAACGAGTAGCTCGGAAGCTACTGGTAGCTCGCCAGTACCTTCAAAGTAGCTCTCAGAGATGAAGTCAAGCCCAGTATCAAATTCGGAGAGTAGGCGCATATTAAAGAAGGCAGCACTGCTAATCTCAAGATCCTAAGAGTGACAGCCAGCCAAACCTATGGCAGTAACTTATACTAAACACTCAAACACACAAAGTATCGGTCTATAGGGTAATGCCCTCTATCTAGGAGCCCCGGTGGCAGTGATCAAGAAACTCCAGGTCATCCAAAACTGCGCGGCCCGACTGCTTTTTCATATTCCACGCTGGCAGTCGGCCAAACATGCCTTAAGGAAGCTACATTGGCATCCTGTGGCAGCCAGGGTACAATTTAAAGCTATGTGCCTTGTCCAAAAATCCATTCACAGAACAGGCCCAGCCATAATGTACCCTTTAGCTACTCCCTACCTCCCCCTCAGTGCTCTCCGCTCCAGTTTGTTGCATCTGGCCACCACGGCCAAGATAAACAAGGCTCGCTGGGGGCGGTCGCTCATTCTCACATAATGCTGCGAGATTGTGGAACTCCCTCCCGCCTGACCTTAGAGAGAACATCAATAGGATGACATTCAGGAAGTCTTTAAAAACTCACTTGTTTGAAGAGCCTTGTATTCCAGTTAAAGTGCTGCGAGGCCTCCGGGTAGTCTATGCGCTATACAAGTATAATTTTCATTTCACTTGACAGTCTGTATCCAATCTCAATATATTTAAGCCACAGGGAGATTGACCATATTGTACCCATGCTTTATCAGTCACAACATGTGTGAGACCAGTGGACCATAAAAGAAGAAAGACAGTAGTAGCCTGAGCAGTAATGAGTGCTGACCCACCAAAGTGTGGGACTGCAGGACTCAGAGTGAAAATGTGTCAGTTGGGTGTATAACCAGCTCAAGGCCTGAGGAGAACAGGGCATGATTCAGACCAGAGAAAATGAAGAGACTCATCAGCATTTATGTGCGTCCTTAATAAACAGTATTGCTTCTTGAAAGCTACACCTGGTGTCAAGGACCACCAAATGTCTAAGCTAGCCCCCATCATAAGGGTGTTATCTCTGACATAATTGTGCCCATTCCTGGCATATTAGTGCCAATGGCATAATAATGGTCATCCTTGACTATTTGGGGTATTTTTGGTCTAATTGTGGCAGACCTGCAGCCATCATTTACATACTGGGAGAATGACTGGCCTACATTTACATATTCCTGACGTAATGATGGTAATGACAGATATATGGTCTCTACCTTGACCCTTATGGTTTCAAGCCTTGGCCCAACTGTGGCCCTAGTATAATGGTGGGCATTATTGGTATAATACAGACATTCGTCTTTCTGGTCCAGGGAGGACCTGACTTGGCAGTTCGGTCTGGACTGTTCCCATGAGGCACAGGGTCAAGACTGATTTGCATATGTTTAGGTCTAAACTGGGGTGGCATGGTGAGCAAAAGAACAATGGATTTAACACAGATCTCTTGACTGAGGGTGAATGTATGATTCATTCATCATTCCGTCCATCATTTGTTTGCTGTAACACTTTTTGCACTAAGTGGGATGGGTAAGCCCAGACGTGGGTCCCTTGCTCACTGTGCCACTGGATTCAAGCTAGCCTGGCTGATGAAGGGCGACATAGCCTGACACCGGACCCAGGATGCTTGTTTGTGGTACAGGGAGGACCTGGCTTGGCAGTTCGGTCTGGACTGGTCCCATGAGGCACAGGGTCAAGACTGATTTGCATATGGCTGGGTCTAAACTGGGCTGGGATGGTGAGCAAAAGAACGATAGATTTAACCCAGATCTCTTGACTGGTGATGAATGTATGATTCCTTCAGCATTCAGTCCATCATTTGTTTGTGTGAGCACAAGCACAAGACTGTAATACCTGGGTATTCAAAGTAGTCTGTCCATATGAGGCATTTGTATATGGGAGTACTTGATGAAAATGAAAAGCTGATGTTTTGGGACCGTGTATTTCCTAAAATCTAAAAACGGATATTTTAAAGGCAGTTTTTGTTTTCACAAATGGATTTTCTTCTGTTAAATTGAGTTTGTTTGCCCACAGTGGAAAGTGGTATTGGATAGAAAGAAGTGCACTTTCAGAAACTGATTAATAATAATTCAAGCTGAGCTGTGGAGACCTACAGCTGTATTTATATACTTTGAGCCATAGGGCATGTCTAGATTTGAATGTTACTTCATAAGTCAGGTGGAGGCATTTTATATTGATGAATGTTTTCCTGGCATTTCTGATGGTAACCGCACCAGGAATACTTGGGTGGCAATTACTGATAACCCTGCCTAGGGTGGTCATAGCGTAGTCACTATTTTACAGTTATAAAGTTTGCTAGTAGATAGGGAGACTTTCCTTGAGCGAAGTAGCTCTCACTACAGAAAAGGTCGGAGACCCCTGGTGTAGATGTATAGCTGGTGATTTCAAAATAGCATGCTACTGCATACTTTGTGTGGGAATTGGTGAAAACCCTGTGCATCTGGCTGGTGATATCAGTGTGAGTAGTGTCTCAGGAAACACTGTATCTGAAAAATCTTTTGGGGCTTAGATACAAGAGGCCTGCGACACCCTTTGTTTTGATGCTACAGTGGTGTAGGCCCCCCAGTCATATCTATGAGTTGATGCAAAGACAACCTGTGTAGCTCTGCAAGGCCTCATAGATATGGAGTAAGGCAACGCAGTGCAAAGCACGTCCTGGCCTAAATCTGCTACAAGGAGGCGTTCCATGGCAGTTACTGCGGGTGTTCACACGCAACACCCAAGAATTTTTACACTGCCCCAGATCTACAAAATCAGATAAACCTGGGGCAGCACCTAAACCTTACGCCTCACCAGAGCAGGTGTAACGAGGAGAAATGTTTTGATTTCTCAATTTGTTTTCCTCCTTCCTTGTGTGCTGCATTCTGCAGCATGCATAGAACGAGGTACATGCCTCCATGAATTGTTTTTGCGCAGGAAGCTGTACCTTCCTGCACAGACACAATCCTGTCAATACTGCAGACACCCTTGCAGCATGGGCAAGGGTGTCTGCGTTGGTGCTAGCCACCATATTATGCACCGGCTCTGGTTGAAAGAACAGAAGTGCGGCACAATCCTGCCCTTTTTTTTTGATGCAGGACAGCGTAGTAAAGTGACATGCTGTGGTGCCCTGCATCAAAAACTCATAAATAAGGCCCTTAGAGCCAGATGTAGGTAATCTCATTTTCCCGACTCTAAAATACCAAATCAAACCGATTCGGTGTTTTAGAATTGGTAAATGGGATGTAGGTAATTTTTCGGTAAAAAATACTGAATCGTTAAGATTCGTTATTTACCGAATCCGTATTTACCGATCCGGTAATTGCCATTCGTTCCTATGGGCCTGGAGGCCCGTAGGAATAAATGTCAATTACCGAATCGGTAAATACCAATTCGGTAACAGGGGGAAAACATTGAAGGGTGGCAGGGTGTCACGTTGACACCCGGTTGCACCCCTCAATTGTGTATGGGTGCACACGTTGCAGACATACATGCCCTAAGGGCATGTATGTCTGCAACATGGCACTGTTGGAAGAGCAAAAAAAATGCCTTTTCAAAGGTTTTCAATATTTAGCACCAACTTGTAGTTGGTGGTAAATAACGAATCCTTAACTGAGGAATGCACTTACTTAAGTGCTCCCTACATCCTGGATTCGGTAATTTACCGAATCGATATGTTAAAAATTCGGTATTTTACCGAATCCTTAAATTACCGATTCAGTAAAAATACCGAATCCTACAAAAATGCCACCTACATCTGAAAAGCCCTATACTGGTCGGTAATGGCCGAAATTCGGTAATTTCGGCCGTTACCGACCGGTATTGGGCGACCTACATCTGGCCCTTAATGTAGAATGTTTTTGAACTGGCAGTAGAGACGTACAAAAAACAGGTTAGGTGGCTGTAATGCTATGTCCTATGGCTGTTTTATTTTTTCCAATGTGTGCTTTATTTAAATAAAACTACCCAATCTTTATTGTTTTCATTTAGCTGGTGCTGATATGATTTATAGAATCTGGAATTGCTAAAGCAAGCCCCTGATTGTTAAGGATCTTCACCTGTAATGTGTAGTTAAGTGCTATTTTGTATCTTATTTATTTTCTCTACGGTAAACAGTGTCCTAAGACCTTTAGGGCCAGATGTAGGTAGCCAAATACCGTTCGGTAACGGCCAATTTCGGCGTTACCGACCGGTATTTGGCTTTTGAGATGTAGGTGGGTCGTTATTTACAGAATTGGTAAATCCGAATCTTACCGAATCAGTAATTGGAAAATAAGTTTTACCTACAGATGCCTCCTTCCTATTTACCTACTCTTAAATACCGAATCAGTATGCTTCGCTATTTAAGAGTCGGTAAATAGGAATTACCTACATCTGGCCCTTAGTCAGGTGCTGTGATTAGTAAGGGAGTTAAGTAACGGAACATAGGACATTTTGATCATATGCTCAGAAGCTTGCTCCATTATTGTTAGGATTAAAGAGACTTGTACACTGAATAAACAACTCTTAATTCAAATGTAGTGGGTATTCTGTGTTTGAGCTGTACTAAGATTCTACCTTTTGCAGAATATTATTTATTTTCTGTTTGGTTTTACTTTGCAAGACTTCAAAGGGGTACTAACAGTTTGTCTGCAATTCACAAAATCACAATATTGTTTGAAGACAAAACAGACACATACATGTCACAAAAGTATTTCCAACTTGCAAAGTACACTTTGTGACCCATACCTACTTATTTAACGTCACTTTCACCTTTGTGAGTTGTTATGAAGTCTACCAAAGATTTGTGACTGAAAATGCAGTTGCAAACTGCTAACTTGTACCGAGTTCCCACAGGAATCAGTAACTGGGCAATGTTGTTGAAGATTGGGATAGATGGGGCCCTGGTTAGATTCATGGCCTCTTTACATCAGGACTTGTTTGCTAAGGTCAGGGTCACCAGGGAGGGAAGATGCAGCCCCCTTTTTAAGTCCATGCGAGGGGTACGGCAGGGCTGCATATTAGCCCCCCTATTGTTCACCATTTATATCAACGGTTTGGGGAGGTGCCTGGAGGAGACTGGGGAAACGTTCCGCGTATAGGAGAAGCTAAGATTCCTGCACTCCTATACGCGGACGATGCAGTACTTATAGCCCGTACTAGTAACGCCCTGCAGAGTTTGCTGCATGCATTTGGTACATTCATGGATGACCTGGACATGAAGGTCAATGCTGGCAAATCCCACACAATGATAGTTGGAGCACATGGGCGCAAAGGGATGACCAAAACCTTCAGATGTAAGGGCCAAAAGGTCTCCAGAATGGCAACTTTCCCTTACCTGGGGGTGCTCTTCGACGAGAGGGGGTCGTGGGCTCCACAGGTTCGGGCAAAAAGCCTATCGGTGGCCAGGTCATCGGCGGTCCTTATGGCCTTTTCCAAAAGATTGGGGGCCAGGCCAATAGAGGCCCTATTGAAGGTCTATAGTTCAAAATGTTTGTCAATTGCCATGTATGGTGCCCCAATCTGGGGTTATGCGCAGTTGGAACCTATCCAGAGAGCCGAAAACAGGTTCCTACGTTCATTACTGTCAGTCCCTCCATCAACCCCAACTTACTCCATCCACTCGGAGGTGGGTATGGATTATATAACAGACAGGCTTAACCTGGCTCCGCTGATTTACTGGCTAAGGACATGGCTTAACTAGGAGGTAAACCTGAACCACTCCATAATGGAGGACGTTATGTCACTGGAGCAATACAAAAAGATCCCATGGTTGGACTATTTGAGGACGTCTTTTTATCGGCTAGGAAGACCGGATCTTTTTGATTCCCCTCTATGTATAAGAAATACAAATGTAGTTTTGATCAAGAGGCAGTTCTTGACTCTGGCAAGATCTATCCGAGAGGAAAAAGAACTCGTGAAGCCCTCGGTGAGGTCTCATTATTTACTAAAAAGCTCTACTGCCATGGAACCTTATCTTACTATCGTTACTAGACCATTTCACAGGTTCCTCTTGACAAAACTTAGATTTAATTTGATTCATTTCCAACTGGGAAACTACCAATCCTGGGCTAAGCCAGAGTCAGCCCCCCCTTGCTCCTGTGACAACCACTCAATTCAGGACACCACGCATTTTGTCTTGTTTTGCTTATTTTTCCTAGTGCCCCGAAAGAAATTCTTGCCCCCAATCTTAAGGGAGGTGGGCTTTAGACAAGTGAAACCGGCACTCCTTTATTTAAAGTCTATGAGTACCACCCGCATAATATTCTGTATGGGAAGTTTCTTGGCCGCAGCAGCGCGCATTAAAGATAAACATGTATTCATCGACGACAGTACCTAATGATTTTCCTTTACTGTAGCTTCGCTGACATTTTGCACAGTCTTCTGCTCTCGCAGATATTTCCCTCTTTAATTGTTTTTTATGGATGTACTGTAATATTCTTGGATATGTATTTTAATCTTTTTAAACATGATTGTAGTTGAAGCAACTTGTAAATGCACTTTGGTACTTTTTGTATGGAATTTCTTTTTATGATTTTCTTTTAAAAATCGAATAAAGTATTTTGACTGACTGACTGAATCAGTAACACATTTGCAATGTGGAAGCTGTTCCCTAGGGCAATTCGAGCACTGCATGCCTCCCCGATATCCTTCCCTGCATGCCAGCTTTTTGAAAGCCGTCCCTCCAAAGATAAGGAGCTAGTGTTAAAAAAATAAAGAAGCGAAAAGTCAACAGCTAGTGAATGTAATACGGCGCTTCTATGCAGGTTCCATCGGGGCATTTGTAGTCATTTGCAGCGAGTCACAAAAATACTCTTGCATTATAAATGTTAATGAGATAGTAGTTTTGTGATTTGATGTAATAAGACATTTTGCAATAAAACGTATTAGTACATCAGCTTAAGTGTAATATGTTTTATAGTGAGTTGAGAAGCTTATGAAATGGTCTATTACTTTAGGTTTTGGCAAAGTGCCAGGAAGCATCATTTCTGTGTTCCTGTAAATCATGTCTGTGTCCATAAGAAATGTTGTTGCTGCCCCCTCACTGCTGTTTTTAACCAGGATGGATGGAGGTTACATATGCCTTACAAGGCTTCATTGAACTTTTCCTTGTCAAGTTTCAAGAAGCTCATTATAAGTTTGCAAATTTTGAGAATAAAGGGGCATATTATCAAGCAGGTCGATAGGCAATTATTGCCGCTTTAGCGGCCATTTTTGGCCGCTAAGCTGCGATAATTCTATCGCCATATTAGCAAGCTGTCGCTAACTGATGTTAGCGACAGCTTTTAGGAAATAGCGAGCGGTTTGGGGCCCGCTTTGCGTGTCAGCGTTGTTTATCGCTAATGACATTCAAAGTGGGCGTACCGAACCAGTTAGCGACTGAAAGCAGTCGCTAACGTCGCTATCGCCTATTAGCAAGGCAGGCATAGCGATGGAAATATTCGCGCTAGGCGCGAATATTTCCAAATACTAACACCTACCCAGACCAGTTCTTCGCCATGTTATCCAATGGGAGGTGGATAACATGACTAAGAGCATTTCGTCACTAATGCGTGAATACCGCTGTATTCTCAGCGATATTCACGCATTTCGCCGCTATCGCTAGATATTTTAGCACAAAGGATAAAAACGTTGCTAATAGCATGTTTTCTCTGCTAACATATCCAGCGATAGGCAGCGATAAAAAAAAATGCTCTAAGCGCATTTATCAATAAATATCGCTATTCCTTGGTAATATGCACCAAAGTTTGTGTAGTTTGGAAAAAGAAAGTGGGTGGTACCTCCTACTTAAATTGAAACACGTGTCAGGCACTTTAACGTTGATAAGATTATATAATAATGATGGTTGTGTACTGCCGGAATCTGTACAGGAGTGATGCCACACATTCTGAGTGTTGTGCTCCGAATGGGAAAAACACGCATAGTTATTGTTCTCCCCTAGCCTGAGTTCCTGAAATCGGAATGAGGTGGTAATACACACCTAGGATATACCGCATCTTCAGCATTGGTATTACCTGATGTGTTTCATTCTAACACATAAGAGAAGAAGCAATGAGGTCCTCTCATAGCAGTGCTTCGGATGCTTAAGCATTTTCTTAATGTTACACAAGGAGCTGTGCAACACAAATTGTTGCAAAGTTGTGATTTCTAGACAATAATGTTAATTTAAAAAACTGCGAAAACTTTTCAGAGTAGTAAAAAAAAAACTTTACATGCACTATTAGAGAGGCCATTTTCCACTGCTGAAAGTTGGTTGTGATTGCTGATTTGTTTGAAAGCAGCCGCACCCTCTTTGCTATAATTTGCCTTACACATCTCCAAAAACTCCTTGGAGAACAGGCAATTTAAATTTTTACTTATCTAAGCATTAAGTTATAAAATATGGAATTCTTTGCAAATCAGACCGCAGTACTTGTAGTGTCCCTAACAGATCTCACAGAAGTAAAGTTGCATTTGTAATACTAGAACAATTGATAAACTACAGGAATCGAATTACATAATGACTACCAGGACCATAATGCAACCGTAAATAGAAAAAACTGCTGAAGCATTATGCCACTCGAAATGCGTGCCTGACAGACATTGGCTAGCTCTGGTTTGCCTCTCAACAACCTCTCATTGCCCTTTCTACTCCAAGAGTTTGGACTCATTGCTAGGGGAGGTGAAGAACAGCCGCGGGCCGTGGAGGGAGTTAAGGTGGGGCAGGGAGGCGGGGAGGGGGAGGGGCAGGGTGGAGAGGGCTAAAAAACGGCACCTGGATAATTACAGGTAAGTAAACAATTTGATTAATAAAACGAATTTCGTAGCGCGCACTGCATCGCATTTTGCGATGCAGTGCGCGCATTTTGCGATGCAGTGCGCGCTACGAAATTCGTTTTATTATTTAAATTGTTTACTTACCTGTAATTATCCAGGTGCCAGTTTTTAGCCCTCTCCACCCTGCCCCTCCCCCTCCCCGCCTCCCTGCCAAACCGTAACTCCCTCCACGGCCCGCGGCTGGTGAAGAACCGGGTTATTTAAGACCCAGCGGCGCCAGGGGCACGCCCAAAGTCTTCGGGTTCACCTGTCTTAGAATACAGAGACACAGGATACTTCTTGGTGGCGTCAAAGATCAAATTTATTGGCTGCAGCCAATAACAGAAGTCCTAGAAATCATCACGGTATGAGTTCTCAGGAGACTGCTCAATTTTACAAAGCAAGTCATCCCTTTTTATGCCAAAAATCACATTCCAGACAAATACCTAACATTTACAAACTGTCCAATCACATGTATCCACACCAGAGGTATCGCATGACAGTAAAACCCACTTTTCAGTTGCCCAGCCCATGATCAATCATCGGTCAAACCCAACATTCTTCTTTAGACAGGTCGAACGAACCCATAATAAAAAAGGGCACAACCCAATCGTAAATAGACCATAAAGAAAGGAGCAGAAACAGGTGAGAGTAGGATAAGGCATATTTGTGTGCAGTAAATCTTTATGACGTCCTGTGCCATGATCCTTAATCTTGATCAGCTAAAGGGCAGGAACTGGTTTAACAAGGTCAGCTTCAGGCAACAGGGTCAGTTCACTCTGGTCAAACAGGAGTCAGCACAAACTCGAGCTAAGGTGTTCATGTCCTTAAAAAGACTAGTTCAGCCACAGTCATCGGCCTATGTGAGGGCAACCACAAAATGGCTGCCATACACAAAATGGAACCCAAGGGTACAAAACGAAATCCCTAAATACGTAGTGAATCCATCGGTCTAACGTGATGAAAGCACTGGTACTTGCCGCACTAACTAGTTACGGTTCGCTAATATGAAATTCGTAACGAAACCATGACCTTTATGGAACTGGTTCAGAATTCACGGACCTCAGCCCCTCCTTTTGCCCTTACATAGGCAATAACCTAAAATCACGTCAATCTGAGTCCAGGTCTATATTCATCAGATCATCAAGATGTTGCTGAAGCCTAATCCTATTACTTAGTACCTCTCTTGGGGCAGGCCTCCTTGCACACGTAGTAGCACAGAGGCCACATATAGCAGGAGCGTACTGCACACAAAGACAGAACAGAAAAAGAATTGCTAAAGCCATCCCAATGATCATCAGAATCTTCCATCCCCAAGTGGATAACAATCCCCAGAACCATCCCATCAATGACCAATCTCCTTCGCCCATGTGTACAGACTCCGAGATCTTATGTAGCTTGGAAATGGCCTGGTACACTGTAGGAGCATTGTCTGGAATGAAAATGGTGATGGATCAAGCCCTGATCTTTTGACTGGGTAGGAGTGTTCTGCTTAATTCAGATGCTCTGTCCATCACCACCCCCTTTTATGAATCGTTTTGGCCACTACAGGTGTGGAAGGGTATGCTCAGACATGAGTCCCTTGCTCACTGCACCATCAGGATTCAAGCAAGCCGGGCAGAAGACGGCTGTAATGCCAGAAACCGGTCCACGGAAGCTTGTTTCCTTTCCAGTAAAGAATTGGCTTGGTAGTTTGGTCTGCCCTGTTCCCATGATGCACTGGACCAGGGCCAGACTAATTTGCATGTAGCCAGGTTCTGAACTGGGATGGTGCAGTGAGCTAAAAAACGGTGATGGATCAAGCCCTGATCTTTTGACTGGGTAGGAGTGTTCTGCTTAATTCAGATGCTCTGTCCATCACCACCCCCTTTTATGAATCGTTTTGGCCACTACAGATGTGGAAGGGTATGCTCAGACATGAGTCCCTTGCTCACTGCACCATCAGGATTCAAGCAAGCCGGGCCGAAGACGGCTGTAATGCCAGAAACCGGTCCCCGGAAGCTTGTTTCCTTTCCAGTAAAGAATTGGCTTGGTAGTTTGGTCTGCCCTGTTCCCATGATGCACTGGGCCAGGGCCAGACTAATTTGCATGTAGCCAGGTTCTGAACTGGGATGGTGCAGTGAGCTAAAAAACGGTGATGGATCAAGCCCTGATCTTTTGACTGGGTAGGAGTGTTCTGCTTAATTCAGATGCTCTGTCCATCACCACCCCCTTTTATGAATCGAAATGTAAATGCAGCAGCTCGATTGAATCAATTTACATACCCCTCCTCTGTCTGCAAGTATGACGTCTAACGCAACTTGATTCTGCAACGTCATAAGACAATCCGAGTGGAGCTCAGCAGGCAAATTACTAAGGGAAACGGCAGTCTCAACTATGGTGGACTCAACCACTCTCGTCAATTGCCGTATGTTCCTACTATTAACCATAGGTCCACAAAACGGCAGGAAACCCTTAAGAAAATCTCCCAATTCTTGTCCTGAAGTATCTTCCTTACTGAAGACACCTCTCACTACTCTAGTTCTGTGATAATCTGCCGCTGCAGTATACGTAGGGGGCAACGGATACGAAACATAACATGTTCCCGAAAAATCAGGGGGCAACCATGTATATGCTCTATCATAGCACACAAAATACGTACCCTTAGCTGCTAAAAACGGTGGGGAATTCTGGGACGCAAAAACATACGTCTCAGTACAAACACTCTTCCCTAATTGAGCTCTCGGATTCTTGCCATTACCATGCAGACAAAAATGACCACGATGGGGCACGATCCAAATCAGGGATGATTTTTCCCTTCGCTGCTTTTCACTCAGACTAACACCATATCCAGTCACGTTCCAACCAATATAACCTAGTGTCTCATCTTTAGGGATAGTCTCATAGGAATCGATTCCTCTAATCACATCTACTATTCCTTTCACTAGAGCACTATTACTTGGATTATCTTTCATAGAACGCAGGGGGTAAACTTCATGGGCATAAATAAACATCATCCTATA
This sequence comes from Lissotriton helveticus, assembly GCF_964261635.1. NCBI lineage: Eukaryota > Metazoa > Chordata > Amphibia > Caudata > Salamandridae > Lissotriton > Lissotriton helveticus. The sequence continues at coordinate 435,763,032 of NC_136062.1, read as the reverse complement.
TGCCCATACAGATCCATTATAGCTGAATGGCAGAACCAGGTAATCAATCAATCAATCAATCAATCATTTCACTTGTATAGCGGCACTCACCCGGAAGGGTCTCAAGGCGCTTGGGGAAAGGGGGCCGCTACTGCTCGAACAGCCAGGTCTTGAGTTGTCTCCTGAAGGCGAGGTGGTCCTGGGTCAGCCGAAGGTGGATGGGGAGGGAGTTCCATGTCTTTGCCGCCAGGTAGGAGAAGGATCTGCCTCCGGCGGTGGCTCTTCAGGTGCGTGGTACGGCGGCGAGGGCGAGGCTAGCGGATTGTAGCTGGCGGGTGGGCGTGTGGAAGGTCAGGCGGTCGTTGAGGTACTTGGGGCCCAGGTTGTGGAGAGACTTGTGTGCGTGGGTGAGGTGCCTGAACGTGCTCCTCTTGTTGACGGGGAGCCAGTGCAGGTTCCTCAGGTGGCCGGAGATGTGGCTGCGTCGAGGGATGTCTAGGATGAGTCGGGCAGAGGCGTTCTGGATGCGTTGTAGTCTTTTCTGTAGCTTGGCTGTGGTTCCGGCGTAGAGGGTGTTTCCGTAGTCCAGCCGGCTGGTGACGAGGGCCTGGGTGACTGTCTTCATGGATCCATCGGAAGATCTTGCGGATCATGCGGAGGGTGTGGAAGCACGAAGAGGAGACGGCATTGACTTGTCTGGTCATGGAGAGGGAGGAGTCCAGGATGAAGCCCAGGTTGCGTGCATGGTCTGTCGGCTTGGGGGCGGTGCCCAGGGCAGGGGGCCACCAGGAGTCGTTCCAGGCGGAGGGTGATGGTCCAAGGATGAGGACTTCCGTCTTGTCTGAGTTCAGTTTCAAGCGGCTGTTCTTCATCCACTCGGCGACGTCTTTCATCCCTTCGTGGAGGCTGGTGCTGGCGGTGTCGGGTTCTCTGGTGAGAGAGAGGATCAGCTGGGTGTCGTCTGCGTAGGAGATGTTGTTGAGGTTGTGTCGGCGTGCGATGGCTGCGAGGGGTCTCATGTAGACGTTGAAGAGGGTGGGGCTGAGTGATGATCCTTGCGGGACGCCGCAGATGACTTCGGTGGCCTCGGAACGAAACGGGGGGAGGCGGACTCTCTGTGTTCTTCCAGCTAGGAACGAGATGATCCACTTTAGTGCCTTCTCTTGCATGCCGGTGTTGCTGAGGCGCTGTACTAGGGTGCGGTGGCAGACAGTGTCGAACGCGGCGTAGAGGTCCAGGAGGATGAGTGCCGCTGTTTCCCCGTTGTCGAGAAGGGCTCGGATGTCGTCGGTGGCTGCGATGAGGGCGGTCTCGGTGCTGTGGTTGGCTCTGAAACCGGACTGCGAGGGGTCGAGGGATCCATTCGTCTTGAGGAAGGCGGCCAGCTGTCTGTTGACGGTCTTCTCGATGACTTTGGCAGGAAAAGGCAGGAGCGAGAAGGGGCGGAAGTTCTTGAGGTCGGTGGGGTCCGCTGTTGGTTTCTTCAGTAGGGCGCTGAGCTCGGCATGCTTCCTGCTCTCCGGGAAGGTGGCGGTGTCGAAGGAGGTGTTGATGACGTCTCGGAGTTGGGGTGCGATGGTGGAGTCGGCCTTGTTGAAGATGTGGTGGGGGCAGGGGTCAGTCGGAGATCCGGAGTGGATGGTGTTCAACGTGCGGGCTGTGTCTTCGGTGGTCACTGCGGTCCAGGTGCGGAGGGTGGCAGTGGGGTGCGTTGGTTCGACGGTTGGGTGCGAGATGGTGTGCCGAAGCTGTTGTGGATGTCGGCAATCTTGCAGTGGAAGAACGAGGCGAGGGAGTCGCAGAGATCTTGTGAAGGGGTGATGTCGTTGTTGCCGGTTCTGGGGTTGGAGAACTCCTTGACGATGCTGAAGAGTTCCTTGCTGTCATGGGCGTTGTTGTCCAGTCGATCCTTCAGTGATTTCTTCTTGGTGGTGCGGATGAGCTGGTGGTGGTATGAGGCATAAAACCTCACACCAAGCAATTAGTGGTGTTCACTACTAACTGATGCTGATGCAGAAGCTGCACAAAGGAATTATTAACGAATTCCAATCTTCTGATAGATTCATGTTCTGGCAAAGGATGAAAAGAATGCGAAGAAGTAGTAGTAGGAAAAGACATAGGTTGTATGGTGGGTGCAAAAGTCACTTGGAAAGAAAAAACAAGATATCCTACTAAAAACATCGTTATGCTAAGTAACATTAAAAGACATGTTATCAAAAAACATTTGCTACTCATTAGTCTACACAGTCTCGTCTTAAAGTTCATTTTTACAACAGCTCTCTCGATCTCAAAAAACTTCATCCTCTAACCGTGCTGTTCAAGGCAAGTGGTTCTCTTCGGCTCAGAGGTACGTCTGTAAGTCCAGGGAACGCCCTAGAACAAACCAGAACCGTTGACCTTATGTCTACACGGCTGTACACTCCAAGGCTTCATACCGCGACCCTACAGCTGAACCCGGATGGCGGTTCAAAAAAAGAAAAATAGATCAAAACAGCTTTACGGATGAGAGAGAGTTTTTTTTTTTTAAAGCAAAAAGGAATTAATTGTTTATTAGTCCATCGGCTCTCGGTCGTAGATTATAGCGGCCTTTACCAGGCACTGTCTGATCTCGGAACAGCAACTCAGGCTCAGAAGTGTCAAATCGTGCAGGTGGAGACACAGCTTCTTGCAAAATATCGTTATCCTCACGCTAAGAACTTGTCCCAACCAAACGTGCGTCACTGAATGGAACGTAACGTGGTACTGTATCAGTCTCTGAATCACCAACACCCTCCTGGACCCACTGGTCGTACGGCAGAGACAATGATACCCTCTTACAATGTACGCCGTGGATCCAGTTCTTCTTGCCCTGAACTCTCACTGCGGTACGCATCGATAATAGGACTTGAAATGGTCCAATCCAGCGGGGCTGATCATTCTTTGTCCTCTGAAAGTTGCGCACCAACACCCAGGAACCAGGGTCAATGGCGTGTCCTGAATCTTCAGATGCTTGAGGAAGTGTATCGTAAACCTGTTGGTGTAAGACACGCAATTTAGCCGTCAAATCATACAGGTAGTCAACCAGCACGGGATGTTCAATCTCGCTAAACTTTGTTGGCCTCGGCACTCCCCATACATTTGCCAGGTGGCCAAACACGATCTCATAGGGACTGAGACCAATTCGGGAATGCACTGTAGTCCTTGTTGACAAAAGTGCCAACGGCAACGCATCGGGCCATTGAAGACCAGAGCTCGCCTGAATCTTGGCTAGTTTCAGCTTCAGAGTGCCATTATAGCACTCGACTAGGCCAGATGATTGGGGGTGATTTGCAGCATGAAATTTCTGACGGATGCCCAAACCTTCACACACTTTCTTCATGATCTGGCCCACAAACTCACTTCCAATATCACTCCACACCATCCGTGGCAATCCAAACCTAGGGAAATATTCTTTGAGCAAGACTTTAGCTGTGGACAAGGCAGTGTTATCTTTTAGGGGGTATGCCTCTACCCATCTCGAAAAGGCACAAACAACTACAAGGACGTATTTTAGGTTATTACACCTTTCCATGTGTGTGAAATCCAATTGTAGCACCTCGAACGGATTCGTCGGAGGCGCAAAATGACCAGATGGAGTTGGAGTTCACTTGCCAGGATTATACATCAAACACACCATGCAATTCTTGACCACATTCTCCGCACATTTGGGAATTCCAGCATTCTGCCATACTGGAGCCAACAACTTACAAATCCCTTTCATACTAATGTGAGACAAACCATGTGACATCGTAACCACCGCAAGCACATACGCATCTGGCAACATCCATCTTTGGTGTTCTGACAATTCAACCCAACAGCCAGTCTAATCCAATCTACCTGTAGTTTCTCTCCAAACTTTCTTCTCACTTCCAGTAGCTTCAGCCCTGTATTGATTTCACACTCTCAATCGTATCTTCGCACAATCCAACATAACCAATCCATCTCGCAGGGCCTGCAACATACATTCGGCTCATCAGATTTCTTGCTGTGTCTTTCGCAACTTCATCCACAAACACATTACCACGGGCAACATCATCCGTAACCTTCCGATGAGCACTACACTTCACAATCGCAACTTGCTTTGGCAAAGTAAGTGATTCGAGAAGCTCATTCACCAACTGTCCATGTTGAATCTTAGTCCCATGGGATGTCAAAAATCCCCTTTCTTTTCACAAGCGTCCAAAACTATGAGCAACACTAAACGCGTACTGGCTATCGGTATGCACATTCACTCTCTTTCCTTCAGACAAAACACACGCTCTCGTTAATGCAATCAATTCCGCTGCTTATGCTGAATTATAGCTCACTCGTGCAGTCTCAACAACTGTGATTAATGTCGTAACGGCATATGCTGCAGTCGTATCACCATTCGGAAGCTTGTAGCATGAACCATCAACCCATAACGTACCATCAGGATCCGGAAGAGGAGAATCTTTCAAGTCATTCCTACCCTTCGTCTCCTCTTCCATCCTCAAAAAACAATCATGCTGTTCCTGACCATCTGTATCCACAGACGTCGGCAACAATGTTGCTGGATTCAATACATTGCATTGCTTGATATGCACATGACTGGCCAAAAGTGTCAACTCATAACCCGACAACATCGCACTAGTAAGGTGCTGAGTCTTGGTACGATTTAACAAGGTATCCACTGCATGTGGAACCATCACAATCAACGTATTATCCATCACCAGTCCAGCAGACTGTCGGATAGAAACAGCCGCTGCCGCTGTAGCTCTCAAGCAACTCGGCAACGCTCTAGCTACCGGATCTAAAGTTGCCGAGAAATATGCACATGGACGCTGCTTATCACCAAATTGTTGAGTCAAAACTGACAATGCACAACCCTCTCTCTCGTGGACATAGAGTGTAAAAGGCTTACTGTAGTCAGGAGTACCCAACACTGGAGCAGAACACAACGCATCACACAATTCAGAAAATCTTTTATGACAATCGTCGGACCAAGGAAGAGGGTTCGGTGTATCTTTACAAGTCAAAGCCAACAGAGGTTTCGCCAATAGAGAGAAATTTGGAATCCACTGTCTACAATACGACGTGATACCCAAGAAAGCACGCACTTCTCTCTGTGTACTTGGCACAGTCATTCGAGCAATCGCTTGAATTCGTTCTGGGGTCAACCTTCTTCCCTCCTTTGACAAGAGATGACCTAAGTAGGTCACTTCTTGGCAACAATACTGCAACTTAGAATGTGACACTTTATGATGCAAGTTCGACAAATATCACAACAAAGAAAGAGTTGCTTCTTTACAAGTTTTCTCATCATCAGCGGCCACTAACAAATCATCCACATACTGAATAAGAGCAGCACCAGCAGGCAACAGAAGAGTATCAAGCTGAGTCTTCAAAGCCTGGCTATAAATAGAAGGACTTTCGCAATAGCCTTGGGGAGCTCTCTCAAACCGGAAGCTTCGGCCTCCTAAAGAGAAGCCAAAAATATCTCTACTTTCCTCGGCAATTGGAATGGTGAAGAAAGTATTCTTCAGATCTATAACGAAAACCAGGCAGCTGATGCAGGAATGAAAGTCAACAAAGCAGTAATATCCGGAACAACTGGAAACTGTGGCACGACAATCTTGTTAGCCTCTCTAAGATCGATCACAAACCTATAAACAGGTGGCTGAGTAGATTCAGTGCGCTTCAGGACAGGCAAAACGGGACTGTTACACACATTACCTCTCGTTTCTTCAATCACATCTTTCTCAATCAAATTATAGATAATCGCTAAAAGCGCTCTTTCACCATCACTCGAAATCCGATATTGGGAAATACGTGGCAATTTAACATTCGATTTGAGCGTAACAACATAGGGTGGAATCTCCAAAAGACCCATATCATTAGGACCAGTAGCCCAAAGAGTATCAGGGAGAGAACGCAATTCCGGTGGAAGCCGATATTTAGACAAATACATCGGAGAGATCACTTTCTTACCCAATGTAAGCTGTACTCCCGCAGGAGAACAACGTAATGTTGCATGCAACCTTTTCAACAAATCCAAACCCAACAAATTTTCACCACAACCTGTCGTTAAAATGAGAGGTGCTTCCAACTCACAAGGCCCTATAGAAAGAGACAAGGGACTAGAAACTGGGTTACGAACTGGGGCGCCAGAGAATCCTGACAGACAAAGGTGCGCCAGGTAGTTTAGAGTGCATGATAGAACTCTTCGCTGTACCAGTATCCTAAAGAAAAGGCTCTACCACACCCAATGTGGCTACTGCAACATAAGGCCCACTCTTATCTACTGGAACCGACACTACTCCCTCTCTTTGTCCATGGCTGTCCTAACAATCATTATAGTCAGCATTCTCACTCTCAACATAATAGTCATCAGCATAGTACTGAGTCGACTGACCAGATGCAATTTTCTGTTGATCAAAGAAATTCATAGAATTTTGTCTTTTTCTCTGCTTTTTCTTTCTCATCCTTATCCCTATTCTCATAGTACTGTGCAGTCGCCAATATCTGGGCCGACGATGAAACAGCCCAAGAACTTTCAGAATTTTTCAACTTATTAGAAAGTTCAGGGAGCAAATTAAAGACAAATTTGTCCACAAATAATCTTTGCCCACCTTCCGTACTCATGTCCTGACCACTATGATCTATAAATGTTTCTTCAAACCTAGTGAAGAAATCAGATACACTTTCATCTTTCTTCTGCTTACATGCTGCTAACTTATCCCAATTCACTCATAAAGCAGGCCTCATCCTCTTCATTAAATTAATAATTCTACCTGGCAATTCCGTAACCAAAGGTTCAGGTTTATCACCTCCCTGTTGTCTACCATTTGCAGCAATAATATTCACCCAAGTATCTCCTAATTCTGCCGCATGATTCTCATGACGAATCTTCACCCACAAAGGTTGCGGAACTACATTACCCATCAACATGTCGATGTCGGCTAAATTCATAATACACGCATCTACTGTCTGAGACAATTCTTTGTAATAACCAGCAGGATTCTTACGAGGATCAGGTAAGGTCTGCTAAAGAGCCAATACCTCTGCTCTCTTCCAAGGGACATGTACCCATACTCGCTGAAAATGAGCAGGTGCGGCAACAATACCCTGATTTACAGTAGCCTGAACTGCTTCCTTCCATACAGGAGGAACTTCTCTCATGGGATACTATCTCGCTTTTCTTCTAACAGAGGTATCAGGTTCGTACAATATCTGAGGCGGAAGGCTAGATCTAAAAGCCAGTATCGTCTCTACGGCATCTGTAATATCAGATTCCACTATCATCCCTTTAGCAAAATCCGACTGAACATCAAGTAGTTCCTGCGGGATCAAACCCAAATCATTATCTTCCCATTCCTGACGCAGAAACATACACATTACATTAAAAACATACCTTTGCTTGGGCGGTTCCCACTGAAAGAAAACATCCATGACCGCTGGCAAACTATACCTTGAGGCATTCATAATCCATTTACGAGCTAACAAATCCAACACAGCCCGTTCCTCGGAACCAGGAAGCTGACTACGACTCTGCCTATGTTCCGAAACAGGGGTCATATTCAATGACCCAAACAATGGAGACAATAAACTAGTAACAGTCTCTGTCATTCGTTTTCGAACAGAAGGAGAAGAAGCAGACATAAGAACAGGAGAATAAGTATTTTGAGGCAAAGAAGGTGTAGGAATAAGAACAGTAGGAGTCTCAGATGCAGAAGCGGAAGGCAAAGGAGTTTGAGGCAAAGCTGGTAGCGAAGCTTGCGACCCTAGAGCGGGTTGCGCAGGAGAAGGTAAAGCCATCTGTGGAGTACCGGGTGGCTGAGGAACAGCAGGAGGTTGAACCACAAAGGGTGGAACAACCGGGGGTAATAGAGGTACAGTAGCACCCTGCACATAAGGGGGTGGCAATCTCAGTAAATGAGACATAAAGGGATCTTTTTCAAGATCTTCAGTCGCTTTTGGTGGAGATGACGGCAAGGCCGGATAAGATTTATCTATGGCCATACAACGCTGCCTATCTGAAACTTCACTCGCTCGCTCCTCTCCATCATCCCTGTACTGCCTAGCAGCTTGTAGTACCGACATATTCCTATCTTTCCTATCTCGTTTAGCTTGTTTGATTTCTCTCTGTTTGGCCTCTTTACGCCAAAGGCGAAAGGAGTCAAACATTGCCGGCCGGGCTTTATTCCTAAACTTTTTTGTTTCTAGATTATCTAAAATCTCAGTAACAAAACTACCATGTTGGGGCCATCGTAAATCTCATCTTTCCTAGTGTAACGGACCCATACTTCATTAAACGAAATGGGGCCCACGCCGTGTTTAGAATAGAGCTCATAAGTTGGAGTTCCAACTGGAGGTATCGGACATGAATCCTCCAATCGGGAATCCTTGTTACAACCACAACAGAATATTCTCCCAATTTTGCTAAAACCAGGCATCTTCGCTCAATAATCTAGCTTCAAACTTCAAGGGATTATCTACAACGATAGTCTCGCAAATATACAAGTCCCTCGGCTTTGGAAATGGCAATTTTCAAATCAAAACTAAGGACCAAACAAACTAAGAACCAAAGAACCAAAAACTAAGGACTGGAAGCGACCCACTTATACTTAACTGAGGTATCAGTCACGCCACCAGAAGACCCGTCTATCGTCTCGCCTTACAAAGCATCACAAATGGGTCCAAGACAGGGCGACAGTCAGGGCAGCAGTCCTTAGTAGCCGTCAGGAAAGCGGGAAGCCTCGCAGAAAAGACCTTCAGTCCACATTCGACATGCCGGAGTCGATGAAGTAGTGGCCATCCTCCAGAATTTCCTCACGAAGCTCCTCACGATCTTCAGGCTTGGACCGGTACCGCTGAAGTCGCCCCACGTTGGAAGCGCCAACTGAAGAACCTGGTTATTTAAGACCCAGCGGTGCCAGGGGCACGCCCAAAGTCTTCGGGTTCACCTGTCTAAGAATACAGAGACACGGGATACTTCTTGGTGGCGTCAAAGAGCACATTTATTGGCTGCAGCCAGTAACAGAAGTCCTAGAAATCATCACGGTATGAGTTCTCAGGAGACTGCTCAATTTTACATAGCAAATCATCCCTTTTTTTGCCAGAAATCACATTCCAGACAACTACCTAACATTTACAAACTGTCCAATCACATGTATCCACACCAGAGGTATCGCATGACAGTAAAACCCACTTTTCAGTTGCCCAGCCCATGATCAATCATCGGGCAAACCCAACATTCTTCTTTAGACAGGTCGAACAAACCCATAATAAAAAAGGGCACAACCCAATCGTAAATAGACCATAAAGAAAGGAGCAGAAACAGGTGAGAGTAGGATAAGGCATATTTGTGTACAGTAAATCTTTATGTCGTCCTGTGCTCTGATCCTTAATTTTGATCAGCTAAAGGGCAGGAACTGGTTTAACAAGGTCAGCTTCAGGCAACAGGGTCAGTTCACTCAGGTCAAACAGGAGTCAGCACAAACTCGAGCTAAGGTGTACATGTCCTTAAAAAGACTAGTTCATCCACAGTCATCGGCCTATGTGAGGGCAACCACAAAATGGCTGCCATACACAAAATGGAACCCAAGGTTTCAAAACGAAATCCCTAAATACGTAGTGAATCCATCGGTCTAACGTGATGTAAGCACTGGTACTTGCCGCACTAACTAGTTACGGTACGCTAATATCAAATTCGTAACGAAACCATGACCTTTATGGAACAGGTTCAGAATTCACGGAACCTCAGAGGGCGTAACCCGTTTAAAACGTTGCAGCCTAATTACACAAACTGACAGCTAAATTACAGACGATTACATGGCATTATACGAGGAATGTAACTCAGTATTTAGTGGTATTTTCTTGGACCCGAGGAAACATGGGCAATAGGAAAATAGTGCTAAATGCAACAGAAGACTCATTCTCTTTCTCTGACTGTGGATTTTTGTTCCAAATTACTCATAATTATTATTCCTTCAAACGGGTGTAATCGTGTAATTCTGTTTCAAAAGAGTAATATGAAAATACTGAAATAACTCGGATTACTCCGGCGTAATTAACATTCTACCCAGGCATCCTTGTTGAGTCCTCTTAGCTCTCCGGCAGCACACAAGGGGCTGTTGTGGCTCTTAATAAGGATCCTGTGACGTCACTGGCTTCCAAGGGTGCCCGACGTCACTTCCGTCATCCCTACCGTTTGGGCTATCGGCAGCCTTGGTTTTTGATCAATCCTCTTTGACCAGTGGTGGCTCAATATCGAACAGGGGTGCGTCAAACTGCAGCGTCCTAATTGCATGTTTCACTGTGTCCCTTCGGTATAAGGGATCCAGAAAAGGGATTCTGTGTATCCCTCCCTGAAGGGATACTCTGTATCTTTCAGTGTAAGGGATACAGCGATGGGATACCCTGTATCTTTCAGTGTAAGAGATACAGCATTGGGATACTCTGTATCTTTCAGTGTAAGAGATACGGCAAACGGATACTCTGTATCCCTCACTGAAGGGATACTCTGCATCTTTCAGTGTAAGGAATACAGCGATGGTATACTCTGTATCTTTCAGTGTAAGGTATAGAGCGATGGAATACTCTGTATCTTTCAGTGTAAGAGATACAGCATTGGGATACTCTGTATCTTTCAGTGTAAGAGATACAGCAAAGAGATACTCTGTGTCCCTCATTTAAGGGATACTCTGCATCTTTCAGTGTAAGGGAAACAGCGTTGGGATACTCTGCATCTTTCAGTGTAAGGGATACAGCGACGGGATACTCTGTATGCCTTACTGAAGGGATACTCTACATCCCTTCAATGCGTCGCTTCAGTGTAAAGGATACGGCAAAGGGATACTCTGTGTCCCTCATTGAAGGGATACTCTGCATCTTTCATTGTAAGGGATACAGAGTTGGGATACTCTGCATCCTTCAGTGTAAGGGATACAGCGAAGGTATACTCTGTGTCCCTCACTGAAGGGATACTCTGCATCCTTCAGTGTAAGGGATACAGCTAAGGGATACTCTGTGTCCCTCACTGAAGTGATACTCTGCATCTTTCAGTGTAAGGTATACAGCGTCGGGATACTCTGTATCTTTCAGTGTAAGGGATACGGCAAAGGGATGCTCTGTATCCCTCACTGAGGGGATACTCTGCATCTTTCAGTGTAAGGAATACAAGGACAGTATACTCTGTATTCCTTACTGAAGGGATAATCTACATCCCTTCAGTAAGTCGCTTCAGTGAAAAGGATATGGCAAAGGGAAACTCTGTATCCCTCACTGAAGGGATACTCTGCATCCTTCAGTGTAAGAGATACAGCAAAGAGATACTCTGTGTCTCTCATTGAAGGGATACTCTGCATCTTTCAGTGTAAGGGATACAGTGTTGGGATACTCTGCATCCTTCAGTGTAAGGGATACAGCAAAGGGATACTTTGTGTCCCTCAGTGAAGGGATACTCTGCATCCTTCAGTGCAATGGATACAGCTAAGGGATACTCTGTGTCCCTCATTGAAGTGATATTCTGCATCTTTCAGTGTAAGGTATACAGCGTCGGGATACTCTGTATCTTTCAGTGTAAGGGATACGGCAAAGGGATGCTCTGTATCCTTCACTGAGGGATACTCTGCATCTTTCAGTGTAGGGAATACAATGACGGGATACTCTGTATGCCTTACTGAAGGGAAACTCTACATCCCTTCAGTGTGTCGCTTCAGTGTAAAGGATACGGCAAAGGGAAACTCTGTATCCCTCACTGAAGGGATACTCTGCATCCTTCAGTGTAAGTGATACAGCGAAGGGAGACTCTGTATCCTTTCACTCAAGGGATACTCTACATCGCTACATAGTAACCATTGACTGTAAGAGATTCAGAGAAGGGATACTCTGTATCCCTCACCAAAGAGATACTCTGCATCGCCTCAGTGTGTCTCTTCAGTGTAGGATATGTGGCAAAGGCAAACTCTGTATCCCTCACTGAAGTGATACTCTGCATCTTACAGTGTGAGGGATACAGCAAAGGGATTCTTTGCATACCCGCAGCGTAACTCTTCAGTGTAAGGGATAAGGCAAGGGGAATCTCTGCATCCCTCACTGAAGGGATACTCTGCATATTTTAGTGTAAGGCATACAGTGAAGGAATACTCTGTATCCCTCACTAAAGGGATACTCTGCATGCCTTCAGTGTAAGGGATATGGCTATGGGATACTCTGTATCCCTCACTGAAAGGGATACTTTGCATGACTTCAGTGTAAGAGATACAGCAAAGGGATACTTTGTACCCGTCACTAAAATGATACTATGCATCCCTTCAGTGTGTGCCTAACATGAAAGGGATTCAGCAATTGGATATTCTGCATCACTTCAGTGTATCCCTTCTGTGTGAGGGATACAGTGAAGGGATACTCTGTATCACTCACACAAAGGATATTTTGCATAACTTCAGTGCAAGGGATAGAGCAAAGATATAGTCTGTATTCCTCGCCAAAGGGATACTCTAAAGGGATCCCTTCAGTGTAAAGATTTCAGCAAACAGATACTCTGTATCCTGTTAGTTTAAGGGATACAGTGAAAGGATACTCTGTATCTCCCACTGAACTGAAACTCTGCATACCTTCAGTGTAAGGTATACAATAAAGGGATTCTCTGCATCCCTCACTGAAGGGAAACTCTGAATCCCTTCAGTGTGAGAGATACCCCCACGGGGATGCTCTGCATCCCTCCCTGAAGGGATACTTTGCATCTGTCAGTGTAAGAGATACAGTGAAGGGATACTTTGTATCCCTCAACAAAGGGATAGTCTGCATCCCTTCAGTGCATAAGGGATACAGCAAAAGTACACTCTGCATCCCTCCTGATTATCCCTTCAGTGTAAGGGACAGTAGCGGCTTCTCCGCTAAGGCAGAGGTGCATCGCCCCACTACCAGGAGCAGCAAAGAAAGGAAAAAATAAAATGCTAATAACTGAATGTTATTAGCATTTAATTTTTTTCCTCCTGCTGCAGCAGTGCATGAGGGGGGGCGGCGCAGAGCTGCAGTAGAGGAGTGGTTGAAGGCTCCTGTGAGCAGTAACTGTTTGGTTGGCGGTCTCGGGCTGCCCAAAACAGTCATGCGCACTTCCCTGTTCTCCATGCAGGCTGCATAAGATCCTGCATGGAGAACATGCCCATCCCTCCAGCCACTGGCCAAGCGCTGTGTCTCAGCGCTCAGACCAATCACAATACCGCTTGGAGCATTGTGATTGGCTTAGCTGTGGGAGCCTAGATGGCCTGGAGTTGGACACAGGCGAGCAGGAGAGAGGACGCAGGCACGGCAGCGGGGGTGGCAAGGTACGTTTTTATGATCTATTTATTTTTAGAAAGCAGCCCTCGCCCGTGCTTGCCCCCAACCGTGAGCCGTGCCAGCCGCCCGTGGTAAAGGATACAGTGATGGGATACTCTGCATCCTGTCAGTGTTAGGGACACAGCAAAGGAACACTTTGCATCCTTTCAGTGTAAGGGAAACGGCTATGGGATACTCTGTATCCCTCACTGAAAGGTATCCTCCTCATCCTTGCATTGTATTCCTTCAGTGTAATGGATACAGCAAAGAGATACTTTACGTCCCTCACTAAATGGATACTCTGCATCCCTTCAGTTAAAGAGATACAGTGAAAGAATACTCTGCATCCCTTCAGTGTAAGGGAAACAGAAAAAGTATACTCTGTATCCCTCAGTGAAGGGATACTCTGCATCCCTTCATAGTAAGGGAAACACTGACCGGATGTTCAGCATCCCTCTACGAAGGGATTCTCTGCATCTTTCAGTGTGAGGGATACAGCGAAGCGACACCCTGCATCCCCCCAGAGTATCCTGTCAGTGTAAGGGATACAGCAAAGGGATACTCTGTATTCCTCACTGAAGGGATATTCTGCACTCATTCAGTGTACGGGATACTCTATACCCATCGCTGTATATACTCTGAATCCTCCCCTTCAGGGTGTCCCTTTGGTATAAGGGATCTGGAAAAGGGAAACTCTGTATCCCTCACTGAAGGGATACTCTGAATCCCTCCAGAGTGTCCCTTCAGTGTAAGGGATACAGAGAACGGATACTGTGTACCCCTCATGGTAGGGATACCATGCACCCCTACTGTGTATCACTACAGTGTAAGAGATATAGTGAAGGGACACCCTGTACTCCTCATTGTAGGGACACCCTGAATCTCTCCAGAGTATTCTTCAGTGTAAGGGATACACCGAAGGGATACTCGGTATCTCTTATTGTAGGGACACCCTGCATCCCTCAAGTGTATCCCTTTAGTGTAAGGGATACAGCGAAGGAATTCTTTGTACTCCTTATTGTAGGAATACCCTGCATCCCTTCAGTGTATCCCTTCAGTTTAAGGGATACAGAGTAGGGTTAGTCTGCAATCCTCATTGTAGGGATACCTTGCATATCTCCAGAGTGTCCCTTCAGTGTAAGGGATACAGCGAACGGATACTTTGTACCCCTCATGGTAGGGATACCATGCATCCCTACTGTGTATCACTACAGTGTAAGAGATACAGTGAAGGGACACCCTGTACTCCTCATTATAGGGACACCCTGAATCTCTCCAGAGTATTCTTCAGTGTAAGGGATACAGCGAAGGGATACTCTGTATCTCTTATTGTAGGGACACCCTGCATCCCTCAAGTGTATCCCTTTAGTGTAAGGGATACAGCGAAGGAATTCTTTGTACTCCTTATTGTAGGGATACCCTGCATCCCTTCAGTGTATCCCTTCAGTTTAAGGGATACAGAGAAGGGTTAGTCTGCAATCCTCATTGTAGGGATACCTTGCATATCTCCAAAGTGTCCCTTCAGTGTAAGGGATACAGCAAAGGGCTACTTTGTACCCCTCATTGAAAAGATACCTTGCATCCCTCCAGTGTACCACTTCAGTGTCAGGGATACAGTCAAGGGCTAATTTGTAGTCCTCATTGAAAGGATACCTTGCATCCCTCCAGTGTATCTCTTCAGTGTCAGGGATACAGTCAAGGGCTAATTTGTAGTCCTCATTGAAAGGATACCTTGCATCCCTCCAGTGTATCCCTTCAGTGTCAGGGATACAGCCAAGGTCTACTTTGTACCCCTCATTGAAAGGATTCCTTACATCCCTCCAGTGTATCTCTTCAGTGTCTGGGATACAGCCAAGGGGTACTTTGTACCCCTCATTGAAGGGATACCCACTGCCTGAGTACAAGTTCTTCTTACTTTTCCACAGTTGTTCTTTATTTCCTTCTATATATGTCACAGTTGCGGCCGGCATGGCACGCGTGGTAAAGGGCTGGGCGCGGGGGGATGGGGTAAGAGGATGCAGGGGGTTTCATAATAAATAATGTTTTAAAACTTACCTTTAGGCCAGGTTGCACATCTTCTCTGCTCCTGCTCTCCTGCTTCCGACAGGAAGCTGTCAGCCAGGCATTCTACCCGGGGCCAATCACAACTCTGCAATGCAGCTTTGTTATTGGGCTGTGCGCTGTGACATGGCACTCAGCCAGAGGCTGGAGGGGTGGGCATGTTCTCCAAGCAGGGCAGCCTGCATGGTGAAGGGCAGAGTGCGCATAGCTAGTTTGGGCTCCCCGAGAGGGCCGACCAATCAGCCTTTGCGCACTCAGAGTGGGAGAACCACTCCTTCCTGCCCTGCTCCATAAGCAGAGCAGAGCAGCCCTTATCCCGACCACCCGCAAAAGATACCTAAAATGGTAATAACTAAAACTAATTACTATTTTATGTTTTTGCACTTCGAGAAAGCAGTGAGGCAGCGCTCCTCCACCATAGCTGATGAGCATTGCCACTGATATGTCATATATGTTACATATGGTTTATAGATCGCGCTTATACCCAAAGGTGTCTTGGCGCTAGTATTCTGAAAAATACGACATAGCAAAAGTTTTAAGGCTTTCCTAAACATTAACACATTAGGTTGGTTTTTCAGAAGAAACAGTGAGGCATTCCACCACCTAGAGGCGAGAAGATGCAACTGCTATCTCCCCAATAGTTTTTTTAATTCTGGGGACTGATACTTTTTTTCTTCGCTGGAAAGTAAGACATGGACAGGGGAGCACTATTTGAAGGTCTAAGCTACGCGTGCACGTGTGCCGCTTGTGATGGTGTCTTAGGGCCTCATGTAGGTAAATGGTATTTACCGATTCGCAAATACCGAATTTTACCGATTCGGTATTTACAAATCGGTAAATGCTATGTAGGTAAATACTCGGTAAAAATTACCGAATCGTTAAGATTCGGTAATTACCGAACCGGTATTTACCGATTTGGTAATTGCCATTGATTCCTATGGGCCTATTACCGAATAGTCAAGGGTGGCAGGGTGTCACTTTGACACCCTGTTGCACCCCTGATCAGTGCTTGTGTGCCATGTGAACATACATGCCCTTAGGGCATGTATGTGTGCCACATGGCACAGGTGTACATGCACAGATTTGCATATACACTGTTATTCATTATTTACCACCAACTAATAGTTGGCGGTAAATAACGAATCCTTAAGGCCCTGTGGCACTGTTTACAGTGCCACCTACATCTCAAATTACAGATTCGGTAAATACTGTTTCGGTAAACTACCGAATCAGTAAATTTACCGAATCTGTAATTTTTGAGGCCCCTACATCTCAAACTCCAAATACCGGTCGGTAACGGCCGAAATCGGCCGTTACCGACCGGTATTTGGCCACCTACATATAGCCCTTAGTCACTAAGGGCCCGATTTAGGTAGCCAAATACCGGTCGGAAATGTCCGAAAATACCGATTTTCGGCCATTTCCGACCGGTATGTGGATATTGAGATGTAGGGGCATGTAAAATCGGTAATTTTAGATGTAGGTAGCACTGTTTTCAGTGCTACAAGGGTTTAAGAATTTGTTATTTACCACCAACTTGAAGTTGGTGGTAAACAATGAAAACCCTTTAAAAAGCATCTATTTTGCTTTTTAAACAGTGCCATGTTGCAGACATACATGCCCTAACGGCATGTATGTCTGCAACATGTGCACCCATGCACAATTGAGGGGTGCAACAGGGTGTCAAAATGACACCCTGCCACCCTTCAATGTTTCCCCCAATTACCGAATCGGTATTTACCGATTTGGTAATTGACATTGATTCCTATGGGCCTCAAGGCCCATAGGAAACAATGGCAGTTACAGACTCGGTAAATACCGAATCATTAATTACCGAATCATACCGATTCGGTAATTAATCCGGTAAATATACCTACATCCCGATTGCCAGTTCTTAAATACCGAATCGGTATGATTCGGTATTTAAGAATCGGTAATCGGGGATTACCTACATCTGGCCCTCAATCTGATCCGGGCAATGTAGAGGCACGGGGTGGGGGGAAGAAGGGGGGTCAGGGGAGTCAGTGGAAGGACTACTCGTGCACATACACAGACTGTGCCATCTTGTAGAGGGGGCGGGCTCTGGCAGGCTAACATGCTCCTGAAAGCAGGATTTCAAGACGTGTTTTTCGTGTAGAAGCAGAATCTAGTCGTTTGGCAATGCCCAAAAGAGGGCACTGTGTTCACTCCATCTGCTGTCAAGCCAGATCATACACAAATAATCATTTCTGTGTCATATGAGGTCGAACTGGCTGACGTACTGGTAGAGAGTGTTTATGCTTTAGCTAGTTGCAAAGCTGCAAACACATTAAGTGAGGTGTTTTTCACTCTAGTAGTAGAAATGAAGTGCCCGTTTACTCCAGTTTGTGTATCTTCTGTGACGTGTGCAGCTGAACTATCCATGTCCTGACCCCGCACCCCATAAAGACCTGTTGTCCTCATCCTTGCTACGGAGCTGACCTTGGGTGTACATGAACAATTGAATGGTACATACCCTCTCCAATCCCAGGACTCCTTGCACACGTCATCCACGCCCTCAGGGTGTGTTGAAAGTAATTGTAAATGGCTAATCAGCCCTCATGGCATCTGAAATAACAGATGTTTGATACTCAACTCAAAATGGCACGTATTTTATTAACTTGCAAGGATGAAAGGTGAAGTGCATCTGGTGGGGTTTGAACCCGTGACCATGGGTTTAGACACAGATCCCAGAAATTGATTTATTCAGACCCCCCAGATTATTGCGGCGTATATTTGGAAATTTAGCGGCACAAAAATGGAAATTTTGCGGCACAAAAATGGAAATTTAGCGGCATTATTGTGGCACTTTGTTTTACTCGTAATCATCCTTTTTAGGCCTTAAATCAATGGAAACCTCAGAGTATTCCACTTTGAAATAGGCATGTTTAAACTGCCTGCAACTCTACGGAAGCACAGCCCTAATCCTAACTTCGTGAGCGGGGGCCCTATTTCTCCCTGGAATGATTTAGCGCCCATGAATGCACCCCCGCTGGGGCACTGCTGCCACCTAGACCCATGAGGCATGATACCTCTTCATCAAGCATCCTATGGCGCAGGATCGTGGTAGTTGGTTTAGGTGCATTGCCTGCTTCAAAGTACGTGTACGATAGAGATGGTAGTACTGAGTATGAGTGAACTATGAGTAGCTCTATAAAAATAAAATGTATGTCAGAAAGGGGCTATGGAGTTATGAGGGGTACTGTTGGAGTGTAGTAGCAGGGCTTAATTTGAGCCAGTGGTTTCCGGTGCTCTGTGCTGTCGCCTAATTGTCAACATCTACACTGATGACAGTCTGCCACATAGTGGTGTTGTATTTTTACTTTCAAGATTGAGGACTGGGAATAATAGTGAGTGATAACAACAGTGTTACAAGTGATGTAAGAGACTGAATGACTCACACGAGTGTACATCTCGTGTTGGGGTGATATGTTTGGAAAGAGCGATGAAAGCAATTGAAGCAAATAAATCACGTTGCCGTTTGTGTTTTGTTGCATACCTGCAGAGGGCTAGATATTGAACAGCCTTTCCCGATGGTATCTTTGATGGTAGCAGGTATGCGGTGACATCGTAACCGCCAGGTAATAAATATGTGCTACAATTCGAGAAAGTTGTGTGTTTTAAAAACCTGTGGAGTTGAGTATGCCTTTGAAGGAAGGCAGATGGGGACTCACTACTGGTTTTTGTTTTTAATACCATCACAGGTTTCGGGAGAATTTTAAAGTGAAGATGGAGAGTTTTGAACCCCAACTAGCCCTGATGTAGTTGCGAGAAATTGTAGCAACGAAACATGTTGGCAATGTTGAAGTGATTATGGTTTATTGGTAACCATTTTTAATCGGGAGGGTTGCAGCTCGAAATAAAACTGGTTGGCCAGCAAGCTCTACCGGGTTTTAAAGGTGAGAATTATATTCACTAGTTCTCACAGTGGTTCAATGAGCCCAAAGATTGAATAGCTAGTACAGTTGCTGCACTCACTACTAAATTTTCACTATATTTTGTTTAAAGGGATAACACATACGTTTCTTTCTCCTTTCCCAGACACAAAGAGAGAGAGTGGCCAATGATGATAAGTGGGTAAACTGGCAATCACTAGCCAGCAACCCCCTTGGGTGTCGCTACCGTGAGGTACTATCTTCCCTCACAATTTTGGGTTGATGAAGGTGGAATTTAGCCTGGTTGATGTTGTTTTTTAGAGTAGAGAGAAACTCATTGTGACAAATCAGAGTAGTGCAAGTTATCAGAGTCCATCAAAACTACCACCTTCCCTGACAACTGAAAATATGCCGAGATCAACCCTCTGAGAAAGAAACCATCCTCTGACTTGACAAACCTCAAAACCTTCAGACCCATCTCCCTGCTCCCCTTCCCAGCCAAGTTCATCGCGAAGGCCGTCAAAGCCAAACTCTCCATGTTCATCTAAGCAAACCAAATCCTTGATATCTCCCACTCCGCATTCCGAAGTCACCACAGCACAGAGATTGTACTTCTCGCCACCACCGACAACATCCACTCCCTCCTTGACCGGGGCGAAACCACAGCCCTTATCCTTCTGGACCTCTCTGCTGCCTTCAACACCATCTCCCTCTGCAGCCTAATCATGAAACTCCACGACTCCAGCATCCGTGACAAGGCCCTCACCTGAATACACTCCATCCTCACTGGTTGCAGACAGTGAGTTAGACTACCTCTGTTCCTCCCGAACCCTCAGAGATCGGCTACAGAGTACCCCAGAGCTCCTCCCTGAGCCCCACCCTCTTCAACATCTACATGGCTCCACTTGCAGCCATTGTCAGTAACTATGGACTCAACATTGGCTCCTACACTGATAAGACTTAACTATTCCTCTCCCTCACCACCGAACCCACAACTGCCAGAAACAATTTCCACAGCAGGATTAAGGCTTTTGCGGCCTGGATGGAAAACACTAGCCTCAAACTCAACTCGCACAGGACCAAAGTCCTCATTTCGGACCCACCCCCTCTGCTTGGAACGACTCCTGGTGGCCACCGCATTGGGAACCCCTGTCACCCAAACAGACTATGCACGAAACCTCGGCATCAAACTGGACTCCTCACTTACACTAAACCATCAGATGAACACTATCTCTTCATCATACTTCCACATGCTTCACCTGCTTCGTAAGACATTTAGATGGATAGCCACCAAATACAGAAACAGGGTCACCCATGTACTCATCAGCAGCAGACTTTACTAGGCCAACGCACTCTATGCCGGTGTCACCCAGAAACTCTGTGTACGTTTCCCCTATCGTGGTAAGAACCAGTTTATGTACTAGATGGGCTCTGTATACTTTTCACCAATCGTGACCCTTGTAAGGACCAGTTCATGTTCTGGAAGTGGCTTCTTGTACATTTCACGGATCATGACCCTGAAAAGTACCAGCTCATGTTCTAGATGGGCTCTGTGTACATTCCACCCTTCATGACCCTGATAAGGACAGGTTCATATTCTCGATGGGCTCTGTGTACATTTGACCTAATGTAACCCTGATCACATCTAGTTCTTGTTCTAGATGGGCTCCGTGTACATTTCACCCTTCGTGACCCTGATAAGGACAGGTTCATATTCTGGATAGGCTCTGTGTACATTTGACCTAACATAACCCCGATTACATCCAGTTCATGTTCTGGATGGGCTCTGTGTACATTTCACCTATTGTGCACCTGATGAGAAACAGTTCATGTTGTGGAAGTGGCTTCTTGTACATTTTACCTATTGTGACCCTGATAATGGTTTGTTGTTGCTCTGGGAGGACTCCGTGTACATTTCACATATCATGACTCTGATAATGAGTTCTCTATTTTCTGGAAGGTCTGTGTGTGCATTCTGCATAACAATACACTTCAAAATAAGCAGTTCATGTGCTGAATTCTCTTTGTGCACATTTCCCCCTTGATAATGAACTATCAATGTTCTGGAATTGCTTCATGTATTTTTCTTATTGTAACCCCACATAATGAGTCGAACGTGTGATTAGAGTGCCATTTTATATATCACTTCTTCTTATCCATTGCAAGGAGCTGTCCACTTGCTAAAGAACATCTCTGCACTCATTAACTCTTCCCATCAATGGCAGTGAGATGTCCAGGTACCTCATGTTTTTTCTGATAGTTGCCCATGTGCTAGAAGGCTCTCTGCATGACAGCTCTGCATGTCACATATTTGCCACAAAGCAAAGAGGGACTCTGACCAGCTTTCTCTTCTAAAGAAAGTGAAATAATTTCTCCCAGAAAGCAACCTCAGAGGAGCTGTTCAAGTCCTCATACTCTTGCATCTGCCCGTCTTCAGACTCTGAACTGGTATCCCTTAAGGACGTACTGCACACTGCAGAATGTCACATCCAGGGTGTAAGAAATTGGATATCCTGTTGACAGAGGTGTCCCCCTGTCCACCCAAGAACCACCACTCTAGTCAGGGCAAGTCACAAATACATTCTAAATTAACTTGCGCTCAATCTCTGGTAGCAGTCAGTAAAACTTAGGAGTCAATTAGGTGAGTACTTGTGCAGTGCATTAAACAGTAAAACAGTGAAGACACCACACAAAAAGATTCCTCACCAAATTAGAACAATCCCTCTTATTTGTACACATAAAACAAGACCAAAATAACAAATAATAAGTAGAAGTTGATATATGAAGTTTTAAAGATTAAAGGTAGAAATAGCACTAAGTAGCAGTAAGTGCCTATGGGGTTACCTGGCCAAGCTGGAATGGGGCAAAGTGAAGAGCTCAGGCTGACAACAATGGAGTTCAGGCTGCATACAGAGACCACGCAAGGCTGCTGAACAAAATGACTTGATTCTGGTAGCAAAAACGAGATGCGGGATGCAGCCGACCCCGCAGTCGAGGTGATCCATCGATTTTCTCTATGCAATAATGGCAATGCACAGGTTCCACAGACAATACACCAGTTCCAAAATGCGATGGTTCTGTAGCTGATGTGCTGGGTTTCTCCACGCAGTCGAAGGGATGCATTGATCGTTCACTGCAGTTGTGGCGACGGTGGTTACCATATGGCTATTCCGTTGCACTGGTACCAAGTGCAACGCGCCGGTTCTGCTACTGCAAGAGTGGCATTGCATTGGCTCTGATCTCACAGTAGAGAATGCATTGGTTCCACTGGAGCAAGCACATGGGTTCACTACCAGTGGCACAGGAGCAGGGTGAAAGTCTTTGGAGTCACTCTTGGTTGCTGTGATTGAGGTTTAGTCTTTACCCAGGTAAAGAGAGCAGCAGGCAGCAGGGCAACACAGCAAGGCAGCAATCGTCCAGAGGAGCAGTCCAGCAGAGTGGAGGTCCCTTAAAAACAGCAGATCTTCTTCCTGGCAGAGTGGGTTCAGGTCCAGAAATATACTGAGTTGGTAGGGTCAGAGATATAATACTTATACCCAGTTGTGCCTTTGTAGTGGGTGTGACTTCAACAAAAGGTCTTTGTAGTGCACAGAGGTCCTTTCTTCCTGCCTTTTGTCCAGACGCACTGTGTGGTCTGGATACAGCTTATTCAGATGTAAAAGTGAAGCTGTGTCCTGCTTCTCCCTCCCATCCTCCCGAGAACGAGAAGAAGCATGAAGTCACACACAGGTTTCCTTTCTGTGTGGCTTTCTAGAAGGTTCTCACCTGGCCCAGCCAGTGATGAAAGAGAGACACCAAATAGCTAATAGCAGGAAAATACCTCACTTTCTAAAAATGCCATTTTTCAGTGTAGTGATAACAAATTAAAATTTACCATTAAAAGGATTTATTATTATCATTCTCTTGGAACTAAACATGACATGTCTACCTTCTCTCAATTAGAAAGTACAGCTTATATTAAATGTAATAAGAAATCCACATATTTAACCTATGAGAGGGGTAGTGAAAAGGAAATTGGGAGTTTTTCACTACCACCGCATGTAAAACTAAAAAGCACATGTCCTACTTTCAATTACAATGCACCCTGCCCTATGCGCTACCTATGGCCTACCTAACGGGTGACATATATGTAAAAAAAAGGGAACGTTAAGGCTTGACAAGGGGCTTTGAATGCCCAGTTACATTGCATTGTAAACTGCACACAAAGGCTCTGCAATGGTAATCCTCAGTCTACTTTAAGGGCTACTTGAGTCACTGGCACAAGCAATGCTGCAGTCCCACTAGTAGCATTGAATTTACAGGCCCTGGGTACATGAAGTGTACTGTACAAGAAACTTATGAGTAAATTATATGTGCCAATTGTAAATACATAAATTGAAACATGTTTAGGAGAGAGAGCACATGCACTATAGCACTGGTTAGCAATGCTAAAGTGCTCAGAGTCCTACAGCAAAAAAAAGGAATCTGCAAACATATGTGGCAAGCAGGAAAATATTTTGGTGAAGAGCACCCTGAGACTGTCTGGTCTAACACAGGGCCTCATGAAATATGATCACATCAGCCCATCTGGATGGAACTATATTGACTACCAGTGCCAACTCACACATCTGCAAAACCAGCTGCATCACTTACAATGCCATAACGACCAGTACCCGCTTATATTGCACGCCATCTCTGATGGTACCCAGCACACCCACACTGTCTAACTGCAGATTAAGAATTGTGGAAGAGAAACAACAAGGCAGCTGGCATTTCCCATCTACACATGCAGGATTTGAAACGCCATGCACATTTCTATCACCCGGTACAAAAAGGGGTGGTGATGGACGGAGTATCTGAACCAATCAAACACTCACACCCAGTCAACAGGTCTGGGTTTAATCCATCACCGTTCTTTAGCCCACTCTGCCACCCCACTTCAGACATGGCCATATGCAAATCAGTCTGACCCTGTGCCTCAAGGGAACAGCCCAGCCCGAACTGCCAAGCCATGTCTTCCGTGGACCGGAAACATGCTTCCAAGGACCGGTTTCTGGCATTTCAGCCATCTACAGCCAGGCTTGCTTGAATCCAGTGGCAAAGTGAGCAAGGGACTCACGACTGAGCATACCCTGCCAACTTATGGCGAACAAAGCGGTACAAAAAGGGGTGGTGATGGACGGAGCATCTGAACCAATCAAACACTCACACCCAGTCAACAGATCTGGGTTTAATCCATCACTGTTCTTTAGCCCACTCTGCCACCCCGTTCAGACATGGCCATATGCAAATCAGTCTGACCCTGTGCCTCATGGGAACAATCCAGCCCGAACTGCCAAGCCATGCCTTCCCTGGACCGGAAACAAGCTTCCTAGGACCGGTTACTGGCATTTCAGCCGTCTTCAGCCAGGTTTGCTTGAATCCAGTGGCAAAGTGAGCAAGGGACTCACGTCTGAGCATACCCTGCCAACTTATGGCGAACAAAGCGGTACAAAAAGGGGTGGTGATGGACGGAGCATCTGAATCAATCAAACACTCACACCCAGTCAACAGATCGGGGTTAAATACATCACCGTTCTTTAGCCCGCTCTGCCACCTCAGTTCAGACATGGCCATGTGCAAGTCAGTCTGACCCTGTGCCTCATGGAAACAGTCCAGCCCGAACTGCCTGCCAAGCCATGCCTTCCCTGGACCGGAAACAAGCTTCCTAGTACCGCTTTCTGGCATTTCAGCAGTCTTCAGCCAGGCTTGCTTGAATCCAGTGGGAAAGTGAGCAAGGTACTCACGTCTGAGCATACCCTTCCAACTTATGGCGAACAAAGCGGTACAAAAAGGGGTGGTGATGGACGGAGCATCTGAACCAATCAAACATTCACACCCAGTCAACAGATGTGGATTTAATCCATCACCGTTCTTTAGCCCACTCTGCCACCCCAGTTCAGACATGAACATATGCAAATCAGTCTGACCCTGTGCCTCATGGGAACAATCCAGCCCGAACTGCCAATCCATGCCTTCCCTGGACCGGAAACAAGCTTCCTAGGACCGGTTTCTGGCATTTCAGCAGTCTTCAGCCAGGCTTGCTTGAATCCAGTGGCAAAGTGAGCAAGGTACTCACGTCTGAGCATACCCTGCCAACTTATGGCGAACAAAGCGGTACAAAAAGGGGTGGTGATGGACGGAGCATCTGAACAATCAAACATTCACACCCAGTCAACAGATCTGCATTTAATCCATCACCGTTCTTTAGCCCACTCTGCCACCCCAGTTCAGACATGAACATATGCAAATCAGTCTGACCCTGTGCCTCATGGGAACAGTCCAGCTCGAACTGCCAAGCCGTGCCTTCCCTGGACCGGAAACAAGCTTCCTAGGATTGGTTTCTGGCATTTCAGCCGTCTTCAGCCAGGCTTGCTTGAATCCAGTGGCAAAGTGAGCAAGGGACTCACGTCTGAGCATACCCTAGTAACTTATGGCGAACAAAGCGGTACAAAGAGGGGTGGTGATGGTCGGAGCATCTGAACCAATCAAACACTCACACCCAGTCAACAGATCTGGGTTTAATCCATCACCGTTCTTTAGCCCATATGCCACCCCCAGTTTAGACATGGCCATATGCAAATCAGTCTGACTGTGTGCCTCATGGGAACAGTCAAGCCCGAACTGCTAAGCCATGCCTTCCCTGGACCGGAAACAAGCTTCCTAGGACCTGTTTCTGGCATTTCAGCCATCTTCAGCCAGGCTTGCT
Source organism: Lissotriton helveticus (assembly GCF_964261635.1). Classification (NCBI taxonomy): domain Eukaryota; kingdom Metazoa; phylum Chordata; class Amphibia; order Caudata; family Salamandridae; genus Lissotriton; species Lissotriton helveticus. The sequence continues at coordinate 435,737,070 of NC_136062.1, read as the reverse complement.
TGAATCCAATGGCAAAGTGAGCAAGGGACTCACGTCTGAGCATACCCTGCCAACTTATGGCAAACAAAGCGGTACAAAAGGGGGTGGTGATGGACGGAGCATCTGAATCAATCAAACACCCACACCCAGTCAACAGATCTGGGTTTAATCCATCACCGTTCTTTAGCCCACTTGGCCACCCCAGTTCAGACATGGCCATATATCACCCAGCACTGCTCTAATTTAGGAAAGAGTTAAAAATTCACCGCTTTAAAGAACACTACATCATAATTAACTGTCTGCAAAACACTGACCTGTCCTAACACTGATTGACATTATGATTGCCTTTCACCTGTAGAGTTCTCCACTGTCTTTTGGCTAGGTTCACTCTATAGAAATAGGACATACCCAACACATACTTCTCTCCGCCTGAATCTAGGAGCTGACAATGTGCTAAAAGTGTTGTCTCCATGCATCACTCCTCATCTATGGCATAAAGCTGCACATGTGCTGTAAGAGGTGTGTTTGTACGTCACCTCTCATCCATGACAGGAAGTGCTATCTTTGCTCTTCTACTGCAGGGAGATGTCCAAGTTCTGTAAGGGCTCACTGCACATGTCACCTGTCACATGTCACCTCTCACTTATGCCTGAGATCGGACCATGGCCTGTAGAGGGTGTCTGTCCATGTCACCACTCCTCACCCACTACAGGGAGCTGCCCATGTGCTGACAGGTTGTCTGGACACATAACCCCTCCTCACTCATGGCAGGGAGAATCCCGTGTGCTGTACATGGTGTCTGTACATGCCACTACTCTGCGTTTGCTATACGGAGCTGCCCATGTGTTGAAAGGGGTGACTGTACATAGCATCTCTCCTCATCACTTGGGGGCATATTATCAAGAAGGGCGTTAAAATTATCGCCACTTTAGCAGCAGTTTCCTGCCGCTAGAGCAGCGATAATGGGCTCGATAAAATGCCCTTGAGAATGCCGATAGATACCCATGTTCACACCAGAACCTGGGCTCCTATGGTAATTCACAAGGGCATATTATCAAGCTCATTATCACCGTATAGCAGCAGTTTTCTGCCGCTAAAGCGGAGACAATTTTAATGCCGTTTCTTGATAATATGCCCCTTGGATAGGTTCTTTCTAATTTCACCCACAGAAGGCAGCTCCCCTTATGTGAAAGGCTCTGTAATCATTCATTCATTTCTTAAGCGCACACCAGGCCCAAGCGATAACAGAAAGCCATGCAGGGATCAATAAATAATAGTTAATTGCAGTAGAAAGGAGGGCACATACATCATTTCTCATGTTTACTCAGTCAACGCTCCGAGTGTAGATGCTGAGTTAATATAGAAAACACATATAGAGATTAATACATTGCAGAAACTGCAAAAGCATCAGTGTAACTCAAGCGACGAGCCTGAAACATCATTGTCACAAATTTCGAGGGAAAGGTTTAGGTGGACGCAGTAGAGAGTTTAGTCAAGGAGAAGGCGTTTGAGGTCATTTTGGACTGGTGCATGTTAATCTCAGCCAAAGGTGAGGCGGGGTTTAGTATTAACAGGGGGTTGTGACTGTTAAATGTAAATCCAGTATTTATAAAGCGCACAGCTACCCTGAGGCATCCCGGCGATGGGGGCCGTCAGGAAGATAAGTGAGCTATTCCCCAGAGTCACAGGGTGCTGGGCTAACCTGCCACATGTGCCGGGGATCGAACGTGAACACTAGCGGCCGGTGTCAGCCACCCGGGCCGCAGCACCACACCTCTTCCCTGTTAGAGCATGCTGCTCCCAGACCACTATAAGAGTCAAAGACTGTCCACCAGAGAGCGGGTCGAGTCTGTTCAGTATTTTATGAACCAAACAGATCATTTTGTAATTGTAACTAATGTCATATTCTTCTGCCCCGCCCACCCACAATAAGGCTCACTGCACATTCAGTGAAATACGGAGCGGCTACTTCAAAGACTCTCTGTGTTTCTCTGAGCAGGCAGCAACCAACCTGCACTGTAAAGAGGGATCAGAGATCCCCCTGTAGGCGGGAGCCTGCAGGAATAAGTCTGGGGGTTTCTGGAAGCCCCTTGCACCCCACCAGAGGGCTGCTTCTGAGGGTACACTGACTATCAGTGTGTCTCTAAAGACCTGTTTGCCTCTGCTCTCGTGTCTGTACAGCACAGGCGCATGGGGAAAGTGTAACCGCCATTTACATGGTCTCACTATCCCCAAATGCAAATGAGGGAAAGCTCTCTGTAGATAGCACTGGTTCTTCGTGTGCCAGCATCAACAAGCATTTACAATGCAATGGTTTTGCCTTTGTTAAAGTTCGAGCTATTGGCATTGCTCTTGACACTCTGAAGCTCCACTCTGAAGCTCCACTCTGAAGCTCCACTCTGAAGCTCCACTCTGAAGCTCCACTCTGCACTCTGAAGCTCCACTCTGCACTCTGAAGCTCCACTCTGCACTCTGAAGCTGCACTCTGAAGCTCCACTCTGCACTCTGAAGCTGCACTCTGAAGCTCCACTCTGAAGCTCCACTCTGAAGCTCCACTCTGAAGCTCCACTCTGAAGCTCCACTCTGAAGCTCCACTCTGAAGCTCCACTCTGCACTCTGAATCTGCACTCTGAAGCTCCACTCTGCACTCTGAAGCTCCACTCTGCACTCTGAAGCTCCACTCTGAATATGCACTCTGAAGCTCCACTCTGCACTCTGAAGCTCCACTCTGAAGCTCCACTCTGAAGCTCCACTCTGAAGCTCCACTCTGAAGCTCCACTCTGAAGCTCCACTCTGAAGCTTCCACCATCATGGTATCATTAACCAGTGGACCGGAAGCATGCATGGCTCCTGCCCCTGGCAGAGCCGTGGCACCCCGTCTTTGCCTTAGCTCACCTCCAAAAAACAACCCCAACACACTTTGGATGCAACTGTCCAATCAATATCCACTGCCTTAATGCCAATCGCCAAGGAGGCCCGGCCCTGGGAGACAACCCCTTATGAAACCTCTTGCCTTACTCTCCTCTCCTCCTGAAGGCCAGGGCAATAGAAACAGAGGGGTAAACCAACCGTCTCCACCTACGGTGGCCCCATGTGTTCAGCTACCATCCTAGCAGGTGAGCAACACTAGGATGCTGTACACTCTGTCGCCCTGCGTGTGACGTTGCCAGCTGCATCTATACCGGTCTTTAAATGATACGCTGCACCTTCCCCACAATAAAAAATATACACACATATATAGTTTGACAAGCATACGGGGCCTTCAAAGGGGACGTGCAGTGAAGGGAAGAAAGTAAACAGTTTTGTTTACCTTCTCCTGCATCAGTGACAATCACCACAAATAGACATTCTAAAATATTGCTGTTTGATGACGTCTGCTTGGGTTTTTGCGGCATATTGTGACAACACTGATTGTACTGACCCATATAAAAGCCAACAAATCTCTTTAATACCTTGATATACAGGGTTGGCTACCTGTCTTAGGGACTACCACTGCATTATGCTCGCAGGAAGTAGGTGGGGAAATGAGGCATGAGAAATGTGTATGGTAGGCAATGAAGAAAACCCCATCTACAAATGCACAGTCCTTTTCCTTTGTTCCAGTGGTTGGACATTGTCTGGTGCCGCCTCACAGCTCTGCTCTTTATAACACAGACACATCACGTTAGACAAAGCAGGTCTCACTTTCAATCAGCTGTTTTTTCGCCAACATCTGGGAATGGCCTCCAGAGTCGTTAACCAAAGTTTGTATTGCCTGCAGCGTCGAAAATGGTCTAGAAAGATGGTTTTAGAAAAAGGCACATCGCCACTGAGTGGCTGTCAGAACCTGGTGAGCCTGGTAGAACATGGTGGGGTCAATGCGGTTCCCAGTAAACCAAAGTCACAACTGGTCCTAACCGGTACTGCCTTGGCTGCACAAGTAGAGGGGTGGAATAATCTGCAGGAATTCAATATGGACGCCTGCGCTCATGCATTCCAAGTATTTTTGCTAAAACAAAGGTGTACTTGCTGCATGGCTTCACAGAGGTGTCCGGAATACCCTATGTGGTACCAAATTTGGGGCACTTGAATTTTTTGGAACTCACAATTGGCTCATTACAAGCTACAACCATTAAAATTCGCCACACAGCCCCGAAAACGCGAGCCTCCTATTCGCCTACGTGAACACACAATCACTGAAATTAAAATGTAAAACTGCCGGCCCTCTCTATCCTAGAACACCCGTATGCTACCAAAAAAGTGCCGTTATACTAGTAATATACGTGCATCACCTCTTCTGAAAAGTGCTGGTACTCTCAAATTATAGAAGTGCCTGCCTGTCCATCGTAAGCAATGTGTGTTACTAACACTGCCGCTGCAGGGTGTAAATACTACATATGGTTTTTCCCTGTAGGGTGTCAGAAGATAAGTCTGTTGTACTATCCCGTGTACAAGTTACTGCTGGTGCTGTCTTACAAGAAACCCTGCTGCTGCCCCTGTGAAAGCTTGAACTGTAGATGTGTGCTAGTCTGCACTTGTACAGCGCTCTCGACGCAGCAGCAAGAGAAACATCTGGAGAGAGGAAGCCAGCTCCCAACAAGCAAACAGCACTTAACCCGGGACATAGGGCAGCAACGAGCCAGGTCACTGCCCTCTGTCCTTGGGACAGACAGAGAGCCGCCTGCACTTGGAAAGCCCTTCCAACCTACTGGGAACAAGAGCGAGTGGTCTTAGGTTACGAATGTTCTTAGGTCTGACAAAGAACGTATAATGCAAGCCTTTGCCTACTTGAGACACGATGCTCTATTAGAGACGGGCCCATGTGGAACAGCAGGGCTGAAAGAGGCACGCCAAGCGCGTGAGCTTACCCCATGGTCCTGCCTTCGGAAGCAGCCGGACCAGCTTGCAGCTCTGCCCAACTTTCTTTTCCTGAAGTCTCGAAGAGCCGCTGCGAGCGAAGTGAAAGCGAGTCACTTCCTGAAACAGCACGCCCGCCTCCGCGAGCTCCGAAGGGGTGGCCTCTGCCTGTCGTGACATCAAGGCAGACAGGGCGCACCTCGCCGCTGCCGAGGCTGCCTCATGGTGGGAGGCCGTCTTAAAGGAACATTGTCATTTCCACCGAGGTCAGTATCTGCAGGAACACACTGATGCTTCAGTATGAAGAAAGAAACCTTTGTTTAATTTCCCACACCAGGAAACAAGCGGGAGGGGGAGCAAGGGAGGTGCCGGCAATGCCGGAACAGACTCGGGGGCGTTCCCGGCGTCGCGTGACGTCGGCAAAAGCCAAAGAATGTCGGGAACGCCCCCGTGTCTGGTCCGGCATTGACGGACAGGCCCCTCGTCCAATGGCAAGGCTCCATTTACGGAGCCAGCCAATGAATGAGGAGGGCCGACCCAAAGCACACTACAATTCTCATCAGGTTTTCGTCTGCGCGAAAAAGATGCGCAGAGCGCATCTTTTTGGCGAGGCAAAACCTAAAAAGTGCCCCGGGATGCACAAATTGGGCACACGTGCCTGGTGCACTCCTAGGGCACATTCTATAACAAGATCTTCGAAATGTAAGGTGAATAAATGGCTTCATTCTCCCATCGCCCTCTTTAAATGTTGTCTACAGCTGGTCCATACACAGCTGTCTAGCCAATTCAGGATGTTGGGGATTATTTTGCTGAAAACGCAAAGAAGAGTAGAACAATGTACACAGAGTTTATTTTTTTTCTGCTTTTCTTTGGTTATTTTGGGTTAAATCCCCACAAAATTGAATGGAAAACCACATACAGTTGGCTGCTTGAGAAGAGGCTGAAGAATCCTGTTGGGGAATGGAGTTGTTTTCTTCAACCAATCTCAAATGCAGCTCCTACAGCTCTCCTGATTGTCACCAGGGCTTGCCTTGTTTTCAGGGTGTTCATGTGATTCGTTCAGGGTAAACGAATCAAAACTACTACACTTAGAATGCATTAACTTATCAGTTCACAGTTCGAAACTCAAATCAGTTTCTGTAACATACTGGAGGTAGGTGGTCACCAGGCCTTGGCAAAAACTGTATTAACCCAGAGCAATTGGAGACAATTCAGTAATTCTGCGTTACTTTTCTGTTGTGAAATGACTGACAATTATGCCATTATGTCTACTTGCATAACTGTCAGTAATTTGGGTCAACAAATCTATCACAAGAACACAGCAACAATGAAGTCAGAGAGTGCAGGCAGCTGATGTTCATTTTCTGTGGCACTCAGAGCTATTTTCCACTTGAGTCCATTTTGCTGGATTAACCGCCTCGTGTGATTACAGGTAAATAGGTGTAATTTTGTGGTTCTTTCACATAATTAAACTAGAGACATTTAGGCGAGTTATGTTCACATCTAGGGCTCCGTCTACTCATTACCCCCATTGCTCGGTGCTGTCCATGTGCTGAAGTGCTGTATGTACATGAACTGTCTGTGTCTTCAGAGCAGGGACATTACCATGAACTAAAAACTAGTGTGTACTCATCACAAATTGTCTCCACTAAAGGAACTGCCAATGTGTGCACTTATCACATATTGTTTCCACAGCAGAGAGCTGTCCATGTGTTTAAGGGATGTGAGTACTCATCACATATTGTCTGCATTGCTGGGCGCTGTCTGTGTGCTGAAGAGATGCATGCACTCATACATTTTGTCTCTGTTGGACCAGGCCCTCTCTGCAGAGTCACCCCCAAACATTTGCCATCCTCCTCCATTTTTTCTGACCTTGTTTTGATGGCCTTAGGACTCTGAGCACTTTACCACTGCTGCTAATCAGTGCTAAAGTGCATTTGCTCTCTACTTTAAACATAATAATATTGGCTCATACCCAATTGGAATATTTAATTTACATATAAGTCACTAGTACAGTGCACTACAGGTGCCCAGGGCCTGTAAATTAACTGCTATTAGTCGACCTGCAGCACTGCTTGTGCCACCCACTTAGGTAGCCCTTTAAATATGCCTCAGGCCTGCCATTACAATAGCTGTGTGTGCAGTTTAGACTGCCATTTCAACCTGGCAAAATAAATCTGTTGCCAGGAACAAATCATGTGTTTTAATACATATAAATCACTCCTAGGTTAGGCCCCGGAAAGCCCAAAGAGCAGGGTGCAATGAATGTAGCAAGCAGGACAAGTACCTTTAAGTTTTACATGTCTTGGTAGTGAAAAACTCTTAAACTACTACTACTAGGTCTATAGCTACCATGGGATAGCATTGGGATTACCTTATTACATTTTATAAGTGTAATTAAAAAATGGGAAGATATAAATGGTTATAGTTAGATGTCTCTGGAATCATAATTTTAGATTCTAACTTATGGCGATTCAAGATTTTGAATTATCATTCTGAAAATGCCACTTTATTAAAAAAATGGCATTTTATTGCCTTAGTCATTTGGTAATTGCAGCCTGTCTCTGGTCGCATGCCTAGCTGTAGTTGGCAGTTGGGCTTTGTGTATTTCGCCAAGACACCCACTCATAATGGAAGCTTAGGTATGACTGAATTGGCCATAACTGGCAGGATGGGAGGGAAGAGCTCTGCTCAGCCTCACTTATGCCTGAATAGGCTGTATTCTGTCTCCACACTAAGGGCTGCACACACCTGTAGTTAGTCTGAAGCCAGAGCAGGGAAGGCAGGGCCTTTGTACACCACAAATGCATGCTACTAGAAGCTCCTCCCCACTTTAAAGGCATTCCTGTGTAGAAAAGAAGTACCTCAGACACTATCACTTCAGTACACTTCTCGAACCTGTGGATGTTCGGCCTCTTCTGTGCTTTTGAAGAATGCCATTTTGCTGGACCTCATTTTGCTGGACTCTTGATTTGCTGTGCTGACCAGCTGCATGCTGCCCTCCTGCCTGGGTGAGTAGGACTAGACCTCCATTTCTTGAACCCAGAGAGACTCCAAAGTCTTGTTGGCTAACCTCCTGTTCTGAATCTTCAGGGACATAACTGGTTTCCAACAACCTTGTGGATCCTGCCATCTGTGAGTCTACCCTATCAAGTGGTTCCAACCCATTCCTGGACAATAGGAAGTGAGCCTAGGTGCTTGCCGATGTATCTTCTCTGCTGAGAGATGCATCACTGAGCAAAACTGACACCTCTTTAGCTGAGCAGCACATCCCTGAACTGCTTGGATGCATCGCCACTGCTGCATGCTTTACACCCATCGCAGAGACCTGCATTGCCTCTGCAGTGCTCGGAACAAACGCACCCCCCATCCGGTGGAACGCCACATCCACAGCCCAGACCCTCACTTCTCTAATCTACGCCAGCTAGGATGATGATGCAGGACTGCCCATTGCGGACTTGCAGTTCCTCGGAATCGACACATCGCAAGCTGGGTGCTGCATCCCAGATGCCAGACTACAGATTGCAAGCCCTGTTGACTGGATCCCCGATGATAAATCAACAGAAGCTTGCACCACCGCATTTCGGAATCGACACATCACTTCACTGCATGGCGCATCTTTGAAACGCATCCACGCAACACTCTGCAACCGGGTACTCCGTTCAGTAGGCATAACTGCTCCGTTGGTCGGCTTGAACTTGTGACTGCGTCCTGGTCTGGTATGACCAGATAGCCCCAGTTGTCACTTTCTTTTTGGAGCTATTTTCACTTCAAACTTTAAAATTCAATAGCTTGACTTCTAATAATTGGGTTTTTGTTGTTTTGGTGTCGTTTAATGTAATAAAAATTCCTCTATTTTTCTAAAGTTGTTGTGGCCTCCTGGTGTGTTTTCACAGTTTTACTGTTTGAAGTGTTACATAAATACCCCACACATTGCCTCTGAGGTAAGCCTGACTGCTCTGTCGAGCTACAAAGAGGCTGAACACAGGTTAATTTGGGGTTTGCTTATGCCTTTCCATGACAGAGTTACTGCTGACCAAGGCTTACACCCCAGTCAACCAACATCCCAATTTCCTACATTCTCCAATGTAGGAGCCATCTGTGTGCCCGAGAGATTTGTGTGCACGTCATATATTGTCTCCACTGCAGGGAACTGTCCACGAGGATGTGCGCACTTGTGACATTGTGTCTCCATTGCATGAGCAATCCTTGTGCTAAAGAGATGCATGCACATGTCACATCGTGTCTCTGCTGTGGAGATTTGTCCATATGCTGAAGGGATGTACGCACATTGTATAGTGTTTCTGCTGCAGGCAGCTCTCCATGTGCTGAAGAGTAGTGTGCGCACATCTCATGTCAACTTCGCTGCAGAGAGGTGTCCATGTGCTGTAGAGATGTTTGGGCATGTCACGTATTCCTGCAGGGAGCTGTCCATGGGCTGAAGAGATGTGTGTACACGTCGCGTCTCCCTGCTGGAAGCTGTCCCTGTGCTGTAGAGATGTGTGTACACGTCACGTCTCTCTGCAGGGAGCTGCCCATGTGCTGTATAGGTGTGTATACGCGTCACGTATTCCTGCATGGAGCTGCCTATGCAGAGCAGAACAGTTTGTACACAGCGCATATTTTTAGCACTGCTGGGAGCTACCCGGGTGCCGAAGAGATGTGTGTACACGTCACGTCTCCCCGCAGGGAGCTGTCCCTGTGCTGAAGATCAGGTGTACACGTCACGTCTCCCTGCAGGGAGCTTTCCATGTGCTGAAGAGATGAGTGTACACGTCACGTCTCCCCGCAGGGAGCTGTCCCTGTGCTGAAGATCAGGTGTACACGTCACGTCTCCCTGCAGGGAGCTTTCCATGTGCTGAAGAGATGAGTGTACACGTCACGTCTCCCCGCAGGGAGCTGTCCCTGTGCTGAAGATCAGTTTGTGCACATCTCATGTTGTCTTGCCTGCAGGGAGCTGTCCGTGTGCTGAAGATGTATGTATACACGTCACGTCTCCCCGAAAGGCGGTGCATTTGCTTTACGTCTCCCTGCAGGTAGCTGTCCACGTGCTGAAGGGATGTGGTCACGTCAGCTATTTTCTCATTTAGTGGGAGCTGCCTAAGTGCTGAACAGATGTGTGTACACGTCACGTCTTCCTGCGGGGAGCTGTCCATGTGCCGAAGATCAGTGTGTGCGCATCATCACATGTTGTCTCCACTGCAGCGAGCTGTCCCAGTGACGAAGAGATGTGGGTACACTTCACACACTACTTTAGGGAGCTGTCCATGGGCTGCACAGATGAGTGTCCGCGTCACTCCTCCCTGCGAGGAGCTGTCCCAGTGCCGCAGAGATGTGTGTACACCTCTCGTCTCCTCTGCACGGAGCTGTCCACGCACTGACGGTTTGCTTCTGAGTGTCTCTTTTGTAGCGAGCACTGAAATAGCGAGCAGTGTCGTCCCTCAAACTACTCCCAGCTCGTGTGCGTGTGTCTGTGTGTGTCTGTGCATGTGTGAGAGAGAAGGAGAGCGGGACGGCGAGCGGTAGTGAGCATGCCTCCGTGCCTTGCAGTATTGCGCAGGCGGTGCAACAAAAGGACACGCATGTAAACAGGAAGCGGAAGCAAGCGCTGCGAGTGACGGGCGGGCTCAGTTTATAAAGTGATCACACATCTGTGTCCTGGTGAACAAGAAGAGAAGCTAAGGGCCAAGTCAAATACACATGCAGCAGTTCAGGATAATTTTGCATTGACATCTGACAGATCACCAGTGTACAAATAACATGCGATCTGACTAGACAAACCTAATATTTGCAGATATGAATCAATGCAAAACACCTAATTTACTACTCTTCCCCAAAGAAAGCAACAACTTCTTTTTTGCACGAGGCACTTAGTGCAATTAGAATTTTTACGCTGAACCACCAGAGCGAATATCGGCAGACAATTCCCTAGACCTGGTAGAAATATATATAGTGCAGTCACTTGTTTAACATATTGCGCTAAGGTATCTACCGTCCTATATACTATTTAGAACTGTTTGGTATTTTGTTCCACGGTAACTGCATTTCATATATTAAATTTAGGGCTTCCGACTTCCATTGTATTTCTTTTTTTTAGTTTTTACTCTGCTACCTGTATTTATCCATATTTATTTTTTACAAATGTTATCTGTATTTATATCATTTGTTTGTTTGGTTTTGTGAAAAAAATAAGCTGAAACTAGTATTTTTCCACATTTATTTGCCTGATAAATGGGCGCTCATGCTTGAATGCTTGAGAGGTTTCCATAATACCAAAAATACACCGATGATAAATCAATGCACTTATATGAAAACATACACATTTCAGGATCACCCTTGAGCACCTGCTGCATTTTAAGCCTCTTTACTAAATTTCTTTCTGTTTTTTAACCCCCTTGCCTGTCAATCCGCACAGCTATTAGCTGGGCAGCCATGACTGGCAGCATTTAGAACTATTAAAAAAACAACCCAAGTTCCATTGTTATCCACATTTAAAAATAAATCCAGGCAGGAAAATAAATGGATTTCTGTCTGTATTTTGCTGTAAAAGTCAGTAAAAACGGAAAACAGGGGGACTTAACCCGTTTGTTGCCTCAGTCGGCCAGCGGCCGTCACAAGCACTACCTCGGTAGTGCTGGGCATGTCCGTTGGCTGACGCGGCCCCGCCCACTCAATGGAACGTCCCAAACCGCAGTGGAATTGCCGCCGCAGTAAAGGGGTTAATTATGATGCCCACTTGTTTCGCGTTCAGCAGTTACTTATTTTGAGATGAACGGCTGCTTTTTCTGCTTCTGGTATCATACTTTCAAGTCACTATGTCAACCTTGGTGATGGGTTGCCAACGCCTCCTTGCAGGACATCCTCGAGTACACCTGGCCTGTAGGGTCAGCTGATGGGAAAGGACCACACACATCTCCCAAGGTGTGAGGCGTGGGATGAGAACCCTCACATTTAAGAATGAGCAGATAACACTAGCTGCTCACTAGTGCACTGCATAGTGAATAAGTGCAAGGGAGGTTATTCAGTGAGGGCTGGGCCGCCATTTTGAAGACTATACTACTGTTAGGGAGACAGATGTTAGTTTAGAGACCAGTGCCTGTTATCAGCATCATGTCTGGGCTCTGGGACTAGGCCAGGCCAGTAACATGTAGGAAAAGATGAAAAAGATAAGTAGAACTAGGTAGTAGTGTTCCCTAACAGGGAAACATCCACACATTTGTTACCAAATCGTAATGAAATACAGTAAAAGCGTGCAATGCAAGTCTCTAGTTTTTTAGAATATTGGATATGGGTGCTGAGTTTGCCCAAAACACCTAATACCTAAATGTGATATTTGCACACCTGGATGTGCAATGCTACAAAGAAAATTGGGGGGCTTTACCAGCACACCTAGTATCAATTATAAAGTCATATATATTTTAATTCCGTCTATGTGTTAGTACAATCTAGATGAGATCAATGAGATTGTCCTAACACAGAGACGTAAAGAAAATATATATGACTTTATAATTGATACTAGGTGTGCTAGTAAAGCCCTCCAATTTTCAAGAGAACGACAGAGAAGAAGGGTATAGGAGATACGGTCTGGACAATAGGACTTGGACAGTGGGATGAGTCAGAAGGTACAAGGCTCTGTGACCATATTAGGAAGGTATAGGTAATGAGGTCTGCCAAATGGGTCTAAGACAGTGAGATTAAGCAATGGGTAAAGGACCCAATGAAAGGGTAAAACATGTAGAGGCACTAAGGTCTGGATGCTAGGGTTAGGGCACTCAGGTGAGGCGAAAGACACAGGTCAAATGGCAGGGTTAGGAAGGTATAAGAGATGTGCTCTGGATAATTTGGCATTTCTGGTAAGATTAGGGTGAGGACAAAAACACAAAAGGAGCACCGGGGGGTAAACAGTCAGGTCGCCCCCCCCCCCACTCAATAATGTATAGACGCACAAAGACCCAACTTGCTCTGAACAGTAAACTGTATTTTTAAGACATGGGGGAGTTTTTGAAAACAAACATAAGACTTCCCTCACAGGACAGGCTTACTGCCGCTAGCATGTTAGTCTGACTGTTCAGTTTAAAAAAAGCATCAATACACCACATTCCATACAAGCATCAAGGGGAAATTGGTAACGACAAGAAATGTGCAACCAAATAAGTGAAAAGTGTGAGAAAGGTCAGAAAGTACCTCACTTCAGCATCACCCAGGAGGCCTGCTGGTTGGTACTCACCAGTTTGCCCACGTTGTCATCATCTGTAACTTTCTTGAGCATAAAGAAAAAGAGTGTGGGTTTTCAAATTTCTCGGAGGTGACAATTCAAAAGAAAGAAAATCAATGAAAAGGTGTGCAGATGCACTATCAGTGCTTGTGTCACTCAGTGCCCACTGGTCCCCGTGAGAAAAGAAATGCCGTTCTCAGAATTAAAATGGGGTACGACACTTGCGAAACGTAATTTTATTAGGTGCCGTGAGCGTCCTCAAATTAAAGAATGGCGTATACTTGTCCGTTTTCTAAAACGAAAGGACAACACGTTTCGTTGCCAAACTATTTACAGCAACTTCATCAGGGCAGATGGGGAAACCAGTCTTGACTTCACTTCTAAATCACACCAGACCTGTGATTATATGATGAAATTAAAAAGGACCCAGGACCCAGTGACAGAACCATAAAGGTAATGGCGATGGCTTTTGGATAATGAGGCTAAGACAGTGAGGTGAAGTGAAAGACACAGGGTCAAGTGACAGGGTTAGGAAAATATAAGAGATGTGGGGGCACATCATCAAGGCGGCGCAATAAAATTATTGCCGCTTTTGCATCTGTTTTTGGGCAAAAAGCGGCGATAATTTTATCGCCTTATCAGCAAAGACACGCTATGTGTGTTTTGCTGACTTAGCGCTCGTTGCATCAACGCCCAGCTTTGCATTGCTAATGAGATGCAAAGTGGGAGTCACACACAGATATTTCCAGGAAAATGTCGCTAAGCGACATTACACCTATTATCAACCTGCACGATAAGCTGTGCAGCGATGATAAAAGGATCGCTAACGGCTCTCATCGCAGGTTTCTTTACGCCTGCTTTTCCTCTGACTAAACCATGTTAGCCAATGGGTGGTGGATTATAGGACTGGGACCACCCAGCAATATCAGAAAGGTATAGATTGTCTCTGTGCATTTATCGCTGGATTTCCAGGGATAATCGCACCTTTTTGCAACTATCCCTGGTTTATTTATCGCAATCGAGATAAGTGTTGCTGATAGCACGCTATTTCGGCGATATAAACCAGCGATAGCCAGCGATAATTATCCTCACGCTAAGTGCGCTAAGCGATAATTAGCGCTGGCTGTTGCTGATATGCCCCTGGTCTGGATACTGTGGCAGTTCTAGGAAGATAAAGAGGAAGGCACAGGACCTAGTGGAATGGCAAGAAAGGTATAGGTAATGAGGTTTGGATACTAGGGCTAAGACAGTGAGTAGAACTCAAAGACACAGGGTCCAGTGGCAAGGTTAGCAAGGTATAGGCACTGATGTCTGGGTACTGGGACAAGGACAGTGAGACAAAGTGATGGCACAAGGTTGAAGGACAGGGCCAGATGGTAGATCGTGTCTGGAGGACACTATATTAGGGGTCATGAGAAACACAACCTGACATAGCGCCCCTTTCTGGCCTGTGAGCCGCAGGGGCAGCAGGTGCTTATTAGGGGGAGAGTGTCATTATATGTCACCTTGAACAGACATTTATCTTTAGAGAGACCACCTCAGACAAAAGTTGTTATATAGAAAAAAAAATGTAACCCCTTGCATGAGGCGCAAATTTTCGCACTGTGTGGGCGATTTTAAAAGTGGGCGGGATTCGGACGCCCCCCGCCCTTCCTCCACACAAGCCCAACTTGACGCATGATGGCCGGGGGCCATCCGGAGCATACAAGCAGGCCCGGACGGGGCATTGCGGGCACCGGGCACTCCCCCGGTGCGCTGCAAGGGTGGGGGCCGGTTTAAGGCCCCTGGGTGCCGTTTTTATTACAAGGACGTTTTTGCAGCGTTGCTGCAAAAACGGCCCTGTAACAAAATCAGACAAAAACCGGCCCTGGCAAAGAGCGTGGTCGCACCCCCAATCCCTCCCACCGGGGGTGGGGGGGCCAGCCGAGCACTTTGCCAGGGCCGGTTTTGGTTCTCAGTCCGGCCCTGCATACAAGGGGTTAAGCACTACAATGAACATTTTTAAATTAATGTAAATTTTTTGGGGGGAGTTTAGAATAAAAAAGATATAATTAATTAAAGGGATGAATCCGCAACAAAGACAAAAGATAGCATAAGGGACGGTGTAGGGACACAGTTTAGGGTAAGTGTAGCGTTAGAGTCAGGGTTAAGGTTGCAGTAATAATAACGAGCGAAGGCTCGGGTTAGGGTACAGGTAATCACATGGGCCCATACCAAAGATTGGCTGCAAGTAGCACTGTAGCCTTAGTAAGTTTTATCATTCACGTCTTCCCATTGTAGCCACCACCGCTTGTCTTGCCTGGATCTTTCAGAGGAATCTTGTTCTATAGATTATATAAGGTTCCCATCAGGGCACAACATAAAATACTCCAGAACTCTTTAGGTGAAACTGCTTCTCCCATGTAGGTTACATTCCAAATGTGTCACTACCGAACAAGTTTTTCCAGGGTATTGGCAGAAATGTCTAAAAAGCATTGGCAACGCCAATAGGTCTGGTGGTTTGTTAGAGGACGTGTTTGGTGATAGTTGTGTGACTTTCTGTGTTTTTTCTCCACCTGTCCTCTCTCGATAATCCTGCAGTAAAGCAACATCTTGTGCTACAATATTATGGAAGCTGGGAGTCAGAACTCTTTAATGTTCAGAGTTAAGCTACACAATCAAAGCAGCGAGTTATGAAAAGAAGTCAAAAGATGAACTTTTCATTGTAAGCAGTGAAATTAAAAGGCATACACACCAAATATTGCATAGTGGCCAGAATCACTAACTTCATTACATTGTTATGTATGCCTTTCTGTGCACGTCTTTACTTTGTGAGCAATAAAGTGGTAAATCGAACAACTTGCTATCATGAAAGCACTGTGTATTTATGACTGTGTAAAGCAGACAAACAGCATGCACTATCTTAACAAAAAAAGCATTAATTCAGCAATTAGCATGTTGTATTAGAGAAGTGAATACATGAAGGAACACACACTGGACCTCAGTTGCAATGTGGAATCTAACAAAAAAAAGCTATTTGATACCATATGCAAAACACCAAAATGAAGCAACATATATGTCGATGTAACCATTCTCAATATACAATAGTATTGTTCGACAGGCCATCCAAGCAAAACAAAGCATAAAAAAACACATGAAAGCCAGAGGCTGAAGAGAGCCGACCCAATGCCCTCTCTTTGTACTACTTGGTATTGTACTTTTATGGAGAACAGATGAGATGAGGTATTTAACATAATTAAGGCTGTCTGTAGCCTAAAAATTATATCAAACAGCTCACATACTTCTGGAAAGTAAAATTCTCCAGTAAGTTAAGCCAAGACTTAAGAAGGGCTTCCAAGTGTGGCAAATTTCGGTCCGATATTCTCCCCTCCTTGTAGATACTAGTACGGGAGAGGGGGCATCAATAACTCTTAAGTGTTCGGGCCTCATTTATGAGGCCTTGAGGCCTTGCGTCAGGCTTGAGCTTCCGAGGCATCACTTTTTGTGAGGCATCAGCGGCGTAAAACATGCCTCCTGTTGCGCACTATTTACAAAGTGACACATCTAAGCAGATGCGTCACTTTGTAAACCCCTGTGCTACATTATACCTGCGTCAGGTATAATGTGTGCAGGGGGGGCGTTCCCCCGCAAAAATCCTCGTAGAAGTGACGCAGTGAAATCTATGAGATTTCACTGCGTCACTTCTAGGACGCCGTTGCATCCAAATCTGGCACCTGCCTCACAGCAGGCATAAGACTGACGCAGGCCCTTTCACATGGGGCTTGCCCATGTGAATAGATGCTTAGCTGGAGTTGCGGCACTTTTGTGACACAGTCCAGCAATGCGTCACTTTTGTGCTTACAGATACGTCAGAAATACTGACGTGTCTGTAACTCCTTGTGATATGATGCGTCATACACGAAATATGACGCATCAGGTATGTCGCAAGGAGTGCGCACTGAGAAGTGACGCATCGCTGCTTTCACGCAGCGATTCGTCATTTCTCATAAATGCGGCACTAAATACTCCCCGTTATAAAATGCTGTAGAATAACATGCAAGGATCAGTGTTTCTACACCTATTCCTACATGTTTCCAGCTTTACTTTGATGTTTCTACCAGCGATTTGAGCTGGTCCATGTCAAACATCACATTTAATAAACACGGTGGGGCCGGTATCCCAAGGTCTGGTCCCCTCTGCATTTCTGGGAGCACTTGCGATAGGACTGTTAGTAGGATAATGGAAGGGGTACACTAGGTCACCACTAGTTTACAAATACCTGTAGTCGACTAGTTATGCCTCCTAAGGGTATCATTGTTTCCAAGGCAGTTACACTTTTGTAAACAAAGGATCGTCATTAAAATAATGTGTTGGACAGAGGCTCTGCTTTAATATTCTCTAAAATAACCCACACTTGGGTTTACATAGAATCTGAGTTTTCAGTTTTGCTTTTCATTTTTATAATCCCTAAATTTATCTTCTAATATTTCATAATGTTTTTTCCTCCACGAGTGGAGAATGGAAGTATCTAAAACCCAGTACTACAATAATTCTGGACATATATGTAGATATTTTCACTGATGTGTACATCATTTCAAGCAACACATGATTAGTTCTGATATTTTTCAGATATCGCGTACGATCGTTGCTGCATTGCGGTCTGCAACCGCGTGTAGTTCCTTGTGTGAAGCGCTCTGAGGCCTTCGGGTAAAGTCCGCGCTATATAAAAAGGCATAAATAAATAAATAAAAATCGTGTTGTGAAGTCTAGTCTTTCCTAACTACTTAAGAGAAGCTTCCAAGGTTAGTACTTGGTGGCTTGCATCCTCTGTGCCATAACATCCCGACCACTACCAACTATACACGACTGCCCTCTCTTCTGTAAAGTTGAACCTACATGTGTTTCAGGGGCTCCATTACAAGGCGGATGCCATCTCCTCCTCCATAACTACTCAAACCATGTGGGGATCATTTTTGTTGTTTTGGGTTTGGGACCACCAGGCCTTACCCGTCGCGTGTGACCAGGAAAAATGTGTATCTAAAAGTGTCGTTGGTACATTGACTGATGCACCTTTCGGTGTTAGTCAAATGTTTCTACCCGCATATACCTGGCACTTCACCCAACTCGCAATGGGTTGGGTAGACGATGAGATGTGCAGATGAGGCATTCACACCTTCAGAGGAGTCCTGTTTCTGCAGGACTATATGGTCATGTGTGTCACTTTCTAGGTTTGGAGTGTGCAGCTTTATCTTTCATGTTTTATACATTGACCTCATTTGAACAACACTGGGTGCATATGCTATTTATTTATGCCCATTTCTACTCTAATTCTATTCTGCAGCTATGCACAAAATGTGCTCCCTCCCAATATGCAATGTTACTTTCCACCAGCTTTTAGCTGGAGGTAACCACAAGAGCAAATATGGAAAAACACAGAATTAACAGGCAGCAACAGCATTGGTGTACATTACATCCTATATTCTGCACATGTGGATGTTGCACCAAAATTCGAATGACATTCTGTGCAGTATGGAACTTAAAATCATTAAACCTGATTTTGTGTCATATTCTCAGTGATTACCTAATTGAAGTTATTCGGAGGTCGGTACCATTGAGTTGGGTAACAATAAACATCTGTTTTTCAGCGCCAAGATGCCCACGGGTAAACATGTGCTTAAAAAATACACGTTATGTTATGTTATTTGAACCGAAAATGGCATCTGTGAGTTCAGATGGCAGCCCTTGAATCAAATATTCTGGATTTGAAGAAATGTATACTGAAACAAAGTATCTTTTGTTTGGTATTTATATAATGAGCGATCAACAATTAGCAAAGCAGCTACAACCACAGAAAACCTGCTTGAGTGGTTGATTTTACAGTGCACTAAGGGGCCAATTAGGATGGCGGACGGGCTTACGTCCGTCCGCCACCCCCGAGGTGGAGGGACCGTCCGCAAGGGAAGCGGCGTTCCCTCCATGCCAATTAGGAAGTGACCGCCACCCTGGTGGTCACATCCTGTGTCTTTAACATTGCGGGGGGTGCTGCTTCAAGCAGCACCCGCCGTAATGTTAAAAATGCATGCATTGTATTTGCATGCACAAAGCGGCAGGCACCGCGCAGTTCCTGCCGCTCTGTGCATGCAAATGCAGGGGGGTACCATAGGTATCCCCCATGTGCAGCCCCCCCTCCTTCACCCTGGGGGCCCGCAAGGGCCCCCCAGAAGCAAACGTCCACATGCTTTTCCACGGCGGAAAGACCTGCCGTCCGCCGCTGATCCTACCACCATCCTGATCTGGTGGGTGGTGTTTAAAGGGACCGCGGCGGTGAATCCGCATCCTACGGGCCGGTGGTGGCTTCCAACGGCCCGGAGGATGCAGATTCACCGCCATCCTAATCGACCCCTAAGTTTGGAGGTAGACGGCAGAATGTATGTGGTCCGAGAGGGTAGGTAACACAGTGCTAATTGAGAAAGCACAGAAGAATCACACAGCTTTAACGTTGTTGATATTCTGATGGAGCAAATTTTGGGTTTAACTTCAAAATAAATTAGAGAAATAACATTGGTTCTGGCATCAGCACCAGTAAATGGTGCACAAGTGTGTTTATGAACCACTTTTGCAGCCAGAGATCTACTCTCAAACAAGTTTGTATTAAAGGTGAAGTGGTACGGTAAGAATAATAAAAATAACATTTATAAAGCACGCAAATACTGTGACGAGCGGTGTGGCTCAGCGGCCACGGAGGCTGATTCCAGTGCATGGGGTTCACGGTACGATCCCCAATGCCAGAAGCAGATTGGGTCAGCATCATATGACTCTGGGTAATAGCTCACTTAATTCCCCGATGGCCCCCAGCGCCTTGAGACATTCAAGGGTGATTAGTTTCCGCTTTACAAATACAGGGTTATTGTTATTATAATACTAAACAGTCTCTAAGCGATTGCCAAAGAAGTTTCCCTGTCCAGCACAGGTTTATATAGATACCTTTATTAGGTCTCTCTTTCTCGGCCGTGCAAGACTCTAGTTGTGAAATACCTATTGTGAACTTACAGTGGGCTTACAGCCTGCCCATTGTTTACTATTGGTTGCAGAACCTCTTTTGTGTGTTGGACGGTCCCCTGCCGTCTGACGTCACAGTGGGCGTGTGCGGAGGACAGCTGGGAGCCGTCCGAAACGTGCACGCTTAGAATTTTATTCCGGCCGCAGCGAAGCGGCTAAATTGTCATTCTTATTTGCTTGCTTCTGATTTGATACCTTGCCTTGCTCTTCTGTTTGTCCCTCCCCTGGACCATAGTCTCTTCATGATCCTTTGGATTGGCTGACTTGTATTCTTCCACTGTTCCCATATAGGCACCTACTTTTTTCTTTTTTGCTAAGATCTCCATGAGAGTGCATGTGTTTTCTAGTCTCTCCCTCATGTAATACTACCCCCCTTCAAGTACTTGCCCCTAGGCTCTTTTGCTCCCCATCCCTCCCAGCTTGCCTGTAAAAGGACAGATTTTTGCTTGACTACGCCCGAAAGGCAGACTTTAAGGGTTGTTTTTTTTTTCTCCTGCATTCCTCATATTACATAAAATCACAAGCTTTGGCACAGGGGGCACAAATAATTTAAATGTGCGGGGAAAGTCCCATCTGCTGTACTCACTCTGCTGGTATTTGAGACAGGTTTATTTAGCTTGACACTTATCCCAGGGTGCATACATTCACTCCTTGGTCTACTACAGAGGGCCAAATGATTGGACTGTGTGAGAAGTGTTTGGCAAGCATTTCTTTTTACATTTTCAGGCTGTTTTATTCTTTTTAAATTCTGTTCAGAGTTTCCTAAAAAACAGTATTTGACAAATAAACCATATAGGTTGAAATCATTAAATTCAGTTTACAGATTTGAGGTAAAATAAAGTGTGTATTTACTTCTCCAACAGATTTTTCAATATGCTTCTTTTTAAAAAAACATTAGCAAAACCAACAGCTTGGCTCTCACATTGCAAGGGTGGGAACCTATTGACTTTGTCAATGGTTGTTAATGTTTATTTTGAAGATGGTGAAATTATCTTCCTCTTTAGAGTCAACTGGGAATGAATGTCATAATCGGGGTTTGGAGAAAAAGTGTGTCCTGTGGTGTTCGGGGGGGTCTAGACACTGGGTGGGAAACATATTGTAGAGACATTTTGGGGCATATTATCAATGACCAGCGAAATGTATCGCTGGCCACTCTTAGCGTTAAAACAGATAAATATTGCCATGCTAGCGCTGTATTAACAACGCTTAGCGCAATCACGATAATTATCCTCGCAATAGCGATGTTTTCCATGGAACATCGCTGGTTTTCCAGCGATGTTCCATGGAAACAGCGATTTCCTTGTTGATAGGGACTGTGGTCTCAACCGCACAATCCACCGCCAATGATAAGTATGCCTTAGTCTGGAATTTAACAGATGTTAAATTCCAGCGTAAAGGCCCTGTTAGTGATATAAATATCAGCGCCAACCCAGACGGGGCCTTGTTGTTAACACAGCGTACCCCCATTAGCGATAATTTTTGATGTAGTTTCACGAGGCACGCCTACCTTGCATCTCATTAGCGATACGAGCCGATGATAAATCGGGCGCTAAGGCAAGGAAACACGCGCTAGCGTGCCCTTTTAATAAGGTGATAAAATTATCGTCGCTTTTCACCCAAAAACAGACGCTAGAGCGGCAATAATGTTATTGCAGTCCCTTGATAATATGCCCCTAAATCAATCAATCATATCATTTGTAAAGTGCACTACTCACCCGTGAGGGTCTCAAGGCGCTGGGGTGGGGCATGCTGCTACTGCTCGAAAAGCCAGGTCTGGAGGAGTTTTCTGATACTCTACTCCACTGGCAGCGAACATGAGGTCTTCTGTAACACAGACTGTCGTGTATTTCTATAGGTTCTGAATCGACCCCCCTATTCCTGACCCTATTCTGGTTAAACTAACTAGCTAGTTAACTAACAGTCAGCCCATGAGGCAAGAAAACCCCCATGATGCAGATACCGTTATCTGACGCAGTCACACTACGGCACAGGAACGTGTTATCTGATTAGGTCATAACGCTTGAGATCTAATTAGACAAGCGACATTCCTCCAGCCCCTGATAAGGCATACGACGTTCTCATAACAAATCAAACCTATGACAACCTGGATAATCCGTGCGGCCATTGTTTTGATTTCACAGATAACTTTTGCAAAAGAATGTGCTAACGAGCAAGTCGTATGACATCTTTATTGACGTACCTATGTCCATCCTTACGTCAATCCCGGCACCTTTAAGGTATAAATATTGCCGACCTTGCCCTATGCAAACACACGCGTGGTGACAAGACGGAGCAGCCATACTTGCCGAAGCCGAGAGCAGAAGCAGACCCCGCAGGCAGCAGCCCCGCCTTCCTGACGCGCTGAGAGACGCGCTGCTATCTCAAGCCGAGAGACCCAGCACCGGCGCTTCCGGGTAGCCCTCGCAGGCAGCCTGGAATATCGAGAGCAGAGAAAGAGATACCATTCCTCATTCATCCTAACTTCCAGGTACAGAACTGAATAACCCCTCCTAGAGAATTCTTTAGTTATTCACTTGGCAAAAACAAACTTAACTTAAACTGTAACTTTCTATTCCCGCCCACGCATTAGACTTAGGTCAGGTACACGGGGTAGGCGTATTTAGAAACACCAGTTGAGTACGTTTAGTCAAATGTATATATGTATGTAAATATATTTTAATCATTTGAAACATCATATGGCTCAGAAACCATATCAATGTTTTTACAGTATTATTTTATACTATTGCTTTTAATGTATGCACTTTACTTAACTATAAGTATTGCAATAATATCGATCCATTTCTCTTGTACGAGAAAAGAGACTGATCAATAAATAACATCTTTTATTGAACACGCCCGTCTCTTCCTTTTCTCTACATTCTGATGAGACTAAGAATGCACGTACTGACTGAGTAAAATAATTGCCTTGTGCTCACACGACTCTGGAGATTGACTCTTGATTAGGGGAGAGCAAAGTTGTCATGTTCTATGGTTGTCAGAAACTAAATCCCTTCTTGTCTAATCAGGGGAGGTAATTCCTTCCTTGAACATTCGAGAAAGTTTCTAGCGAACTCTGAGCTTAGCTGGCAAACCCAAAAATTAAGTCTAGTATCGACAGTAGTAGACCTAGTTAACGTCTGGCCTAGGCCTTTACTGCTGTAGGTACTATTCCAATGCGCAGAGCCTATTGGGAAAATAGGAGCTACACTACATGGCGCCCAACGCGTTTGGAAAGGGCGATAAAACTAACGTAAGACATTTAGAGTAACTCAGTCGTGCTTTCTCACTCAGACCCCTTTTCCCAAATACTCCAAAGACGTCTGGAGTGGGTGAAAGGTTATAATATCCTCCAAAACCTCACAGGAGGGAACTCCTATGTATGGTTCTTGGTCTAGTCAACGTTGAAGGATAAACAGTGTTCCAAAATATTGTGCATCTAATCTTTGTTCCATAAAGAAACCTGATCTGCAAATAAACATAATACCATCCGGTCAGTAAAATGACTGAAAGTGATGAAGAAAGAGAAGCAATTAGATTAGCTACTGAAATAGCAGCAGCTTATACTACAGCACTCGATGCAGACCCGGATATAATACTCATCCAGGTCGCCAAAAGAAGAGCTATAACTCTAAAACTTATAGAAAATGGACTGACACCTAGAGGTGGCACAGTCATATTCGTAATCGAGGCACACGAATATCGGCAGACAGAGGTATACTATACATGGATAAATTTTCCAGCAGCAAATGCTGTAACAAAGTACTTCCACTATTACAAAGTAGAGGAACCTCCTAATGAGTACACTCCTTTCGAGGAGGTGGAAGTACCACTCAAATTCCAAGAGCATTTGCTCTTATTTGATGGCGCCCTAATACATAACAATCACATTACAAGGCTCGGTCCTTTAGGAAGACCAGGAGCAACGTGGCCGGTCTTAGCCGGATACACACCGCATCCAGACATCGATAGGATGCCTGCAGCTGAACTATTAACACAGCTGAAACAATTACTAAAAATTCATAGACAATTAGTTCAGTATGTAATGCGGACTTCAACAATTCAGCCAGCGATTAAACTTCCACAGCTGACCCCTCACCAGGGGAACACAAATAAAATCACACCACAGAACATCCAATCCTGCCTAGGTAAAGTTCCAACTAAACGGGAACAAATACCATTCTGGTTGGCACAAAAAATAACCCAAATAGAGGCGGTGTTTCCTGACACCACCCCATTAGAAAAACACAGCATTCTGACTATATGTCTCCCAATGGGAATCGCACCACACATTGAGGACTGTGACACTTGGGGTACAGTCTTTGCTTCCATCTACACAAAAACGCACGGTGTTCCATCCATTTCGGTGATACCAGATGTGCTAAAACAAATTCAAGATGAATACGGTCCAGAACCTGCTTTAACTCTTGGTATGAAATTATTGAAAGACTTCAAGCAGGTCTCGGCTATATTATTAGCCAACATAAAAGGTGAAGCAGCAAACGTGGCGATCCGCCAGAGGTTAAAAGAGACAGATATAGCAGACCAACCAGCTGAAATTGCCAGAATCATAGAAAAATCCTATGAAGAACTAGGCAGAGATAGTCTAGGTGGAATACCAGTAAAACCGCAACTGACTACAAGTCCAGAAAAAATATTTTTAATAATAATAATTCACCAAAAAAGAACTGGGATGGAAACAAACAATCCAATCCTAAAGAAAAGAAATTCCAGTCCAGAGGAAGGTCTCCTAGGCGAAGAGAAAAATCTCCAAACCGAAGACAGAGGTCACCGCAGAGTGACCCCTCTGGGAATAGATATAACCTTAGAAATAGGGATAATATTAAAAAACCTGATAGATATCAAGACATTGATACACGTCCCTCTCAATCTTTTCAGACTTCCTCGCGGAAATCGGAAAGAAGAGGACGATCAGAAGAGCACGCCAAGTCCAAAGACAAGGAACCTGCTCAACTGAAAAAGAAATTACAATTTCCAAAAAAAGAAGGTAGCCAGTATCAAGGTAGTTAACAATGCCGAGAATACTGAGGACACAACTGAAAAACGGAGAATGGGCTCAGACAATGCTAGACAGCGCAGCAGAGGTGAGCATAGCTCGCAAAGTCCTGATGAATCATCTGGAGACAGTGGACACGAATGAATATCTTCAAGTGGAAACTGCAGATACCAGAGTTAGCAAGCCCCACAAGATATACGAGATAACATTACGTATAGAGGGAGATAAGACTAGGAAAATAAGGGGACTATTTTGGGATAACCTCTCCAAGGGCTATGATATCCTTCTAGCTGAAAAAGACTGGCCACCAGAGTTTGTCAGGGAGTGCCCTCATGGCGAAGAAGTAATTATGCCTGCCTTCTCGAATCAAATCCCGATTCATAAAAAATATACACTTGCTAGAAAGTGGGCAGTGGCCTTAGCACCTGCTTTATATAAAAATCATGTAGGATGGGATGAGGATTCTCCTCCTCACAAAATCCAGTTAAAATCACAACCAACTGCACAAAGGCAGTACCCAATTAAGCAAGAAGCTAAAAAACAAGTAAATGAAATACTAGATCAGCTAGAATACCAGGGGGTGATTGAAACTTGCACCTCACAAATGAACAATTCTTTGTTTACGGTCGCCAAACCAGACAATTCATACCGTCTAGTTTTGGATTACCGACACCTTAACACATGTTGCAAAACTTTTGCAGTGCAAAACTCACACAGTGCTGCACTAATGAATAACATAGTGCGCAAAAAATACAAAACAACCTTGGACATCTCCAATGGATTCTTTTGTCAAAACATAGCACCAGAGAGCAGATATTTAACTGCATTCTCAGTAAATGGCACTCAAAAACAATTCTGTCGGTTAGCCCAGGGGTACAAGAACAGCCCGGGGGTATTCTCAGCGAGAGTAACAGAATTACTACAACTATATGATGATGAAGCATTATCTTATGTCGATGACATTTACTTAACAGATGATGACTTGGAGACTCACTTGAAAAGAGTGAACACCATAATACTTGGTTTCGCTGCAGAGGGTTACAAATTCAACTTTAAAAAATCCAGAATTGCCCATCTGACAGTCCTATTCTTAGGATATGAGTTATCAAGTGAAGGCAAAAGCCTGGCAGACAATTTCCTAGAGAAATGTGCCGTAATCCAAGCTCCTAAAACACTAAAAAACCTACAGTCAATTCTAGGCTTCCTAAATTTCGGAAGAACATACATTGCAAATTACGCAGAAAGGGTCAAACCCCTTTATGATCTAATTAATTAATTAATTAAACCAGACTTTAAAAGATCCAGTTGGACTCAAACACACACAGAAATTTTGAGATCCTTACAAACAGACATGCTAATTAAAACAAAATTAGAAACACGTGATAACACACGCAATCTTGTGATCCGAGTCATCCCAGGGAGATGCGGATTCACATACCTAACCTCTAATGAGGGAGATAAGGTACCAATTGCATTCAAATCACACTTGTACACTAAGGCTGAAATGAAATTTAGCCCAACGGAAAAAATTCTTACAGCAACACAGACAGCTATAGCAAAAGAACGAGCCCTGGCACAAGGTAAACGAATAATAATCGTGACACCAATACCAGCCTTAGAGGCGGTAACAAAGGCAAGCATTCCAAATGCGAAAGCACTCCATCCGAGATGGATACAATGGGCTAACTCTCTTGCTGCAACAGACGTGGTGTACGAATTTGATCCTTACTTAAAAACACAAGAATTTCTACAATATGAATTCGAATGTCCTCTGCCAACCGAAATTCTGCCTCTAGACCAATACGGCTGTATAATATATACAGACGGATCAGCACAACCCGCAGTAGGGGGTAAACAAGCTTACAGTGCTGCGTGCGCGATTGTTAAAGGTCGTTGGCACGAAGGGAAATTTAAACCAACCCTAACTAAAACCCAATCTCTAGGAGATTGCACAGCTCAGCGAGCTGAATTACTAGCATTCAAGATGGCGCTTGAAAATACCGATCGAGAATTCCCCACACTCATAGTGTGCGATTCGTATTATTGCGTTCAATCTTATAATGAATACTTGCAGATCTGGCTTCAAAACGGTTTCAAGGATGCGAAAGGTGGCACAATCAAGCATAAAATGCTCTGGGAACAGGTAGCTCTGTTACAAAAAGAACTACCAAAGACTCACGTGATACATACGCTGAGTCATCAACGTGATGGCGTTCACGTTGCAGGGAATTCATTGGCTGATGAGGCCGCGAAGGCAGCTGTGCAAACGGCTTCCGTAGCCGCCGTCACCCGGTCAAAAACAAAAATAGACAGCGAAATATTACAAGCTGTCAGCGCTTCAGAAAAGGATTCGATAGAACCACTCCCTAAAGGCTTTCCAGTAAAATACCCATACATAACTGATGCAAACAATGTTCCTTTTGCTCGAATCCCTGGAGTGGGGGATAGGGCAATTCCAAACATGGAACATAGGTTAGGACTAATAATAGCGGCACACGAAGGGCTTGCTTCTATCCATGCTGGCGTCTCAGCCACAGTATCATTATTAAAACAGAGATACTGGTGGCCACAAATGAGAAGACAAACAAGGAACTATGTTCTAGAATGTGAAATATGTCAAAAAATGAAAGTATCAACTGTGAGACGTCCAGCACAGACGCCCCTTCTAATCTCGGATAAACCATTAGCCTGTGTTTATCTAGACCACTGCGGTCCCTTACAAAGGGATGGTAACTATAAATATATCTTGGTCGCAGTGGACTCATGCACGAGATTCATATGGATGTGGCCCCAGCGAACGGCTGACGCCAGAACTGTTATAAAAGATTTGCGGGTCTTCATCGGCACATACGCAATTGGCATTCTGCATTCGGACAATGGTCCTGCTTTTAGCTCTCGGGCTTATAAGGAGGCCATGGTCAGCATGGGCGTGCAATTGCGGTACTCTTGTCCATTTCACCCTGAGGGGAACGGAATTGTTGAAAGAAAAAACCGTGACATAAAGCAATCTATAACGGCAAAGGTATTAGGTTCGGGAGCTGGGTGGGTCAAACATCTAATAAGTGTCCAACGTAGTCTAAATAACTTGCCAAGAAATTCTCTGAAGGGATTCAGTCCGTACGAATTATTATTCGGAACTAGGATGAAGATCTCTGACCTTGATAGTCAGACTTCAGTGGTAATAGAAAAAACCTTTGATGTCAAAGACCGTTTGGCTATTTTGCAGGACTTAAACAAAACAAGAAAAGACCTGAGCAACATACAGTTGAAACAACAGCCAACGACCACTGAAGAATCACCACCTGTCCCAGCAAGACCTGTCTGGATTCCAAAAGTCGGGGATCTAGTCAGGGAGAAGATCGCGGTAAAGAAGGAATTTGGGCCTTCTTACAGAAAAGCAGTTCCTGTCTTGTCTGTCAACGGGACAAGATCAGTTGTACTACCGCCACTTGCTGGAAAAAAGGAGAACCGAGTTGTATCCATCGACCTGGTAAAACCACAACATGTGGCCGATAACAAACGGTAGGCCAAGTGGACTCCCAATAAGTAGCAGAACACCAAGGTTTGCTACCAGTACAGAGGTTCTATCAAAGAGGCTCATCACATTCGAAACGCCTACAGAAGAACAACAAGGACTATGCAACAATGCAATAGAACTAAGACCTCTGAAAACCCAAATAAAAACATTTAGCAGAGACACACCAATCTACAATGAAGTTCCAAGTGAAAATGCAAGAAACAAAAATCCTGAACCAATTGGAACAATTGACAGAACTGCATCCGGTTACTTCATCAACTTCGATGATTCCTCTGACGGCTTCAGTGAATCAAAGACACAGCCATCATCAAAATCCTTTAAAGACAAAGCGAAGGAACTTTTGAAACAACTAAAAGAAACATATCTGGTTTCTCCATGGATTGAATTTTGGGTGGGTTTTGGTGCATTTATCCTCATACTTTGGCTCATCATGGTATTTACTTTGGGACGCTTCATTGAGGGAAAATATGCTAAAATGGACACAGCAAGTCAGAACATCAACTTGGTCCTCAAACCACACACATCTTCACACGTCGAGAAACGAGAACTTTCTTCAGAACTTTCTTCAGCCAACTTCACAGCAATTCCAATACCTGGTGGGGTAGCCTGGGACAACACTGACTATGAAATTTATGGTCCGGTCGAGATCCTGAAATATCCACACCAAATTAAGATCTCTTTGAGTGACTTTGCAAAACCAAACTCATTTGCTGATGATTGGGACTTTGAAAGTATAAACAATATGATGTCTGACTTAGTAATGTCTGCTAAATTTACAAAACATGATTATTTGCAAGGTTCTACAAATTATGAGAGTATGTATTGCTATAACCACTATGGTAACCATTTCTTGCATAAATCTGCACAACCTAGGAATGTTTTAAATTATAATCAATGGGAACATTGTGCTACACCTCCAAAAGGGAGCTCAAGAACCGTTTATGACAAATATTCATACTTTCAAGGTTTTAACACTAGTAATGCTGAAACATTTTATTACAAATTGTCAAACAAGACAGGGATGAAAACCATGATAACCAACACAAAATTGATATATTCAGATTCATTCTTTGAAAAAATGAGTACTTTTAGATTTAATTATTGGGACAAAAACGTTGATTTGAAAAGTGTTTGGGGTACAAAAGAATGGCAAGTACAGGGTATAGAAGCTTTGTTTAGAGCCTGCATGATCCCAGAACAAATGATATTTTTAAATGACACTGTTCAACAAACCACCTGTCTTGGCTTAGCCAAAATCAAAGATTTAAATAACCTGTCTATTCCAAAGCCAACAATGTTTAGCAATAACTCTGATACAGATGAAGAAATAGACATAAAACATATACTTAACCAAAACAGAACACATCCTGATTGGAAACAATGGTTGATCTGGCCAACAGATACAAATAACTGTCAAGATAGATTCCTGAATAAAACACAGGGTTTCAAAATGACCAGGCCAGACCCTAGATATCCCCAAAGACATCACCCAGGGATAATAACCACCTACAGTGTGGGCAAATTATGCCTTCAATGGCTACAAACTTCCACACTGCCTGAAATTAAGCAACACCTAACTTTACTTACTGATGGTGCTGACTTGCGTGATTTCATAATGGGACCACGCAAACAGCGTCAAAAGCGTTTCATAGCAGCCTCTGTATATGCAGCATACAATGAGGCCTGGAAGGTTACTCAAATTGAAACAGCAGAAAGAATACGGGAAATTGACCGTATTAATTTGGAAAAATCACTTTCTGTAGTGGACAATGGGTTAATGACTCTGTCCTCCAGAATTTTTTCATTGGACAGCATTGTGTCTTCAGCAATCGACATATTATCGCAAGACTTACTGTTATTACAACATGGTCAGTCACAATTGCGTTCTATCGTGCAGCTTGGCTGGACGTTACAAAACCTGCGTTCAGGCTATGTGCCTTGGCGTTTAATCAACACAACGTCACTATTCCAAATCTTTAACCTTACTGATAGACAAATCGGTATGGCGCAGAAGGGTGCTGATTATACAATCTTGAGCATTGAAAAACTTGAAAGATTACCAATGACAATGTCAGAACGACCTGTCAGTGAATGGATAATCCACGGAATCATAAATATTCCAATCTCAACCTTCAGGTTTCAATACTGCCAAAAATATATACAGGCTGGCATGTACGAGAAATTGGGAAAGGGGTACCTTAAAACAACTTGGAACCTGCCCTATTCACATGCATGTGTCAGTAATAAAGGACAGAAAGTGTTTCTTAGTGGCAACAATTGTGCTATGTCACTAAGCGGCACGCTTCTGTGTAACGGTATTAGTTTGCACGGAGCCTGTGAAGGGAATTCATACAACCTTTCATGTCACCAGCAAGGCGCACCTGCAACTGAAATAGAACCATTCTTTCAAAGACTCTATAATGGGAGTTACATTCTTATTGTAGACCGCAGATGTTGCAGTCTTATGCCCGGGACTCCTTATCTAGTAACTACAACAGCGAAGGTCAAGTGCTGTGGACGTTCTTTGTTCCCCAGCTCCTTTCCAGACAGGGAGGCAAGGGCATGGCCCGGTTTGAAAATTACTTCTATTCGAATAGACACTTTAAGCAGAATGAAAACAGTGCTTCTTCAGACGCCTACAAGGCTCACGTCATCTAAAGAAACGTATGATCTACAAGTCGCAAGGACGACTGCAGAGATACATACATTATTATCAACCAATTCCCCCGTACATTTCGCGGAAATCCTGAGCGAAATCTTAAATATTTCTGATACCACTGGGGTCTCAAAGGTATTTAAGACAGTATTTTCGATGGCATTAACACCATTCAAAGCCATACTGGGTATTTTTCCAGATTTCGTCCATTCGATTTTTGGCGGACTTCCCCTGATCCTGGGACTAATTGCAGGAATCCTATTCCTAGTCCTTATTTTTCGTTATGGCAACCCATGTCACAGATCAAACTCTAACGACAATGGAAGAAACGATCCTAGCCATTGGATACCGGGACCGGATATCAAAAATCCTGGGACTCTCCCGGCTTAGAGACCTGAACATGACTTGGTTTCTATCATTTCGACCAATGTGGCAAAGGTGTGTTTTACCTGTACTAAGGTGTCTGCTATGCGGAGAAGAATGCGTGTTAGACACCTGTCTGACGCTACAATCGGATGCGCCGGTGGATGCAGATACACTGTTGGTTCCTACCAAGGTTCACGCACTGTGCTGCCCTCAAAGGCTGCCAATTCTGATGACGGCATTCCTGGAATCTTCACCACTGTGATTGAAGGGTAGTGAAGTTCAAGATGAAAGCAGCATCGAACAGGTACGACCTTCTGTCAGCAATGCAAATCAGAATGTCAATGGAGACAATCATGCGCACGAATGCATGGTTACCCCTATTTCCGACTTAGAGGAACTTTCCCATGAAGCTGTTGACAGTTTTTTCGAAAGCCTGAATGATATGATGTTCTCTCCAGAACAGAAATAGAGACTTTTGAGTAAACTCGCACACGGCGTTCCCTGAATTCGGCCTTCAACTTTAAAAATAAAGTCACATGAACAATTACAATCCAGTTCACGGACAGCAATTTTTTCAGCAAGCCCCTAGAAATATTTTTCTATATATTTTTTCCCGGGACACTGATCTTCTGCTTAAAGTAAGAAACTATTCCTAGAGAACTAAGATTTCTATTTTTAGATACTTTATAGACTTTAGCTGCCCGCTGGTATGTTCACAAAATATTTTATGTGATGAAATGGTTTCGACTTTTTTTCTGTATAGCCATATTAAGAGCCATTTCATGTGTATTTCTCATATACCAACAAGCAATAATGCATAAAATGCGTGTTTACTTTTGCATTTAATTCATAGCTTAAGTGCATACAATATATATGACTGCAATTTTTCAGTATATTTGAAAATTTCGAAATGCATTTATGTATTTTGGGGTGGTAAGGTATACACTATACTCTATAGTATGTTGTACTATGTTATTTATTTTTATTTATTTTAAAAATTTATAAAGCGCGGCGTATACCCGTGGGTGTCTTGGCGCTATAATTTTGCTGAAAATCCCAGAATAAGGTGGTATCTTCCTTCAAACGTATCGTTTCTGAGCGGATTATTGATCGAATAACCAAGTTTTTACCAGTTTTCTAAACTGAAATAACGATGGTGCCAGTTTTATTTCCTTTGGGAGCATGTTCCAGATTTGGGCTGCGGCATTGGTAAAGCTTCTGTCGCCCCATGTCACCGTCCTGGTGCGTGGCACTACCAGTAGGTGGCTATGTTCGGAGCGTAAGGATCTTTTTGGTGAGTAATATTGAAGTTTTCGTTTGAGAAAGGCTGGTCCAAGACCCTTGAGAGCTTTGTAGGTGAGACACAGGGTCTTGAATCTGATGCGATTTCTCACTATTAGCCAGTGGAGATTTCTAATCGCGTGCCTGGTGGACTGAAACTTAGGAATGCCAGCTAGTAGCCTTGCGGCCGCATTTTGTATAAGCTGGAGTTTGGCCACCACCCTTGCCTGGGCGTTTACAAACAGTCCGTTACAGTAGTCGAGTGAAGAGAGTACTAAGGAGCTCACCACTGTTTTCTTAGCACTCTCCGGGAGATAGGGCAGGATTTTTTTAATTATCTTAAGCTTGTAGAAAGCAGACGACGCAACCTGGTTGGCATGGTTGGAAAAATTAAGATTGTCGTCAAATATAATGCCTAAGTTCCTGACCTTTTTTACTGGTTCTGGAGGGGCTCCGAAGGGTGTCGGCCACCAAAGAGAGGACCACTGTGGTGATAAATTTCCAAAGATCACTACCTCGGTTTTCTCCGAGTTGAGGCGCAGGCAGTTTTCCGACATCCATTCCTTGATGGCAAGCATGCCTTCTTGGAATCTGGTGGCAACCTCCTCCCCGTTGTTCTTAATAGCGATCACCAATTGGGTGTCGTCGGCGTAGGAGGTAAGGCTCATCCGGTGGTTCTTAATCACCCTTGCTAAGTCCGACACATAGATGTTAAAGAGTGTCGGACTTAGGGATGAGCCTTGCGGGACGCCACATGGGAGGGCGAGCTGAGGGGATTGAAATGCGCCCAATGTTACTGCCTGTGTTCTGTTGGACAGGAATGATGCCAGAAGCTCTTTGGCTTTTGAGCATATGCCCATCTCCTCGACACGGTCAATCAGAACGGTATGGTTGACCGTGTCGAAGGCCGCCGAGAGATCCAGTAGGACCAGTATAGCTGTCCCTCCTTGGTCCCTAATGGCTCTGATATCATCGGCGGCCTTAATGAGGGCAGTCTCCGTCCCATGAAGTTTCCGGAATCCAAACTGCGATTCGTCCAGGAGACTGTTTTGCTCAATATATTCGGCTAGTTGGACGTTCATTGCTCTTTCCACTATTTTAGCCAAGTAGGGTAGGCTAGCAATGGGTCTGTAATTTTTGAGAATTGTTTTGTCAAGACCAGTTTTTTTCAGTAAGGGTTTCAGCAAAGTGTTTTTTAACTTATCCGGAAAGATCCCCGATTGGAACATGGCGTTACAGATGGGGGTTATGACTTTGCTCACCACATCAGTTACTGGAATAAAAATTTTAGGGGGGCAAGGATCTAAGGCTGAACCTGTTTTAACCAGTCTCATAATATCTCCTATTTCCTGTTCCGTCATATCCCTAAATCGGGAAAACGAACAGTCCATACTATTTTTTGGTAATTTAGGATAAGTGCTGGTGTTCGATGGATTGACCGAGAATTCTGCATATATATCGTTTACTTTTGAGAAAAAGTAATCTGCTAAATTATTGCAGAATTCCTGAGTGTGTGGAGGATTCAGATCTACCACCTTCCCTGCCAGAGTCTTAACTACTTCAAACAGTTGTCGACTCGAATTTTTTGATTGCTCAATTTGCTGCTCGAAGTAGTCCTTTTTTACCTCCTGAATCATTTTTTTATAGATGGTGAGTTCATCTTTATACTGAGCTTTGCTTAAGTTATCATATGTTTTACGCCAGGTTCTTTCCTTATTTCTACAAATCTGTTTTTGCAGTCTAAGGGTTTTTGAATACCACGGCGCTGAAGGCACCTTTCTATTTTTTGATATAGTTTTTAGAGGAGCGTGCATGTCTATCGCCTTGCCTACCCAGTTATGGTACTGCTCCACTGCTTCGGTGGGGTCAGACTGGATATTCGGACAGGTGTTGGCCAGGGACATCTTAAAGGTTTCATCATCGATGTCCTTCCATACTCTGAATTTGTTTTGATAAAGGACCTGTTTTTCCGGTTTGGGTCGTTTGAACGGTAAATGACAGAAAATAGCATGATGATCTGTCCATGTGAGCGGCAAGATTTTATATACCTCCAGATCACTAATGTTAGAAAAAATAGCGTCCAGGGTATGTCCTGCATCATGTGTTGGGGCTTTTATGTACTGGGTTAAGCCCAGTGTGTTACAATCTCCTAGTAACGTTAGTGTGTCCGCCTATGCATAGATTAGTAATTATGACCATAGTTAGCATGGAGTGGGTGTCGTGTATTTCTATAGGTTCTGAATCGACCCCCCTATTCCTGACCCTATTCTGGTTAAACTAACTAGCTAGTTAACTAACAGTCAGCCCATGAGGCAAGAAAACCCCCATGATGCAGATACCGTTATCTGACGCAGTCACACTACGGCACAGGAACGTGTTATCTGATTAGGTCATAACGCTTGAGATCTAATTAGACAAGCGACATTCCTCCAGCCCCTGATAAGGCATACGACGTTCTCATAACAAATCAAACCTATGACAACCTGGATAATCCGTGCGGCCATTGTTTTGATTTCACAGAGAACTTTTGCAAAAGAATGTGCTAACGAGCAAGTCGTATGACATCTTTATTGACGTACCTATGTCCATCCTTACGTCAATCCCGGCACCTTTAAGGTATAAATATTGCCGACCTTGCCCTATGCAAACACACGCGTGGTGACAAGACGGAGCAGCCATACTTGCCGAAGCCGAGAGCAGAAGCAGACCCCGCAGGCAGCAGCCCCGCCTTCCTGACGCGCTGAGAGACGCGCTGCTATCTCAAGCCGAGAGACCCAGCACCGGCGCTTCCGGGTAGCCCTCGCAGGCAGCCTGGAATATCGAGAGCAGAGAAAGAGATACCATTCCTCATTCATCCTAACTTCCAGGTACAGAACTGAATAACCCCTCCTAGAGAATTCTTTAGTTATTCACTTGGCAAAAACAAACTTAACTTAAACTGTAACTTTCTATTCCCGCCCACGCATTAGACTTAGGTCAGGTACACGGGGTAGGCGTATTTAGAAACACCAGTTGAGTACGTTTAGTCAAATGTATATATGTATGTAAATATATTTTAATCATTTGAAACATCATATGGCTCAGAAACCATATCAATGTTTTTACAGTATTATTTTATACTATTGCTTTTAATGTATGCACTTTACTTAACTATAAGTATTGCAATAATATCGATCCATTTCTCTTGTACGAGAAAAGAGACTGATCAATAAATAACATCTTTTATTGAACACGCCCGTCTCTTCCTTTTCTCTACATTCTGATGAGACTAAGAATGCACGTACTGACTGAGTAAAATAATTGCCTTGTGCTCACACGACTCTGGAGATTGACTCTTGATTAGGGGAGAGCAAAGTTGTCATGTTCTATGGTTGTCAGAAACTAAATCCCTTCTTGTCTAATCAGGGGAGGTAATTCCTTCCTTGAACATTCGAGAAAGTTTCTAGCGAACTCTGAGCTTAGCTGGCAAACCCAAAAATTAAGTCTAGTATCGACAGTAGTAGACCTAGTTAATGTCTGGCCTAGGCCTTTACTGCTGTAGGTACTATTCCAATGCGCAGAGCCTATTGGGAAAATAGGAGCTACACTACAAGACACACAGCCCAATCTGGAGAATCCTATGGTCCGATGGAACCCAGACGATACTAGTCCTCAGACACTTCTATATTTAACTGGGTTGTGTGGTAAGAAATTGCTCAACCTTTATTTTTTCATACAATGTCTAATGCACTGTCCTGCAACGCTTACTCCTGGTCATTACACAATGGATTAAATGCAGAGGAGGAACTGTACCTATGAAGAGCTATGGCTTGTATAGAGTCTGAAGCACACCTCTGTGGACTTTTCTAAAACGTGAACAACTCAAGCCTAATTTTGCATTTCTTAGGTTTCTGTCTTTCTAAAAATGCTTGTCTCTCAAAAAAAAAAAAAATCAGCTCTAAACTTTGAGTTAACTTAATTATGACAACTAAAGTTCGAGCTAATTTTTTCATGAATGTTATTACGGAGATTTTCTTTTATTTGTACTATTTTGTTCTATCCTTTGTTAACATTGTGTCTCAGTGTTGTATGCTTTACTGCCACCTCTCCAATTATCATAAGGTTTTGCTAAATCTCTTCCAGGCCGGTTGCTCTTAGTCACATTCTTTCAATAGAGATATTTCCAATGTGAATTATTTTCTTCTGATGGGCATTCCTCTTGAATAATTGTCAAAAGAAACTCATCTTAAAACCTACAGAGATACTTCATACAGCCTGTGACTCTTTCTACAGAAGGCAAGAGCAGCACAGGTACTTGTCATCCAGAATTATGTGGTGGGGTGTTGGCTTTGACTCTCCTCCTATTTTCGAGGGTAAGGCCGGATCCAAACCCATTGATAAGGCTCCTAGATGAAATATTTTATTCTTCTATGGATTGGCGGGATTTTGGCCACTATGCATTACTCTTCTAAGCAGCGTTCTGGCCAAATTTCGCCAATCGCCACATGATGGGATTTTTCTCCCGTGAGGCTCCAGAATATGCGAGCCGACAAGTGAGATTTTGCACCCCCACCGCAATATTCTAACGTAGGCATTCATGAGCCAACACGGTGAGAGGGTGAGTAGATTTGTTGCTGCTTGATTATATTTTTCACTTGAGCAGCAGCAAAATCAACTCGGAGGGTTGTGCGCTCTTGCCCAACTCAAGGTCCAATTTGTGTGGTTATCAGTGCTGCTTGTGCTACTGGCTCTATATTGCAGTGCGAGCAGTGCAAGCAGGGAGACCTCCTCTGTTGGAGCAGAGGAACGATGCCCCACTTAAAATGCCCCCCTCCACAGCCCCAGAGATGAGAAATAAAATGGTAGCTCATTACCATGTTATTTTTCCTCCCCCGTTCCGAGCCAGACCTCAGGATGGGGGTGGGGCCGCTGCTGACTGACATCAGCAGGGTGGAGGGTGGGCTGTCTAATGCAATGTTTACATTCTGCATGTTTTTTTGGCCAGCCATCTTGCGACAGCCAGCCACACATGCACACTTTAAAGTTTTGAACCCAGCTGTTTTAAGATGGCTGGTTTGACAATAAGGCAGGCCTCCTGAGCGCTGTGGAGTGCTGAGTGAGGGCAATCCCCCCAATTAGGGTGCTGCTTACATGATGCAAGTAAGCAGCACCAGAATTGGGCAAAGGAGTTCCAGCATCCACTTCCACTTCCTATAAAGAAGATTTCCAGAGTGAGGACGTAGTTTGAGGTAAGTTTTATTTCATTCTTCTTCTTTTTTATAACATTTTACGTGCACATGCCCCGCCCCTGACCACTCCCCCTAGATGCCAGCCACCACTGAGTTAAAGCTTCATATTTTCTGCCCGTTGGTGAAATTCTGTGGAATCTCGCAGTTTTTCTCTAATTCCGCAGAATTCTGCTAAATGAAACACTGAGGGGCAGATTTACAAGCCTGTTGCGCCACTTTTGCGTCATTTTTCACATGTTAAAAGTGGCGTAAAAGTGGCACAAGTGGCTTGTAATCTGTCCCAGAGAGTTCTGCCCACCCCTTCCCTGAACCACTCTACCACCAAATCCCTTGGACCTAAGTCAGGGCCAGTGAAACATGACAGCCATTTCAGGTATCTGCCTGATGGTGTCACCACTAAGGGCCTCAAAAGGGCACCAGAGTCCAACAAATGGCAGAAGGGAGAACTCCCTACTGCAAATTTTGTGTGGCGGAGCTGAGTAAAGGGCGCTCATCGACCTTCTCTGGGTTAGAGAGTTCTTGTTGAGGCCGCCTCACGAAAGCACCTATTGATCTATTTGTCTCCTTTTTATCTAACTCAGTATAAAACGGAGGCAGGCACCCAAATAGATGCAACATACAAATGAGCCAATGGTTAAAAAAACAAACATTTGCAATCCAATAGGTCTCGCATTTGTGAGAGTTTACGCTATTGGCGTTATAAATGCCAA
Organism: Lissotriton helveticus; assembly: GCF_964261635.1. Classification (NCBI taxonomy): domain Eukaryota; kingdom Metazoa; phylum Chordata; class Amphibia; order Caudata; family Salamandridae; genus Lissotriton; species Lissotriton helveticus. Next base: position 435,698,209 of record NC_136062.1, on the reverse strand, counting down.
TGCTTTTTATTTATTTGTTTTTACAATTAACAAATAAATAAAAGGCATTTTGATTTACAATTCCAATAGCTCACACTCTTGTAAATGCGAGACCTATTTCAATTCAAAGAAGTGGCCAACATTGTCCCGGGCTGCTTAGAAAGTGAAAGCGCGCACGGCACGCTGAGTGTTGCAGGAAAGCATGTGGTGCCTGCAGTAGGAGAAACTCATTAAAGAACAATAGTGCTTACAGACTAAATAAGACATACGTGTCGGCTGCCTGTTATCAATATGAGCAGGAACCCAGCAAGTACAATATAAATAATTTAAAAAATACTGAGAGTCAGAATGGTCTCCACCCCTCCCCAAAAAACTTTGGAAGACTCCTTATGTAGATATAATAGCATCTTCTAGAAGGCCCTGCAGCGTGTTTCTGAATATCCTGAAAAGGGAAATCGGCTGCTTTCTGATACCTGAAAATGTGACACCTTGTTGAACCTTGTTGTTTTAAACAATATTTGTGTTAATGTACCCAATGCAAGGGTTAATCTGACTTAATCTCTCACTAAAAAAGAAAGTCTAAACTAACATGCATCTTTTGTTTTATTTACAAACTGATCTCACTATTAAAAACAAAGGGCCAGATGTAGGTAATTCGTATAAACCGATTCATAAATACCGAATTTTACCGATTCGGTATTTATGAATCGGTAAATATGAAGGTGTGAGATGTAGGTATTTTTTAAAATAGAAATACCGAATCGTTAATATTCGGTATTTACCGATTCGGTAAATACCGAATCGGTATTTCCTATTGATTCCTATGGACTGTGAAGCCCATAGGAATCAATGGGAAATACCGATTCAGTAATTACCGATTCGGTAAATACCGTTTCCTGCCAGGGTGCAGGGGGTGTCACTTTGACACCCTCTAGCACCCCAAATACGGGCATGTGTGCCATGTGGCACACAGACATGCCCTAAGGGCATGTCTGTCTGTCACATGGCATAGGTGTGCATGCACACATGTGCATGCACACCTGGATTCGGTATTTTACCACCCAATTGGATTGGGTGGTAAAATACCGAATCCGTAAGGCCTTTGGGACTCAGAAGAGTCCCACCTACATCTGAAAGTTACAGAATCGGTAAAAATACCGATTCTGTATTTTACCGATTCGGTAAATTTACCGAATCGGTAAATTTACCGAACTGGTAAAATTGGCCCCCTACATACCGAAAACCCATTTACCTGTCGGTAAATGGCCACCTACATCTGGCCCTAGAGCAGCACAGCGTGTTTACATACCCTGACTTCTCTCTGTGGACCTTGGGTTGCTAGTAGTGCCTGCACAATATCTGATGTCCTTCTCCCGCCTGAAGCAGGCACAAAATCAAGACAGGTATACGGATACACTGACATAAAACCTGCATACAGGAACAGTGGAAATCCAGGCTCATGTGCATTAGAGATGCATACGGATGCGCAGATTTAAAACATGCAACAGGCACACAAACCAGACATGGGTGCAGGGGCACACACATAGGCCATGCGTACAAACAGTGGTGGAAGTGGGGGGAAAAAGTAGGGGACCTGTGGGCAGAGACTCAGAGGGCGGGGATAACCCAAGGATTGGATCAGTGGGCGGAGTCAGAGGTGTAGCCAGAATGTGCCAAACATCCAATTTTTAGTATTTGGCATTTCACTGACCAGTCACTGCTTTTTGTGTTATTTAATTCAACCAGTTGGTACACTTGATTATTTAAGGCTTAATAGGAGTTATTGGCATTTAAATACATACACATATATTTCCAATCATACAATGTCCCCAATACGCTTGAAAGTGGAATCACAAGGCATTTGTCTCCAAGCCATGCAGTTTTTCTATTAGCACTTCTCCTCCCTTCTTCCTCAAGAGCGGTTCAAACATGAATGGTAAAATATCCTAGTTTGCAAATGTTTTCTACATAATTATGGATCTGCCATATTTGCCACATAATACATCATCCACTGCATAAGCTTACAGTTTTAACTAATAATATTTGTAGCTCAAATGGATATAAAGTTACTAAAAGCGTGACTTGAGTTGCTGCAAAGTGAACGGCCCTTGCATTTGTTTGTTATACTGATACTAATGTGGCAGAAGCTTTGCAGAGACTTGACATGTGTAAAAATGTCTAAATAATAAAGTATAAGAAAATATATTGCATTACGCTGCAGCGTTTTTTTGTTTCATAATTTAGTGAACACTGCAGCATCATTTGTCATCCATTGCTGCATAATTCCAGTGGCTCCAGAGCAGGTAGCACATGTTAATAGTGCTTGTGCATGTAGCAGAGAGAATTGGTGTGCTTGCAAATCCTGCATTGCCGATCCTTGGTGAGTTGCAGCTACAAGCCTGAAACAAGGCCAATGGAGGTAGCAATTGGTGAGGCGGACTGGCCTCTATGGCAGGGCCGGCTTTAGTGCTGGTGGCGCCCTGTGCAACAATGTTTGTTGGTGCCCCCAATGATCACCTACACCTCGGACTCCCTCACTACCACCCTTTAACAGCCCCCCTCAAGTCTCCATAACCACACTCTTTCCCAGATGCATTTAATTTGATTTACAGTGCCACTCATACCAGTGTACGGTGTCAGAGCACTTTACATCACAGACACTACACAGAGACAATCATTTATATGTGTGTAAATCACTGTATAGGGAATGTTACATAAGACAAAGGACTACAAGGTGTAGAAGCCACATGACAACTATACTAGTAAGCAGTATAGTTTAATAGCTTACTGTTCTATGTTAGGATTTAAACGTATAAACTGCAAGTGACAAAAAGAATTATCTGACAAAAGCAGCAACCTACTAATCTAGTTAACATTATGTGCACTTTGTGATCTGCATGGTACATGTTCTTTGCAGCAGGCTCATTACCCCTCTGTGCAACTTTTCCAGGAGTCAACCCTTCCACTAGACAAAACCCTGATCTCTCTCTAGGAAGAACATTAATTACCGAAGTGATCATGACATTTTTATTGTTGCTGAAAATTTCTGGAGGCCAGGAAGGAGGCAGCAAGTTCTTTTTAAACCATAATATACTTGCAAACACTATGCACCCACCCGAATTAGGTACCCAGTGTGGTCACACCGTAGACTGCTCAAGGTTCCTGTGAACTTAGTGACAGAGTCACAGTGACTGGATCACTGTTGCTCTAGGGTGTGCTGCTTCGTAGGCCTGCCCCAAGACAGGAGATGAACTACAGTATTGATTGTGGTGGACAAGCCTTCAAGGTTAACCCACACTTTCCACCACAATCGTCCACTTGTTGGTGCTAAGACACCAGGGCGTCTTAGGTCTAGCAGGGCCTTCTAAGGGCTAGCATGCGAATATGCTCCTTCAGGAAAGTAGTCTGGTGGACTGGTCATGAAAGCTGAACCTTGATTCCCAGTTACAAATTCAGCAGCTCTGGCCATAGTGCGACATCCCTCCCCCACTGAACACCATACTGCCCCAGTGAGAGAAACTCGAACTGCCTTCAGCTACAACCTAGTTGTGCCCCGCTATAAACACCTGGATGTAGCTCAATTCAAATTACGCACTAGACAAGAATAATATGCTGCCAAAAAAAATCGAACATCCCAGAAAAATCAAACATTTATAGGGAATGCAAGATTAGGTAGAGCATGTGAAATGTAAGCAGAAACAACATGGTTACCTTAACGATTTCTCACTCACTACTTAGAAATCAGTGACTGCTTTTACCTGAAAAGATAAGGGGATGACTACAGGGCCCTGAAGGGAACCATTTCAATGTCCATTGCTTATATCCATACAAAACCTAAGCAGTATGGTTTTAAACAAACACTTCTATAAACACAGAGCAATGGTACATATTTTATTTTCCAATCCACCCATCAACCGGTATTGCAATACATCCAGGAATGGTACACTTCTCCCCCCTAGGGACAAGGTATTCTACCTTTACTTCACGTCCACTATTACGATTTACCGTTTCTACGCACTTTGTCACTTTGCAGATACTACTACTTTGCATGCTACTAGTACGCAAATACCGTTAATTAGCAAATAAGTTACTGCGCAAATACCATTAGCACAATGAATGTAAGCTTTAAAAAAATTACTACAGTATTGTTACAATATTAAAATGCGCAAAAAAACATTTAATATAAAAGTTTTCCCACGGTTTTATGGTTTCTATGGACACAAATACCGTAACTTCGCAGGCTATCCTTGTCATTGATTTCATTTGGGGGCGCTTCCGATTCCAAATAACACTATTCGACTTTGACGCAGGTAGCAGAAGTGGTAGGTGAAACAGTAGGCAAGAGCGAAACATGCAACACAGCCAACAGTTTAGGCACATAGCGACAGCCGTAGCCCCAAAATATAATATCACAGGTATGCGTACGGGCACTGAGGCAGAAAAAAAGGTATAAAAACTGCTTTTTGACAACAAGCCAGTGGTCACGGAACATTGATGAGCGACGTAAGTAAAAACATCGCACTAAAAACATACGCACTAATGGTTTGCAATGTAACGTCATAAATTCTGGGACAACAATGCTATTCAAAGAAAGACGAAAAAACAAAAGCAGCGCTTTACTGCAAAGTCTGTAAAGTGAGGCTGATTTGTTTGGATGTCAATCAATACCAATCTGACCACTTTGCAAAAACTCTGTCTTGCTTTAATTAGTTATGTATTTATTTTTCATATTTAAAACCTTTTATTTATCTCCATCCCGAGGCTGCACTTTGAAATAGAAAAATGACAGAAAAAGGGTATTTCCCCACAAGAGTGTTTTTCTTTTTTGGATCCATTTCACAGGGAAGCAACTAAATGAAAGATGAAAAGAGAGGTTGTGAACCGTTTCTTTAGGTCACGGTTTTCAGTAAGTGGAGAGCAAGACAAAAAGAGAGGGAATAATAGGGGGTGGGGAGGTAGCTGCCAGTACAGAAAAGAAGAGAACATTATCCGTGTCTGCTCTGGGCAGTAAGGAACAGACAGAGTCCTTTTCCTTTTCTGCCTTTCCCCGAACGTCTCTGAAAGCAAGCCAAGCTTTATCTGAATGGACACCGAAGAGCAAACGACGCATATAAAGACATAAAAGAAGCATACATACACACCACAACAAAACATGCCAACTAATACACAAAACAATGTACTCACAAATTATGCCGACACAAAGTTTACACACAGACAGCACCAACACATGCAGATACACAATGTAGACAGGCACAGAGACAACACTTACACACGGAGAACGTGCAAGCACAGAGCCGAGGCACAGCTCCGGAACGTGAGCCATCATTCTTGCTGATAACAGAAACCTGCACAGCACACCCGGAGACACTGATAGGAAAACGGTTTGACCAAAACACCAGATGCTCTCTGTACCACACACACAGCAGCTCTGTTGGACGAAAGCACTTCCGATGTGCAGCACACACAAGCAGGAGGTGAATACAGAAGCCTGCGGACTTCTCGGTCTGTGGATAGTTAAGAAAGTTTCCCTCAGACACAGATTAACCTGAAGAGCGGATGGAAACTGTAGTTAGGCTGTGCTGCTTCTGGAATAAATGTAAGTGAAGCATCGCCTCGACAGCCAATATTAGGCCCAATAAGAAAAGTTTTTATAATGTTAAATGTATTGGAAGAGGCAGGAGAAATTAAGCGAGTTTCTCCCAATATTAAATGTACTTAATGCCTCGCAGAGGCAGAGCATGCGCTGCCCTATGCGAGACCTAAAAAAGGCCATAATTATCTATTAAAGGGCAAATCTCATGCAATCAGCAGTTTTAGTTTATAATAACAGAAACCAATTCCCTTATTATTAAATTGCAAAACATATCAAAGCAGCTATTGCATCAAGTCCACCACTATATATTTCAGAATCTCTCCATGCCAGTGCAATTCATAAACATCTTTAAAGGCTTTCATTAAATAGTAATCATCGTGATATTACAATTCATAAGTGCGTTCCCAGTTTACTAATCCAATGACGGCACTAAATTAAACACTCGTTTGTGATCCATCGATAAATCCATTATGCTAATTCAGTGTCTTTTAAACCCGTTTATCAGGAGTGCACTTAATCGGAGGACCCACTGCACTCCCATTTGCGGTGTCTCTTTGACTCCTAATGGCTTCCCATTTACTTATAAGTGCATTGGACATATTTCATTCTAGAATCCATTTATCAGTGGGCATGATTTGCATGGCTTCCATAATGCATTATTACTAATGCCCGAACAGCATTATTTATGGCTGCTGAGAAGCCAGAGTGAGATAAGATTCACTTATTGTGCGGTGAGAAAGCTCTGTAGATCCAGGCACTATATGACTGGGTGCATGTATAGGTACCAGGTACTCAGAGTTAATCTAGGCACTAGATGGAAACGGGTGGACTCAGTCAGCAGATGGAATAGGGTGGATCTATGCACGAGCTGGAAAGGGGTAGATCTAGTTATTAGTTGGGACTGATTGGTTCTAAGCACTATAAGGAAAGGGCTCAATCTAAGCAAGAGGTGGAGAGGGTGTACATAGACCATATGAGGGTTTCATAGGGCCCGATTCACAGAATGAACTTAAGACTAAGTCCTAAACTTACTACTATTTGGTATTCACAGAATGCACTTACTACTTTCGGGATTCAGGGAGTGAACTTACTCCTTTCGGGATTCACAGAATGAACTTACTACTTTCGGTATTCACAGAACAGATTTAAGACTACTAACTTTACGTCCGTACTCGTGCCGGAATTTCCGGCCCGGAGGCGGAGCTTCTGGCTTGGGGGCAGAGCTTGCAGCCCGGAGGCAGAGCTTTTGGCCCGGAGGCGGAGCTTGGGGCCCAGAGGTGGGGATTTAGAGATTTCCGTCATGGCTAAATCCCCACCTCCGAGCCGGAAGCTCCGCCTCCAAGCTGCAAGCTCCGCCTCTGGGCCGGAAGCTCCGCCTCCGGGCCGGTAATTTCGGCCCGAGTGCGGACGTAAAGTTAGTAGTCTTAAATCTATTCTGTGAATACCAAAAGTAGTAAGTTCATTCTGTGAATACCGAAAGTAGTAAGTTCACTCTGTGAATCCCGAAAGTAGTAAGTACATTCTGTGAATACCAAATATTAGTAAGTTTAGGATTTAGTCTTAAGTTCATTCTGTGGATCGGGCCCATAGTGTGCAGCAGTAGGGAAGGTTGATTTAAATTATGGGGTTTTTCTATTTGGCTAGATCATGAGATTATAATTGAGTAATGATGAAAGGACAATATTGAAGGTCACCCCTGGGGTGAAACTTTGTGTCCCACAATGCCTGTAGGGATTGCAGGTGGGGGCATTCCTTCAGGTAGTACCCCAACAGAATCTGTAGCCTTTGTATATCTTGGTCAATATGTATTAGACGTTATCATCTTTTACAAGAGGCCCGTCTTTCTCAATCTATCACTATGGTAGGCGTGTGAGAGTCTTAGTAGACTAAGACGGCAAATGCTTTTGTGACATTGCCATGTACCCTGTCTTCGGTGCGACAGATGAGTGCACTCACCATGACATAACCATTGAGTGGAAGGCTGGCCCCTGTGACACATGCGTTTACTCACCATTACCTGAACGTTGAGTGGCAGTCTGGCCCCTGTGACACGTGTGCAATCCCCATGACCTTTCCGTTGACAGGAAGTCTGGCCCCTGAGACAGATGAGTGCACTCACTATGACCTGACCATTGAATGGAGGTCTGGCCCCTGAGGCAACATTAGTGCACTCACCGGGACCTGAACGTTAAGTGGCAGTCTGGCCCCTGTCACACATATGTGCAATCACCATGACTTGACCGTTGAGTGGAAGTCTGGTCCCTGTGACACATGTGTTCACTTTCCATGACCTGACCGTTGAATGGAGGTCTGGCCCCTGTGACATATGCGTTCACTCACCATGACCTGACCGTTGAATCGAAGTCTGGCACCTCAGACAACATGCGTGCACTCACCAAGACCTGACAGTTGAATGGAGGTCTGGCCCTTGAGACAGCATGAGTGCACTCACTATGACCTTACCATTGAGTATAAGTCTTGCCCCTGTGATACATGTGTACAATCATCATAAGCTGACCATTTAGTGGAAGTCTTTCCCCCATTGCTGATACACAAGCGGTTGAGTTCTTCTGGGACTTCTAGAAATGTGGATTCATATCATGGAATTCTACTGGAAGAAGAACTGTGTGGTGATGGCAAACAGTCCACCCTGGCAAAGGCAATATACTAGGGCAGTGTCCTCCCTCCGTCTGCCAATCTGAAATATGTGAACACTCAGACATAATAATTCAGAGAAACGCCTTAAACTCTCATCTGAAATGAAGGAAGACCACAGCGAACAAATAGTAATGGTGATTGAAAAACATAGAATAACAAAATAAAAACAAAGCAACTAAGATTAGGTTAAGATGGTTTAGGGCTGAAATGATGGAAATGATGGAAGTCTTCTGTTAAGATTAGGCTAAGATAATAGTTAGCAGTGATGATGGGGTGAGGGTAGATTCAGGGTTGGGTTTGGATAAGGGGTAGGGCTACAGTTACAGTAGGGGTGGAGGTGAACGTTAGAAGTTGAGTATAGTTTTAAGTCTGAATAAGAGGCAGGGTTAGGGCAAGAGGTTGAGTAAGAGGTAGGGTAGGGTTGATAGAGTTAGGTTAGAGATAGGGTTGCGTTATATTATGTGTAAGGTATAGTACTAACGTTGTGGTAATGGTTGACATGCCTTTCTTGCAAAAGAAATACTTTCTGCTTATAGTTACTTGAGTAGCCTCTCTTTTATTTCTATGCCTCATCTTGAACTGGCCCCTTTAGAACTGCCACCATCAGTGTCAATCAGTCTCAGAACCACCACCATCAGCAGTCAGTCGCTCTCAGAACTGCCACAATCAGTGGCCAATCACTCGCAGAACCACCACCATCAGCAGTCAATCACTGTCAGAACCACCACAATCAACGTTCAATCACTCTCACGACTGCCACCGTGAATGGTATATCACTACCTTCACCAGCTGCCATTCACTCTCACAACCACCACTATTAGCAGTAAATCACTTTGAGAACCACCGCTATCAGTGGTCAATCACTCTCAGAACCGCCACTATCAAAGGACAATCACTCTCAGAACCATCAACGGTCAATCACTCTCACAACTGCCACCTTCAGCAGTAAATCACTCTCAAAACTATCACCATCAGTGGTCAATCACTTGCAGAACCGCCACTATCAGCGGACAAGCACTCTCAGAACCAGCACCATCAGCCGTCAATCACTCTCTGAACCGCCACCATCTGTGGTCAATCACTCTCAGAACCACCACCATCAATGGCTATTCACTCTCACAACCACCACCATCCGTGGTAAACCACTCTCAGATCTATTACCATCAGCTGCCATTCTCTGTCACAACTGCCACCATCGGCAGTAAATCACTCTCAGAACCACAACCATCAGTGGTCAATCACTCTCACAACTGCCACCATCAGAGGTAGATCACTCTCAGAACTACCACCATCAACGGTAAATCAATCTCTGAACTACCACCATTAGGGGTCAAATACTCTCAGAACCACCATCATCAGTGGTCAATCACTCTCACAACCGCCAGCATGAGAGGTAAATCAGTCTGAGAACTACCACCATCAGCTGCCATTCACTCTCAGAATCACCAGCATCAGCGGTCAATCACTTTCAGAACAGCCACCATCAGGAGTCAATCACTCTCAGGTACAGGTACAGCTCTAGCCGCCATTCCCTGGCTACCCCATTCCTGCACCAGCCTTCCCCACTTGTCTTTTCACATACATCCCACTCAGAACTACAGTACCATCTGTTTGGGACTTAGGGGGTCTGTTCCATAAGAGTGCTTCTTCTTTCAGTCCTGAATATATAACGTTTCCAACTCCTGGTTGCTGCCCAGCTTAACTTCTGAGCAATATGTAAAGTATTTATGCAGCACTCAAACAGTATTAAAGTGAAAGCACAATGCAAGAAAAATCTCACACCAATTTAGAAAAATTGTGTACATGTTAATAAATTATTTGACAGCAAAATTACAAAAATCCAATCATTAGAACCAGAGTTATGAATTTTTAAAGTTTAGGGCAAAAACTAGTGCTTAAAAGATGTGCCACCTGCATACATCGAGTCACACAAGACCAGGCAAAGTCGAAAGTTATGGCCGACCACTTGGATACTAGAAGTAGATTGGGCTTGATCTCTGATTACTTTCGGCTCGGGCCTATAACGCGGGAGCGGGTCTTTAATAGCGGGTATAGGCAGCTACGGCGGGCTATAAGGCTACAGTAAAATGTGTCTACAGTTATTAACCGCATTATATCCTCAAGCTACTGTCTTAAATTTTGCCCTGCGCACCTCTGTTGTTAGGTCATACCATCAACGGTTCCCATATCTTCATACCTTTCTTCCTGGCCCTTCGGCCCATGCTTTTATACAGTACAATTTCCTGCGAGCAAAAATGTGATAGCCGATGAAGCCATAACTTTCCATGCTTTAGCAACAGCCGAGCTAAAGCTACTGTCATAAATACAAAATCCCTTTGGGATAAGCCAGAGCATTATCAACTAATGGAGAAAAGAATAATTTTTATGCAGTATGCGATGAAACTCTCCACATTTAATATTGTGAGCAAAGAAGTTGATAGAAATATGGGTGATGATACAGATGATTTCAAAAACACTATTTTAGATCTAAATTATTATTTTTCGCCAGGTGTATACATCGTTGTGATGACACATGCATTATTTCAAAGGAAAGTTATGGTGTCATGAATAACATTACAAGAGGAAAAAATTCTGGATCATATAAAGGAGTACGGGCGGAGTTTGTGAAGATCAAAGAATGGATAGTCGTAAAGGAAATATTTATAAACAATGAAAAACAATAAACATTGTATGATACCTGTTAGATCTGGGGGTCTCTAGTTGGCAGAAGTAGGTACCACTGTCCAAATAGGGACCCTTGATTCTAGTCAGGGTAAGGAGGATACACTCTTTAGATAACCCCTGCTCACCCCCTTGGTAGCTTGGCACGAGCAGTCAGGCTTATCAAAGGCAATGTGTAAAGTATTTGTACCAACACACACAGTAACCCAGTGAAAACACCACTAACTGACTCCAAAATAGTTTAGAAAAAGAGAGGTATTTAACCTAAACTACACAAGAACAAAACAACAAAGATCCAACATACACAGTTCAAGAATATGGTTGCAAAAGAGTTCTTCAGGTTAGCGTTAAAAGAATCCACAGTTTGTGTCACGTTTTGCCAACAGTACCTTTCAATGCGACAGAAGTTCCAAAATAGTAGCTGGTGCGGTGGAAAACAAGCGATGCGTCACTCCTGAGACCTTGGGGAGGTGAGGCGATAACCCCGCTGGACTTAGCGGGAGTGTTGCGATGAAACCGGTCTGTATGGGAAGGGAGGCGATACCTCCAGAGGAACCACAACTGGCCCGAGCACTCTAGGAAGGACAGAACTCTCTCAGCAGAGTTCAGGGAAGCTGGGGGTGAAGTCCTTTTGTTCCTGGGACTTCTTAACAGGGTGGCAGCACTTCTCAGGCCCTTGGAGATACCTTCAAGCAAGGGGACACAGCAGAAAGCAAAGTCCTTCCCCTTTCCTTGGAAGCTAAGCAACGGCAGGTCAGTCCAGCAGACCAACAGCAGGACAGTCTTCCTTCTTCAGTTTCAGCTTTCTTCTTGGCGGAGGTTCCTTCTTGATTTCAGGATGACCTAATTTTCTGTAGCCAGGGGTCCTCTACTTATATCCCTAAAAGTCTTTGTTCCCTTTGTGCAGGAGGGCTCTGAGCCCGGTTTGTAACAGTAGCTGTGACAAACTCGGTTTTCGTAGCGGCGGGAATTTTCTCACTCGGCCGGGGATGCGATAAAACTTGCAGAAAGTCCCTTAAAAGCTTGCTTCCCAGCTACCCAACACAGGTACAACTTCCAGAGGCACCACAACTGGCCCTAGCACTCTAGGAAGGACAGAACTCTCTCAGCAGAGTTCAGGAAAGCTGGGGATGAAGTCCTTTTGTTCCTGGGACTTCATAACAAGGACCCAGCTCTTCTCCAGCCCTTGGCCGGAGAAGCAAGAGGACACAGAAGCAAAGTCCTTCCCCTCTCCTTGGCAGCAAAGCAACAGCAGGTCAGTGCAGCAGAGTAACAGCAGGACAGTCTTCCTTCTTCAGTTTCAGCTTTCTCCTTGGCAGAGGTGCCTTCTTGATTCCAGGATGATCTAATTTACTGTAGTCAGGGGTCCTGTACTTATACCCAAAAAAGTCCTTGTTCCCCTTGTGCAGGAGGGCTCTGAGCCCGGTCTGAACCAGTTCTTTGAGCACTTTGTTTTCCTGGCTTCTCCTCTCCTTTCAGAGAGAGGGGCAGGGTCATCAGCCGGCAAGCAGGAGGTGGAGCCAGCATTGTGGAAGGCAGGCACATTCCTATTCATGCCCAGGTGCTATCCCCTCCCACCACTCAAGATGCAGATGCAGTCATTCAGCCTAGGGCTGACCAAGACAGCCTCATGGGGGCTCCCCATCCCCTGTCACTCTCAAACCAGACAGTCAATTCACAAACAAGCCAAGGCACTCAGAAAGGTCAGACAAGAGAACAGCAACCTTCTAAAAGTGCTGTTCTCAAACACAGGATTTAAAAACCACCTTTCCTAAAAGATGTGTCATTAAATTCTGAGTTCAGGGATACCAGACTTTTATGTCCTACCTTGCTCTTATGGGAAGATATGCTGATAGGCACTGTAGCTAGCATTCCCTATGGGCAGCCTATGGGCAAGCTAGCCTTATAATAGTGAACAATGAAAATGGCTGTCATTCACTGCCAGAGCATGTCACCTGCACAAGTACATGCTCTACGTTTCACATCCACTGCTCCCTGCCCAGGGGGGTACCTTGAGACTTCTATAGGGGTGACTGATGTGCACAAAAAGGGAAGGGTTAGGCCTGGCCAGTGGGGACACTGACCAGGAGGACATGGCAGTTCACAGACTGCACACAGGCACTGCAGTGTCAGGCCTGAGACATCATTTTAGGGCTACTCATGTGGGTGGCACAATCAGTGCTGCAGGCCCAGTAGTAGCATTGGAATCACCGGCCCTGGCAAACTTAGTGCACTTTACTAGGGACTTCTTGATAAATACAAATATGCCAATCATGAATAACCAATCACAATAACAATTAACACAGAGAGCATATGCACTTTAGCACTGATCAGCAGTGGTAAAGTGCCCAGAGTCCTATTGGCAACAACCACAGGTCAGGAAAAATAAGGGAGGAAGAAGCAAAAAGTTTGGGGGAAATCCTGCAAAAAGGGCCATTTCCAACACTACCGTTGTGGTAGAAGTTTTCAACCGTCTAGATATTAGAAATGCCCAAAAGACAGCCAAATGTTTAGAATGTGGAATTTTTGGTCATTGTTCTTGAATGTGTAAAAAATCTTTAAACAATTTGCCTTGCTTGTGTTACAAATAGCGAATGGGAATCCTCTGATATATTCTATAGAAGAAGAAATCTATTAAAAGCATGATTCTACAAAAAAATGTAGTGCTATACATCAAGAGGAAGGAAAGTTACAAACTGTTGTATTTGGTAATATTTGGTCGGGTCTCTGGAAGTTTTCGAAGACTCAGACTAACCATATGCCATTATATCAAGGTTTGTGTGAGAAAAGAACTATGGACATTTCATAGGAATTTATTTGGAAATACCTGATATTAATCCAGAAAGCTAAACTTGGGTTGAAACTGAGATGTTGGGTTTTAGACAACTAGTATTCAAAATTTAAAATAGACCCGCCACTTGTAAGTTGTCCATTGTTATAAATGGACCTTCAGTTTTTGGCTGGAAAGATCAAATAGCTTTAGATATAATTTTAGACTCAAACAGTCTGGGGCAAGTTGTGGTAGTGTGTGATTGTAAAAATACTAGATAGTGGGTTTTAAAGGATTTTCCTACGGTTTATAAGGAAAAATGTGAAAATTGAAGGATTCTCAGGCTGAGGCCGTAACTGAAATACACAAATAAACACCATATTCCTCCTATTGTTAGTGATAAGGTTAAAAGAGAGTCTACGAAATTTCCAAAAGCTAATAATATTGAACATGTAGTAGCATGTGCTGTGGTCATCGCAGGTGAACCAACGGAAAAATCTGTTAGTGTGTCGGTTTAAGATGCTTGTACATAGTATTATTGTTGCTCAATATCCTTTACCTAGAACTGATCCGATGCTTTTGTTCAATAGACTTGCCAAGTGGTTATCTACCACATATCTCTATTTGGCATATCTCACGTTTCTCTACATCCTTCAAGTCACATCTTACTGCATTTAGCACTCAGTTTAGGTTCTTCCAGTACTTCTTCTAGTGCGTGCCTTTTGGATTAGCATCTGTGGCAGCAGTTTTTCAAAGGTTTATGAACGATATATTTGGTAATATACCTGGTATGATTTTTTTTCTAGATGATATCTTGATTATAGGACATAATAAGAAAGAACATGGTAATACATTAATGGCTGTTTGGAAGTTTTACAGAGAAAGGTTTTAACTGCTGAAATTACCAAGTGTACTTTTGCAGAAACAAGTCACTTATTTGTGTCATGAAATAAGTGACAAAGTAATTAAACCTAACGAAAAACTTATAGAGACCATTGGTAAAGCAACATTACCACAATCGAAGGAGGATCTTAGATTGTTTCTGGGATTGGCTGAGTTTTATACAAAGTTTGTGCAGAGTTTTTCAGGTAGGATATAGGCCATGAGATCATTATTGAAAAAGAAATCATCATTTTGTTGTCTGACATTATCAGGAGTCCTCTATGGAAATTAAAAATGCTTTCACAGAAAAAAGCATTTGAAAAGAAGTTATTGCATTTGCTTATCACTCACTTTCACGTGCAGAGTACTGTGTTCTTGAGAGAGAGACATTAGAGTGCGTGTCGGCTCTTGAACTTTTTTGTAAATTCTTGTGAGGAGAAAAGTTACTTTAAGATGTGATCACAAACCATTGACAAAAGTATTAACCACTGAACAATTATTTAGAGGCTCTGCAAGGAATACAATGCGGTTACAGGATGTCATGTTTGTATTCTAACATGTACCTGGAACAAGGAATGCAAAGGCTGATTTTAGAGTAGAATGTTACTACCTCTTAAGAAATTGATTAAGATCCTTGGAATGATTGTTACAGTAAAGGTGTTTTCAGATTAATAATACTGAAAACTCTTTCAATAGAGGAGAGCAGTTGAAGGCATACAGGAAGGATGATATATTGAAATAAGTGACCAATGGATGGGGCAAACATGATAAAAGAGATCAGTTGGGAATTTTGAGAGCATTTTGGGACGTGAGGAATGAATTGAGTGTAGAAGAGTTATTCGTATTGTCGGGAGATAAAGGTATTGACCTAGCTGGTATTCAGAGAGAAAATCATTGCTGTTTCCTATGAAGGACATTCTGGAATTACTTGCTCTGAGCATACTGTAAAGGATCTGTATTTGTGGCCTAAAATTCACCTAGAAAGATAAATTAGGTCTTGATTTGACTGTGAAAATGCAGACAAGTCACAAAAAGCTTTAAATCCATCATTCAGGTCTATAAGTTGTCCCATGGGAAGATATAGCTCTAGATATTAGGGGCCAGATGTAGGTAAATACTATTTACTGATTCTAAAATACCGAATGTTACCGATTCGGTATTTCAGAATTGGTAAATGGTATGTAGATAAAAATTCGGTACATTTTACCGAATCGGTAATATTCGGTATTACCGATTTGGTAAATACCGAATCGGTAATTCTCATTCATTCATATTGACCTGGAGGAATAGGAATGAATGGGAAGCCATTCACTATTACCGATTTGGTAAATACCGATTCGGTAATAAGGTGTGCATATTCAAGGGTGGCAGGGTGGCACATTGACACACTGTTGCACCCCTGAATTTTGCATGTGTGCACATGTGGCAGACATACATGCCCTAAGATATGTATGTCTGCCACATGGCACATGTGAAAAAGCACAAACTTGGAGTTGGTGGTAAATAACGAATCCTTAACTCAGAAATGCACTGACTTGAATGCTCCCTACATTACGGATTCGGTAATTTAACGATTCGGTAATTTAAGAATTTGGTATTTACCGATTCCTTAAATTACTGAATCAGTAAATTACCGAATCCGTCAATCCTGCCACCTACATCTCAAACGCCAAATACCGGTCAGTTTTCGGCCGTTACCGACCGGTATTGGGCTACTTACATCTGGCCCTATGTGACCAAAATGTATTACAGTGGGGGTCGATATGTTTGTGAAACGGATTTATTTGAGTTTGATTGATAAAGTGGATACAAAAAAATATAACCGAATTTTTAGACTAGGCTTTTTTGAAAAAAAGTTTCCCTACATATATCTTGACGGACAATGGTGTACAATATAAATCAGATGAGATGAATTTTTTTAAATACACGAGTATAAAACAAACATTTACTGAACGTGGTATATCTGATCGAGTGTATAGCGTAATTAAGAGAATTGTACAACTTGCAAAAAATATTCCAAATTTTGGAATACAGATTTCTAAAGAATATTATGAGCATATAGAGTAACTCCCTATGATTCTTTATAGGAGACTCAATTTGTTTTGATGAGAGGGCGCATACCATACTTAAAAGTCAATCCTGGGTGGATAAAGAGCAGTAGATTAGTGCTGTGAGATGCTGAAGTAGTGAACGGTCATATTCTGGCCACACAGAATAAAAATCTGGGATGATAATGTAGTGAAGGGTCATAATCTTGCCTCACAGAATGGAAAGAAAGTGTATCATGATGCTAAGCAGTGTGTACATGAAGTATACTTAAAGGTTGGGAAATGGGTTCATATTAAAATATCTAGAAAGACTGCCAAGGTTAGACCAAATTTAGTGAACTTAAGAAAATTGCTAATGTTATGAACAAACGTGGAATCGCAGATGGCAGTATATGGCATCTGAGCCTTCCTGCTCTTGTAAGACATGGTAATGATAATGTGGATTAAGCTGTTAATTCCAAACTAAAACCTGTCAGTAATTATTGGTGGTGAAACAGTAATAGTGATGATGATGTCAATCAAAGTGAAATGCCTGTTCAGGACTCCATTCTTTTACTGTTTCCACCTAATCTAAGAGCTAATGAGTCAGAAGAAGAAAATAGTACAACCTGTGCAGAGGAAGAGGGTGTCAGTGTCATAACAAGTACAACTGGAAGAAGAAGTAGAAAGCTTACAAATGTAGAAATGTATGGTCATATATATATATACCCTTTTTGACACAACAACAAAAGTCACATGAAACTATATATATATATATATATATATATATATATATATATACATATATATATATATGTATATATGTACATATATACATATATATATGTATATGTATATATATTATATATATATTATATATATATATATATATATATATATATATATATATATATATATATATATATATATATATATATATATATATAGTTTCATGTGTCTTTTGTTGTTGTGTCAAAAAGGGGGATGTGTAGTAATTTAGTTGTGAGTAGTAGGTGATTACATACGATTTTGTGATTTACATACGTTCCATGTTCCATGTTTTTGTGCTTCAGGACTTGGAATGTTGGGAGAGATACCTGAAAGAGTGGTTGCCATGCCATGGTCTTGGGCTGCTGATTATTTAACAGATGTTGTTTCCTTAGTAAAGGGGTTTACCTTATTAATTGTTTCCGTACAATTTTCTACAGGAGAGGGGTATGGTACTGATATGAAGTGTACTGAGAGTTGGGGCATTGAGGGGAGTGAAAGAGATGTGAGTGCAATAGCAGCTTGAGTAGAAAGGGGTAGGAGTAGAAAACCCACAGGTATCCCTGATACTTTTCTGTGACTGTAAGAGAGTAGAATGTGTAGTGCATGTGCCATCAGAGGTTAATTTCCAGATCAATAGTTTTCTCGGTAAGGCTTGTGGCATTGAAACCTGAGTGACTGCACACGTTATTGATAACAGAAAGGGTAATAAGCCCATCGAACGACTAGTCAACAGGAGTGGTGGGATATACGTACAAGAGTAACTGGATTCGAGAAGGAGTGATGATAACTCTTTTTCATTGAAACACCGGATAAGGAACTGTAGCGTTGGATAACATTTTAGGACCCGAGTGTAATTTTCCCAATTCATGCCATTATAAAGGTATAAATCACCCTATACTTATATAGGCATAGAAATCCTAACCATATTTAGACATAGCTCATGCAGTCCAAATACGGCATGGCTACCTCCGCTAGTTCCGAAAATCCAGAACGATTTCTTGGAAAACTCGCCTTCAGCAGCTAGAGACTTCCCCCTGCTTGAATATTGATTTATCCAAGAACTCATGGAGTTTTCAAAGAACTGAGACTCTTTGAAGACGTTATTATGTCCAACCGTATGTCAAACTCGGCACCTTCAAGGTATAAATATGCCCACACTTACCCAAGCAAACACACGGTGGTGTGGAGCAGTTCCACTATCTACTTACCCGACGCATCTCGCTGCAGCAAGTGCCGAAGGGAGACGACCCTCCAGCAGACGCACTGAGAGAGACGCTGTCTTTTCTCTTGCCGAGAACTCCAGGAATATGCTTCAGGGGACTGTATTTGTGCCTGAAGGTGTCCATTTCATCAGAAAAACCATATTACCTCAGAACGCAGGCACAGGGGTTGGCACTGGGTAGCCAAAATGCCGTCAGTGCAGGGACCAAGGCAGGTATGCAGCCTATTCTTCTTGCATTCCTGTCCTTTCCTTGTCACACAGCTGAGCTAGGTGACATGCTGCCGAACGCTGCATGGCTGTATACTAAATAAGCCCCAGGGTGTCCTATAGGCAGGCTGTAGATAGATGGGAGGTGTATGAGCTTTAAAATAAATAAAATAAAATCCAGTATTTATTAGGAACAAACTAATCACTCCTATGGGTCCCAAGGCATTGGGGGCCGTCGGGAAGATTAAGTGAGCAATCGCCCAGAGTCACATGGTGCTGGGCAGAGCTGCTAACGGCGCTGGGAATCGAACTGTGACACCTGTGCTCCAGAATTAGCCGCTCTGGCCGTGGAGCTACACCTTACCGCTTTGACATAGAGCGTTGACTGACTTCCCTGCTCTCGGCTCCCAAAGTTTTGTACATATGATGGCCACAGTTGTAAATATATTCTAACCAAGAGAAGACTTTGACACCAACATACCTACAATGCAGGTGTTAAATGATGTATGGAATAAAGAAACTCCAAATGCCAAATCTGAAATTTGAACAACAGTGAAAACATCCGTGATTGATTTACTCTGGAGGGTACCAAAGCTATTGTATTGTATTGTGGCTAGTCAGATATCCACATTCACATTAACAGGCGGTTTAGCGCAGTGGGTGAGGCCGCGTTGGCACCGCCCAGAGGTAGTGCTCACTACGGCCGTTGGTCGACAAACACATGGAAGGGGTAAAAGAATGTACATTTCACTATTAGAGTTGATGGGCCAATTTTTTATTCCGCCAATGTTGTTTTTACTCGTTCCATTTATTACCCTTTTCTATTTTTTCTCATACTTATGTGTTTAAATTTTTTTTTCAGGGTACCGTAATTGAAAATCAGTAGTACATTTTCTTTGTACTAATAACAGTCATATTGTCCTTCAATGGCCGTTAAAATGGAAAAAGCATGTTATACCTTCCCTGAGCAAACTTGCCTGTTAAAAGTTGCTCTATTAAAGTTACGTGTAACAGATTCTTTATTTGTTTTAGAAAAAAATGTTTTACTGTGATCAAATGCCTGCCACATATAGGAAGCAATATATTTCTTTCTTTTCCTTTTCGTTCTTGAGGCATATGCTTGCATAAAAAAAAAAATAAGCATCACACCAGCTTACCAAGTACAGACCTATTGCATTTGCCAATGCTTGTTTCGTTCTGCAGCAGGCTTTATTTATTTTCATGATAAATCCGTCACCCTTGCCTAAAGTCTATTTTAAATTGCTGGTCATTTGCATTTTCATATGGATGATGTGTCCATGGTACAGATCTAGAGAAAAACGTGGAATGTTCGTGATAAACGAGGACAGCTAGATGCAACCGCCTTATTCAGCTGCATAATGTGAGTCACTCTCACGTGCAGAATCGTGCTTCAGAAAATATGTAATAAGCTGGTGGCTGGAATCACAGAATGTGCACCGGGTGGGGCTAATCAAACCGAGTACTACAGGTTTAGTAACAGATGCAAGGAGTCTGGGATGTAGAGGCTTTTAGGCCACGTCTACAGACGGCTTTAGCTGCCTGTTGTCAACAGACCTATTGTATCTGATATACTTAAGAGCTAATTTACAAGCCCTTTGCGTCTCCGGTGCGTCACATTTTTAGATGCACCAGCAACGCCTGTGTACCTGTCCATATTTACAAGGTCACGTAAAGTCATCCTGCTTGACCTTTTAATGGCCTTGTAAATGTGTGCCCCTTTCATGCATTGCTCTCCATGAAAGGGGTATTTCAAGTGTGTTGCTGTGGGTGTTCCCATGCAACAGTCATGGAACCTGACATTCCCAGATTTGCAAAGTGTTGAAAACTTGACAATGCATCAGAATCCCACGCCTTCTCAGGGGAGGCATAGGAGCAGTGGCGTAGCAAGGGAGTGGTTCCACCCCGGGGGACACGAGTTTCGAGGATGGAGGTGCTTACCTGAGGCCGTCACGGGTGACAACTGCATGGACCATCAGCAGCCTGGCACGCTCTCACCGACGGCCATCGGGGGGGGGGGGGGGGGCGGGGGGGCAAACGCCCCAAAAGTCTTGGGCTTTAAAATGTCTAGCATAGATAAAATGAGGAAAACGTCATTAATGATTGCATTTATGCAAGAAGGTGTTCCTTCCTGCACAACAATTATCCATGGCGCAAGGTATCTTCATTGGCACCCGACTGCTGGTTGTGTGCCGGCGTAGGTGAGAAGGACAGGAATGTTATGTTATGTTTTGTTAAAATTTCTTGTATAGTGCAACGTTCACCGGGTTGGTTTCTTGGTGCTTAGAACATGAGAGAACTGAGCTAATCCTATAGAATGCGCTGTATCTTGTAGATACGGCACATTACTGCCCTTTTCTTCTGATGCACGGCAGCGCAACAGGAAGTCTTGCTCCACCGCCGTGCATCAAAACATTGTAAATGAGGCCCTCAGGATCTGCTCCTTGCTCACGATTCAATGTCCTACTTGTATGTCTCACTTACCGTCTCTTCATTCAATGGCTTCCCCCCTTTTCTCGTCTTTGTGCACTATGATGGGCAGCTCTTTTCTCACTATTCTTTGATTAGTTGGTTTATTGCCGTCCAGGTGTGCATGTGCATGCTATAATGGGTTTTGCCATTTAACAACAACAAAACCACAACAAGCATTATCGAAAACAATTGATTTTTACAATGATTGTTGCCCTTGCATGTGCTGGGGGGGGTGTCTCACAGTACCCTCTTGCTATTACCACGCATACTGGTTCAATACGGTCTTAACTGCGCAAGTATTAACCACACATATGCCTCTACCATGCATGCCTTTACAATGAAATAAGCATTATTAAGGTGTTTATAGCAAAGGCATATCCTTGGTAATAACTTATCATTTAAATGTACAACCCCCAAAAAAAGAATAACCTTTCCAGAAATCTTACCCCCTGAGAAAAAACCCCTCTCCCCTGAAAAAAAAACCCTCGCCCCCAACCCTACTTACCAAGCTGTATCCCGTTTCTCCCTCTCCTTTTGATGATTCCTGTAATCCTCCCCACGCATCCGGTCCCTGGAACTAGACCGCTGACTGCCTTAACCACGCATACGCGTGGTTCAGGCTTATGCATGGTTAAGGCATGTGTGTTGCTAATGCAAGCGGTGTTCCACTTGTGCTGCTCAGCTATCGTAGTTAATGCTGTTTCCGGATGGCGGAATTAGTGTAATCTCTGTGATGAATTAGTAGTGCAGCAGCAAGGCTGCTGTTGTTGAGTCACAGCCTGACATCATAACAGGAGACAGCCATGACAACGAGGGCTTTACCCCGCGCTGCCATTACAACGCTTCCATCACAACGCAAGTCGTTACAAGTTGGTAAAAGAATAGTTTTATTTTCTATTCCAACACCTTCCCTACTGATACGTGGGCTGGAGTTGGAATAGAAAATTAAACTATTCCACAATCCAGCGCCTACAGCGCAAGTCATTGTAACGACTTGCGTTGTAATGGATGCCTCGTAATGGCAGCGCGGGGTAAAGCCTGCGTTGTCATGACATACATCCATCACAACGGTGTGTCCTGTCTGGCTGTCTGTCAGCGAGCTAGCAGAGCAGAGCTAGGAGCTGGTGAGAGGAGTCTGAAAAGACCATTGTCCTGTAGGATGTCTTAAGAGGGGCTATTACTTTGAAAGCAACTCACCCAGGGCAGGGTAGATGTTACCTGGCCATCTTCTCATGCTTGATGTGGAAAGAGTGCTTGGCCCATATGGTTGATTGAAACCCAAGCAAGCAGTCTACCGGTAAGTTGTGCTAACACATTGTAGTGCTACTTTGCAATATATTTCAATAAAGTGCACCAAACAGTGCTCCACCATTTTGAAAATAAATAAAGGCCCCCTGTGCATGTTCTGTGATTCTGCCCCAATGCTCTTTTGTATGGATGCCAGTAACATAATACATAAACATTCAGTCAGAAATGTATACCATATTATGACAGAATACAGTGCTCTGCTGATTTTGGCTAGGTCCACGCTATAGAAATGCCATAAACCCTACATAAATACAGTGTGAGTATATTAAAAAGTGAGACAGTGAGAGACACACAGATAAAGAGCAAGCAGCTTTGGTGCAAAGTTTTTCAAAATCAAGCAAAGTGACATTTTGCCAATCAGGCATTCACTTTCATTTAGCCACTTTCATTTATTCCTTGCTTCCTGCAGTGGTCTTAATGCAGGGTCAACCCTGAGCATTAGACAGTGAGAAAAAGACTACTATTTGCCATTCAGCTACTATTTGGCTGGAGAACACAAAGTGCCGAAAGAGGGGGATAAAGCTTCCATATGGAAGAGCTAGCTAAAATCAGTTCTCCCACTCATCTCACCTCCAGAGCTAGAATATACATCCTTGACTGGAAGAGTTAATGACTGGCTCTGATGACAAAGGCTTGCCACTGGGCCCAGGAAAGGCTGATTGGTGTTAAATGCTGACCACCTAGCAGGGATTTGCTTCCAGGAACAATTGGCAGAACAAAGGGTAGCTTTAGCCCTATCTCTTGACTCGGAGATGATATTATCTTGCCCATATGTCTCTGCTATATGGTGTCAACAATGCACACAGGGCCTGGAAGTTAAACACCTCGGGCCTCATTTATGAAAAGTGACGCATCGCTGCGTGAAAAAAGCGATGCGTCACTTTTCATTGCGCCCTCCTTGCGACACCAATGATGCGTCATATTTACAGTATGACGCATCATGTCGCAAGGAGTTACAGATACGTCAGTATTTCTGACGTATCTGTAGGCGCAAAAGTAACGCATTGCTGGAGTGTGTCACTAAAGTGACGCAACTCCAGCAATGTGTCCTTTCACATGGGGCAAGCCCCATGTGAAAGGGCCTACGTCAGTCTTACCCCTGCTGTGAGTTAGGTGTAAGATTTTGACACATTGAGTCCTAGAAGTGGCACAGTGACTTCTTATAGGTTTCACTGCGTCACTTCCATGACCCTTCCTTGCGTCAATACGCCCCCCCTTGCATACATTATACCTGGCGCAGGGATAATGTGGCGCAGGGATTTACAAAGTGACGCATCTACCTAGATGCGTCACTTTGCAAATATGGCGCAACAAGGCGCATTTTTTACGCCACTGGTGCGTCACAAAAAGTGACGCACCAGTGGCGTAAAAGTGACGCACAGCCTAATAAATGAGGCCCCTCCTGTGGACTGCAGCACTTATTGTGCCAGCCACAGAGTTGGCCTGAAAATTATGACTTCAGGGCTACAATATGCAACCTCACTTCAGCAACCTAAAAAACTGCCATGAAATCTATCAAAATAACCCTTTTTGACAGGAAATCCTACTATTAAATATTAATATCTACACTAAATACACCTTGTTGCCCACAATATATGTTAAACGATATTTTAAATTTGAACATATGCGAAATTAAAGTTGGCAAAAAAACTATGTTCAATGTCAGGGCTTTAGCTGGATCCTGGAAAATGTCAATGTACAGATTATAACATTTAACCTGTAGCTTTTGATAGGAAACAGCTGTAATAGTAGTTCAGTGCCTGTTTAAAATACTTATTAAAAAGTTCATTAATTGCTGAAGCTGGATTTGTAATAAGTATCTGTGAAAAGAAACTTTAGTAAAATTATATTTTTCCTGCCTGAGCCCCAGTTATGCCTAGACATTGCCTCTTTGGCTAGTGCACTCCATAAATGTGGTACCTTAAGGAACCCCACTCAGAACCATTTCCGGACATGCTGAAGGTCAGTAGATGACTGGACCTTGAGTGTTGTAACCCGAGACGAGCCCTTAAAGATGTATCTGCCGCCTCTTTTACCCAGTATAAAGAAGTGGATTCTATGGGTCAGCGAGCTCACCTTATGTGTGGCCTCAGAGACACAAAGAGCTGAAGAATCACTTTTTCCTGGATCCCTAGATGCCTAGTCACAACTGGACCTGACCTGGTCCCTGCTCAAGGCATTTTCAGAATGAAGCCTTAATATCCAAAGAGTCTCTCCTGGAGTCTGGGAACCTTAGGCGAAAATCTGAGGAAAAGTAGACTTACTTTCTTACCAGTCAACAAGGCATTTTTTGCAAATGTATACATTTTAAGTGCCTTTTAGACGCCTTTTTCTGGTGCCACTCCTGATGCATTCAAACCTCAGGCAGTGTAGACAAACTATGGTTTTCATCTTAAGTTTACCCTCAAGGCACATTTTTTTGGGCAGCAGCAAAGTACCTGCAGCGTGCTATTAGAATGAAAAATGATTTATGATGGTTTCTTGTGCTCTTCTGTCTCTCATTTTGAAACTTATTGTTCATCTTTTATAAGTTTACACAATGAGATGGAATCATTTGTGATAATGGTTTTTATGATTGTATTTTTAACTTGTGGTCGGATCCTTTATTGTTGAATTCAGGGTATTAACATATTTTCAATTCTAATGTGCTTTAAGGACAAACGGCCACATGCATCAATGTTGCCGTTTGCGAATCCTTAATTGCTAAAATTAAGGAATAGCAATTAAGGATTCGCAAACGGCAATGCATGAATAATTCGCTTTTTTTGCGATTCAGTAATTTTCCTTAATTGCGATTCACAATTTGCGAATCACAATTAAGGAAAACCCTTCCCATTGATTCCTATGAGCCAAGAGGCCCATAGGAATCAATGGGAAGGCATTTACAATATGCGATTTTCAATTTGCGAATCGCAAATTGAAAATGCAATTTCAAGGGTGCAGGGGGGTCCAAAGACCCTGCACCTCTGAAATTAAACTTAAGTGCAATTTACACACACACATGTCCCAAGGACATGTGTGTGTGTAACATTCAACTTTCAAAAATGCATTTTTGTGCATGTTTGAAGGTTTTCGGTAAATTAGCACGAGGTTCAACCTCATGCTAATTTACCCCTTCCAAACTACTAATTCGCAATTTAAAAATGATCATGCATTGCATTTCAGAAATCTGAAATTGCGATTTCTGAAATGCAATCGCAATTTTAGAAATCGCAACATGATTGCCATTCCTAAAATTGCGAAATACATGATGCATTCCACTTTTGATAATTGCATTCGCAAACGGCAGAAAATTGCGATACGCACTGTTTGCGAATGCAATTGTCGTTGATGCATGTGCCTGAAAATGTGTTATAGCAACTTGCAATTTATTAAAGCGCCCTGAGACCTTTTAGTGAATTGTGCACTATACAAAAGCATCTGACTATGACTATAAATATGATGCAACTGAGGTATCCTATGTTATGTGTTTATATGGTTTTAATTAAAAACCGAATAAAGTTTAATAATTAACCTTCTGACTTACAACTGAAAACTTTCTGGACAAGAAAAGTTCTGACTTTCAGTCTTCAGAGGACTAGGACCAACCATAAGAGCCATCATGCAAAGATGTGACCTCTCTGGGCTAAAGAAACAGGCTCACCCCACTTGTTGCTTCTCCGCAGTGGCAAATGTGACTCAGCGGGCCCTCAGCGAGACGGTTTTTAGCCTCGTGGAGCCCTCATCAAATACATCCTGCAGCCTTGCCCCTCAGGAAGGAGGGAGAATGGAACAAAATGTAGTAGTACTATTACTAGTAAGGACTTCGGGTCTTGTTTATGACTCTTGCATCACTTTTACGCTGCCAGTGCGTCACTTTATGTGCCGCACCAGCAGGGTGAAAAATCCGCCATGTTGCGTCATATTCACAAAGTGATGCATCTAGATAGATGCGTCACTTTTCATAAATGAGGCCCCTCGCCTTTAAGATTGGTATACGCCGGACATGGCATAACTGCACCAAAGCAAAGGTAGGTCTTTTCGGCTCCTGGCGGCTCAGAGCTGGAACAAGCTCCCTCAGAGCCTCCGGATGGAAACGTCTGAATTAAAGTTTAGGAAGGCTCTTAAAACCCATCTATTTTCATGTTGATTAGGTGGGCTGTTCTGGACGTGGTTGAGGCACTGCCTTTAGTTTCTCTCACTGTAGCGCGGAGAGACACGCCGGTGTGGCGTAACCATGCGCTTTATAAACTCCTTTATTATTATTATAATCAGTGCTCTAACAGTGTAATACCCTCTCTCCTTCAATGTAGTGGTGTTCCACTAGTGGCAAGCATTCCTTGTATTTGCACAACTGTGTCTTCAATACAGTGTGGTCTTTCTTGGCTGTATTCCAGAATACCTATCTTAGCACCTATTTTTCCATTTCTGATTAGAAGCTGTCACAGAGGTGTGCAGCTGGACGGTGGAAATATCACTTGTCCCCACCGTCCATTAACAGAATTATTTCCCACTCGTGGGCCTGGAACAGTGATAACACCTTCGCTCAGCGTCTCGGAGATGAAAAATGACACCCAATTGAGAGGCAAATTGCCAGCGGTGTCGAGGGACATGTTGGCGTGATGCGAGCAGAGCCCTGGGCATTAATTTTAATAAATTGGATGGCATGTTAGTTAAAATCCAGCGCACCTAACGCATTGACTCATCAGCCCGGCGGGATGATGGATCAGACGCTTCCGGGTGCCCCCTGGGGACCGCCCCCTCTCACGCAGAGATGGCGGCCAAGGCTTGGGCTTTCACTGGGACCCTCATTAATTCTACTGAGCAGAAAGACGCGTCTCCTCTCGCGCCTAAGTGCCTTTTTAATGTCGAGGGATGAGGGTGCGATGCTGTCAGGCTGGGATGAAAAAGGGTGAGCTATTGAACTAAGTTGACTCACCCCTCTGGCCAGGGTCTTTTTTCTGACTCTGGGTGAAGATAATGAGCCACACTTCAAGTTAGAATCAAAAACTTAAACCAAGGCTAGGTGCTGCTCCCACTAGTAAACAATCCATCATAACCCTGAGAATCTGGGGACTATTCCTTCTGGGGTGAAATGTCTTCTAAGTCCCTATTTCTATAAATGTCCCTTTTTCATTTCTTTAATTAGTTTTTCTATCTCGCTTTCCATTGTTCATTCACTGTCTCTTGTTCTCATTTCTTTGCATCTGTCTTTCTTTCTTTTTCCTTCAGCCTTCTCACCCAGGACAACCTCGTTCTCAATCTCTATAACCCTTTTACATTCGTATTCTCTTGTTTGGTCTGTCGTTAGCCAAGACCTTTTGATTTTGCAAAAATTGTATTTATAATATGCTTACAGGGGCTTTCAGTAAACTCTCTTCCTCCATTGGTCTGTTGTTGTGCCATTCACATGTTGCCTCCGCCCCTCTACAGCATACAGGATGGAGCAATGGGTCAGTCTACTTTAGAGACTGGCTACCTTCACATTTTTCTCTTTCACAGTGAGGGCATCCGTACACAAGATAGTCCTTCCAGTCCCAGTGTTTTTTTCACTTTATAATTACTTTATTGTTATCCTTGTATTTATAGCCTGATGTGGTTGGAGGGTGCTTTCTACTAAAACAAAGCACAGGCCACATTCTGGCTTTACAATTTTCAGTTTCCTGCATATACTATTTCTTATTTCACAACATAGTAGATTGTTTCCATTTAAAATTATTCTGTATTAAGCTATTCTCTTTTTATTATGCATGCAGTACACAAAGAAAAATTAATGAGCGGGCAATTCTTCGGAGCATGTCTATTCTGGTCTCAATTTTACCAATGGTTCCTTAATAAAATTTGCTCAGGAAGAAATCAGCCTTTATCATATTTCATTTGCAGCACTTGTAACACTTTTTTTTATCTCTTTCTTCCTTCCTCTATTTCTTTCCTTCTTTCTGACTTATTTTCTCTCTTGCCTTCTTTCCTTCCATCTTTTCATTTACTTTCTTTCTTTCTTTCTTTCTTTCTTTCTTTCTTTCTTTCTTTCTTTCTTTCTTTCTTTCTTTCTTTCTTTCTTTCTTTCTTTCTGTCTCTTTTGCAAGTTTTCTTTCCTCCTTTCTTGTTTTCTTTTCTCCTTTTCCCCTCCTTTCTCTTCTCCTTTCTTTCCTCCTTCCCTTCCTCCTTTCTGCCTTTCCTTCATTTTTCCTTCATTCTGTCCACCTTTTTTTTCCATTCTTTCCTTTCTTCTTTCGTTCTGTTCTTTTTCTGCCTTTCTATTCTTTCTTTCATTATTTTTTGCCTTCCTTCTTTCTTTTTTCTTCTTTCTTTCTTTTATTCATTCTTGCTTTATATTCTTCCTTTATTTTCTTTCATTCTTCCCTATTTTCTTTCTTTTCTTCATTCTTTCCCTTATACATTCTTTCTTCTATTCTTTCTATCCTTCTTTGCTACAATCTTCCTATTCCTCTTTCTTTCTTTCTTTCCATTTTTCCTTGCATTTTTATTTTCATCTTTCCTTCTTGCTTTCTTGCCACTGTCTTTCATTTTTTCCTTGCTTATTGCATCTCTGCTTTCATTCTTGTTTTCTTTCTTTCTTGCCTTGTTTTTTTACTTTCTTGCCTTCTTTCCTTCTTTCCCAAAGGAAAGGCGCTGGCTGCCAATGTCAGAATTATTTACTTTTTTATGCCTGTGTTACCCAAGAACTTCTAATGTTACTTCCATTATTTGTATGGAATAGTTACTCATGAGGTTTTCAGTCACACCTCATTCAGTTGTCTCTGGTTGTGTCCTTCACATTTTTCTCAAACCAACTCATTCATGCCTCAAGGGGCAGTCCTACAGCCCACTTCAGCCTTTCACTGACTTCACTATGATTTACGGCATGCTGTCCTTTTACACCACTGGAGTCAAGCTATCCTGGCGGAAGACGGCTGATAGCCAGAAACCGGTCCATGGATGCTTGATTCCGGTCCAGGAAAGACCTGGCTTGGCAGTTCGGGCTGGACTGTTCCCATGAGGCACAGGGTCAAGGCTGATTTGCATATGGCCATGTCTGACCTGGGGTGGTGTGGAGTGCAAAAAAACGATGGATTTAGGCCCAGATCTCTGTACTGGGGTGAATGTATGACAATGTTCTGCATTCTGTCCATTACCTGTTGTTTTTGCCTTTGTCGCCCCGAGTGGGATGGGTATGCTCAGACGTGAGTCCCAGGCTCTCCACACCACTGGAGTCAAGCTATCCAGGCTGATGACGGCTGATAGCCAGAAACGGTCCTTGGATGCTTGATTCCGGTCCAGAAAAGAAATGGCCTGGCAGTTCCGGCTGGACTGTCCCCATGAGGCACAGGGTCAAGGCTGATTTGCATGTGGCCATGTCTGACCTGGGGTAGTGTGGAGTGCAAAAAAACGATGATTTAGGCCCAGATCTCTGTACTGGGGTGAATGTATGACAATGTTCTGCATTCTGTCCATCACCTGTTCTTTTTGCCCTTTTACAATTAGCACATCCACACAAAAAGTAGTACCCTTCAGTACCAGGGAGTACAAGCATTGTTGGCTTATATGGGTCAGCCCCTTCACTCTGCTTACTTTCCCTGTCATTCACATTAATAGCTAGCCCATGGCATTTTACAGATGTGTAGATTTGCTAAAGGTAACCTTATGCTACATTTGTCCAACGCAAGCAGACCCCAAGTCACTTCTAGCACATATGTTGGATAGCATACGGAATGTCCAACCTATAGGTATCCCACCTTAAATGTCGGGTGAGATGTGTTTGGGGGAAAGAGGGGGAAGCTGGTCCTCAGAATGACACTGTACTTCTAAATGCGGGGGTGGAAAGACGTCCTTTTCTTCAAATAACCCTCACACACTCTAGTAGTGTCATGCTTTACCTTCGGGTTCACCCTGACTCCTAAATGTCCGGGTGAGCTCGAGCGTCTTTCAAGGAGCTCCCACAATAAAAAGACCAGGAGGCTTTGCTAGAGATTAAAATTCCTTTAACTTCTCCAAGGTATCCCTGTATTTCTCGAGTGTGAGGGTTAATTATAAAAAGGAAGTCTTCCCTTCCCGCATTTAGAAGTGCGGTTTCATTGTGAGGACTAGCTTCCCCCTCTACCCTCCCCTAAACTGATCACACCCACCATTTAAGGTGGGATACCTATAAGTTGGATGTTTAATTTAACAAGGAGAACGTATAGCCCTAAGTCCCTTCCAATGTGAAAGGGTCTCTCTACCCTCCAGGTCTGATAAGGATCCCATCTCAGTTGTAAATTTATAAAAATATCATACAGAATGACTTGCAGTCCATACATCCTCTGGTGACACGGAATGCAGCATCCTTTCACAGTCTACTCTGCCCTTACCTTTCAGCCAACACTGGCGCTCTAGGACCTGTGAGACCAGTGTGAGGTACCTCAAAGCATCACTGAGCCAATTAAAGGACCAGTACCCAAGAGTGACAAGCAAAATAGGAGAAACTGGTGCTTATCATGCGACATTTCAGGACGATCAATAAGCAAAAACTTGCTCACTGTGGTTTTTAGTGCCAAACAAGTCACTTTGTTTAAGTGCATTGCAACTTGCCAATATAATTCAAGAAATACTTTTCTTTTTTATTAAAAATTGTGGTGTTTCTCGGACCAGGTAAAAATAATTCCTTATAATAGTTTATTTTGAACAAACGTAGAATAGCTTATTTTGAATGTAAACACTTAGGGCCTTATTACATGTTTGGCAGTCAGTGGACTGCCGTACTGGCAGTGGCGGTCTGACCGCGGTGAGCTCAGTGGTTCAACCACCGTATTGCGAGTTGGGTGGGTTGAGTTTCCGAAGGAGATAAATGGCCTCAATATATGCTCTTGTTGGCAAATGCAATTTCACACGGTGCTCCAATACCTGATTCATGGAAGAGAGCAGAGATCGTCCCGCTACAGAAAAAGGGGGACAGATCTGCCCCTGCAAACTACAGTACATACCAAAAATATTATAAAACAAAGTAATTCTCAGGCCGGAATCATTGTAATTAAACAGGCCTTCGAGCAGACACATGCCATGGAAACACCAGAGGTGAATCCTGAATTTTCAGAAAGTCTAAGACCTTTAACCATCTTGCAAACTGCTAAAGCTGGTTGAGACATGGGAATGATTGTTTGGTGGGCCAACAGGGTGTTTTACTGATAGTATTTTTGCAGACCTTAAGAACAGAACAAAATGGCAAGTACTGGCAGTCTATGGCTATGTGTCCAAATCATTTCTTTGTGTACTGTAGTCTGTTTGGTGCCTGCATCAGGCTCCTGACTGCTCTTGATATGTACACAGAAGGACAGTCATTCTGATGTCGATATAGGAAGATTCTCCTAGTTCAGACCACAAGTACAAAGTTGTCAACTTTGCCCATGCAGGATTCGAATGCCATACAATTGTCAGTGCTTGTTTAACTAGTTATGGTCAGGCTACTTCTTACACTGAGTTAATACTGTTGATGTTGTATATGTCAATGGAAGGCTGTCCTCAACAGCACACCACATCATTAAACTCTATTACATACCGCTCCACAACACAAAATACCATTCCACTTAATTACACTCCAAAACACAGAATCCCACTCTGCATACTGCCAATACACAAATCCACTCCACACCACTCAATTCCACTCCACGAAATTCCACTACTAATGCAATCCAACCCACAAAATTCCACAACGCACCACATACACTCCACAACACATAAGTAAAAAACATTGCAATTTACAATGCCAAAAGCTCCAACTCCAACAAGTGTAAGACCTATTGCATTTTCAATCCTTTTTGCTCTTACTATTGAGCACTCTCTACTCTCTCTCTTGCTTATACTGTGGAACTTTTTCTCTCCCTCTCGCTGTTGATCTCTTTTTCTCTAATTATTGCTCTGGCCACTTTCACACCTCTCAATATTAATTTCTCGCTCTTCTGGCTTTCTTTTGGCTTCCCTTTTGCACTCCTTATAACTCAATCTCTCTTTTGTTCCATCCCTTTTTCTACTCACTGTCTTCGTCACTCCCCCCTCCAGCTTTCTCTCGCTGCTACTCTTTCGCTCACTCGTCTGCTTACTCGCTCTATCACTAAACATCTCTCCAACCCTCTCAGACTCCCACTCATTCAATCTTTACAATCTGTCACTCATGCTCTTCTTCTCTCAAACATCAGTTTCTCTCCCTCCATCATCTCTTTCCCTCCTCTTTATCTATAGTATCACAGGTCTCATTCCTTGGTTTACAACAGAACAGCCCTACAATGAGAGCCAATACAAAGATGCTTCGAGGCACAAGCAGCCATTGGGTGAGGGGCAAAGGTGTGTGCAGGGCTATATACAGGAATGATTTCACCCTCATCAATGCTGCAATGAGGTGCTGCTCCAGTGCCACAGATGCTTTCAGAAAGATTGCAGATCACACGCTGGAAGTAATTAGTGTGATAAGTCTAATCGCACATCCTGGTAGTATCATGCAGACATAATTGGGATGCTGCAGCAGCTACCCTGCCTCACGATCTGATTGACGGGCTGTGGGGTTCACCCGAGGATGCAAGACACAATGATGGATGTAGGTTCACTCAGGGTGTCTTAACAGCATTATGGGCTCCCGTGCAGACCAGTGCTCTGACCTCTGCCTACACAACCACTCACAGGAATAAAAATGTTTAATGGAAAATTGGTGTTAAATTCTGGTCTGCATGGGGCCCCTGTGCCTGTGGGGTCCCATTGGCAACTGCCCAGCATATCCTAGTGGCAGAGTCTCATCTTAAACAGGTGTGTTTAAAGGTGACAAAGAGCCCAAAACTTCAGAATCTCTCCCTTTCTTTCAGAGGAGAACAGTCTCATGCTAGCCAAGGGTTCAGGACTTGGGGAGGCACATCTTGGGTACCAGGGACTCACTCTAGTAGAGACCTCAGGGTTCAGACAGGTCCGGTTGCATCAGATCAGCTGGGCAGTTGCAGGGAGGCCTCTGAAGCTTCTTGTGTCCCTATAGCTCAAAAGAGCAGGCTAGTCAGCTAGCTCTTAGAGTCACTCTGGATATCCTGGGTTCAAGGAGAAGGTCCAGGCTTCCTACCTCAGACGGTACAAAAGGGGGTGGTGATGGACGGAGCATCTGAACCAATCAAACACTCACACCCAGGCAAAAGATCTGGGTTTGATCCATCACCGTTGTTTAGCCCACTCTGCCACCCCAGTTCAGACATGGCTATATGCAAATCAGTCTGACCCTGTGCCTCATGGGAACAGTCCATCCCGAACTGCCAAGCCATGCCTTCCTTGGACTAGACACGAGCTTCCGAGGACCGGTTTCTGGCATTCCAGCCGTCTGCAGCCCGGCTTGCTTGAATCCAGTGGCAAAGTGAGCAAGGGACTCACGTCTGAGCATACCCTGCCACACTTATGGCGGCCAAAGCGGTACAAAAGGGGGTGGTGAAGGACGCAGCATCTGAACCAATCAAACACTCACACCCAGTCAAAAGATCTGGGTTTGATCCATCACCGTTCTTTAGCCCACTCTGCCACCCCAGTTCAGACATGGCTATATGCAAATCAGTCTGACCCTGTGCCTCATAGGAACAGTCCAGCCCGAACTGCCAAGCCATGCCTTCCCTGGACCAGAAACAAGCTTCCGAGGACCGGTTTCTGGCATTCCAGCCGTCTTCAGCCCGGCTTGCTTGAATCCAGTGGCAAAGTGAGAAAGGGACTCACGTCTGAGCATACCCTGCCACACTTATGGCGGCCAAAGCGGTACAAAAGGGGGTGGTGATGGACGGAGCATCTGAACCAATCAAACACTCACACCCAGTCAAAAGATCTGGGTTTGATCCATCACCGTTCTTTAGCCCACTCTGCCACCCCAGTTCAGACATGGCTATATGCAAATCAGTCTGACACCGTGCCTCATGGGAACAGTCCAGCCCGAACTGCCAAGCTATGCCTTCCCTGGACCAGAAACAAGCTTCCGAGGACCGGTTTCTGGCATTCCAGCCGTCTTCAGCCCGGCTTGCTTGAATCCAGTGGCAAAGTGAGCAAGTTACTCACGTCTGAGCATACCCTGCCACACTTATGGCGGCCAAAGCGGTACAAATGGGGGTGGATTAAACCCAGATCTGTTGACTGGGTGTGAGTGTTTGATTGTGGTTCAGATGCTCCGTCCATAACCACCCCCTTTCCTACCTCAGACAGCAGGACAGTACTTCCAGGGCAGCAGAGGACTGTTTTCTGAGTCTTCCACAGGTCCAGTAGTGATCTGATGAGTGGTACAAGAGGTCCTATATTTTATATCTGGTGCCAAAATGTGAAATAGGGGATTCTCTATTTTACATCTAGTTCTGTAAAGTCCCTCTCTTCCCCTGCCAAGACTCCAAAAGATCTGGAGGGACTAGGGTTTGTAGTAGTGGTGCGGGTTTTGAGACCCTCCGCCTAATCTGTATCAGCTGTGGCAATGCTGTCATGTAATGGCATATGGCATTGTGAATCTTCATGCATCCGCGGTGGATGGGTGTCAGATTCATTCTAGTGCATTATTAGTACACTTCAAGGGGCATATTATCAAGAACCTCGTTAAAATTATTGCAGTTTTAGCGTCAGGAAACTGCAGCTAAAATGGCGATAATGGGCTTGCTAATATGCGTTATAGAATTCCAATAGAAGCCCAAATTAGATGTCCTGCACACATAACCTTGGCTTCTATTGGAAATCAACAATGCATATTAGCAAGCCCATTGTCACCGTTTTAGCGGCAGTTTCCTGTCGCTAAAACAGCGATAATTTTGCCCCCCTGTTTCTCATCTGGGTGTTTTGCTCCTGGTCCGGTTTTCAATGGGGAAATAAATGTATGGGGCTTTATTTCCCAGTCTCTTTGTAGTTAAAAAATGTCCGTCCCTGTCTTGCACTGCTTCTGTAGTTCTTAGGTACAACATTCATAGTTAAGTATATCTGATGCTTCCTGGCATTGTCACCAATTTGTAAGAATTTCTCTTTATCTGGCTGAACCCCCATGACTTCTCTGTCTGACCAACATAATTTCTGGGGTTTTCCCATGTATACCTGTCACATGACTGCATGTCTTGTTTGACACCTTGGGCAAGTCCCTGTTTCTTAGTCAACAGAACATTGCATTCTGGGCCTGAAGTATCTCTTTTATGATTGGTTCAGAATTCCCAATGAGCAAAGTGGTGTTGGCCAAAAGCCATGCCCATAATTGATGCAAGGAGACATTGTGAGCTGAAATACATCGCTGAATGGCATAGTTGCATTTGGCATTATTAGTCAAAATTTGAGTCATTTTCTGTGAATATCATGTAATTATGAGAGAGCAAATTACACAAATTCTGCACACTCCAAGTTAGAATCAGTCCAAACGATTTAGACATCTGTGTTCTGCCTGATAAATTATGTACTATACAAAATGATTGTGGAAGCAGAAAATCAGAATGGTTCCCAAAAGAAGGATCTATTTTGATTGGTTGGTAGGATGGCCAATCACATTTATCTGGTTACAAAAATCCACTTAGCCATCCTTTCAGTCATTCAGTGTAGTCTTGGGTGAAGACACTTCTAATTGGTAGCCACTTAGTACAGCTGTTCCGTTATCTTTGTGAACTGCAAACAGTCAGTGCACTACTACCAACTAACTGTTTACTTTCTTTTTTTAATTAACTTTGAGCCCATTGTAAATGGGGTTCCCTGTTGCTTATGACTGGTTAAAGGAACATTTCTCAGACCTAGTTATCAGAGGCTTCTAACCTCATGCCCCATCTGATATGCGTTGGGGGTGTGGGGGGGAGGGTAGGGAGAGGGTGGGGTGAGACAGTATATTAACAGAAACTAGGTGGTTACCATTTGTACATATGAAAGCTATCAGAGGTGACTGCCTGGCTGCAAACATACATGCCTTTGGAGTTCATGATTGCACGCCTTGTCCCCTGAATGCATGACCTAAAGGGCATTGCATAAAGAAACTTACT
Source organism: Lissotriton helveticus (assembly GCF_964261635.1). Lineage (NCBI taxonomy): Eukaryota > Metazoa > Chordata > Amphibia > Caudata > Salamandridae > Lissotriton > Lissotriton helveticus. Next base: position 435,661,674 of record NC_136062.1, on the reverse strand, counting down.
TATTTCTCACAGGCACGGATGAACACTGCAGGCTTTCCCTTCCCTGAGTTGTCTTCTGGCGTGTCCATTAGTGGGTGATGGATATCCCCTGTTGCAGCCCTTTTCTTGACCTCCCCCAGAAAGTGGCTGAAAAGGACTACAGGTCTGACACTCCACTCCAAGACTGCTCCCTCTCTCTCCTTCGTGCTCTGCGCCTTAATAGGGTGAGAAGGGGATCCCTAATTGCTGCCTAAAAAGGTTCAGAAATTCACTGATCCTTTTCATCAGTGTGCGAACTTTGAGACGTGTTTTTTTTTTGCTAGTGGACCTTTCAAAGTCTGCTCTGCAGCACCTAATTAAACAGCTCTGAGGTTGGAGGTGGTGAAATGCCTGTAGGCAGGGTGGGGAGACCAAGATACAGGAGTGTCCCCCACCACCTCCCCTCTCCGCCCCGGTAGACATCTCTAGTCTAAAAGCAGTAATCACTGCGATGCAAAAATCTGCATGTAGGGGCAAATTTACAAGCCCCGTGTGCCACTTTTGCACCGCCTTTGCGTCAATTCTGTGATGCAGCAGTGGCGTAGAGCTAGCGCCATGCTGCGACAGATTTACAACGTAACGCACCTAGGGAGATGCGTCACGTTGTAAAGCCCTGTGCCACATGAAACCTGCATCAGGTTTAATGTGGGCGTTCTGGTGCAGGGTGGCCGTTCCGGGGCAGGAAAGCCTCGGAAAAGTGCCTGAGTGAAATCTACAAGATTTCACTCAGTCACTTTTCCGATGCCGCTGTGTCAAAACCTTGCACCTGCTTGAAGCAGGTATGAGGCTTGACGCTCCACGTTGTGTATGGCTATGTCACGAGCATTGCTGGAGTTGCATCGCACTTGCGACACGACTCCAGCAATGCGCCACCCTTCCAACAGGAGTTGCGTCATACAACTGTTTATCCTTGCACCATGACGGGCCGCATTGTCGATGCGGCGCATCTGTGGTGGCGCAAGGGTTTACTTGCATGACGCATCTTATCTGGCGCATCTCTGCTGATTTACAGGATGCGCCAGTCGTCGTAAATCTGCCCCGTAGTGTGTATTTGCACCGCATTGAAATGTCCGCACATCCATTTTCTCAAACTGCTGTCCCACTTTCGTTACAAAAAGCTAGTTGGGCTAAAAATGTCTTTAAGGTACATCTGCATGGAATCTGCAAAACACTTATCGTTGAGCAACCCTGATGGACTGTTCAAGATCACATGTAGCCCCTTTGTGGGTTACCTGAAATATAAGGACAACATTCTATACCATGTCAAGGCACTTGACTTGGAGCACAGTGTGGGCACCTTCCAGGGGATATTTCCAGGGATTACTGTGTGTCAGGGTAACAATAGCAAAGGGCTGATGCCTTTCTATATTCTCTTGGCAAACAGTGGTGGCTCGCAGAGGTAGTGCTGCAGGGCGTTGAGGCAGGGCGGGGGAGGGCAGGGTGGGCGGAGGGTAGTAGACTGAGACATACGACAGACAGGAGTAAGGTAAGTAAGTAAATAAATACAAAATGCAATTTGCGTATGCTGCATCGCCGAGTTGGTGATACAGCGCGCGCAAGGTAATTTGTTTTATTTATTTAATTACTTACCTTACTCACCCCACCACCCATGCAGCACTGCATCGGCGAGCCTCCACTGTGGGCAATTAAATGTGATTTATTTCTACTAAACCCTCTGATTTGGGTGCCTCTAGATAATCTTATGTTCTCTATTGCACTTTATTTAGAGGTATCTGTCTCCTTTTGTGACTTCTCTGTCCAAAGAGCTTTCTGTGACACTCAGTGGCCGGACCACTCATCTCTAGAATCTGGGCTATGTATTTAATTATTGTTTTCTACTGTGCTGTTGCACCATCCATTCATTACATGCTTTATTTATTTCTGACGCAGATGCACACAAAACTTCGGGGTAGTAGGAGACACAGAAAGGATGGAAAGACATTAAAGAAACAAAGAAAACACCTAAAGGTGGGAAAATACAGAACAATACTGTTTTCAACTATCTTCAGAATCCCTCCTACATCAACAGACAGCAGAGAACGAAAAGGATAGCATTCCACAGCTGGGAGCCCAGTGCTTAATTTGAGCCGCAGGTTGATGGTGGGGCCCACAAGCAATCTTTTTTGAAGACCAGTACTTCTTTTTAAATATTAGCTATTTACCAAGCGCAAGAGAGGAAAAAATACACAAATTAGAAAAAGAGGAGGAGTTAAAAATCCATCACAACAGGAGGAAGCAGGAACTCACATGAGTAAGATAAAGGGGCAGGCAGTGTCCAGTGGTGGATTAAGGAGGCATGATGTGGATTTAAAAATATCCAACCTTGGTAGTCAGGGTGCTGATATTTAATTTTAATGGCCTTATGTTTCTGCACAGAGCTCTGGTAGCTGGCAGTCTTTTGATTATATATTTAGAACCGACCATACTCTATCAAAGATTGACTACCGCTACTAGTGTTCCGCAAGCATGGGTCACCCTAGAACAATTGCCTTTCTGATCAAATTCCGATAAAACGGAGGTGGTCATTTTTGGGCCCCTCTCCCCGATCTGGTCGGAAACCTGGTGGCCACCAGCCTTCGGCCCCCCTCCGAGCCCAACCCCCAAGGTCAGGAACCTGGGAGTAACCTTCGATGATCATCTTAATTTTATGACACATGCGAACAAAGTATTGGCCACTGCCCATTATAAACTCAGAATGATAAGGAAAATCACCCCTTTTCTGCCGGATGCTGCTGCCAAAACATTGGTCAGCTCCTTGGTTTTATCATCCTTACACTATTGCAATGCACTTTTTCTAAATTCACAAACCAGGGTAACAAAAAAGCTGCAGACAATACAGAATGCAGCAGCACGTCTATTGTCTGGAACACCTAAGTTCGCACCCATCTCTGATACCATATGGACATACCACTGGCTGACGATCCAAAACAGGATCAAGTTCGAATCACTTTGCATAGTTTATAAGGCACTTCACGACCAAGGACCGCGCCCCCTCAAGGACCAGCTCATTCCCTATAAACCGACCAGACAGCTCCGATCTACAACTCTTAACCAATTAGTGGTTCCACGATATAAAACAGTCTCCTGGGGCGATCGCCGCTTCTCAGTTGCGGCTCCTAAAATATGGAATACCCTGCCACAACACATTAGAACCAGTCCCTCACTCCTGCAGTTTCGAAAGAGATTAAAGACTTGGCTGTTTAACCAGTGACACGGCGTAGCGACCTGCCTTAGTCTTTAAGCTCTGGGGAAAGACATCTGATTAGTCTAGCGCCGAGACGCCTACGGGTATTCGTTCGCGCTCAATAAATGTCAGTAATAAATAAATAAATAATAAATAAGAGCCTGATGAGTGGTTGAGGAGTATTATTATCTGAAAATATTTTTTTTGCTATTTGTTAGTAGATCTGATGGATATCTTCAAAACATTAAACTGAATTTGTTTCTCAATAGGCCAGTTGAGAGCACGATGAACTACCAACACATGACCAAATAGTTTGAACATATAGGCCAACCATATTTTGAGATATCTTAAGTCTACTAAGATTGATTGTTTTGACCAAAAACCTCAGGTTTAGTAATATAGATGGAGCACAAAACATGTACTGTTACCACTATAGTATTAAGGTAGGTAGTAAGAAAGGGAGGATCCTACGTAGGAGCTATGTCTGCAAGAAGCCAGCTGTCAGCACCCCCCGTATCAGTCGGCAGTGGTTTTTAGTATTACTCTGCAGTAGATACTGCAGTGGTATCCAGAATACTGAGTTCACCTTTTTAGGGCTCGCCCCTCGTGATGCAGTGCGCAGCATTGCTCGCACAGGCGAGCCCTTTTGTCCGGGAACTGAAAGCGGACCCTGGAATTGCACACGCTCGTGCATGTGCTTTTCCTTTAGGGTTCCGCTATTGGGCTTTGTGTGCGTGTTTTTTTAAACAGAGCACGCAATAGGCCATAGGCGGGCGCATTGCTCCGACCATGGCCTATTGGTGTCTGTTACGCACGCCAAAGCCCATATGTCTTCAACTATCGTGCCCAAACACGGGCGCGATAATTGAAGACATATGGCTTGTAGTGGCGCGCGCGCGTGCACAACTCGCGGGCGTGTTTTTTTTTTTTTTACAAGAGCGATCGCTTTAGCGATTACTTTCAGTGCCGCTTGTTTTAGAGTGCATGTTGGTGGAATATCTCTGCTCTGACTTTTTCAATGTCGGAGTATGGCCATGACCATCTTGCCTGGGAATTGAATTCCTAACATTAAAAGTAACAGCCTGAAATGTTCATCAGCTTTTCTTTAACTGCTGTTAATATAGAGTTGATAGCGTCAATCCTAGAATTCCCTTATCCTACATGTGTATCTCTTCCCCTGCTCTCCATTCTTTTCCTCTTGTTAGACAAACTTAAAGCATTATTAAACAAACAATAACAGAAAAAAACTATTAACCGAGCAATGTATAGTTCCTCAACTGGGGCTTGTCTTTCATCGATCAGACCATTTTACTCCATGAATGGGCAAAGATCGTAGCTCGAGAGGCCCATTTTATCTCATTGCTGTGCCTCGCATGAGGCCAGCGAACACTTGGCCTACACTACAATACTTTCATAAGGCCCTATGGTGCCACCCACTGTGTCCCATCTAGTGCACCTGAGTCTCATTCACCGAGGCCTACTCCAGCGTCTACAGGCTGATGCTGCCTTGGATGGGTTTCACTCGACGCTTAAGCTCCATGCCACATATCCTCTGGCATGGCCTAAAACTCCTCACGGTCTTACTGTCTGCCGCTGCCCCATATCTAGTCTGGGGAGCACCGACGCTGCCGTCTCGCCCTATCTCGTGCTGCCGACTCCTATTGCTACAATGCTCTGCTTTCGCTGCATTTTTCTGGACTCCAGTGATCTAAGGTTGAGAACTTTAGGGAGATGAGTTTACCATCTTATCCAGTTCATGCATGCTTTATTTATGTTTAATTTTAAACATTGTCTATCACACAGTGTTTTAAGCCTGTAAGGCAACTCCCAACCGACTAATGTTGATGTAAGATTACGCAAACCTTTGACTCAGCTCTGTGCGATCGGCATCTGGGAGTGTCTGAAAGCCAGCCAATCACTGTCGCAAGTGGCTGAACATAAACATTGAAGCTTAATGGGTAGAGAGTTGAACCCTCGGGTATGCCACATTGCAGTTTCCTTACTGAGGATGTGAACAGGTGAAGGAAGACCTCTTAGTTATGTCAGAAAAGAAAGAACAGAACCAATGGAGTGGGTAGGCAGATCCCTTAACTGTCACCCAGGATTTATTTTACGTTTGACAATGTCAAAGGTGGCAGAAGGTTCATTAACACAGCACAGACTGGGCTGGACTAAGGAGCCCATTGCAGTCTTGGCAAAAACGCCCAAACCAGCTGCCCTTCCATCGTCTCCTCACCCAACCTCTTTCTTTCCAGCCGTGCATCACTTTTAAAATTGGAAAAAGTGACGTACCGGCGGTGCTAGGCCTTCATAAATAAGGCCCCTAGTGTTTTTGCTCTCCCGTTCCATTACCTCCCTCTCTCTCTTTTCCTTCTTGCGCTGCTCCAATAAGTCTGTGGAGATGGATAACGAGACAGAGGTGGCAGCAGCGGCCCTGAGGTTACTAAACTGACCTCCAAGGAGTCCAGCTGAACGGGGAATGCCCATTGAAATAAAAAGTAGACCTGGGCATGAATTTCCGCTCCGCTTGAGGAGTTTGCAGAGTTTTTCCTTTTCCGCGCTCCACATTGCGTGGAGTTCCGAAAAAACTCCACTCTGTTTTAAGTTGGCGAGTAAGGATATCTTACCTCAGACCACCTTCTGGCAAGATTTCTTAATGCGGGCAATCACGTATGCTCGCTAACGCTCTCATTGAGAAACATTCGGTTCTCACTTGAGGACTCTACAGCAGAAGTAGAACATCTGTACGAGCGGCAGAAAGAAGCAAGCCCTCTTTCTGTGCACGGTGCTGTTTGTGCCGGACAAACACCCGGCCCTAAAAACCAGTGCAAACGGCGGGACCTAACGCACTCTGCAGAGTTTTATAGTTGCTTCACAGAACTCTGCGAACCCCGCCCAAGTCTAATAAAAAATGTGTCCAGCCCTGAATGTAGAACAGAATGCAATATGATAATAAGACAAAAAGTACATTCATTAATACATTTCAAAAATATGATATCTCTGATTCACCTTAAGTGGGGGCGGAAACCAGAACAGTTTTTAGTACTTTTGTGAAAGATAGAACATCTGGTTGACAGGTGGGTGTGCAATGAGGACAGGCAATGCTCCAGAGGTTTGTTGCAGGGCCTGCAGGGCTCAAGTCGGGGTCCCACGCGGGTGGACGGCGTCCCCCCACTTATTTTACAATAACTAGAGCAAATGCAACCACACATTCACTTTTTGGCCTCTCTGGGGCGAGATCTGAGCCCATTCAGAACACTGCTCACGCGCTGGCTTCTCTGATGCAGTCGCATCCATGCGGTGAGCAATGGGAGGCAATGAGTGATGGTGCAAGTCACCCTCCGTGACGTCACTACCTGCTGTGACGTCAGCGTCCCCCCACTTCTTTTTTAAGGACTTGTGCCCTGAGCGCCTTGTCTGAGGCGAGAAAGGCTGGCGTGGTTTGCTTGCACGGGGCTCACGAAATATTAAGGGCGAACCGGTGCTTCGAGTGTAGTGTGTGCTAGTGAGTAGTAGTCCCCAAAATGACGTCACATGGTAAACCGTGCCACTAGTCTCTCTGGGCCTCATTTATGAGGCTGTGTGTAACTTTTACGCTTCCAGTGTGTCACTTTTTGTGAAGCACCGGTGGCGTAAAAAATGCGCCTTGTTGCGCCATATTTACAAAGTGACGCATCTAAGTAGATGCGTCACTTTGTAAACCCCTGCACCACATTATACCTGCGCCAGGTATAATGTATACAAGGGGGGCGTTTTGACGCAAGAAAGGGTCATGGAAGTGACGCAGTGAAATCTACAAGATTTCACTGCTCCATTTCTTGGCCGCTAATGCGTCAAAATCTTACACCTGCTTCATGGCAGGCGTAAGACTGACGCAGGTACTAACGACATGGGACTTGCCCATGTGAAAGTACATATTGCTGGAGTTGCGTCACAATTGCTTGTCACGTGATAACAACGCACAGGTTTCATCTTCCAGCTCAGCACCGTGGCAGCGATGGGCCGGCTTCCTCAGCGCCTGCCAGGGCCCAGTTCAGTGGCTGAACCCACTCGCAGGGTTAAAGGGCACCAAGACGGCTAATTAGGGCTTCCAGATTTCTGCCATTAGTTTTCACAATTCCATCTGTATTTATCTATATTCATGTTTTTCTCATTCTACTAAAATGTCTCCATGTATATTTTTTATGGGTATAAAACGAAGGTGCAAGATTTGCAGTTGAACATTTATTTAAATGCAATAGTACATGGATGTTTGTAAGGGTTCACTGAACTGTGTCCATATAAAGCAGCGCGCGCCCCTTAAAAGGTTTGCATCTTCGTGTATCATATGTGTAGATATACAAGTTTAATTATTACATCTCAGCCCTTTTTATGCCTCAGCCCCTCGTCAATACAAGGAGCTCTTGGTGTGAAAGTGTCAAAAGAGGCCTCGTTTTGTTTTTTCTTACATTTTGTAAACTAGGCACACGCTCAAAACGGGTGGCTTTCCGTCTGAATGTTATTGTACAGGTCATTAAAAACAGAAAATTGAGAACTTTTCTCTGCTTGGCTCTGTTTTCATCTGTGAAAGGCAGCCAGTTCCCTTGAAGTCCCCACGAGGGCGGACCCATCCTGGTGAAAAACAATCATTAAAATATGCCTGGGTGCCAAAGTCTTGCATCTTTGACTCATTAAAAAATAAAACAAAAAAAAACCCTGCAAATCTCATTCAAGAGGGGCTGGCTACTGCTGCGGAACCTGCCATAGGGCTCACAAGTGCATGGGTCACCTCAGGACAACTGAGGTTAGTGAAGCTGCAGTGCTTAGAAGCCACGCTCCGCCAACCCCTCCCATCTCTGAGCGTAACTCTCTTGCGCCTCTGCTCCCTGACATGCCCCATCTTGCCTGCAGAAAAACTCAGTAAGCATGCCTGCCCTGCATCTCAGCCAGCTAGCCAGCCGAATATCCAGCCACCTAGCCCATCGCTGGTGACACTGCCCCAGCTCGCCACTTTATCCATCCTGACACCCCTAACTCACTTGGCCCCGCCAGCCCCTGCAAAACATCTGGGGGCATATTATCTAGGAGATGCGATAATTATCGCAAATCGCGTTTAGTGCAATTTACTCTATCGCTGGATTACATGTATCATCAACGTTTTCCTAACAGGCGATGTAATTCCAGTGCTAGCGGCCGCTTCTCAGGAATAGCGCGTGAAATCCAGCGATGATTTCACAGCGCTAAGGAGAAGCTTGCTGATAGGGGAGTGTGGACCTAACCTTGCAATCCACCTCCCATTATCAGTATGCCTAAGTCACTCTTAAAGCAGGCGTTACAATCTTGCGATAACCGCGGTTGGCACAGTTATTTATATCGCTTTGCCGGTCTGCTGCATGGCTTGCTAATATTGCGAAGCCGTGTTAGCAAGCATTCCCATGTTGTTTTACAAAGGAACGCCTACTTTGCATGCCATTAGCGATATTGATCGCTGACTTGCAAAGTCGCCAGGAAACACGCGCTAACGTTTGTTAGCGTGTGTCCTTGATGATATTGAGATAATAAAATTGCCGCTTTTTTGGCACTATGTGCTGAAAAAGTGGAGAAATCTCTCTTAATAATATGCCCCATGAAATTGTCGAAATCGAACCAGCGCACTCATGATGACAGCGCATCAGAGATGACAATCATCTAAATCACTACAGCTACATCACAGCCATGGCCAAAAGCGCACATCACCAACACAGGCAGTCGTGAGGCGTCGGACAACTGAACCAGAAACGAGATCTCGAAACAGTGGTGCAGCCTCTCGGTCTCTCCAGACTAGACTACGAGATACCCCTTCTCTCACGCAACCCCAAGGTTCATCTAGGAGCACTGAGAGCAACACTACATGCAGCAGCGTGCTGTGTTAGGTCTCAAGACATGTGACCACAGTTCCAGGACCCTGCTAACCCTCTAACAGCTTCCCATTGAAGCGCGGACTTAATTCAAAACCGCCTGCGTTACTCACAGAGCGCTGCACCCCTATTCACCCTCCTGATACTCTGAAAATCTCTGGAGCAAATAGGGGCTCCGGTAAAATAATGCCCAGTCCCTGCTACTGGAACCCTCACCTTCAGTCAAGAACGGGTACATGAGCCAGTTCTGGTAGAGCCACAAGAATCAGGAACTCCTCTCCCCCCCTTCTCCTACAACCTACATATCCACCTTCACGCGGGAGGGAAGAGTAACCTGAGGGCACAAATAGAATGGGCATTGCAAGGAGTGGGAATAGTAATTTTTACCCCAACACAATCCAACACTTAGTAATTTTTACCCATATACTATCCAACACTGTTGCACTCACTGGAGTGGGAATAGTAAGTTTTACCCCAATGAAATTATATTATTGAGAAGTTTTAAATCATGAACCTTGCTGCTGTAATTTGTGCCACTTTATTTTAAAGAGAAATTGTAAAGTTTTTAATTGACCGGACAATAAACTATTACTTACTTAGTAATTTTTACCCCTACTCTATCCAACACTTACTCTACTGTTGCACTCAATGGAGTGTGAATAGTAATTTTTACCCCTACTCTATCCAACACTTACTCTACTGTTGCACTCAATGGAGTGTGAATAGTAATTTTTAACCCTAAACTATACAACACTTACCCTACTGTTGCACTCCCTGGAGTGTGAATAGTAATTTTTACCCCTACACTATACAACACTTACCCTACTGTTGCCCTAAAAGTATTAGTGTTGTAAACCGCTATGATGCCTTCGGGCCATGTTCGTGCTATATAAAATTGTAAAAAAAAAATAATAATCTTTTCACTCACACAACCTTGGTACAACAAGATAGATATGACCAACCACTCCTCTAGCCAATCAGAACTGTGCACAGACCCTTTGGCCCCTCTCTCAGGCCACAGGGCACACTGTCTGCCACGCGCGGCTTCCTCTCTGTTTCTGCACTTAAGAGAAGATGTGAGAACGCTAAAGGTCGAGCAACTTTCGTCCACCTAGAAGCAGCCATTCAACCCGCTTCCTAGCGCTAGGACTCTTGCATTATTTCTTACACGAGCAGAGCACTGAATCAGCCCACAGCTAGGTATGTGCTCTCATGCAATGTGTAGGAAGGCGCCCTCTCCATGTCCCAGAGCTCAGCTTCCGCTGTCCCCGTGCCACCCACCCCCTGGCACGTGCCAGGGTGCTTCAGAGCGCACGTGTGAAGCCGGGCCCGGGGCATCTCTCTGAAGAGACCCCGCATGCCTAGCTGCTCTCTAGTGCGGAGGAGCCGCTGCCGGCTTCATTTTCGCCTATAAATATTTATAATTCTGCACACCAAGTCAGGCTCGAGCGGCCCAGGGACGCCTCAAACCCAGGGCAGCTGCGTCTCCGCTAGCAAAGGACGGCCAGGAAATCCACAGGGTGAAAAACACAACTCGACGCCCATCTGGGGTCGGTGACCTCGGCAGGCGTGCTTGGCAGTGCCCGCCGCAGGCCGCCCAGCAAAAGGCGCCTTTCTCAAAAACTTGCTTCTTGCAAACTTTGCGAGCCGTGCCAGCCGCCAGCAGAGTGGCGCGAGGCTGGCACTGCTTAGTGGCGCGAGAACCGGTCCCTTTCTGGAGGCTGCGGCTGTCCCCTGCCAGGGACCCACAGCTCCGGGGGCCAGACTTCCAGGCGCAACGGGAGGGGCTGGTGCCAGGATCATTGGCATCTCAGTCGATGTGACACTGTCTAGCTCCCCTGCTTGTCCATCAGTTGGACCAGGGTCCTGAGGGGCAATCTGACTGGCAACCTCTGCCTTTCAGGACTGAAGGGGCAACTGCTTTCAGCTCGTGGGGCAAGGTGCATTATTTATTGGCCCTACTTAACTTTGATTCACAACATAGAAGCAGTAACTAATAAACATTGGGCAATAAATATACCACGAGGTAACTATGACGTGAGGGCAAAGGGTGCCAAAGAAAACAAACACACTGACAGAGAGAAAGAGGAAATATTAACATGGAAAAGACAAAATGAGAGGCAAACAGCACAGGAGGGTGTGAAGGAAGGAAAGAAAGAAGAATACAAAGAAAGGAAGCAGGGTCGGAAGTGGAAAGAAAAGTCAGAAAGAATAGTAAGAAGAAACTAAAAATGAAAGAGGGAAGTAAAAAAGGAAAGCAGAAAACAGAATGAAATAATACAACGAATGACTGAGAGATGGAACAAAGAGTGGTAGAAGGAAAGAGGAAAAGTGAGAAAAAATGAATGAAGGGAAGACATTTGAAAAGAAAGAAACTTGAAAAGAATGAGGGAAGGTAGCGCAGGAGAGTGATAAGAAGGAAAGGGAGACCAAATAAAAGACTAGAAAGGAGGGAAGATAGATGGAAAATAGGAAATAAAAAGAAGGAAGTAAATAAAAAGAGACTAATTAAACACTGGGAGATGTGCTGACATAATACTACCCCTGATTGAGGCATAGTGAGTCTCGGGTCTGGTGAGCCTCAAAGGATTAATGATTTGCTTCTCCATAGTCTAGTCTAGTGCTTTCTGAAGATACAAGTTGTTCCTAGCAGCAGCCATCTATGCTCATACCTTAAAAACCTGTACAAGACTGCATGACCATATGCAGCCTAGCAGTACCCTATAAAGTGTGCAGCCCAGCTGGGTTTGCAGTGGCATGAGAGGCGATAGCACATAGGGCATCAGTCCGGGTTTACACGGGTTTCTATACTTCCTGGTTACATGTCTGATCCCCAAGGACAGAGTTTGCATTTCCTTATCAAAAAACAACAGTGTTAACTTATTCACAGGACCACTGGAATTATACGATTCTGCGAACTTTGGGGCATATTACCAACAGCTAGCGATATTTATCGCTAAATGGGTTTAGCGCATATTTTTTTAACACCAAGCATCGCCGGATATTATCGCAGATATAACGTGCTATTAGCAACGTTTATCTCTAAAGCGATAAAATATCCGGCGTTAGCAGCGAAATGCGTGAATATCGCTGGTGATCCAGCGATATTCGCGCATTATCGCTAATGAGGACTTAGCCATAATATCCAACTGCCATTGGATATAATGGCTAAGAACTGATCTGAGCAGGCGTTAGTTTTAGGAGATATTCGCGCTTACCGTGAATATTTCCATTGCGCCTGCCTTGCTAATAGGCGATAGCGATGTTAGCGACTGCTTTCAGTCGCTAACAGGTTGGGTACGCCCACTTTGCATGTCATTAGCGATAACTATCGCTGACATGCAAAGCGGGCCTCAAACCGCTCGCTATCGCCTACAAGCTGTCGCTAACTTAAAGACTTACAGTATTCACAGAAGGCATTTAGGAGTCCTAAAGTTAGGACTCCTAACTTCTGTGAATATCGAAATGAGTAAGTGCCTTCTGTGAATACCGAAATGAGTAAGTGCCTTCTGTGAATACCAAATGGTAGTAAGTTTAGGATTTTGTCTTAAGTTAGTTCTATGAATCGGGCCCAGAATCTGCAATGCTTGATGGTTTCACTCATACTCCAAAACTGGGAGGCATTCAAAACCTTCCCTGGGGATTAAGAGGCACATGCATCATTATTTTTTGTGCTTGCAAAGGGGCAGATTAGCAGAATCAGCCCCTTTGCAACCGCAATTTTTGCAGCTTGGAATGCATCATCCCAAATCCAAAAATCGCTATTTAAGTAATCACAAAATTTGCGATAACTCACATTGTGATCGCATTTAGGGAATCGTAAATTGCAATACCCTAAATGAAATGCATCAATAAAAATTGCAATTTCTATTTTTTAAAACGCAACTTACCATTTATTTATTTATTGGTCTTATTGAGCGCGACAGCCACCCAAAAAGGGTTTCCCGGCGCTATAAAAGATACTGAACCCGAGAGGCAGGAAAGAGTTATAGGAGGAAAACCGGGTCAGGTTACTGGTTGAAAAGCGAGGTCTTAATGGCTTTGCGGAAATAGGTGTAACGAGTTTCTAAACGGAGAGATTGCGGGAGGGAGTTCCATAGCCTCGGGCCTAGGAGAGAGAAGAATCTTCCTCCCATCCTCGCACGGTAGATTTTAGGGATACAAAAAAGGCCTTGAGTGGCAGATCTCAGGCATCGGGCAGGCGTATATGTATGTACGAGGGTTTGGAGGTATCTGGGTGCCTTTCCCCATTTTATTCTGTGCATGAGGCAGAGAGTTTTAAATTTGACCCTATTGTTTATTTTTAACCAATGGAGCGCCTTTAGGTGACTGGACATGCGATCTCTCCTGTTGCATTTACAAAGCAGTCTAGCTGCAGCATTTTGTACCAGTGACAGAGGCGTCTCATGACTGCCTGAGTTGCCCCTAGATAGGGGACATTACCATAGTCTAAACGGGAGGTAATTAGTGCATTGATCACCGTCTTTTGAGTGTCGTCTGGGAGCATTCATATGATTTTTCTGAGCCATCTCAAGATTGTGAAGCAGGTAGCTGTAAGATTGTTAACCTGGAGCTCCATAGTTAGGCTATTGTCAATGGCAATGCCTAGATTGCGGACTTGTTGCGATGGAGTTGGCAGGGGGCCCATTTCGGGTGGCCAATGTCTGGAGTTCCAGAGGTCTTGGTTGGGACCTACTACCAAGACCTCTGTTTTGCTTCCGTTTAGTTTTAGCATACTTTTGCTCATCCAGGTGGAGATGCACCTAAGGCCTGTCTGTAGGCGCGAAGGGAAGTCGAGATTGTCGTTAGAGAGTGAGAATACGACTTGTGAATCGTCAGCGTATGTAAACATGTTAAGACCAACTGATCCAGCGATCTGGGTGAGCGGGGCTACATAAAGGTTAAAAAGCAGGGGGCTCAAAACCGATCCCTGTGGCACTCCGTACAGGGAGAAATGGACACTAGATTCCGCAGTACTGGAGGAGATTTGAAATGTCCTGAGAGTCAGGAAAGATGCAATCCAGTCTAGTGCCTTTCCTTTTATGCCCATGTTGGAGAGAGAGGCAAGTAGTATGTTGTGGGAGATGGTGTCAAACGCCGCGCTGAGGTCGAGTAGAACCAGCGCAGCTGAGTCCCCCTTGTCGACCAGAAGGCGAAGATTTTCCGCAACTCCGAGTACTGTAGTCTCCGTCGAGAATCCGGTGCGGAAACCCGATTGGGAAGAGTGCATGATGGCGTTTGCCTCTGCGAAACTTGCGAGATGTTCATGGACATGCTTCTCTAAACTTTGAAGAGAACAGGCAGGAGGGATATTGGACGGAAGTTTGATAGGATTTTTGGGTCAGCCGATGGTTTTTTAAGAAGGGGTGAGACCATGGCATGTTTCCAGGATTGTGGAACCTTAGCTGTGGAAAGGGATACATTTAAGGTTTGACATATCACGGCAAGTAGAGGAGTGTCCAGGAGTCTGAGTATTGAGATCGGGAGGGGGTCAGCAGGTGAACCAGATTTAATCTTCCCTAAGATGTCACGCAGACCGTGGACATCGATCCCGGGCCAAGAGGTAAGTGGCGCGTAGGACAGAAGAGGTTGGGCAGAAATGTCATCTGTATTGGGGCCGGAGTCTTGTGCACTTTTGGATTGAGCTTGTTGTTGTAATGCTATATCCTGGTAGATTATCTCAATCTTAGATGTAAAGTATTTCGCCAGTTCCTCACACTGGAGGCTGTTAAGAGGAAGAGGTTTGGCTGATGTATTGGCGCCTGCTAGCTCTTTAACGAGATTAAAGAGAGTTTTCGACTTGTTGGTGGCTTCAGAGATAGATTTGGCTACATAGTTGGCCCTTGCTGTGTTGCAGGCTTTATGATAGAGTTTGAGCTCGCTCTTATAGTGTGAGCTTGCAGCCGGGGAATAATCTTTCCTCCAAAGGCGTTCTAGGCGCTTACATTTGGATTTGGAAGACTTCAGTTGTTCGTTGTACCATAGGGCAGGAGAGTTATGGGGAGTGTTTTTTTTGTGAGCTTTGGGCAGACAAGTGTCCAAAGCACCTAGGAGCCATTTGTTGATATTGGTGGCTACAGTCTCAATGTCTCCGGTGTCAAATAGTTCTTCCAGCGGGGTAGCGCTTAGGATGGACGCTAGGTGGTTAATGTCCAGATTCTTCCAGTTTCTCTTGAAGGACACGCTTGTCCCGCTGGGAGGGCTGAGGGCAGTATGATCTTCCAAAAAGGATTTTTTTAGAAAATGGTCTGACCATTCTAGGGGCAGAGCCTGCTGGCACTGCATCTGGGGAAGTCTGGAAAAAATAGGGTCCAAGCGGTGGCCCCTTTTGTGTGTTGGGCCCGAGTTCCATAGAATGAGATTTATGGCAGCCAGATCAAGTACTAAATTGTTACCTGGTTTGTTTGTAGGGTCGTCGAAATGAATGTTCAGGTCGCCTACAATCGAAAGATTGTTGTGATTCACCCTTACTGAGGCGATCCAGTCCACTAGTTGGGTGGCCCAAGGAAGTGTAGGGCCAGGCGGACGATAGATCAGAAGACCTGTGAAGGTGAAGGACGGGTGGAGTTGAAGTTTAAAAAGGGCCGCCTCACAGGCAGGTAAGGGAATGGGTTCTAATATACACTGCAGCGATTTTTTAAAGATGACTGCTATCTCACCTCCAATTCCGGTGGTTCGGTCTTTTCGAATGATGGCATAATTGGACGGTAGGGCTTCAACGATGTCTGGGCCAGAACTGGCATGTAGCCATGTTTCAGTGAGAAAAAGGGCGTCTAGGGAGTTGTCGGACAGAAGATCGAAAATGTCCCTTTTGTGTTTGCAGAGTGACCTGCAGTTGAGACTGCCAAGAAGCCATGAACGTGCTGGCTTGTGGCCATTAGATCTGGGCTGACAGAGGCGCGGGATGTCAAGATGGAAGTTGCATGCACAGCATGCGATGCTGTTATTCCTGTCGTTAGGTAGTATTTCACAGGTTTGTTTGACAGGGGGACGCAGGGACAGTAACATCTCGGGCGTGTAGGTAATCACTCCAACAGAGTTTATGGGCCCTGGGCCCGGCCAGGCGCGGACGGGCGCAGACGGGCTTCCCTTTAGCGCGCCTTCGGTGCGCAAACGGCGCTCCCGCTGCGCTCGTCCGCTGCACTTCCGGAAGATGCACATTTTATCCCGTAAGGGAGAGGGTTGGTAGGGGCGTGGCCTCAGGGAAGGGGCGCGGCCTGTGGGCTCGCCAGGAATGGCGGCAAAGGACTTTAATATTTGTCCCGCGGCCGCGCTAAAATCCGCTGCGCGGGTGAATCAGGAGCGTGGCAGAGCCCCAAGAATCAAGTGCTGGTAAAAACAAAGCAGTATAATTATGTCACTCAAAGTATTTAAAAATGCGCTAAAGTGGTCGGCTCCCGGCTTTCCGCCTCAGGAGTTCAGAGCTTTAGTGATGCTAGTAGTCAGCGTCCTAAATAGTGGAGCGAGGAGGCGTGGCCTCAGGGAAGGGGCGTGGCCTGTGGGCTCACCAGGAATGGTGGCAAAGGACTGTGGTGTTTGTCCCGCGGCAGCGCTAAAATCCGCTGCGCGGGTGAATCAGGAGCGTGGCAGAGCCCCAAGAATGAAGTGCAGGTAAAAACACAGCAGTATAATTATGACACTCAAAGTATTTAAAAATGCGCTGAAGTGGTCGGCTCCCGGCTTTCCGCCTCAAGAGTTCATCAACTTCAAGTTGATGGTAATTTGCGAAAACTAAAAAAATATGCATAAAAATGCATTTTTCATAGTCACATTTGACACACACATATGCACTTGGGGCATGTGTGTTTGCAACATGTGTGACGACTTGCGTTGTAAAAACCACGATGTAATGGCATGCAATGTAATGCCATATTACCACGGCATGTGCCCCAATCTCCCTTACTTCATATACCTGAGGCACAACAACCATTATATACTCTCAGCTACACACACTGTCCCAATGAAAGCATTTTTTGGGAGATTCTGAACATCTGCAGCACGTCTCAGTCCTCTGTCTTGTCCAGGTGCCATGTATTGCAACAGTGATTCAGCTGATAGGGACCCGATTCACAAAGAGTTTTATGTGGCTTTTGGAGTTTCGACCCTGACTAATGTATTACTTTCTCTGGAATTTCCAGGAATAAGATATAATTAACTTCGTCAAAAAGCAGAACTGAAGGTAAGGCTGGCAGGTTTAATAACCACCACTGACTCAATGAATCCTTCACAGTAAAATCCATGAAATTCAATTGTAGGAGTAAAATACTTTTAGTCCAGTGGCGGCTCCTTGAGGGAGTGCTGTGGGGGAAGTGGGGAGGGGAGGGGTAGGGAGAGGGGTAGTAAACTCTGGAATTGGGCTGAACGGAGTTGAGTAAAGAAATAAATAAATAAAACAAATTAAATTGCGCTCTGCATCGCCGATTTGGAGTTGCAGCGTGCACAATGCAATTCGTTTTATTTATTTATTTATTTACTCAACTCCGCTCGGCCCGATACGGAGTTTAATACCCCTCACCCTAACCCACCCCCGCCCGACCGCCCGCAGCACTCCCTTCAGGAGCCGCCACTGTTTTAGTCATGTGTCATAATCTGACAGGGCTTGAAATCCGCAACAAAGTGTCATAAGAGATATACAAGCCTTTCCTCCTTTAGAAAAAATATAATGCATTTGTATTGTAAGTTGGTACGAGTGGAAGACTAGGAGAGATGTGCCCACTAGGCTGGCACTTCTCGCGTAGTAGGACAGGAGAAGGGTTGATGACGACCGGCCGGTGTGTATCCCCTGTGCCAGACGCCTTTGAGATGTGCCAACCACCATGCAAAGCTCCTGATGCTAATGTAAGCATGTGTTTCCATGCAATTGTTGACATATTCTGCCAATTCCTACCTTTTAGTTGGATTTGCTGTGCATTCTGGGGCTTGTTTAGCCATAGTTAAAGGTAAACAAGCATTGGTAAGACCAATAGATCGTGCCTTGGCAAGCATGCATACATATGCATACAAATTTCATATATTTGCAAAATATTATTTTTGCAAACATATAAAATTTGTATACGTAGCTTAAAAATAATAAAAAAGTAACAATACCACTATCTAAAGGTTCATATGCATGCGAAAAAGTAAATAAATGATCCATTACTCAAAAGAAACTTAAAAAAAAAACTCATATTGAAAGCAAAGATTGATTCGTCAGACTTGGCACTGAAGTGGGTGACAATTTTGTGGAAGTGAAAGTGTGCACAACTAAAGTGCCATCACTCAAAGTGAAGAGAGCTTAATGCTGAAGTAACTGACCCATTGCCCCATTCTGAATACTTTGGTGAGTGACTGAAAAATGTGAATGACACTTGAACAGATCAATGGATGAAAAGGATTGATTGACCGAAAGCCCCTGTATGTATATATGGTTATGATGTTTTTATTTTTTAAGAAACTACAAGAGTGGTGACTTCGGCAAGACCTAAAGACCAAGTACATTCATGTAAAGTGTTGGACAGAAAACCAGGACATGGGGCCCCTCATCAGCTAGGAAAGAGCATTACGGAGACGGCCACTTTACAACGCAATGGGATCTCTCCTTATGTGAGAACTCCACTATAACGCTGCCTCTAGACTAGACCTATAAAGCTAAATAACAAGGACCATGACACAAAGTGTAGTTGGCGGAAAACCGAGTTTAGCTGAAGTGCCGGCTAGGGAACGGAACTGCACAGATCGGATGCAGGGGGTTTCCACATGTGGGATCCCACCTTAGAGGAGATCCTTTATACAAAAGTGCCTCTAGGCTAGATCTACTAGGTTTAGAACAAGTGCCAAGACACAAAGTGCTGTTAGCTAGAAAACCAAATCTAGCGAATACATCATACTACATACGGGGTCACTTAGCAGTCTTTCTAGACACTTCCCTCTTCTATCCCCCCATTATCCTTTTCAATTCAACCAACGGACTCACATGTCCACTGCTCAAATTAACTCAGTTTTTGCTATACTAATCCACCACTAATCCTTTTTGAGTTTTGAAGTAGCGTGCTACTTACTAAAAAGCACTACAACTCCTCATCAGGGGTAGTAAGCGCTATATGAATATAATTACAATAAAGTACAATTGCTCTGCATCCACTGCTGGGGATTAGCCTGTAAAGGAATTTGTGTCAACATTTTATTCCCGAATCAAATGTATTTGAGAAAATACACCAAAGAAGGAAAAATCAAATTCTGTAGTCAAAAGGTAGCAGCGCGCCGTGCCAGGGCCTGCTATCACTTAACTGTGTAGTGCAGACTCTCTGTGTAGATCATTGGCTTTTCTTAGAGAGAACAGAACATAGTTGTTTTAACACATATTACTGGTAACTTAAAGTTTGAACCAACAACTTGTCCGCAGTGTTTTGCAAAGAGCCAAGACACTGTGCAAAGTCAGAAGGGGCTTGTTGGATGTGTGTTAGCGGGTGTGGATGCTTATGTAAAGTAACCTTTCTTCATCTATGGTGGCGGTGTGCAAAGATTTTTTTTACATCAGCTATGTGATTTATTTTTACATTTCTTTACCTTTTTTTAAAGTTGCAAAGTTTAAAAATACCCCTATAAAACTTTTTTTCAATAGTAGAATTTTCTCGCAAAAAAACTTTTGTGAGAACATTTATCTGCGAGAATTTAGACCAGCAAAGTTTTGTGAAGTTAGCATACTGTATCACCTACAGAGTGTGGGAAACTACTGCAACAAAAACTGCCTTCTTGCCTCCTTCGAATGAGTATTAAGACAAGATGTGAGTGGATAGGGCTGGGCATAGTTCGCGAAGTAGCGCTATGCGTAGCTACGCAAAGTGCACTTTGCACTACGCGAGCAACGCATAGCACTACGCGAACTGCATAGTACCCTATCTGCACTGTGCAAGATGCCATGCGGTCAAGCAACCGGCACTGTGCAATCATTGAAAACTGCATCTTGCACAGTGCGAGCTGTAGTTTTCTGCTGCTCGAGTAGATTTTTACTCGAGCGGCAGCTTTCTCAAAGCGGACTGGTAGTTTCTCATTCTTAGCGGTCGCGGGCATACGCGACCACTCGCAATGAGAACCTGAACTCCCTAAGTTGAGAATCTCGCGGGGAGGTTAATTTCTCACACTCGCAATCGGCAACTTGATGTTGCTGATCGCGAACGAGGAAAAAGTCTCGCCGGGATGTCATTTTGCTCGCTCGCGATCGCCAACTTGACGTTGAGGACCACGAGCAAGCAAAAAATTAACGCTGCACTACGCTACACGTGTTTGCACTGTGCTACATGCAGTTCGCGTAGTGCGTAGTAGTGCAAACTTCGCGAGCGTAGCATAGCGCTTTGCTCAGGGTTAGAGTGGATACCTTCCGCACTCAGCACTGGAGGGAGAGAACCAATTATATAGAACAGGGTTCTCCAAAGTCGGTACTGAAGTACCCGTTCCACGCTAGATTTTAAGGATAACTACATTTTTCAAAATGGGAATATGCTAAAATCTGGAGTGGGTCCGGCCCTCTTGAACCAACTTTGAAGAACCCTGATATAGAAGAAGATATAAACAACCAGATAATGGGCATTAGATAAATGCAACCATACACTGGAGATGAACTGTTGAGTGAAAAAGGAAAAGTTATACTGTAAATGTTGCTAGTCAGTGGGTATACACTGGTTCTGCTCTTGGCGAGTAAATTAGGTGCATCGCTTGCACTTCTGTTCATAATCTCTTCCTCCGAGGAACTCGAGGCCTAAAAAAAATCAGCCCCTGCGCTCCTGTATGTATTCTCCTCTTTACATATCAGAGAAAATGCTGTATTTGGGTTTAAGATTAATTAACAGCACTGCACGTGCTGCTGATTTGGGAGGCCTGGGCTGCAGCAGCTCATTGTAAATCAGCCCTGGACTTGTGAAAGCTTTGCCACTTCCGGTCTCCTGCCCCCTCACTTCCTCTGGCCCCTGCAGGATGTGTGCTTTGTTCACCTCTTTGAAAGGGGCTTCTCTGCCTCCATCAGTTGCCATGGATAATCTGGAAGCATCAGTAGCTCGCGCTTCTCTTCTTCTTCACTGGTCCACAGGTTCAGTAGCCAGCGTGAGAGGTCACTGGCCCAATCCACCCCTGCCGAGGTCTGTGTGAAGCCTTCAGGTCACAAGTTTGAATCTCACCAGGGCTGACCATATGAGTGTTCATGAGCAGGGAATCATGGGGCATATTATCAGCAGTTTTCTGCCGATAAAGCGGCGATAATTTTATCGCCTGTTCTTGATAATATGCCCCCATGCCTTTATACTTTAGCACCAGAGGCCATGTGGCTGAAGCGAGCACTGTTTATGAGCTGTCTATATTCCTCCGTTCCCATTGGATACATGTGTGTGTGGCTGAGCACTCAATACACCCATATGTATCAGCATCATTCTCTCACCCCATAGGTCATATTAGTAGGCGATTGTTCGCAGATTTGGGTATGAAACTCCCGGATTTCCATTTTCTCTCGGGGTGTGTGCACACCCAAGGTGATCCTAGCAGCTACCAGTGTGAGTGATGTTCAAAGATATGTTTAGCCATCTTCCACTGCCGAGGACTGAGGGAATCAGCGGGTAGACCCCCAGCCTACCTCGTGGACTGGTGGGGTGATCCCCGAGGTCTGTCCCTGCGACTTCCTCAACAAGGGGCGAGTGGCGGAAGTTCATTCAAGCCCCATTTTTGCCAGTGCGCCTCTAGGGTGAGCAGTGCTGTTGCATCCCTGTTCAGTCCCATTTTCTTCTCTGCGCAGGTGTCTTTGGGTGCTGTAGTAGCTTTCCACTTTGCTTTTTTTTTTTTGCAGAGTTTTATATAGCGCGAACTAGAACCAAACCGAATCAGTTATCAGAGCGCTTTACATAGCACCAGTTACGTTACATGAGGACACACTTTCATTTTAGGCACGGGGAGATTAAGTGATTTGCCCAGAATCACAGGGGGATATTGGCGTCGTTACCGAGACTCGAACCAAGTTCCCCAGGTCCGAGGTCGAGCGCCTTAGCCGTTAGGCCAACCCCTCTCCCCGTATTTTTCATTCTAGCTTCATTGTTTTTGACACAGGGGTGCTAAATAGGAAACACCTTAATGCTCAGCGCTGGGATGTTCCCGAAAAGAGTGCATTAGCAACAGTAAATTTCCTATAATCGGAAAAAAAGTTTTTCTTCATTGTCCTTCATTGATTTCTTTGAGTTGTGAGTAGTGCTTCTAAGAACGAGGGCATCCCCTTTTCATTATGTTCGGCTCTTTTGAGTAAAACCTTTTATGGTACCCAGACACCTTGTTACTCAGCGAATCTGCATACAGAAAAAAGTAAATGTAAAAGATTAGAGCAACAGTGGCGCCGAAATAAAGATCCCATTGTCAAGGAACAATATAAAGCGGTCCTAGACACCTACCATAACATTTTTAATCCGCACGGAAAAATCACAAAGCTGTCCAACTCGAGCAATCAGGCAATGCTTCCAAAACACTTTTTCACATTCTCAATACTCTCACTAATCCTGAAGCTTGCAATCCAGAAGAGGGACCTACTCAATTACTTTGTGACAATATAGCTACTAATTTTTCACAAAATATAGAGAACATCTACAATAAGATAATATCCTCTTCTATAAATACTAATAACAATCTGTTAACTGACTCTGCCCCCGGATTCTAATAGTCAGTTTATTCTAAAAGAATTTCCCTTGCTTACCATTCCGGATATTGAATCCTTATTAAAATCTGCCAAATTAGGTTCTCCCAAAGACTTATTGCCCACTAAAATAGTTTAAAAACTTGCAGCCGAATTAGTAGAGCCTCTTGGCTCCATTGTTAACTGCTCCATCAAACAGGGCTATCTCCCTAAAGAATGGAAGAATGCGCAGATCGTGCCCATTAGGCAAAATCTTAAATTGTCTCCAGATGATGTGTCCAACTACCGCCCCATCTCATTGCTTCCCCTTTACAGCAAATTATTGGAAAGGCACATTAACACCCATCATTCTGCCTTTATAGAAGCTTCCAACTGCTTGGACCAATCTCATTCAGGATTCCGTCCCAGGCATAGTACTGAACAAGCATTGGTGAATATAACAGAGGATATTCGCATGCTGGCGGACGCAGGTCACGCAGTGATTCTTATACTGCTTGACCTGTTTGCCGCATTTGACACCATCTCACATCAAATCCTGCTGGAAAGACTGCGCTCCATAGGCATCCAGAATTCTGCTCTGGATTGGCTCCAGGACTTCCTTAAAGACAGGACCCAAACAGTGAATCTTAGCCCTTTTATTTCCAAGACTACCCAAGTTACCAAAGGGGTAACGCAGGGGTCCTGTATGAGCCCATCCTTGTTTAATGTGTATATCGCTCCCCTTTCAGCATTGCTTAGGAAGATCGAGTTTATCCCGATCTCCTACGCGGACGATACACAACTTATTCTATCTTACAAGATTGACACTCCGGACATCTAAAGTATGTTCAAGGAAGGTATGAGAGCCATTACATCATGGATGAGCAGTAACTTCTTGCAGTTGAATGCCGGAAAGACAGAAATTATACTCTTTAAGGATGCAATAACCAACTGGTCCCCCAGTTGGTGGCTAGATGATCTAGGGTCACCACCTTTGCATAAGACAGTTGTTAAAAACCTAGGGGTGTTAATGGATAAAGTTCTAAACATGGATGAACATATAGCTGCAACAAAAAGAGCTTGTCTTCATGCCCTCAGCCTTCTTCGTAAGGTATTTCATTTTTTACCCGCATCTACACGTAAAACCCTGTTTCACGCTTTGGTACTTAGTCGTCTGGATTTCAGCAATGCTTTGCTGATTTCCGCTAAGGAATTCGCCTTGCAAGGTCTTCAGGTGGTTCAGAACACTGCTGCTCCTCTGGTAACCAGTGCTGCTTATAGGACCCCTTCACGTCCCTTGCTGCACAAACTTCACTGGCTGCCTGTTCGTAAAAGAATACATTTTAAAATCTGCTGTATCGTTTTTAAAGGCATAAACCAGATGGGTCCTCCCTATCTAGCTGATAAGCTAGTGAAATACATACCGCCTCGCTCCCTTCGTTCTGAAGGGAAAGGCTTGCTTGTCATCTCTCGCATAAGGCAAGCTTGGTTGGGAGGAAAATCTTTCTACTACCTGGCTCGCAAATTGTGGAATCAACTTCCTCTTGAGATGCGTTTCACTACCAATTACTTAGGTTTTAGAAAAAAACTCAAAACTTTACTTTTTAAACTCTGCTCCTCATACTTACAGTTGTCCTCAGCGCGGAGATACCCGATTTGGGGTGATTCAGGCTCTTTATAAATGATATAAATAAAAAAATAAAAATATAAAGGTTGGCAGTGCTTCATTTTAGCAAATAGTTCCAGATGGTAGGCACAGGCACTTGGTTTTTGGGAGCTGGACTTATTTTTTTTTTCCAGACTTTGACCCAGGGGAAAAGAACAAGAACAATAAACGATTAAGAGAAAGCTGAGAAAACCGTGACATAGGGGAAACAAGGCTGAAAAATAGCATTTTAGAGTTGGACGGTGGAAGAAAGTGGAGTCCAATGATGGAACCTATTTCTTTTAAAATTTAATAACCTGTTCCCAAGTCCATCTCACTCCATCCTTTATGAGTCCTAACTGTGTGAGGTGCCACACCCCTGAGATGCAATATAAAGAAGGGTACCGGTAAATCATACATTTGATACTGCTTCATCCATCCTCCTCGTTTCATTTCTCACTATGTTAGGATGCACAAACTTCTACTACTGAGGGCACTCACAATACCAACAAATGTACATAGCAGATGTTATTTTAAGAGCAATTTCAATTTTTTCATTGCTGCTTTTAGAACACTATTGGACTTAGCCCTGCCTGCAGGGTCATCCCCAAACTTTTTGCCTTCACCCTCTTGTTTTTTTCACCCTTTTTTGTCACCTTTTAGGACTCTGAGCATTTTACTCCTGCTAGCCAGTACTAGAGTGCTACATCTCTCTCCTTTTAGCTTGGCCACATTGTATTCCACCCATTTGGCACCTTACATTGTCTTGTAAGTCTCTAGTAGACATCATCAGCACGCATGCCCTCGCCTCCACGGACTACACTCTCCTTGGAGACCTGAACTTCCACCTCGAGAACAACAGTTGCACGAACACCACCACCCTTATCGCCAACCTCGGACTCAGACAGCTCATTACAACGCCCACCCACTCCGCCGGCCACACGCTTGACCCCATCTTCTCCGCAAGCTCCCACGTCTCCTTCAGCCACACCACCGAACTCTACTGGACCGACCATCGCTGCATCCAATTCACCTTCCAGAAACACACCACGCACCACTGCCCCCAACAGATCCCCCGCCGCAGCTGGAGCAAAATCAATGAAGAACAGCTAAACACCGCCCTCACCCGAAGCCCACCTGCTGACCCCACCGCCACCACTGGCAACCTCAGATGCTGGATTGACAACTGCGCCAACACCCTCGACCCGGTCTAGAAACCCGCCAACAGACGCACCAACAAGAATGCCAGCTGGTTCTCCGCGGACCTCAAGACCTCCAAACAAACCTGCTGAAAACTGGAGAAGAAATGGCACACAAACAGACACCGGAGAACCACGCAGCCCACAAAAACGCCATGTGCCAACACCATCACATCATCAGATCCGCCAAAAGGACCTCCTCAAGGACCACATCGAAATCAATGCACACAACAGCAAAGAGCTCTTCAATATCGTGAAGAAACTCTCCAACCCCAGCTCCAGCACGAACAACATCCCACCATCGCAAGACCTGTGCAACTCCCTTGCTACCGTCTTCCATCACAAGATCACAGACATCCACGACAGCTTCGACAACTAGACCACCCCAACTTCCTACGACATGTCCGACCCCACAACCACCACCCACAGCGCCCCCCTGAACACCTTGACTAACATCAACGACAACAACACCATAAAAATCATGAAAACCATCAACTCTGGCTCCCCGTCAGACCTGTGCCCACACCACATCTTCAACAAAGCCTGCGCCACCATCGCACCCCATCTAAGCAAGGCCATCAACATCTCCTTTGAGACCGCGACCTTCCCAGAGAGCTGGAAACACTCCGAAATCAATTCCTTGCTAAATAAACCCAAGGCAGACAAGGGACCTCAAGAACGTCCGGCCCATCTCCCTACTCCCATTCCCGGCATAGGTCATCGAGAAAACTGTCAACAAACAGCTGAACCACTACCACGAGGAGAACAACATCCTGGACCCATCCCAGTCCGGGTTCTGCAGCAACTACAGCACCGAAACTACCCTCATCCCACCACCGATGATATCAGGGCCCTGCTGAACAATGGCGAAACCGCGGCCCTCATCCTCCTGGCACTGTCAGCCGCCTTCGACACGGTATGCCATCGCACCCTTCGCACACGCCTCCACAATGCAGGGATATGTGGCAAGGCTCTGGAATGGACCACCTCCTGCCTCTCCGGCAGAACCCAGAGCTTCCGCCTCCCCCTTTCTACTCCGAAGCCTCTAAGATCATCTGCGGCATACCCTAAGGATCATCCCTCAGTCCGACATTGCTCAACATCGACATGGCCCACTCGCCCACGTCGCCAGACTGCACAACCACAACATCATCTCCTACACCGACGACACATAGCTGATCCTCTCCCTCACCAAGGACCCGCTCACCGACAAAACCAACCTCCACGAAGGAATGAAAGCCATCACTGAATGGATGAAGAACAGCCGCCTAAAGCTGAACTCGGATCGGACGGAGGTCCTCATCCTCGGCTCCACTCCCTCAGCCTGGGACTACTACTGGTGGCCGACTGCCCTGGCAGCAGCCCAGGAACCAACCTACCACGCACGCAATCTGTGGTTCACCCTCGAGTCAACACTCTCCATGACCAAGCAAGTCAACGCCGTTTCATCCTCCTGCTTCAACACCCTCTGCATGCTCCTCAAGTTCTACCGGTGGATCCCCAATGACACAAGTAGAACGGTCACCCAGGCCCTCGTCAGCAGCAGGCTGGATTACGGAAACGCCCTCTACACGGGAGCCCCGGCCAAATTGCAGAACGCCTCTGCCCGCCTGATCCTCGACATCCCTCGAGACAGCCTCATCTCGCCCCACCTGAGAAACCTGCACTGGCTGCCCATCAACAAGAAGATCACCTTCAAGCTCCTCACCCACGCACAGAAGGTACTCCACGACACTGGACCAGCGTACCTCAACAGACGACTCACCTTTTACTCCCCAAACCGCCAGCTCCGCTCCGCCAACCGCGCCCTCGTTACTGTCCCCCGCATCCGAAGAGTGATCTCCGGCGGCAGGTCATTTCCTACCTCGCCACCAAGACCTGGAACACCCTCCCCATCCTCCTATGGAAGACCCAAGACCTACTAATCTTCAGGTAGCTTCTCCAGACCCGGCTATTCGAGCAGTAGCACCCCCCCTCCCAGCTCCTTGAGACTCTCACGGGTAAGTAGTGCGCTCTACAAATGCCCTGATTGATTGATTGATTTATAAGTCTAGTACTGAAGATATAAGATGTTCCTTGCAGCCATCTTAGCTCATACATTGGAAATCTGTACAAGACTGCATGTCCCTATGCAGCCTAGAAGTCCCCTATAAAGTGTGCAGCCCAGCTGGGTTAGCGGTGGCATTAGAGGCGATAGCACATGGGGCATCATTCTGAGTTTTCAACAAGTTCCTATACTTCATGGATACATGTTTGATCCCCCCGGACAGAGTTTGCATTTGGGGACTAACAGCCTGATTCATCAACGGGCCGTTTTGCGAGCCCCTAATAGCGATTCATAGCGAATCGCTATTAAGGACTCGCAAAACGGTATTCATGTAGGAATTGCTAAATAAATAGCAATTCCTACACATTCCTTATTTGCGAGTAGCAAATTGCTAATCGCAAATAAGGAATAACTGCCCATTCATTCCTATGGGCCAACAGGCCCATAGGAATGAATGGGGAGTATTCCTTATTTGCGATTAGCAATTTGCTACTCGCAAATAAGATAGCGATTTCAAGGGTGCCAGGGGTGTCCAAAGGACACCCTGTAGCACCCCTGAAATGTAATATACATTGGAGTTGCGCACACACATGTCCAAAGGACATGTGTGTGTGTAACATGCAAAAGAAAAAAATGCACTAAAGTGCTTTAATCTATTTTTTCGCTATTTACCACGAAGTCAGACTTCGTGGTAAATAGCGGCCAAATATAGCGAAATAGCAATTTAAAATTGGTTGATGAATTGCATTTAAGGAATCTCTAATAGAGATTCCTTAAATGCAATTCCTCGCACAATAGCGAATTCTGTAATAGCGATTATTGCATTTGGGATGATGAATCCCAAATGCAATAATTGCACTCGCAAAGGGCCAGATTCTCAGATTCTGGCCCTTTGCGAGCCGATTTTCGTTTCATGAATCAGGCTGTAAGTCCTTATCAATAAAGACAGTGTTAACTTATTCACAGGACAACTGGAATTAAATGATCCCGCGTACTCTGTGCCTTTTGCAAAAAAAGGATTTACAACACATGCCATATAATCCACCAAATCATGCACAATGAGCAGATTTTAACAAAAGCACTTGTTTCCAGCTCAAATGGTGCAAAAGTTATTAAAAAGAACACCACATGGTGGCACAATGTGGCACACACTTTGCAAAGTTAACTGGAAACCTTTCAGTTGCTGATTGCTGTATCCAGGAGATAAATCGGTACTAATGAGGTGTAACATTTACCCAGACATCACATTTACCCAGATATCACAAATTTATCTATTTTACTGGTATTTGTATGGTGTGTGAATAGTGTTTATTTCACTGTCAGCTGGGCTAATGTGTCCATGAATCCTTGTTTATGTATCCTTCTCTGTATTTACCCTCTATGCCTTCCTCCGTGCTTACCACATGCACCTGAGCGAGGGTTCTTCTCCTCTAAAGCAGCCGGTGGTTCCCCGGTGACCCTTGCTCATCTGGCCACTTCTGAATGCACCACCTTCTCCTGCAGTTTCACCTTCTACTTTTGAACAATAAAACAAAGGGACACTGATGGTGCTTAATTTAAGCCGGTGGTTTCAGGTGCTCATCACTGCCACTTAATTGTCAACACCGGCGCTTGTGCCAGTCTACTACTAGGTGGTGCTGTCTGGCTAATATACAAATGACCACAACAACACCTAATTATTAATTCAATATACATTAAAAAGGACTAATACCTGCAGACCAAGCCATTGATATAGCTTTTGGGGTTTGGAATAGTCCAAATTGTTACACTTGTAGGTGTGTGATCGTTAGTTAGACCGTAAGCTCTCTGTGCTAGATCTGCCCCCTGTGTGCCTTGCTATAATTGTGCCTCTGCTCCTGGATTAGTATTTTTCGTATTTCACCTTATTAGTTGTATTTCACCTGTTTTCCCCCTTTTTGCACTGTTGTATTGTTTTGTACCCTTTTTGCATTCTGTGTCCTCCGCCCGATCTACACTCCCGTTTTCCTGCCACTGCGTCCTCCGTGGCCCCGAACCCTGCTTGCTAATTTTTCGCCCCGCTACCACCTCCCAGCTGCTCCTCCCTCCCACCTCCCCTTATATGGTGGCCGGTGCGCGGTGAGGAGAGCGCACTTGAACCTACTTTCAGGCAGGGCGCTCCCCACGCTGCACAGCACCACCTGTGTATCCGTGCCCCCATGCCCGCGGCTGCCACTTGCTAGAAGTTTGAGGCCCGCCTCCACCCTCGGGCTACCACCTGCCCGTCATCCCTGGTGGTCAGTGGTAGGCCATAAGCTCTCTGTGCTCGATCTGCCCCCTGTGTGCCTTGCTGTAATTGTGCCTTTGCTCCTGTATTAGTATTATTTGTATTTCACCTTATTGGTTTTATTTCACCTTTTTACACTGTTGTATTGTTTTGTACTCTTTTTGCGTTCTGTATCCTCCGCCAGCTCTACCCTCCCGTTTTCCCGCCTCCCTGTGTCCCTGCGTCCCTGCCCCCCTACTTGTCCATTCACCTCCCCGCTCCCGCCTCCCAGCTGCTCCTCCCTCCCACCTCCCCTTATATGGCGGCCACTTTGGGCCGTGCAGCGGACATGTGCAACTGGCGCGCCTAAGACAAGCCTGTGTGCGCCCGTCCGCGATTGGACTATGCCCAGTGCCTGACCCCCTTGGACTCCACAAACGCCACGACACCCGATGTCGTAACAAAGCTTTACACCCTTCACGCACTCAACAACGGACAAGAGCACACCTGCTTTTTGGCCGCCCTGAAGCACACCAAAGGACCCTTCTCCTGCCGGAGCTGCAGCTTCACCAGCCTCCGAGCCACCTAACCGCCCACTGTGACGGGACACAACCACCTCAGATGCATTCTACTGAAAACTCGCTCCGCATGCAAACACGCCGTCGAACTCTGGGACCTGCTCGACACATCCTCCCCGGACGTCACCTTCCTGACAGAGACCTGGATGAACGCCGCCTCGGCACCCGACATCGCCATAGCCATCCCAGACGGCTACAAGATCACCTGCAGGGACCGCACCAACTCAGTGGGAGGGGGAATCGCCATCATCCACAAGAACACCCTCAGGGTCCCGACCAACACCGATGACACCCTCAGCACTGCCGAACACCTGCACTTTCAGATCCACACCGATCCCAACATCACCCGCAGAGGAACTCTCGTCTACAGACCCCTCGGACCCCGGCCTCATTTCAGTGACTCCAAAACCGACCTCGTCAGCACGCACGCCCTTCCCTCCACAGACTACATCCTCCTCGGAGACCTAAACTTCCACCTCGAGAACAACAACGACACCAACACCACCACCCTGATTCGCAACCTCGCCAACCTCGGACTCAGATAACTCATCACAATGCCTACCCACTCGGAAGGCCACACGCTTGATCCCATCTTCACCGCAAGCCCCAACGTCACCTTCAGCCACACCACTGAACTCCACTGGACCTACCATCGTTGCATCCACTTCACCTCCTGGAAACCCACCATGCAACACCGCACCCAACAGATCCCCCACCGCAGCCGGAGCAAAATCACTGAAGACCAGCTAAACACCAACCTCGCCTGAAGCCCACCCTCCTTCCCCACCGACGCCGACTCCACCACCCAACACCTCAGGCGTTGGATCCTTGTCTGCTTTAACCATCTTGCCTTGATCAAGAATCCCTCCAACAGGCATACTAACATGTAGGACAGCTGGTTCGCCGCGGACCTCCAGGCCTTCAAGCAAACCTGACGTACACTAGAGAAGAAATGGCACCGCGAACAGACACCGAACAGCTAAACAGCCCGCAAGAACACCACCCAGAGAGATCATCACTTCATCAGATCTGCCAAAAGGGCCTCCTTCAAGGACCGACTTGACAACAATGCCCACAACAGCAAAGAGTTCCTCAACATCGTGAAGGAACTCTCCAACCCCAGCTCCAAAACCCCCCAATACCGGCAACAGCAGTAAAAAGCCTGGGCATAATCATCGACACAAATCTCACTATGTCAGCCCAGGTCTCGGCGGTGGTGGGCACCTGTGTAGGCCTCCTGAGACAACTGCGCAAGCTAGCTCCCATCTTAAAGGCAGACACCATCAGAAGAGCAGTGTCAGCCTTAATTCTGGCCGGATTGGATTATGGCAATGCCATGTATTTCGGCATCCCGAAAAAACTCACCAAGAGACTTCAGATCGTCATGAATGACGCGGCCAGACTTATTTACAATAAACCAAGAAGGACACCAGCCACCCCTCTTCTTCGGGAGCTACACTGGTTGCAAGTAAATCAACAAGCCAAATTCAAAGGCCTATGCATTACGCAGAAAGCCTTATATGGGCAAGCCCCGAAATACATCAAAAAACGCCTTGTCCCATATGCCTCCAACAGGAACTTACGCTCAGCCAACGCCGCTCTATTGATCTGTCCTAGGATCAAACGATCCACTATCGGTGGTCGGACATTTTCCCACACAATGCCTAAAGCCTGGAACCAACTGCCTGAAAATCTGCGCAAAGAAACCAGACTCCTGCCTTTTAGGAAAAAGCTAAAAACCGTGCTTTTCCAAGAGGCATGGGGTAGTATCTAGTCTGTTTTCCTCCTGCCAGTATTCACTTGCCTGTCAAGCGCTTAGAGACCCCGGGGTGATAAGGCGCTCTACAAGTCTAAAATACAAATACAAATACAAATACAACGACATTTCATCATCGCAAGACCTGTGCGACTACCTTACCACCTTCTTCCATCGCAAGATCACAGAAATCCACAACAGCTTCAACAACCTGACTGCCCCGACAACCACCGACTTCTCAGGCCCTGCCGCCACCACCCACATCGATCCCTTGCACCAACATAAACGACGACGACACCATCAAAATCATGAACACCATTCACTCCGGCTCTCTGTCAGACCCATGCCCACACCACATCTTCAACAAATCTAGCGCCGCCATTGCACCCCAACTCCACAAGGACATCAACATCTCCTTCAAAACTGCGACCTGCCCGTAGAGCTGGAAGCACTCAGAGATCAACTCCTTACTCAAGAAGCCAAGGGGGATCCGAGGGACCTCAGAACTTCTGGCCCATTTCTCTGCTCTTGTTCCCGGCGGAGGTCATCGAAAAGACTGTCAACAGACAGCTGACCCGCTACCTCGATGAGAACAACATCTTGGACCCATCCCAGTCCGGGTTCCGCAGCAACCACAGTACTGAAACTGCCCTCAACGCCGCCACCGATGACATTGGCCCTGCTGGACAATGGCGAAACGGCGACCCTCATCCTCCTGGAGCTATCATCCGCCTTCGATACTGTCTGCCACTGCACCCTATGCACACTCCTCCACAATGCAGGGATCTGAGACAAGGCTCTGGAATGGACCACCTCCTTCTTCTCCGGCAGAACCCGGAGCGTCTGCCTCCCTCCTTACTGTTCCAAAGCCTCTGAGATCGTCTGCAGTGTACCCCAAGGATTATCCCTCAGCCTGACATTGTTCAACGTCTACATACCACCGCTCGCCCATGTCGCCCAACTGCACGACCTCAACATCATCTCCTACACCGATGACACCCAATTGATCCTCTACCTCACCAAGGACCCCCTCACCGCCAAAACTATCCTCCATGAAGGAATGAAAGCTGTCGCAGAGTGGATGTAGAACAGCTTCTTGAAGCTGAACTTGGACAAGACTGAGGTCCTCATCCTCTTCTACACCTCCTCAACCTGGATGACTTCTGGTGGCCGCCCACACTGGGAGTAGTTCCGACACCCACTGACCATGCACGCAACCTGTGGTTTGTCTTTGACTCAACACTCTCCATGATCAAGCAAGTCAAAGCCGTCTTGTCCTCCTGCTTCAACACCCTCCGCATACTCCGCAAGATCTACAGGTGGATCCCCACCGAAACAAGAGGAACGGTCACCCAGGCCCTCGTCAGCAGCAGGAGCCTCGGCCAAACTCCTGAAATGACTACAATGCATACAGAACGCCTCTGCACGCCTGATTCTCGATATCTCTCACTGCAGCCACATCACACCCCACCTGAGAGACCTGCACTGGCTAACCCATCAACAGCAGAATCACCTACAATCTCCTCACCCACACACACCAGATTCTCCACAACACCTGACCAGCATACATCAACAGACGACTCACCTTCTACACCCCGGACTGACAACTCCGCTCCGCCAACCTCACCCTCGCCGCTGTCCCCCGTATCTGATGAGCGACCACTGGTGGCAGATCGATCTCCCACCTCGCTGCCAAGACCTGGAACACCCTCCCCATCCTCCTACGGCAGACCCAGGACCTACTAACCTTCAGGAGGCTACTCAAGACCTGGCTATTCGAGTCGTAGCAGCACCCCTTTACCCCCCCCCCCCAGCACCTTGAGACCCTCACGGGTAAGTTGTGCACTCTACAAATGCTCTGATTGATTGATTGATTGATCATTAGTAGTTGTGTTGTTACTGTAATTGGCAGTGTGGCAGGGCAATGTGTGGTGCAAGCTGCAGTGGCCTCCTGACAAGAGTCCTGTTACTTATTTTTTGACAAATTAAGCACTGGACACTGACCAAGCCTTAAAAACATCAGCTGCCGACTGGAAGTTGTGGCTTGGTCAGATGAGGTTAATAGAAACTGGTTCTCTTCTAGAGCATTTTCTAATATTTCCTGACCCAGCAGCATGTTTATTTCCGTCACAGCACATGTGTAAAGGCGTTACAACTTGAAACAGCAAGCCCTGTGTGGCTCCTTTCAGTTAGCTGTGGCCATCACTGCTGTATGCAGGTATGTTGTATTTTAGGAGCACAAAACTAGCAGAAAGGCAGTGCGGTACTGTGCAGCATCAAAAGCAAAGATACCATTAACAGGTGATGGGGGGGGAGAATGGGCAAGAGAATGAAAGCGCCTGATGAAAAATGGGTAAGGAGGGACTTTTTGGGTGGCAGACAAAGCACAATTATGCCCTAGTACTACCAGTATAGTAACGGACATATATATGTATGTAGGGGTTGCATTACATGGCGCATGTGTGTCGCAATATTAAAATACAATTTATCAGACCTTGCAAGGCCACTTTACATGGCCCTGAGTGGCTTGATAAAACCAGAGTAATGCAAGACAACGCAAATTGCCTAAGCGAGACATTCCATGGGTGGTAAGTGGGTGTTCTGACGCAAAATCAATAGATCTTGACACATTCCCAAATTTATGGTTACTGGTAGACCTGGGAATATGCCAAAATGCAACATCTTCCCAGGAAAGCACTGACGAGGCGAAATACCTTAATTTCTCCTTGTTTTTTCCTCTGTTGTTTCCTCTTTCTATGTGTGCTGCATTTTGCAGCACACATAGAACAAGGAAAATGTCCAGGGGATTGTTTTTGTGCAGGAAGGTGCCCTTTGCTGCACCAAAACTCTCCTGGCTACAATGCAGTTATCCTCGCACCCTGCAACGGTGACTGTGTTGGCATTAGACAGCGCATTGCCCACCAGTGCTGGGAAAAGGCAGAAAAGAACCATATTGTGATAAAATACGGCGCATTCCAGCCCCTTACCTGCAGCGCATTTGATAAATATGTCCCTAGGTGTTTCTTTTAAACATAGGAACACATTAAAACAATATCTAGGGCAGGGGTTTAACAATGCTCCGCTGGGAGAGTTCGAGGAGTTTTTCCCACTCCACACTCCACTTAGAGCATGGAGTTCGACAAAAAACTCCACCAACTGTGGTGTGGCAGGGTTGGCGAGCCCAAGCAAGAACAAACAGGTGCTAGACTGCTTCCGAGTGAGATTTCTCAATGTCGGCCATTGCAGCAGATCGCTACTACTCATGTTGCGAAATTTGCAGATCAGATTGCGAAAGCTCAGTTTCTAGTAGAAAATCTACTCAAAGTGCAGAAAGAAGCAGTGCTCTCTGGCACACTGCATGGTGCTGTTTGCACTGATTTTACAGCACAGGACAAGCTCCAGGTTCTAAAAATCAGCACAAGAAGCATGACGGACTGGAATTTTGCCACTCACGGAAGACCGCAGAAAACTCGCTGAGTTTGAATTTGCAGAGTAAACCTCCACGAGTTCTGCCCACTCCTGGTAATATCTGCAATGCTTGATGGTTTCACTCATATCCAAAACTGGGAGGCATTCAACACATTCACTGGGGATTAAGGGGCACATGCATCATTGTTTTTTGCACTTGTGAAGGGCCAGATTTCCAGAATCTGCCCCATTGCTCCTCTCATCACTGAGCCAGAACCCGCCAGCCGACACCGCGGACACCAACAACGCAGCCCACAAACTCGCACAGTGGATCACCAATTGCGCTGACGACCTCGCTCCACTGAAGAACCACCCCAGGCGAGTCCCGCAACAGGAAATCCTCATCGTTCACCGATGCCCTCAAAAACTCAAAGAAATCCTGCCGAACCCTCGAAAAAACCTGGCAGCACGATCAAACTACAGAAAACATGACTGCCCTCAAGAACGCCACTCGCGAACACCACCAGCTGATCCGCACCACCAAAAGGGCATCGTTCAAAGAGCGGCTAGACAGCAAGACCCACAACAGCAGGGAACTCTTCAGCATCGTCAAAGAGCTCTCCAACCCCAGCGCCAGCAACAACGACATCACACCATCACAAGACCTCTGCAACACCCTCGCCACGTTCTTCCCCCGCAAAATTGCAGACATACACGACAGCTTCGAACCCCAGACACCGCCTCAAGTCCCCAAACCACCGACCCCCACCACCACCACCGAGTCCCCAGCACCTAGACCCCCATCAGCACTGAAGACACCACCCACATAATGAACACCATCCACTCTGGCTCCCCCTCTGACCCTTGCCCCCATCACATCTTCAACAAAGCCAACATCATCATCGCACGCAGAAATCAACGCCCTTCTGGAGAAACCGACAGCGGACCCCAAAGACCTCAAGAACTTCTGCCCCATCTCTCTTCTTCCCTTCCCAGCCAAAGTCATCGAGAAGACCGTCAATAAACAGCTGACTGCTTTCCTTGAGGCAAACAACTCGCTCGACCCATCCCAGTCCGGATTTGGAGCCAATCACAGCACCGAGACCGCCCTCATCGCAGCCACCGACGACTTCAGGACCCTGATGGACAACGGAGAAACAACCGCTCTCATCCTCCTAGACCTCTCGGCTGCCTTCGACATCGTCTGCCACCGCACCATGATAACCCACCTATTCAACACAGGGATCCAAGGAAAGGCCCTGGACTGGATCATCTCGTTCCTCTCCGACAGAACCCAGAGAGTCCGCCTACCTCCTTTCCGCTCAGCAGCCACCGAGATCATCTGCGGCGTACCTCAAGGCTCCTCGCTTCATCCCAACCCTCTTCAACATCTACATGAGCCCCCTCGCCGCCATCGCATGGAAACACAACATCAACATATCTCCTACGCCGACGACACCCAACTGATACTCTCCCTCACCAAAGACCCAGCCACCGCCAAAACCAACCTCCAGGAAGGAATGAAAGACATCGCAGAATGGATGAAACTC
The DNA here is from genome assembly GCF_964261635.1 of Lissotriton helveticus. NCBI lineage: Eukaryota > Metazoa > Chordata > Amphibia > Caudata > Salamandridae > Lissotriton > Lissotriton helveticus. Next base: position 435,624,571 of record NC_136062.1, on the reverse strand, counting down.
AGTCGCCTGAAGTTGAACTCAGACAAGACGGAGGTCCTCATCCTCGGACAATCCCCTTCCGCCTGGGACGACTCCTGCTGGCCCACACCGCTTGGCGCCGTACCAAAACCCACGAACCACGCACGCAACCTGGGATTCATCCTGGACTCCTCCCTCAAAATGGCCAAGCAAGTCAACGCCATCTTGTCATCTTGCTTCAACACTCTGCGCATGCTCCGTGAGTTCTTTCGGTGGATCCTCACCGAAACCAGAAAAACCGCCACCCAGGCCCTCGTCACCAGCTGACTGGACTACGGAAACGCCCTAAACGCAGGAACCACAGCCAAACTTCAGAAACGACTCCAGCGCATACAGAACGCCTCCGCACGACTTATCCTCGACATCCACCGCCACAGCCACATATCCGCCCGCCTGGGAAACCTGCACTGGCTCCCCGTCAGCAACAGGATCACGTTCAGGCTCCTCACCCATGCACACCAAGCACTCCATGACAATTGCCCCGAATACCTCAACAATCGCCTCTCGTTCTACACCCCCACCCACCAGCTAGGTTCTGCCAGCCTCGCCATCGCCACCGTCCCACGGATCCGGAGAACCACCACCGGAGGAAGATCGTTCTCCTACCTGGCAGCCAATACATGGAACTTCCTCCCCACACACCTACGACTGACCGAGGACCATCTCACCTTCAGGAAGCACCTCAAGACCTGGCTCTTCGAGCAGTAGCGACACCCTCCCCCCTCTCCCTCCAGCGCCTTGAGACCCTCACGGGTGAGTAGCGTGCTCTATAAATGTATTGATTGATTGATTGATTGCAATCGCAATTTTTATATTTGGGATGCATCATCCTAAATGCAATAATCGCTATTTTAGTAATCGCTAAATTTGTGATTACTCAAATTGTGATTACATTTAGGGAATCGCAAATTGCGATCCCCTAAAATCTGTGCAACAAAAAAAATTGTGATTTCTATTTTATGAAAAGCAAATTACCATCAACTTCAAGTTGATGATAATTTGCGAAAACTTTGAAAAATGCATAAGAATGCATTTTTCAAAGTCACATTTCACACATGCATGTGTGTGTGCATCGTGTGTGAAAATTGGAATTTCAGGGGTGCTTCAGGGTGTCCATTTAGAACCTTTGCACCCTTGAAATTGCATGCGCAATTTGCGAATACCTATTGGAAACTCATCAATTGCACACGCAGTTTCCATTCATTCCTTAGGGCCCAAAGGCCCATTGGAATAAATGGGAATCAATTCCTTAATTGTGACTCGCAATTTACGAGTCGCAATTAAGGAATTTTAATGAATGGCATTTTTTTGGGTGATTCCTACATGAATTGCATTTTGCGATTTCTAAATAGCGAATGAGTAAAATTCGCTATTTAGAAAGCGCAAATGCGGGATTGATGCATGTCCCCAATCTCCCTTACCCTATATACCTGAGGCACAACAACCATACTCTCAGCTACACTCACTGTCCCAAGTAAAGCATTTTTTTGGAGATCCTCAAATCTGCAGCACGTCTCAGTCCTCTGTCTTGTCCAGGTGCCGTGTAATGACACAGTGATTCAGCTGATAGGGACCCGATTCACAAAGATTTTTATGTGGCTTTTGGAGTTCCAACCCTGACTAATGTATTACTTTCTCCGGAATTTCCAGGAATTAGATATAATTAACTTAGTCAAAAAGCTGAACTGAAGGTAAGGCTGGCAGGTTTAATAACCACCATCGACTCAACGAATCGCTCACAGTGAAATCCAAATCCATGAATTTAAATTGTAGGAGTAAAATACTTTTAGTCCAGTAGCGGCTCCTTGAGGGAGTGCTGTGGGGGAAGTGGGGTGGGGCACGCCGGGGGTGGGGCAGAGCGGGGGGTAGTAAACTTAACTCAGGAATTGGGCCAAACGGAGTTGAGGAAAGAAATAAATAAATAAAACAAATGACATTGCGCTCTGCATCGCGGATTTGGCGTTGCAGCGTACACAATGCACTTTGTTTTATTTATTTACTCAACGCCGTTCGGCCCAATTCCGGAGTATACTACCCCCCACTCTGACCCTCCCCCGCCTACCGCCCCTCAGCACTCCCTTGAGGAGCCGCCACTGTTTTAGTCATGTGTCATAATCTGACAGGGCTTGAAATCTGCAACAAATTGTCATAAGAGATATACAAGCCTTTCCTCCTTTAGAAAAAATATAATGCATTTGTATTTTATACAACCTTGGCTAGAGATCTTGCTTTCCGGGAGGCATGAAGTTGGCACGAGTGGAAGACTAGGAGAGATTTGTCCACTAGGCTGGCACTTCTCGCGCAGTAGGACAGGAGAAAGGTTGATGACGACCGGCCGGTGTGTAGACCCTGTGCCAGACGCCTTTGAGATGTGCCAACCACCATGCAAAGCTCCTGATGCTAATGTAAGCCTGTGTTTCCATGCAATTGTTGACACATTCAGCCAATTGCAACCTTTTAGCTGGATTTGCTGTGCATTCTGGGGCTTGTTTAGCCATGGTTAAAGAGTAAACAAGCATTGGTAAGACCAATAGATCGTGCCTTGGCAAGCATGCAAATATATGCATACAAATTTCATATGTTTGCAAAAGATTTTTTTTGCAAACATGCGAAATTCATATACATAGCTTAAAAGTAATAAAAAGTAACAATACCCCGTTCTAAAGGTTAATCTGCATGCCCAAAAGTAAAACAAATGAACCATTTTTATAAAGAAACTTTTTAAAAACCTCATATTGAAAGCAAAGATTGGTTTGCCAGACTTGGTGATTAAGTGGGTGACTTTTTGGTGAAAGTGCAAGTGTGCACAACTAAAATGCCATCACTCAAAGTGAAGAGAGCTAAATGCTGAAGTAACTGACCCATTACCCCATTCTGAATACTTTGGTGATTGACAGCAAAATGTGAATGACACTTGAACAGATCAATGGATGAAAAGGATTGATTGACCGAAAGCCCCTGTATGTATATATGGTTATGTTTTTTTTCATTTTTTAAGAAACTACAAGAGTGGTGACTTAGGCAAGACCTAAAGACCAAGTACCGTCATGTAAAGTGTACATGACGGACATGGGGCCCCTCATCAGCTAGTAAAGAGCATTACGGAGACGGCGACTTTACAACGCAATGGGATCTCTCCTTATGTGAGAACTCTATTATAACGCTGCCTCTAGACTAGACCTATAAAGCTAAATAACAAGGACCATGACACAAAGTGCAGTTGGCCGGAAAACCGAGTTTGGCTGAAGTGCCGCTTAGGGAAGAGAACTGCACACATCCGATGCAAGGGGTTTCCACATGTGGGATCCCACCTTAGAGGAGATCCTTTATACAAAAGTGCCTCCAGGCTAGATCTACAAGGTTTAGAACAAGTGCCAAGACACAAAGTGCTGTTAGCCAGAAAACCAGGCATAGCTGAAGGCATCAAATTTCATACAGGGTCCACTTAGCAGTCTTTCTAGACACTTCCCTCTTCTATCCCCCCATTATCCTTTTCAATTCAACTAACAGACTCACATGTCCACTGCTCAAATGAACTCAGTTTTCACTATACTAATCCACCACTAATCCTTTTTGGATTTTGAAGTAGCGTGCTACTTGCCGAAAAGCACTTAAACGCCTCGTCAGGGGTAGTAAGCGCTATATAAATATAATTACAATAAAGTAGAATTGCTCTGCGTCCACTGCTGGGGATTAGACTGTAAAGGAATTTGTGTATACATGGAAATAAATGTCAGCATTTTTTTCCCGAATCATATGTATTTGAGGAAATAAACCAAAGAAGAAAAAATCAAATTCTGTAGTCAAAAGGTAGCAGCGCGCCGTGCCAGGGCCTGCTATCTCTTAACTGTGTCGTGCAGACTCTCTGTGTAGATCATTGGCTTTTTTTGGAGAGAACAGAACATAGATGTTTCAAAACATATTACTGTTAATTTATTGTTTGAACCCACAACTTGTCCCCAGTGTTTTGCAAAGAGCCCAGACACTGTGCAAAGTCAGAAGGGGTGTGTTAGCACGTGTGGATGCTTATGTAAAGTAACCTTTCTTCATCTACGGTGGCGGTGTGCAAAGATTTTTTTTACATCAGCAATGTGATTTATTTTTACATTTCTTAACCTTTTTTTAAAGTTGCAAAGTTTAAAAATACCCCATAAAAGTTTTTTTCCAATAGTAGAATTTTCTCGCAAAAAAACGTTTGTGAGAACATTTCTCTGTGAGAATTTACACCAGCAAAGTTTTGTGAAGTTAGCATACTGTATCACCTCCAGAGTGTGGGAAACTACTGCAATGAAAACTGCCTCTTGCCTCCTTCGAATGAGTATTAAGACAATATGTGAGTGGATAGGGCTGGGCGTAGCTCGCGAAGTAGCGCTATGCGTAGCTACGCAAAGTGTACTTCGCACTACGCGAGCTACGCGTAGCACTACGCAAACTGCGTAGTACCCTGCTCGCACTGTGCAAGATGCCGTTTTCAATAATTGCACAGTGCGGTCAAGCATCCGGCACTGTGCAGTCATTGAAAACGGCATCTTGCACATTGCGAGCTGTAGTTTTCTGCTGCTCGAGTAGATTTTTACTCGAGCGGCAGCTTTCTCAAAGGGGACTGGTAGTTTCTCATCCTTAGCGGTTGCGAGTATACGCGACCACTCGCAATGAGAAACCTGACCTCCCCACATTGAGAATCTCGCCGGGAGATTTTTTTCCACGCTTGCGATCGGCAATTTGATGTTGCTGACCGCGAACGAGGAAAAAGTCTCGCCGGGATGTAATTTTGCTTGTTCGCGGTCGCCAACTTGACATTCAGGATCGCGAGCAAGCAAAAAATGACCGCTGCACTACGCTACGTGTGTTTGCACTGTGCTACATGCAGTTCGCATAGTGCGAAGTAGCGCAAACTACACAAGCTTAGCACTTTGCCCAGGGTTACAGTGGATACCTTCCGCACTCAGCACCGGGGGGAGAGACCCAATTATATAGAACAGGGTTCTCCAAAGTCGGTACTGAAGGACCCGATCCACGCCAGATTTTTAGGATAACTACATTTTTCTAAATGGGAATATGCTAAAATCTGGCCTGGGTCCGGCCCTCTAGAACCAACTTGGAGAACTCTGATATAGAAGAAGATATAAACAGCCAGATAATGGGCATTAGATAAATGCAACCATACAGTGGAGAAGAACTGTTGAGTGAAAAATGAAAAGTTATACTGTCAATGTTGCTAGTCAGTGAGTATACACTGGTGTAAATCTTGGCGAGTAAATTAGCTGCATCGCTTGCACTTTTGTTCATAATCTCTTCCTCCGAGGAACTGGAGGCCTAAAAAAATCAGCCCCTGCGCTCCTGTTTTTATTCTCTTCTTTACATATCAGAGAAAATGCTCTATTTGGGTGTGAGATTAACGGCAGTGCTGCACGCGATGCTGTTTTGGGGGCTTTTTGGCGGCAGAAGCTCATTGTAAGTCAGCCCTGTATTTGTGAAAGCTTTGCCACTTCCGGTCTCCTGCCCCTTCTCACTTCCTCTGGCCCCTGCAGGATGTGTGCTTTGTTCACCTCTTTGAAAGGGGCTGCTCTGTCTCCATCACTTGGCAGGGATGATCTGGGAGCATCAGTAGCTCGCGCTTCTCTTCTTCTTCACTGGTCCACAAGTTCAGTAGCCAGCGTGAGAGGTCACTGGCCCGATCCACCCCTGCCGAGGTCTGTGTGAAGCCTTCAGGTCACAAGTTTGAATCCCACCAGGGCTGACCATATGAGTGTTCTTGAGCAGGGAATCATGGGGCATATTATCAAGAACAGGCGATAAAATTATCGCTGCTTTATCGGCAGGAAACTGCTGCTAAAGCGGCGATAATGGCCTTGATAATATGCCCTTGAGAATGCCAATAGAAGCCCAGGTTAACACCAGAACCTGGGATGCTATGGGAATTCACAAGGACATATTATCAAGCCCATTATCGCCTCTGTGGCAGCTGTTTCCTGCCGATAAAGCGGCGATAATTTTATCGCCTGTTCTTGATAATATGCCCCCATGCCTTTATACTTTAGCACCAGAGGCCATGTGGCTGAAGCGAGCACTGTTTATGAGCTGTCTATATTCCTCCGTTCCCATTGGATACGCATGTGTGTGGCAGAGCGCTCAATAGACCAATATGTATCAGCATCATTCTCTCACCCCATAGGTAATGTTAGGATGCGATTGTTTGCAGATTTGGGTATGAAACTCCGGGATTTCCATTTTTTCTCGGGGTGTGTGCACACCCCAGGTGATCCTTGGAGCTACCAGTGTGAGTGATGTTCAAAGAGAGGTGTAGCCATCTCCCACTGCCGAGGACTGAGGGAATCAGCGGGTAGACCCCCAGCCTACCTAGTGGACTGGCGGGGAGATCCCCGAGGTCTGTCCCTGCGACTTCCTCAACAAGGGGGGAGTGGCGGAAGTTCATTCAAGCACCATTTTTGCCAGTGCCACTCTAGGGCGAGCCGTGCAGTTGCAACCCTATTCAGTCCCATTTTCTTCTCTGCGCAGGTGTCTTTGGGCGCTGAAGTAACTTTTCACTTTGCTCTATTTTTCATTCTAGCTTCTCTGTTTTTGACACAGAGGTGCTAAATAGGAAACACGTTAATGCTCAGTACTGGGATGCTCTCGAGTAGCCATGCGCTAAAAACCCATCCCATTCCATTACTTTCCATTATATGAAAGAGTTGCATTAGCAACAGTAAATTTCCTATAATCGAAAAAAAGTTTTCTTTATTGTCCTTCATTGATTTCTCTGAGTTGTGAGTAGTGCTTCTAAGAACGAGGGTATTCCCTTTTCATTATGTTCGGCTCTTTTGAGTAAAACCTTTTATAGTACCCAGCCACCTTGGTACTCAGCGAATCTGCGTACAGAAAAAAGTAAATGTAAAAGATTAGAGTGACAGTGGTGCTGAAATAAAGATCCCATTGTCAAGGAACAATATAAAGCGGCCCTCGACACCTACCATAAAAATTTTAAATCCGCACGGTAAAATCATATAGCTATCCAACTCGAGCAATCAGGCAATGCTTCCATAACACTTTTGCACATTCTCAATACTCTCACTAATCCTGAAGCTTGCAATCCAGAAGAGGAACCTACTCAATTACTTTGTGACAATATAGCTACTATTTTTTCACAAAATATAGAGAACATCTACAATAAGATAATATCGTCTTCTACAAATACTAATAACAATCTGTTAACTGACTCTGCCCCCGGATTCTAATAGTCAGTTTATTCTAAAAGAATTTCCCTTGCTTACCATTCCGGATATTGAATCCTTATTAAAATCTGCCAAATCAGGTTCTCCCAAAGAATTATTGCCCACTAAAATAGTTAAAAAACTTGCAGCCGAATTAGTAGAGCCTCTTGGCTCTATTCTTAACTGCTCCATCAAACAGGGTTATCTCCCTAAAGAATGGAAGAATGCGCAGATCGTGCCCATTAGGCAAAATCTTAAATTGTCTCCAGATGATGTGTCCAACTACCGCCCCATCTCATTGCTTCCCCTTTACAGCAAATTATTGGAAAGGCACATTAACACCCATTTTTCTGCCTTTATAGAAGCTTCCAACTGCCTGGACCAATCTCAGTCAGGATTTCTTCCCAGGCATAGTACTGAACTAGCCTTGGTGAATGTAACAGATGATATTCGCATGCTGGCGGACGCAGGTCAAGCAGTGATTCTTATACTGCTTGACCTGTCCGCCGCATTTGACACCATCTCACATCAAATCCTGCTGGATAGACTGCGCTCCATAGGCATCCAGAATTCTGTTCTGGATTGGCTCCAGGACTTCCTTAAAGACAGATCCCAAACAGTGAATCTTAGCCCTTTTATTTTCAAGACTACCCAAGTTACCAAAGGGGTACCGCAGGGGTCCTGTCTGAGCCCATCCTTGTTTAATGTGTATATAGCCCCCCCTTTCAGCATTGCTAAGGAAGATCAGGTTCATCCCGATCTCCTACGCGGACGATACACAACTTATACTATCTTACAAGAATGACACTCCCGACATCCAAAGCATGTTCAAGGAAGGTATGAGAGCCATTACATCACGGATGAGCAGTAACTTCTTGCAGTTGAATGCCGGAAAGACAGAAATTATACTCTTTAAGGATGCGATAACCAACTGGTCCCCTAGTTGGTGGCCAGATGATCTCCGGTCAGCTCCTCTGCCTAAGACAGTTGTAAAAAACCTAGGGGTGTTAATGGGTATGGTTCTAAACATGGATGAACATTTAGCTGCAACAAAAAGTGCTTGTTTTCACGCCCTCAGCCTTCTTCATAAGGTATTTCATTTTTTACCCGCATCTACACGTAAAACCCTGGTTCATGCTTTGGTACTAAGTCGTCTGGATTTCAGCAATGCTTTGCTGATTTCCGCTAAGGAATTCGCCTTGCAAGGTCTTCAGGTGGTTCAGAACACTGCTGCTAGTCTGGTAACCAGTGCTGCTTATAGGACCCTTTCACGTCCCTTGCTGCACAAACTTCACTGGCTGCCTGTTCGTAAAAGAAAACATTTTAAAATCTGCTGTATTGTTTTTAAAGGCATAAACCAGATGGGTCCTGCCAATCTAGCTGATAAGTTAGTGATATACATACCGCCTCGCACCCTTCGTCCTGAAAGGAAAGGCTTGCTTGTCATCCCTCGCATAAGGCTAGCCAGGTTGGGAGGAAAACCTTTCTTCTACCTGGCTCCCAAATTATGGAATCAACTACCTCTTGAGTTACGACTCACTGCCAATTACTTTGGTTTTAGAAAAAACTCAAAACTTTACTCTTTTAACTCTTCTCCTCATACTTACAGTTGTCCTCAGCGCGGAGATACCCCATTTGGGGTGATTCAGGCGCTTTTTAAATTATATAAATAAAAAATTAAAATATAAAGGTTGGCAGTGCTTCATTTTAGCAAATAGTTCCAGATGGTAGGCACAGGCACTTGTTTTTTGGGAGCTGGACTTATTTTTTATTTTTAGACTTTGACCCAAGGGAAAAGAAAAAGAACAAGAAATGATTAAGAGAAAGCTGAGAAAACCGTGATATAGGGGAAACAAGGCTGAAAAATAGCATTTTAGAGCGAGGTAAAGATACAGGCGGTGTTGGATGGTGGAAGAAAGTGGAGTCAAATGATGGAACCTACTTCTTTTAAAATCCAATAACCTGATCCCAAGTCCATCTCCTTCCATCCTTTATGAGTCCTAACTGTGTGAGGTGCCACACCCCTGAGATGCAATATAAAGAAGGGTACCAGTAAATCATCCATTTGATACTGCTTCAACCATCCTCCTCGTTCCATTTCTTACTATGTGAGGATGCACAAACTTCTACTACTGAGGGCACTCACAATACCAACAACTGTACATTGCAGATTTTCTTTTAAGAGCAATTTCATTTTATTCATTGCTTTTACAACACTGTTGGACTTGGCCCTGCCTACAGGGTCATCCACAAACTTTTTGCCTTCACCCTCTTGTTTTTTTCACCCCTTTTTGTCACCTTTTAGGACTCTGAGCATTTTACTCCTGCTAGCCAGTACTAGAGTGCTTCAGCTCTCTCCTTTTAGCTTGGTAACATTGGCTTCCACCCATTTGTCACCTTCCATTGTCTTGTAAGTCTCTAGTGGAGTGATGCTACATGGACCCAGGGCCTGTAAATTAAAGACGACTGGTTGACCTGCAGGACTTATTGTGCCACCCACATAAGTAGCCCTTTTTAAACATTCCTCAGGCTTGCCTTTGCAGCCTATGTGTTCAGTTTTAAGCTACCATTTTGGCCTGGCAAAATAAATCTTTTGCACGGCCTCAACCTTCATTTTAAATACATATAGATCACCTTTGGAGTAGCTCACGGGGAAGGGTGCAGTGTATTTAAATAGTTGATCAGGTACAGGTACTTTTATGTTTTACATATACTGGAAGTGCAAATATCCTAAATTCATTTTTCACTACTGGAAGGCCTACCTCCCTCATAGGATAACATTGAGGTAACTTATTTCATGTAATAAGTGATAGATTTCAATTGGTAGCCAGTAGTAATGTCGAGTCTGGTGTCTAAAGACTTGGAATTTAAAGCTCTCTTTAATGGTATATTATAAGTCATAATTCTGAAAATGGCACTTTCAGTAAGTTGGCATTTTCTTGTCCTTACTAATTGGCCTGCTCCCTGTATCCTGGGTGACATGACTAGATGTAGCTAGCAGTTGGTCTTTGTATATTTCACACGGACAGTAAGGCAGGGAGATAGGTGGTAGCAGGATGGGTCATCTCTTACTTGATGGGGGTCTATCACCTACCCCACTTGTGTATCACAAAGGCTCTGCCTGGGCACACTCACAAAGGGTCTGACACTAGTGTTTTGTGACCCCTGACACAAGGCAGTAAATTCCAAGCACCTCTGGAGTAGTTTGAAGTTTAAAGTTTATTTTCATTATGCTTGATTAATTAAAATCATTGCATACACAAATTCTTTTAAAATGAAATATCTTACACTTTTATGATGAAAACAGTAAAAATTCCCGATATTTATCGAAGTATTGAGAATAAATACAGTCATTCAAATCATTAGAAAAGTGCTCAAATTATTAAAACTTTCTACACGTTAATCATTTTGACTCAAAAGTTTTGTTTCAGCTGTGTCCGTTCTTGTAAAAATGATTTCTATTCTTGAATTAATTCGTCCTTGGCCAACTCAGTCCGGTGTTTCAATCTTTTTGCAGTTATATCAAGATTTAGCTGCACCTGCTCTGGATTGAAACACAACATTACCGCTTGTCTGCAAGACCTGGCTCCATACTGTCTAAACACTGGCTTTAGCAAGGTTATCCTTATATTGTTTAACATGTTACAGATGCATATAATGTGGATGACATCCTCAACACCACAGCCACATAAACAACAAGACTGGTCCACTCCTTTTCTCTCCCAAGGAGGTAGGAATTGATTAAAGGGCCCAACCCCCAGCCAGAGTTTTAGGAATTTTTTCTTGATATTAATTTTTATTCCAGTTTTCAAGTAGGGTTGGGGTTTAAGTGCTTTGTATGTATTTAGGACGACCCAGCTGTGAGATCGTTTGGTTAATGCTTTTTTGTCCTCTATGGCAGATAATAAGCGGGTTACATTTGTTAGAGTTTTTTTTAAAGTAAAATGATTCATTGAGGTGTTCCACAAGTCTGTTAGACATAAAAGTGTAATGGATTGCTGGTGGTAATCACTTGCTGGCATTTTTCCTGAGCGTTTTCCGGACAGTTCCCTCCAGAGTTGGTCATTCAGGGATCCTTTATCATCGTCTTTGATCTTACCTCTGGAGTAGAAACCTCAAGAACCATCTCCTACTTCAAAGTGGGCACCAGTTATAAATAATGGCCCCTCAGAACCAACTGTACACCTCTTGACATGTGGAAGACTCAAAAGGACTGTTGAGCTGCTCTGCAAGGAGTACTGCTACTCTGTTGTCCCGCTGTCCTGCTGCCCTGCCGCCCGAGTGAAAGATTGGGCCTGTATCTTGAACCCAGGACCATATAGTGACTCCAAGGGGTTAGTTGGCTGGCCTCTTGATTAGAAGCCTCCTGGACAGAACAGGCTCCAACCTAAGCCTGGACAGAGCACAAGGAGTTTTACTCCGCAAATTTTGCATAGTACTGAAAAACGACACCAAATTCCTCAGAGATCCTCGGTCGGGCGTAGTAAAGCCAGTATCCCATAAATTAACATCAACCACAAAGACAAAGACAATCAACACTTCGCATGTGAGTGTGAATTGAATGTAACTAGTGCAACAGAAAGGCTTACATTTCACACTTGCACGTGCATTATTCTGTTATACGGTGCAATATAAAAACTATAGCTTACCGCTTAGGTACCCGTCCTGCACTTCTGTATGTGCACCTTTCTGTAAGTAACAGTGTGCGTAAATCAGTAAAAATGAAACCCAAAAGTCACACTGCACTCTTATTCCCATATTTGAGGCACCCTGCTAGGAGGTTGCCTGTACTCACCCAGGTGAGAGAGATGTTGATTGTTGACCGAGTTGGGGCGCTGGAGGACCTGGCCCTAATGCCATAGTCTGGCTCTGCCAACTGGGATGCTCCTCGTCACCGTGCAGGTCGGTCAGGGCGCTGATGTTGTACTGGTGGTCTGGGTGCCCCGTCTGTAGGCAGTAGTCCTCAGGGCGAAACCCGTAGGTATTGGTGACTAACGGATCCCTCAGGGAGGCAAAGTTGTCGCACACAGGCATTCAGTACTGTGGCACCCTCATGATCATAGAAGGAGTCCATGCCCCCAAGGGTGGGTGACAAAAACAAGCAGGTCATTCATTAGAGGCAGAATTCATATGTGTGTCCTTGGGTGATTTGAAGTGAAGAAAGACTACTATGTGGAGTCACATTGCTTCAGCTTTAAATTGGGTGGAAAAGACGTATGCCACAGGGATCAGGCCACCTGACATATTAAAGGATCACAATGTAAGACTTAGCCAACTATGGTCCTCATTTACAAAGATCTGGTGTAGGGCAACTCCGCAAGTGTTTTTGCTGCGCTGCCCTACGCCAAATAATAAGTGCAGGGATGCACAGTATTTATGAGATATGGCGCATTCCTGTCCTTTCACCTAGCACCGGTGCACAAAACGGTGCCTAGTGCTAATGCAGGAACCTCTGCACCATGGTGCAAGGGTGTCTGCTTAGTTGGCAGTACTGTTTTTGTGCAGGAGGGGAAACCCTCTTGCACAAAAACAATCCATGGAGGTCGTTTTCCTCTTACTATGTGTAGAAAGAGGAAAAAATGAGGAGAAATAAACATATTTCTAGTCGTTACCCCTGCACTAAGAGCCGTACCGCTTTGACACATTGCCGGGTTTCCAGATCCTTGTAAATCTGGGAATGTGTCAAACCCCATGGGTGTTGCATGGGAACACCGACCGCTGCACCCATGGAACGCCTCCCTGACACAGTGCAAGGAAATGTAGCGACTTCCGCTGTGTTGACTTACACCATATCTACAAGGCTATGAAAAGCCGTGCAAAGTGGCTCTGCGTGGTTTCGTAGATATGGGTCTGCACTCTGCACCACCAGAGGGTCATAAATAGTGACGTAAATAAGCCCCTTGGTATTTAGCGACCCCAGGATTTAACTGTACCAGCAGTGGACTCCTAAGATATACTTTTGGCAACAACAATTATTTTTAAAAAACAAAACACTAGGGGGTAGATGTATCAAGCCTTTTGCGATACGCAAAGGCCGAAATTCGGCGAATTTCGGCCTTTGCAAATCGCAAAAGGCTTTTTTGCATTTTTTGAAATGTAACAAAAAAATCGCAAAATAAGGAATCGCAAAAATTTGCGATTCCTTATTTTGCTTAAGCATTTAAGGAATCGCAAATTTTGCCATTCCTTAAATGCGATGTATGTGGCTTTTACAAATTGCAAATTTGTGTTAAGAAATCGCAAATTATCACCAACTTGTAGTTTGTGGTAATTTACGACTTCATTTAAAAATGCCCTATTTGGCATTTGTGAAGTTGGCATGTGACCCAGATACATGCCCATAGGGCATGAATGTGCGCCATATGCACACACATGTAAATTTCAGGGGTGCAGCAGGGTGTCTTTGAGACACGCCTGCACCCTTGAAATTATTCTTAATTTGCGAATTCGCAAACTGAGATTCGCAAATTAAGAAATATTTCGCAATTATTGGAATGCATGGGAAATTATTTCTTATTTGCAAATTCGCAAAGTGCGAATTCGCAAATAAGGAAGACTAACAGCCTGATTCATGTACGGGCCGTTTTGCGTGGCCCTAATAGCGAATCATAGCGACTCGCTATTGAGGACACGCAAAACGGTATTCATGTAGGAATTGCTAAATAAATAGCGATTCCTACATGTTCTCTATTTGCGAGTGGAAAATTGCTACTCGCAAAAAAAGGAATAACTCCCCATTCATTCCTATGGGCCAAAAGGCCCATAGGAATGAATGGGGAGTATCCCTTATTTGCGAGTAGCAATGTACTACTCGCAAATAAGATAGCGATTTTAAGGGTGCCAGGGGTGTCCAAAGGACACCCTGTAGCACCCCTAAAATGCACATTTGAACAGGTGTTGCGCACACACATGTCCAAAGGACATGTGTGTGTGCAACATGCAACTTAGAAAAATGCTTTTAAAAGCATTTTTCTAAGTTTTTGCTATAGCGGCCCAAATTTGCAAAATCGCAATTTTTGAAAAGTGTCATGAATAGCATTTAAGGAATCTCTAATAGAGATTCCTTAAATGCTAATCCTCGCATATTAGCTAATTCTTCATTAGCGATTTTTGCATTTGGGATTGTGAATCCCAAATGCCAAAATTGCACTCGCAAAAGGCAAGATTCTGAGAATCTTGCCCTTTGCGAGTGCAATTTAGCTTCATGAATCAGGCTGTTAGAAATCGTTAAAAAACTGCGATTTTTTACATACATTCCATTTTGAGAATTCTAAATAGCGATTCCTTAAAAATCGCTATTTAGAAATCGCAAAATGGACTTTTGACACATCTACCCCTTAGATTGTCTCTTATGTCTGCATGTATAACAGACGCATCCCCAGCTTTGAGCGGCCCGGCGCCTCGGTCCTGCAAGAAGATCTGACAGCAGTAGCTGTTTTACTTGCAGGAGCTATTAAAATTACTGAAGGACAGGATATGAATTTGGCACAGAAAGGGAATGCCAAGTTTTGATATATTCCCAATGTTCTCTGAATTGTTCAGAGAGGCGTGTGCAGCGCCGGCTTCCAAAGATAGTTTGACAGCGAACGTCGGCTCGTTAGAAGCACACAGGGCCACCAGCTACACATCAATGGACTCAGAGACATTTCTAAACGGCCCTGACAAATTAGAGCATGTCACTATTGGCAGGAATTTAGCAGAACTGTGAGAATGCCTGAGAAGAAGGGTATTTTTTCAGCTTCCCAAGAACAGAAGTCTAATAAGAATAGAACCTCACCTGTGATAATTTACACACACTCAACCATGCTGCTGTCTCTTCAAGGGAATGCCTGCCCTTTCTCTCTGGATACTCTGCCAGCCTGCTCACTCAGCAGCGTTGCAATCTGATTGGCTGAGGGAAGAGTGGGTGATGCACCGCTCCTGCGACACTTTATCCATGTAAAGAGGCAGTCGTACTCTATTTGAGTCTGTGTGAGATGTACTATGTGCAAAGGGTTTCAACGCACATGCAAAAAAATTAAAAAATCAATCACAGCTGCTAGGAGTCAGCAGTGGCGGGGTTTAAAACACAAAAAAAGGGGAGGAAAAAAGAACATTTAACTTACCTTCCCGGCAGCGGCCTCTCTACCGTCCAGCAAGCAGGAAACAGGAAGCACCCGGGCTCACAGACTCCACTAGCCAATCACAGCGCTGCTGTCACTAGCATGACAGCAGCATCGTGATTGGTCTGAGCACCGTGGTTGAGTGCTCAAACAGGGGCTGGGAGTCTGTGCATGTTCTCCACGCATGCTGTGAAATACAGCTGAGTGGAGATCATGGTAAGTGCGCATCACTGTTTGGCCAGCCCAAGACGATGCTGGCCCAGAAAAGTTCCCACCACTCCTCCTCCAGCTCTGTGGGAATCCCAGTCTCGCCCCACACCTATAGAGCCACTAGGGAAAAATAAAATCATAATAAGGTGTTATTATCATTTTATTTTCCGTGTGGTGTGATGCCCCTCTGCCTTAGGGAGGAGTCACCGCTGGTAGAAATGCTAAAAGTAGAAGTAGTGGGGAATGGGCTTGTATTATACACATATGCAGAAAAAGGTGGACCACTTCTCTTTTAGAAATTCTGGAAGAGTCATTGCGTCTCCTTTGGTTCATTCCAAACCTCATCTTCCTACTATGGTCTCCCAACTAACACTTTCTAGAATCTTCTCTTTACTTTCCTTTTATTCTTATATTCAATACAACTATTAGACTGCATGTTCACCATTCAAATTAACTCCTATTTCTCAATCCTAATCCACTACTAATCCTTTTGAGTACCAGAGTCACGTGCTATTCGCCAAAAAGCATTTTGACGCCTCTTCAGCGGTAGTAGTTTATATATAAATACAACTACAATTACTTTCGGTAATTACCAGAATGCTTACACATGTAACCTTTAAATGGGGCAACGTTCCGAATGCCAAAATATGATCATCACGCAAACTATTTTTTGTTGCACAGTGAAAAAAATATTTTTACTCACTATGAAACCTCTTCCTAACACTTTCTCCAGGTTTTTGGTGAACAGAGCCCACCAAGATGTGGGAGAGCCATAAAATTAACATGAAGATGTTTTCCTATTATGAGTGCACGTATGTGAAGGTGCTTTCTTGTGCGAAAAAAGGAGATTGGTGAAACAAAATATTTATCTAAAATCATACGGTTTGGTAAGGTGGGTTTTCTGGTTTTACTTTGTATGAATCAACCTCTAAATTGTAATCTGTGTATCTCTCCTTTTTACTTTAAAATGTTTTGTTTTTAACTTTGTGCAAGGGAGTAGCGCGAGGGTGGCAGGCAGAAGCCAAATGACTGCTCGGCCCGCTTAGGGCTTGAGGTTCCAGGAGGATCTACAGCTAAGCCAGACCCCAAGCTCTGGCTTTATTGGGCAAGTCAATCTCTATGCCCACCAGTGAAACACTATTACCTCTAGCCATACTGAGTATATTTAGAGGGCACACATTTATTTGCAAATCTTTTCTGAGTACTTTTAGACCTGATAGCCTTAGGGTGGTCTTCCCCCAAACCTTTTGCCTACTTGCCTCCAAATTTGCTGAATTCCTTTTGTTGACCGTAGGACTTTGAGCAATTTACCACTGCAAACCAGTGATAAAGTACATGTACTTCTTCCCTAAAACATGGTTTGATTGACTTATCCACAAGTGGCATATTTAATTTACTCATACATCCATTGTAGAGTGTACTACCTGTGCCCAGGGCCTGGAAATTAAATGCTACTAGTGGGCCTTCAGCACTGATTGTGCTACCCACCCACGTAGCAGTTCAAACATGTCACAGGCCTGCCACTGCATAGTCAGAGTGTGCACTTTAAATTGCCATGTCGACTTGGGATGTAATCTCCCTTGCCATGATTGAAATCCCCTTTTACTAAATATATGTCACCCCAAATGTAGGCCCTTAAGCAGGGTGCTGTGTAAACAAAAGGTAGTACATGCACTTTTAGGTTTTGCATGTCCAGGTAGTGAAAAACACCCAATTAGTTTTTCACTACTGAGAGGCCTACCTCCCTCATAGGTTAACATTGGAAATCCCGTGTTACACTTATAAGCTGTAATTCCTGATTGAGTAGCAGTAGCTCTGTCATATTTCATATCATTGGAATGGTAATGATACATTCTCTTTACTACTGAAGATGAATTAGCATTGTCTTTTTAAAAATGGCACTTTTAGAAAGATGGCCTTTTTCTGCACTTAGCCCTGTTTGCCTGCAGCCTGCTACAACACACGTCTGGGAAGGAGGGAGTGGGTGGGGGGAGAGGTGGATGTCACAGCTGGACTTTGTGCATTATCTATAGACAGTCACACACAAAGGGAGTTTAGGTGTGACTGTGTTGCCATCCACTTCCTGATGGGCAACTATTACAAAATCTGATGTCACAAGTCTCATTATTACAGGGGCCTGCACAGCTGCCTGGCCCCTCTGGTCCCACGGCCTGAGGTCCCGTAGCATCACTCTGCTCTCCCACTATTACACAATCTGATGTCTCAAGTCTCATTATTATAGCGGCCTGCACAGCTGTGTGGCCCCTGTGGTCCCATGGCCTGAGGTCCCATAGCAACCCTCTGCTCTTCCACTATTACATAATCTGATGTCACAAGTCTTGTTATTACAGCGGCCTGCACAGCTCTCTGGCCCCTGTGGTCCAAAGGGCTGAGTACCCGTAGCAACCCTCTGCTCTCCTACTATTACACATATTAGTGGGAGAGCAGAGGGTTGCTACAGGGCCTCAGGCAGTGGGACCACAGGGGCCAGACATCTGTGCAGGTCGCTGTAATAATAAGCCTTGTGACATCACATTGTGTAATAGTGGGAGAGCAGAGGGTTGCTACGGGACCTCAGACCGTGGGACCACAGGGGCCAGAGAGCTGTGCAGGCCGCTGTCATAATGAGGCTTGTGACATCAGATTGAGTAATAGTGAGAGAGCAGAGGGTTGCTACGGTATCTCAGGCCGTGGGACCACAGGGGCCAGAGAGCTTTGCAGGCCACTGTAATAACAAGACTTGTGACATCAGATTGTGTAATAGTGGGAGAACAGAGGCAAGCTATGGGACCTTAAATAGTGAGACACAAGGGCTAGAGAGCTGTGCAGGCCGATGTAATAATGAGACTTGTGACATCCGATTGTGTAATAGTGGTAGAGGAGAGGGTTGCTACGGGACCTCATGCAGTGGGACCACAGGGGCCAGAGAGCTGTGCAGGCCGCTGACATCCGATTGTGTAATAGTGGGAGAGGAGAGGGTTGCTACGGGACCTCAGGAAGTGGGACCACAGGGGCCAGACAGCTGTGCAGGCCGCTGTAATAATGAGACTTGTGACATCAGATTGTGTAATAGTGGGAGAGCAGGGAATTGCTACGGGAACTCAGGCCTTCGGATCACAGGGGCCAGAGAGCTGTGCAATGCCGATGTAATAATGAGACAGCCATATTCATTTTTCCTGTAAATAACAAAGGAGTTAAAAACTTTGCTTTTTGCAAATCTTTCTCTCTTGGTGTGGTTTTAACATTATTTCTCAAAAGATTTTGTGCATTCATTGATAATAAGTTGGTTGAATCTGCTGCTTTGATATGAAGTATAACATACACAGAGCAATTGCACTACCCAACAGAACCAATTGTTCGCTATATCATAAATACCCAGGGCCTCATTTATGAAAAGTGACGCATCGCTGCGTGAAAACAGCGATGAGTCACTTTTCACTGCGCCCTCCTTGTGACACCAATGATGCGTCATATTTACAGTATGACGCATCATGTCGCAAGGAGTTACAGATACGTCAGCATTTCTGACGTATCTGTAGGCGCAAAAGTGAGGCATTGCTGGAGTGTGTCACCAAAGTGACACTACTCCAGCAATGTGTCCTTTCACATGGGGTAAGCCCCATGTGAAAGGGCCTGCATCAGTCTTACGCCTGTTGTGAGGCAGGCGTAAGATTTTGACACATTTGAGTCCTAGAAGTGGCGCAGTGAAATATCATAGATTTCTCTGCGTCACTTCCATGACCCTTTCTTGCGTCAATACGCCCCCCTTGCATACATTATACCTGGCGCAGGTATAATGTGGCGCAGGGGTTTACAAAGTGACGCATCTACCTAGATGCGTCACTTTGTAAATATGGCGCAACAAGGTGCATTTTTTATTGCCACTGGTGCGCCACAAAAAGTGATGCACCGGCTGCGTAAAAGTGATGCACAGCCTCATGAATGAGGCCCCCAGGTTCGAAGGGTTACAGGGTTACCCCATTAATTCTAATGGTTTGGTCCAGTAGCGGCCCTTCCCCTGCCACAGTGGGGGGGGGGGCAGGTCGTTGAAGGGAGGCAGGGATTTAGGGAACAAAATATAAAACTTAAAATAAAACTTACCTGAACGCCAACGCTGCCGTCAATGCCACCATCGCCCACTACATCCCGCTCTACCTGTATCTGGGCACATGTTCCACACTGCACTGCCAGTCATGATGCTGCATGAAAGCAGTGTCAGGATTGGACTGACCACTGGCAACTTGTGCTCCCACGCAGACTGGGAGCCTGTGCCTGCTCTCTAACCGTAGCAACGCAGCTGGGGCTGGAGAGAGCTACACTGTGCATGAGGGTTTGGCTGGCCTCAGACGGTTGGCCAAACCCATATGAGCAGTGCAGCCAGTGCACTACCACTCCCGCACATGCAGTGTCATCCCCTGGACCCGCCCCAGAGTAAGAGCCCTGGGGCTGCGTCCAGGGGATTAAAATAAAACAATAATAAAAAGGGTATAATACTTGTTTTATTTGAGGGTGGTGGCGGTGCTCCTAAGCTCTAATGGGTGGTTGCTGCTGCTTTGGTTACTGTTTCCGCTTGAGACAACACCTGGTTCTAAGCCAACAGTCTCTTAGGCCTCGCTATAAGTTTGCAATTTTCTTTTTGCCCTCTGGAACTTCTATATTCTCCCCAGTAAAAAAATGTTTACATCCAAATTGTATCATTCCAATCTAGGATTTATTATTTTTGTATCTATTTTATAGAGTCGAGGGGAGCTTCCAGGCATGTAGCTACCCTATTTCTCTCTTCACTAGCCCCTGAAAATGGGCTACCCTAGCAGAAATGTATATGGGAACAGCTCAGTCCTCAGTAGCCACATTCTATGCAGTTGCTACGGGAACTCCATCAGCGGGTATTATATAGAACTGATCTCCGGGAGAGATGATGGCGCATTTCCACAGAAATTATGGCGTTTGTGGGGTTCTCGCTCATTTCCTCCGAAGCTTGTTCTGAAACTTGCCCAGGGGAGACATCTTGGAAGCCATTTTTCTGATTCTGTTTTTGAAGCAGCAGTCGCCCCTTTTTTACCAAGTGGATTGCTCCCATGGAGGAATTCAGATATATCTCAATCAGTGCTGCTCAGAGTATAAAATGCAGTCAGCTCGGGAATTAAAAAGGAAGCAGAGAATACACACTGCTTCAATTCATGAACAAAGAGATTTGGGGGTGAAAATAAGAAGTGATGAAACCATAAATGTTTCCCACTTTTTACTGGCCATTTTACTCCTTCTAATGTTTTACTTTAAAAAAATCTACATGTTAAAGAAATAGACAGATAATGAAAATGAGGTAAGGATTAGGTGTGTGGGGATAATTTATGCCTGAAAGCGAGGGTGGGGCCATACAGACCCCAAGAAGATGGGAACATAGGGTCAAAATAAATAAAGGAAGGGAAAGGGAAGGAGGGGTTTGGGATGCCAGATAGAGAGAAGTGGTGGGGGACAGAAGGGTCATTATTCCTTTAAACCGTGCCTATTTGTGAGCCCTTGTATTTGTGCTGCCATATACATTTATAGATCCTATAGATTATTTATAATGAGGTGACTCCCACTAGATGTTGCCAATGGTGGGTTTTTACCTTCAGGATATTGTTTTTCAAATATGGAACCTCATCCCACAAAGAGGCCCAGTTTGAGTGGGTTGCCCACAGAAACTTCTGACATGCCTAACGGCTTGATATTAACCTCCATCAGGGTAACCAAGCAGAGCCAATGGCAATAGGTCCGGCTTTAAAGGAATATTGTGTGGCAACGTGAAGCACTACAAGTTGATAACAGGGGAATGGATGATATGTATTTGTGCAGAAGTAAAGAACTATAGAATAACATTGGTGTTGGTTATAAGGTCAGGTGACAGTTGCATTGACAAGCCAAACCTACAAATCCATGTAGTGCAATGATTTTCCTCCTACCGTTTGGGCTGCTGCCAGAAAAAAACACACCCTGAATTATCTATTTACCTCAGACATTTTATTAGTATTACATGCAGTGTGCACACCTGAAAGTTGAAGCTCAGGCAGCTGGGAAAATAAACAAAATGATCTTAGCGTTGTAGAGGTCAAGCACGCAACTTCTGTCCATTCAAAACATGTACTCCTGGCTCCTAACATGTAGGTAGAGTCAAAAGTCCAACTGTACTGTCAATCAAGGCATAAAAAGGAGGTAAAACCTGCAAAATAAAATGGGTTGAGAAGAAAGGGAATACCATGTGGAAACCAGAAGTTATCAATAAAAGACTTACAGACAGAAATAGGTAAAAGATAACAGCACTGATTACAGGCTGCCATAAGTTCCAACAGGCTTTGTAACAGGAACTACTGGGCCCATCGGAAATGGTAATTTGAGGGTAGAGGAATAACTGGGATTTATGTGTAAAATAAATTAACCCGTTAACCGCGGCCGTTTTTTCGTGGCAGTGCGGCCGTTTTAAAGAATGGGCGGGGCTGCGTCGGCCGTTGACCTTGCGCTGTGTAGTAAATGTCCTCTTCACTGTTCTTCTCTGGCTAGACTGTACCAGGATGAATATGACATCATAGAATGCCAGGGTGTCTCTCTAGCTCACTGTGCCTTTCTATTACTTACTGTGGCAGTTGGTCATCTCAGGCTGAGCTGCTAACAGATGGCTCCTGGTGGGGTTTTCCTTACAATCTAACCTGTCTATCTAATCTGGAAGGAACTAGCAATAAAGGATCTTAACTTATCAAGTGGACTCTGCATCA
This sequence comes from Lissotriton helveticus, assembly GCF_964261635.1. Lineage (NCBI taxonomy): Eukaryota > Metazoa > Chordata > Amphibia > Caudata > Salamandridae > Lissotriton > Lissotriton helveticus. The sequence continues at coordinate 435,602,275 of NC_136062.1, read as the reverse complement.
TTCATTTACCACAACTTGGCGACGATTCTTAAAAGGAAGAACCTACGCGTGATCTAAAGATAAAGACTACTTATGGAACTATACAAGTTAAAGGAAAGAACTCAAGAATTCAAGACTTTCAAAGATACTTCATTTCACAATTAAGGTAACGCCCTGCTGACCCCACCAGTGTCCTGTTCCACCTGGACAGCCTGCACCCAGGGCGTGTGTTTCACCTTAAAGTCTGCTGTCAGTTTGCGAGTGAAGTGTTCTTCTACACTAATGAGTTTTGTCTACTGATTGCCTACTGGAAGCGCTCATCTGTCTGTAGACAGCCTGCAAACTGGGTCTTGTGTTCTCTGCGAGACTTTATAACTGTCTCTGCCTGCTCTGCTCGTTTCTGCCCGGTGTGTTTATACGAGCGTTCACTCGAGAGACATTTTGTATGAGTCAAGTAGTTTCTGCTGAACTCTGCGAGTCCCGCTTCATACACTCTCTGTCTTCTGCGCAGGTCAGATTAAACGCTTTGGAGTACTCTGTAAGTAGAGGTAGCGCACAAACCCTACTCTTTGCTATTTAATTAGAAAAGTGCAGATGAGAGCATTCTAGGTCCGACACTGTTCTTGTCTGGCGCAATCAAGGGGGCGCTGCACTATTGTGGCAGTATTTAAAGACTGGACTGTCTCAGCTTTCTGCACCTTTCCAGGCCCATTTACTCACCGTCCTGGATGCCTATGTCCGTTGGTCGACGGTTGGCCACAAGCGATCTTCTCTCCTTCCTGCCTGCTGTCCTTCTGATGACGTCAATGGAATGCTTCGAGGAGTTAGTGAAGCGAGATTCTCCTCATGCTCTTCGCTCCTGTGACGCCTGTCACAGTTTTCATTGGAGACACGTTCCTCAAGCTTTTTACGTCACTACGACCGACGTGGCGGCCATTTTATGTTTAGTTTGGTTGCCACAACAACAGCTTGCTCTGTGCATTTCCTGGTTGCTGTTCGGCGTGTCTGAGGGCAGCTGTTCAGTGCTTCATTATATTGTCGTAGCTCTCGCCTGCCAACCAAGTTTCAGGAGACTTTTGTCTTTCGTCTGCAACGTTTCTTCATGCCTCAGCACACAGACGACTTTTGAGTCATTCTTGATCGATTTTGGGACGCTATGTGTGAACTGCCACTGGGTTCACTAGTTGGAAATCTGCGAGGCCTGTATCTTTCCTTCTTCGGTCTTCTCATCTTGTGGGAACATTCAGCGATGACCGCGCACAGTTCTGTACAGATCCCGGGTGAGAGGTCGCTCACCGGAGCTGACATTATTTACTGTTTTATTTTGAAGTGTTTAGTTTTTCTGTGTCTTTGATGATTGCATATTGTTTTCAACATAATCTTTTGTGTTGTTAGTGGTCTCTGCTGTGTTTGCCCTACCGTTTGCATGTGGGATCCAGTTGACAACTTTTAAATCTACCGAAATCAGTTTTCTAGGGTTATAAATTATTTCGTAGTGAATCCTATGTAGAGCTTAGTATTATTTTGTTTATCAGCGTGGGTGTGATGTAATTGTGGGTAGTCCATGCCCATACCAATTCACAGAGTGTGTATTGCCACTAGTCCTTGTTATTTATCTTCCCATGGTTATTGTCCTTACCTTGCGGTGTACCCTTTTTAGGGGAGGTTGGGTATTTGAGGGTTGTCCATGCTCCATGTTTTTTTTTCCAGTATTACTTTCCTGCGGTGTACTCTTCATAATTCAGTGTTTGTGGGTAGTCCAAGCCCCATCGTTTGTCCCAGGGTTATAATCTTTATCCTGCGGTGTACCCTCTTCTGGGGATGTTGGTGTTTGTGGGTAGTCCATGCCCATGGTTGTACCCTTTTCTAGGGATGTTGGTGTTTATGGGTAGTCCATGCCATAGTATGTCCCAGGATTTTTATCATTATCCTGCGGTTTACTCTTTTCAGGGCAAGTTGGGTTCTTGCCGGTAGTCCATTCCCCATGTCTATTCCCAGCTTTATTGTCCTGCGTTGTACCCTTTGAGGTTAAGTATTAATGGGTAGTCCATGTCCCATTTCCCAGAGATATTTTGCTTACTCTGCCGTGTACCCTAATCAGGGGAGGTTATGCGTTTTTTTTGGGTAGTCATTGCCCATGCTGCTCAGCAGTGTACCCTTTTCAAGGGAGGTTCAGTGTCTGGGAGTAGTCCATTCTCCTAGTGATGCGCTGTTCCCTGTTTTGGTGGAGAATGTTTGTACTCTATATTTTTGTCTGAGTCTACCTTCTTGTAGCTACTGGCCAGGGCTTCATTTAGGTAAGATTTAAGTTGTGCTTTTATCATACATTTTGAGTCTGCATATCTTAATCAAATGTAGTTCAAAAAGATGTACTCTCTAGTGTTACCTTAAGAGAGTTCTAACCCATTCAATCTCTCCCAGTCTACTTATGAGTGTCAGCAAATAACTTAACTTTTAGTCTTGGTTTTGTTTCAAAACCTTACTCTTTCGTTAAGGGAGGGGGATGTGGCATATTATGTCATAATGTTGATTCTTTGTTCTTTTATCTGCTAATGATACCTCATGCTAAAGTCATCTCTTGTTGTACACTACTACTTTTGGTTCTTCCTATTTGTGTACTTCCCTGCTGATTGGGGCATATAAGGCGAGCTCCTGGTGGGGTTTTCCTTACAATCTAACCTGTCTATCTAACCTGGAAGGAACTAGCAATAAAGGATCTTAACTTATCAAGTGGACTCTGCATCATTCATTTACCACACGCTGCACCACCCAGTTAGTGCTCCAACGTTGAACGGCCGACGGCAGCACTTAATGGGCTAATGTAACCAAGTAATGCACTTGAGAAGTAAGCAAATGGATTCATGAGATAGATTTGGATAAATTAGGAAGGAGGAAAAAGCTGGGAAAAACAGGGCGTTAAATACCGACATGCAGTTCTGTCAAGAATATGAAAGCTTGGTGGACTTGCTTTCTGGTACCCTTGACTCTTTTGGCCTGACCTCATGGAATGGTGTGCAGTGCAGAGAGCCAGGCGCATCCCTTGATTGGTAGTAGAGGTTCTCATGATAGGTTTAGGCTGCTCCAACTCTTCTCTTCATTTTATGATCCAGGAAATTACCCACCACCTTAGTCCCCGTCTGCTAAGGTGAGCTTCCGCTGCTAGAGCAGAGCCCGTGCATCAATCAACATGTGTGTTACAGCCAGACCCATGGGTGCACCACCAGCCACATTCTGGCAACAAATAACCTATCTTTGCAGAAATTAACACTGTTGTCAAAAAAAGAAGCAATTTGGAGCTCTTGAAATGGTCCGGGTCCTTCAAACGGATCATCAAGTTGCATGTGCAGAGGCGAAACCCAGGCCCCACAGCAGCCCCTGATGGTCAAAGGGGACCCTCAACACTTTAATGGGCCCCATTCAGCCAAAGACCAATAAATATCTGTGAGATGTGGACAATTCAAAGGCACATTCTGTAGGTGGGCCCCACCATTTTGCATTATACCACTGCGCATGCGCTAAACACCTACTGATAGTGCATTTTGTTTACTGTCATGCAGTCTTTACTGAGCTTCTCAAAAATCTCTCAGACCCACTGAAACATGAAGATGTGAAACCAGACATAAAATCAGCCTACTGCCTGACAGTACATTCAAGGCACTGTGGAAAAGTAAATTTTGCCATGTTCTGTGTCACCACGTGTCATCCATCATATGTTATGTGTGCATGACCAATATGCATATGTTATTCCCCATGTCCGATTAATGACGCAATTACAGTTGTGTCCACCTCTAGTATGTCATTTTCCAGTCCTCGTGAATACTACGAATATCAGGCCTATGTAAAGATACGTTGCCACGTTTCTCAGTGTGCACGTTATTTCATTATAAAGTCCCCGTTTCCAGGCCTCAAAAGGGCCCGGACATCAGATTCAGCTCCTGTCTCCTGAAGCCTTGCTGAGGAGCGATCCAGCCCCCACCTGTATCCTCGACCTTTCACTTACTTCCTGCCTCGCAGTGCCCGGTGCAGCTTGGCTCTGCCTCTGAGTCTGCCAAAAGTCCAGTTATCAGTTCAGTCCTCCTTCTCTGCATTCCTAAGCTACTGAACTGCATCAATAGTTTCCGTCATTGTCTAGCCTTCTCGTCTCCACGTTAGAGAAATACTGTATTTAATGGTCATTTAATATTCTTCATCACGCACTACATGTAGAATAATGCATGGTCCAGTCTTAAAGTCAAGTTAGCTTTTCCCCTCCTGACTTCTAGTTTATATCAACATGTTCCCTAAACATCAGATACTAGATAGGGTTTAGGTACATGTCGCTCCGACCCTCCAGACTTTAGTCTCTGCTCCTAGCACAGAGTTCATAGCCCCCAGCTTCTCCTAGTGATACGTCATTGCCACTTTACGCGCACCACCAGGTTAGAGGTCCCGGCTCCTTAGGTAGCCCCCTCCAATGTTTCCGCCCCATTCATGACATATTCTGTTACGTCTGCACCACATGTCTATGTATACGCCCAGTTACACCTACTTTTACTGTTATCTTTCGCGACTGCTACGCGTCACACCTTCTGCTCCACCCACTGCTACGCCTACATGCAATGTAATGCTATGTGTTCGCGCTATGTATATATGCCCGTGTATTGTTATTAAAAGTTAGCGCGCTCATCCCAGACCCAGCCCCGGCAGCGGCCGGGCCACTCTAGCCCTGCCATTCTGTTCCTATGCAGGTTGTCCTGATCCTGTCCTTATGCTGTAATAAACCTGCAGAAACTCCTACTACCTCGAATCTTGACTCTTATTTATTGAGCTATCTGTTATGATATATGCCTAGTCAAAAATAGGGTATTATTTATTTATTTACCACATAATGGCGCCCGAACAGGGACTTGCCCTTTCCCCACGCGTCGGTGAAGCCACGCCGACCCCCTGACCCTCTGCAGTCGTGACGGAACCATACTGGCCAAGTGCAGATATTTCTGCTTCAAGTATCCCTCAGGCCCACGGAGGAGACGGAGGAGGCGGTCCAGCATCCAAACGAGACGGTGGAGGAACGCGGCGAGTCCCGACCAGAGCCCAAGCCGAGAGTCCAAGGTCCGAGGTATCCGGAGGCCCACCCGTAACTGAAGTTCGAAGTCCGAAGTTCGTCGTCATCAGTCCAGTCCAGTCCGAGGCCTTCCGTTCCGTGCTGCCCGGTGAGTACCATTGCAGGGGTAGTATCTAGACAGGACCAATCTAAATTGACTCCTGGTCCGTGGGTTGGTGGTACCCAGACTCACAAACGAAGTGTTCACCTAGGTGGATACGGGTCTTGATGCGTCCCTTTATGGGACCGGTATGTTCCGTACTGTTACAGCAGTGCATCCAGTAACTCTAGTCTGTTCCGTTCTCGAGAAAATTCTTGTATTTCTGTTCTCAGTATTCCAGGTAATATTCTGTTCGAACTGTTATGTTATGATATTGTTTAATGTATTTTCAATGTCGTGGTATGCCTGAATTGTTTTCCCAATTGTTATTGTTCTTTGTGTATTGTATTGTGTTCCGATTCAAGTTTACAATGCCGCTCTTTTCCAAGTTACGTCAGTTAAAAACTAGAAAGGGTTTATTAGAAGAAGCAGTTCCTGTTCCGCCGAGGGACAGTCCAGGTCATTTTATGTATCAGAAACATGGCATAAGTGCCATATTGTATCTAGATTTATGGGTAGAGTATACCAAACAGTTAGAAGAAAAGTATAGATGGCCTGTATCGGGTACATGGGATGCCGAATGTATCATGCGAGTAGAAGAAGCATTATGGAAAAAGAAAGCCAGACAGTCACAGAAAGATGCCATCGAGTTATGGCGTAAAGAAGCGCATAGAAGAACCGAAAAGGAAGTCAGAAAGTCAGAGTTAAGTAGAGAATCCCAAGAACGAGCCCAAGAAAGAGAATTAATCGAGATAGGTGAACAAGTCAAAGCCGAACAGTCAGACAGACAGAGACATGCCCTTATTAAGGGTATGTATCCTCTTCTTGCCGAGGGCTCGCCAAAAGCGACCCCAGAGACATCCAGTAATTTCCCGCCACCATTAGTTCCGACCAAGCTACGTCACAAACAGACCGCAGCTGATATTTTTATTTCGTCCTATTTGGACGACACAGTCCCAGAATATGCAAATCCTGTTCGCGCTCCGCCAGTCCCTGTAAATCAGGCACTTCCCGCTCTTCCAGACACCGGAGTACCTGCTACGGTACCCCCGGTCCAGCCAGCATTTCAACTTCCCGCTCCGCCACGAAGAATGTCCGTCGATGATTCTAGTTTAGGGGTCGCAGGAGGAGGTCCTCCTCAAACCCCGCCGCCACACAAGCGTTTAACGTTAGCCGAATTACATGCACAAGCGTCACAGCGTACGCCTAGACATCAGACGGTAGCAGAAATAAGAAAATCCCTTGCCGAATGTGTCTATGATCCAGTCCCAGGCGAGGATAATATGGTTTTATATTCGTTCCGCGTAAGAAAGGTGGCCGAGTATCTAGTCACCTTACCGAATATGAAAGAAGATCTAGACAGAATATATCGTTTCATCCGTACAGGGGATGATCCAGAAAGTATTCACGAAGCCATGTCTCAAAGGAAAGCCGAGATCCAGCTCATGATATTAAAGTTTCTGATTAATTGTCTAATAAGAGAACAAGATTACCCGTCTAAAGATTCTGCCGAAATGAGAATCCTGACAAGGTGGAGTGATAATATAGCCGAGGGTAAGCACAAGACCGTCGGTGCCATGGAAAGTATGTACAAGAAAATCCGTAGAGAGATAATAAAGATACACGAACAGCGTAAAGCAGCACAAGTAAGCGAGAAAGAAAGTACCTCTGATCCTGAAGAGGAAGACGACGAGAATTCTGCTAGAATAGCGTATGTAGGAAAATCTAGATTTCCAGATCGTCATTTACGTCTAGAACCCAAGTCTATTTTCCATCATTCAGTACCAGAACAAGGTTCCCTAGAACAAGTATTTCAAGCTACCGATCACATTCTGAAATCACGAATCGGTTACAGTGAATTAAGTACTATGCATGAACAAGAACTAGTCCGATCAGCAGTCCGATGGATTACTGATTCTACCACTTTTCCAGACGAAATAGTGGCACAAATGTTTCTGAAACTGCCCCCAGCCGAGCAGCGACTGGTGGGTATGTATATGATCCAGCACCTCATTACTCTGTATGAGGGTCAACATTCTGATTTAGGTCCGTTACATGATATCCTGAACGAGTTACTCCAGTATAAATGGAGAGGTCTAGGTACCGATTTAATTAGTGTCATTCTAGAACAGCGTCACAAATATAGAACGTTCTTGAACCCGCATTTTGTTCATGTCTCACCCCCAGAAAGTAAACCATTCTACATAGACAGACAGAATCCGTTACGAGAAGTCCACCCAGTTAGAGGAACGGGTGGCGAAATGCAACGAGTGTTTGTATACACTCCAATTACAAAGATGGAACTCCTCGAGATGAAGAAATTAATTCCCTGTCATGACAAAGATCCAGCAGGGTTCCATAGAGAATTAAAAGACATGCTCCGTATGGGAGAATACACTTACCCAGATATCATTAAAATGTTAAAAGTTCTGCTACCCGCAGGGGTGTATGAAAAACTAAAGGAAAAAGAATGGGAGGTGGGAGAGAAAAAGATCGATTGGACAGTTCTAGAAGCTGAAGACAAGGCACGAGTACCAGGTACCGGCCTTGGAGATAAATGTAAAGAATTACCAGAATTATTAATTCAAGTTTTACCCAGATTATTGACAACGAGAAAAGAAGACTGGGATGCAATCTCAGCCTGTAAACAGAAGCAAGATGAAGATATTAGTGATTTTTATTCTAGATTTGAAAAATGTTTTAGTATTAACAGTGGTCTCAAGACAAGTAGTGAGTCATACCCTCACCTTTTCGTTACTAAATTAGTCGAGAATTCAAGTCCACAAATTAAAAATCGAGTTTTGAAAGTCGAAAGCACCTGGCAAGCAAATACTCCGTCCCAGATGCTCCAGATGCTTCAGTATCACCAGAATAGAATCAGGGAAGAGCAAGAACACGAGAGAAAACGTATGAAAGACACGAAAATGAAAGTGCTAGTTGCACAATCTGTTCCTCAAGACAGCCAGAAGAGGGGTCCGAATCAAGCCAGTCATCCTGCAGCTCCCGTTAAAGGGAACTGCAATTATTGTAAACAGCCAGGTCATTTTATAAATGAGTGTGCAGTTCTGAAACACAACATAGCTACTGGTAAGACTAAAGAAAGACCACGTCCGCCTAGACAAGAACAAGTTTCACAGATTCCTCAGCCACAGAATGCACAACAGACAGTTACAGCACCGCAGCCTATTGCTGCAACGCAGCATGTCACATCACAGATGTACCAGTATGCGCAGTCTGAGTATCCAGAGTACCAGCCATATTCATGAAACAGCCTAGAGAGGGAGGTAGGCTTGCCTCTCATCGAGATACCTGTAGATCAAGAAGGTCCCTATGTACACAGTCAAGTATTAGGGAAAGACAGAAAGTTTCTGATTGATACAGGGGCAAGTAGGACCACAATTAGTCATGCCGAAGTTCCAGGGGCTCCGCTCTCAGGCTCAAGAAATGTTTCCCTTGGATTTTCAGGAAAACCTATCGTTAACGAGATATCTAAGCCAGTCACTCTAGAAGTAGGTCCATTGTCCCGCACTACTGATCTGTTACTTACTAAGTCATGTCCAGAAAATCTATTAGGCATTAAGACACTGAAAGAGTTGGGTGCAGTCATATGCTGTTCCCCAGAGGGAATACGACTGTTCCTACGTGACTTTAAGGGTCACTATGTATTACGAGATTTTGATTCAAGACTGTCTAATGTTCCGCAGCATTTGTGGGCGCAAGGTCCAACTGATGTAGGTTACATGCAAATCACACCCCATCGTGTGACTCTAAAACCAGGTGTAGTGTTACCACGAATCAGACAGTATAGATTGCCACCCGAGGCTGTAGCAGCCTTATCCAAAATTATAGACGAGCTCATTGCTCAAGGAGTAGTTGTAGAAACTGACTCCAATGTATGTAATTCTCCGATCATTCCAGTCATGAAACGTACTGACCCAAATGCACCCCCAGTATATCGATTAGTGATTGATTTACGAGAACTTAACAAATGTATTATTCCGCAGTACCCAGTTGTCCCAGATATCTCTTCCCTGTTAACAGCCATTGATTCCGAAGCCATGTTCTTCACTGTCATAGATCTCAAGAATGCATTTTTTAGTGTTCCCATTCATCCAGACAGCCAGTTTCTTTTCGGATTTTGTTTAAATGGAAGGAGCTATATGTTCACACGCGCTCCTCAAGGTTTCACAGAAAGCCCTAGTATTTACAGTCAAGCACTCAAGAGACAACTAGACAATATTCACATGCCAACTGACACTGCCCTGCTCCAGTATGTCGATGATCTACTGATCACAGCCCGTTCTGAACGTGATTGCGAGCGAGCGTCACTTACAGTACTGTATTTCCTAGCCGAGATGGGGCACAAGGTGTCCCCTTCGAAGCTTCAATTCTGTGTCCAGCAAGTGGTCTACTTAGGACACTTGCTGTCCAAGAGGGGTAGGCAGTTGACACCAGACCGTATCCAGTTGATAGCGAGTCTTCCCCAGCCCAGAACCCAGAAGGAGGTACGTGCCTTTATCGGCCTTACTTCTTATTGCAGACAATGGATTCCCCAGTATGCATTCCTAGTCAAGCCACTGATACAGTTAACGACACAGGAGGCAGCCGCATCGACTGTTCTCCCTTGGACATCTGAACATACACTTAGTTTCAATGAGTTAAAGACAGCTTTATGCCAAGCTCCAGTTCTAGCTACACCGAACTACAGTAAGCCTTTTACACTTTTCGTTACAGAACGTGAAGGTACAGCATTATCTGTTCTCACACAAGATCAAGCAGGACAATACAAGCCCTGTGCTTATTTTTCGAGCACATTAGATCCAGTCGCCCAGGCGTTGCCTGCGTGCCTCAAGTCAGTTGCAGCCACAGCACTAGCTATCAGACAAAGTGATTCCATAGTTTTAGGACACTCCCTGACAGTACAGGTTCCACACTCCGTAGAAGTTCTTTTAAACCGAACACAAACTCAGCACTTGACAATTGCACGTTTAACAGGTTATGAATTGACACTGTTTCAGCCACACATAGAAATCAGACGCTGCAACGTCCTGAATCCTGCTACACTGTTACCATCAGCTAATTCAAATCTTGCCGCACACGACTGTGTGGAAATAGTTAACATTACGACAAAGCCAAGACAAGACCTGACAGATATTCCATTACCAGATCCCGACCTGACACTTTATGTGGATGGTTCATGTATGAGAACTAGTACAGGAGAACTAGTCGCCACGTATGCAGTGACTACTGACACCGAAGTTATTGAAACACACCGTATTGACACTCTGTCCGCTCAAGCAGCAGAGCTAGTTGCTCTGACACAAGCCTGCATACACGCCAAGAACCTGAAAGTTAATGTTTACACAGATTCACGTTACGCATTCGGAGTTGTACACGACTTCGGAGTGCTCTGGCAGGAGAGAGGTTTCATGACTTCTCATGGAACCAAGATTCAGCATGGTCTCCTTATTCAAGCTCTGCTAGATGCCATACATTTACCGACATCTATTGCTATCATGAAGTGCAAAGCACATACGAAAGTTACTGACATTATTTCTCAAGGTAATGATCTAGCAGATCGCACAGCCAAGCTTACAGCACAGACTCCAGACATTCCAGTTAACATGACACATACTCCAGATCTGACTACATGCATGACAGTTAAGGACCCTACACAAGATGTCATAGATATCCAGTTACATGCTACTTCCGATGAAATCAAGAAATGGTCCGAACAAGGAGGGGTCCAGACAGATCAAGGATGGTTAACAAAGGGTAGAGCCACATGGTTTCTCCCCGACTCTATGGTTCAAGTCATTGTTAATACCGCACATAGTCCAGCACATTTAGGAGAAAAAGCTATGTTAGACAGTATCCAGAACATTTGGTTCAACAAGCATTTACGAGCTGCAGCCAAGCAGAAAGTCCGTACCTGTATGATATGTTGTCAGTTTAATCCAGGTAAAAGTGTCCCGGTGGAACAAGGTGGTTTCCAGCCCCCTGACCACCCTTTTGAGGTCCTCCAGATGGATTATATTCAGATGGAGCGATGTCGAGGTTTCAAGTATGTCCTTGTAGTTGTATGCGCTTTGTCCAGATGGACAGAAGCATATCCAGTCCCAGATTACACAGCCGCGACCACTGCCAAGCAGTTGGTTCGTGAATTCTTCCCTCGATATGGACTCCCTAGAGTCGTATATTCTGATAACGGTCAGCCATTCTCATCTGAACTCATGAAGCACGTTTCCCTTTTGTTAGGGTACCAGTGGAAGTTCCATTGTGTACGCCATCCCGAAGCAGCCGGTCTAGTCGAGAGACATAATCAAACTCTGAAAATCCGTATCGCCAAAGTAAGCAAAGAAAAAGGTGTGGACTGGCTAGTAGCCCTGCCAGTCGCTTTGTTTTATATGCGCATGGTCGCACATTCCAGATCAGGTCTGTCCCCGTATGAGGTCGTATTCGGCCGCCCCCCTAACATGTGGGGTACTCCTAGACCCCGAAGTATTACTGATGTTTCATGTAATATGCTGACAGATTACCTAGCTTCCTTGATGTCTGCCCTCAACTCATGTCGTTCACAGGTTGCCGCCGCATTTCCAGACAATACCGAGGTGGCACCGCATGAAATCGTTCCAGGTTCGCTGGTGATGATCCGAAACTTTGACAGATCAAGTCCGCTGGAACCTCGTTGGAAGGAGCCCCGTCAGGTCCTCCTGACCACCCGTACTGCCGTCAAGCTGGAAGGCAGGAAGGGGTGGATACACCTTTCTCATGTAAAACTTTTCAATGGATTGAAACCCGTTTCTAAAAATATTTCCAAGGATTCCCAGGATTTTAAAGACTGCCGAAATATTGTTCCTAAGGACTGTCCCGCAAAAGACATTGACACAACCCCTTCCCTGTTAGAGAAAACTCCGCAGCAGGAGTATAAGTTAAAGCTCCGGTCTAGTAAAATAAGTCAGTCAGTTTGATTGTATAAGTCCTCCCCTAGGTGAAACGGTTAGGCTGTTTCTGACATGTATAAAATAGACCCCCATAGTGAGAGAGTCAGTCAAAGTTCAATTCAATGTATCATTTTTCTAAGCTTCATATTATTCATCAGCATTATGATTTCTTGCATCAGCTATGCATTTTTCCTGTATTTTTCAGTTTCTCATGTAAATAAGTCTGCTAATGTTACAGGAGAGCACACGTTTAGTGATCTGCCTCCTCACGAATATGCTTACCGCCTCGCTATGCGTAACAATTCATTTATCCGTATGTTACATTACTCACACCAGACCAGCAATGCCACTAATTGTTGGGTGTGTGGTCGACTCCCCCCTTTCCAGACCCCGAAGGGAGTTCTGCCACTCTTTCCTTATCCATTCTCACATAATGGTTCGTGTGGAGCATGGTCCACGTTAACGTCATCCTCAACAGATATGTCTTTTCTTAACAGTACATGTTTCCCAGACAAGCAAGGTTTCCCCCACAGAACAGGTTTAGATCTAGAAAATGAAGTGTATAATTTAGGTAATTATTCGTCGAATTTCATGGTCCTGAATGTCCAGTCTGATACTACTCCAGACTCACCTGCTATTTCAGTACTACCAGTCAAAGGCGAATTATGTGTCCGTAGTCATGGTTCTATACACGTAGGACATAGTGATTGTACTACTATTATCCAGTATAGTGACAGTGGGAAATCTAATTTTAAAGCTTCACGTCATTCTTATTTTGTTTGTGGTCAAACTGCATATGTTCATCTGCCCCTCGATTGGGAGGGAACCTGTTACATTGCCTTCCTACTGCCACCTGTTTTTCTAGCCCCACCTGACTATCATAGAAACACACATCTAGTACATACTAGACACAAGAGAAACCTCCCGATTGTCGATTATACTGAAACCGCTGCAGAGCAATTCATTGATATTGATAAAGGTGTGTTCCCTTATTTAGGTACAGTTGTAAACAGTAAGCTAATCCGTAGGTTAACAAGAACCCTTGAAGCAGTAGTAGATGAGACTGCCTCCGCTCTAGGTAATTTAACCGAAGAGCAATCCTTTATGAGAATTGTTGTGCTCCAGAATCGTCTCGTCCTTGACGTCATACTGGACGATAGGGGCGGGGCCTGTAGAGTCCTCGGATCTAGTTGCTGCATTTTCATTCCAAATAACGCGCCGTCTGTTTATTCAGCTATAACCAGACTCCATAAAATTGCCCATCTGTTACACCAAGATCCAGGCACCTGGACATGGTCCGGTTGGTTCTGGAATATAATTTCCGCATGGGGATGGAAAGTCCTGTCCTTTCTAGGTATTGCAGTAGCGATCATATTCAGCTGTTGCCTCTGTATACAATGTGGCCCTGCGATTTGCGGCATTTGTGCTACCTCTTGTATTCCTAGTCCCAAGCCCCGTTCTAAATCCCGTTCCAAGACAATTCGAGATGAGCAAATGATACTATATGAAATGATAGATGGTATCATGAATATTGATGTTTCCTGATGGAAACGTAGTGACAAGGAGGGAATGTGGAAAAGTAAATTTTGCCATGTTCTGTGTCACCACGTGTCATCCATCATATGTTATGTGTGCATGACCAATATGCATATGTTATTCCCCATGTCCGATTAATGACGCAATTACAGTTGTGTCCACCTCTAGTATGTCATTTTCCAGTCCTCGTGAATACTACGAATATCAGGCCTATGTAAAGATACGTTGCCACGTTTCTCAGTGTGCACGTTATTTCATTATAAAGTCCCCGTTTCCAGGCCTCAAAAGGGCCCGGACATCAGATTCAGCTCCTGTCTCCTGAAGCCTTGCTGAGGAGCGATCCAGCCCCCACCTGTATCCTCGACCTTTCACTTACTTCCTGCCTCGCAGTGCCCGGTGCAGCTTGGCTCTGCCTCTGAGTCTGCCAAAAGTCCAGTTATCAGTTCAGTCCTCCTTCTCTGCATTCCTAAGCTACTGAACTGCATCAATAGTTTCCGTCATTGTCTAGCCTTCTCGTCTCCACGTTAGAGAAATACTGTATTTAATGGTCATTTAATATTCTTCATCACGCACTACATGTAGAATAATGCATGGTCCAGTCTTAAAGTCAAGTTAGCTTTTCCCCTCCTGACTTCTAGTTTATATCAACATGTTCCCTAAACATCAGATACTAGATAGGGTTTAGGTACATGTCGCTCCGACCCTCCAGACTTTAGTCTCTGCTCCTAGCACAGAGTTCATAGCCCCCAGCTTCTCCTAGTGATACGTCATTGCCAGTTTACGCGCACCACCAGGTTAGAGGTCCCGGCTCCTTAGGTAGCCCCCTCCAATGTTTCCGCCCCATTCATGACATATTCTGTTACGTCTGCACCACATGTCTATGTATACGCCCAGTTACACCTACTTTTACTGTTATCTTTCGCGACTGCTACGCGTCACACCTTCTGCTCCACCCACTGCTACGCCTACATGCAATGTAATGCTATGTGTTCGCGCTATGTATATATGCCCGTGTATTGTTATTAAAAGTTAGCGCGCTCATCCCAGACCCAGCCCCGGCAGCTGCCGGGCCACTCTAGCCCTGCCATTCTGTTCCTATGCAGGTTGTCCTGATCCTGTCCTTATGCTGTAATAAACCTGCAGAAACTCCTACTACCTCGAATCTTGACTCTTATTTATTGAGCTATCTGTTATGATATATGCCTAGTCAAAAATAGGGTATTATTTATTTATTTACCACAGCACAAAAAAAAACCCTCCATACACTTCAGCCCTACTAGGGCAAAGCCACTGGGTGCATGCGGCCCACTGCAGTAAATACCAGGCAGGACATTGCATTGACAAGCTGCATCTGTTTAAGCAAAAAGCTTTCAAGCAACAAAGAGGCCAGTCTTTGGGATTGCTGGATCCCAGACTCTGGAATGGCCTGACTTCAAGTCTGAGGAGACAATCTCTTGTAGATGTGCTACAAAGGTTCTAAAAATGGAGCTGCTCGGACTACAGGTTGTGGGTAAGGCACATCAGATGTTAGATCTCTACTCAAATTTGGTTAGATTCTAACTACCCTCAAACTAAGTTGCCTATCGCGCTCTTGGACAACTGAGCACTCTAGTACAACTTTTACCCATGGCCTGTAAATTAAATGCTACTAGTCAATTGCAGCACACATCGTGCCACTTAATAAACTAGCACTGTAAAACATTTTGGCAGGCATAATCTTTCCTTTCTTTTCTAATAAGTCACACCTAAGGTAACTCTAAATGCCCCTAGGGCAGGGTGCAGGGCTTTTAAAGAGTAGGACATGCATATTTATTTTTTACATGTCCTGGCAGCGACAATCTCCAAACTGTGGCGAGGTTGGGCTGTCCTAGAAGAACACTGGGTTACCCTATTACATTAAGTAAGATCGTTAGCAGGGGCCAGGTCAGAGTCAGTTACAACTTACTACCAGTATCTGTAAAACAATTGTGGTGATCAGGGCAAAAAAGGAAGACTTTCACACAAGCCCACTCAATTACCAACCCCATTTCCTACAGTATGCTAAAGCATAGTATTTTGTACTGGAAAGGTAAACTTCCAATACAAAACCTATGCTTGACAACACACACACACAAACACCCACACACACACACAAACACACGCACACACACACAGACCCTTACCAACAGTGGAAGGGAGCTAAAAGTCCCCCTGCACTAGGGAAAAGAGCAACAGACCATATCTTAATAGATATCTCACTGTCCTATCTCTCATACAACGCCGTTCAGCAATTTTGGTTGCTACGCGGCGTAACCTCCTAGTAAACGTGCCCACAAACGCCTACTTGTTGTCCCAAATTTTTGAAGGTTAGCTTTTGGCCATGTCTGCATTAGGCTTTCTAAGATCCCACTGTTGTTCACTTGTCACAAGCATCAAGCAACTATAACGTTTCTGAGTGTGCCAGGGACGAGTTTCAGGGGAAAATAATTGTAGAAAGATGCTTCTCACACCTTCCCCCAGAACTTCTATCACCATAGTATACAAAAACCACTTGACCAAGGGTCAAAGGGTCATGTTTTGAAAAACATAATCAGATCGCTCTAAACCGATCTTTAATTCGCTGGCAAATGTGCCCACGGCGTTTGGCCATCTTTTCTCGGCTTCTGAAGCCCTTCTCAAGGGAAAAGCACATCTCAGTACCCCTGGGGTACACTTGTAGTTGTTCATCAAGTAGCACCAAGACTGACGCCAGTGGGCATGCAGCGCTCAGAAAATGAAGGGGTCAGATGTAAGGGTCTTGTGGCTTGGTACCTACCAGCTGAGTCCAAGTTCTCTCAGTGAAAAATCTCAGGAGGAGAGGATGTAGCCTTAAGGCTAGAGCGGTCGACCTCGAAGCGGGGGTTCGAGTCTCGGCAACGACACCTAACAACCTGTGATTCTGGGCAAATCACTTAATCTCCCGGAGCCTAGTAAAAATAAATATGACCTCATTGAACAAAACTGGTGCTCATGTGGGGGCATATTAATAACGGCCAGCGATAATTATCGCTGGCCGTGCTTAGCGATAATTATATTATCACAGGTTATCTCTGCAATTTATCACCCTGATAGCGCGTTATTAACAACACGTTACTCCAGGACGATAAAAATTCCAGAGATAGCGAGGTTATCGCTGTTTTGCAGGGAACATCGCTGGAAAACCAGCAATGTTCCCTACAAAACGGGCGATAACCTTGCTGTTACGACCCACCGTGTCGTATCAGCATAATTCCCCCCCTATGTTAGGGATGGCTAAGTCAGGATTGTATCAGACGTTCGATTTTGGTGAAAACTGCCATTTTCGTCAAAATCTAACGTGTGATAAAATCACGTAGGCTGCCTTGTAAATATTGCAATGTAAACATCAGCGATAATTTGCAAGGTAGTCCATCCGGGGTATGCAAAATAGCCCCCACTTTGCATCTCATTGGAGATGCAAAGGGGGGCGTTGGGAAAAAGGGTGATAACATGCGATTATGCATGTTAGCACCCTCTTGTAAATAGGGCACTGGTTTTATCTCCGCTTTTTTGGCTTTTTATATGTGAGAGAGCACAAGTTTGAAAAAATGTATAAGTACGCCATATTTACAAGCACGTAGTTAGTTAACATGTACTTTGCACCAGAGTGTTTATATTTAGAAGTGAAATACACCGAGTGTCTTATATTCAGTGGTGAAATGCATAGAATGTTTAAGTAGAGTAACAATAATCATAACTGTGTGAGACTAATGTAGAAATGTTTGGGATGAATATGAAAACCTCACGTTCTCATGTTAAAGGAATAATGTAAGAGTTGAATGTAACTCTAAAACCCAGTATTTTGTGTAGGCCTCATGGCAATTCACAAGCAAATCTAAACGTGCTGCTAAAATAATGTGAGACAAGGTTGACATGGTTCTTTCAAAATGTACTATTGAACTTAGGGTTAAAAGTATATGCTTTATAGATGTGTTATTTTAGAAACGTATGCTAGTTAAGAATGTTTGCTGTTTAAATCAAGTTAACGTTTTAAGAGTGCAGGAACCTGCTGCATGTAAATCAAGTAGGCCAGAACAGATAATGTCATGTAGTTTAAATCGTCATGTGCTCGTTAGAGGAGAGGTCGTGAGGTGTCCAGTATGGAGCTCTGAGAGTGTTTTATGGCCTAAGATATGGTGAAGTCTGGAATTTGAGGCCCACTGCAGGACGAGCTGTATGCAGGTGCGAGGGTCCTAATCAGCTCGAATGAAAGGGACTTTGTTCAGTGGCGCCTTGCGCAGGCCTGTAGGAGTTTCCAGGAATTTCAGGGGGTATCAGCGCACTGAAGAAGAAGCCTGGGAATCAAGGTCAACTATAACGAGGGTCTTCAAGAGTACCATCATGGAGTTTGCCGCGGAAAGATGTACCACGTGAGGGGCGTCCCAAGGGGCGTTTCTATTGAAAATGTGATTTGGTATTAGGGAAAGAGACCCGGGAGGAGAGCAGAGCAGATGATTTTGGGAGCCTAAGGAAGCGGATGGGTAGGCAGATAGGCTGGTCAGGAGAGACCCATTATCAGAGAAGAGACAAAGAGAAGTGCGTGATCTTCTTAGGAAATCACCACGGCTGACACCTAGAGAGTAAAGATCTTGCTAAGTAGGGATGTCATTTAGTATAGTGTAGGGACAGACTAACCTTAATTTTCTTTTCTGTAATGACTTTGAGGTTGCAACTTGTATCCATTTTAGCAACCCTGATGGTTTTCGAACTTGTACTTATTATTCTGTTTTTCAGACTCAGACTATTCAAGAAGTTCATGTTCATAGTGATACCGATATACCTTTTGAATCTCATCTTGAGAAGTTTGTATCTTCAGTTATCTTTGACTTTATATTAAATCTTTAAAACTTAATTTTGGTCAGTGGTCATTTAGAGTGGTGTAAGTTCTTAAATTGATTGTTTACTGCGAGATTACCTTTTACTCAAGACAGGTACCAACGATTCAGTCGACAGGAAATGGGATTTGGTAAGATAATTAGTAACCAGTAATCCCGCGTTAGCAGTTGGTAGCAGAGGATGGTTATCTTCTTGAGGAAGGTAATCTAGAGAGGTTAGTTTACCCCAAGGCCCGAGACGTCGAGAGACGAGCAGCGGAAGAATCGTGTGCCGAAAGGTGCAGACGGTGCGAGAAAAGCAGCAGTATCGGAGAGTGAGTATAAAAAGGGTCATGCGTGAATAGATTGCGGTGTTTTGTGTTGTATTTGTATTGTAATGTCTTGCGGAGTTGAATGCCTGTAGTGTGAAAGAGAGAAGGTTGTGAGCGCGCGCAACCTGGTAAACTGGTAACCTGGTAAACGGGTGAACTGGTGAAATCTTAAGTTCAGGCCAGAGCTTAAGTGGTTTTGGGTGTATCGAACATCCAGGGTAGTTGTCGACCATAGTACGGAGGTCACGAGGTACCATTGACCGCCGTGGATCCAAGATAGGGGGAGTGTAAGAGTGTGTGTATGAGTAACGGACGCTGGTCGAAAGTTACTGCGTGTGAGTAACCTATCGGAGAAGGCGATTGTCTGGAAGTAAACGGAAAGACATTTCGCCAAGTTAGGGTGACAACTACAGAAAGACTGTGGGCGTACAGTCAAAGAAAGGTGATCGCTTGGACGGAAGTAATCATTTTTCAGAGTATGAATGGGATGCGTGCATGACCGAGGAGACGAGCTGAGAAAGGAGGGGAACTGCTGCGAAGGGGGACGGGTGACGTCGGATAGAGCCGCGCTGTGATTGAGCGGTTAGTGTGACGTTAGCTAGAGCCGCGCTCTGGTTGGGCGGCTAGAGTGACGTCGGAGGAAAGTCGCGTACGGATAGGCCAGTTAGTAAGAACGGGGCTGAGATTGGTGGAATATCATCAGGAAGTAAACAAACGCGGAGAAAAGAGAAATCATGAAGTGTTTTAAGTGTTTGAAAGGGATTTTTAAACGTAAACGAAGTGAACATTATTACGGGGAAGAGGCTCCCCCAGAGGGTACGCCAGCTCATTATATGGCAACGAATGTAGGGCTGCATACGATATTGTGGATTGGGGCTTGGAATAAGCTTACGGAAGGAAATGAGGAAATGCAGTTCCCGAAGTACGGAACGTTTAAGTTAGAGGTGTTACATCGGCTAAAAGCAACCATGTCCTCATTGAAACCCTCACCTAGACCAACACAGTTTGAGGCTCTTAATGCATGGATTAAGGCTGCACACGACCGAAATTTGAACAGGCGTCAACAAAGGCTGACGCGATCGGTAAGGGCAGTGCGAGATTCCAAATGGGATGAGGAGGAAAAGCGTTGGAGGGTACAGACCATTGAGGTGGAGAAAATGTATCCGATGAGGGAGGTGTCAGGAGGAGGAAACCTCATGGAAGAAGACGAGGAAAGCGAGTCGGAGGACAATCTGATAAACAGATTGTTAATGGATAGACCACCTCCGAGAGTGGGATTGATAGAAGATAGAGGGCTCGCAAGGGAAGATGGGAATGAGATAGAGGGATATACAACACTCCCTATATCGGAATGGACACCTAGCAAAGGCGGAGAAACACCTCCAAACAACACTGTACAGAGTGTAGTGGGAAGGTTTGTGGTGCAGAAAACGCCAACCACAGAAAGGGTTGAGTCTGTGGGATTGCCAGACGCTCTTCAAGTGCCTGTTACCATAGGACCCATAGTTTCGATCTATAATTCTGAGAGAGATAGAGGGGAACAACAAAGGCAATTGGATAGGGAAAGGATTGAGATGGAAAGGAGGAATAATGTGACGAATGCATGGAAACAATTACCAGGTTCGGTAACGTGGAACACCCCATTAGACACAACTGTCGGTCCCAATTCAGAACAGGGAGGTCCGAGAGGACCAATGGATCTAAGGGGACCGCGGCCAAGATCTTTTTCAGAGTTAAGAGCTGATTTGAGGGAATGGGACGGGTCCATAGTATCTCCGAGTAACAGGACAAGAACGGAACCAGAGTGGGAAAGCAGGGGTAACGGGACTGTATCTCATTGTGGGGCCAGCGAGAGTAGTCAGGGCCGGGAAGGCCAAAGTCAAGAGAATAGAGGGGATGCATGTCCTACAAATCAGAGAGAACAGCCGGAACAAAATACTAGGATTGTAGAATGTGAGGAAATGTCCCGTCTCTGGGGGAACGGAGGAGATGAGGCGGTACGGGCTTTTCAGAATAGGTTTAGGTGCCTTCATCATACACTTGGGGAAGACGTTCAACATTGGAGAAAGGAGAACAGCGATAGGTCCCGCCCCGCCTCGAATAATCAAGAATCACAGGGAAGTAGGGAAGAAAGAGGGAGTAAGAGAACATCTTACCCTGCATCCCGTGAAACTAGCCCGGATGGGGAAAGAGGGGCTATGAGGCATGAAGGAGTGTTTCACCACCCACCCCGAGAAGATGGAAAGGCATGGGACTTAGAGAGATGGGAACAGGGGAGGACTCCTTATAATTCACCCATACCTAAACGTAGATCTCGGAGCTGGGATGGGAGAGATGCGGATGGAGGAGCTAAATTGAGTGTCTTGAAAGCTGAATTAAAGGCAAAAAGGCTTGATGTTACCAATTTAAAATCAGATGTTGATGAGATAATAGATGGAACATTGCCTTTGGAGAGGATAGAATTGTATGAACAGGATGAGTTATTGTTCATGGCAAAGGATATTACTAGGAAAGCTAGAGCGGTTCATGAAAAACTGACTGATTTGGCAGACAAGTATGCCGTGGATTTGTCTAGGACAAGAGCATTACAGAGCAACCACAGATTACAGTACGCAGACCAAGATCTAGATGAGAAGAGAACTACTGGATTAAAAACACACATAAGAGAGCTGGTAACAGGGATAAGAGTGTGGAGAGAACTGGATAAATGGGAAGAAAGGTGGTCGAAAAAGGGTACAGTTAGGCGAAGTACAAATGTGATGACCCCTGAGGGAAGGGTAATGCAGATGGAGGCATTCCCTTTGCGAGAAATATCAAATGGAAATTATGTACATGTGCCCTGGAGTAGAGGAGACTTAGCCGCATTTACCAACTCATTTCCGAAGTTGCGGGACAACCCAGTCGAGTGGTATAAGCAGGTAGAGAGGTTTGTTAAAATTTCGAAAGTATTGTGGATAGATTTGAACACATTGTTTGACATCGTGGTCCCATCTGATCTATGGACCCCGTGCAAGACTAGTGTCGAATGGCCAAATGCTGAACCATTGAGGGATGTTCGAACAAATGGACCAGCTGAGATTGTCATGCGAAAGTATGAAAGGGTAATAGCATGGCTGAAAGATAAGGTACCACCACAGGATATAGATTGGGTAAAAATAGACCGAACAAGGCAGGAACCCAAGGAGACAGTTCACGAGTTTTATGAAAGATTGTTGAAAACATTCAAGCAATACAGTGGACTAGATGTAATGGATCCCAAAGACATAGGGCAGTTCGTGTCAAAGTTTGTCTTGGGGTTGAGACCTGATATTTGTTTGATGATACAGCAACATTTAATTTGTTGGCAGAACAAACCACTAGATGAGATTTTACGATATGCGAGGTACTGCAGTGACGAGATAGATTCTAAAGCCAAGAATCTAAAGGAGAAATTGATGGTGGTGCAAATGCAGTCCGCTGGGAAGGGTGGCCAGCAGAAGCAGGGGATGGGACGAAAACCAAATGGTCAGAACAAAGATAATGAAGAAGGGCAGAGACCTAGGATAGACTTTGCCACTTTAAAGAAAACGACAAAGTGTCATCTGTGTCACCAGGTGGGGTATTGGCGACGCGAGTGTCCCTTTAACCCTGAAAACGGAGAGCAAGAAGTAGAAGAGCAGGTCCAAGAAGACCCAGTGCAAAAAGTGACAGTCCCAAGCAGTAAGGTGGCCAAAGGGGGGACTTCGGCTCCACGGGCCCAATTCCCACAGCCACCGAAGATAACAGCTGGAGGAAAGGTCTTTAAACAAATGCCTCTGTTTATCGAGGAAGAAAAATGTTATTACATTGATCCATTGACAGGACAACGGGTGAGCAGTGAAGAAGACTGTACCCTCGGGGCAGTTCTAGAAGTGGATCAGAGAGGGCCATTTGTTGAGGCAGAAGTGGCAGGGTGTCCCACTACGTTCTTAGTGGACACTGGGGCTACTCGTTCGACTCTGAGGTCAGCGGTAGTTCCAGACTTGCCAATGTCAGGGGAAACAATTCAAGTGGTAGGAGTCGCAAATAAAAGAATGACTAGTCCCTTGACGGAACCAGTGTCTGTGAAAATTGGAAACCACATGAACGAACATCAGTTTGTGGTTTGTGACTCGAGTCCGGTATGTCTGTTAGGTAGGGATTTGTTATGCAAATTGAATTGCACCATATACTGCACCCCACAAGGAGTGGAGGTACAGACTACCGACGATGATGCTACCTTTAAGGTGGCCAATTCAAAATTCTGTGTAGAACTATATCCTACTCTGACTGTAGAAGATCTTCCACAAGACTTAAGAGATGCAGTGGCGTCAGAGGTGTGGGATTTCACAGGAGAAGATATAGGATTGATTAAAGGAGTAGAACCGGTAAAAATTCTGGTAAAACCAAATGTTGAGTTTCCAAGAACGCCTCAATACAAATTGTCCCAGGAAACGATTGCGGGAATAAAGCCTGTGATCGAGTCAATGATACAGCAGGGAATACTGAAAGAAATCGTGGGCAGTCCTTGTAACTCCCCGATTATGGGTTTGCAGAAACCTAGTGGGAAGTTCAGGATAGTTCAGGATTTACGAAAGATTAACAACATAGTCGTTTCATGTTGTCCCGTGGTACCGAATCCATCAGTAATATTGTTTCAAATACCATGTCAAGCAGAATGGTTCACAGTGATAGATCTTTGTCAGGCTTTCTTTTCAATCCCATTGGATGAAGAGAGCAGGTACCTTTTTGCGTTTAAAATGGAAGATCGCGTTTTAACATGGTGTCGAATTCCACAAGGATTCACAGACAGTCCATCCATCTTTAATCAGTTGTTGAAAAAGAATCTTGAGAATCTAGTACTGCCACAGAACTCGGTTCTGGTACAGTACATAGATGACCTACTTGTTGCGTCAGAAACAGAGGAAGCTTGTAAAGTAGATTCAATTGCCTTACTGAATCATTTAGCTGAAAATGGACATAAGGTATCTCCGAGCAAGTTACAGTATTGTCTGACAGAAGTACAGTATCTAGGGCACAGGTTAGAAAAAGGGAAACGTAAGGTGTCCCCAGAGAGGATTGAGGCGATAATGAAAATGAATGCGCCTACAACACAGAGAGAAGTTAGAATGTTCTTAGGAATGGTGGGTTACTGCCGACAGTGGATAGTTAACTTTTCACTGAAAGCAAAGCCCTTACAGAAACTGACGCACAAGG
Source organism: Lissotriton helveticus (assembly GCF_964261635.1). NCBI lineage: Eukaryota > Metazoa > Chordata > Amphibia > Caudata > Salamandridae > Lissotriton > Lissotriton helveticus. The sequence goes on along the minus strand of NC_136062.1, from coordinate 435,578,237 downwards.
AGGTGAGTGATCCGGTACCATGGGATGAAGAATGTCTGGTGGCGTTTTTACAGCTGAGAGACGATTTATGTCGTGCTCCGGCTCTGGGAATGCCAGATTATGAAAAGTCGTTTTCACTCTATTGCTGTGAGAGAGAGGGATGTGCTTTGTCAGTCTTGGCACAGACCCACGGTAATGCCCGTAGACCAGTTGCATATTTTTCGGCTACATTAGATCCAGTAGCCGCAGCGTTGCCCGGATGTCTCAAATCCGTTGCTGCAACGGGTGTCAGCATTGAAAGGAGCGAGAGTATTGTGATGGGACATCCAGTAGTGGTGTATGTACCGCATTCAGTTGAATTGTTAATGACCAGGACGAAGACGCAGCATCTGACCAATAGTAGGCTCACGCGTTATGAGCAAGTTATACTTGCCGCAGAAAACGTGACTCTCAGGAGATGCTCTGTCTTGAATCCTGCTACTTTGATGCCATTACCTACGGTAATAGAAGGCGAAGGATGTGAAGACCACGATTGCCTTGATGTGACTGAACTATGCACGAAACCCAGACCAGATATTGTGGATGAGCCATTGTCTGACCCCGATGAAATTTACTTTGTAGATGGCTCATGTTTAAGAGACGATACTGGTCGGTTGAGAGCAGCTTATGCTGTTTGTACCATTAATGGAGTTGTAGAAGCCGCTTGCCTGGAAGGAGTACATTCCGCACAGGTAGCAGAGATTATTGCCCTAACTCGTGCCTGCATAGCAGGAAATGGAAAGAGAGTCACCATCTACACGGACAGCCAATATGGTTTCGGTGTGGTTCATGATTTCGGGCAGTTGTGGTCTCAGAGGGGTTACATGACCTCCTCTGGTTCGCCCATTCGAAATGGAGAATTTGTGCGATTGCTGATAGAAGCATTACAAGGTCCTGTTGATATTGCAGTGGTGAAGTGTGTAGCTCATACTAAGAATACAGATTTTGTGTCACAAGGTAATAGATATGCTGATGAAGTCGCACGCTATTGTACGGAACAAAGTTATTCTTTCTCAAAGGTGGAAATAGAAGGTGCAGAAGAAAAGACTGAATTAAGTATGATGTTAGAAACTGTAGACACTTGGGAGGATTTAAGGATAATGCAGGAGAACGCACCTGAAACAGAGAAAAAGGCATGGGAAATAGCAGGTTGTGTGCGAAGTGAAATGGATTTTTGGGTTTCAGCAGATGGGAGAGCTGTGTTACCTGAAGAATTAGCTAATCCCATGGCGAGAGAAATACATGGTCCAGTACATCTAGGAAGGGATGCTATGATGAGAGTTTTTAGGCAGACTTGGTATTGCCCGAAATTCAGAATAGCAGCAGAATCAGTATGTAAGCGATGTGTCACCTGCCAACAACTGAACGTAGGCAAACGAACACCAGTCACACTGAGTCACATTGGGAGGTCGGGGGGGCCTTTCAATAGAATGCAACTAGATTTCATCGAAATGCCAAGAGTCAATCGCCTTCGGTATGTGTTGGTGATTGTATGCGTATTTTCCAGATGGGTTGAAGCGTACCCTACACGTAGGTGCGATACACTCACAGTGGCTAAATTGTTGCTCAGGGAGTTGATACCGCGCTTCGGGGTGCCTGCCTCTTTGGAATCGGACAGAGGAAAACATTTTAACAGCGAAATAGTGAAGATGTTGTGCTCCACACTGAATATCGATCAAAAGCTGCATTGTAGTTATCGACCAGAAGCTTCAGGAATTGTGGAACAAGTGAATGGCACTTTGAAGAATAGATTGGCTAAAGTAGTGGCATCCACATCCTTGAGTTGGCCAGATGCTCTTCCATTGGTGCTCATGAGCATGCGCAGCACGCCTGATAGGAGGACAGGTCTCTCTCCCCACGAGATCCTGATGGGGAGGGCCATGAGACTTCCTACAGTTCCAACTACTGCTCTATTGAATATTACAGATGATCTGATCTTGGATTATTGTAAAGGACTGTCTGACGCCATCCATTCTGTGTCCCTTCAGGTGCATGCGGCTGAAGTTCCAGCAGCGAGGAACCTGTGTCATGACCTGAACCCAGGGGACTGGGTCCTGGTTAAAAAACACGTCCGGAAGAACTGCCTAGATGTTCGCTGGCGTGGGCCCTTTCAGGTAATCCTGATCACGAACACCGCGGTGAAGTGCGGGGGGCTGCCAAATTGGATCCATGCATCCCATACTAGAAGAGTTCCAGCACCTCTAGAAGGAACAGCTCCCATCCCAGACGAAAGCCCGGAAGTGGAAGAAGAGTCGCAAGAAGGGATTGAGGCAGCTGAGGAGGTGTCGGAAGAAGTTGGGAACGCATCGGATTCAGAAGAAGAGCGAAGGCAGGACGGCAGTGAGACAGAAGACGCAACTGAAGGAGAGAGCAGAAGTGAATACGACTCAGACTCAGATCCGTATCGGAGCGATCAAGAACCAAGTGGGAGGACAAGGAATAGGAGAATAAGGCTTGGAGCTGCCACTTGGCCAACACGGAGAAGAAGGCTAAGTTTGAGGTCGGCCCAGGAAGAAACGCTTACTCCTATATCCGAAGACTCAGATCCAGAAGAAGATATCCAGGATCAAGCCGAGGAGGGTCTTAGAAGATCAAGTAGGGTGCGAGTGCCTAGCAGAAGATACTCTACTCCCGACTGGACCTACCTCGTGGCAGATGTCTGGGAGACACAGAACAGGGAGGATCAGGGAAGTGGAACTGATCAGAACTGACCCGATCATCACGGTGCAAATAAAGTTTCTACTGCCAGGAGCGGAGACCGAAAGGTTGCTGACACTCAACATCGTTCATCCTGCTCTCCTGAGTGGAATAAGAAAATTGCTTTTAGAGACAGTTGAGTTTCCAGTTTGCTGTTCACGATATCCAATATTGGAGGGAACTCTTCTTCGTTTGGAAATGCTTGAGCGAGTAGTAGAAATGCTAGGAGCGCTCATTGTAGTGGACTAATATCATATTGCGAATGGCTTCAAGGGGGTGCAGATCTGGAAAGGTGAAGAAAGTGATCTTGATTAGAACGAACCCCTTTGTAATTGTGGATATAGAACTGATAGTACCAGGATTGGAAATTGAAAAAACGCTAACTCTCAATTTCATCCGTCCACTTGTCTTGAGCGAAATAAGGAGAATAATCCTAGAAAAGGTTGACTTTCCATGTTGTGGTACGAACTGTCCAGAACCTGAGGGAATGATACTTCGGATGGACATTTATGAAGAAGTAGTGTCACTCCTTGAACCATACATAACTTCAGACGAAAATAAGACTGTTGCAAAGAAATTGTAAATTGTTGCAAGATAACCTAGCGCCGAGTGGAAGAAGAAAAGTGATAGGGGTTTCATTTTAGTGGATGGAGAAGGGCTAGGGTTGTCTATTTTCTACTGGACTTTGAACTGTTTTGCGGAAACAAATTGTCAAGCTTCCAAGTGTTCCAAGAAAGACATTGTAAGAGAGAAAGACTTTGTTTGAAAAGAAGAGGAAGTGAATGCTGGAAGATAGTCGAAAACTACACTGTTTGAGAACATGGAGGCTGGCAACCCGAACCGCAGGGCAAAATGTATAGCTGTTACATTTTTAGGAGTAGTGGTTTCTCTTATAATTTTAGTGGTAACTGTTTCATTCCTAGCGGGACACGAAGGGGATGGAACCACAGTTAAGGAGGATAAGGGAGTGTCAACACCGAGAACTACCATTATTAAGGAGAAGGGAAACATTAATGAGAAAGACAAAGCGTTGTTAGATGCAGAAGTAAAAAGGTTACACATGGATGAGTCACAGGGGAATTACAAGTCAAATGCTTATGCTAAGTTGCTCTATGAATATGTTGATGCCATGGAAGTAAAGGACTGTTATGTCTGTATGCAATTACCAATTTCGGTGGAGGAGGGTATCAAATACCATCATCTCCCGTTGACATATGGGATAACGTGCAGTTTATTGTTAAGTATGTTTTATGGACGAGACGGATTTGAGTATTACTTCTCGAATTTCGACTCGACATTGCCAGAGGTTCCGAATTTCAAGCATTTGAACAAATGGGACTACTACAAAAGCGAAGACAGGTTACACAAATGGTTTATTCCATGGAGAACGTTAGATACTTCACATGCTCGAATAAACAATCTGACTTGTCAAATATCAGAAGTTGAGAAAAAGTTTATAGCACAGGTAGATACTAGATACAGGAAGCAGAAGGTATTGAAGGCATCAGGACAAGGGGAAACAGATTGGACCAAGGAGGAAAGGGCACAACAACGAAAAGGTAGTATTGGTCCAATTGCTTTGGATAAGGAGAAACGGGGGAAACTGTGCATTCACAGGAGTTACTCCTACTATGAAAACGTTTATGTAGGACAAGTCAATTGCGAACATGCCTTTCAATTGGAGTACTACTCTAAGAACTTCATGAAAGGGATGCAAGCAATACCAAATGTATATTTTGTATGTGGAAGATATGCCTATGTGAAGTTACCAGATAATTGGTACGGATCATGCTATCTGGCTGTTGTCTTCCCTAAAATATATCATGTTGAGAATTTAGACACGCCTAAGAAAGAAATATCAACTAGATGGAAGCGAGGGCTGGGTGCAGCAGAAGTAGTTGGAGATGTAATAGGTGCTGCATTCCCTTTCTTAGGATTGATAATGAATGACATTAAGATCAGGAGGTTAGCTACAGTCGTAGATAGGCTATCTGCCAGTACTGCAAGTTCCTTGATGCTGATAGAAGGGGAGATGCAATCGATTAGGGCAATGGTTCTTCAGAACCGACTTGCTTTAGATGTTCTGTTAGCAAAAGAGGGAGGAGTCTGTAGGGCCTTGAAGGTCCAGGAATGCTGTACTTACATTCCAGACAATTCAAAGCCTCTAGAGAAGTATATACAAAACATCACTGCCATACACTACGAAATTGAGGACCTGGCAAAGGTAAATGTGTGGGAAAAAGTAGGCCATGGAATGGGTAAAGTTGGAAGTTGGTTTGCCAACTTAGGAAAGGGTATCGTTTGGTACATATTGAAACCCATCATCATAGTAGTGATTTGTGTAATCACTTTGTGGCGATTGGTGCGTTTGTATCAATGGTATAGAGCAAATAGGTTACAGAGAGCTATGAAGAAACAGGAAGAAGAGTTGACAGCGATGCAGGACACTCAATATAAGAGTCTGAAAGTATTAGAGAGTATGAAAAGAAGTGGTACTGCCCTGTCTTCACTTTAAAGGTTCTACATTTTTAGTGTCATGGTAATGATGACCCCTAAAGGTCATCAAAGGGGGGACTGAGAGAGCACAAGTTTGAAAAAATGTATAAGTACGCCATATTTACAAGCACGTAGTTAGTTAACATGTACTTTGCACCAGAGTGTTTATATTTAGAAGTGAAATACACCGAGTGTCTTATATTCAGTGGTGAAATGCATAGAATGTTTAAGTAGAGTAACAATAATCATAACTGTGTGAGACTAATGTAGAAATGTTTGGGATGAATATGAAAACCTCACGTTCTCATGTTAAAGGAATAATGTAAGAGTTGAATGTAACTCTAAAACCCAGTATTTTGTGTAGGCCTCATGGCAATTCACAAGCAAATCTAAACGTGCTGCTAAAATAATGTGAGACAAGGTTGACATGGTTCTTTCAAAATGTACTATTGAACTTAGGGTTAAAAGTATATGCTTTATAGATGTGTTATTTTAGAAACGTATGCTAGTTAAGAATGTTTGCTGTTTAAATCAAGTTAACGTTTTAAGAGTGCAGGAACCTGCTGCATGTAAATCAAGTAGGCCAGAACAGATAATGTCATGTAGTTTAAATCGTCATGTGCTCGTTAGAGGAGAGGTCGTGAGGTGTCCAGTATGGAGCTCTGAGAGTGTTTTATGGCCTAAGATATGGTGAAGTCTGGAATTTGAGGCCCACTGCAGGACGAGCTGTATGCAGGTGCGAGGGTCCTAATCAGCTCGAATGAAAGGGACTTTGTTCAGTGGCGCCTTGCGCAGGCCTGTAGGAGTTTCCAGGAATTTCAGGGGGTATCAGCGCACTGAAGAAGAAGCCTGGGAATCAAGGTCAACTATAACGAGGGTCTTCAAGAGTACCATCATGGAGTTTGCCGCGGAAAGATGTACCACGTGAGGGGCGTCCCAAGGGGCGTTTCTATTGAAAATGTGATTTGGTATTAGGGAAAGAGACCCGGGAGGAGAGCAGAGCAGATGATTTTGGGAGCCTAAGGAAGCGGATGGGTAGGCAGATAGGCTGGTCAGGAGAGACCCATTATCAGAGAAGAGACAAAGAGAAGTGCGTGATCTTCTTAGGAAATCACCACGGCTGACACCTAGAGAGTAAAGATCTTGCTAAGTAGGGATGTCATTTAGTATAGTGTAGGGACAGACTAACCTTAATTTTCTTTTCTGTAATGACTTTGAGGTTGCAACTTGTATCCATTTTAGCAACCCTGATGGTTTTCGAACTTGTACTTATTATTCTGTTTTTCAGACTCAGACTATTCAAGAAGTTCATGTTCATAGTGATACCGATATACCTTTTGAATCTCATCTTGAGAAGTTTGTATCTTCAGTTATCTTTGACTTTATATTAAATCTTTAAAACTTAATTTTGGTCAGTGGTCATTTAGAGTGGTGTAAGTTCTTAAATTGATTGTTTACTGCGAGATTACCTTTTACTCAAGACAGGTACCAACGATTCAGTCGACAGGAAATGGGATTTGGTAAGATAATTTAGTAACCAGTAATCCCGCGTTAGCATATGTGCCCCCTAAAGCGCTTTGATACCCGATGTCTCGGGTCTAGTTCGCGCTATATAAAACTTTTTTTTTTAAAAATACCTTTAGCGTCCGGCTACAAACCACCCCCCAGCAGACCTCAGGTCAGGTACATCTGATGATGGATGCCCTGATGGTTTGCAAAGCTCCGGGCTATTTAAGACAAAGTGGATTTTGCCAATTTCCAGGGCAGCGCGCGTACTGAAAGCCTTCTCGTTGCGCGTCCTGATGAGTAATAAAGATTTGCGCCCTTTAGACCCGGATTTGATTCGAAGTGACAATCTGCCAGGGACCAGCACTTCCCTCGCACCCACATGGCAAGAGATGTCACGGGCAATATTAATCAAATTACTGAGTGACGGCTCCGGGTTTGTAAACGGCTTTAATGGAGGAAAAAGCTTATATCCCAGGCATGTTTCTGTCACCCTATGAAACCATCACGGGGCGCGTGCCAAGGGGCATTCTGCCACTCTGTGGACCTCGGCAAAACCTTGACCTGATATTTGACACATTAGAAATCACTTTGGGTCTGGGAATAGGATGGAGCTTTGGGGGGATGGGGGATGTGTGCATGACTTACAGTTGAAATTGTTTATCATTATTTTTCTATTTTTCTCCAACATCCTGCACTCTTTCTTGGCTCGAAGTCGCGCAATCTGTGATATTTTTATACATTATTTTGAACTATTATGTTCATTTCACAAAATTCACTGGAGTAGCACAAGTGGCACTTTTACAATATCTGCCCTCTGACACCACAGGAAGTGACGTCATACTATATGTGCAAGCAGTCTTTCTCAATGCTAATGCACCTCATTCAAACAACTTCTATTGAATGGCTCTGCAGAAGTTTGATAAGTGACGTTGACACAAACACCAAGCTAATGAAATGGGCAAAAACTAAAAGCCTTGTTACTATTAGAGGGCTCGTCGGCCGGTTTGGTTAATCTGTAGGAATGCCACGCAGTGCACAGGAGTTTCCAGCAGCCACACCGGGGCAGTGGTCGGTCCACCCCTCTTTGGTAAACCTGTGAGCGAGGCTGAAGGCGTGCATGTTGTCTACTGGCCAAGCGGCTCGGGCTCTAATCTCGGCTTCTCCGTTTGATCAAAGTGTGTGATCCTGAGACGTTCACTTTATTTCACTATGGGCCTCATTTAATAAAAATGACGCATCGCTGTGTGAACACAGCAATGCTTCACTTTTCATTGCACCCTCCTTGCGACATGCTGGATGCGTCATATTTACAGTATGGCGCATCATGTCACAAAGAGTTACCGATACGTCAGTATTTTGACGCATCTGTAGGTGCAAAAATGATGCATTGCTGGAGTGTGTCACGAAAGTGATGCAATTCCATCAATGGGTCATTTCACATGGGCAAGTCACATTTCAAATATGCCTGCGTTAGTCTTACGCCTGCTGTGAGGCAGGAGTAAGATATTGACGCATTTGCGTCCTAGAAGTGACGCTGTGAACTATCATAGATTTCACTGAGTCACTTCTACGAGGCTTACTGGCGTCAGAACGCCCACCCTCCATACATTATACCTGGTCCAGGGATGATGTGGCCATGGGTTTACAAAGTGATGCGTCTACCTAGATGCGTCACTTTGTAAATATGACGCAACATGGTGCATTTTTTACCCTGCTGGTGCGTCACGCACCGGCGGAGCAAAAGTGACGCAAGGGCTCATAAATAAGCCCCTATGTTTCTTTTGCTTTGTACGCTAATTGGCGGGTTAAACAATATAAATGGACTGAACAAGTAAGCTACTAGAGGTCGCTCGTCCGTCTTTACATGCCACCTTGTGTTCTGTTATGTTGAGCGTGTTTTATAGTGCTGTGTTTGCTAACTGGCCTCGTAGTGCTCTTTACTTTTTCCCAGTGCCTTTTCCCAGTGGAATCACTCTGAGAGTGGAGATAGTTCTATTACCCATAGAATGCTCGAATCTGGGTGATGTGGTGTATTGCAATTGAAATTGTATAGAGCTTACTACCCCTGACGAGGTGTCGAAGCGCTATCGAGTTGGAGGAACTGCCCCACCGCATTTTGTTGAGTCACATTCTGAAATTGCATGTTTATATTTGTTGTTCTTCTTATTAAATGTACGGGTTTCTGTTTCTCTACCTTTATATTACACTGATAACACGTCATTATGATAAACCTTTGAACACGTCATGTAAAATTTGATCCCTAGTTTCCGGTTCTGTCTCCGGTCAGTCGTTGACACAGCTCTACCCTCGTCATAAAACAGCGTCATGTAGCACAAGGAAGCCCGGTAAAATTAAGAATTTATAAGGAAGCGCAGGAAAGGTCTGTATAACACGGCGAGGCTGTTAAATAAGTGAACCACAGCTAAGGAAACTGCTTAAAAATGGATGAGACGTGTCTTAGGATTGGTCGACAGAGATATCTACACCTGTACTTAATAACGCGCCGGTCCAGCTCACACTAACACTTGCAGCGTACAATACAGTAATGAAGGGAATACTTATGTTTATATCAGCCACAGTCCGGGCTGGACTGTTCCAATGGGGGGCAGGGTCAAGGCTAGTTTGCATATGGCTAGGTCCAACCTGGAATTGCATGGTGAGCAAAAAGACGATGGAATTTACCCAGATCTGTGACTGAGGGTAAATGTTTGACATTGTTCCGCATTCCATCCATCAATTGTCCTTTAGGCACACTAACACTTGCAGCAGTCTCCTCTCTGGAGGCTCATCTCTGGAGGCAGACCTCTACAGGCCTCCTTCCTGCTCTCAGGTGAATTCTAGCAGCTGGTGGGGTTAATGCACCTCTACCTTTTGGTAACTGGATCACGGCAAACTCTGAAGTAGTCGCACCGAGGAAACCTGCCAACCCCAAGGAACAAACAAGATTCTCTGACTGGTTCACAGCCGAACTGAAAACCCAGAAACACAACTGCAGACAGAAGGGAAGAAGATGGTGCACCAGTTAGAACCTCAAGGACAGCAAACAATTCAACGCATCTTCAACTGATGCCACCACCTCCTGAAAAACACCAAGTAGACCATTCTAGCCAGCCACTCACTGACCACTCCAACACCCAGAATTAACTTTTCAACATGGTCAAGGAGTTCTGTAACACCTCTGCAAGCAAAAACAACAACACACTTTCACAAGCTCTCTGTGACGCCCTCACAGACTTCTTCCACAATAAAATCAACACCATCTACCAAGACTTTTCACCTCAAGCCCCCATCGAGGACAGCATCAACCTCATGCTGAACAACATCCAACTTCCCTTGTTGAACACCCTCACGACTAAGGGACGGCGTCTATCATGATATCCATCCACTCCGGAGCCCCAGCAGATCCAGGACAGCACCACACATTCAACCTCGGAAATCAACCCATCAGCAAAGAGCTCACCAAGGTCCTCAACTCCTTGATCACCACAACCCACTTCCCACAGCAATGGAAACATGCCGACGTGAAGTCACTGCTAAAGAAGTCATCAGCAGACCCAGGAGGCCCTAAGAACTAACAACCCATCTCCCTGCTTCCCTTCCCAGTCAAGGTCATCGAGAAAGCTAGGGTTGCCAGTTCAAGGTGCTCACCCACGCATACAAGGCACTACACAACAAAAGACTGGTGTACCTCAACTGACAAGTTAATTTCCACCAACCTAACAGGAAACGCTGATCCGGATGCCAATCCAGATCCCTCTCCCTAGCAGCCACCCAACGCATCTGCTGGATGAACAGCGCAGGCCGCTACTTCTCCTACCTGGTGGCTAAGGCCTGGAGTAACCTCCTCCTTGCCTCAGAGCTTCACCATTGCCCCAGCAGTTCAGGAAGGACCTCAAGACCTGGTTGTACAACCAATAAGAGAACAGGCAGCATGATTTCTTCAGCACCTCGAGACCCTCACTGGTAAAGCAGACGCGCTCTACAAATTTGTAGTCGTACACCTTGCATTAGCTTTGCCCTAGCCCTAACACTTACATTTGCACTTACCTTAAAAGATGAAGTGGCCTATTTGATGCAGCACCTCCAACAAATTAGTGCATGAATGTGATGGATTCACGGTAGTGGGGTTCACCGTCTGCCATCTTGCTATCCCAAGCTCAGCTGCACAGCTTAGGTCTCTACACTTTGTGGTACGCAGTGTCCCATGTATATGGGGTTGTGTAATTCCTGTATAAATGCAATGCAAGTCTCTAATTAAGTTATAATCGGTGACTTGTGATGCACCCAGTCGAAGATTTATTTATTTATTTATTTACTACATTTGTATGGCGCAACAGCTACCCTGAGGGTTTCCCGGCGCCTTTGAGTTATGTTAGCTGAACCAAAGACAAACCGTGAACACTATTGGTTAAACAACCATGTTTTGACTCCCTTACGGAATTGGGGATAGCTCGTTTCAAGACGAAGATTGAGTGGAAGTGAATTCCAAAGGACCGGCGCCATATGAGTGAAAGAGCGGCCACCCAGGCGTGCCCGTTTTTATCGTGGGATGACAAATTTAGCCTGAGACAGGGATCGAAAGTTTCGTGAAGGGATATATCTCTGTGCCAACTTACAAAGATAAGTGGGAGCTTCCTTCTTGTCAATCCGAAACATGTAACAGAGTGCTTTAAATTTTACTCTGTTCACTATTTTTAACCAGTGCAAGTTTTTTCAGGTGTTCCGTCATGTTTGTGGGCCCAGGCAGACGGAGGAGCAACCTGGCTGCAGCGTTTTGTATGACCTGAAGTCGATTTAAAATGTCTTTGTTTGCTCCTAAATAAAGAATGTTTCCGTAGTCCAATCTAGAACCTATCAGAGCCTGTAATACTGTTCTTTGTGCCCCTTCTGGGAGTTGCCACAACATTTTCCTCAACCATTTGAGGATTACAAAACATGTTGAGGCCATTTTGGCCGTTTGTGGTTGCATTGATAGCTTGTCATCAATTATTACCCCAAGGTTACGAGCGAATGGTACTGCAACCGGGGTCGGACCCATTTCTACTGACCAATGGGAAGGGCCCCACAACTCCTTATGATTGCCTAAGAGGAGCAGTTCTGTTTTATCCCCATTCAATTTTAATTTCTTAGAATCCAACCAGTCTGCCATTCTCAAGAGGCCAGAGCGAAGGGGAGAGGTGATAGATTTGTCGGTGGCTGTTAGGGAGAACACAAGTTGAGTATCATCCGCATAGGAATAAATAGTGAGGCCCATTTCCTCTGCGATTGAGTCTAAAGGAGTAAAATAAATATTAAACAGCAGTGGGCTCAAGATGGAACCCTGTGGTAATCCGTGAGGGGAATCCAGGATGTCGGAAGAGTTATTGTTGGAAAACACCTGGAATGTCCGGTGTAGAAGGAATTGTTCCAGCCATCTTAGCACTTTCCCTCTTATTCCGATATCCTCTAGCGCCTGCACCAGGGTATTATGAGAGATCGTATCGAAGGCGGCACTCAAATCTAAAAGAATAAGTGCCGCCGTACCGCCGTTATCCAATTCCTTACAGATAGCTTCCGTGACACCCAGAAGAGTGGACTCCGTGGAGTGTCCTTTCCTAAAACCTGACTGGGAGGGATGCAGAAGGTTGTTCTCACTTACAAAGTCTGCTAGCTGTTGATTTACATGTTTTTCTAGGATTTTTGAGCAGATTGGTAGTAGCGATATTGGACGGTAATTGGATAAAACCTCTGGGTCGCCATTTGCCTTTTTTAACAGGGGGACTACCATGGCATGTTTCCACTCGGCAGGGACCACAGCTTCTTCTAGCGAGGCATTTAACAAAGATCTAATCACACCCAAAATAAAAGGATCTAACTGTTTTAGAATAAATGCTGGTATTGGGTCTTGTGGTGAGCCCGATCTAATACTGTCTAAAATCTTTGCAAATGTGGGATTATCTAAAGGTAACCATCTGAGCAATGCTGTTTCGTGTCGATACTCCCTGATCTCAACTTCACCTGGGATAGAAGTCGTATCTGACGTAACTGCGTCAGTCTTAGTTTTACTAAAATTGGAGTGAATTTTAGTTATTTTATCGTTAAAAAAGTTCGCTATGCGATTACATTGCAAGCGAGATAGGGACGGGGATTCTGGCTGTGAATCTGCTCCTGCAAGGCTTTTCAGAACTTTAAAAAGAGTGGCAGAATTATTTTGTGCTCCTAGAATTGTGTTTTTGGCGTGGTTGCCATTGGCAATTTTACAGGACAGATGGTAATCATTTAGTGCTTTTTTATATAATTCTTTCGTGGCAGGAGCATAGTCTCTTCTCCATTGTCTCTTTAATTTTGTACATTTACTTTTTTCTTCCCTTAATTCCTCTGAGAACCACGGGACTGGAGGGTGACATGATTTATGTTTGCTCAAGGTGAGTGGGGCTATGGTGTTTGCAGCGTTGGCTAGCCAGCAATTGATTTCTTGGTAGTCACTAATTGTGAGCTCATTAAAGACAATGTCAGGGCAAGTGCGAATAATCTGTGAATTGAGGTCATTTAAGTCTACTTTTCGCCAATTCCTGGACCAGACATTTGGTCTCGTCTGGTTTGTTGTAATGGGAACCCATATTTTAAAATAATTTAAATAATGATCAGACCAGGGAATAGGTAGAGCGGGCTCACATTTTATGCGGTCAAAATTGGCAAATACTGGGTCTAATAGGTGACCTGCAGTATGTGTGGGGCCACTATTCCACAGGTGAACAATCAAAGCTTCCAAATCCGAGAGAAAATTGACGATCATAGGACAGCTACGATCCTCCAGATGCAAATTGAGATCTCCAAGAATTGAAAACATAGATGCTTCCAATATCAGTGGGGCGAGTACCTCAGAGAGGGCTGCGGCCCAATCCCCAACCGCCCCTAGTGGGCGATAGATCAGAATACCCGTAAAAGTGATGTTCGGAGTTAAAGTGAGTTTAAAAAGACCAGCTTCACAGTTGGTTAAGTCAACATCCTCCCATTTACATTGAAATGTTTTTTTAAAAATGACACCGATGCCACCTCCGCCTTGATTTTGACAGTTTTTGGTAACTATGGTGTAGTTTGAGGGAAGGGCAGTGGCAATATCTGGCCCAGAGCTGGCATTTAGCCAAGTCTCTGTTAGAAATAAGGCGTCTGGCTGCTGATCTGTTAACAGATTGAAAATGTCCTCTTTGTGTCTGGGCAATGATCTACAGTTTGTGCTGAGGAAATTAAATTGTCTGTCGAGTATTGTATTCATAACAGAGGTCTTGGTCATACAGCTGCCATTGTCCCCTGTTATATGGAGGTAAAGGTGGGAAGATTATAAAAAAACAATCTCAGAACTCAACTGCAATAAGTTATTGCAGACGGGTTCTGACCTCATAATGCATGCTGACAGAGCCAGCAGCTGAGGTGAAAGGTAGGGCAGGTCACAGAACAGCTGTTTAAAGCAATAAAAACAAAACATATCTTTTCTTTCTTCTGCTCTATTTTTCTAGCTTACATTTGCTAGCACAAAGAACATGATTAGTTTTTGAATTCCTTAGATAATTATGGAAAACGTAGAATCTTTCTGCATATTGATAAGCATTCTAAGATGCTGCTTTTTTAAATTAAAAACTAACTTGTAGTGAACTGTTTCTAATATCTTTTTGCAACAAATATCTAATATGATATTGTCAAGTTTAATTTTGCACTAGAGGTCTATTTTTATTCTTCAAGTTTGTAAACATGCTTTCTCTTTCATATGAAACAGCTATGCACCTAGGTATTAAGTAGTTTGTGGGAGAGGTCATGGTGTGACCATGTATTATATGGGATAAAGTAGCCCCTGCCATACATGATATGCATATTGCAAGTCACGTCAGAGTTCCATAACCTTATAAAGGAACTCGACATTGAGCCTAATTCCGCTATATGATTAAGGAACTCTTCTATGACTAGCAATATCCTAATAATATATAGTAATAGGTATTTTATCCCTCATATATTGAGCTTCAGTAAGTACCTACAGGCATGATGACTTAAACGCATGGCCATTGTTTTACGGGGTAGTATTTGTTTTAGGGGTAGGACATGGGTTTGGGTCAGGTATTGGGATATGGTCTGTTAGGTTACCTGTAGGGTAAAAATAAGTATAGATTTTAAGGTACAGAGTTAAGTTAAGGCATATGCTGCGAGTTAGTACATAAGAGGGTTAAGGTGAGGAATAGGAGTCAGGCTTAGATTTAGGGCTTGGACATGGTTACAATTTAAAGTTCGGAAGAAGGCTTTTAAGGTTGTAGGGTTTGTTCTTGTGGCCGGACATCTTCACCGCCGCTGTTCCAACGCTCAACCAAAGTCTGAGCTGCCAGGGAATATGTCAAGACGCAGGCGAGTAAAGTCGAGTAGAGTGCAGGGTGGGAGGTGGGCATGGGGTGGCACTCTAGGAGGAAGTCTTTACTGGAGAATGAAGACTCAGTTCAGGGGGGACAGCAGCTTAGCAGCAGCCCTCCAACTGTGGTCGTGAGCCTCGCTGAGTGGCTCTGACAAAAATGCTCTTCTATAGCAAAGAACTCATACGCCAACTCTTTTTTAACCTCCCAAGCTTTGGACTTTGATAAGTTGCAACGTTTAAAACAAATTGTACAAACTTGTGAGTCACCCCAATTCACAAATGCACCCCCCCCCCCCCACTTAGGCACCCCTACTATTCATTGAGGCTTAGTCTGTCATGTTACTATGGGGAAAATTGTCCATTGGCTCAATCGGCTTCCATGAGTTGGTGCGCCTCATGACCATGTATTACGCTGTTGAACGTGGCTGACTCCAATGTGCCTCTGCAGAAGATGAGGAGTTGCATGTCTTTGGTCAATAGAAGGCAGCTTGATAAATATATTGATCTCTAAGGTGCCTGACGGCTGAACCTTCATTAGACAGTGTATGCACATAAGGCTGTCTCTAGAAGTTTAGAAGAAAACTGTAATTTAACGGTCAGAGCTGACGTCTTCAGAGCTTGGGAACCTGGTTCGAGTCTTGGCAGCAGGTCAACATCCTGTGATTCTGGTCAAATCACTTAATCGCCACGTGCCTTCCATTAGAAACGTTAATGTGTCCTTGTGTAATGTAGCTGGTGCTCATGTAAAGCGCTACAATACCTTTGGGTTGAGTTTGCGCTATATAAAACTGCAACAAAAGAAAAGAGTCAGTGTGACACGTGTGCTGCAAGATGATACGCACTGTCACAGAATGTAAGTGCTGGTACAAATAGTAAAAGTTATCAATAACCCACCATGGAAAGGGCTGATCACATAAAGTGAGCTGGGGGAATGAGTATGAGTAGTTGAAGAGCCAGAAAAGTGGTATTTTAACATGAGAGACTAGTAGAGCATTCTTTGCTCCTGGAATTCACAAGACATGTTCTGCTTTTGACTGGAAATGCAGCAGAATTTGTGTTATGTTCTCCACTGTAAACAAAATTACATAACAAAATAACATATGCTTTGGCATAATCAATGGGCAAAACCATTCTAGCATATCCATGCATGCACACTTATGCATGGGCTGCTTTTTTGGAATAGCTTTTGTGACTAGGGTGTGTTTGGGAACTAGGTATAAAGAGGGCAGGGAGTGGTGGCAGGGAAAAAGGGTCCAATATAAGGATAAAAGAGAAACAAAAAATATCCACCAGAACCCGAATGACCTAAAGGCAATAAGCCTTTGACAATGGTTAAAGCACAAAATATAAGCATTGGCGAAGCCGACTGGTCTGGTTTTGCTTACCAGCCACTTGCCTTTGCAGACGATTGTTTAAAAGATTGTTTTTTAAAGTTTTTGGTAAATCTTTATTAGAAACAGAGAAGGTTGTAAGGATAGAGAGGGTTGGAGATAGATAGATAGATAGATAGATAGATAGATAGATAGATAGATAGATAGATAGATAGATAGATAGATAGATAGATAGATAGATAGATATGCAAATAGTGATAGATAGGGTTGCATATAGAGAAAGCTAGGTATAAATAGATGGTTGCATAGATAGATAAAGAGGTAGATTGGTAGAGTAGCCACAATAGGTAGACAAGGAAACTGGGATAAGTGCTGCAACTTCAATTAGCAAGGTAATAGTTAAATGTCTATATAAGCACAATACACAAGACCACTAAAGCAAATTAGAAAGCCATACAACCAAGACATACAAACCAAACTGATTTATTAGTATAACTATAGTCATCAATTAAAATATATATCAGCATGACATATGGGAACTCAGTTATAACTGAAAACTGAAAAAACTGTTTCAGTTCAGTTTCAGTTATAATTGCACTTCATTGCATGAATAATAAAACCACATCACCTTCAAAAAGAACTGTGTCAAATGAACACAATATGGTATTCTGTCAGCAGTCGGATAAACAAAGGCTGCTCCAAAAACAATGTACGCAGCATAAGCCGGAGACAGGCACTGATAAGAGGAAATATGCATTGTGTTCCCATAAAAAACAACCCAATGGCTGCTAAAAATTGTCCTGCAATCACATCAGTATCTAAACACAAAGGCAACACTAAAGTAATAATAAAGTAAAAACAAAACAACTGACACTGAAGAGAACTGCTTTGTGGGTGTACTCCCTATGAAAGGGCAGAATGCTATTGCTCACAGTGAAGTTAGCCAGTGGGTCAAGTGAGCCGACCCATTGCCCCATAGGGGGTTGGAAGAAAAACTTAAATGACAAAACCACAGACCAATGAATGAAGAGGGCAAGCTGAAAAACCTGATAAGTAGGTCAAAAGATCCTGGCTAACAACAGACCTAAAAAAGGATCAGAAACTAGAAACCTAGTATAAAGCAGCATTATACCCCAAATTCCCACCTGGGCTGTGCCATGGCGTCATGCATAGCAGATTCAAAATCTGCCGTTTCGGGATGAATAAGAGAAGATTTACTGTTAAATTGATGATTTCCACACAGATGAATTAGACATGGGGAGATTTCTTAGAGTCCGACTTAGTTACAGGAACTGTCTTGTACACATTTTACCCCAACAGATACAATGTTGACAGCTGCTGAGCCATTCACCTAAGGAGCTTCTATACCTACCTCTAGAGGAGTCTGTAGGATAATATTTCATATTCACCATTTACAAAAGATTGGGTTGTTGGTTGACTAAGCTGTGAGTCCTGGTCAATCACCAACCTCAATTCATGTCAGAGTAAGACAAAAGCCAACCCTAAATTAACCTGAGCCCATCCTTTGGGAAGCTTGGCAAAGAGCAGTCACTTTTAGCTTCGTGGTAATGTGTAAAGTATTTGTGCGACGCTTCAAACAGTAAAAAAGTGAAAATTCCACAAAAAAGGCTCCAACACCAAGTTTGAAAAACACAGATATTTGTAATAAATAAAATAATAATAGTACTAATCCTTACTTTCCCATGTAACCTGCGATATGTAGGGATGACAAGTTGCAGAGTGAAAGCCAGAACCTGCGAACATAGTAGCAACATCCGCTGCAAGTGCAATATATCCCGGATGACCAACCACTTTTTGGAACAGAGTCACACCCCGAACGACATGCATTGGGTAGTGATTGAACAGCTGGATAATAACACCACCAATATCCAACAACAACTATTGGATAAAGAACAAAGATGGGTTTACTGCATGTCCACCCATATCCATGGGTTAAATGATAATATACCCTGAACAGCCTTAACCACTGAATGACCATTACTATGCCTCATTGTCTGACTATTGTCTAAGTATTACTTCCTCTCTCTGATATATGCTCATCGAAACATTGCTACCTTTATTAGGTATCATGCCCACAAAAACATTGTTTTCAATTGCAGAGCTAGGGTCCATTTTGTGGCGCCGCGGCCAGGGCGACTGACGTTGGAATCTGGAGATCACGGCTCCGGCGGCAGGTTAGCCCAGCACCAGGCTCCGGCGGCAGGTTAGCCCAGCACCGTGGGACTCTAGGCAATAGCTTGCTTAATCTTCCCGACGGCCCCCAGCGCCTAGAGACCCTAACGGGTGATTGTGCGCTTTACAAATGTGGATTATTATTATTATTATTAATTACCCCATTGTCTGACTATTGTCTAATCATTATTTCCCTCTCTGATATATATGCTCATCATAACATCTCTACCTTTATTAGGTATCATGCTCATAAAGCAGAGTTTTTCAATTGCAGAGCTTGAGTCCATTCTAAGCATAACTTTATTGTTTACCCTTAGGCTCTACTACTATATTAGTCGCATTGCCTCCAGTAATTTGCTTCTATTCTTCATATTTCAAGTGTACCACTGTATTAGGAGAATGAATATTCTCACTTTCACACACTGCCATTAGTGGGACTTCACGTATCAAATTCAACGTGATGACGTGCACTTTTCCCGGAAGCCGGCTCCCGTTCCTTAACCTTTCTTAAACAACGAGTGCGGTCTCCTCCATCGCCAGCCTGCTCCTGAGGACACCAAATAGGTTACACGGCGGGAGAGACCTCAATTCCAAGTAAGATTGATCCAATCAGGGTGCTGCCAGCACCACAAGCTTGTGGCCGCTGCACCCGTCTCTTCCTTTCCTGCAACTCCAACATTTGGTTTTTATGGCAAGCCAGGTTTTTTATTGATCTCCTCCTTCCATTCTTTGTCTCTGTCGCCATAGTTTGTGATTTAAAGGCTCCCCCCTCCCAGGAACAGATATGCGAGCCATCATAATAATTTGTGTAACTATCTAAACTATCTAAACTAATCACCTTGTTTATCTATCACGGCTAATTATACTACTACTTGTTCACGGCGCAACAAAGCCGGACACCTATAACAAAATATTTGACCAATCACTGCCACAGGTTCGAATCGAACAACCATGCTATAAATTAGGTAACCAAAAGGGCGCCCTATATATTTTTCACAGCATTTAATGGCATGACCACTATTTTGTATACAAGCACGGCATATTGACCGCATGATATGTGTATGAATGGGTAATGCACGCATGTCTGACACTGCGTGTTGTCGCACTTTCCTCCAATTCACAAATATTTTAATCAAGGCGTAACAAATTCCATGTTTGAGTCCTGCTGGCTCTAAGGCTGGAGAGCAGAGAGGCAATATTTCGGTCTCTGCTGAAGACCCACTTGTACACACTGTGAGGCTCTGGTGAGGGGGTTTCCTAGTGAGTTTTTTTGGTTTGCCACTTCTCCATTAGCGCGGGGACACGCCGTGATGGCGTTACTGAGCGCTCTACAAAACCCTTTATTATTATTATTAACTTTGTATTGGATTGTCTCCTTTTCTCATCACATTCACTTTCACCTCAAACCTGCTCCACTGTAAACAGGTGTTGTAACACAGCTGAGAAGCATTCGGCTACTCAGCTGGGATGCTTCTCAGCTGGGACCCAATGATGAAGCATGACACCAACCAGGCTTTCTTAAAAAAACAATGAGGTGCCAGACAGTCATTTAATGTGGCCATCTTAGTTGGTTAATAACTGAATCTAGGTACAAGTACGGCCGTCCACACGTCCTAGCTCTCTCTTGTTTCTTTTACACAAAACAAGACCAAAACGACAAACATTCAATTAGTAGAATTAGAGATGAGTAATTTTAAAGATTTTAGTGACAATAGCACCACAAGCAGTAACTTTGGATATCTTCTCACACTGGACCAGGACAAAGTCACGAGTTCAGGACCAAATGCAATGGCGTGCAGGCCAGGTACAGGGACCCAGTTAGGCCTGCTAAACAGAGTACCTTAAATTCTGGTTTTCGGAGCGTTGCGAGGATCCACGGGAAAGATGCGCCACGCTACCAAAGCGATGTGTCTGTTCCAGGATGTGGTGAGGCTGCGGTGCGAGGGCCTGAGCCACCATTGAAGATCCCTTTGATGGGGCTTGCAATGTGTAGTCCAGTATCGAGAAGATAGCATGCAGTCGGGGAGATGTGTCGGTCCGAAGAGCTACGGGACTGTGATGCGGAGTCTGGTGCCGCCGTCGAAGCTATTCTCGATGAGATATGTAAAGGCCTGCGCTGCAGATGCGTCACGCAGTGGTGGTTCCGATGGGCTGTGGTGGAAAAGTGGGTCTTTGCAACAGGTCCAATCCACTCAGCAGCAGGGATGCGTTGTTTCTGCTCGAGTTTGAGCTTTGCAGTAGAGGAAATGCATCTCCGCAGAGGTTGGAGAGCACTTTCAGCACACTTCCAAATGTCCAAGACTGGGGTGGCACCATTTGGAAGGTAGAAGCACAGAAGGAAGAGTCCAGGGCAGGTGCAAGGTTGTTGGAGGCCTGTTGTGTTCCTGAGGCTTCTGATTAGAAGACCAGCCAAAAAGCCTTTGGCGTCACTGTGAGTTATGGGTTCAAGAAATGCAGGTCCATCCTACTCATCCAGGCAAGAGGGCAGCAGGTCAGCATAGCAAGATATCAATCCTTCAGACCAGCAGTCCTTCAGAGTAGAAGTCCTTTCAGCAGCACAGCAGTCCTTCTTCCTGTTAGAGTGTCCAGCAGAGTAAAAGTCCTTTCAGCAGCACAGCAGTCCTTCTTACTGTTAGAGTGTCCAGCAGAGTAAAAGTCCTTTCAGCAGCACATCAGTTCTTCTTCCTGTTAGAGTGTCCAGTAGAGTGGCAGTCATTTCCGCAGCAGAGCAGTCATACTTCCCGTCAAAGTATCCACAGGTCTAGAGGTGCACTGAAGAGTCAGTATCAGAGGTCGAATATTTACACCTACTAGAGTGTTTGAGGTGAGTGGAAACTTCTAGAGGCATGCTATGATGAGCCTTCTGGGCCCAAGCTCCAGACTTATTACAGGGGACATGCAGTCATTTGTGTTTTCCCTATTTTGCATTCTTTTTGTTTTGGTGTCATTTTAATCATACAAATATTTCCTATTTTTATAAATGAGTGGTGGATTTACATTGTGTGTTGTGTCTTACTTATTTAATGTATTGGTGTTTTTGAATGCTTCACACACCTGTCTCCAAAATTACGTCTGCCTGCTCATCGACAGCAACCCAGGGTTGAGCAAGAGAAGAATTTATTCATACCTAACATTGTGTTGGTGGCCATATTGCTAGTGGTCGGTGCGTACTTACCCCTACTAATAATCCACCTTCCAACACACGTTATGTTATTATATGTGTTTCTGATGGTTGCTAGATAGCTGAGATTACAAGTTTCGTCCATAGTAGCCTCGTCCAGCATATCTGCAATCAGGTGTAAGGATATAGTAAGTGGGAACAGACATCCAAACACAGGGGCAGGTATCCTTCAGCGTTGTAAGCATATTTGACTGCTTGCTTCTTCAAACACTAGAGAGGCCAGTGTTCAGACCAGCAGGCAAAGAATCCTGCAGTTCCCAGCAGACAGATGGATTTCTGCACACAGGCAGACAGATTCAGATCTAGAACAACATTGGGAGACTGCTAATAACATCTGCAAGCAAAGTGACACACACAGACAGACTGCTCTGCTGTAGGACAGGAATGCAGGCTTTGATCGAGGAGGAAGGTGGGAAATTACAGGCAGAGACACAGAATTGGAAACTTTGGAACAGGGAAACGAGTGGACATTTTGGTAGAAAGAAATACCAAAAATAAACACAGAAAGGAAAATAGAGACAGATTAAAACAGACGGGTTTCAGCCCTGACAGGTAAACACAGATAGTAAGAAGCACACAGATCCATCTCAACATGCAGCAGAGAGACAAATGCATAGAAACTGACAGATTTATAGGGAGGGAAGAATCTAGAATGGCAGAGACCGACATTAAAGAGACAGATACCCTCAAAGCACAGAGATATAAAAATAAACACATGCCCAACAGAGGCAGACAGATAAATTGTGAAAGCACAGGCGCGTCTATCATAAAAATCCCGATGGACAGACAGATGAACTGACAAACGTTCAGATGTGCTTGAATAACTGCCGGTTCACAGCAGAGCCATGTGGACACCGAAGCCCAGGAGGGGGCCTTTCTGTTAAGCATCCACTGTGCAAGAATGGAGCAGCCTGTCCGGCTCGGAGCTCCTCAGTAGACAAATAGCGCTGGGAGCCTCCCGTCTGAAGTTAGGGAGCTTTCCAGCCCTGGCCACAATTTGTTTGGCGTCCCTCCCAGACATGAATCAAAGGTATTAGCCCTTTTGATCCCAGAGGGCCAGATTCCGCCATCCAAAGCCTGCACGCCTCCATAAGATTGAACATGAACTGCGTGCATCGCGGTTTACTTTCCATATTTAATCACGATCCTAGTTAATCCACAGCGATGCTTCTGACGATCCCAGCTCGTCATGAGGCACAGTGGAGCTGTGCTCATGACGAACTGGGCTCGTTATAATGGCTGCGGCACTCCCAGGCGTGCCTGTGCGTGAGAATCAATTAGTGGGCAGAGTCGTGACGAGCCCAGCTCGTCATGAGCACAGCTCCACTGTGCCTCATGACGAGCTGGGCTCATCACGAGCACCGCGGCGCCTCGGCCCCCCTCTTCCCGCGCCATGGGGGAATTACCCCCGTGGCGAAGGCGTTAACCTCTACGCTTGCTGCTATTCTCCGTTTCCGGGTGGGAGCCCGGCCCGGACAAGGCAAAGCAGGAGCCAATAGGGGCCGGCGCCAAACGCCGTCCGGAGGCCGGAAGCTGCCCCCCTCCACCATCCCTACACGGGGTGCAATGCCAGGAAAAAAGGGGCGACGACGATTGGTCGCCCGAAGCGAACTCAGCCTCCCCCAATCAGGGGACCAGGCCATGGAGGGGGCTAAGAGGGGCAAGTATTCAATCATCTCCGATAGTAAGGAGATAAGGAGATAAGGAATCCCACTCACCCACTGTAGAGAAAGGCAGAAAAGCGCGCGTTGCAGCCGCAGCGGGCGAGGGAGGCGGAATACAACCTAGAAGGATAGGAAAGGAAGAGTAATTGATAGAAGTAGATGGAAGGCTCACGCAGTGTCCTTGGGATGCCTCACCGCAGGGACACGAAGGTAGCAAACAGTGGCCAGTAGCCATGGGGAGAATAGATGGAAGGCTCCCGCAGGGCCGTTTGGATGCCTCATGGCAAGGGTACCAAAGGAGCGAGGTAGAACTCAGCCGCAGGCTGGTTAGATGAGATGCTCACATGGGGTACTTGGGGTGCTACACAGCAGGGACCTGGAAGAGCAGGGAGGGGCCAAGTTGGCACTGAAGGCATGCGGGACGGCGCTAACAGCCTGGGCAAGTCCGGACGGACACGCAACTAGATGGTAGCAAGTTGAAGCCTAACCCTTTGGCAACAGTAGTCGTGGCATTCTCTAGAAAGCCATCTGTCTGAAAAGCAGATATCAACCAAAATGGACTGAATAAGTCACGATGGCAAATAGTTAAAACAAGCAACAAAAATGTTATCTATCACCACGAGAAACAAAATGTAGAAATGTTTATCTGTTTAATAAACTGCAACCTATTTTGGCAAGAAACAAGTTTTCCATGATATGTTTTAAAGGTGTAAGGGCTGCAAATTACTAAGGGAGTGGAAGGCAACTCGCCGCCTGGGAGGGTGTGGCTTGCCCACGTGCTATTTATTTGTGCACGGCCACAAATTACGTAAGAGGGGTGTGGCTGATGGAAGACCTGCTATACAAGGCGACTACTATGTTGAGTATGTAAGTAGTCAAATATTCACTGACAAAACCAAAAGTTTTCTTTCAAACTGTGTGTGTGTATTCATTGGTTGACAAATGTATATGTGTGCGAATCGTTGAGTGTGTGTATGTATGTGTGTGAGAGAGAGTCACATGCAGATTGAATAGAGTGCATCCATGGATGCATGGTTAAATAGACTGAGTGGATCAATGAGTGTAAGCAACATCTGACTAGGTGCATAAATTGATGACCCGATGAATGAGTGAGTTTCTGGATGAAAGGACTTGGAAGAGCGGATCAAAAAGTAACCAGGTAAGGTAGGTAAAAGAATAATGTGAGAAATTAGTACTGCTCTATGTAAACCCCCCTGTTTTTGTATGTTTTGGACTACTTGTTTTATGGACTTCTACTGTGAGTAAGTCTTACTTCCTGAATGTTACTCACTCTTAGCTCAGTCAATGACCTGGGAATGTCTGCCTTTGAAGATAAGGACTGCTGCGTAGCTAGGTTGAGAGGCTCTGGGCTGGTTGCACATATGAACATGTGCACACAGACACACAGTTGCACATGTGGATGGATGGAGCATGTGAGACTACTCTCTGCGCAGAGGAAACTTGTTACAGAGGGGACCTTACATAGATTGATGCTGTCCTGGACAGGCCTTCAGATATAAATACTTTTGAAAAAGACAAGGGAACCCGGAGGCAATTTGTCCAGGACCTTGGGTATATATGTATGTTTTCTAAAGATAGTGGTCCCTAGACAAAAAGGAACACTATAGTGCAATAAATATAGACTCAATGGGCGCTATATTCTTTGTCCAGCCGTACAGGATTTAATATCAGATAACAGATAAACATATAACATCAAATACACAGAAAAATTCAAGTGGGACACATCCAGCGTCCTAGTGTCATAAAGGAAAAAGGGAACAAAAACAATAAGTGCAGGGTTCAGGCAAGGGAAAACGATTTACATTGTGTGTTGTGTCTTACTTATTTCATGTATTTGTGTTTTTAATGCTTCACACACCTGTTTCCTAAGTTATTGTTTTTGTTCCCTTTTTCCTCTATGACACTAGGAAGCTGGAGGCGTCCCACTTGAATTTTTGTGTGTATTTGATGTTATATGTTTATCTGATATTAAATCCTGTCCGGCTGGACAAAGAATATAGCACCTATTTAGTCTATATTTATTGCACTATAGTATCCCTTTTTGTCTAGGGACCACTACATTTAGAAACATTAAGATATAAGT
Source organism: Lissotriton helveticus (assembly GCF_964261635.1). Classification (NCBI taxonomy): domain Eukaryota; kingdom Metazoa; phylum Chordata; class Amphibia; order Caudata; family Salamandridae; genus Lissotriton; species Lissotriton helveticus. Next base: position 435,552,670 of record NC_136062.1, on the reverse strand, counting down.
AGGCATTGACATATGAGTCTGTAAACCTGTAGTGCTTCAATCAAGAACGTGTAGTGTTTTATTGTATTATTCAATATGAGCAAAAATTGCACCAAACAATGTCACAATCGTTAGGCTTCGGGGCTCGTGACTACTCTACCATCAAGGTGAATCAGGAACCTGACATTCATATCCCAGTATCTGCACGCCTTCTGGCATTTAAAGATTCATCATATTTCTCTGACTCAGCTCCTAATTAGATTCTGGCCATTGTATCACCCTGCTGGGCTAAATGAATTGCTCTTCTGGCCTGCTGGAGGCGCAAAGGTCTCCCCACACAATAACCCATAAGGCAGTAATTAGGCCTGCTTGGACATGAGAGGGTGGGGATAGAATCTGCAGGTGCTAATTACCTTTCACACCACACCTGCCCTGGGAAGTCTCAACCCAAAAGAAACAAAGAAAAGCAGCCCGACTTCTGGAGCCTGTCACATGAGCAGCTGCCCTTAGCAGTTCTGGATAGAAGGGGAAGGCAGCGGTGGCAGCTAGGACTGGAGCTTAGGCTCTCAGAGAGGGTATTTTAGTAGGCCACTTGAAGGTGCCAGATTGGAAATTCCCAGACTGCTGTGCAGGAGAGTCTGGCAGGGACGGAGTGATGATGTGTCCGCGTACAATTGGGTAAAACCTTCTATCCCATTGAAAAAACCATGTTAAAGGTACAGAATTCTGAGAGATTCCTAGACCTGAGTTGACTCCAGCTGAAGAAAAAGGTCCTTCTGGAAGAAGACTCATGATTTCTGATTCCTGATTCTTGTTGGAAGTGGAGGACTCACACAAGGACTCAGAGACCCCAGAATCCTGCTGGCACGCAGGGACTGAAACTATTCTCCAAGAACCAAGTGGTTGGCCTCCTATTTACCTGTTTCAAGGACACAGGAACCAGGAAGACTCCTGACCTCAAGATGACCCATCTGACTGAAGAGGACTATCAGAAATCCTGGCTGGTGAGAACTGTGGTAGATAACCTGAAGATAACCTGGAGACTTCTGTGCATAGCAATAGGTTTATTGCGCAGTTTAACAGCAAGACATCTTCATAAGGAGCTGGCCAGGCACAAACTGACTCAACCTAGAATCCCAGGAGGAGTTCAGAGCCACATACATTCTGGAACACAATGAGGTAAGGTGGTAATGAAAATAGAAGTAGGAATAATGTACAACACATCTTCTCTCGTTGAAAACAAAAGAAATAAATGCCATGAGGAAAGAAATTACCTACTAAACAAACAGAAGAATGTTAGGGAAAAAGATAAACAGGGAACAAGAATAAAACAGGGAAAATACCTTGGTTCATTAGATGTCTGTCGGGATTCTCTGATCAAACGCCGAGCCCTTCCAAGGCGTCATCTACTCCATTGAGGAAGTCTGTGGAGTCTGCTGCAGCCGCCACGCCTCGCCGGACCCGCTCCGCGGATCCCGCTTCGCGGCTTGTAGCGCTTTCCAGGTCTGAGAAGGGGTGCTGACTTGGACTGACCGGCAGGGCTGCGAGCGACAGCGGTGGACTCCAAGGACCAGGAGTCCCCGCGCGCCCCTAGTCCAGCTGGGCTGCTCTCCCTGCCGGCCCCGCCCTCACCTTCACAGCGTTAAAACACCGCCATCACCTGGCCCCCAGCGGATTCTCTGATCAAACGCCGAGCCCTTCCAAGGCGTCATCTACTCCATTGAGGAAGTCTGTGGAGTCTGCTGCAGCCGCCACGCCTCGCCGGACCCGCTCCGCGGGTCCCGCTTCGCGGCTTGTAGCGCTTTCCAGGTCTGAGAAGGGGTGCTGACTTGGACTGACCGGCAGGGCTGCGAGCGACAGCGGTGGACTCCGAGGACCAGGAGTCCCCGCGCGCCCCTAGTTCAGCTGGGCTGCTCTCCCTGCCGGCCCCGCCCTCCCGGTAGCCAATTGGACAGCTACATAGAGGACCTACCGTTCCCGCTGCGCGGGAGGGCGCCGGGAGAAGCCCGGGACAAGGGCGGGACCGTCTGTGGCTGTCCGGGGCCGACAGCGGCCGGGCCGGGCTCACTCCCTTTGCTCTTTGCTCTTGCAGATTGTAAGCTAGACTTCCCGAATCCTGTCATATTCTTCTGGGAGTCGACCTCTTGGTATAATTGTGCTTTTCTAATCTTAGCGCCTTTTTCTTTTTCTCGTCAATCAGACTAGTGTTCCCCAATCCTGCCTCCTGCCTTACACGTCCCCACACGTCCTTAGTGATGTCTACCTCTGAGGTTACCCAGGTGCCGGCCACACAAGGGTCCCCCTTGCTTGGACCTTTGGACAGATTTTTTGCCAAAATTAAGACGGATGTAGACCGGGAGCTCACTCTGGCTGAGAAACGAGCGGGCCGACGTTTCTCCATTGAAAAATTACAATTAAGACCTCTTCAGCCCCTGGATACATCCATAACAACTCTACCGTCCCCCATCGATCTTACCACACCAACAGATCCTGTTAACACTTCGCCATCCACAGAAGGTATTCCCCTCATTTTCCAGACTAGTCCCCCTGTACAGAAGGATATTATTACTATTTCTGACTCTAATTATTCCCAGGTCCTTGACACCCAGATCATAGACCTAAGCACTCCTTCTGCGGAACCAGCTCTCCTTTATGATATAGGCATACCTTCTCCCGTGTTTACACCAATTGGACCTAACCACCATACCAAGAGTATTCCCGAGTCCCAGTTCCCAATATCACCGCCAAGGGACTCTATTAAGAGTCTCAAAACCCCCTCTGTAAAAATTCCCTTTGGCTCTCCACCAAGGAAGAGAAGAAAGAAGCTTTTAATTAAAAGGAGAACCGTCCCTCCCATTCAAGTGTCACACACTCCATTCACTATCCCGGATAAGGCAGGGACTGTAGATCCTGCGAAAGAGATGACCGCCAACTCAATCTCGGTACCCAGTTACGCAGGGTTACTGAATGACATTGACTGCCTCATTAAGGCGTTGATCCTTCCCCTCACTGAAAGGATCAAAAGCTTAGGGGAGAATGTCGATAAAATCTTACAAGTACAAAAGGGGATACCTTGCCCTAAATCGAACGTCACGAGAGACTTACCACAGCTTACTAAAGAATCTAATCCATCCAAGATGGTGACCGGTATCCCTAAGGCAAACGCTCCATCTATAGCTAGGCCATCAAAACCCCCCCAGAATGGGAACCCCAATGCCAAAAATAGCAATAATAGTAATATCAATACCACTGTATTGGATAAATCTTCGACCGCAGGAAAATCTCATACCACTACTAGGCCCCATAGTACGCATTCCAATAATAGTATTAATTCAAAAAACCCTCTTACTGTAACACATCAATCTAATAGAAGATCAACGAATACCGCTGATCTACCACCCGAGTGCATAAATTATGTTATAGCACTTACAGGAGTTCCGCCCCTGCCAGAAGGTAACCCTGAACATCAGGCCAATTTAAAAAACAAGGTCATCTATTGGCTGAGGAGAAACAGACCACTCCCGCCACATTTAAATGGCGATATCATCTCGGCCAGGCGATGCAATTGGGTAGGTAGTAGACCCAAGGATATTGATGGTGATGTGATCTTAGTTAATTTCAAAGACCACAGATTGGTCACTCACATCAGTGACTGGTATCCTGGATCAGGAGAGGGGGGAATTTCAACCCACAACCTAAGCTACTTCTATCCCGAGGGCATGCTGAGACAACCACCAGCTCGGTCAAAACTTTATCACTCCGATAGCTATGGTCGCCTAAAAACCCCCGGCGGCCCCAATATTTCTACCTCTTATAACCACCACACGGGCCACAACACTCCCTTTCCCTACCCTTTACACACCTCTGCCCCAATCTCGCACAGATTAGTTGCCCCATATAGTATGGACGTTATGCGAACACCAAGGGGCCGGAATCACTACGATAATACCGATGATTTCTGGTTGCAGCCCAGTCAGGCACCCCTACCACTGAGAAATCCTCATAACCCAAGACGGCAATGGGGCGATCCAAATCATTACAACCCCAAAGATTTCTGGAATATACCCCTGTCTAATTTTTACCAGCCGCTCTCAGGCTTAGATGACAATGAATGACTTCATAAGTCGATTAATAAAGTTAAGCCTGCTGTAGGCTCGCAGTACAGTCAGTGCGTATCGGCCCACTTCTTGTCATCTAGCCAGTCTAAAAAGCAGCCTAAGAGCGGTCAGTGCAGTATGGTGGCGGGGACGGATTCTCCTGGTGAACCCTTGCTACCTGGCTCCACCCAACACTTCCCCCAACCGTCTACGCTTAATTGTTCCACTTCTAATTCTCCCATTCTTTCCCTTACCCGTATCATTCTAACTCAGCAAGCAGACATACCTTGTGCGAACGCGGGCTGCCCACGTGGGGACATTAGCAACGTACCCGTTTTTAATTCACTTCTTTCATGGAATGTTGCGGGGCTAGCCAGTAAAGTTCATAACAAAGCCTGGTTAGATGTTATTCACATTCACGACATCATATGTCTCCAAGAAACTTGGTGTTGTGAAGAAGTCCATCTTCTGGGGTACCAAACTTTTCACTCTTCGGCCTCGCTGTCAGCTCAGGGTCATAACAAGGGGGGCCTCTGTGTCTATGTCTCAGCAACAGCAAATGTTAAGATCTACAAATTCTTCTCCAACACCCACTTCCAAATTTTATCCTTCAAGTGGGGCAAGTCAGAGAATATTGTACTGGTGAACATTTACAATAATATGTCTGATATTGAACTGGAATCCACCTTGTCATACATGTCACGTCTGATTTTGCATTCTGTGGATCGCTTTAAGGGGGCAAAAATAATTTGGGCAGGGGACTTTAACTGTACAATTTGCCCACAGTCCGATTCTCCTTTGTGTGGTCTCGCAGACTATGGTGAGGAAATTCCAACTCATTTTGTTCACTCAAAGAGGGGGATATTGTTAAATACTTCTGCTTTTAATTTTGATCTTGGTTTTGCCAACCAGATTTGTTCCGCACCTGTGCAGTTCGAGCCAACCTTCTTTGGCAGAGGTTGCAACTCAACTATTGATTTTATACTGATAACCACTGCCAATCTTGGGTTCTTGACCTCGTGGGTGGTTGGCAAGGATGTATTTAGCGACCATTACCCCCTTTCCATCAGTGTAAAAGTAAAAGAACGAAATGTTAAAAATCCTACCCATTGCATGTATCCTTATAGGGTAGAACTATCTAAAACTAATGGTTACGTGGTGAAATGGGAGAAGATCGCCCCCAGCGTGTTTATGAAAAAGCTAATCTCTGACTCTGTAAATGATGTTAATGTTTGCCTTGAGGAAGATGCGGACCCCTCCATAGTCATGTCAGCTTTTGCCAATATACAATATCGGATTAAAAATTTGCTGACCCGGGCAGCTAATAATTACACACCTAGAGAAGGGTGGTTTGATGGGAAGTGCACGAAAGCACTAAAAGCTCTTAAAAAAGTTTTGGCCATTAAACCGAGGGACCCCCACCTAATCCGCAGCGCTAGGCAAACATATGAACGTGTATTAAAAGAAAGAACCTTGGCCTTAAAAAAGCAAGCTTGGGCCACACTAAGAGAAGCAGCCTCCGAGAAAAATACCACTAAATTTTGGAGATTGGTCAAATCTTTGTACCAACCGAATCATAGTGGAAATAAAATAGATCTGGCAATAACGGGCGACAGATGGCTCGCACATTTCAGGCAATTATACAAGCACACAAAGCCTGCCGACGCTACCACCTCGATAGGGCTGACTCCAATTTCTCCCCAAAATACAGAAAGTAGGAGGGACACCCATCTCCCAGTCTGCCCATTCCCGATTGATATTATTTTTTCAGTAGGTGAAGTGCAGGATGCAATTAGGGACAGTGCAGCAGGCAAAGCACCAGGGCCAGACTGTACCCCGGTGGACGTGTACAAAGCTGAACCACACTTCTGGGCCCCTCTGCTTACAAATGTGCTGAACAAGGGCAATCAAAAGGGGTTTATTAAAACTTGGTCGGACGCAATAGTGGTCCCCATTTTTAAAAAGGGCAGGCGAGATGACCCGACCTGCTACAGGCCTATATCTTTATTGGATGGCCTCATGAAAATAGCAGGGAGGATTATCTTGAAGAGGCTCCAGGACTGGGAGGAAGAGCACAACGTAGTTTCACACTTCCAATATGGATTTAGGAAGGGCCTAGGGACTTCCGAGCAGTGTCTAAACTTGGCGCTTTTATGTGCAAAATACACGCAGGCACACTTTTTATAACTTTTGTTGATTTAAGTTGTGCTTTTGACTGCGTGGACCATACCTTTTTATGGTCAACACTGGCCGAGATGGGCATTGACGCACGCATAATCACCTTCATCAGAGAGCTGTATCACAACTGCGGGGCAAGAGTAAGATATGGCAAGCAGGGCGAAAGTACCGATAAATTTGTCCTGTCAAGAGGGGTTAGACAGGGGTGTATTTTGGCCCCAAGGCTATTTACTTATTACATAAATTCAGTGGGCCATTACCTCTCTCTTTTTCAAAATGATTACCCTACCGTGAAAGGCTCACCGGCGCCAATTCTCTTGTACGCCGATGACGCGGCAATAATGTCCCAGACTCAAGTGGGACTACAGAGGGCGGTGACTAAATTTGCAGGGTACATGCAGGATAGAGGGCTGAAAGTGAATATTTCAAAAACATATACCATGCCATGTACCAACAAGCGTAGGAGGGCGCCGTGTAAGGTCTCCCTGGACAAACAGAATATAGCCACTGTAGATAAGTTCTGCTACCTGGGCATACTGTTTGACAGGCGATGCCGTTGGAAGCAGGCGATTGAAGCTAGGAAACTGGCCTTCATTCGCACCATAGGCGTTTACGCGCTTTTTCCAACAGAGTGGGTGGTAAACCTATTAAAGAGCTGGTACAGATATACCGGGCGAAGTATGTGTCCACAGCCACCTATGGGGCGGGACTTTGGGGCATTGAGAAGGATCAATCTTTGCAGGGCTGTGAGAATCAATTCATCAGTTATCTCCTAGGTGTAGCAAAAACCTCATCCTCATTCATGACATACATAGAGACAGGAGTCAAGTACCTGAGCGACATAATTAGGATGGCCCCAATTCTCTTGTGGCACAAGGTATGGACCACAAGCGAAGCCAGTTTCAACAGGGACCTCTTGGAGGATTGCCTGGCCCTAGATGGGGTTGCAAGTCTCCGTTGGTTGTCGTATGTAAGATCTCTACTTAATGAGCTGGGTCTCCCAGATTACTATGTAAAACCTAGAACCCTGGAGGGTATATCTAGATCAGCTCTCAAAAAAACACTAATCACCCATCTGGAAACTTTGAGATGGAATGCTGAAAAGAATAAACAAACCATCTTAAATTTTCAGGAAGTCACCCCCAATGAAGGCATGCAAATGTACCTAATTGTGGATCCCAGCCCGTATCACAGAATGCTTCTGTCCCGTCTCCGCCTTGGGACCTTCTTTCGCATGGTATCTGTACCGGAGATGAATTATTGGTCTACCTCTAAATTGCCCTGCACCTGTGATAATACCGCTCTGCAATCTAATTTGCATATAATGTTCTTTTGCACTTTCTATTCCACCCCCAGAAAACTTTATCTAAAACCTCTTTTAAATCGGTGGGGTGTAAGAAACTGTAGGCCTGCCTTCTTAAGACTATTAAAACTTGAAGATGAGCATGTAATTTTTGCGGTATCTTGTTTTTTAAGATCTGTCATGTTGTTACGGAAAACCATGTGGTAAAACATTTTTGCCTGAGTCCCTCCATGTTCATTGTGTTAGACAGTACAAATTGCACCTTAAATCATACTGTATTTGCACAAATTTTTTAATGATTTGATTATTACATTTGCCGTTTTTAACTGTTAATGCATACGTAAACATTTATTAATTGTGATTATATTTCGATGTATGTGTTGTGCTTTTATGATTTTTTATGAAAATCGAATAAAGCTTATATATTATTATTATTATTATAGATGTCTGTTCAATCACAACAGTAATCATTTAGATATACCGGTGGTCTACGAGATCTTGGACACTTTGAAGGTGGCTGACGTAAGTCATGAATAGGTGAAGAAACAGACTGGTTTGATGCTCCACTACTGGATGGAACATCAGCAGCATCACCTCCACTACTGGATGGAACATCAGGAGCATCACCGCCACCATCACTACTACACAACCCTTCCACATTATTGGAGGAAGATGGAACAAGAGAATGAATGAGCATGTAACCAGAAGAACCACTATTACAATCATGTTGAACCTGAGGAGAATCAGTATCAGATATTTGGGAACCAGTACCAGAACAAGCTTTCTGATATAGAGCAACCCTTCTCAAACCCCATTTCTCCCCATTGGAAAGTACCACATAGTAAGGGTAAACCTTCTTCACCAAAAAAGGACCTCTGAATTTAGACAAACCTCCAGAAATCCTACCGGATTTCACTTTAACAAGGTCACCTTTAGATATTTTGTTAGAAACTGGCTCCACCATCTTATTACTAGAGGACATCTGTACAGCTGAAGGAAGGGACCCAGACTCAATAGCACTCCTTGTCACATCTGATTTAGAGACTAAATCTTTAAGCCAAGAGGGAGTCAATTTCGTGCTGTGGCTCCTACCCCTCATAATCTCAAAAGGAGACTTGTTCTGAGAACCATGCAAAGTCGTGCAATAAGCATAATCCATTTCACGAACCATACCTGAAGCTGAGGAACCCCTAGAAACAGCCATCTGGATGGTTCCTTTGACTAACTTGTTTAAACGCTCACAAAGGCCATTCCCTTGGGGATTGTAGAGTGACGTTCTGTGATGGGAAATACCAGAACACGCTAGGAATGAACGCATGTCATGAGAAACTAACTGTGTTCCGTTGTCAGTAATGATGACATTAGGAAAACCCTCCATGAAAAACAAAGACCTCAAATATCTTATGGTCGTATTAGTAGTGATGTCCTTCAAAAATTCAACTGACAACCACTTTGAAAAACAATCCACTACAACAATAGCAAACCTCTGAGACACAGGTAGCTCATTCATTGGACCTATAAAGTCAAGACATATGGTATGCCACGGTACTTCAGGAAACTTTAACTCCCCTATCTGAGAACCTGCAGAAATGTTCAATCTTTTCTCTCCCATCTTACAGGTAGGACAATCCTCAACCCAGGAAGAGGAGGATGAGTCCATACCGGGCCACCAAAAATTCAACTTGAGCCTTTGTTGTGTTAATGTTTGTCCCAAATGCCCTTCATGTGCTATGGCAATAAGTTTAGATCTCAAATCAGCAGGAGGAACAAATTTGTCTCCACGCATTATGACATTATCTTCACACACAGACAATTCATCAATGATCTTTAGGAAAGGACATACAGAAACATGGACACAACTTTCTCTCCGTGTACCCAACTTGATCAATTGAATGACTTCCTGCAAAACACAATCTTTAGACATAGCCTCCAACCAATCCATACACGAAAAAGAACTAGCACCAAGGGAAACAACATCATTAATCCAAGCAATGCTTTCATCAGTACCCTAAAGAATGAACGTCTCACCAGATTGAGACTTAGTCGGTATAGCCAACCTGGATAAACAATCAGCCTGAAAGTTTCTCCAACCCTGTATGTGGGATATATCAAAGTGATACTCCTGGAGCTTGGAAGCTAACCTCGCCAACCTTGGGGAACTACAGGCTGCACCACCAGGGGAAAGTATCCTGATAAGCGGCTTATGGTCAGTCTTGAGATTGAATTGTGTACCCCACAAATAAGTGCGGAAATGATGTGCGCCCCATGCGGCAGCTAAAGCCTCTTTCTCGATGACCGAGTAATTCTGTTCACATCGAGAAAGAGTGCGGGAAGCAAAAGCAATGGGCCTCTCGCCATTCTTATGTGATTGCATCAAAACAGCACCAACTCCACAAGCACTCGCATCAACTAACAACGTAGAAATTATTTTTGTATCAAAAGGTGCTAAGACCTTTGCAGTGCAAATGGCGTCCTTGATGTTGTTAAAGCACACCTCCAGTTCATGTCCCCATACAAATTTGCATCCTTTCTTAAGTAAGGCTCTCAAGGGCAGTGTCTTCTCTGAAAATGTCTCTACAAATTTAGAATAGTACTCTATCAATCCCATGAAAGAACGTAATTGGTCCTTGTCAGTAGGACAAGGAGCAGAACGTATAGCCTCCATGAGATCTTTCTTTGGTTTTACTCCACTAGCGGATATCTCATGACCAGGATATTCAATGTCCTCAACTAGAAAAGAACATTTCTCTTTCCGCAAGGTAAGACCAGTGTCCCAGATCCTATGTAGGACATTCCTCAGGACATGATTGTGTTCAGCAACAGATTCGCCAAAAACCAGGATGTCGTCCTGGAAGAACACCACATTTTTAACCCCTTGAAAATTTCAGTGACTAACCTTTGGAATACACTCGCCGCCGATACCAAACCAAAGGGAAGGCGAGTGAATTGAAAGATGCCCTCTGGAGTGATAAAGGCGGTAAGATGTTTCGAGGACTCATGAAGCTTGACCTGGTGATAGGCACTCTTCAGGTCCAATTTTGAGAAGTATTTTGCTCCCTGAAGAGTGGACACCATCTCTGAGATGTTTGGTAAGGGAAAGGTGTCTGCTACAATACACTTATTTAAGGCCCTGAGGTCCACACAGAACCTAAGTTTACCATCAGCTTTCTTAGAAATAACCACAGGAGAAACCCAGGCTGATGCTTCGGTTGGTTCTATGACTCCAGACTGAAGCATCTCTTCAATCAGTGCACTCACATCCTCACGGATAGAGATGGGAATCCTTCTGACCCGGTGCTGTACAGGTAAGCTGTTCTTCTTCAGCTTGATGAAGTGAGAATAACCTCTCAATTCACCAAGTTCAGCTTTGAACACCGAACTAAACTCATCAAGAATGAATTCTATAGAGTCATCATCCACTACCATGATCTGATTCTTGGCTCTTGGATTGATGACAATGTACACATCATATTGATGAATCCAACCTAGGATGGGAGGACAATCAATGGAGACGTACACTTTGCCCCAAGTTGATCTCTTTTCAAAGCAGATGTCGGATTCAAAGAAACCAAGAATTTCTATCTTCTGGCCATTGAAACCCTTAGGTGAAATGTCACTCTCGTTCAAATTCATTCCTTTCCAGAAAGTGTCAAAAATAACTCTGGGAATGATGGTATGACGCTACCCTGTATCCACCATCAATGACACTTCATGAGAGTCAATTTTGAAGATAGCCTTCGGTCTGTTCTGTCTAGGATCCTCACCAACGACATCTATTTCATCGACTACTAAAAGTCTCTCAGCTTCTCCTTCAAAAAGGTAATCCTCAACAGTAGCAACTCTTTGCTTAGGTTTAGCCTTGCACATCTTTGAGAAGTGCCCCATTCTGCCACACTTGAGACATTCCTTGTTTGAGGCAAAACAAAATTTAGCTTCGGAAGAATGACTACTACTTCCACATCTGTTGCACAATTTGTTACTAGTGAAACCTTTCTTTTGTGGAAATTTCGGCTTATACTTTCCCACTGCAATGTTGTCACCACCACAATGTTCACATTCAGTCAGGCTTTTCTTATCAGAAACTACTGATACTTCTTGTTGAGGGTTCACTTTGTGAGAATCCAGAGCCTTCATACATTTGCTAGATTCCTCAATGACCTTTGCTAGATCAATGGCATCCTTGAGCGAAGGATTCTTTGCTGCCCATAACCTCTCCTGTATTTTCTTATTTGAACATTGTACAATAAGCTGATCTCTAATCAGCTCGTCAGTCATGACACCGAATTTACATTTGATGGACAACTCTCTGAGTCGAGCCACAAAATCATCTATAGATTCAGACTCTTTTTGACGTTGAGTGTAAAATTTATAACGGTTCATGACTAGATTCTCCTCTTTCGAGAATCTCACCTCCAACCTCCACACAGCTTCCTTGAACTCATCGTCCATTTCTTGCCCATTAGCTCTTAAGTCTATAGGTAAAAATCTGAAGACTCTCTGCCCCTCTTTGCCAAGTGTGCTTAAAAGGATAGCTTTTTTCCTTTTTGCTGAGAATTCTTGACCATCTAGCGCTTCGAGGTAGTTGTCAAACATTATATACCAATCTTCCCATGGTATTTCTGGTGTGCCAGGTTCAGCTAAAAACTGTGGTGGTAAGGTAACCAGGATTTGTTGTGTCATGTTATAAATTTGAATTAATTTAGCTAAAATAACCAGTTGAAAAGTCAATATGGAAGGGCTCACAATGTTTTTGTTTTTTTTTGTTTGTTTTTTAGCTAATATGTAAAATTCCGTTTTTTGACATACCTTCAATTAGAGTCAGCGCACAGTAAGATTTTATTCTGAACAGTCCTTTGAGAACTTCTTTGCTTACTGATCGTTAGACTTCTGCTCAAAGACGCTCGCAGAAATTCTTCAAACACCGTAATTACGATGTAAATACTCTATAAAATGGCCGCCACTTCAGTTCGAGGCTTGGAACGCATCAGCGTGAGTCGTGGAACGCATAGATGCTTTGCGCTAAGCTGATTGCGCATGCGTGGATGCCAGAGTTGTGTTTCACTAACGCGGTGACATCATACACAGCGCGCCTAGCAACAGTACCGGTTGCCGATGTGCTCATGCTCAAAACGCTGTACTCACGATTATGCCAAAATTGTCCCAAATTCTGCTGGCGTAGAGTAGACAAAGAGGCTGCACACGTCGGGTTCTTGACCTTTTTAGAAGATCACACGTCCGCTGTTAAATTGGCACAAAAACGACCCAAATCTTCTTGGAACGTCGAAGATGACCACAGGTATCCCTGACCAGCATCAAATCGTCGCCAAAATTGTGGTAGATAACCTGAAGATAACCTGGAGACTTCTGTGCATAGCAATAGGTTTATTGCGAAGTTTAACAGCAAGACATCTTCATAAGGAGCTGGCCAGGCACAAACTGACTCAACCTAGAATCCCAGGAGGAGTTCAGAGCCACATACATTCTGGAACACAATGAGGTAAGGTGGTAATGAAAATAGAAGTAGGAATAATGTACAACAAGAACCTTGTTGGCCAGTTGCCTTCCAGAGGACCTACGGGCAGCAGGATTGGGCAGAAGTAGGCTTCCCAGCAGTGGCAGATTGTGTCTGAAGGTGAAACATTTGAAAAGGACAATCCACTTGGAGTATCTGACCTTCACTCCAACATGATCAACCTGAAATTGTGCTTCGTTTTCAATCCAAAAACTGATGCTTTTCTATGGTGCTTACCTTTTTAGGTCCAAAAACTGTCGCTTTTCTATGGTGCCTAACTTTCAAATGAATGCCTCATCTCCCCTTAGCCTATTTGGTTGATGATCTTGGTGTCTTTTTCCTCAATCAATATTACTGTATTTCTCTACATTGGTTGGAGAATTTTACTGTGTTGTGTTCTTTCCTTTGAAACTGTTGATACTCATTGAACTTTGCATGCACTCCTCTGGGGATTGCCTGCTGTTTGTGCCAAAGTTACCAGGGGTGCAGTAGAAATTCTTTCACAACTGCATTTTGATCTTATCTGAGAGGGTTTTTTGAGTTAGGTGGGCCCCCGCAGCCCCAGTAGATTAACCCTATTTTTGACAAATAGCAGTGGAGCTCATTCTGTAGCAGTAGCGACACCATCCCTGTGGGGCAGTCTTAGGCTACAGTTCAATGATGATGTAGCATCTTGAGTGGAAAATTACAAGCTGTCAAAGGCTGAAATGCCAATGCTCCGTGAATTGACATAAACATTGTGGCCATCTTGAAGTGGTACAATTTTTGAAAAACAGCTTAAAATAGCTTTCCAGCAGATATAGTGGAAGAATTTTTTTTTCTCCTATTGAAACAGGTTTAAGATATTTTAAAAATATGACTATGATAAATATCACAGTAACACAACATTGCTCCTCCTAGATATTTTTACCTTAGATTTGAAAAGTATGATAGAATATTTCATGTACTTTACCTCATGGCTGCAGCAACTCTTGCATTGCTTTGGGATAATCTATCAGGTGTAGTAGCGGCTGGTGTCAGAGCTGAGTGGCGGGGCAGGAGAGGGAGAGCACGACGAATTACAACAACAAAAAACAAAGAAAAAAATAACCTACCTGCTGCATAGCTGCATCCCTGCTTTTCTGCTCCTCACCAGCATGGGCTCCCAAAATCCCCTGCGGCCAATCCTGTTGCTGCTCTCATGCTTCATGACAGCAGCAACAGGATTGGCCTCGGGCCCCTCGATTTGTGCTCCCAGAGAGACTAGGAGCCTGTGCCTGCTGTCTCCAACTCAGCAACGAAGCTCTGGTTGGTGACAGCATCAGTGCGCATTATGTTTGGCTGTCCTAAGACGGCTTGCCAAATCACAGTGCCCAATACCCCACCTCCGTGATGGCCCCGCCCCCAGGACTTGCCCAGAAGAAAAAAATAAAACAATCATAAACCTTAAGTATTATCATTTTATTTTTCAAATTTTGCAGCTGCTGGTGGGGGGTGGGAGCATGACACTTCTCCGCCATATCAGAAGAGCTGCCGCTGTAAAAGTGGATTTTATCTAATTGTTCACCCATCACATTAGGCCAATATAATCCTAGGGAATGTGTCACTGTCAGGCAACGTAGAAACAGTGTCGTGGCCAGTGGCATGCAGAAAGGTGTTGATTTTGATTCTGATCTTCCAACAGCAAAGCACCAGAGTTCAGGTGTAGACAGTTAAAACAGTCCCTCACACTACACTTACAGCATGACCACCCCAAAGGACACCGAGAGTACCTGGTTAAATGAGACAGAGGAGAGAGTGAGACACAGCCAAGAGTGCAGGGAAATGATAGAGAGCTGCAGCAAGCTGTAGCAGACTGAACACAGCTGTATGCTGTGAACAGGAAGATCTCCAAGGTCAGTGACTGACAGTTCCATTCAACCAATGGCTGAATAATGTGGGTTACTCAATATAAACAACGCTTAATGTGGTAGCTCAATATAAACAACGCTTGCAGCAACCAATGAGGGAGATGATATGATCCTTTGGCTCTCTCCCTGCGAAGATCATTTAACTTACTACTTAAAAAGACAGGAAGGATTTAGTGACATACGAGTCATCGTTAAAGGTGGACAGCAGGAGCCCAAAGATCAGAGAGTGAGTCTAGCTGAAGGTGGCGTTTGGTTGGGGTCACTGGAAAGTATGGCATGATGCACGGATCTGGCCTGCTAACCTCTTAGAGGCATTGGTTTATAAAGAAGTTTCCCACTTTGATACTTACAATTCTGATGGGAAATGTGTGATATTTTTAGCACCTGGGTTGGAGGTTTTCACACTGCTGTAAAGAGAATTTGGCCTAAAAGTGATAAACATACCAAGATAAGTGGTAAAAAAAAGTGTAGATAGGTCAATGCTTAATTTCTGCAGTTGTTTGTAGGTGCTCTGCACTGGCACTTGTTTCTTGACACAAACACATATTTATGACAATCCACCACATGGTGGCGATGTCAGTCTATTTTCATCAGAATATGATTTAACATTGCAAACTACAAAAAAATATAATAATATTAACACCTCCTGGCCATTCCTACAGTTGTGAATGGCTAGAAATAGCCCATAATGTTATATCTGTGGGAGAGTGATGGTAAGTAGGTACCTTTGGTAATAGCATTTGGCAGGGAGAGTGGGTGGTGATAGCTGCAGTGGCCTCCTGAGAAGTGTCTTGTGGTCTGACACCTATTTTTTCACAAATTAAGGTTGTGTAATGCAAGCTTGGGACAACAAATGACTTCCTGGTTATGAGCAGACCTAAGTGACGCAGATGGTCAATAATGGTAGTGGTTAGATAACTAATGGATATGCAAGACTGGGAGGGCGCCTTACCTGTAATACAGAATGTTTCATAATATGGAGAGAAAGCATGACCTTTTTACTGCCAGGGATTCAATGCACCTGTATGCATTGTACATCATATTTATACATCATGAGGGCAGTGAAAGAGATACATGGCAGGCTCTATTTGTAGCAACTGCTGGGACATCTGGATAAGAATGGGAATATTCCACAAGTCGTGGGGCAGGTGTACAAAGGGGAAGGAAGAGGGTGAACAGAGGTTCTGGCAAGGAGCATATGAGTGTATTGGGTCCAGGAGGAGTTACTCACCATGCAAGATGTTGATCTGTAAAGGAGAAGCAATAGCTTTTGATCTTGTACTAAGCAGACTCATGGTGTGCAAAGTCAACCAACCAACAACTTCACAAATTTTGAGAAAGGCAGAGTTAAAGAGGTTTGGCTTCAGTGTCGCTTTGACATACCGATAACTCATCCCTGCTTCCGTAGGTGTAGCAAGAAGCAGCTGGTGGACTGTAGCTGCTTCTTAGGAGGCCTCCATCATATACCCAACCTCCTTCTCTGTCCCACACCTCACATGTACCCTGCGATATTTCCCCCTCTCACACACCGAAAAACCAGTAAACCAGACTTCCCCTCCCCCACTGTGCTCAGTGGGTATAGACCTCCCCCTTTAAACCCACTGCCTCCCCTTTTGTGCGTCTTGTACCTCAGCATTGGAAGAACGCAGTGCCCCTTCAACCATTTGCCTGCTGCAGGATATGCCCCTCTTCATGGATGGGATTTCCTTGGCGTTTGTACAATCCAGATGTGCCAGCATGCTTGCAGGGAACCTACGCACAGGTAAGTTTAGCCAAAGTCAAACAACTACACGTGACAGCATCTAATAATAATAATAATAGTTACATTTGTAAAGCGGCTGGTTACACTGAAGCCAGTGTGTCCCTGCGCTACGGTATCAATAAAAACAGCGGCATCAAGCAATCAACTGAACAATAATTAAGGAGCCGGAAATAGATGCGTCTTCAGACCTTTCCTGAAGATGGGTGGAGAAGTGTGGCTCAATGGTTAGAGCAGCAGACCCTGATGCAGAGGTCTAGCCCAGGACCTGGGTTCAATTCCCCGCCTCGGCGGGTCTTGGGCTCAAAAATTCCACGGACCTGATAATTCTCGCCTCGGTGCCTATTCCAATCATGTACTCCCACTATGCAACTCTGGGCAATAGCTTGCTTAATCTCCACAACAGCCCCCACAATGCTAAGGATGCCTGGCCTCCATTTTGGGGCGTCAAGGGTTTTCCGAAGTCTCCTCAAAATACCAAAACAGGCGCCTGCCACCCGCCCGATGTGGTAGTTGAAGTACAACTTATTATCCACCCAAACCCCGAGATACTTAGCTTGTTCACAAGGTATGGGGGTAGGGCCCAATGACAGGGGCCACCACGCCGAAGACCATACTGATGGAGCCTTGCCTCGGTCTTGCTGCCATTCAGCCTTAGGCAGTTGTTTGCCATCCAGCCCGCTAGTTCTTGAAGGCAGGATACAAAGTTGGAGGCAGCACCGGCCTGGGCTTAGGTCAGAGAGACCAGCTTAAGACAGGACTTTAATCTCAAATGTATCTGAGATTTTAGCCAGGGGGCAACATTGAGATTGAATAGAGTTAAAAAAGGCACCACCTGGGTCAGCTTGATGTTTCTAGAGTAGAACCTGCTCTGCATAACTGAGAAGCTACGCTCAGATAAAAAGGATTCCATCCACTTTAGTGCTCTGTCCTCTACACCCCCTCTCGCTAGGTCATGAAGCAAGGTATGGTGGGCAACAGTGTCAAACCCGGCACTCAAGTCTAAAAGAATTAAGGCCGCTGTCTGTCCTTCGTCCACATACCTTCTGATGGTCTCAGTGGAGTAAAGCAGAGCAGATTCGGTGGAATGCAAAGCCCGAAAGCCAGACTGGGAGGGATGAAGAAGGTTGTTGGTACAGATATGTGCAGTGAGCTGAGTGTTTACAATCTTTACCGCAACCTTTGCAAAATTTGGAAGCTGGGAGATGGGCCGAAAATTATTGAGCTGATCAGAGCTAATATGTGGTTTCTTCTTTAAAGGAAGTACCACAGCCTCCTTCCAGATTTCCGGGACCACTCCAGAGTTAAAGGACACTTCTAAAAGATGTTGCATAAAAGGTTCAAGTACGTCAGTACTGCCTCTCAGCACCCTTGGGGTAGCTGGGTCCTTAGGCGAGCCCGGCTTAATGCAGGTCGCCACCTTTTTAAGAATGTCCTGAGAAGGCACAGTGAATTTAAGTAGACCCTGTATTTCAGACACGACCACACATTCCTTTTCCACTCCTTTTCCCTCACGAGCAGAATCAGGAAAAGAGGAATAAATCCTCTTAACCTTATCTTCAAAATATTTGGCAACTCGATGTCATGACTCTTCAGAGCCCGCAATAGGGGCTGCCAGGGAGGATATCTCTTTAAAAATCTTGAACAGCTCTTTTGTAGAGTTCTCCGCTGTTTGGATCCTTGTATTAAAATAAGCTGCCTTTGCCTTTCCAATGAGCGAGTGGTAGTTTTTAGCTGACTTTATTTTCTAATTCCAGGACAACTAAGATTTGCTTCCTCCAGCTCCTTTCTAATTGTTTACACGTTGATTTAGCATCTCGTAACACTTCGCTAAACTAGGGGGCTGATTTACATCTGTTTGTCGATGTTTTAGTTGACCAGGGTGCAGTGCAGTCAAGAGCGCAGTTATGCGCCTCTCGAGAGCTTTACACGCCCCGTTTACATCCCGACCAGAAGGGGGACCATCCCTTAATAAGGTTAGGTTAAAGGCCCCTTGCGAAAAAACCCACCCACTTCCTTCTCTTTATATCAGACTTAGCTTTCTCCTGCTTTTTTTGCAGGGGCAGCTTTATCACAAACGTGATCAGAAAATGATCCGACCACAGCACCGGAAGCGGAGGCTTTATTTCCAATGCGTCCCAATTAGCAAAGATTGGGTCAAGTAAGTGGCCCAATTTATGAGTGGGGAGTTCAGATTTTAAGAATATTTGCAGCACTTCAAGTTCCTGGCGCAGCTCATGTACCCCGGAGTAGAGTGCATCATCAAAATGCAGAATTATATCTCCCAGCACCAGTAGCTTTTCGTACCGGAGAGCTGGTTCAATGAGATAGTCAACAAGGCTGGGTATGAAACGCGAATGTATTCCCGGGGGTCTATAAATCAATAGCCCCGTCATAACATAGTTAGTGGCTAGCCTGATACTGAAGAAACCAGCCTCACCATCATCTATGTCAGTACAAGGGAGCACCGAATATCCTGCTTATGGATGCTTGCGAAGCCCCCTCCCCTTCCTGACACTCTGTCCACTCTCATAATCCCATAGCCGCTATGGA
Organism: Lissotriton helveticus; assembly: GCF_964261635.1. NCBI lineage: Eukaryota > Metazoa > Chordata > Amphibia > Caudata > Salamandridae > Lissotriton > Lissotriton helveticus. Next base: position 435,533,400 of record NC_136062.1, on the reverse strand, counting down.
GTGCCTCCAGAATTTCAGGCGCAGAGTCAGCATCCATCCATGTCTCAGTTAGAAACATAACATCGGATTGACCCTCCGATAATAGGTCGCAGATCTCATTTCTGTTCTTCTGTACTAAGTCTCCAAATGGCCAGACTTTCTTTGATGAAGGCGTTATCTTCGCTCACTGTCTCGTGGAGCCAAATGGAGCAACCCAACTTCACGCGCAACAGGTGCTGCTCACACAAAAGTTTCGGGATCCTGCCTGACTCCTGGTTGAATTTAAAGGTAAGGGGGCAGATGTACGTTTCCTGGCGCATCCCTGCAAATCAGCAGGGATGCGCCAGGAAAGATGCGTCACACAAGTTTACCCTTGCGCCACCACAGATGCGCCACATTTACAATGCGGCGCATCATGGCGCAAGGATAAACAGATGCGTGTCGCATCTGCCAGCGTAAGGTTGGAGCAGTGCTGTAGTTGCGTCGCGGGCCCAACGCAACCCCAGCACCGTTCCAACCCTGCCTATGTCCAACATGGTGCGTAAAGCCTTGCGCCTGCTTTAAGCAGGTGCAAGGTTTTGACGCAGCGGGGTCGGAACAGTGACTGAGTGAAATCTTGTAGATTTTACTCAACCACTTTTGCGAGGCATTCCTGCGCTGAAACGCCCACGCCTGCTCCGGAACACCCACATGACACCTGACGCAGGTTTCATGTGGCGCAGGGCTTTACAATGTGACGCATCTTACTGATGCGTGATGTTATAAATACCCCAACAGCATGTCGCTGGCTTTACGCCGCCGTTGCGTCACAGAAGTGATGCAACGGCAGCGCAAAAGTGGCGTACGGGACTTGTAAATCTACCCCTAGGAATCTGTGGCCAGAAGTCTCCATCAGATACTAGGCATGTTAAGGTAGCATCATGTTATGCATCTGGTGAAGTAAGTGTGGACAAAAAACCAAGAGGCAGGCATTCGTAGCTTTGTATGTAGTCTTTCACTTAGTAAGCACTTTACAGAGGTACAAATAGCTTGCCAACAATGCACCGGATACATCATACAGTAAACAGCTGGAGGTGAAAACAATAAGCAAAGCAGGGCTTGAAATGATTAATCAGCAGGTGAAAGCAAGTGGTGAGTTGAAAAGGTGAATGCAGTAGTCAGGAGATGAAACCAAGTAGTCACAGGTAGACGTGAAATCCAAAGGCAGCAGAATACAGTAAGAGATAAAAACAGGAGTTAGCTGATAAAAGCGAGCGAGGAAAGCACGAGGCTGCTGATGAATGCAAGAGGCAAACACGAGATGCAAAATCATTAGGCTGCAAAACAAAGCAAGGCGTGGAAAAAACTGTCAAAATGCTTTAACAGCAGATGAAAGCAGGAGGCAAAGTGAAGAGGCGAAATTGAGGGTGCTAAAAGCAAGGATTAGCAGGTGAAACCGGTAGCACCTGAGCAAGTGACAAGTCAAAATACAGTAGTAGGTGTATGGAAGGCTTGTGGCCTCAGCATGGCCTCCGTGGGCGTGTTGTGTCACGGCGGTGCGTTGCCATGGATACAGCCAGGGTCTCTTTAAAAGCGCGGCAAGTGGCGTCGCGAAGCCCCGTCGAGGCAGCTGTGCTGCACGTTGGAGTTGTTTATGTAGAAACACTGCTGTCACAAAGAAAATACAATCAACAGGAACAAAAGGAAGGCAAATAAACTATTAATTCAGTTGGGAAACTTATGATGAGTCACCATATTTGCAATTGCCAACAGATACAGTAAACGGAAATGAGTGTAATTTATTTCCTCTCACTTGCAGCGGCAATCCAAGCACAGATGTTTCCAAAACTTCATTCGCCATTTTCCTGCATTTCTGAAATCTTTATTTCATGTGAAAGGTCAAATTAGAGATGTTTTGGGACCAATTGATGGGTATTTTAGAGCACTTAAAAAAGCATATAGATATCAAATGAGTTCTATGCTATTTTATTCACTGATTTTGTAAAGCGCTTGGCTACCCGGACATCGGGCTTCACCGCGCTATCAGAGTGGTTGGAGTGAGTAAATAAAAGCGATTGAATGAATTCCATTATTTTGGCCGAGGTACATAACTGGAGTCATAGAAGTCTATTTTTTCACGGTTAACGGCAATTATTCAATGGAGAACGTTTTTATCCTATAAACGCTGTTGCACTAGTCCTATTTCTCTTTCTTTATTGTATCAATAAGGTATGATACAGGACTCCCTGGGAGCCGCTGGCCCCGGAACATAGTATCCCTATTATATGGAAGACTTCAGAATGGACTAACAAATTGTGTGCTTTTTAAATGCTACAAGAGCTACTTGTAGCCCCGTGGAAACTGAGTACGCAGGGATTCTATAACAGTGAGTAAGGCTGTTTTATTTTTATTTTGCCCTTAATGTGTTGAATTCGAGCCTGGCTATTATGAACCAAATTAATGTTTTCTTCCATTTTGAAATGATGGTAAAAGGGTTAAAACCCCACTATAACTCGTGCCCCCGCCAGGAACAGTTTTCTTATCAATAATGATATTGCAAATGTTGCAGTGATATTATTAATGATGTCACAGAAGACTGATGTAATATAAGGGGCAATTAGCAGTGCATGGTCAGGGCACAAGTTGTAGTTATCTTAGGGCAGAAGTTATAGTTTCTTGAGATAACTATAATTGTTGAATTCTATGGTTTTGTAGCCTTATTTTTTTTTAACAGCGGCGGTTTTTCTGCCGCGGTGCGGGCGTTCTATTGAGTGGGCGTGGCTCCGTCAGCCGTTGGCCGACGGCCGCACCCGCGAGGTAGTGCCAACGGGAGCACGGAACGGGTTAAATGCTACTCCCAAGTTATAACATCCCTTTAACATTTGATTTTTTCAGTGAATTTCTACTGTTTTTAATGGTATTTCCAAACTATAACATCCCTGTAACCTTTGTTTTTGGCAGTGAATTTCCAGTTTTTTGGAACGAGAAGTAATATTTAATTACCATACATTTAGCCAACCTGCAAGCCCGTGGGTGTGTAAGTGGCTGTGTGGGTCTGTGACTGGGTGTGTCACTAACTGTATGAGTGTGTGTGTGTGTGGGTGTGTGAGTGTCTAGGTGAGTGTGTGAGTGCCTGTCTGGGTGTATAAGTGGATCTAAGAGTGGTTCTCTGCATTTGTAAGTGGCTGTGTGAGTGGTTCTATGGGTGGCTGAGTGGGTGTGTGAGTGAGTATTTAAGTGCTTGTTTGGGTGTGTAAGTGGGTGTGTGAGTACCTGTGTGGGTCTGTGAGTGGGTGTGTAAGTGTTTTCTGGGTCTCTGAGTGGATGTATCAGTGACTGTATGGATGTGTGAGTGAGTATATGAGTTGCTGTAGAGATGTGTGACTGGGTGTGTGAGTGGCGTTATGAGTATATAAATGGGTGTGTGAGTGGATTTTTGTCTATGACTGGGCGTGTGGGTCTGGGAGTGGATGTGTGAGTGGTTCTCTGGGTCTCTGTGTAATGTATCAGTGACTGCATAGGTGTGCGAGAGAGTGTGTGAGTAGCTGTATGGATATGTGACTGGGTGTGTGAGTGTCTGTATTGCGTGTGTGAATGGGTATGTGAGTGGTGTTCTGGGTATCTTAGTGGGTGTGTTAGTGGCTGTCTAGGTATATAAATGGTTGTGTGGGTGTGTAAGTGGGCATTTGAGTGTGTGGTGGGTGGGTGTATGAGTGGGTGTGTAAGTGGCTGTGTGGGTCTCTGAGTGGCTGTAATGGTGTGTGTGTGGGTGTGTCAGTTGGTTTGCTACATGGGTGTCTGAGTGAATGTCTATGGGGCTGTGTGAGTCTGTGAGTGGGTATGTAAGTGGCTGTATGGGTGTATATATGGCTGTGTGAGTGAGCGTGTGACTGCCTGTGTGGGTCTGTGAGTGGGTGTATGAATGGTTCTCTGGATCTGTGAGTGGTTATATCAGTGACTCTATGGGTGTGTGAGAGAGTATGTCAGTGGTTGTATGGGTGTGTTAGTGGGTTTATGGACGTGTGAGTAAGTGGTTGTGTGGGTGTGACAGAGTGTGTGTGTGGGTCTGTGAGTAGGTGTATGTGTTTTTTAATCAGAACTTGAATCCAGGGATCCATTGTGGATTCACAATAGCTACATCTATAGATGTACATAAATCTTTTTTCTTTGTAACTCCAAAACTAGTGAACAGTTTTACACTAAATGACAACAAGCATTGGCAAAGCCAGTAGGTCTTGTCATTGAGAGAGCTATTGGCTTTGTCAATCTTAGTGTATTTTAGCACTCTGCCTGGAGGGTCGCTTTGCAACCAAAACTAAATCACAGTCAAAAGCACCGCAGCATCAAAGGGGAAAGGAAAAGGAGGTTGGAAAGGGAAAACTGAAAGAAGTAGAGACGAGAAGGATAGAAAAGAGCAGTGGGGTCAGAAGAGAGAATAAAGCCAGGGAAGAGTGGTGGGGTGAGAAGAGAGAATGAAGCCAGGGAGAAGTTGTAGTTGAGGAGTAGGTGGGAGAGTCAGGGTTGAATGGCACCGTAAATGAAAGAAGAAACAGTGTAGAAATAAGATGAGGAGAGAAACATAGATCAGGTGAGAGGTGGGTACCAAACTACAAGAAGAGGGGAAGGGAAGTCAAGGGTTGGAATAAAAAGAAAATGAGTAGAAGGGGTGTAGGAAGGGGAGATTGGTGGTGAGAAGTATAATGGAGTGCAGTTTGAAGAGGTAGGAAGGCAGGGTGAAAAATAAAAGAAGAAAATAGAGAATGGGGTGCAGGCGGGCGGTAGGCTGTATGGAGGGCTGAATACAAGAGGAAGTGAGAGAAAGAGGGGAGTGGAACGGAGAGAGAGAGAAAATTGAGAGAGGACCAGAGAAGGAAGTATAGTTGGAGAGAGCAGCAGATAGTGAAGAAGTGGAAGGCAGGAGAGTACCGTAGTGGACAGATGGAGAAGACAAAATGAAGATGGAGTTGAGACAGGATATAAAGGAGATGAGAGAGGGAGGTGAATGAGAGGAAAGTTCAGGAGGACAGAGTGCAGGTGAGTTTGTGAGTGAGGAGTGTGGAATCAGAGAAGAAGTTTGATGGAGAGCAGACAGACAGTAAATGGGAGAAGTGGAGAAGATAGAAGAGAGAGTAGGAAACAAGAGAAGGCTATGGAGGGAAGGAGCTGAAGAGGGAAGGAGATGAAGAGGAGCGCTGTGGGGTAGTGGTGATAAAAGGGAAAATTGGAAAATATAGGTACCTTCTGGAATGATTACAGTAGAGGAAAGGAGGTAGTTACAAGGGTTGATGGGTACTGTGAGGTGGGATAATGCAGAAGGGAGAGGGGAGAGTTAAGCAGGAGGAGGAGGGATCGTAAGCATGATAGGAAAAATTTGAAAATAAAGAGGATTGCGGGCAGAAGGGACAGGCCTGCTGGAGATTAAAAGAATGGAGGGGGGGAGAGAGGAGCAAGGGAAAGCAAGACTTAGTGCTGGGTGCATGAGATGAAAGAGTGGGTAGAAAAAACAAAGAAAGTGACAGGATGGGTTCAAAGTGAAAGTAGGAGTGAGGGTGCAGTAGAGGTGTAGGAATGGACTATGATAGAGGAGGTGCTGGAAGGTGAAAGTGTATTAGAGAGGAAAGAAGTGGAGGCAGTATAAGAATGGGTGGTAACTACAGAAGAATGTGTAAAAGTAAGGGTAGAAAGGGAGGTGACAGAACAGGTGATCAAGAGGAGTTATGGGTAGGGGAGTAGAGGAAGTATTGGAGACTGGCTGTCAGGCACATAGAGCAGTAACTGGAGAGAAAGGTCCACTTTCTAAAAGTGGCATTTCTAAAACAGTAATGTTAAATCCAAATTAACCTGCGAGGAGGATTTGCTATTACCATTCCAATGATGTTAAACATGAAAAAGCTACTCCTCTCTGATAGGGAATTGCAGTTTAAACGTAGATTAAGGAATTCCCAATGCTAGCTTTTGAGCAGGGTAGGCCTCACAGTAGTGAAAAAATAATTTGGGAGTGTCACACATGTCCTACCTTTTACATACATGGCACCACACTGTTGGGATTAACTAGTGCCTACCTTAATTTAAATTTAATTTAATTGTGGGTTTATATAGCGCTAGGTATCGACTCCCGGAAGAGTATCTCCACGCTTCGACCGCTGGGGAACCCGTCCTGGCTCACCCTGAGAGATGGTCCCAGATGGGTATCTCTAAGGTGCGACCAAGCATCCCCGGCGATCTGGGGGGGCCGTTGTGAAGATGAGGCAAGCTGATGCCCAGAGTTGCCGCGTGTGGTCTCTGACTAGAGTAGGCACCGAGGCGAGAATTATCGAGTCCGCTGACCTTGGTCCACGACCCTGTCGCGTCGGGAATCGAACCCTGGTCCTGGGCCGTTTTCTGCTTACGGGTCTGCCGCCTCTAACCAGTGAGCCACACTTCTCCATTTCTTATATATGTCACCTTAGGGGTAACATATATAAGAAAAGGGAAGTTTGAAACTTGGGCAGTATTTCTGAATACCAAATCAAAGTGTCAGTAATCTGCACACACGGACCCTGCAATGGCAGACCTGAGTTAGGTTTGAAAGGCTACTTATGTGGGTGGCACAATAAATGCTGCAGGTTCAATAGTAGCATTTGACTTACAGGACATTGGTATGTGTTCTAACATTTTACAAGGGACTTACTTATAAATCAGATATGTCAATCAGTATGCAGGAATGTCACCATGTTTAGAGGAGAAGCACATGAACTTTAACACTGGTAAGAAGTGGTAAAGTGCTCCGAGTCCTAAGGCCAACAAAAAGAATCAGCAAAACGAGAGGTAAAAGGCTAAACGTTTGAGGTGTCCCTTAGGAGAGGGCTATTTTCCTACATCTATCTGTTGGCAAAGTTTAACATTTTACCATTTTGTATGTATGCTTTATAGTGCAGCACACATGCAGGGCTACTTTCCAGTGCAACTCAATATTTATGCTGGAAAGTAAATGAATCCAAAACTTTGCACCAGGTATGCGTCACTTTTGTGAACAAAAGTGAAAAGTGTTAGTAATCCGCCCCATTTTTTTTTTGAAAATCTGTTTATTAGCATAGTAGGTAAAGCAGTTACAAATACCTTCAATCCCGGAGGGATACAGAGTAATACACATATACGGTTGCTTAGAACATATAATTGCATAGTTGTCTTAATTTCCATTTTGTTGGTGACATTAACCGTCACAGTTTATGCAAACCCCTGTCAAAAAACTATCCCTCCCACCACCCTCAACAGATCCATTCGACACTCACACAACAACATATAATCGAGTAATCAGTAGACCGGGGTACTCAGAGAATCACAGCATATGGCTCTATTCGACTGTCCACATAGATGGAACTAGACCAATACAGAAAATACAAAATATAAAATATAAAAAGGGGGGTCTCCCTCCATTTCTCCGCATCGCACCTCAGTTAGCGACCGTGCATGGCAGTCCGACCAAGGACATATTTATCGTGCAATCGAAGAGGCACTTGTGCCCTCGTCTTCCCGGCCTCCCCCAGTTTCAAACATACCTAATATGGTATACCAGTCCAGCGAAATCGGCTTTTTCCTCAGACCCCTGTGTTCCTCCCTCTGTAGTGCAACTCCCTCCGCCTTACCCCATCTCACCACCTCCGCCCTCCATAATTCCGGGTCAGGAGGCCTAGCTGACTTCCACCTCATAGTGATGGCACGTTTCGCCAGCAACAGGGCCAAATCCGCAAAACGTGTCGCCACGGTTCTAGTGCGCTGTGAGGGCCCCAACCCCAGTAACGCGCCTTCCAGTGTTGGGGGCCGGGTCAAAGCACCCGCTTCCTGTAGCGAAGCATGGACCGAGGTCCAGTAGTATCCTAGTTTGGGGCATTGCCAAAGCATGTGTGTTAGTGTTGCGTCCTCAGTGTCACATCGGGGGCAAGTACTGTTCGCATCAGGAAACATCATGTGTATGCGGCGTGGGGTCAGGTAGGCTCTGTGTAGAAGCATCGACTGAATAAACTTGAACTTGGGGTTCCTAGCCACTTTTTTGGGGAACTGAAGGATACGTTCCCACTCCCTATCTCTCAGGGGCCTACCAATGTCTACCTCCCATGCTGCCCGGAGTGGTGACAGATCGAAAGCCCTCCCCTTCTTAATACTAGCAGTGAGCCACTTAGTAAGGTGGGCGCCCATGCCCATCAGGTAGTGCATGGCGATGAGAGGATTCGTGTCTGGCTCCAGGCCCCTAGGGGACCACTTATGTGCGATATAGTGGCGAAGGCCAGAGTGTAGCAGGAAGGTGCCCCCCGGGACTCCATGGGTAGTTCTAAAGTCTGCAAAGGACAGTAGGCGCTCTTCCGCAAACAGGTCACCCACGTGCGACACCCCGGCGTCGTGCCATTGCTCCAGCGAGTCCGCCGTCAGAGTCCCCGTAGCCAGCGGTATACCCAAGAGCGGGATCGAGGGGGCATAGGATGACCCAGGGGATGTGTATTTCAATGCCTTCCGCCAGTATGTTATCGCCAGTTTAAGGAGAGGTGGGACATCCCTAGGTACAATTGAGTTGGGCAAAAGTAACGTGTGTATTCTCCCCAATGCATGATCCCTGTTCGTCATGTTAATCTCCTGGAGATTGCGACCCGCCACCCAAAAGGCCAGCCATTGCAGTTGACAAGCATAGTTGTAGGCCCTAAAATCAGGCAAACCCATGCCACCGGCTTCAGAGGGGAGCTGCAGCTTGGACAGACCTACACGCCTGCGGCCGTGCCCCCATACAAGTTCGGTGAGTAGAGTGTCTAGGGTCTTAAAGGTAGCTGCCGGGATCAGGTGCGGCAAGTTAGTGAAGTGGTAGAGAAGGCGGGGGAGCATCACCATCTTGGATATCGCCACTCTTCCGGGTATAGAGAGTGGCAGTGTGAGCCAAAATTGTATCTGCGACTTCAGCGCTCTAATGGCCCTCCCAAGGTTACCGTCGATCATCTGACCTGCTTCCCTGTAAATCTGCATCCCCAGATATCTGAAGGTGGTCTCAGCTATCTGGAACTCATGGGGGGCGAAGGGCAATGGAGTAGTCAGACCAGCGGCCGCAAATGTGAAGCCATATGATTTGGACTCGCTTATGGTCAGGCCTGAGACCGACCTAAAGACCTCAAATACCTGGGCAACAGGGCTCAGGTCGCTTCTTAAGTCTCGGAAATATAAGATAATATCATCCGCATAAGCGGACACTATATGCGTCGTCCCATGCCGCAGAATGCCAAACCGGGGGGCCATGTGGCGGAGCCTACAGAGCATCGGCTCAAGGGCAAGGACAAATAGGAGGGGGGAAAGTGGGCAGCCCTGTCTGGTGCCCCGCGCAATAGCTATAGGAACTGATATATGACCTGAGGTGCGCACTCTAGCAGTGGGATCTGTATACAGCAATCTGACCCAAGCGAGAAATTCGGGGGGTATCCCAAATTTCGACAATGTGTCAAACATGTAATCCCATCTAAGGGAGTCAAAGGCTTGTTTCAAATCCAGTGAGATGCAGCCTTCAGAGCCCGTGCCCTCTCGATCGCCGAGCATGAGCTGGGCTAGTCGTCTGAGGTTCATGGCTGTATTGCGGCCAGGGACAAAGCCACATTGATCAGGGTGGACTAATTGAGGTACATATTGCACGAGCCTTGATGCCAGCACCTTGCTCAATATCTTGGAGTCAGTATTGAGAAGGGACAGGGGTCTATAGTCAGCCATCTGAAGCCCTCCTTTATTAGGCTTTAAGAGGGACGTAATTAACGCCTGCATAGACGACTGCGGTAGGGTAGTTGTTCGCAGCGCTTCCAAGTAGATAGCGTGTAACCGTGGGGCCAGTAGGTCTATGTATGTTGCATAAAAGTCGGCCGGTAGGCCGTCTGTCCCAGGGGTCTTACCCTTTGGAAGGGCGCGTATTGCCTGTCTAATTTCGGCTATGGTAATGGTGCGCTTAAGGTCTGTGATCTGCCCCTCTGTAAGCCGAGGTAGGGCTAAGTCCCTCGTAAAGGCCTCAAATGCGACCTCTGGAAGGGGCTGTGGGGGACTGTACAGCGCTGTGTAGTATTCCCTGAACGCAGTGTTGATCCCAACCTGGGTGGTGACTGGATTTCCTGCTTGGTCCAAGATTCTCAGAATGGGTTGGCTCACTGGGGAGTCCCTAATAGGCGGGCTAGGAGGGGGCCAGCTCTATCTGCCAGTGCATTCTGCCTGTTCGTATATTCCCTGTAGTCTAGGAGCCTCAGGTCTTCCAATAGCTCTGCGTGTCGAATGTGAGCCTCCTGCAGTGGTGTGAAGGGCGCATGTGTGCCGGCAGCCTCACTTTCTAGGGAAGCCAGGGAGCCCTCCACCTCCTTCAATTGATTAATTATCTCCCTTTTCCTGCCCATTCCAGCGGCCATGGCCGCCCCCCTAATACAGACCTTAAATGCGTCCCACTCCACTTGACGGGTGCTGGCCGTGTTCATGTTTGTGGAGAAATATGTTCCTATAGCGTCGGACAGGGAGGCCCTGAACACTGAGTCTTCAAGAAGATCTGGGGACAGTCTCCAAGTAGGGATGGGGGCCAGCCGCCTGCCCCACTGCCATGTGAGTTCTACAGAGCTATGATCTGACAGAGTTTTCCCCATGTGTTGGGCCTTAACAATTGTATCCGCTACGGAGCGGGAACAGAAGATGTGGTCAATTCTAGTATGAAGCTGGTGTGGTGGGGAGAAAAAGGTATATTCCCTCTCCTGTGAATGTGTACTGCGCCATACATCAGTCAGGTCCCAGCCCTCAGCCCATCCACCAAGAGCATCCGCTTGTTTCCTACTCTCAGTTGCCTGTAAAGGGGGATGTGACCTATCCAATGCAACATCAAGCACAGCATTAAAATCACCCCCAATAAACCATCGATGATCAGCCCACTCCGTCAGCACCCCGTTTACCGTCAACAAGAACTCCGATTGATTAGAGTTCGGCGAGTAAACACATCCAAATACAACAGCATCCCCGTCCAACATCCCCCGCACAAATACATATCGGCCCTCTGTATCAATTCTATGCTCTAGCATCTGAAAGGGGACAGAGCCACGGAACCAGATCGCCGCCCCCCTTGAAAACGCAGAATAAGAGGTAGCAAATAATTGTCCCCTCCATTTTTTGCGCAGTTTCACAGCTTCAGAGGCGTTCAAATGCGTCTCTTGTAGGCATGCAATCTGGGTTCCCCTGCGGTTGAGCTGGGCCAAAATTCTATGTCGTTTCTGGACTGCTCCCATGCCACGCACGTTCCAGGTGCACATTTGGTAATTATTAAGTGGCCCCATATCCAATCATGTGGTGCGACTCAGTGAAGCTCCCTGGGCCCCATGTCAGCTTTGCGTTGAGATAAGGTGAGTGTGTCGTGGAAACAGATAACCCCTTAACAAAAAGGTCCCCAAGCCAACGTGCTCGGGATCCAAACTGTGATGCCCAACGTGGGCACAAGTCATTGGAGTCCGTGTGCATACCGGGGGGTGACAGGCCTCTGTCAACTGTCATTGAACGGTCTGCATAGGCTCGGTAGTCCTCAACAAAGTGAGTTCCCCATGCAACCCACCACTAGCGAAAGGAGGGGGAGGGGGGGGAAAGTTCATGCATACATTACCACCCGGTGGGGATCAAATTTCCAGCAATTCAGAACTCCTCTGCCATTTGGGCTGTAATTTTCGGGAACAGCGGCAAGCTGTCCATTGAGCCAGACACCTCTGTTTGGGTGTCAGTGGTTGCGGAGTGCCTGTCGTTAAGTGCACGGGAGTCGTGTGCTGCTAGTGCCTCCTCCGTGAGCTGTTGCCGGCGAGATGACGATGGGTCGCTCGTCCCTCGATCATCAGGAGGGTGCGCCTTCGCAGGGGGTCCACGGGAGGAGTGGAGTCCAGGGCCCGGAATGGTGTGTCGTCTACCCGGCGAATCTCCGTGCTCGTTGCGGCCGTCCCCCCGGTGCTCCCCGAATGGATCCTGTGTGGCCGGCGGTGTCAGAGTGACCTCCATCCATTCCTCCGCCTCCTCTGGCGAGTCGAAGAAGTGGGATCTGTTGTCGTGCAGGATTTTGAGCCGAGCCGGGAACAGCAGCGCGTACTTCATATTTCTGTCCCTTAACTCGCGTTTGACACTCATGAAGGTGGACCTGGCGCGCTGCACAGTGGGCGTGAAATCAGGATAGACTGAAATGTTTTTATCCTCAAATCTTATCAGTGCTTTTTCCCTGGCCGCACGCAATACAGTGTCTCGGTCTCTGAAATGAAGGAGGCGCGCGATCAGGGGACGAGGGGGTGCCCCTGGTTTGGGGGGCCTAGGAGGCATCCGATGAGCCCTCTCCACGCTGTACAGTGCAGTGAGATCTTCTTGGCCCACTAGCTTCCGTAGCCAGTCCTCCACGAATTGGGTGGGGTTCCTCCCTTCACTTCTCTCCGGAATGCCTAAGATGCGAACGTTGTTGCGGCGCGCACGTCCTTCTGCCTCGTCCACTTTATCCCAGAGATGTTTAAGCTGTTTCTCCACTCCCTCCAGCCTCGTGGAATGCTCTGTCTGCTGTGGCACTAGGTCATTCAGTGCCAGCTTCTGCTCCGCCACTCGTTCCGCCAACTTGTTATGGTCCGCCTTTAGTAATGAGAGGCCAGTCGCCATATTGTCAATACGCGATTCCAAGGCCTCACGAGTCGCTCGTATCTCATTAAGGATAAGGTCTAATTTTGCGTCCTGGGACCCTTTCCCAGTCAGCGGGATGATGTCCATGTTGGAGGAGGCCAGAGGGTCCTCCGAGCCTGTGGACTGCAGGTCCGTTGCAGCGCCCTGTTCACGAGTCTTGCCCCTTGGCTTGCCCATGGCTCTTGTTAGCGGGGTGGTGCCGGAAAGGGCACAGTAGCTCGCCGCCGCCTTCTCCCGTATCTACTCCGGGCGCCGGGCCGCGTCCGCCGCAGGATCAGGGAGTGGAATTCAAGGGTGGGAGCAGCACAGGCCCAGGGCCGGCAGGGAGCGAGTAGAATCCCTGTCTTCGCCGTCAGTGTCAGTATTGGCGGCTTACCCAGGGGAGGCCCCGGGTGCAGAGTCGACTATAGCTTCCCGCAGTCCAGTTGAAGGAGGTAAGGTGGCCCGCTGCCAGTGTCTGATGAATCGGCCTTACGCAGGTGCACTCTCGTGGTCTGGGCCAGTGTGTTGTAGTAGGCCTGTGGTAGGCCTGCAGGGAGGGGGTCTCACTCTCCCGTCGTCACTCTTGGCCGGTCGCCCCGTTAGCCAGATCATGCAGCCCACCGCCCCATGCTCATCGCCGGGCACCCCGCTCTCCGCAGGGCGTTGCACTTCGAGGAATCCCAGTCGCGGTTTCACTAATTGACCTGTGTAAGGGCCAGGGGAGCTCCTCCTGGCCGAGTCCCAGCAACAAGATGGCGCCAAAGGACTGCCAATGAGGCCTGCAGTGTCGGGGGGGGGGGGCTCCGGGGCAAGCGACGCTTGTAGCTGATGTCCGGCGCTGTCTGCCTTACAGTCTCGGGCGTCGCAGCAGGGAACGGGCGTCCTGTCCACCGCGGGAATGCAGACGGGCAGCTAGGTGGAAGGAGCCTCCGCCCGATTCTCAGTGCGCCCAGCAGGATGGCCGTGTGGGGCCCCGCAGCGTAGGCGGGGGCCGCTGGGTCACCGCACGATCAGGACACCCCCCCTCCGCCGCTGGGGTCCGTATCAGTGGTCCGCCGCGGAGTCCGGTCCTACCGCGCCAGAGGCTATGGGGAGGCCGGGGAGACCGGCCACTCGAGCCCGGGGCTTCACCTTGCGCAGTAGGCCGCTTCCGGGACAGCCGCGCCAAACTTCAGCAGAGCGGGCGGACTGGAGAAGCACCGCTCCGCTTCTAGGATGACCCCCTCGGAGACCTCCGGTACAAGTATGAGGTGGGTTGCAGTGGGGGAAAGCAGGATATTCCGCTAGTGTAAAGGATTACGGACGGAGCTCTCGGGCTACACGTCCACCATCTTCAGCTTCAGGCCACGCCCCAGTAATCCGCCCCATAAAGTCGGAATTTGAAATGCAAATTAATAATGGGGTTGCATGCTAATAAAAATGAAATGTTTTTAGCAAACTTAGAATAACAACAGATTTAGGGAAAAAACTGTAAGATTCTAAACAAATGCCTTGCCCTTTGCATGGTTCTCTATGATGCTAGTTCATAGCTCACCAACCTACATTACAAGAATTGTAGCTTATGAACTTCAAGTAACAAAAAGATCTCTGGACAAAAGCAGTAACCCACTGAGCTATCTTCATCAAATTCAAATCTGCTTGCTACACACTGTGCTTTGTAACTAAAACATCAACTCTCTATTCTACCCTATCATGATCTAAAGGAGTGAGTAGACGAATCCGAGATCTCACTATAGCGAGGATTAAGTTCCCAAGTTATCATGCTGGTGTTATCTGGTGGCAAATGCAGTGCATTGAAAGACCTCTGCACGCTGTTCTCATCTCGTCTCAGCCTGTCACACCAATGAAGTTCCCCCCACCTACAGTGCGACCTGGTGCAACTGTACCAGTCGAACTGCCTTAAAGCCAGTACTGCATCCAAAGTTGGTAGGTGGCTAGAGCCAGGCATATTGTGGGAGGCAGGCCGGATAGGCCAGACAGTAGGGCGTTTTCCCCGGGAAGCTGGAAGGTTGGGTGCCCATTTTGCAGAGGTGGCTCCCGGTTTTGTTACTGGGTGCGGCGTGCCGGTCTGGTAGATGTGCTGCAAGATCAGCCCCCAATAACAGAAGCAGAAAGCAAGCGTTTCCAGCCTCCCTGTACAAGGCACTGCTACCACAGGGGGTAGTCGGAGAAAATTGCCAGGACTGCTTTGGGTTCCCATCTGGCCCTGATGGGAGGGGCTGCCAATCAACAAGTATTAGGGCTGTCAGTGACCAAAGAGCTCCTGTGGCAGGCTACAGGTGTATTTTTTGTCAAACCGCAGGCACGCGCATCATGACTTCCGCCACGCGCGGCCTAACACATGTAATTATGCCGTCCGCTCCAGCCAGGCAAGGGGTCAAATTGATTAGCGTGACATTTGAAGCAAATGTCAGAAATGTTGCACAGGCAGCAGCCTCTCATCAGGGTGAACTCTGGACTTACAGGGGGCTACTTTTGTCCCCAGGAGGCTGGCACCTCTTCAATAGGCAAAAAGGTAGAATCGAGAGCACGCACTGCGGCAAAAGCAACAGCTACTATCAAGGAGGGCCAAAAAGGCCTGCACAGCAGTGAGCGCAGCTACCTCCAGGCTAATTACCTGCAAAGAAATATGCCAAAGTATTGGGTAGGCCAGCATTAACCTCTCTTTCAGACTTTTCAAGTTATTTTGGATTTGTCGTGCGTCATAAACATCTGATTGGGTTGTACTTAGTGGCGAGGGCAGTTGCAAAGTTTTGTAGAACTGTGTTTATTGAAAAAATTCAGTTCATAAAGTTGCAGTGCTTTGTGCATTTCCAAGTATTAGCACAGTCAAGCCAAAAAAAAAACGCTGTCAAGTGGAGCAAAAAAACACTTTATGTCATGTATAAAGTCTTCTCAGTAAATAGTTGGATTTTAATTTCGACATTCTTGAGGTGGCTTCCAATCGTAATCATGAAAGATAACAGGCACGGCCCGTGCAGGGCGTTATACCGGGACGGTGATGTCAGGCGGGGGAGGGTCAGGGTGGGGGTTGTAAAATGCGGGATATGGACCATTACAGGTAAGTACCGAAAAAAAAAAAAACGAATTTCGTTACCTGCGCTGCATCGCCAAATGTGATGCAGCGCGGGCAACAAAATTCGGGGCATATTACCAACAACTAGCGATAATTATCGCTATGTTGGCTTAGCGGCAATATATTTTATCGCCGAGTTGCGGCAATTTTTATCGCTTAGGAACCTTGCTATTATCAAGGTTTATCTCCTAAGCGATAAAAATCGCCCGAAATGCATGAATATTGCTGAAAAGTCAGCGATATTCATGCATTAACGAGCTAATGCTCTTAGCCATGTTATCCACCTACCATTGGATAACATGGCTAAGAACTGCTCAGGGGCAGGTGTTAGCTTTTGGGGATATTCGCGCTTAGCGCGTATATCTCCAAAAGTGGGTAATAGGAGATAGCGATGTTAGCGACTGTTTCCAGTCACTAACATCTTGGCACGCCCACTTTGCATGTCATTAGTGATAAATTTCACTAACATGCAAAGCGGGGCCCAAGATGGTCGCTATCTCCTACTAGCTGTCGCTAACTGGTGTTAGCGACAGCTGTCGCTAACTGGTGTTAGCGACAGCTAGGTAATATGGAGATAATTTTATCATCGCTTTCTTAGCTTTTAAAGCCAAAAAAGTGGAGATAAACCCCCTTGATAATATGCCCCTTCGTTTTTTTTTCTTCGGTACTTACCTGTAATGGTCCATATCCCGCATTTTACAACCCCCCACCCTGACACTCCCCCGCCTGACGTCACCGCCCCGGTATAACGCCCTGCACGGGCCGTGCCTGAAAGATAATGTTCATTTATGAGTCTATCATAGAACTCTGAAGGTGTATGCCATTCCTTACCCTGAGTAATGCGGCGGCTGGTGCAGTCTTTTCCCCAGTGGCACTTATCACCTGTGGTCTGAGACTCATAACACTAAAGGGAGATAATATAGAAGTTGTTGTTGACCTCCATGTGTAATTAGTGCCTAAATTCTAGTTTGGTGGCCCATCGGACAACGAAACCCGCAGTGGCGGTGCGGTGGCGGTTGGAGACCACCGTACTGGAGGTCCGACCGCCTTAATATGACTACAGTGGTTGGATCATCATCGGACTGCCTCAACCACTGGGGTTTCGCGATCCCTGGCATTGGCACTGCGGTCTGAGGCTGAAATATGTTGAGCAATGTCGCAGCGGCACTGCCAAGCATATTACGAGTTTCCTTACCACCAGCAGTCTCATGGCGTTGCTCATGCCTTTAAAATTCTGCCGGTGAGGAAACTAAGGGGCCGTTCAGGGCCCCCTGTCACCCTGGGCCTGGGGATACATGCAGGGGGCACACGGTGTGACCCTCTGTGTGCATGCACCTCCTTCTGGACTTTACAGTCCATGCCATGTAGAAACAGGCTTTGGCGCTCCCATGCGGTGCCTTTTTAATAGGCACTGCCGTGGGACCATCAAAAGACCGCCCACCAGATCACGGGGAAACTCGTAATCTGGCTGGCAGGCAGCAGTCGAGTGTGGCAATGGGTGAGCGGGGTGCTGCTTTGGGGGCTCTCTCCCACACCGCCAAACTTGTAATAAGGCCCACTGTCACCTGCAAAAGGAAGTGGAACATAGTTGAAGACACTATATAAGGTGCAGACGAACAAGGGCAGTACACCTGGTGACACATAATCCGAGGGCGTGTGGGTGAACCAGGTAAAAAGGCACCAGTGGCGCCCTATGAGCAGCTACTAGATTGCTTCTGGTGCGCTGTGGTGAAGAAAACCAGAAAATCTCAGAAAGGCCCTCATCATCAAATGTCAGAATTCTCCCACCGTCCAGAAAATACCGTGCCCCGGGCCTAGTGTTGGGTATAGATAAGTGTAACTTCATTATCATTAGGGATGATAATATCTACCCTTAGAAAATATATTCTTACTGAAGAAGAAAGGGCTAGAAATGTGTAAGGGATGTGTTGTTGTGGTTGACCTCCCCTAGTGGTTGGCATTCTGGCCAGTCATGCATGAAGAAGCGCCATCAGCTCCTATTGATGTTTTCTTGACCCCATGGGTGCATAAAGCTGCGTCGTGATATAAATGGCTTTAGGTTAATGATCCCTCCTTCTCAGGGATACCCTTCTCAGCTGAGTTTATTTCCACTTTGTTCCCCATTCTAATCCCATGAGTAACTGCAGTCCTAACCGAAGCGAGTGTAAGGTGATTACAACTGGTGTAAAATACCTCACTTTGGTACCTACTGCCATTTTTGTAGTTTCTTGACTCTTCAGAATGCAAATGTAATACTTAGTTCCTATTTCTATTGTTCAATTGTTTGTTTTAATCCCACTGAAGTTATGGCTAATGTAACAGATTAATGGACCATTCACTGCAGAGATAAAACCAAACGACGATCATTAGTGGTGACATAAGCGTGAAATTGAATTAAACTCTGCTAAAACTTACTTAAGTAGCCATGCACTTCATCTTACCAATGTTCTACCATTTTATTTCATATAAGTGCAAGAATAAAAAAAAAAGTTTAATAGCCCATGGATTGTTAACTCCAATGACAATTGTCTTTTTTTCTTTTTTAATTCAGCTGCTGATGGGATCCGCCTTAGGGCTTGATTTAGATCTTGACCGATGGATTACTCCGTCACAAAGGTGATGGAAATCCTGTGCGCCGAAATCTAAATTCAATTCTTTTCTATGGGATTTAGTTTTCGGCGAATGGGATATCTGTCATCCTTGTGAAATAGTAACCCGTCTGCCAACAGCTAAATCAAGCCCTTAGTTATAGAATAAATTGTTGTGGTGCTTATCCTCAAAAAAATGTAACAGGTTCTGTCCCCCGATGTGAAATTTCTGGAATCTCCTATGTGTACTTGCAATTTCATGAGCATGGAGTGGTGCCCAGGCTTACTCACCTACATGTGCACACAGAGAGCTGTGCCTGGCCAGAGCCCCTGGATTGCTGGTGACACCCTTCTTCCTTTCCAATGGAATATTAGTGTCACAAGAAACCGATCATGCTAAGTCGGATATGAACATTTCAATCATGTCCCATGAATTCTCTCGTCTTCTGATTTGTTCATAGGTCTTGGCTGGGATCCCAGGATGTCTGATGCATATTATTCTTGTGGACTGCCATTACTACATTTCTTCTAAAGATCCAACTTCTGTGATCGGCTCATTCTGGATGAAGAGGTAGGGTGATAATCAAAGTGACTTTTAAAAAAAAAAAAAACAAGCCTCTCTGATACCGTGATCATCAGTGCTTAATTTGTAAAACAATTTTTGCAATTCCCAATGTTTTTAAGCCCACAGCTGGTGTATAGAACGCAGGGGGTGCCTGAGTGAGTCCATCTCTTAGAATGAGGAGTGTACTGAGAACAACGCGCCTTGCCTTTTCTCAGTCTCTGAATGGCCTCCTTCAGGAACCTATGAGAGACACAGTTACTTCTGTTTTTGAGTGATCGACTCTGTTTAACCCTTGCCTGCCCAATATCTCCTTGTGTCACTCCTTTGTCATTCTGCTCCTTGAACCCTTGCTTCCTGGGTCCACAGGTTCACCTGGTTCCGTTCCACCGGAGTCCTTACTGTTGTCCTCTCACTGTCTCCCTCTCACCAGTGCTCTATGGGGGAAACAACCTTTACAACGCAGTCATTGCATCGCACTACATTTACAATGCAGTCATTACATTGCAACACCCTTTACAACGCAAGTCACTACAAAGCAGCCATTACATTGCATGATATTACAACGCATTACACTACAACAAATGCCACTACAATGTAGGCATTATATTGCTTGTCATACAACGTATACCATTACAATGCATAGTACCCCTACAGTATCCAACATTTACCCTACTGTTCCACTCCCTGGAGTTAGAATAGTAATTTTTACCCCTACACTATCCAACACTTACCGTACTGTTGCACCCCCTGTAGTTAGAATAGTAATTTTTACCCCTACACTATCCAACACTTACCCTACTGTTCCACCCCCTGGAGTTAGAATAGTTAGTTTTACCCCTACACTATCCAACACTAACCTTAAATGCAATATAATGGTATGCATTGTAACGGTATGCGTTGTAAAGGTATAATGCGATTTAATGGATTGCGTTGTAAATTTAGTTTTAAAAATTCATTGTAATGGCATGCAATGTAAATGTATGCGTTGTAAAGGATGTTGTGATGTAAAAACTCAGTTATAAAGGTATGCGTTGTAAATATATGCGTTGTAACATCATACATTCACTCAGTGGTATTAGCTGGGAATGACAGCTTCTAGGACCTGCTCACTTGTTACTATGTTCACTATTAACTGATTTGGTGGACACGTGCTTTAGAACATTGACCACGGTTCTAGATGCGGCAACTAAGGTTGTGTCCACCAGGCAGTAGGCCAGTGCTTCCGCCATGTTGAATGGAAGGAATGGGTATGCTGTTTAACACTTAACACTTGTTATAGTTTGTGTCATTGAAATAATCCAAGGTCATGGGAAGGATGGACAGATCTGCAAAGTATCTGCAGAGGAGGTGGAAGCCAGAGTGTTAGGAGGGAAGTTGATTGAGTTAGATAAATTTATAAGAGCAGCTGAAGAGGAAGATATTAGAAGTGTGGGTTCATTTAGCCATTTATTAACGAACAGGTGAAGGATTGCCATTTGAAATGTGGCTGGAGAAGGGGAGAGGAGATTGGGAAAGAGGAGGTGTGGATGAGGTTTCTTCACTGATAGTTGAGAACCCAAATGAGGAGATAGTTTCATTAGTGTGGGTAACAAAAAACAAATAAACTATACCAGAGGCGCATGGTCTGGTTGCTTAATTCTTCACTGTTTCACTCCTGTGAGTAAATTTGGTGCACATGACGCCCACCGCCCAGTACCAATAGTAATGCACCAGACTCCCATCTGTTACTTGCACCTCGGTGTAAGCAACACAGTAAGTAGGATGCTGCCATTTACGACGACATACGTTACTCAGAAGTGAAACAGTACCAGCCAGTCAGGGTACCTCAAAGCATGACTTATTAAGTAACTGTTTGCTGTCTGCCTGTACTCAGTGCAGTCCCAAACAACAAACCCATTCACCAACAAAAGACACATCTGTTTATCCAAACCGCTTTTCGCCTGGTCACATTAATTCTGAAATGCAGTTTAGCATTCCTTTCCAGCAAAGGAGCTGTATTTAGTTAACGAAAATTATAGGATTTTTCTGACTTTCAGCTTTTGCAGCAGATATAGATTTTGTGAACAATTATGTTCTCAACCTGGCACTTTAAAGTCAATATTCAAATTGCAGCGGGCTTGTGAGTCATTATTGTTTTGTTAGTAGTTGATGGTGCGAACAAAAAACTTTCTAAAGCCTATTAATTACTTCTTCTGTTTACCAGTAAGTGCAATTGTCTGGAAATATTTGGCTACTCACTTGGATGGTTCAAACTGATGTTGCCTCTTTCTGTGCTGCTTGTAACTAGGTGAAGGTGCATTTGTTATCAATTTGCTCTGAAATACAAAATATTGGACTAAATATGGGGCCTAGTCATAATTATCACTTTAGCTTCTTTTAGCCGTTAATTTTTCCACGTCTTAATAGACTGACTCGTAACAATACATCACTGTGTAAATCAGAAATAGCAGAGGCTTGGACATTTTATTGAAATGGATGAAATATGTCTGTTGCCTGTTGGTAATCTATTTATTTCTCACTGAATGCTCTGTATTTATTCACAACGTACTTGCAATTCATTGCCAATGCACAAACTAGTTTTTTTTTGTATTGTGTTGATGGAATATTTTAACGCATACTGAATTCTGGTTTTACAATGCATAATCTGTTTGCATAAAGAGATATTAAACACACAAAAGGTCATGGGAGGGATGCATGGAAATAGTCTTTTTTTAAGTTTAATCAGCTTTATCGAATCATAAAAAATCAATATTATTCATTAAAGGCCAAAAAAAAGAAATAAGAATATACAAGATAACTTGTAAACAAAATGGAGTAGGCAACAGAATCATAGTAGAAAGCTGTTTGCATTTTTATGGAAAATAAGGGAAAGGAAAGAGGGGGGAAGGGAAAAGAAGGGTTACAAAATATATTTCTAATCACTAAGTAACTGTTAATATTATGCTCCTAAGAATTATAAAATATAAAGAACAAGGGGGCATATTACCAAGCAATAGCGATAATTATCGCTATTGCTTGGTTAGAGACAAAAAATTACCGCCGAGTTGCGGCAATTTTTATCGCAAATAAACCTTGGTATTACCAAGGTTTATCGCAAATGCGATAAAAATTGGCCGCAATGCATGAATATCGCTGAAAAGTCAGCGATATTCATGCATTACCGAGCTAATGCTCTTAGCCATGTTATCCACCTCCCATTGGATAACATGGCTAAGCACCCACCAATCTGCAGATGATACACAACTGTGTTTGAAAGTCTTCTCTGTTTTAGAGGTTCAATGCCTCAAACACTGCTCACACATCATCCAGACATGGATGTCCAGTGTCCAGAGCTTCAGCTCAACCCAACCAAGACAGAGTTCCTGTTATTTGATAAGTGCAATAAACAAAGCATAGTACAAACCTGGATCAATGATATACATGTGATGGCTTCAAACTCCAACCTTTATCAAATGCCAAGTCACTTGGATTCACCCTGGACACCAACTTCGACCTGAAGGCACACATTGCTGATACCAGCTCTCTTCTTAAGAAAGTCAAACCATTTCTTCCAGAAACAACTTCAGAACTGCTTTTCAAATGTCATACTCTTCCAATAATGCCCTACCCCATGGCCTCCTAGACTCCACAGTGGTATCCTACAGACAAGCTCACCATCTCTGGTGGTTTTTGACACACCTACAACCATGATACCATCAGACCGTAAACTAGGATGTATAAAAAGAAGGGAAAAAAAAGACAGCAGCCCTTTTCCTTTTATGCACCCTGCACCTGGACCAGCAGCCCCAATGCCGCTTCAGTTTAGGAAAGAGTTGAAGACTTACCCCTACATCACAATTCAGTAACCATCGTCAACCATGTCTATCTCTTGTACATCATGGACTTTATGGTTATCTATGACCACATAGAGTACTCTGTTGCATTTTGTCTAGGTCCGCACTATAGAAATATCCCATTCACACACACATACATACATGCATATGTACATTACCTTAAGTAGATATCTAAAATCCTGCCATGGATCCGGCCTTCCACACCTACTCTGAGCACCACTGTCATAGCATTGCAGCACCGATAGTACTGAGTAGTCCAGGCGATACTGTACACAACGTCTCTAGACCCGAGTAGTCGAGGTCATTCCATACTGTTATAAATGTAATAGAGGAGTGTTTATTACAAAGCAATTCCAAATAATGACACCAGCTTTAGTAGTGGTAAAGACTGATGTACAGGTCAACTATCAGCATTAATTAGAGGTAGACAAATTCAGGAACTACTATCTGTGGGTTGTCCTTTGCCACCACTTGCACTGCCCTCCTGACTGCTGTTCTCTTGGGTAATGAGGGCATCAGTAAGACCAGAAATTAAGCAAGGCTGTTGGAGCATTGTTTACTTTCTGTTGTTTCCCCTCCTTGACTCCAACCTAGACCGTCAGCTGCAGCAGGTCACCAAGGGCCATATTTACAAACTCCTATCACCATGGGAATGTGACTTTTCAGGACGTTGTAGTTGTGATAGGGGCTTTGCCTTATTTACAAGGCAGTGTTAAGCCACTTAACATGGATTAACAATGCCTTGTAAATAAGACCGCCCCCTTCAAGCCACACTTAGCATGAAAGGTGTGGACAATGGGTGTTGCGGTGGGCGCTCTGACGCAACACCCATTGATTTCGATGCTTCCTCCTATTTACAAGGGAGGCGTAAATAGGAGGCTGCGCTAAAATTAAGACCAGGGAAAACCTGGTCTTAACCTAGTGAAATGAGGAGAAATGCTTAATTTCTCCGAGTTTTTCCTGTTTTCATCTGTGCTTTGTTGTGCAGCACACATAGAAACAGCGAAAGGCCATTGATTGTTCATATGCAGGAAGAGAGACCTTCCTGCACATAAACAATCTTCCCCTCAATGCAGACACCCTTGCACTATGGTGCAAGGTTGTCTGAATTAGCATTAGGCTGCTAAATTTAGCATCAGAACAGGGTGAACCAGGAAACAACCTTTACAACGCAGTCATTACATCGCACAACCTTTACATAGCAGTCATTACATCGCAAAATCCTTTACATCGCATGTCATCACAATGCAGCCATTACATTACATGTCACTACAACGCATGTAATTACAATGCATGTCACTACAATGCAGGCATTGCATTGCAAGTCATTACAACGCATACCATTACTACGCATAGTACCCTTACACTATCCGACACTTACCCTACAGTTGCACTCACTGCAGTTAGAATAGTAATTTTTACCCCCACACTATCCAACACTTACCCTATTGTTGCACTCACTGGAGTTAGAATAGTAATTATTACCCCTATACTATCCAACACTTACCACAAATGCAATGTAAAGGTATGCATTGTAATGGTAAGCGTTGTAAAGTTATAATGCAAGGTAATAGAATGCGTTGTAAAGGTAGTTTCTGAAAATGCGATGTAATGGCATGCTATGTAAAAGAATGCATTGTAAAAGATGTTGCGATGTAAAAACTGCATTGTAAAGGCATGCATTATGTTATGGGGGGGTTTTATATAGCGCTCAGCTACTCCAAAGGAGTGTCCCGGTGCTTTCAGACCAACAGGTCAGCAACTAACACATAACACAACAGATAATAGGACCAGTGGAAAAAGAAAACAGAAGACTAGAGACAAAACAACCAGGTTTTAAGTCCCTTTCGAAAAGCAAGAAAATTGGCAGTGCTGCGGAGTGATAAGGGGAGAGTGTTCCAGAGCTGAGGAGCAAGACGTTAGAACATTGTACATGTATGCGTTGTAACATTATACATTTGGGGGAAATGCAGGGCTGCACCATATTATTGGAAATATGGTGCAAACCTGCATTTCAGAAGTGTCGGAGTGCGGCTTTAAGCCTGGAAGACTAACGCCAGACTCCATCACTTCTTGGTAAAGATGCCCCTGTGTGCCAAAATGTGGATCAAGTGGGTCAACACAATAACGTCAACAGTGTACATGGTGTCCTTACTGCTCACTGAGAACATTTTGGTGAATTCAAGCTTTTGACATTCACAGATTAGTCAGATGGAGTTCTGTAAGAAATTGGTTTGTTGACTGGGGTGCAAGCCCTGGTCAAGCAGCAACAACAATCCTCATCAGGGTAAGGGACAAGCAAATCCCAAGTCAACCTGTGCTCACTCCCATGGCAGCTTCGCGCAGAGCAGTCAGGCATAACTTACAGACAATGTGTAAAGTACTGGTGCAACACTACAAACAGTAAAACAATGAAGGCCCACCACTAAAGGAGACCGCAACAGATTTACAAAACGTAGAGTAAGTTTTAATAAATAAAACCAGACCAAATGGACAGAAATCCAATGGATTTCTGTCCATTTGGATGGTTAGAAAACCTGTTTTAAAATCCTCGTGTGCACGATTTTAGCGAGTGTACAGCTCATAATTGTTTAATACTCTTTTAAAACTTATCCGGAGTGCTGGTCTCGATTCCTGTGCCTGCCCGCCTCGGTCCGACTCGGTAATTCATTACCGTTGTGCGGAGGGCGGACAGGTGAGGGCCAGGCACTTCCGGGAGCGGTTAGCGCTCTAGTTCTCAACTGGGGGCTATTTAGCCATCGCCTCACAGGAAGCGCGCAGCGTTTGCGCGCAGCCTCTTCACAGCCGAAGACCAGCCAAAGAGCTGCCCGTCTGCGCCCGTCCGCGACAGGACGGGGCGACGGGGCGGTAACTCTACACCATGCCGCCTCTTTGCGTCAACACACATATCAGGTATGAGGCTTCCTTTCTGAAAACATTAAGGCAACTTACCTCCCCGTGCTATTTAGAGGATAGCAGACCTTGTTTTGGAGGACCGTTCTCATGCAAAAAATGTCATTTTTCTTCGATGCATTTTACTGACTCTCAAGAACTTAGTAAGTCATTACATGATTTACATTGCATCCTTATTAATGTTTGCTCGATGCCCAAACACCAAATTGAGATCTGGGACCTAATACACTCCTTGACTCCAGATCTCTGTTTCATCACTGAAACCTGGTTAAAGCCACATACGGTATCTGCCATCAATGTGGGAGTGCCTATGGGATACAAATTCCACCACTCTGATCGCCCTGACAAAATTGGTGGCGGCATCGCAATAATTTATAAAGAGTCCCTCAAATTAGACATTTTAGATAAACAATGTTGCAAAGAAATGGAAACAATGATTTTCAGAATTACCTTCCCCAACAGAAAGACCAGTAAAGGTGCTCTTGTTTACAGACCACCCCTTCCATGTCCCAGCTTCTCCACATCTCTTTTAGAGATGCTAGGCCCTTATATACGGGCCAATGAGGATTTTCTTCTCCTCGGAGATTTTAATATTCACACTGACCAACTTGACTCCATTGGGACCAATAGTTTGTTTACTGATATGACAACCATCGGTCTCACACAAAGGAATCAGGATCCCACTCATGAAGGTGGACACTGTATTGACCTGATATACACCAATTTCGACAATATATTGTGTCATAAACCCACCAAAGTCAATTGGTCAGACCACTTTTTATTACAATTTACTATTTTTAAAGTTAATAAAGGCCCCCATAAGAGATCTCTACCCTCCACTACACGCAGACAGTGGCATAAACTCACGTTGGAGGCGTTAGAAAAGGTGTGGGAAAAACCCGAGATTAGAGATACTGAGGAAGTAGAACATAAGCTAACTATGTTTCAGCACTCTCTAACTGCAGCCATTGACAAAATTGCCCCTCTGAAAACATTTAGACAACCACCTGTGGCTAAACAGGAAAAATGGTATACTGAGGCTCTCAGGAAAGAGAAACAAGAATGCAGGAGGATAGAGAAGAGATGGAGGAAATCTCACTCGGAGGAGAACAAAAAGGCACATCGTGCAGCTCAAACCAACTACTATAAACATATTAAAGCTGCCCGCAAAAATAACATTGCCCAACAGCTCATAGAAGCCGGAAACTCTCCTAAAGAATTGTATAGGATTCTTGACACATTCGTAAAACCTATGGCCTGTATAAGTCCAGATGACTTCTCACAAAGTCTATGTGATGAAGTCTCATTATACTTCGAAAATAAAATAGAGTCCATCTATGAAAAAATCTTAGTATCCCAACTAAATAGTGATACTCTGAATGTTTCCTCCCCCAACGAAAATGTCAACTTCATATTAACTACATTTCCTCCGATTAATACGGATGAGCTCTATACAATAATGACCCAAATAAAATCTGGATCGCCGGATGACCTTATCCCTGTTAAAACCTTAACCTTCCTCCGCACCCTGTTAGCCCCCTACATTCAGGATGTAATCAATCAGTCTCTTAAAAAGGGAAAAGTACCAACTGAATGGAAAAGTGCAGTGGTGAACCCCATCCGCAAGAATGCGGCTCTCCCGTGGACGGAACTCTCCAACCTCCGTCCCATCTCCCTTCTGCCGTATTACGGCAAGATGGTCGAAAAACATGTCAATGCACACCTGTCCAACTACATCGAGGCAGCGGGCGGCCTAGACCACTCGCAATCTGGTTTTAGGCCCAACCATAGCACCGAATCAGCCCTCCTGTCAGTGACAGATAACATCAGAATGTCACTTGACAGGGGGAGCTCAGTGATTCTGGTGCTATTGGATCTGTCCGCTGCCTTCGACACGGTGTCGCACAAAATCCTCCTCGACCGCCTGAAGGGAGTGGGAGTAAAGGGGACCGCTCTTGCGTGGCTTGAAAGCTTTCTTGAAGACAGACAACAAGGTGTCAAATTAGGCTCCCATAAATCTGTCTGCAGGAAGCTTACCAAAGGTGTGCCACAGGGCTCATGTTTGAGCCCTACGTTATTTAACGTATATGTGGCCCCTTTGGCAGAGATTATTAGATCTTACGGGTTTTCACCAATCTCCTACGCTGACGATACTCAGCTGTTGTTTCCCTTTCAAACCATCACACCTGCAGTCATGCAATCTTTCCAAAACGGCATGAGAGCGGTGGCTGGTTGGATGGCCCAGAACTTCCTCCAATGCAATGTGACCAAAACGGAGGTCATGTTGTTTGGAGGGGCCACTCTGCTCTGGTCGCCGGATTGGTGGCCACTTGAGCTAGGACCTGTCCCAGCGCCCAAACAGACCATCAAAAATCTGGGGGTACGCCTGGACCAAACTTTGATTATGAAAGATCACGTCAGCCAGGTCACGGGAACGTGTTTCCGCACAATTGGTCTTCTACGGCGTATCTTCCCTTTCCTACCGAACATCCATAGGAAAACGCTGGTACAGGCACTAGTCCTTGGACGGGTAGACTATTGTAATAGTCTACTCATTTCCGCCAACCATCAACAACTACGCAGACTGCAGGTGGTGCAGAACACCGCGGCAAGACTCATCCTGAATGCCCCTCCTCGTACCCCTTCCCGCCCTCTCCTTTCCCACCTCCACTGGCTTCCAGTGCAACAGAGGGTAAATTTTAAACTCTGCTGCATTATGCATAAGTGCATTTATGGGTCTGGCCCCAAATATCTAAAAGATATTTTTTTCCTCTACTCTCCCGGACGTGCTCTGCGATCCAGCAACACTATGTTGCTGCATATACCTAAAGTTACCAGAGCAAGACAGGGAGGCCGAGCACCCTCCCTCAAAGGCCCCTTGTTGTGGAATTCTCTTCCACCGCAGCTGAGACAAATCTCCAATCTTTTTTCCTTCAGGAAGAAACTAAAAACTCTCCTGTTCACATCAGATTAACTTGACCTTTCTCTCTATCACCACCTCAATATAATTTGCCCATCTCATACAGTAGCTACGCGCGGAGATACCCCTTCGGGGCTGATTCAGGCGCGCTATAAGATTATAAATAAATAAAATAAATAAATAGATGTCATGGATGCATAGGTGTGTGAGAGCCAGGATTAGGGCAAATAAAGACATGTACTGTCCCAGCAATTGTTAACTGTCACTCTGCTGTGCTGGAATCAGTGTAGGGGAGAGTTGACACCCTCCACTGACTTATTGTGTTCCTGGGCAGACAAGAGGACCCGGAGAGGCCCGCTCTCCACCTTCACTCCCTCATCTGTTACCCAGAACATGCCCATTTCTGAATTCTCAAAGTGGGGTTTTAGGCAGTTCAGGGCAGGCACCCTTAAGGGGTTTCTCAGGGTCTTGAGGTCCACCAGGTACTTGGGCTCCCTCTTCAGCTCCTTCTCCTAATCTGGGCCTGTCCATTGATCCTGGATAGCTCTGGGTTCCACAGGCTACATAACACACACTTCTGGCCAAGCTGAAACTCTACCAGAGTGGCCTTCTGGCCATACCAGAGTATCTTAACCTCCTGATTTTCAGAAGTGCTGAATCTGGTTAGGGAGGGCCAGCATATAGCTGACCACACCTTGAGAGGATTTCCTGGGGGCTTGCCTCCACCCCTCTTTTACAAGGCTAAGAGGTCACCTGACATGGTATCTATAGAGAAGGTTACAGGGGCTAAATCTCACTCCCTTCCGTGGCACATCTCAGTAGGCAGATAGAAGGCATGGTAGGAAGAAGTCCCATTTATGCATCATGGGCTCCGGTAGGTCCATTTTCATCCCGTTCAAAGTCTTGTTACATCTCTCCACAAGACCGATAGTTTGGGGGTGATAGGGTGTGGAGAACTTATAAGTTACCCCACGCTCTTCGCAGATGGATTTCATGTACGCAGACATGGAGTTGATGCCTCTGTCTTTGGTGAACCCTATCTGGGTAGAAATCCTCATCAGGACCCACACACAACACACAAAATTATTCCACACCAAGTTAGACAAATATCCCATAACTAAGTCAAGAAAACAATACAAAAACAAAAAAACAACAAGGAGTACTTAAGAAATGAATTTAAAAAAAAGAAACGGTAAAATAGTGCTTAGGACAAAGTCAACAGTAGAAGCAATGCATCGACAACGGTCCACACAACAACGGCGATGAGTTGTTTTTTTTATGCAACAGTGGCAATGCAGTGTTTCTATGGGCAATTCACTTGTTCCGAAGGGAATGCATGGGCTATACTCTGACAGGTTGTGTCAGTATTGAGGGCGAATCACTGGTTTCAAAAGTGATGCACCGGTTCAACTAAAGCAGCAGTGGCGATGCTGTGATTCTGCTCTTGCAGCAGAGGATTTATCTGATCTGATAAAGCAAACGTCTGAGGCCACGTTCCAATGGTCCAGGTGTAGGTGTAGGTGTAGGTGTAGGAGTAGGGTGGTTGTAAGCTTTTATAGCCCTGAAACTTAAGATCAGGAGGCCAGCCAGCTAGCCCTTGGAATCACTCTGGTTTCTGGGGACAATGAAGGCAGGTCCAGTCATTCTCAACCAGGCAAAGAGGGCAGCAGGCAGCAGGGCAGCACAGCAAGGAAGCAGTTCTTCCAGAGTAGCAGTTCAGCAGGTGGCAGTTCTACAGCAACACAGCAGTACTGAATTGGTAGGGTCTGTCCAGTTCTTATACCCAGTGGTACCTTTGAAGTGGAGGAGACTTTAAAGAAGGGTCTTTGAAGCACACAGAGGTCCTCTATTCCTCCCCTAGCTCCAGACTCAACACAGGGGGTATGCAGACCTTTATGTGGGGACAGGACACAGCCTATTCGGGTGTAAGTGTGAGGCTGTGCCCAGCTACTCCCTCCCATCCTCCCAGAATGGCAGTCAAGTCATATCTAAGCTCCCATTGTGTGTTTGGCTGTTTAGAGAAAATGCAAAAAGGCCAGGTGTCACCTCCCCAAGCGTGTATTGGAGACAGGCTGCAGGCACACAGGGCTAAGAGCAGAAAATGCCATCTTTCTAAAAGTCACTCAGGCAGAAAAGAAAAACCAAAGCCAGAGCAAAATTGGGTCAAGTAGGTAAGCAATGCAGTTTGGCTGTTGTCTTGTTAACAACACTAGACGATTGGATAATTGATGAAAGAAGGGAAATAGATTGCGAAAAAGTGGCTTTTAAACCGAAGTTGATATCAGTACTGAGTCCTGAGGAGAACCCTTAAGCGTAGTTATGGGTTTGAAATGCATCGACAACATCACAACCTAAATGCTATAAAATGAGGTACACCAATCAGGATAACAATTTTAAACTTGAAAGATAATATTTTGTTTGGACAAGCAGAACATTGCGAGGTTATGTAGCCCATGAGAATAGAAAAAGTCAAGTAAAAAAAGTGTGAAGTACTAATGTATTTCCCCAGTTGGGCACAAACATTTCAGAGCTGTTAAGGTTCATGTATTGTCTTCATTGTTTTGTATGGTGAATAATATTGTTTGACATTTTGCTTTGATTTATTTATTTGTGTAAAAATTGTTGGATATATTTGTTGGGCGGGTGTTTGTAAATGTTTTTGTGTAATACACAGTCATGCTCTTCTATAAATGACTAAAAAATATTCCTTGAAAACAAAACAGAAAAAAGTGAAAAATAAAAGAATCACGTGATCACTATTATTAAATAAAGTGTTCAGAATAAAATTGATGGTGTGAAAAGAGTTGGTCGGTATTGGCATTTGTAGTGTTGTTGACGTCTCAGTGGTCCAGCCGTACTGATATATTAGGGCCCGTCCCGGAGTGTTGACCTTTCTAAAAGGGGTCTATTTAAAAGTGTAATGATATATTTGGATGTGCAATTAAAAATGCTTGAAAGGGGCATTCCATGGGTGTTGCTGGGGCCATTTGGCACTGCCCCAGATTTATGAGAAATGAAGTGAGGAAGGGAGGCACAAAGAGGAGAAATGTATTTTTTCTTGTTTTTCCTATGTAATATATACAGCGCCTTCCTGCCATTTCTTTTGATGTAGGCAAATGCAGGTGCAAGGCCTCCTGCGCTACCTGATGGCAAAAAAAACATGAATGAGGCCCGTAGTGTTTCATTTAAGGGCCCTGGGCACAGGTAGTGCACTTTTCTAGGGACTTATAGGTAAATTAAATATGCCAATAGGATAACTATCACTCAAACCTTATTTAGGGATGTGAACACAAGCACTTTAGCACTGGTTAGCAGTGGTAGAGTCCTAAGGCCAGCAACAAAGAATTTAGCAAAAATGGAGGCAAGCAGGCAACATGTTTGAGAGCGGACCACACTAAGACAGACTGGTCTGACGGAAGGGGTGGAGTGGGTACTTTTGCACATATGTTGGTCAAGGTTTCACTTGTCCTCAAGGTCTAAGCCTGTGCAGTGACATAAGGACTCGTGGGCATTGCCTTATTTAGTAGCTCTGCTTACGTCTGCCCTGGGGCGCTATTGTTGTGGCGTTGGGTGGAGTCATCAGAACT
This sequence comes from Lissotriton helveticus, assembly GCF_964261635.1. Classification (NCBI taxonomy): domain Eukaryota; kingdom Metazoa; phylum Chordata; class Amphibia; order Caudata; family Salamandridae; genus Lissotriton; species Lissotriton helveticus. The sequence goes on along the minus strand of NC_136062.1, from coordinate 435,501,318 downwards.
TCACGCAAGTGAAGTGAATGGCCAGGGGTTGTCTGGCTTACGGCGTGAATTTGGGCGAGCGTGGTGCTGAGGGGTTGAGTTGAGGGAGGAATCTGGCAGCTAGTTCCAGCTCTGGAAGGCTGCCCTCAAAGAATGGAGAACATGTGCAGCCTGCAGCAGTATGCTAAAGAAGAGCAGCTCTTCTGAGCCCCACATCTCTCCTCCATCTGACCGCCTCTGGCAGTGGCCCCGGGGTGGGGTTGAGTCAATGTCACCACTGCAGGATTTAAAAGCATTCTGTATTTCAGAGATGCTTGGTCAGTGGAACTTTACTTTTTCCTGCAAAAATCAATATATAAAAGACAATTACTGGTGTTACAAGCTATACATGTTGATATTGATTTCCTGAAACACAGGTTTAAATTGCTGCTCTGTTGATTTTCATGTCGCCAAAAGCTGAATTTGTTAATATGTTTGTTTAAAGATAGCAAAGATACCAAGCTTTGAAGCAGTTCCATTTGTTTTCCTACACTATTGTTTAAATGGAGACAAAGAATTGAATGGAGAGCTTACAAACAGAAAAGCCCTGCAACACCCTCCTTCATTGCAGACGTGTTTGCTCACTTGTTCAGTGCCTCACCACTTTTAGAATCCAAAAGCCGCCACTGCTCTTCTCCTCTTGTAAAACAATCATGTGCTGTTAAAATCTCATTTCTCAGAGGGTTGGGAATAATTTTTATTCTGAACTTTACTCTCTCCCTCCCAGTGCCATTACAATATTTGTTGTCTAATTGTTGGTGCGGGAATTGCTCTCTGTGTTCTTGTCAGTCTTGTGACGTATTCTGCTACCACATGCCTATGGCAAACCTATATAAAAACTTGGGCCACATTTATCACCATTTTGAGCCAGTTCAAAGTCACTAAAAGTGACACAAATTGGTCCAAAGTGTTGATTTATGATTTATGATTTTTTTGCCTACATTTGTGCTGGGAAAGTAGCATTGCAGTAACTCAAAGTAACGCTCTTCATTCCTTTGCACTACTTTATATCTCGTGGGCGTGTATGGATGGTACATGGGCATTCCAGTAACACCACCCATGGCTTTTGATGCAAAGTCCTATCTACTATCATTTGTAGACAGAGCTTTATGCAAAACAGTTACACATCAATGATGCAGGTGCAAAGTGGGAAAAACGTTTTATTTTCTGCAAACATTTTCAACTTTGCATGTGTGCTGAATTGTACAGTATTCCTCAAATGTGCAAAAAGTTGTAATGTCTGTCTCAGTATTGTACTGAAAGGGCATCCTTCCAATACAAAACCTATGCTAGACTCACACATACACCTTTGCACTATGGTGCAATGGAGCATCCATGGTGCTAGGCAGCAAGAAAGTGCACTAGCACCAGGGAAGAGAGCAGCAGTACTATATCTTCTTGGGTATGGCACTGGACTGCTCTCTCCCTTTCACACAACATGTGACGAATTTGTGCATTTGCCCCAAGGTGTGTGCAAAGTTTTTATTGGGCAAGCAACGCTCTATAAAAATTACTGAATGTTTACCTTCACTTAGTTTGTAGTGTTTCCCAATTCCCCTTTTTTAACTTATGAAGTTGAAAGCTGCTTTTACCATTACAATAAGTAACTATTCTGCACATAGAGTAACTAAGGCCCTTTGACACTGGATGCATCACCATTTTTCTCGGTTATGTTAGCTTGTTGTTTTAATTGTTAGCAATATACTGAAAGAGGATGTGTAATCTCTTTTATGTATATACTTGAAATGTTACAAGCATTGTGTGATGCAAGAAGTGCAGAAGGAAAGTGAGAAAACCTGGCAACCTGAAGGCACACTAGAAAGCCATAGTAGCCGGACATAAAGACTAAATTGGTTATCAAATAGAACTGTAGTCCCTAGTTAGAATACATACCAGCATTACATAAAGGAGTGCAGTTCAAACTGCACTCCATTGCTTGCATACTAGAATAAATTACAACTTCATGAAGAACATTTTCAAATGGACACAACTTCATATACAGTCAAAAAACAAGCATTGGCTATACCGCCATGCCTCACCTATGCAAGAGATGTTGGCTGGGCCAGTATGTTTTAGCAATGTTGTACACGAGTGTGGCTGCTGCTCAGCATGGCAAAAAGGTTAATGTGGTGAAGGAGAGTAGAGACGTATGTTGGAGAGTGGAGTAGAAAGGAGTGGCATAGAGAATTATAGAGTGGTGTAGAGGTGTGTAGCATGGTGTAGAAAAGAATTGAGTGGCACTGAGTGAAGCGGAGTGTCACTCTGGAGTCGCATAGAGTGGAGTGGCGTTGAATGTTCTTGACAGTCATGGCGGGAGGAGAGTGTCAGAGCGGAAGGGCATAGAGTATTGTAGAGTAAAGTGACAAAGAGTGTAGTAGATTGTTATAGTGTAGAGTGGCATAGAGTGAAGTAGTGTTGGAGAGTGGAATGGCACAGAGTGGATTAGAATGTTGTAGGGTTAAGTGGCATAGGGTGGAGTGGCATAGTTGCCAGAGTAGAGTGTCATAGATCAGAGTGGCATAGACTAGAGCACTGGAGTAGAGTGGAGTAGTGTGTTGTAGAATAGAGTCGAGTTTCATGCCTAAGAGGGAGTTGCATAGAATATCGTACAGTAGAGGTGTTTTGTTGAGTGGCATAGAGTGTAGTAGAGTTTAATGGAGAAGAGCTTCGTAGAGTGGAGTTTTGTGTATTGTACTGTTGTAGAGTGGAGTGTTGTAGAGTAGACTATAGAAGTGGCATAAAGTACAGTGGTTCAGAGTAAATTGTGTAGAGTGCAACAGCTTTGAATAAAGTGGTGTACAGTCCATTTGCGTAGAGTGCAGTAATATAGACAAGAGTGGTGCAGAGTAGACTGCTGTGGCGCAGAGGGCAATGGTGCAGAGTGGTGCAGAGTGGAATAGAGTGGCACAGAGCGCTTTGACGAAGACTAGAGGGGTATAGAGTGCAGTGGCAAGAAGTGTAGTGGTGCAGAATAGGTAGAGTGGCGTAGAGTACAGTGATAAGATTTAGATTTAGATTTAGATTTAGATTTAGTTTATTGTACAGTTAATAAAAACTCACAATATTTAAAAACATACAGTTCTAAAAAACAATCAGTGGCAAGAATATTTCACTTAAAATAGCGGGTGGATTCCCCTTATTAGTTAATAAAAGCACAATTTGGTTTAGTACTGTCCTTAAGGGCGGCTGGATGCTAGCAGTTTTTTTTGTTTTAGCTAGTGCTTCCGGTAGACCCTTCGGCTGTTTCTTTTAGTCTTTTGGCCTTAATGTCAAAAAATCTCGTTATTCTGCAATTTAACTGAGTTTCTCCGGGATTAAAGCAGAGCATCACAGCCTGTCTACAGCTTGTTATTCCCTTCTGATTCCATAGGGGCCGAAGCAGGGAGCGTCTTATGTCCAAGAGAGTTTTGCAGATGCAGATAATGTGCGTCAGGTCCTCTTTTCCAGAGCAGCAAAGTCTGCAGCTATTTGCTGCGTTTTCTCTTTTCCAGGGTGCTAAGTGAGGCCTTATGGGTATATTGCCAAGGCGCATATTGAGGAACTTATTTTTTGTTGTATGAGTAAGGCCCGTCGTTAAATACTGTTGTGGTTTAAGAGCTGTGTAGCCTTCCAACACCACCCATCCATGTGCTCTCTTGGCAAGAGTTGCTTTCTCCTCAATGGATGAGACCATCTTGGTGACTTTCAATACCGTTTTTTTGAAAGTCTTGGGGTCAGTTGCTGACTCCCATAAGTTTGTTAGTCCTAGGGTCTCCAGTGATTCCATTAAATAGTTCCTTGCTGGTGAATTATCTCTAATGGACAGTTCGGTCCAGAGGTGGGCGTTTAAGGATCCATGCTCAGCGTCTCTGATTTTCCGCCAGCTTTTAATATAAGCGCCTCTTCTCTCCACCGTTTGTTTCTGCAACCCGAATTCAAGACGAATTTGAGCGGGCGTTGCATAGGTAGGCAGGTGGAATATTGCCCTGTAGACTCGACTGATGATATTGTCTAGTGTCGTTGCATCTTTGCCACGCATGGGTTCGCTGCCATAGGTGAGCATTGGATGTAATCGAGCTCTTATTACCTGTAGTAGAGGGCCCAATGTCTGGTCGGGAAGAGCTTTCTGCAGCGGCTTTATTGACAAGTGGAATGTCGTGCCCTTTCGTCGGATGGCCTCTAGTTGTTGTTTGAATGAGTAGTTGCGATCTAGTATGACACCCAGGTACTTGTTGGAGGTTACCTGCTCTAGCTTCTGTCCGTTCAGTAGCCATGTGAAGTTCCGTTTTCTGTGGTGATTTATTGTCATAATTTTAGTTTTATTTAGGTTGATTGTCAATGTATTTTTTTGGGAAAACGTATTGGTTTTGTCCAGCAGGTGTTGGAGGCCGATAGGGGACCGGCTAATAAGGACTAAATCATCTGCGTAGAGGAGATTTGACAGTGTGGTATTGCCCAGCCGTGGTGCATGAGATTGAACTACCCCTAGCTCACCGGGGAGGTCTGCGAGGAAGCGGTTGAACAGCGTTGGGGCTAAGTCGCAGCCTTGTTTTAATCCTTTGCTGGTCCCGATTTCTCGTGATAGGTGCGTGCCAGGTCCCAGTTTTATCCTGACCCAGGTGTTACTGTGTAGCAGTATTAGCTGCTGTAGAAGTGGGCCTGGAATTCCCCAATCGCTCAGTTTCTGCCAGAGTTTGCAGCGGTCTACATGATCGAATGCAGCGCTGTAGTTGATAAAACACAGGAACAGAGAGGTCTTAGTGACTTTTACCGCGTCTGCCAGGAGAGTTAGCGCCAAGATGTTTGTCGTGGTGCCCTGGCCACTACGAAATCCGGTTTGGGTTGCTGGGATGATATTCTTAGCGGTTGCCCAGGATGTCAGGTCTTCCAAAATGAGGCCCGCTTAATACTTTGCCTCGGTGTCGATCAAAGCTATGAGCCGATAGCTGCTTCGGTCGTTCCTGGGGCCCTTTTTATAAATCGGGCTTATTATCGAGCCTCTCCAGGATGTTGGTGTTGTTGTTAATTCCCTTATTTTATAAAAGACCGGTGACAAAATCTTGCTCCAGTAATCAGCGTCTTTTTTATATAGTATTGGCGGGATCCCATTTGGGCCAGGGGCCCCGTCTGGTTTGCCTTTTAAGATTTTTTTCCTTATCCTATCTGCTGTTTCTAGATGTATATTGTCCACTGTATTTGCTGTTGAGTTGGTGGTTAATTCTGAGTCTATGCCCGCAGTTGGATTGTTGAGCAAGGAAGATTTCCCTTTCTTAGCTAAGGTCTCTTCGTTGTTGGGTGTACTGAAATTGTTGAGATTCTGGACAGCGTCGTCCGACCAGTCTCCCCCTCTAGAACTGGCCGTTATTGGGTCGGCTGTATTGAAATGTGCAGATAGGTATTTGGCCCAGTCAGGTTCAGATATGTTGGAGTCGATTCCCTTATGGCCTGGCTGTTGAAGGGAATGGATTATTTTCCAGAAGCTGGAGCTATTCTTCTGTTTTGAGCTGTGGACGATTTGTATCCATTGTTCTTCGCTTTGTTGTCTTTTCCTTTCCCAGGTCATCTTTTTTAGTTGTCTTTTTAGGATACGAAGCTCCTTTTGAGGGCTGTCATTTTTTGGTTCTTTTCGGAGATTTTTCAAGGTCTTTTTTATATCGCATTTTATATTTTTTATCTCAGGTGTTGTGCCTTTTCCATGTGAAGACCAAGTGGTGTTCCCTTTTTGGGTTTTCAGCTCAGTAGCATGTTTAGCTCCCAGTTCTGTTGTGAAGTATGCCCAGGCATCTAGCGGATTTGTGTGTAGTGAAGTGATAAAGAGTACAGTGACTTAGAGTGTAGTGGCGTAGAGTGCATTAGCATAGAGTGCAGAAGTATTAATTTATAATGTGTGTGAATCACCCCAGGAGGTGTATCTCAGCACAGCAAGAGCAAGAGTTCAGTGGCAAGCGAAAGCGGTAGAGTTAAAACAGTGTATTCTTAGGTGCTTTTTTCAAAGTGAAGATGATCCGAGCATGTACAAATGTGGGTAGGTAAGGCATTCCAGTAGAGAGGAGCTATGTACGAGAAGGACCTGCCCCCCGTTCAGGGCTTTTTGACCCGTGTAACCATTAAGATAGCTTTCTCCCTAGATCTAAAAAGTCTGGAAGAATGATCGTTAGTTAGCTTCAAGGCTAAGTAGCTGGGACCCTTCAGAACACATTTTCAAAACAGTTCTTGTCAGGACTGATAACCAGTGCAGTAATTGCAAGAGGAGAGCACAGACAGCCCTGGGTAGAGGATTACAGATCAGTCGGGCTGCTGTATTCTGCACGACTTGTGATTTTGAAATCAGCGTCTCATTAGCTGAGTCCAATAGGGCACTGCCATGGTCCAGTCGGCTAACAACAAGTGCCTGAACTTTTTTTCCTCTCTGTAAGTGGAGTAAGTAGGAAGACTCTCCTAAAAAAACGCAAGGTTTGAAAATAGGAGCACATAATGGAAAAAAGCTGATCATTCAAAGAAAGGGGTAAGTCAAGCCGGACACGCAGATTTGTGGCCATAACTTTGGGCTGTGGTAAGTTCAGAAGCCAGCAATCAGAGGTCCATAACTGTTGAGTTGTATAACCTTAGTGTTACCTGTGTTCAGCTGGAGGCATGGTAGGCGTGCAATAATATTTCAAAAACAAATCATTTTGCTATATTAGCGATACTTGCAACATATATGTTAAACAGTGAGGGGCTAAGGCAGATGCAATGAGGCACTCCCTTGTCCAACACCAAAGTGCAGGTCTTTTAGTACAGAGTGTGGTGTAGAGTAGAGAGGAATTGAGTGAGGGGCCGTGGAATGAATGGTGCATTGTGAAGTGAAGTGACACAGTGCGAAGCGGAGGGGCATAGTGTGAAGTGGTGCTGAGTAGAGTGAAGTGGTGTAGACTGGAGTATATATAGTGTGGATGTGCACTGTCATTATAGACAACTCATCTTCAATTGACATAACCATTACGTTTGCACAGCCATACAGTTTTACTAATAAAATTATACAGCGCATCAACAGTAATGTGTGGAAATGTCATCACTGAGTGTATTGATTCGTTTTGGTTGTGCCCAAATATTTGTTTCCACCACACTTCAGTATTGGCAAAAATTTGTTTAATTTGTGCTTTCTATATTCTGAAATATCTGCACTGTTTATTTGAAGACATTAAAATGTTGTTTTGTGCGAGAAACAAAATACCATCGTACAGCACACCCCGATTAGCCATCTAGAAAAAATAACATCTACATCCTTTCTATCTCACATGGATACCCAGCTGGATTGTCACATAAATGATATCCCTATAAAAGTCAAAGAAAGCAATGAAAACACCAAGCACCCTGGAAGACAGAGCCTGACATTTGAACGCACAGCAAATGTGACAAGATAAAAACAATATTTAAAGGTCTGGGTATGGAAATCCAGTGCTGGTTGATGAATACAGTAAATAGGATTTGGGCAAGGAAGGGATGAACTCAAGCTGTACAGCCGAAAACAAACAAAGCCAGCAAATAGAAAGCAAGCAAATGTGAGTTACAAACCTCAAAGCCTATGGTAGGCACTGGGCGGAGTGCATGCCCTGGGAATCTTTCTGAATGGCCCCAAGATGTCTTTAGCAAACCAGACAGCTGTGCTATGACCTAAACAGGAAACTCTGGAAAGCATTTACAACACCATCAGCAGGAGACAGGATCTGATAAAACCGGAATGTGTCATGTGTACAACGTGAAAGTGCTGGGAAAAAATTTCCTGCTATCACATCAGTTACTAAACACAAAGGCAATACCAAAGCAATAGAGTAAAAACAAAAACACTTCCACTGAAAACAACTGCATATTGTATTGATTTGTTCTTTATTAAAGAGCAAAATGCAGTCACTCAAAGTGAAATTATCCAGTGGCTGGAGTGGGTTGACCCCCTGACTCTTGTTGTATGCTGCAGTGGGAGGAAGCAAAGATTGAATGACACACCAACAGACCAATGGATAGAGACAGCCGGCAGAACCCATTTAAAAAAAGTCATTATATGTAAAAAAAAAAAAGTTTAAATCAAAAGGTCTTGGGTAACACCAGACCGAAAAAGTAACAATCTTCAAACAAATATCAGGAATTTCCACATGTGCTATTTTGTATGCCGATCTCCAGAAAGGCTTCAGGGGTAGTGTTAGTGTTGGATTTCTGAAAAGACATATTTTCTCTTAAGTGTCTCTCATGCTAACCTCTCAAACTTCTCTAGTTATGAGCAACTGTTGTAGTGGTGCTCAAAGTAACATAGTGGTTCAACTAGCTCACACAAACCACATTAACTCCTCCTCTGATCCTTGTCTTGAACCTATACATATGACTGTATTGCGACCCTTATTACTCCATGACACCAGCGCTTCTAAGATCTATAAGCTTCTAAACAGTCCACTGTTCCAAGAATTAAAACCAAGACAGAAACGGCATGGGAGGAGGTTTTGGCAGTTTCTTGGCCTGTGGAACTTTGGGATAGACTTTGGCTCAAGCTGCACAATCCTCTAGAGCCGCGAACACCACCCAGACACTCTTTTTTGTATATAATCGACTCTTATTGTCGCCACTCGTTCTTAGCACGAGACATCCAAACACCTCAGATAAATGCTGGACTTGTTCCTCACCACGTGTAGACTTATTTCACTTACTTTTTACTTGCACCCTTGTACATAAGTTTTGGAATAAAGTATGGTCTCAAATTAATTCTGTTTTTTCCTCCAATCATCCTTTTTCTATTGCTCATATTTTCTTGGGCAGCATATCTCCTATTTAGATAGATTGTGACTTCAATACTAAAATAATAGACTTGCTATTAGCAGTGGCTTTCCAACAAATAACTACTAATTGGAAAGATTTTACCAAATTATCATATCAAGCGTGGTGGTATGCTATCTGCTATAACCATCGACTAGACACGACTTTTGTTTATCGACTCCATTTAGCACTAAAACGTAGAGACCTTTGGGACCCAGTTACATTATTTATTGACACAAGTGCTGGACGCTCTCTGTCTCAAACCCTCCTTCAACAAGAAGTACCTAAACCCCCATGACTTCCTTTAAGTTGATGTTCTTTTTTAACTTTATTTATTATGTTTGACTTAGCATTTTCTACCTGCTTAATTCATTATTAATTATTACCAGTTCTCTATGGCATATTGTTATGTTATTTCTCACTGATTTATATGCTTGCTAATTTAAAGTGCTATACTGTATGTTTTTTCTTATTCTTACTGTAACTATTTCTTACATACTGTCACCTTATTTATATGAATAAACTTATTTTGAACTTAAAAAAGTAACATAGTGGATTTTTTTGGTTGTTGCAAGGGAAGTAATATTCTTATAGAACCTACAAACATTATTAATAGTGCCCATAGATTGTCATATGTTTTACATCAGTGTTGTTTGGGAGGAAAAGCTAAATAAGCTATGCACTCTCAATCGAAAAGCTTGCGAGTTGCATGAAAGTGTTTTCAGTACTCGCAAAAATAATAACTATGCTGAAAATGCAGCTTAGTGTAGGCCAGAGCTTGTTAACTCACTAAGATGACTTTTGCATAAAAAACACTGCGCAGCCTAACTCAGGGGCTGATTACGATATCGGGCAGATGACACCGTATCGGTCTGGAACCGCCCGACCATAGGTCGGCAGTTTCAACAGCGCAAAATTGGATGCCACTGCCCATAGGGTTGTCGGAAACATCCATTTTATTATAGCATCTTGGAAGAGCAGCGGACAGTCCCTCCGGCCGTTGCTTCTGCCCACTGCATCGTATTGCGGCGGGCAGACTGCAGAGGCAGATGTTGGTGGGTCTGACACCGACATGTCGTCGGAACCATAATCAGTCCCTTAGTGTATTCATTGGATAATTGAATCTGAATAATTACATTGTAGTTACAGTACAAAGAGGATGGCATATGATATGTCAAATAAATCTACATTGAAATTGACAGAGGAAGGCTGACTCCATTAGAACTTCAGCCACTCTTGTAATAAACAAGCCAGCTCAGAGAAATCAGTATTATACCAAATATTCTAACAGCTATCTGCTGCCCCAGGTCCAGGTAATAGTTCTTGTAAACAGCTATTTCCACCCATGCAGTGCCTCTCTGGGGTCTCATTTAAACTGGTTTGCGTTCATTGCACAAGCCCTGAATCGTCGCCAGGAGTAGGGTATCTGGCAAAACTGTTCATCTTCATGTGCACCGTTGGACATCAAGTGCCCGATTCACAAAACTAACTTAAGACAAAATCCTAAAATACAGAAAAACTACCATTTGGTATTCACAGAAGACTCCTAACTTTAGGACTCCTAAACTGAGAAAAATCCTAATTTTAAGACTTTCGGTTGTCACAGAAGGCATTTAGGAGTCCCAAAGTTAGGACTCCTAACTTCTGTGAATACCGAAATGAGTAAGTGCCTTCTGTGAATAATAAAATGGTAGTAAGTTTAGGATTTTGTCTTAAGTTAGTTCTGTGAATCGGGCACCTCGAGTGTTGAGTAATAGAGAGGTGTGGCGCAGGGGCCGGAGGTGACTGCAGAGCACGGGGCTCGAGGTTCGATCCCTAGTGCCTGCGGCAGGTGAGCATCACGTTACTCTGGGAAATAGCTCACTTAATCTCCCCGATGACCCACAGCGCCTGGATACCCTTAAGGGTATCCGTTAGTGCTTTACACATGTAGAATTATTATTAATATCCATCAGGTGTTCTTTCTGTGCGTTTGTATGTACCTACAATGTAATAAAGCCGTTGAGTGTATGGGGGCATGTACCGTTATCGTGAAATGTATTGCTCCATCACCATACAACAAGGGGTTAGATCTGTGCAGTGTGAAATCACAATACCTTAAACTTCGGAGTGCAGATCCTCTTGTTTTCTCCTGTAAAGTATCCCTAGCATGGACTCTGCGAGGCGCTAAGCTCTGTATGACAGTAACATAGGGATCTGACCTTTGCACTAGTGCAAGAAATGTGTGAATCTGTGTTTATTTGCACACTTGTTCCAAGTAACATATAGTACTTGATGACATGTATTTTCACTACTATTCCATTCATGTATATGCTTCTTTTTCACCAGAGAGATTTTTTTTGCAGAGGAATCAACCGTGACTACAGGCTTCAGGAACTGAGCTAACAGGGTTCAGTATTTTCAGTGAAGTCATGTAGTGATTTGGGCGTTGCCAAATTAATTTGGGTAATTTGCACACTTTCCCCTGGTGAACCCTGTTTCTAAACTCATAGGGGCAGATATACAAGCTCCTTGCGCCACTTTTGCGTCACTTTTAACATGGGAAAAGTGACCCAAAAGTGGCACAAGGGGCTTGTAAATCTGCCCCATATCACATATATTAGAAACTAACATCGGACCCCCCGCCCTCCCCCTGTCCACAGGATCTCCCATTTAGGGCTTCATCAAGCCCAAAATTCTGTGTGGTAATGTACCCTCTCCATGGCATGAAAACTACTCCTCTTAATGAACAGGAAGTACTGGGCCAGTCTCTTGAGCACGGTTTTGCAAAGGCTGACTGTCTACGGGGGAGAGGAGGAGGGGTGTGTTGATCTTCACAAACTTTGCAGATTCGCAAAGTTCACATCATATATCACTTTTCAGAACTGTGGGAAAATTGTGACTTTTGGGCAGTGTGTACACAGAAGGCAAATACAGAACAATTCAGAATTGACTTGTCTTTGTGCATAAAAAAATAGAAAGTTGAAGGTGGGATTAACATGGGCAGGTTTAAAGGTTTACAAACTTCCCATAATGGCAAAGGTCTGTAACTTTGCAAAACTTCACTGGTGAAAAAACAATTGCACATTCCTGCATTCTTAAGGAACAGCACCGTGCAGATTTGTCCGGAGGGCCTTACATGTATCAAGACGTCATAACATAAATTAACACCTAAATATGTGTCTCAAAAAATGGAGAACAGAGGCAACAATTTAGAATACAGTGCACAGATCAAGTAATTGTCCGTGAAAAAAGTCATAGACACTCATAGACAGCTGTAATTCGTTATCAACGATTCTATTTCCGCCATCCGTGGGATACTACACCGCAGTGCCATTGGCGTTCAAATATATTTTTTGCCCTGAGGAAGCCCAATCTGGGCGAAACGCATTGGCTGTTATTTATGTAAAGATATTATCTGAAGACTGCAAAAAAAATATATATTTGAAGAACAACTTGAAGGACCGTTACTCTTTTTGTGAACACATATGAAAACTTTTTTCACGGACAATTACTTGATCTGTGCACTGTATTCTAAATTGTTGCCTCTCTGTTCTCCATTTTTTGTCTGTATAATTAGGGTTCTCTAGCAGTGGACCCAAGAGGTGGGCAACTATGGCAAATAAGGTTTTTCCTTGACTCTAGGGTGGTGCAACTGTCGATGCCTACTGCTATTTGCTGTTTTGTTTGGACTAAATATGTGTCGTGCAGTTTGTGAAGGGGGTATTTCAAGTCCTGCTTCTGGAGACTCACTGAGTTTGCGCCACTCCAGTAGTATGTGTGACCTGATAGTCCCAGATTCAAAGCCAGTGGGTCAACTCAGACTTTCAACCCTTCAAGGTTGATAAAATGGGTACCACTGAGTTGGGAAACAATCAACATTTGTTATTCGGTACAAAGATGCCGCAAGGGTTGAAAATGCATTTTACAGCTAGAATATTACATAACATTTTTTGAAGAGAAGCTTTCCTGTGCTGTCTTTGACCAGGATGGCCACAGCACATTAACCAAAAGGTGCAATGCTGTACCAACTAACAGAATCCAAGACATCATTTCAAAATGAGTACTTGTATCAAAAACAATATTTATGGTACCGTTTAGAAAATATTTTATAAATGTTGGTGCACTGAATAAATTGTCATAGTATTGGTCGCAGATGCATATCCATGATGCCTAAAATTTCACTGTTTATCCTTAGGATGGCTTTTTAGGCACTTAATTTGAGCTCGTAGTAGCTGGTGCTCAGCACCAACACTTAAATTTTAACACCAGCACTTATGAGTTTTCACCACATGGTGCCAATGTTGGTCTATTTTTTTTAGGTGAGCTCATGAACTGTTTGTTTATAATACAATATATATTAAATATTAAAAATACCAGCCGCTCAGAATATTTTTGAGCTCCGTCTGGCCTGGAATATTCCGAAATGTCACTCATGTAGGAGTGCAATGGTAAGTAGCTGTATTGGTTCTGGCATTGGCAATGCTGGCAGGTGCAAGCTCCCTACAGATTAGGCCCGAAGCTGAAACTCACTATTAGCAATTGCAATTAACGTAAATTCTTGCTCCTGCACCTTTAGCATGCGAGCAAAAATCAAAGAAACATGACATCAACTGGCCATCATTGGTTGTGGGAATTCTGCAGGCAAAAATGTGAATGACTTAGAGGGCAGAATGTTCTAATTTGTAAAAACAAAGGCCTCTTGGAGTTTCGAGTGGTTTAAAGCCCCTCGGGCGCCTAGTGGCATTTCTTCACAGTAAAAGCTATGAAATGAAACAAACATTGGAATGTTGCTCGCCAGGCTTCACTGCATTATCTTCAATGGAGTGTTCAACATTCCATTGTTCTAATACAGCCTTCGAACTCGACATTGCGGACTCTACTAGCCCTTAAAGGCCCGCTCCAGCGTTAAACGCCCATGCTGTCAGCTCTGGCCTTTAACAAAGGAGCAGGCCTTTAATAGCTGGTAGAGCCCACTAGAATGTCTCTAAGGCTATTAGAATATTTAGTCCCTAGAGGGCAGAATGTTCTAATTAGTAAAAACAAAGGCCTCTCGAAGCCCAAGGGGGTTTAAATCCCCTCCGGTTTCAAGAGGCCTTTGTTCACAGCGGCAGCTTTAGAGCATTGGAATGTTGATAGTACTCAATTGTCTACAGTGGAATGCTCAACATAAGCTTTACTTAATACAAACTGAAGTTTTAGTGATGGATCTACAGCTCGAACCAATAGGTTGCAATAAATTGGATCACCAATTACATAAACTTAAATGTAATTTTGTTTTATTTTCTTAGTTATTGATATGAGGAGAAAGGGCAGAAAATGTTCGGTATTTCATTCATTTGAAATGGGGTTTTGCTCAAAGTGATGTGTCCTCAATTGAAGTACCACTGACATAAATTTTTCCAGCAGAAATAGGATTTGTGCCTGTGTTTCAGGGATACCAAAAGTCTTTCTACCACACAGAATTCTCTGCCGAGTTGGTGAGGGATGTTTGTGAAGAAGTAGGACCGCACAACACACTCCTGCCTCTGTAATTGAAAATCAACAAAGGTTAACCACATGTTCAGCTAATTAATATATTAATCACATAAGCTTTAGTGTGGTTGGAGAGGTGGATATTGGCGGGTAAGAAGGGAAAAGTAGACAGAGTGTGAGATTGTGATGATTTAACGCGGCCTGCAGTCTGTGACCCGATTAGATGCTCTTCTCACTCCATCTCTGTCGACTTGGCTTGTGAGGCTCATCAACTCTATCTGCGCTTTTACGCCTTGACAAGGAGGCGGAAGGCAACAGGTCCAAGGCATTGCGCGCCTTTGAGAAATACAGTAAGTAATCTGTGTCAGCGCTATTTAGCATTAGATGGACAACTGATAGATTGGGGATATATGTGAGTCTTTAAAGATGAGAACCCTAAACACAGATCATATAAAAACACAGAAACCACACAAGGAAATCCACTGAGGAAAATCCACGTGAGACAAAGTTCAAAGTACAAACCATGAAGATTTATTGAAAAGTTAACAATTAATACAGAATGCTAAAATGTATGGGTTAGTCATTCAATTCAAAATTCTCATAAATGCAAATAAATTTAAAATATCATTGGCAGCGGAAATTATGCTCTAATCTAGTTAAGGACCAGCAAGGACTAAAGTTTAGCATAACGCAAATAAGTACCGGGGAGCAGTTATCATTAGGACTGTTCAGTAAGGCCAGAGATTAGCACACGAAAAGTGTTCTCTAAGTTCATCACAATAAACTAACTAACATGGAGTCTGCTCCCTAAGAGGGCCTGGTTCGTTTCTTAAATAGTGAGCCATTGTACACTACAAACAGAGAAACTATAGTCACTGTGATGTGGCAGTGAAAGTTACATTCTACAACCCAAGAGTAAAACAGAAAACACAACACTGAGTTTAATAACATTTGCTCTACATCTAAGGAGTACTATGTACTATGGGGCATATTACCAACAAGTAGCGATAATTATCGCTAAATAGGCTTAGCGACGATTTTTTTTATCGCTGCCTATCGCTGGATTATCGCTGTCTATCGCTGGATATGTTAGCGGAGAAAACACGCTATTGGCAACGTTTTTCTCCATTGTGCTAAAATATCCAGCGATAGCGGCGAAATGCGTAGATATCGCTGTGAATACAGCGATATTCACGCATTAGTGACGAAATGCTCTTAGCCATGTTATCCACCTCCCATTGGATAACATGGCTAAGAACTGGTCTAAGCAGGCATTGGTTTTTGGCGATAGCGGGAATATTTCCATCGCTATGCCTGCCTTGCTAATAGGCGATAGCGACGTTAGCGGCTGCTTTCAGTCGCTAACAGGTTGGGTACGTACACTTCGCATGTCATTAGCGATAAATATCGCTAACATGCAAGGCGGGCCCCAAACCGCTTGCTATCGCCTAAAAGCTGTCGCTAACATCAGTTAGCAACAGCTTGCTAATAGAGTGATAGAATTATCGCCGCTTAGCGGCCGAAAACGGCCGCTAAACCGGCGATAATTGCCTATCGCCACCCTTGGTAATATGCCCCTATATCTTACACAGAAAACACTACTACAATAAAAAATATAAACTACACCTCCATTCGCCCTAAGAAAGAGGCTTTTTATTGTATACAGTTGTAAATCCGTTCACGCCAGGGAAATCAGGAACAGAAAATATTACATTTTATAAATGTTACTGCACAAGGAAGATCAAGAACAGAGAGCAAACTGAATTTCATGCAATTATTATAAAACAAAGGTCACATTGGAGGCTTCTTAGTCTGAGGTTCTGAGTCCGTGTCTCTGTATGCCAAGACAGGTGGACTCGGAGACTTCGGGCGTTTCCCCTGGCGCCGCTGGGTCTTAAATAACCCGGTTCTTCACTTAGTGCACAGGCAGGGAGGAAGAAAATAAGCTGGTGTCGGGTACATAATTTCAAAAGCCTTAAGAATGTGCATTTGGATAAAATGAGTAGGCTAAGACCTACTAATGTCAAGCTAAACGTTGTTTTTACTTAACTATATGAAACATCGCCTTTGCAATTCCCTAGTGTTAATATAGAATTTCTTATAATGATGAGCCACATTTTCAGAATTTTCTTAGTGTATTAAATGCCAAGGCACATCCATCGCAGCAGAAACCAAGCCAAAATCCAGATTGTCTTGTTTTTGTATGTACAAAGTACCATAATGTCTCAAGAAAATGGGTTTGATTCTGCGTCAGCCAGGGATGGGGTTAATCATGTTGTAGTGTGTAGCCAGACCTTACACAAACAGGAAACACTCACTCTGATTGATCATTATTCTCTGTACAAAAACTGTGGCATTATATGGGTATTATTCTGATGTTAATATATCAAACTTTGTTTCACTTGTAGGTGACTGCTGTTGTCAACACAAAGCCTTATTCTCTTTTAAGTATTTAGGTATTACAGCTTACTGCAGTGGTTACAGCCAGGTTGTTGGTGTGACTCTCTCTGGGAAATAATTATTTCCACTCAGGTCACTGATATTTGCTCTGTGGAGGACAAAGAATTAGCTGATGAAGGTAGTTCTAAAACACATTATCAGATGCCCATCATTTGTAATATCATCTTCTTCATTTCTGCATCTTTCTTTACTTTCTTTGTGCTCCATGCAGGAAGATTCAAAGTCATATAATATGACTGAGAATATCTCTCATTTTTTCTTTCTCTTTGTCTGTGTGTATTTATAAAATCAAGAGACGAATTGTGCAATAGATTGAAGACTAAAGACTAAAAATTGCGCATATGAGTCAGAGTGGCGAGATGGTGGGAATTACCATTGCAAATCAACAGATAACATTTACGAGATCCGCAATCTTATACAATGGGTAATAGAAGAACCGATAGGTTGTTTTATGGTGCTGAGATCGGGTTAAAGGGTATTATGGTATTAGGGTCTACACTTAATTATTTATGAATTTAAACAAAATTAATACTGAACGATTTACACTTAATTATTAGAAAATAAGACAAAAAGAAAAAAGAATTATGGAATATGAAATTGTGGTATGATTTAGAAATATTGAAAACCATTAAAAAACGATTGATGTCATCTAAAATTGTGGTAAATAACATTATTCCATTACTATTACTTCAATATAATGGTAAGCTAAAATGATACATCTGAAGCAATGGCAGCCACATTTTGTGACTGGGAAATAGTGTCACAACCACAGCGCAACGTTTAAAGACCCAGGACTTTGTAATCTTACAGTCTCAGGCAATACACATCAGAGATAGGCATATTATTACACCAGTGCTTTCGCTTACTTTATGGAGCCCTCTTACAGGTATGAACAGCAGTAGATTACACCGATTTACAGGCAATGGTCTTGGACAGCACTATTCAATACTACTCAAATATCATTTTTGGTTGTTGGAATATGCAGTTTTTTCTCCGGATGTTAGCTTGTTAGTTTATTGAATAAAACACACACTTTTATATTAAATACATCCTTTTCATTTCACACAAAATATACCAATTTCGCAAAAGCAAACCATCTTTTAATAATTAAAAAATATTATGTTGTTATCTTTAAATGCCATATGTATTTAGTGTCCAAATATAAATGAGTTTTAGTGATCAATTATTTACACTCAGGTGCATTGCATCCACAAATTGATTTCTACCTTGGCCCTGCCCTCGTTTCATCATTCATGATGGGGATTCTGAGCAGATGCCAGAAATTCACCACTGTGTCCAGGGTCTCCTGCAAGGACAAGGATGCCCACAATAGGCCAAGAATTCCCACCATTAGGACAGGGCCAACATTATACCAGGTGCCTTCACTTAACTTTAACACACTCAGCTCACACAAATGAGCACATGAGAGGCCATATTATCAAGAAAGGGCGATACATTATCGCCACTTTTATCAGCAGGAAACTGCTGATAAAGCAGCGATAATGGGCTTGATAATATGCCCTTGTTAATTCCCTCAATAGCCCAGGTTAACATCATAACCTGTGCTTCTATGGGAATTCACAAGGGCATATTATTAAGACCATTATCGCCGTTTTTATTGGCAGTTTCCTACTGATAAAAGCGGCGATAATGTATCGAACTTTCTTGATAATATGGCCCGAAGTGCTTAAATTTAGTACAGTTGCGATGGGTAGTAGTAAAACCTAACGTTAAGGGCACTTAAAGATGATGAAATAGGTAGTATTAAGTGCTAGATACATGTCATATTAAGGTTTGTAGCGCGGGGACACACCGGTGCGCGTAACCAGGCGCTTTATAAATTTCCCTTATTATTATTATTATTATTATTATTATAGAAGGGTCCATTATCCCCTCGTGCATGAATTGCATTTCTGGCAGACAGCAGGGGTGTCCAATACAGTCTCCAATAATATAGGCACTTGCTCTAAATAATGTGTTATTTGACCATATTTATTTTCAATATATCCTCACAAGCATATGCCTGTGAAATATGCATACTATCATCATAATGACAGCCCGCAAACTAGACTGCAGAGATTCACTATTATTGTACTATGATTAAGCGGCTGAGGACCAACTTGGTGTGGGTAGGAACAATTAGAAACTTTATGTCTTTGTGAAATTTGCATATTGTCCGTGAAATGTGGTAAGCCATAAAAGTAGCAAAAATACCGCAGCAACAGGATTGTCCTAATGATTGTCTATTGTTTTAGCAACAACTGTTAGCTGATGCATGTAAAAACTGATTGTTCAAGCTAACTACTCCAAAATAATGATGTAGTATATAATGGGTACTGTGTAATATGGTCCTGTAATGCCATCTCAGGGTACTGGTGACATTTACAAACCCCTCAGCCTTCTGCCACCTCTTGCTGGCTATAGTGTGCCATAATACACAGTTACTGATTGTCTGTCTGTCTGACTATCCATCAATTGCATATGCCTCAAGTGGTGGAATGATTGAAAGAATTAGATTTTACTCTAAACTAACCAAGTATTTTAGTGATGAATTCTAAAACGTGAGTGTAGGTTTGACGGATTTGGCACCTTATGCTTACAAGAGCGGTGGCGAGATCGTTGAGTTTTAACCCTGTACAATCATGGATATACTGTGTGAATTTCAGCTATACCTGTGCCTCCTGAAAATTAGAATGACAAGGAAAGTGACAAACATATGTAAGGACCAGAGACAATATGAAGGCCCTTTTCTCAGAAGGCATTTGGAGGCTTATTTATGGGCCATTGCATCACTTTTGCGCATCCGGTGCGTCACTTTTTGTGACGCACCAGCTGTTATGTTGTGCTTCTTTATGCTCTGTGTTTTCTGTTACACTTTGTTCCTCGCGCTGCTTCTCCTGCCGCGTGCCCATGCCCAAGTGTTCTATGACGTCCTTATGTTCTAGGGTAGAATCTTGGGCATGGGCGACGGTTGGAGACGTGCCCGTGCTGTCAGTGACATACTTTTGAATAAAGACATTGAACTTACCTCCAGCCTCCGAATAGTCTTTACAAACTTGGCGACGAGCATTATTTATGCTATCTTCAAAACATTTGTAAAGAAGAATGGTATCTCTCATAAAACTACCTCATTGTACCACCCAGCAGGGAATGGGGTAGTCGAAAGGTTTAATCGTGTCATAAAAGGCATAGTGGAACTAGCCAACCAAACGACCTCTCATGGAGGAAAGAACTCAACCATAATCTTTGGGCTTTTTATGTAACTCTTTGTGTGTCTACAGGTACCAGTCCCTTTGTATTGCTGAGAGGAAGAAGCCCCATCACCAAAGACAACGTGGGTTGGCTCACACCTAAGAGAGATAGTTGTTCTTCTGGTAAGGTGAAAGAGAAGTTGTAACACTCACAAATGAACAGCAAAAAATATTGGGGCATGGCGTTATAATTATCGCCGCTTTATTGGCAGAAAACTGCCGCTCAAGCGGCGATAATGGGCTTGATAATGTGCCATAGAGAATTCCCATAGACACCCATGTTCACACCAGAACATGGGCTTCTATGGGTATTCAAAAGGGCATATTATCAAGCCCATTATTTGCCGCTTTAGCTGCAGTTTTCTGCCGCTAAAGCGTTGATAATTATAACGCCATTCCTTGATAATATGCCCCATTATGACTCAAAACAAGCATGCAAAACAATTAACATTCAGGTGGGTGACAGAGTCAGGGTGAGGAGAACTGACTTTATAAGAAATGGGCAAAGTAATTTCTCACAACCCATGGAAGTCAAGAAAGTTTTCTGTAACTCTGCCCTCTCAAGTGAAGGTAAAACCTGGCATTTTTCTTCATTGTCTTTGTGTAGTCAGTCCAGTCCTGTGTCTGTGTCTTCTGGGTGTCTCTGAACTTCAACCTGTACTGTTCAGTGGTTAAGCCAAACCCATCTATTAGAACACTCTTCAGGACTTTGTAATTGTTTGCATCCTCATGTCTGACAGTGAGGAGCTTATCTCTCCCTTTCTCAGAAAAGGAGTACCATATGATTGCAGCCCACTGTTCTTCCGGAACCTGCTGTACCATGCAGGCTCTCTCAAGAGCAGTTATCCACTTGTGGATGTCATCCCCTTCCTTGTAGGGGGGCACAATCTTTGTCAGGTTTCTACTATCATAGGACCTGGGTTTCTCTCTAGGAATATTGCTGCCACCAGTGGCATCTAAGCCACACATTCTTTTCTCTCTTGCCAAGGCAAGTCTCGCTTGAGCCAGCGCTACCTCCTCCCTCTCTATCTGGAGTTTGACATCCCTCATTCTGGCCCTATGCTCTATCTTCTGAGAGGAAGTCATTCCTCTCTGAGATTCCCTTGAGGCACTAGAAATATGAGAGTCCCCTGATGGAGATCTCACCCTTCTGTTGCCTGGTAGAATGATATTATGGGATCTGGGGAGGTGCTGGCCCTCTCCATTCCCCAGTAGGTCTAAGTTGGCCTGGTTAAGCCTGGCAACTACAACCTGGTTACCCCTCTGATCCTCATTCTCAGGATCCTCTATATCTGAGTCCTCCTCCTCTTCCGCTTCCTCTTCTTCTTCCTCCTCTGGAGTGGTATCAGTTACAGGGGGGTTCACTCCATCTCCTAAGTCTAGGGGAGCTGCACTCGCCTTAGCTAAGTCATCCTGTTCTAGAATGGCTATCAGGGTTGGAATGGTGGGACCTCTGCCCCTTTTAAGCCCTCTTGATATGCACAAGGCCCACAAGTCTTTGTGGCTAAGTTTGTCATAGCTGGAAGTTGCCTTGGTAAGGTCAACTGTCACAGGCGGAGAGCGTGAAGCTTCACCTGTGCCAGACATGACTGCTAGTGAGGTGTAAGTGGTGCACTTACCTACACTAAGTGTTTTCCTACTGTACCTTGCTAGTGAGTTGTAGTCAGGGTGTGCTAATCCCTTTAATCTACAACTACTGAGTTCAGTAGAACTTAATATGCTAAGCTTTTGATTTATATGTACCTAAGGTACTTGATGTGATCTTTCAATTTGATAAAAAGATTGCAATGGTAAAACAAACAGCAAGCTCAACTCCGCACCGCTGTTCACCAATGTGAGAAGTTGGCCTGATATATGATGTTTCCAATTCTGGAACCACCTTGTATCAGTCCAAATATCCCCTGGTTGTCTGGTTGTAAGTCAACCTTATAGACAAGCTATCTTAAGGGTAGCATAGACTAAGCAGCCTTAAAGGCTTAACTCAAGAGGTCGTGTTAAGCGAGCTGTTTTACCAATCACAATCCTGTAATATCAAATGAAAGGACACCACACAAGTATATATTATAAAAATATATGTATTTATTACTCACAATAATCCCCAGTACTCTTTATGAATAAAGGGGCACAAGCGTTAAATCAAAAGCACAGTATAACATACAAAGTTGCACAATTATGGATGAGGGCGAGGGGCCACTCAGACCATATACTAAACAAGTGGTATAAGAGATACCAATCGAACAGTGGTTAGGCCTAGGGCCTAGGGAATCGCTGGGAGCAGTCGGGACAAGCAATGCTGAAGTCGGGAAAAGCCCGCGGGATTCGGGTGCAGCGCTGAAAGCGCACGCATGCACCAATGTTAGTCAATGGTGCGTAAAAGTTACACAAATAGAGTTTAAGGACACTTCCGCTGAACCTAGAGGGACAAAACTTAAGACACAGACCCTAGAGGTGTGTATCAGTGTGGGAACACCGGCGTTGCAATGTTACCTTACCCACAGGAAGCGGGTACACAGGGTCGAAGTACTGTCGGGTTTCGTCACGCTGGTTCTTGGTGCTTGAAGCTGAAGAGGCTGCAGGCGCTGTGAAGGAGAAGTGTCCTGTGGGATCTGAGTCTGGGTCACTCAGCAGTGACCAGGGTGGAACCAGGACGGAACCAGGCAATGTCGGGCGCAATGAGGTGGTCGTCGAGGAGCTTCTCTCCGCTGTCACGTGGGCTCTGGGGCATCTACGAAGTCCAGGAGCAGGTCACTATCTGTCCCACACAGGCTCTCGCCGTTGGCGCTGTCGGCTTCAAGATTGGAGCAAACAACACTTGGCAAAAGCAATCCACGCGGAACCGGAAGATTGCTTCTCACTCGGACCAGGAGGGTCAGAGTGGGGGCTCCTTTTGAGGGGCACTGGTGCAAATCTGGAGCAACAAGAATCACAAGTCGTTTTTCAAGTTTCGTTGGCACAGGGGCCACAAGCCGGCTGGCAAGTGACCGGGCCAACGCTTTGAGCCAAAAGTAGCAGTAGGGCCCCACGCAGCACTCGTCAAGTGTAGAGGGGTGAACTTCAGTGCAAGAGTGGCTCAGGGTTGGGGCTTCTCAAACCCCTGTGTACAGCTTCGAGGGTCACTCGTGGGCTGCACGGTCAGCCTCTCGTGGTCTTTCCAAGATGGCGTGCCCCACGCTTCCGGTCGCCTCCATGGGTCTCAGCTCTGCAGGGACGGTGGATCGGGCTGTTAGAAGGCAGGCAGGCTTGATCTTGTTGATCTCTGTTGCTCGAGTTCCGGCGAGAACTGCAACAAAGCTGACGTCGAGGTGCTGGATGGTGCCTGTTTGCACAGGGTGGTCACTCCTTGACCACAAGGGAGATTCTTCAGTCTTCTACGTTGAGTAGGATGTCGAAGGGTCCAGAGTTTTGTTTCTTATGTTTCATCAGGATAATCTGAAGTGCATTGGCCCTGCTCCCACTCTTATTCGAATCTGGGGGGCTGGATTACCTGCTAGGTCCCCTCCTATGAGTGGGACCCAGGAAGGGGGTGGTTACACCCCTTTCCTTTGATCCAGGCCGCGCTGGGTCGGGGGCTGGGGTGCCCCAGAACCGGTTTGGCCGGATTATGCAAGGGGCAGCCTTGTGCGCCCCAAGCAGTGTCTGGTTTCTTTCAAACCTCCCTGCTACAATCCACTATCTCCTGTCTGGGGGGGTGTGACACTTCCCTGCGACAGGAAACCCTTTGTCCAGGCCCCTTTGGCTGAGTTACGGTCAGCTTCAGGGGGTCAGACTTGTGTCTGTGGCAGAAGCATCCATTTTGTGGATCTGAGGCACTTTTTGAAATTAACCGCATTTAGGCAAAGTAACATGTCTTCCCCCTCTAGAGGGGTGGAATGCTATCCCCGTCGCCAGAACTGGCGAGGGGATAGTATTCCAAATCGTATGACACCTTACACGACATGTTTTGATAAAGCCAAACCAAAGTTGCTATATAACCGCGAGGATTATAATGCACTTAAAAGTATATGGTATGGCATTATCCTGAAACAGCTTAGGGATTTGTTCCCGACGGCTGCAGACAGGCTCAGCTCATGCTAGAGCTCCATCTCACATTAAACCATGCACTCTGCCTCCAGGATTGATGAGGCCTTCCATAGGAGTGGCTCACAGGTTTATATGTGTCCAGATATAGGTTTAGATATAGGTATACTATATCTAAGCAAGGGGTGATTACACCACCTTACCCCAGCTGAGTGATCAGCCAGTTGTGTCAATTTAAGAACCAGCCAGGGGTGGCAAAAGATATGCTGCAGTCCCTGGTAGGCCTTGGTGGCACCTATGCCCTGAGCACCTATAGTGCATGGTACAGGGGCTAACAAGGAGTCCATTTCCAATTGTGGTATGTACCTAGGGTACATGGAATCCATTTTACAGAGAGAGCAGATGGCCTGGGACCCTGATTAGCAGGGAACCAGGCCAACTAAGTCGAAAACCAGCTAAACACAAGGCAAAAAATGTGGGGTAATCATAGTCAGGTAGCCACCTTCCTACATTTATGCTCTGTGTTTTCTGTAACGCTTTGTTCCTTATTGTGTACTGGCCTCGTGCTGCTTCTCCTGCCGTGATGCCCAAGTGTTCTATGACATCCTTATGTTCTAGGGTAGAATCTTGGGCATGGCAACGATTGGAGTGGCAGTTGCGGTCTCCAGCAGCCTTGGTGAAGACGTGCCCTTGGTGTCAGTGGCATACTTTTGAATACAGACTTTGAACGTACCTCCAGCCCCAGAATAGTCTTTACACCAGCGGTGTAAAAAATGTGCCATTTTACACCATATTTACAAAGTGACGCATCTAGGTAGATGCCTCACTTTGTAAGCTCCTGCACCACATTATACCTGCGCCAGATATAATGTATGCAGGGGGGCTTTCTGATGAAAGAAAGGCTCGCAGTAGTGACGCAGTGAAATCTATAAGAAAAGTTACGCATTGCTTTTTTCTCGCAGTGATGTGTCACTTTTAATAAATGAGGGCCTTGGCAAACAAAAGAGATCCTTAAGAAGCTATCAAATCAGTAATATCACAATGGAAATCAGTCTGTCACAAGGGAAGAGCATAAGAGACTCTTTGTGCTCATATACATGCCATTTGGGGGTACCACTTTTCTTTTACAATATGTGTTTTTTAAATATTAGCTGGTCTGACTTGTTTCTAATTGATGCAGCCAATTTGATACAACACTAGGTGTAGAAAATGCTGTATTTTCTTTTTCCTGAACATCTCTAAATATGATACTCTTCTACGTTATGAAGCCAAACAGGAGCTCCACAAAACATTTGGCACCCGGCCCCCACAAAAGATCAAGCATGCCTGATAGAATTAAAGAAAAAACTGTTACACAGAATCAAGGAAAAATATTTTAGGTCAATAGAAAAAGTTTCAATACAATTTGAATTACTAGAATTTGTTGGTGAATTGGGGTTTTCCCTAGTTGATGAACTTTAAAAAACATATGAAGTCTGTAGTTACTAAGGGTGCTGTGGACAGTGTGCGTGTAGAGAATAAACACCACAGGCTTCCTGATCAAGTCTTTTACAGCTTTGATTTACTATTCTCAATCCTAAAGAATTGTTTTCAGTAGTTAAACAGGAAGCAATCTTTTTTAATGTTACATCACAGATATATATATGTGATTCTAGAATATCCAGTAACTTCTGGTTTACAATCGCACGGTATGCTGTTGCATGCCCAACAGGATTAGCAGACAGGCAGTGCCGTCAACAAGCATGGAGTGGATGTCAACCAGAATTTTAGGAATGGTGGTTGTTGGAAAGCACCATCCTTTGTATGGTAATGCCCCAGACATGTTTGCCTTCATTGCCCTAGTTTTACTAAACTCGTTTTTGTTAGCATTAGGACTTTGTACACTAACCAGGGGTAAAGGGCTTTTTCTCTCCTTTCAAAACATGGTAATATTTGCATACACCTAATTGGAACATTACATTTAGGTATAAGTACTTAGGGCTAGTAAATGAGATGCCATAAGTGGGCTGTAGCACTCTTTCTTCCGTCTCTGCAGCCTGTAGTGCAGTATAAAATGCTGACTGAACCTGGCAAAATATGCTTTTTGCCAGGCCTAAACCTTCCTTTTTGTTTCACCCCTAAGGTAGGCCTAAAATGCCCTTGGATTAAACCCAGATCCTGGTGACTGGGAGTGAATGTTTGCATTGTCAGCATTCTGTTCATCATTTGTTCCTTTGCCTGCCCCAAGTGGGAAGGATATCCCCAGACGTTGGTCTCATGCTCATTGTGCCACTGGATTCAAGCTAACCTGTCTGATGAGGGGTGATGCCGTGAAACCGGTCCCAAGATGCTTCTTTCCATTTGAGGGAGGACCTGGCTTGGCAGCTCGCGCTGGAATGTTCGCATAAGGAACAGCATCAAGACTGATTTGCATATGGCTGTGTCCAAACTGGGGTGGCGTGGGGAGCACAAGAACTATGGCTTAAACCCAAATCCTCAGTCTGGGAGTGTATCCTCCCAGACGGTTGACAAAGGGTCTGTGTGTGGAGAGGTTAGGGTTTTCCTCACAGGATAGCTGGGGAGAATTTGCTCCCCTGCCCTGATTGAACTTCAAAGGACAGTCTGCAGGTTGTACCTCAGCCCTTCCCGACTTTAGATGAAACCTACCCTGTCACTGGTAGATGCAGTTCACACCTGGGCCCTGCCTGCCCTTTCTTTTACTAGCCAGACTGGATTCTAACCCAGGGGAAAGGGAAAAACCAACTAGAACTAGTTTTAGAGTCAGACAAGGGAGTGTCCACCAGCCACCATAGGCTGGCACTGAGCGTAAAAGTGGCATCTCCAGAACCTGTAACAAGTACACTCCTGGACCTATGAAGACTCAGAAGAAGGACTGCCCTGCTTTATGAAACCTAAAGGAGACTGTATCTACTTGTCTTGAACCTAGAATGCATGCTCCCCCCTGCTGGCCTCTGTGGAGAGGTCTGACTTCCAAAGTCTTGTCCGCTAGGTCCTGTATCATTGGCTGGTATCAGAGTGCACTTCTCTCTGTCTAACTGAAGGTTTCACCAGATCCAACACAAAGTCCCACTGAACTACACAGTTTCTCTCTGAAGGTCTCAGTGGATACAACATTGACCTATGGAGAGCCCTGCAGAGCTGCTGGGCTCAAGACTAGTAGCCTCTCCAGATCCAGTGCAGGGCAACGCAGAGCCTGATGAAGCCACACCATACAGCTTCTCATTGAGGGCTGCACCAGATCTGGCACTGAGCAATGCAGAGCCCCACAGAGCCCTGCAAAGGCCACGCTGCTCCCAACTGAAAGCCTTACCAGATCCCATACATGCAGAGCCCCACAGAGCTGTACCACACAGCCCTCACATCAAAGTAAAAAGGTAAAACTTCCATGTTTATAGCAGAGTGGGAAAGTTCATGAAAATATTTTTTTGTTGCTGGTTTCTAAACCATAACATTTAACCCCTTCACTGCGGGGGTTAATTCCCCCACTGTGCTGGGGGGCAGGGGGGCACGCACAGCACCCGCAGGCTCATGATGAGCTCAGCTCGTCATGCGGACCAGCGCTCCTGTGCTCATGACGAGCTGAGCTCGTCACGGCTGCACCGGTTACCGTGGAACGCTCAGCACAGCAGGGGAATTATCCCCGCATGCGAGCGTTCCACGGCTCATGACGAGCTGAGCTCGTTATGAGCACCGGAGCACCGTGCCTCATGACAAGCTCAGCTCATCATGAGCATGCATAGTGATAATATCAATGATCTGCTGTCCTGCTTTGCACTAGAAAACATCAAAAGAATTAAAAGATCGGGAGGCACCAACATTGTAAGAAGTTCATAAATACTCACTCCCAAAATCAAGATATTTTATGCTCAAAAAGTAGCCCACAAACATTCTGTGGTGCAGCAACCACATTTTGGATTTCATTACCAGTTGTAGTAAGCGTGTCTCAATTCTTACTGATCTGTCAAAACAAACGTCAAACACACCACAAATCTACCTACATCTAATCTAATACATGTTGTCTTCTCTCTCTCAATGTATCATCAGATGAAAGACCCATCTCAGCTACCTCTACTCTTCAATCATTCACAGACTCTTTCCCTACTGACTACGTCCTCTTTGTCCCGCATCTTTCTGTTCAATACTAACTTCCATTTGACAATCTACCCCCTGACCGCTTCATCATCCTATATCTTTTAAATGGCACATTCATGTATAATTAGCTCCAGTTGCAATCTCTCTCCTTTTTACGTAATGCATTTAGAATCCTCTGCTCACTGTTCTTTATGGCACCCCCAACCATCTCCTCACCACCTCACTCGGTATCGTCTGTCCACATCAATCACCATGTATTTGATAGTTATTTCTTGTTATAACTATTGTTGAAATCCTTGAATTTTACCCAATTCTTCAGGCTGCAGGTCCACCATGGACAGATCTCTCTAATCTTCAACCTATTTTTCTCCTTCCATTCTAGAGCAAACTTATAGAGAGATATGTTAACAACTATCTTCCCAACTTTGTCGAACAGACTGGGTGTTTAGATCATTCCCAGTCTGGTTTTAGGCCCAGATACAGCATCGAATCTGATTTAATGACTGTTACAGGCAGTATTAGAATGTCCCTGGATAAGGGCCACTCTATGATTCTGGTGCTGTTGGACCTTTCTTCAGTGTTCGACACATTATCCCATAGTGTTTTGCTTAGAAGAATGGAAGTGGCGGGGTTAAGAGGCTTGGCTCTTGCTTGGTAACGGAGCTTTTTGTCGGATCGGTCTCAGAGTGTTAACCTGGGTACGTATCGTTCGGAACCTCTGAAATTGACCAAGGGAGTACCGCAAGGGCTCATGCTTAAGCCCTACATTATTCAACAACTTTGTTTTCCTTGGCCAACCTCCTGAGGAAATATGGGGTTATCCCCATATCATATACCGACGATACGCAGCTTCTCTTCCCATTATATAAACTTACAGCTGCAGTTCAGTCGGCCTTCTCAAATGGGATGAGTGCTATATCCCATTGGATGGTAGATAACTTCCTGCAGTGCAATGTGGAAAAGACGGAGGTAATGCTCTTTGGAGAAGCCCCCCTGCTATGGACCCCTGATTGTTGGCCATCTGAGTTGGGTCTTTATCCAGTTCCCAAACTCATAGTAAAAAATCTTGGTATTCGTCTGGACTGGTCACTCTACCTAGAAGAACATGTTGCCCACACAGTTGGCTCATGTTTCCATGTAATAGGTATTACTGCGTCTGCTTCCTGACTCTACCCGCAGAACTCTGGTCCAGGCATTAGTACTAAGGGCTAGGTAATTCTAATTTACCGTCTCATAAATACCGAATTTTACCGATTCGGTATTTATGAATTGGTATATTAGAAGGAGGGAGATGTAGGTGAATTTATTTTTTGAAATACCGAATCTGTAAAAATCGGTATTGCCCATTGAAGCCCGTAGGAATCAATCGGTAAATACCGATACGGTATTGCCCATTGAAGCCCATAGGAATCAATGGGCAATACCAATTCGGTATTTACCGATTCGGTAAATACCGAATCCTGCAAGGGTGCAGGGGGTGTCACTTTGACACCCTCTAGACCCCGAATACAGGCACGTGTAACATGTGGCACACATACATGCCCTAAGGGCATGTCTGTGTGTCACATTGCACAGGTGTGCATGCACAGATGTGCATGCACACCAGTATTCGGTATTTTACCACCCAATAGGATTGGGTGGTAAAATACCGACTCTTAAGGGCCTGTGGCACTCTTTGAAGTGCCACCTACATCTCATTTACAGAATCGGTAAATTTACCGATCCGGTATTTTACCGATTCTGTATATTTACCGAATCGGTAAATTTACCGATTCTGTAAATGACATGCCCCCTACATACCAAATCCTAAATACCGGTCGGTAACGGCCGAAATTTGCCGTTACCGACCGGTATTTGGGCTCCTACATCTGGCCCCTAGTCGCCTGGACTATTGTAATGGTCTGTTGATATCGGCCAATGAAAGTTCATTAAACAGACTACAGGTAGTTCAAAATACAGCAGCAAGGATGGTCTTGAACGCTCCTCCGAAGGACCTCTTCTCATCCCCGTCTTGTGAAGCACCATTGGCTCCCGATTCGCAAACAAATCAAGTTTAAAGCTTCTTATACTATCCACAAAGCACTACACAATTTAGGCCCTTTATACCATGCAGAGAAATGTGTACCTTATGCTCCATCTAGATCTCTCCGCTCTAGCGGTAAACACTTTCTGGAAGTACCTTCTGTAAAAATATCCAGGCTAGGAGGAAAAGCTTTTTCCCATCTGGACCCTCGCCTATGGAATGATCTCCCGCTTTCCTTCAGACAGTGTTCTGAACATCTGACATTCAGAAAAATGTTAAAAACTTTCTTGTTCTGTGATGTTTAATTTTGTTAAAGAACCACTGCCTTTTTCCTAAGTCTGTTTAAGCGCAGAGACACCCCTTCGGGGGTGGATTCTAGCAGATTCTAAACAGACAAATAAATAAAAAAATAAAGTAGATTGTGTTGTATAAGACTATCATGAAAGCAATTAAAATACCTCCATGCAAAAACAGCAATGAGAGAATGACAGTACATGTGCCAGACTATTAATGAGAGATGAAGCTTACTGGTACAAAGGCCTCGTAAGCTACAGACAAATGTATCTCAACCCCTTTGATGATGCTGTTCTATGCCATGTGTTACGTGCCTTGCCACAGTGTAAGTGCTCTTATATAACTCAAGTGTTTTTGATACACTGTGCACTTTCCTTCTTTTGTAGCCATGAAAATATCTACAGTAAGGCGAACAACTATCACGAAAGTGCCCCAAATTTCAAATGTTTGAATCATTTCTTTAACGAATTTATGGTACAGGTCTCCTATCCTGATTACACGCATTCTACTTTTACAAATAGTACATATGTAAATATAATCATTGTAAAAATGCATTTCAAGGTTACTTGTGCTTCAGCACAAACAAACCTTATATTCACTAGTTGTTTATGCAATGCACAATGCAATCCTTACTTAGAAGGTGGCTTCAAACTACCCTACTAAGTCAAGTAAATGGCTCTTCTGGCCACCAGGTAGCTTAAATCCTTTCCCACACAATATGCTCACCTAGAAGGGATTACGCCTGTTTCTGGGAGCAGTAGGTTCATTGCATTCACAGTAATTGACAAGCGTGGGCATGCTCTTCTCAGGGAGAAATATTTGAGCAGCCATGCCTCTGTCTCCTTTCTCTCCAGGAAGCGACTTTGAAGCTTTGGAGGGAATAATCCAGTTTGCCAGTGATAGCGGGGACTGCCTTAAAGCTGCCAGAAAGCTGTGACCATTAACAACTTGAAGGTGAAACAACTTTTACAACGCAACTTTTACAACGCACTACCATTACAACGCAGTCATTACATCACAATATCCCATACATCACATGCCATTACAACACAACCATTACAACGCATGACACTGCAACGCATCCCATTACAATGTGTCATTACAACACAGTCATTATAACGCACACCATTACAACGCATACCATTACAATGCATAGTACCCTTACACTATCCAAAACTTACCCTACTGTTGCACCCCCTGGAGATAGAATAGTAATTTCTACCCCTACACTATCCAACATTTACCCTACTGTGCACCCCCTGGAGTTAGAATAGTAATTTTTACCCCTATACTAACCAATACTTACCATACATGCAATGTAGTGGTATGCGTTGTAATGGTATGCGTTGTAAAGGTAGTATGCGTAGTAATGGAATGCGTTGTAAAGGTAGCATTAGACAATTTGTTGTAACGGCATGCGTTGTAATGGAATGTGTTGTAAAGGATGTTGCGATGTGAGAAATGCGCTGTAAAGGCATGCGTTGTAACATCATGCAACCACTTGAAGTTTCCAATCAATGTCTCAAGATGCTATGTCAGAGGAAGGGGAGAGGGGTGGAGTGCTAACATATCATCTTTGATGTGGGCAGATGTGCTCACTTTCTATAACTTTTCACCCCCAACAAAAAACAACCACACAAGGAAGAGACTTTGAGAAGCATTGAAATCTGCAGGATCCAGGGTTCGTAGTACCCCTTGGGGATGAAGGCCTGTTCTGTGTGGTATGATTCTCTGATCTTCTAATTGACTCAGTGAATCTGTGCCTCCAGGGCCAGTGGGACTAGCCGCACAACTCTCATTGGTGATCAGTAGATGGGTGGAACTGCTGTGGGTCCCAGCAGATGAGAGGTTTCCTGACACTTCTGTGGAGTGGTCCTGTTGGAGCCACTTCTAAAGGGGGGACTTCTACGGGCCATGCAGGTGCCATGTAAGTGGCCACTACCAATTGTTAGACCTCACTATCTAGCTTGCCTCTCTCCCAGTTTCGACTGCCCATTACCACAACTGTACTTTGCATACACAGCCTCCTCAAATTTACCTTTGTGGCCTCTCATTCAACCAGAGTACAGCCTGTAGATCCCTTGGGTTCTTTGTATATTGCATACCACGGGTTTTATTATACTCTCTGTATACTGCACCTTGAAGGCCTGTTGGTTTTAAACTTCATGTTGGTGTACGGTGGGTGTCTGCTGACACGTGACAATCACAAGCACTGGGTTATGATTCTAATAGGAATCCTCCAAATATTTAGCGTGTACCATCGTGCCTCTCAGATGTTCTGTATGCGTGACCATATCTTAGGTGGAGGGCAGGTCATGTATGTGTTAGTAAAATATGTTCTCTCTCGATTGTGGGTGACCACCAAGCATCCGATAGACACTAATGCTCCATCCATGCTCCAATGCCGTCAACATTCCTTGACACTTGCATGGCAGGGAGAGGCGTATGCAACTGGCCAAGGCTTACATCAGTCATTCAGTTATAGTCAACCCCCCAATATGGACAGGAAGCACAACTGCATCATCTTGTACAGTCAGCTCATTCAGATACTCCAGATGTGAAGTGGTGGGCACTTCTCATTTGTACATCATCTTGTCTCCATCTATTGTATGCTGTATTGTTACTACAAGCTTTTCCTTAATGTGAGTGTGTTGTCATGTTGACTAATAATGCAGTCTTGGTTTAATCCAAATAATGCACGCCCTGGTGTACACTGCTAAGGCAAATAGATGGTCTCCGCCTTCTGTTGAGCTTAGTACCCTCAGATCTAGCTAAAGGGATTTCCTCTCAGGAGCAGATGAATTGTGGATGTATGCATTTTCAGAGGATTCCAACTTCATTAAGTTCCATGATAAGAGCTTATGTTTTTTGGGTGTCATGGTGCTGGCTGTGATTCCTGATGGTGCATTCCTGGGAGTGGCTTGCTTGAGTGCCAGCTGAAGGGCCTTGAGCCCCCTCCAAGGTGGTTGTCGTGGTGCATGAATAATGCCTGCGTCTCTCAAGCTCAACTAAAAACTCCAACCCATGGCACTTCGGAGAACTAAACCCACCTAACCACCAGCCACTGTTTTGTAACTGGCCCAAGTGGCCCTGTCTTAAGGCCTCTTAAACATGAAGTGTGAGGGGGACAATTGGTGGCTCAATCATCCAGGCAGTCCAATTCTTCGGCTATTGAGGCAACCCTTAGGCTGGAGCTAGAGGCAATAATATGGTACACAAGTCTATAATAATACATCTGATGACCTAGGAGTAGGGCTGGACTGGCTGTAGAGGACACCGGGTGTTTCCTCCGTGGACTGGAGGGGTTGGGCCTGTTTTCTGGCCTTGGGGGTCAGTTTTGTCACTGGGGACAGTTTTGTAACAGTGCAGCAATATCGGCCCCCTGTAACAAAATCACGAGAGGTGCTTTTTACTACCAAACCCGCTCCCAGGGCGGCTCACGCAGCAATCTCCCAGGGCTGGTTGCTTTTCCCTGTCCAGCCCTGCATAGGGGTGACACAAGGTGCCTATTCTGTCACTTTCCACCTTCAGTGTGTCTGTAGCTGACTCTTAGGGCAATCTTTGGGCATCTGACTACTGCCCTCTCCAACTGTTCGACTTGTCTTGACACGCCAATATTTGCTCTGGTTTTTCACTGTCCAGCCACTTCTGCCCATCCTTTGAGGGCTTGTGCAGATGCATCTTTCTGGAACTATTAGCTTTCTATTTTTCCCATTTCTCTTAGCTGATGGGATCGCTTTGTGTTGAAATTCCGCCCATTTTTTCTGTTCATTCCCTGGTATGTTAAAATTATTTTTGCTTACCATCTGTGGGGCATATTATCAAGAACAGCGTTAAAATTATGGCTGCTTTAGCGGCAGGAAACTGCCGCTAAAGAATCGATAATGGACTTGATAATACACCGTAGAGAATTCCCATAGAAGCCCAGGTTTGCACCAGAACTTGGGCTTCTATTGGAATTCTCAAGGGCATATTATATATATATATATCATTTTAACGCCGTTCTTGATAATATTCCCCCAAGATTTCAAATTTTGCAGGAACATGGGAAATATTTTACATCAAGAGCTCTGAGCATACGCTTTACTTCTATAAACATGTTTTTCTGTTGCTGCGCCACATAAAAGGATCTATGCATGGCACAATCACTTACAGCTGAGACCGCGACAGGGACGGAGAGGGAGGAGGAGGGGTTTTATTATTGTTATGTTGACATGGAACTCAAACAAGGAAAAAGGAACGTAAATACAACAATACTAATGGAAGTGACTGCACAAGGAATATGATAGTAGAAGGGGAGAATGTGGGAGTGGGGAAGAATGCTGATACAGTGTAAATCTTATTTGAATACCTTGCTGTTATAAATACAAAATTACAATAAAGTTATTTTAAAAAATAGTGTTTTTGCATCATTCTTCATGCAGTACACATCTGTTCCCTCAATAGTCGAGTAGCCTCGCCAGCGCAGGATGTGGAGGGCTCCCAGGCATTGGCGGGACCCTGGGACTCTATGCATTGCCTCTGCAGAGAAGTTCCTTGGTAAGCTTCCAGGTGTTTCTTCAGAGCCATAGTTCTTGAAACAGCAGATGCTTCTATTTTATTTCTTCAAGTAAATGTGCTGGTTGTTTTTCGGTCGAATCTACTAGACACCACATGTGCTGCGTGTTTTTCAAGACTTCACATGGGCTTCCCAAGTACATACAGGGGCTTGGAACTCATCCAATACTTATTATAGGTTAGCTTTGCTGTCACTCTCATTCGCCTGCCTCTTATTTGTGTCCCAGCTTGTTAACATTGTGTTTGACCCATCCATGGAGCAGCCTCTTTACCATCTGTCTGGATTTAAAGACTTGTATTGCTTCCACTGCTTTTCAAGCACTTCTTTTTTGTTTTGGTTGAAGCACTCCATGAGAGTGCATGTATTTTCCAGCTGTCTCCCAAGTGTACTCCCCCCCTTACACTCCATGTTGCTCCATGGCACCTGTGTGCTTCTCCCGCCCACCTCCATGTTGTGCTCACCCTTGTTTTATTCCCCCATTACGCTGTGTCTCCTGTTGCTTCTCCTTCCCATCCACACTCTGTGTGTCTTCCTCCTCCTCCTTCTCTCTCGCCCAATTCTGCTCCTCCCCCTCCCAGCCTCCCACCCTCCATGTAGCTTCCAATCCCCCACACATTGTTTTCCATCACCCACGCCCTCCATGCTGCTTTCCCCAACCTGGCCCTCCAAATTGCTTCCCCCATCACCAAGCCCTCTTTGGTGCAACCCCATGCCCACTCCTCAAACAAAAGAGCTGTATTGGCTGTTTACTATATGAGAGTCACTAATCCAAATCAGTAAACAAAAAAAAGACGCTCACATCATTTTGTAGTGCGGAATTGCATAGTCTGCGCATCTACAAAGTGACTCTATCGCTGAGTTATTGCGTCTTTCATTTTCTTTTTTCTTTTAGCCATACTCAAAGCATCAGCGTTGCTTTACAGCAAGACTAAAAAACATTTTCAAATCCTACAGGCTGTGAAAGCATGAACTTTTTTCTGTGCTAATGCTTGTTGAGTGAAGGGCTGGTGTTTCCATCAGGTAAATCTTGCCTCAACAGTTCAGAATTCCCCGTGCTCACTACGCCACTGGAGTCAAGGTATCCTGGCTTATGAAGGCTGATAGGCAGAACCTGGTTCTAGGATGCTTGATTCCGGTCCAGGGAAGACATGGCTTGGCAGTTCGTGCTGGAATGTTCCCATGAGGCACAGGGTCAAGACTGATTTGCATATGGCCATGTCTGAAATGGCGTGGCTTGGTGAGCAAAATAACGATGGATTACACCCAGATCAATGACTGGGGGCGAATGTTTTGCCATTGTGCAACATTCCATCCATCATCTTGTGTGTTTAACATTGTGCTTGACCCATCCATGGAGCATTGCCTCTTTACCATCTGTTTGTATTTAAATTGCTTCTATTGCTTCCACTGCTTTTCAAGCCCTTCTTTTTTGTTCGGTTGAAGCACTCCATGAGAGTGCATGTATTTTCCAGCTGTCTCACAAAGTGTACTCCCCCCTTACACTCCATGTTGCTGTCTGGCACCTGTGTGTTTCTCCCGCCCACCTCCGTGTTGTGCTCAACCTCGTTTACTTCCCCCATTATGCTTTCTTTCTCTTGCTTCTCTTTCCCATCCACACTCTGTGTCTTTCCCTCCTCCTCTTCTCTCTCGCCCATTTCTGCTACTCCCCCACTCACCCTCCCACCCTCCATGTAGTTTCCGAACCCCCCACACATTTGTTTTTTCCATCACCCACGCCCTCTAAGCTGCTTTTCC